>NC_138345.1:124565175-125765175 GCF_046562875.1 Panthera onca
GAAGGAGCATACCAGAGCGAGGCCACTGGAAGTGCCAAAGCCCTGGGTCTGTCTGGCATTTTGGGGACCTAGAGGCTGGAATGGAGGAGTTAGTAGAGTCCTGAGTGGTAGGGCAGGATATCAGAACAGCAGCAAGGGCACTATCACACAGGGCTTTGTTGACCACATAAGAGATTTGGGTTTTATTGAGATGGAAAGCCATTGTAGGGTTTCCAGAAAAGGAAGGATATGTACCCACCTACTTTGAAAAGAACCACCGGCACTGCTGCTATGTAGATAAAAGATCGGGGAGCAGGATGCTGACGGTGGAAGATCGGGGAGCAGGATGCTGACAGTGGAAGTAGAAGATTGGGGAGCAGGATGCTGATGGTGGAAGATTGGGGAGCAGGAGGTCTTTGCATATTGCAGAGGTGTAGGCAAGAGATGTGGTGGTTTGGAAGAGGATCATAGCTGTGAATGTGAAAAATGGTGGGATTGTGGCTACATTCTGAAGGTGGGGCTATTATAATTTGCCCATTGATTAGATATGAAGTATGGAAGAAAGAAAGGAGTCAGGGATGACTTCAGGACATTTTGCCTGAGCAGTTGGAAGGATGGAAATGTCAGTTTCTGAGATAGGAAATATAATAGGGTGAAGATCTTGAGTTTGACTTAAACATTAAATTAAAAATTCTTAGTCTTTTAGGTGTAGGCATTGACTAAAAAAGCCTGAAGGAGTAGTCCAGGTTGGAGATGTAATTTGGGGGCATCAAGTAAAGACCTCTTGGTATCATTTCCAGCTGTATTGGTGGGGAGGGGTTGGTCTGGCAAGCACTCAGTATGAGAATGAAGAAATTATTGAGATAGTAACTTTAAAATGTTTGTTTTTAAACATGTAGTCAGCATTTAGTGAATTTAATTTATCAAATGCCAGTCACATTTATTTTTAAGATATTTAATATAGCTGTGTATAAGTAGGTATATTTATATTTTAAGTGCACAAATATGTAAGTTTCACTTTTATGGAGTAAGAATTAAAGTAAAAGAGAGAAGAATCTTTTAGTACTTAGGAATAGAAACCCTGTAATTCTATATGTGACTGTATTCCTGATTGTTAGAGTTTAGATTTACTTGAATAAATATCTGATTTGTGTCTGTGTGTCATTTTTAAGGTAATGCTATGGGCTATATACGAATGATAAGATCTGGTGGCCTTCATTGCAGCAGCAATGCCATTAGGTATGAATGCAAACATTTTTGTCTTATGCTATTTAAAAATTTTATGTCATTTAAATTTATTGTAGGCGGTATTGTAGAGAAGTTTTTTTTTCTTATTGATATATTTTGAGATAAATATGGAAGAAGACCATTAGTTCTGGTTATATTTTTTTCTTCTTGAATTTTAAGATTATAGCAGACCTTTGAAAATTTTTTTTCTCTTGAAGATATAGTTATCAGTATACTTTGTGAATGGTTCTAAAGATTACATGATTTTAAGGATTAAATCTGATTATTCAGATCTAAAGGTCAGTTTTAGAACTAAATTGGTTATATTAGTAATATAACAAATACAAAATTCTTTCCAGATAATATAGTTGAAAAATTTGGAGACTTATAGTAGCCCTTCATATCTCTGTCAATTACTCCTATTTAACTTAATAAAATTATTTTCCAAATTCTTAGATTTGTACCTGATCTTGAAGATATTGTAAACTTTGAAGAACTAGTAAAAGAAGAAGGTCTTGCAGAAGAAACGTTGAGAGCAGCAAGGTAGGGGCACCTGGGTGGCTTAGTTGGTTAAATGTCCGACTCTTGATCTCGGCTCAGGTCATGATCTCATGGTTCATGGGATTCAGTCTCGGATTGGGCTCCGCACTGGCAGTGCAGAGCCTGCTTGGGATTCTCTCTCTTTCTCTCCTCTCTCTCTTTCTCAAATAAATTGATAAACATTAAAAAACAAGGTTAAAATCTAATTTTGGAATAATCTAAATTTGGAGATTTAAAAAAGTATATGTTTATATAAAAACATTTTAAAGGGGAGATTAGAAGGTAATATATAAACTTATGTTTTTGTGTTTTTATTATATAAGTTATGGTCTCAGTTTATGAGATTCAATTTTTTTAAGACTGCAGTATTCTGAGATTTTTCCAACTTCACTAAAAAGTTATCTTCTAGAACACGCTATCTAATATAGTAGCCCCTAGCCACTTGTGGCTGTTGAGCATATGAAATGTGACTAGTCCAAATTGAAATGTGCTGAAGTACAAAGTATATAAGTAACTTTGAGGATTTAGTCTAAAAAATGCCAAATATCTCATTGGTAAAATTCAGTTCACCTCTCTTTTAACTGTTTTTATATTTGTTTGCCAGCACTATTCTAGAACACCTGTCCTTTATTTCGTGTAATCTAGGCCAGCATTGTCCAGTACAGTAGCCACTACCACATGAAGCTGTTGAACACTTGATAGGGCTAATGGGCCGAGGAACTGAATTTAAATTTTTATTTTATTTAAATTAGGCAAATAAGATAGCTGATGGGTATGTTATTGGACAGTGCAGATGTACAGACTTCAGTAAGTGGTGATTTTTGAACATAATTTAAAACTTGAGAGAGGCATGAAGAATTATTAAGAAATTCTTTAGAAAACTACAGATTTTATTAATAAAATCTTTGTTATTATATAATAATTATTATCTAATTATAACAGTTTATTGACTCAGACATGAAGGGGCACCCCTGGACAAAGTGGACACAATCTGAGTCTCAAAAAGAATCATGGTAGAAATCAGTTAAGTAAAAAAAGAACATTAAGATACATTAAGAATATTAAGATATATTAAGTAAAAAAAGAAACCATGAATCCTACTGATGATAAGAAAGATTGGAGGAGTAGAGGGAAGGTTCCTTTTTACAGAAGAATGCCAGCTGATAGATATAGATGAGAAAATGTAGGGAGAAATCACTGTTTTGCAATCACCACAGTAAATGCTTGAAATCAGACAAAAATCATCAATAAAAATGGTTTTGGAGAACAGAGTATTCATTTACTATCAGAAGATTTTCCCACAAATTGCTCAATAACTACAAAGGGGGGAAAACTATCTCTATGAGGGAGAGGTTGATGTATTCCACCTTAACTCAGTGATCGAACATAGCATCACCAGTTCACAGGACACACTGACATTATGGGATCTTCTCATGCAATGTAACAGCAAGTGCCTATGTTGTATTCTTGCCAGAAAGGTTTACTCTGGATTTATTTTAAGGGAGATTCTGAGACATTATCTGAGACATTCAAAGTTTGAGGCATTCCGTGAAACACCTGGCCTGGACTCTTAAAAAATGGCATGAAGGACAAAAAAGGCAACGAGACTATTCTAGATTAGGAAACTAAAGAGACCTGACAACCAAATGCAGTGGGTATTCCTTAATCGTATCCTAGATAAGGGAAAAGGGGGGCTATACAGGACATTTGGGGGATAATTAGGGAAATTAGAACATGTGTATATTAGATAATACTGTGTTTTATTTTGGGGTGTAATGATATATTGTGGCTTGGTAGGAGAATTTCTTGGCTCTTAATAGATTCATATTAAAGCACTTGTGGGCCGAGTGACAAGAAATCTGTAACTTTAAATGTTTCCAGAAAAAACAAATGTGGCAAATGTTACATGGTGAAGAGTAAATAGGTGTTCATTATACTATGTTTTAACTTTTCAACAGGCTTGAATTTTTTTTAAATGAAAAAAAAATGTGTGCATATTTATGAGAATAAGGCCCCAACACAAGATTTGCTTTGAAATAGTCTATTATAGGATAGCTTAGTTCTTTGCCAAATTAAAGGAGCCATGTACAGTTAATAATATATTTAAAGTCATTTGCCCTGAAATTACTAATTTTTGGCTTGTATGTCAAAGAAGAAAATCAGACTGTTGTCTCTTATTAAGTGATATCATCCATTTAAATATTGATGATCTTTTAAAAATATTTTTGAAGCAGTTTAAGGTCAGAGAGGTGGGATATTATCTTTTAAGATCTCTAGGGTAAAGCTGTCTGCTAATAGCAAGTTCAGATTTATGCAGAGGAGTGGATGACTGACATCGAAGGAAAGTTCATGGCAGGTGAAGTCAAGGAGTTGTGGGATTGTGATAATGAATCAGTTATCTAAATGGGCAACGGAGTCTTCCAGGATGATGGAGAACTAAAACATGTATCATAGTCCTAAGATAATAAAGGTAGGGCAATGGGTTAAAAGGTTAATAGATACCTGATATCAGGAAGGAGTAGCTGGGTAGTTGGATATAGTGGGATCATGAGAGTCTCAAAGGAGAGGTTTCTACCTTTTAGTGGTGGGGGAATAATAATTTGAAAGTGATGGTAGTTGTGGGGCGCCTGGGTGTCTCAGTCAGTTAAGCGTCTGATTTCAGCTCAAGTCATGACCTCACGGTTCCTGGGTTCAAGTCCCATGTCGGGCTCTGCTGACAGCTCAGAGCCTGGAGCCTGCTTCGGATTCTGTGTCTCCTTCTCTCTGTCTGTCCCTTCCTCACTTGCACTCAGTGTGTCTGTCTCTCTCTCTCTCTCTCTCTCTCAAAAATAAATAAAACATTTTAAAAAGTTAACAAAAAATGTGGTGGTAGATGTAAATGAGGGATGAAGGAGAAAAAGCAGCTAATGTTTCCAAATGTTGAGTGGGAAGCTAAGTTCTTGAGGAGGAGCCAGGTTCCAGTTGAGGTAGGGAGGTATAGAAGAAGCATTAGTGAAGAGAGTTAAAAAGAGGAGTTTTTTTACAATGAAATGGAATTCTACAGGGCTTATTGTGGGAAGAAGAAATATAAAACTGTTATTTTAAGTTTGAAGATGCCCTGCATATTTTATTTTAGGGAATAAGTTCATTAAACAATTGGGATCAGCTTTTGTCCATAAGAAAATAAGTTTATTCTGAACTCCAAGGAAATTGACTTAGAAATGAGAAACGTCTTCTAACGTTTTATACTTTTGAGTACTCTCATTGAAACTGATGAGAGTTGGATTTAAAAAGCCGGACCTTCGTGGGGCATCTGGATGGCTCAGCCAGTTAAGCGTCCTACTCTTGGTTTTGGCTCAGGTCATGATCTCCTGGTTCGAGGGTTTGAGCCCCACGTCGGGGTCTGTGCTGGCAGTGCAGAGCCTGCCTAGGATTCTCTCTTTCCCTTTCCCTCTGTCCCTTCCCTGCTTGCTCTCAGATTAAAAAAAGAAAGAAAGAAAGAAAGAAAAAGCCACACCTTCTTTTAAGAAAGGAACCAGGTAAATATTTTTTTGTATTTTAGGCATTTGGATTCAGTCCTCAGTGATCACACACGAAATTCTGCCGAAGGCACAGAGTATTTCAAAATGCTTGTAGATGTTTTTGCTCCAGAATTTCGAAGGCCAAAGAATATACATCTTCGAAATTTCTATATCATTGTTCCCCCTCTGGTGAGTATTTTATACCCAAAATGATTTTTTTTTAAGTTAATATGTCCATTTTCTTTACAGCAGGAAATGCACATAGACTATATTACTTTCTGGTTGTAGATAAAACTTAAATGTAATCTCCGTGAATATGGCCTAGGAATTTTACTTAACTAGTAAAATTGAGACTTAAGATAGACTTAAGAATGAGACTTAAGATAGATTTTTATTTGTTTGTAACTGCTAGAAAAATCCTAGTGTGATTTAAAGTGAGTGTACATCAGGCGCCTGGGTGGCTCAGTCAGTTAAGTGTCCAACTCTTGATTTCGGTTTAGGTCATGATCTCATGGTTTGTGAGTTCAAGCCCCATGTCAGGCTCTGTGCTGATAGCATGGAGGCTGCTTGGGATCCTCCCTCTCTACACCTCCCCAACTCGTGCTCTCTCTCTCTCAAAATAACTTTAAATTGAGTGTACATCATTATATATGTATCATATAATCTTCGGGCTGAATTATACCATAATATTGTAAGTGATTAATGTAGACCAACTTTAACTGTTACAATATGAAGTTATTTCTAACACATCTCTTGAAAGTATTACTGTTTAAGGACAACTTCTGTATTCAGTAGTAAATACTAACATCTAGACTAAATTTTGAGTGCTTCCTCATAGTATACAGAGTGTCCACTGCTCTAATTGTATATAGTTGCAACCAAAAAGTAGCTCAAGTTATCCAAAATCACATTATACAAACAGTGGTTGCAGTGCAGAAAATGGAGTTAAGAGATTAGAGAGGCTTATACTAGCAATAGGAGTTACGTTTCCCTAAAGATTTCTATAATAAAACTTTTTTTTAAATTGTAAATGGGTAAGTCTAAAATCTAAATATCACTAAACAAATGTAACCTTTTGGTTACATCTAACTTGGAGAGTAATAAATTTTCATATTGCTGTCTGACTTGTTAACACGTATCCTCTTACATATTACTATTATTATCCTTTGAAAGCAGCAGATGGTTTGTAGACACCTTTTCTTCGTAAATGTTCTCTTACACTGTTTTTTTTAATATGTTTATTGTTAATGCTCTGTCATAATTATATGTCATAACTGTGATGTAGCAGAAGTGTCCATATTCATCTGATAAATACTATCTTTTCATCTTAAGACAGTGTCAAACTGGAGGCAGATTTGTCTTATACTCTGTAACAGTGTAGTTAACTTAGGGTGACTTCTTACCATGTATCTTGAACTTGAAGGACAGCATACTGCAGACATGGTGAACAGCGGTCCGGGAGTTTAAGGAAGAGTGGAGTTGTGCAGGGCAACTGTCAGAATTCTAGGACAAGAAGGACACGAAGTGTAGGACACTCTGCTTGTGCTTGAGTTTATCATTGAATTCTAGAAAGAAGACAAACATAAATGAGATATCAAAAAAAGATTTAACCATTTGTAAAGATTTCACAAATATGTGATTGATTGCCAAGTGAGTTTTACACGCATAAAAGTGAAAGTTGATATTGTTTCCAACAAAATAGGCTGTTATAGTACTTTTCACATGTATCACAATTATTTTTACAGGTCTCTACCCTTCTACAACTGTGCTATCCGTATATAGCCACAAGTGGCTGCTTAAATTTAAGTTAATTAAAATTTTATATGATAAAAAATCTAGTTCCTCAGTTTTGTGAGCCACATTTCAAGTTCTCAGTGGCCATATGTGGCTAGTGGCTTACTGTATTGGATAGTACAGATATACAATATTTCTGTCATTGCTGAGAGTGCTGCTCTAGAGTGTGGACTTTTTGATGGTATTCATTTTTTTATCGTAGTTACTTAATACCTGATAGAAGTTTCAGTAAATCTTTATTGAATAAATGACAAGGTATTTTGTAAGAGCTGAATTTTTAGAAAAGCCTTTTTGGGGGGAATTCATTTCTCCAGATGACTCATTCTTTAACCCGGAATCTGATAAGAAATAGTATTTTAGAATGAATTGGGCAGAAGCAAGGACTACCACACATAAGAGCACTTATGCTTTGAAGTAAATAAAGCAGGCCTACTTTTCTGATTCCAGCTTTCACTTAGAGTGTGACTTTGGACAAGTTACTCAGCCTCTAGGCTTCAGTGTTCTCATCTGCAAAATGTTCATAATATTTTATAATGAACCATATACAAGGCACTGTGGTTAGGGTAAGTGGTGATCGAGGGAGGGCTTGTAGTTAGAGGATTTGGAAAGAAGAGCCGTTAAAAGATACTTGTACAGATTGTGATCTCACCAGGGGACTATTTATAGGAGGAAGATGTCTCAAATCAAAAGGACAGGAATCTAGAAGAGTTCCTATTTATGATTTTTGAAATGTTTCCTTTATGAACTAAATTCTGAAGATATTTTAGCCCAGTTGTTTCTCTAATATATCTTTTTAGACCCTCAACTTTGTAGAGCATTCCATTAGCTGCAAGGAGAAATTGAATAAAAAAAACAAAATTGGAGCTGCTTTTACTGATGATGGCTTTGCCATGGGTAAGCTTAATGCAATTGTTTTTCCATTAATTTTATGTTCATTATTACCATGGATTTTAAGAAACATTTGCTTAATAGATCTGTGTGCTCTTTGTAGATTTGTTTTTCGTGAGCAGTGTTTACTCTTTATTTTTTAACTGGGTCATCTGATTAATAATCCTTATCTTCCATCAAGTGTAACTATCATTCGCACCCACCTGGTATTGCTAATCACTTAGTTTCATTAGATGTAATGTTTAGACTTTGTTGGGGTGGTGGCTTTAAGAGTTTTTAGCATTTTGTGTTGAGTTCCCCTGTAGCTTCCTCAGTTGCTGTCAAATAGCAGCGGAAGTTTTTCCCCAACCCTCAGCGTGTTACCTGTAAGTGATTTTCATGCCCATGTTGTTTCTTTTTTTCTTGATTGTCTTATTTTTAGTTCTATATACTTTCACTTTTTTTTTTTTTTTTTTTAAAGGAGTAGAATACAACTTCTGTACTCATTGTAATTTGGCTTTGGTTTTGCTAATGACTGCAGGTGTGGCTTACATTTTGAAGCTTTTGGATCAGTACCAGGAATTTGACTCACTTCATTGGTTCCAGTCTGTTAGAGAGAAGTACCTGAAGGAGATAAGAGCAGTTGCTAAGCAACAGAATGTGCAGTCAACTAGTCAAGATGAAAAACTGCTACAAACCATGAATCTCACTCAGAAGCGACTGGATGTGTATCTACAGGTAGAGGAGAGTAGTAGTCAAATCTGCTTTGATATTTATGATACCCATTCTTGATATCTGAAAACAAATCCTATAGAAATCTCCATTTAAACAGGATGAATAGTGGTAATAGGTATATTTTAAAAGGAATGGCATTTGGAAGCCATTTGATCCAGATATTAAAAATGGATGGATTACTAAATTCAGTTTCTGTATTTATGATTTCCACAGTTTTTTAGGAATGTTTTCAGCTTTTCCTTTACATGTTTTTATTTACTTAGGAATTTGAATTGCTCTATTTCTCACTGAGCAGTGCAAGAATTTTCTTCAGAGCAGACAAGACTGCAGCTGAAGAAAACCAAGAAAAGAAAGAAAAAGGTCAGTGAGTGGCTTAAATTTGGAAAGACCAGTAAATCTTTCTTTAATAGACACTAATGTCCCATTTTATCTAGTCAGAATTCCAGCTTCCTTTTCCTTTTGGACAATAATTTAGACCTAGAAATGCCTTTTTTTTTTTTTTTTTTTTGAAGTACAGCCTACTTGCATCATTTGTGAATCTGAATAGAAATTTACATAGTTTTTACATTTCATTCTGGAGTAACTTTTTGTTCAGTTTCATCATAATTTAAATAAAATTCAACCAGTTTAGTTTTTTCTTTCACCCTTCAACTTGTGTCAGACAAGAAGGAACAAATTAGGAGGAACACTAGAATGTAGTAGAGCTGCTAACTAGACAAGACTGAGTGAGATGGGGCACATGGCTGAGGAGGTGGCAGATGGTAGGGACCCCATTTCGTATCATGGTGAGCGGCCTCCCGCCCTCCTCCGCAACCAGGCCTTGGAGAATCAGAGTTGACAGTGCAGCCACGAGAACCGATCGTTTTGTCCAGATCGTCTTGTCTGTTGTATTCTTTGTAGGATGATATAAATTGCTTATTATTTCATAGTTAAGGCTGCACATGATACATTTCTCCCCAGTTTAAAATTTAGGAACAATTTCTTCCCTGAAGAATGGTGGTTTCCTTTTTTCTGTTATAGAAATGATGTAATTTAGGTTTTCCTCTGCTCGGTAGCTTAAAGCTTGGTACAGCAGCTGAGTTGAGTTTTCATGTTTTTCCTATATCCTTACTTGTATTTCACAAATCAAGGCATAACATTTACATTTTATAAAATAAGATGTTTTTATTAATCTTGCTTTGTTAAATTTTAAAATACATACATATTTTACACTGAATTTGGGTAGACCACTTATATCAAGTAACCTATTCCCTGATAATGTTGCATAAATTAAATATGTTAATAATTAGCATACAGAAGCTTTTTTGGAATCTAATAATTGTGTGCTTGAAAGTGATTTCACGCTGTTACCTGGAAGATACTCAGTATTTATTACGTGAAAATATGTATATATTCTGTTTGGGTCCCTTTCCAAGGCTAAAGTAAATTGAAAGACTTTGAGTGAATTTGATCTAAATTGTGAAGAAACTCAGTTATTGCTTAGGTTCTGCTCAGGCATTTCATGCGAGAATCTTGTCTCCAGCCAAGCTTATACTTACTTTAAGGCCTAAAACATTAAGGCAGAACAAACAAACCTTTTGGTCTCAGTGGAAGTCCTTGCTCTGGATTGTTCTTAAGGAACTCACTATGATTCTGGTTGATGCGTCTCACCCACATCAACCACCGAGGTGGTTCTTCTGTTGCAAAACTCTGTCTTGGCTAAAGGTTGCTCAGATATGTAGTCAGAGTTGCAGGGTACATGAGATAGTTTTCCTCTGTTAATGAAATGTGTGCATGTGGTATTTCATACACAAAAAAAGAGGAATTCATTTTATCACAATCATAATAAAAAGCTGCTTTAAAAAATGAATTACAAACACAGATGGAAAGCTACTTATTCTGGACAATCTTATATGTGAATTTGCAGTAATGTCTCTGGCAATAACAGCAGTGCACTATAATAGTGATTTCTTGGCCTGGCTGGGGGAACCGGCTGAGGGGCAGCATGCCTTCAAATGCGCCAGGTGAAACTCCACGTGGCCCACATGCAGTTCTGAACTCTCACAAGTCTACACCCCTATTAAGTACCAGTCAGAACGTTCCCTTTGCAAAATTTAGCTCAGATTTCTAAAAAATTAAGGTAACTAAACTACATATACATTGTAATATTAGAGAACTATTTGGTAGATGCACATTTTCTTAATTTGAAATTTAGCAGGTAGCTCTTCTCAATTTTTACTTAATTCATTTTTTTAAAAATGAATATACATCTGTCCATTGTTGTTTTCACCCACACTTCCAGAAGAGACCAAAACAAGCAATGGAGACCTGTCCGACAGCACTGTGTCTGCAGATCCTGTTGTCAAATGATACCGATGGTATGCGTTGCCCCTCAGAAGTCATCAGAATTTTGTCAGTACTGTTGCCAGTGATATGGATGTTAGCAAGCTAATGGTGAAGTGTTTCCTGGGCCACATCTCTGGTAACAGGTAGATGTTGCAACTCTTTAAGGCGGTGCTGCTGAGTCCATTCTTCTTCCGAAGGCTCAATCTTCTTTCTAAAGGTTGAGAATGAGATTTTCAGTTGGGTTTTTGCCTGGACTTGAGGCTAGCAGATGTGCCTGGGGAGTGTTGTTTGAAGTGAAGCTGTAGAAGGGCCAAACCAAATTCCTAAACTGCCGCCTCAGATCTCTTAACAATCTACGTGAGGGTTTAAAACTTGTGTTTGCATATTTGATCCATATTTGCTTCAGTCATTGGAAACTCAGTGCGTATCCTCTGTACAGCCAGCAAATACATGTTTAAACAAAGTGAATTAAGTCTGAAATTTATGAGGCATACATATCGACATTGTTATAACAGACATACAGAAAGATGGCTTTGATACAGGTGAGGCACAAGTGTGCTATGTACCTTTTATGTACAGTATAAAACTGGTTCATTGTTAATTTCATGTGACTCACAAGAGCTGTTCAGGTCTTTGATAAGACATTTTATAACTAGTTTACATCGCTTTGGGAACATGTAACCTCCAACAACTGCTTTAAACTCAAGATTTACTTAATACTCAAGATGAAAGAAAATTCAGAGAAAGCCATAGAGTCCTGCTTGAAACTTCACTTTTGGTTGAAGGCACTACGTGTTATCAGAGAAAGTTGTATGGATTTTTATTTCTACATCCAAACTCAGGTTTCTTCTACATTAGGTTGAATTAAAGTCTTGGTGATGGTTTGGGCAGACTTTTTCTTTAAACCAAGTATAATCTAAGACATCAGATTAAGCACTGTGCAGGCTTTTTAAAAATTACCACTGTGAGAATAAAGTTCTAATAAATCATTTACTGATTTGAAAAGTACAGTAAGATTTTGAGTAAATTTAGTTCCTGGCAGGCTACAAGCTTTATTTTTGTAAAGATTACATCAGTTGATAATTAAATGGTTAATCATGGCCTATATAATCTTTGAATATAATACAGTGATACTTTTACAACGAAAACAAAGTTTAAAACTGTACACATAATAACATCATTTGGTAAACACTTGATTTTTCCATTGCACTTGCCTATTAAGTATTTCTTTGGGTATATCCTGCAAGTAATTCTAATGTTTGATTTCCAGCTTTTGGAACAGGTGTACAATGCCCTATCTGTATGCATTGATTACTGGCAGGGTAACTTTCCCAGCCCAAGATAAACACTTCCACTGTTCAAAGTCAGAAGAAACAAAATAGGTAGGAAATGTTTTTTGTTTATTATGTAAACATGACTTTCAGAATATGAACAATGGGTGGATTAAAGGCATTTAATATCTGTAATTCATACTAACTGTAGAAATGGCCCTAAAGCATGCTGCATAATTAGTAATTTATATTTTCATTATTGTAAATGTTTATATTAATGATCTTTTGATTGTATCAAATTTGTCACCATTTCATAGCAACAATATTATTCTTTTTTTTTTTTTTCTCTCTGACTTCCCTAAAACAATCTCCATTTTTCATAGGGGTAGAAATTGTAATTGGAAGAGAATCTGAGGTCTCTGTTCATTATCCCCACATATATCAGTTATGATCGATCTTACAAATACTCTATAGAGTTTATATGCTGACACCATGGATACCTACAGTTGAGAAGAAAGTGATTATTATTTTGCCATTAGCTCAAAATAATGTCACTGTAATCTGGATAAACTACACATATTTGAAATAAAATCTCTGAAAAGATTAAGCATATTTAAATGCTATTAAAGTGCAGAGCAATAGGGCTTGAGTGTTTCACACCTAAGTTAATATATGCATTTGGATGATGTTTTCTTTGCTTAACATATTAATGTTAAATTTTTTTTTTTTGGACATACTGTAGTTTAAAATTAGTGTGAGCATTTGTTGTAAATTCACAAACTCAATAATGTTCAAATTCTCAGGAATTAAGGACTAACCATAACTTTGTCAGTTCTAATTAAGTTTTGTAAAAGATGGCAAGTTTGTTACCTCACTTGAGTGGGGCTTCCCCCTACCCTAATTCTAAGAGAATATAATATGTATAATAAAACATTAATAAATATAATTTCAAAAGTTTACTTCCCCTGGATGCTTATGTTCAAAATTGAATGTCTTAAACCAGTACTTCTTAACATTAACCTTTTTGGAATCCCCTTTAATAGAATATAGGGAATCTGTCTTTAAAAAAATACTTGCATGCACATAGGCAAAACATTTCAAGTATAAAATTGGTATTGGCTCCTTTCCATGCAACCCAGGTGAAGAACTTTTCTTTTTCTCTTTGTACGTTCTTGATCTAATCCTTGTTGTTTTCAAATAAAAAGAACCCATGTGAATGTTTACTTTTAAATCCTAATCCTGGGAAGGGATCCTTGGTTTACAGTGTTTAATGTTAGAAATAACTCTAGTGCCATTTGCAAACATGAGTTTAACTGAAACAGTAACAATAAATGAGAGCCTTTTAAATATTACACTGGAGACAGGAGACACATGCCTTTTAAATACAGCTGACCCTTGAACGGCATGGTGTTTAAACTGTGTGGTGGGGGGTGGGAAGAGTGTGCCTGGGTGGCTCAGTCAGTTATGTGTCTGACTCCTGATCTGGCTCAGATCATGATCCCAAGGTCGTGAGATTGAGCCCCGCCTCAGGCTCTGCGCTGGGTGTGGAGCCTGCTTAAGATTCTTTCTCTCCCTCTCTTTATGCCTCTTCCCCACTCACGCTCCCTTTCTCAAAAATAAAAATAAACTGTGCGGGTCCACTTATATGTGACTTTTAAAAAGAAATCCAATATAGTTCTGTAAATGTAGTTTCCTTATGATTTTAATAGCATTTTTTCTCTAGCTTAGTTTTTTTTTTTTTAATGTTTATTTAGAGAGAGAGTGGGGCAAAGGCAGAGAGAGAATCCTAAGCAGGTTCTGCACTGCCAGCATAGAGCCCAACGTGGGGCTCGATCTCATGAACCGTGAGATCATGACCTGAGCAGAGATCAAGAATCAGATGCTACAGTGTGGAGGTTCCTCAAAAAATTAAAAATAGAACTACCCTAAGACCCAGCAATAATTCTACTAGGAATTTACCCAAGGGATACCGGAGTGCTAATGCATAGGGGCACATGTACCCCAATGTTTATAGCAGCACTTTCAACAATAGCCAAATTATGGAAAGAGCCTAAATGTCATCAACTGATGAATGGGTAAAGAAGATGCGGTTTATATCTATGATGGAATAGTACTTGGCGATGAGAAGGAATGAAATCCTGCCATTTGCAACAATGTGGATGGAACTGGAAGGTATTACGCTGAGTGAAATAAGTCAGAGAAGGACAGATATCATATGTTTTCATTCATATGTGGATCTTGAGAAACTTAGAAGACCATGGGGGAGGGGAAGGGGAAAAATAGTTGGAGGGAGGCAAACCACAAGGGACTCTTAAATACAGAGAACAATCTGAGGCTGGACGACGGGGGTGGGGGAGAGGGAAAATAGGTGATGGGCATTGAGGAGGGCACTTGTTGGGATGAGCACTGTATGTTGTATGGAAGCCAATTTGACAATAAATTATATTAAAAAAAAAAATCAGACGCTTAACTGACTGGGCCACCCAGGCGCCCCTGTTAGCTTAGTTTATTGTAAGAATACGCTATATTATCCAAGTAACATCTATAATATGCGTTCATTATGAGGTTTCCAGTCAGCGGCAGGCTCTTAGTTTAAGTTTTTGGGGAGTCAAAAGTTACATGCAGAGTTTTGATTGTGCCAGGAGTTGGTGCCCCTCACCTCTGTGTTGTTCAAGGATCGGCTGTACTACACTGGAGAAACTTTCCTTGGTAAAGTCTGATTACTGCTCCTTTTCTTTCCAGAGGCAGTAGTGGGAAGATTGTGGGAAAGATGGGGTAGCACCATCACATACATCATCATGTTACTTGTTGATGCTGGGTTGGCTAAATGGAAAAAGATTTTAACTAATTTTAATAATTTTATGGGGTTTTTTTTCCAGCTAAAGTCTGCGAAAGTTCCATACTGATGGTATTCTTTTTAAGAAAGTTTTAATGCTACAATTTTAACAGAGGTTTTTTAGATGTTAGGAAGAATTTAACACATAAGAGATTTCCGCTAAAAAGAATCTGGAATATGTGGAAATCTTTAAAGTGAATATCATGCAGTGAACTCAGATGGTGATGGCAAAGTTAGGGCTTACTTTGATACAAAAAGTTCTTATATATAGTGTATAAGAACTCAGTTTAGGAAAATATATGGATACTTGTTGGCCTCTCTTAGTGTAAAACCTAATTTATCAGATAATCCAGTTCCCATTAGTGGAGTTACACTCTGCAAAGGAGAGGAATTCATCTCCTGATCAGTGTAGAGATGATGTCATAATTCTGGGATCATCTTTAAAGACTATGCACTGTAGGGGCGCCTGGGTGGCTCAGTCGGTTAAGCGTCCGACTTCAGGTCATGATCTTACGGTTTGTGAGTTTGAGCCCTGCATTTGGCTCTGTGCTGACAGCACAGAGCCTGGAGCCTGCTTCACATTCTGTGTCTCCCTCTCTCTTGGCCTCTCTCCTGCTCATGTTCTCTCTTTCAAAAATTACCATAAAAAAAAAAAATTTAAAGACTATGCATTCTGTAATGTATGCAAGATCTTTGTGTAGTGAAACATTCTTTAGTAATGCCCTCATTATCATTAAAGTGAGGGGGAAAGTTAATACTTTATATCAAGAAGCACGTATCTGTATTAGTATTACAGCATTTAATCATTTTAGAATCCACAAAATGCAACAGGGCATTAGAGATGTACTTCAAGGTGGTATAATTACTGCATATCAGAATAATTTTCGAAGGTTTATGTACCTAATGAGAGAACCATTTGGTGATTGCTGTGTGGTTTCTCTGTGCTGTGTATGTCACAGAGCAGTTAGAAGCATAGACTTTGGAGCCAGACTGTGATTTGAAGCCTGCCAGCAGCTTACTTAACCTCTCTGTGCTTCATTTTCTCAGGCACAAAATGGCCTAATGATACAGAGCTTGTAGATTGAGGACTGACTTTTGTGTAAAGCACTTTATATATTAGGAAACAGTAACTACTGTGAACACTAGCTAATATGATGACTCATAGGCAGAAATGAACTTGGCATATAGTTGTTAGCTTTACTATTACTCTCTCAGGTGGAAAAGTTGGAAGATAAACAGTATGTGACTCTGAGTGGGTCTCAAAAAAATTATGCCTGTTTACATGGCCCAGCTAAGTGCAGACAATGGAAGAGAAGTCCTGCACTTCCCCAAACAGTCTGACAGCTAAACAGCCAGAGGCAGTGCTGGGAAATGAAAACCGGTGAGAATAGCTGGCTAATAAAGGGTCCCATTTTCTCCCCTCCCACCTTTCATTTACATGGCACTTGATAATTTTTCATAGTGCTTTCATTTGGGGAATTTAAAGGGCAACCTTCTAAAGTTTAACATTATTTTAAAATCTATGACCCATGCACAAGAGTGTATGATATGTGTGTACTGAATCAAGAATAAAACAGGACATTTGGGTAGCCACCGTACCGTGTAGGTTAAAAGCCTGTTGCTCCTGCCTGAGATGTTCCATCGTTCTTCCTCGGATCGCCGCTCCCTTTTCCACTCCGGAGGAAACACAACGCAGAATTTTGGGGTAACTATGCCTTGCTTTTCTCTAGTGTTACAACCTATCTGTAGTTTTCTAAATAACACGGTGGTGGTTTGCAGGTTTTTAAAAAATTAATATAAATGGATTCTTACTGTATATGACTTGTCTCTTTTGAAATTCATCCATGATGATGCACATACCTGTAGTCCACTTAATTTTCCTTCTTTAGTATTGTTACACAAATACACAGATCTGTTTTGCTGATGACATGTGGGTCACTTCCAAATTTGGGATGGTACGAACAGGGCTACTGGCTGCACGCATCTCTGTGTACCTGTGTTCAGAGTTTCTCCAGAGTTCTACTCGCAAGTGAATCTGCTAGGCCATCTACTGGTGCAACGGATACAACGCCAGACTTGTCCCGTCCCAGCAGCGGAGGAGCCTCGTCGTGCCCATCCCAGCAGCTATGTTTCTACAGTCTGGTGTGTATATAATATCCCAGTGGGTTTAAGTTGTATTTATTATATCAATTTTGTGTATTTCTATTTAAGAACCCCTTTTATTTTTTATTCTGTGAAATGCCTTTATGACTTTATTTTCAATTTTTTCTAATTGCAGGAATATTTTACATATTCTGGATACTAATATTTTGTGGGTCATCTGTGCCTAATATGTGCAGTTCATTTTGTGTTTTCATTCTGTGGTTTTTTCAATGAAGTTAGTTTTAATGGGCTTCAGTCTTTTTTTCCTATGATTTGCATACTTTGTGGCTTAGTCAAGCCGCATATTTTTGAAATATGAAAAAATTAGGATATGAAAGAAATTGATTTTAGTTTCTAACAATATTGTTTACGACTAGTTTCTTCCCTCCCACCCTGAACAATTCGAAGAAAAGGAAATTCAGGGGACTGTGGCTCTTGCAGCCTACCGGAGGACTTACCGGTTTAATACAGTTATGATACACAAATTTTTGTAAGGCATTCGCTAACACCATACTAATAATTTCATGGTATATCTCATGCTGGCTTAGTCTCTGAGGCTCACATTATAGAAGTGGACTCTGATACCCCTGTAACATTAAGTTTGGATTACAAAAGTTGTTTTATTAATCCACCATTTTGGGAGCTGTGGTGGCTCAGTCAGTTGAGCATCCCACCTCTTGATTTCAGCTTAGGTCATTGTCTCATGGTCATGAGATTGAGCCACACTGAGTGCAGGGCCTGCTTAGGATTCTCTCTCTCTCTCCCCCCCCCCCCCCCTCCTTCCGCATGCTCTCTCCCTCAAAAAAAAAAAAAAAAAAACTTGGTACTGAGATCACATTGTTCAACCAGTGTTGAATAGAGGTATTTGATAGGGCATAATGAAATCACAGCAGAGGGGGGGAATGTACTGAGGTTTTGGAAATGAACAGCTGAAGCCACAGAACTAACTTTAGTTTTCTTCCAGGGGTGTTCTAGAAAATAACCACAAAAAGCAAAAGAAAGAAACAGAATGGTAGTTTTTATTTGCTAGCATTTGTTGCTAGGTTAATTTATTACAAAGACAACGGTATTCTGTTGAAATTGGTTATAATTAAACACATGGTGCCAATTCAAGATCATCATACTTCATAGGTAGGGGTGGAATAGGATTTTTATACCAAGCCCCGCAACCAGCCGTGCTTTCATTCAAGTGAGTTTTAAAATTAATTGGTCCCTTCCTTGAGGAGGGTCTGGCTCAGAAGAATCAGGAACTGGTAGAGCTTCACACGGTCTATAGTGATCCACCACTAAAACCATACCTGAAGGACCGTAAACTTCTGAATGCTGGTTCATCAAGGTTCCCATGTAAAACTGAACATCTTGTGTGGTGCTCGTCTGCTGGTCTTTTTATTGCATGATGTCTGAGAAAAATGATCACAACTAGACCTGCATTTTTGCTAACGCTCAGGCCCTCCAAGCGGGGCTCGCCACCTAACTGCACAAACTGATGCTGGTAGGTCCGACTGTGAGACAAGCCTGATTATAAATACACAACTTTCAGAATGACAGGCACTTAAAGCTCATTAAGGAAAATATAAAAATAGATTATATTAATAGGAAATATTTAGTGTTTATCAAATTATAAATCTAGGCTTTTACCATTTTTTAAAAAGGGTACTTGGAGACTAAAGAGATGACATTTGAATAAAGTGAACAATGCATTTTTTTCAGTAACTTTCATTCTGAGCGCTGAACAGTACAATCTAAGAAGACGACTTACCACAAAGCACCTAAAGTAACATTTGTAGATGGGTAGGAATGTTGTCAACCATTTCTCACTGTTTCCCTCCCAAGTCTCAGTATCAAGGCATCAAGAGTACATTCCACAAGCGATTGTCAGCGTTCTGAAACCAGGTCGTGGGCCTGTATGTCAGAGAAGTTGAAAACCCTTAAGGAGGTAGCTCTCCTTCCTGGGTGCTCTTTCCCCAAAGGCCCAAGAGAGTTATGCTTCAGATTCTGCGCCTCTGTTTTCATTTGGACTTCCATCATTGTCATCTGGTTGATCGTTTAACAGTACATATTTTCCATCATTGGTTAGTGGTATGGACAGCATTAATTGAGCCAATGCTTCTGGATCCTGAAGTTATGAGAGTTTAAGAAGGAGAAAAGAAAACGCTTAAAATGCACTTAAAACCCCGATGGCATGGCTTTCAGTATTCTGTAATCTAGCTTCTTTCCTTCCGGGATCTATGTGTGCCTCCTTGCTTCTCTGAAAAAGCTCAATTGCATTTTCCTTCTAGACTCTAGGCCAAGGTTTTGCTCTTAGCCAAAATGTCATTCACTTAGCCAAATCATAATCGTCTTCCCACAAAGAGTCCAGAGAAGAACTTCCTTTATAATACCTTTGTCTTCTAGATCACTAACTCCTTCCTCTTTCCCTATAAACCAAGAGTTGGCAAACTATGGCCACCTGGCTCATTGTTTTTATAAATGAAGTTTCACTGGAACACAGCCATTCATTTATATACTATATATGGCTGCTGGAACAATAGCTGAGTTGAGTAGTTGCAACAAATGTAAGCCTAAGAGGTTTCCTGTCTTGCTCTTTACAGAAGTTGATCCCTGATCAATACCATAAAATACTAACTTGCACTGCTTGCTACCATTTCATGTATACTGGTCTTAGTCCTCCTGCCCTCCCCCAACATTAGGAAAGCTAATACAGTACTCAGTAGCTATATGTTACTGTTTAAAAATCCAGTTCATCCTCAAATTAGCTACATTCAAGCTGCCTATTGAACAGTACAGACACAGGTCATTTCCATTATTGCAGAAGTTCTACTGAACGAGAAGCCTCCTGGGGCAGGAACCGTATCTGTCTTGCTCACTGGTAGAATTCTAAGATTTTTCTTGTACAAACTTGGCTCTCAGAAGTCTGTGGGGTGAGTGAAAGATTGTAAGCTGCTGAGATACAGGGAGGTCTGGGAATCGTCACGTCTAGTACATTTCCAGCTTGATGTCTGTCTGACCGCTCAGAGGAGCAAGGCCTTCGAGTACATACTTAAAGTTTCTACCATCTTAATTTGAAAGACAGAATATCTAGCCAACAACAGCAAGCAAAAAAGTGATAACACAGGAAGCAGTGATATTTATTAAAAACTCCACATGTGTTAACCGGTGACTGTGGCCCCAGCCAGTCTGGTGGTTAGAACGCTTCAAAGGAAATCTCAAGTTTGGCCACAATGTCCGGCGAACATCATTCCTCTTTTTGAGAGAGATCTTAGTAGGTCTATAGATCTTTTGAGTAGTTGTTAAAACCAGCACTAAAATGTACCTTACCTTCTGAACCGCAATGATTTCTTTTCCCAAATTAATAGCATAACATATCTGTAAGACAAGAAAAGCAGTGTTGGGCAAAGGCAGAAAGCGATAAGGGATTTTAGGAAAAACGTGGTTATGGAAGTACAACGAGGTCACTGCTCATGTCGGTGTGGGGACAGAGGACCTGGCTGTTAAGAAGTTCATCACACGGGGCTCTGAACAGTAGAGGCCACCTGTCCTGGTCTCCGGTTGCCAATCTGTGCAGAGCAACGATATTCAGGGTAAGTGGTAACTGAAATTATCCCAGTGCTTAACATTCTTAACGGAATACTTTCCTCCTTTCTCTCTCAATCACATTCTGCCACTGTGTGTTCGCACGCAGTGGCAAAAAGATACTTGCTGAAAGAAGAGTTGATTAACTTTGATTAATTCCAAGTAGCAAATACGGTCACAAAAATTTTCATACTATATGAGAACAGTTTCCTGCTGTCTGCTTCCTTCGTTTGCTCTGAGACTAGATTTTCTCCATCGTAACTTCTTTCATTTTTAAAAAAGAAACTTGAAGGCAACTGCTTTTCCCATTTCATCTCACCATTAACATTCTTCCTCATCACTGTTTAGAATGACATGCATTTCCAAGGGAAAATTTATTCCAGTCGTTTCTTTCAGTGGGGCCTTCCTAGAGGTATTCTCTAAACTCCTCAATGGGGGTGCAAAGAATAGTCAACTAAACACCCACGGGGCGGTGCAAAACCCCTTTAAATATCTTTGGACAGAGATATGGAATCTTAAGATGAAAAAAAATAGACCTTTTCGCCTTCTGAGTTGCTTTCAAAAACGTATGTACTCAGAGACTGTCCACCTGTGGATTCGGGCGTGCGGACCACAAAGCCGACTAGTCTCTTGTTTTCTTGATGGGCAGCAAACTGGGTGATGCTGGTGAGCTCAAACTGGAAATAACAGGAATAGACAACATCACATAAATGGAATTAAAAACAGACAAGTCATTCTCCATGGACAGCGTCACGAAAAAAGTGCACTATGAGTGACAGCTGTTAAATTTGGCAAAATCTATAAAGTGCCTACTTTGAATTAAGGAATAACTACTAAAATTAGCGTGCATGGAGGTACTTACATTGGCCCTTGTTACTTGAGTCTGAGGATCTATCAACCTGAAATTTTAAGACACGCGTTATATTACACATGTTGGAGAAACCTGTATTCTTAGAAGAGTCTAGAAGTTCAGAATGAAATCACACAAATGCCCTTCAAATATGAAACTATAAGGCCCGGCCGCAGCAAGGCGAGATGGCTCCATGGGACTGTCCAAAGGGAGCATGCGCCATGGGTCTGCCTGTGCTGAACCCCATGTAGTTGAAGCTCCGGGAACAGCTTTATGGAAGACTGTAACAACTGGAGACTTTCACATTTCAGTGCTTATCCAAAGGGGCAGCATTAGAATTCTTCACAGTTCTGATGTAGAATATAGACAGATCATATTCTGTACAGCCTGCTTCTCAGAAGACATTTACTATGGTCGTTTCCTTGAAGTCTAATTTTTTTCCCCTAAATATGGGGTGGGGTGAGAAAACAGTCAACAGATTTTAGCAAAACTACTCTGTGTCAGTTTGGGTGTGGGGGAACACGGTCTTATAAGAAGGTATATTCTAGGGGTGCCTGGGTGGCTCAGTTGGTTGTCAGGCTCTTCAACACTAGCTCAGGTCCTGATGCCAGAGTCATGGGATTGAACCCCGCATTGGGCTCCGAGCTGGGCCTGGAGCCTGCCTGAGATGCTCTCTCCCTCTCTCTGCCCCTCCCCACTCACACGCCTGCTTGCTCTCTCAAAAAGCACAACAAAACAAGACAAAAAAGGAAAACTTCTGTCCTATTTATAGAAGGAATAGCACATATTCTTTCTCCCCTTCCCCTCTCTCCTGCTCATGCTCAAAAATAAAAAAAATTTTAATTAAAAAAGAAGGTATTCTAGATGTATTCTTTAACAAAACTTTAAGCAGCATCTAATAACCAGGCTGATGTATCTGCAAAGTACACTGCATTAGAGAATCTATTGCTGTCATACATACATATAAATTTCTACTTTCTAAACATGGTATTATTTATTGATTTGCTATAAATTCTGTGGGCGAAAGCAAAAAATCTATTCTCGGTCTTAAAAAAATGGTTAGTATTCCATTTATATGAAATGTCCCAAACAGGCAAATACATACACACAGAATATTAGTGTTTCGTGGCTGTATGGGGGGGGGGGGGTTAAGAAAAGGGAATGAGGGCTCACGGGTATGGGTTTTCTCTGGGGATGATGAAAATACTCGAAAACTGTGGTAACTAATGGTTGCACAACTCTGAATATACTGAAAACACTTCAGATGGGCGAGCTGTATGGGAAGTTAGATCTCAGGAAAGCAGTCATCCCCCCCAGAAAGGCTGCGGTTGGAAATACGTGCGGTTCAAGTATGGGCCTCACCACAGTCAGAGGGCTCTGGGCTGGCTGCTCGACTGTGCCCTTGTGTAAGTCACCCTGACTCTTCCAGACTCATCTGTAAAAGTGGGAAAAGGACCCCACTTCAAAGAGGTGGTTAAGACAGTAAGAAAATGTGTATGGAATTTTACACATTTACAAGCTAAATACATGTTTTCTTCATGTCCCTATTAATTTGTATGAATTTAAAGATTTAAAAAATATACCTCATAAACGGTCCCCCTCAAGTAAAGTTTCTTAGGTATTTTGTAAAACTTTTCCATAAATGTGAACTTAAAACATGCATATTTTGTGAGTAACTTAAAAGGTTGCTATCTTAAACAGGTAATACGGACTTGCCTAAGATCTGATTTTCAGAGCGCCTGGGTGGCCCAGTCAAGCGTCCAACTTCAGCTCAGGTCATGATCTCATGGTTCAGGAGTTCGAGCCCTGCACGGGGCTCTGTGCTGACATCTCAGAGACCGGAGGCTGTTTTGGATCCTGTGTTTCCCTCTCTGCCCCTCTCTCCCTCCCTCTCTCTCTCAAAAATAAACATTAAAAAAAAGATCTGATTTTCTGTGGGACTTCTCATTTGTCTCAAAACATGAATTCCAATGCAGGGATCTGTGTGTGGAAACTGTGGTGAAATATACCTAACATAAAATGGACTATTGCAGACTAATGGACTATTTAGTACATTTACCACACTGTACAACCATTACCACTGCCTGGTTCCAAACATCTTCATCACCTCAAGAGGAAGCTACACACCCATCAGACAGTCACTTCCATTCTTTCTCCTCTCAGCTTCTGGCAACCACTAACCTGCTTTCCATCCTGGACACTTCAGATACAGGATCAAACAAAATGGCTGACATCTTCCACCGAGCATGTTTTCAGGGTTCGAGAATGTTGTACCACACATCAGGACGTCATTTCTCTTTAAGGCTGCCTCCTACTCTGCTGTGTTAAATACCCCATCTCGTCTATCAATTTGTTGATGGAGTTGGGATTGTTTCCACTTTTTGGCTACCGTGAACCACGAACATTTGTGTAAACTCAGTTATCTGAACAGTTTTCAATTCTTCCGGCTGTCTACCAGGGCTGGCAATCTACGTTTAACTCCCAGAGAAGCTGCCGAACCATTTCCCAAAGTGGCTGAACGGTTTTAACTATTCCCACCGGCAACGGATTCCAATTTTTTCACACCCTAACACTTGGTATTTTCCTTTTTATTACAGCCCTCTAAGTGAGCTGAAGCGATATCTCACTGTGGACTTGATGTGCATTTCTCTAATAACGAGTGACACTGGGCATCTTTTCACATGTGCTTGTTGGCCATTTGTAGATCTCCCCTGGAGAAATGTCTACTCAGGTCCTTGGTCCATTTTTTTGGTTTTTGGTCTTTTTGTTGATTCTTATAAGAGTTCTTTATATATTCTGAACATATAGCTTTATTAGATACATGATTTGCAAATATTTTCTCCCGTTCTGTGGGCTTTGTACTTTGATAGTGTTCATTTGATGTACTGTGATTTTTCACAATGCTTTTACGTATATTTACTCTGTTCTTATTGGTGGAGATTACAGGAACGATGAGCCAATGCCTATAAAGGGTGCAGGGCATGCTTGGAGAAAAGCTTTAAATAAAGTTTTATTCATAAGAAACTTACTCTCAGTAGAAGGTGTATAATGAAACGAAAAAGACTGGTTTTAATGAATGGAAGAAACTATATTCTGACTTTAACAAAGTCCTATTTAACTTTTTGAAGCTAACATTTACTGAGCACTTATGCCAGTTGTGGTTGTATACATGTTTGATGTGCATTAACTCATGTAGTCTTTGTGTCAGCCCCATGCAGTGTGGATACAGTTATTTTCATCTCATAGCCCAAGAAGCTGATGCACAGAGGTTAAACTCGCCCAGGTCATATAACTAATGAAGGCCAAAGCCAGGGATAAACGGAGACATTCTGCCTCTAAAGCAGTGCCTGTGATCTCACAGGAATAAAATGTAAACCTCATATACATGATCTGAAATTTTCTAGCAGTCACATCAAAAAGATGTGTATCAAGTTACACATAAAGTGTATCAAGTTAATGTCACCTAACAGATCTAAAATACTACCAGGATATGTTATTAATATAAAAATTAATGGCATATTTTGCATTCTTTTTGGGGGGTTAGTATGAGACCTTAGAAGCTTGCTATATGTATTTTACACTTAGAACATTTTAACTCAGACTGTCATTCCGTTTCAAGTGCTACATGTGAGTCCAGTATTGGATGGTGAAACTTCATAAAGCCTGTGCTAACCATGGCTTGACGGTCCTTTGCCGTCACTCATACAGATCTTATTACCTACAACTCCAAATCACGTAGTTAACATCACTTGGCTTATTTTCACCCCAACAAATATTAATCAGATTTTACTTGTGGTGGTCTAATGATCTCAGGTAGGTTCATGTTCTTTTTTACTGTTGTTAATTTTTATAAGTAGTACTGCATTCAAAAATGAAAATTCTGGGGCACCTGGGTGGCTCAGTCACTTAAACGTCCGACTCTTGATTTCGGCTCAGGTCGTGATCTCACGGTTGTGGGACTGAGCCCCACGTCAGGCTCTGTGTTGACAGTGCAGAGCCTGCTTGGGATTCTCTGTCTCGCTCTCTCTCTGCTCCTCCCCCCACTCGTGTGCTCTCACAAAGTAAACAAACATTTAAAAAAGAAAAAAAAAACCCTTTCTTTTTCAAGCTCTGAGATATACTGAGCAATTCTTCAGTGATGGCATCATCACGAACGAGAGGACTCATTCACCACTAAGTCTCTGAGGGTACCCACTCCTTAGGGGAACAGCTTCTATCCACCGTATCTTGTAAAAGCAGAACGTACAAAGGAACAGGGCCAAGACAAGAGTAGCATCTTCACTTAATCCGATCAAATATTCTAGTATGAACATTCTAGGTGAGTAAATGTGCCTTAAACGGGGAATCAGGTAAAGCTGTAAGGGTCTGAAACGAAACATACCTCAGAGTCTGACTGGTGACCATCAGATGGGACTCTGTCGTACGGAAGATGTTGTGAATTGCCCGAGCGGCCAATACTTGTCTCATGGCTTCGTAAATCACTTCAGTAGTGTTGTCTGTTTTGACTGCCATCGAGCCCAAAAACCGAACTACAAACATCTGCTGCAAAAGGGAATCTGCAAGAGAGCGTTTTCTGCTCAGGATCACATTTGCTTCCTGCCTGCTGCCGGTCTGAGAACAGGCAGAAGACCTCAGGTCTGGTCTGCCTCCTGCGGAGGGCTTCCCGGCAAATTCCTCAACACAGTGTCGAAGCCCTGAATCGCCTACTGGCTACATTTTGGCTCTTTGGAATGACTTCGTTAGACTAGAAAAGCACCTCTTTGTGCATCCGTAAGATGAAAAGGCAGTACCACACGACCATCCTTCTAACGCTAAAACTCTAGGTGGCGGTATATACGTCTTTTCTCTGAAAATAAGAGCTTCTCTGCTAGATGACAGAAAATTCATTCCTCGGGCCCACTGATAAAGTCCTCTTGAAGAAGAAAATCCATCTGAAGAACAGAAGACCTGATTGGGGGCTCATCCAGTTCACACATATTGTGCATTACTGAAGGGCAGCGACGATCTCCCAGGAGCTAATGGCACATCTCCAACTACTCTGCTTACCAGATTCTAGTAAACTGCCAGCACTGGCCCCCTGATAATGGCACATAATTGACAAGACTGGGTAACTGCAACCATAACTGGAAGATCACAGAGGTTTAAAGGTTTTGTTTTTTTTTTTTCTGTAAGAATAATTCACTTTTCCACCATTTTAAACTAAGATGGCTACTTTTTCCTCCCTCGATCTATTAGTGTCTTTGCCCCTAAAAATAACTTAAGGGTTAAAAGAGGAGAAAAATATAATTAATGTAATATTATAAGAAGTGACTCCCACATGAAGACAGTTTTTACAAGTTCGGAAGTTTTTTTTGTGGAGGCTTTATGGGGTGGCCTATATGGAAGGTCAGCTAGAGATGGGGCGGCAGACCTGAGGCACAGCCTGTTAGCCTCCTTCCTTCCTTCCATCGGCCCCCTTTCTGCCCGATTCCGTACGAGGTGCCGACTCTCAAGTCCTGCTTTTAAGTCTGAGGAAGCGGCATCTCATTCTAACGCTGCTCTCAGGCTCCAGGCGTGAGGCCCTCAACTGCCTCCGCTCTGCGGAGTGCTAGGTTACGGTCAGCTCTGCTGGGTGTGCTCTTAGGTACTAGAAGAATGTAATCAAACGTCAAAAATCTGAACTTGAACAAAGTAAAAACCACTGAGCCATGTCATCTTCAAACACAAGAATGAGCTGTTATGTGTGTTTTCGGCATTCTGAAACGAAACAGCATATTCATGTCTCACCCAGATTGCATTTTATTGTGACCGCTTTATCCTCTTTGAATCTGTTTTGTAGTAATCTGGTCTCTGCAGGAGCTACAGAAAGGGTAAGGATGGGGCCAACACTGTGACACAAGTGGAGAATCTGTCCACATCCCTGCGGGTTTCATTTAAGACCTGCCTTCCCTGTACACATCCTAATGAGTTTTCAGAGAAGGACAGACCCGTGGGTCATAATTTCAATTCATACCTTCAAGGCCCAGCTCTCCAGAACATGATTCCGCTCCTCGTTTCAATGGCCCTCGCCATTCTGTGAAGGGGAAAGAGCAAGCACACAGACCACCCGCTCACCTTCTGCTTCTGGAAAGGTCTCATCCTCAGTTTCACCAAAAGGGTTGATGCGCCTAGGGAAACGGCCAGAGGCACACAATCAAGACATTTCTGGCCAAGAGGACACTCAGTCAGAATGGCAACAGTGTCTGGAGATGGGGGTGGACACAAGAGACACCCAAGGTCACTTTCATTTCTCCCCGCGGTAACCTCCCTGAGCCCGCACCTGCTCCCCCGGTTCTGGTCCAGGAATTCTGTGGCAGGAAGGACGATGTCAAACTGGATAGGTGTTCCCGGTGCGATGAGCTCATCGGCGTTGTCGGCACGGACAGCTGCTTGGGACACAATCTTGTCATCTTCTGTCTCTGCATTTCTCAGGTTCTGACTGGAGTATAAAATAGGGGGGAAATAAATCCCTTTTAATCTATGCCTTTATGATCAAAAGAACACATGCTGAGCACTGATGTGACTTTTACAAATAGATAAGGGTGAAGATTTCAGTCAATCCTTCAACTCCTTCTACAAACAAATCTTCACAAAACGTCATTCGTGTCCTTGGTTTAACCCCTTCAGATCCCCCCACAGTGAGCTCTGCTGCCCAGCATTCTGCGTTGTCATATCACTTAACACACGGTCTGCTGATTTTCTGGATCTTTCTCCCTGTGAGACAGGTTTTTGAGGGCGGGGGCTACAGCTAAATCATATTTGTTACTTGGTATAAAGGCGGCACTCAAAACCGTTAACTGAACGGATAAATACACCTTGGCCTGCGTTCAATCACAACCTGGCTTTAACTTCCCGAGAGCCCCCTGCCGCTCCTGTAACGCACCCTCCACCAGAGGGAGCTACACCAACACACCACAAGCTTTTCCTTCTTTCAGTCTCCATCCCAATCCTCTTTCCCGCCAGAACAAATTCCTCTCCATCCACTAAGCCCGTCAAGCCAGCCCGACCCTCTGTCCTCTGCACTCCAGTGTTTCTTCCCAGTGAGCCCCGGGACAGTCTCGTGTGTCTGAACGTCCTGAGCTCGGCACCGTGTCCACACAAGCTGCAGGTGAGACGGTGGCCCGTGACAGGAGAGAGCTGCCAGTACGGTGACCAGTCACGTGCCACCGCGTGTCTTCTCTTTCAGTGACAGGATGCTGTAAGAGCAGGTCTCATGTCTTTATAATCTCTCCCCAGCTGGAGTGTAAACCCCTTTGAGGGACAAAGAATGTCAAAATATTTTCATTTCTTCCGTTATCTGGAGCCCAAGACGTCTCTCCGATACCCTTCTGTTCCTCGTTCTCAAGTCTGTCGGTAACTGAACGCACCGTATGCAAACTACTCTTAAGACAGCCGATCGGCAGATGAGCGCACTGACCGGACAGTGGACGGAAACACGACACAGGCTTGTAGACAGTCACCGCGAGGAGAGACCGCTCTGCTTCAGCTCCCTGTGACAGGAGAGGAGAGAGCGTGCGGTCTCTGGAGCCCCGGAGTAATTCTGAGGGCGCTGGGTTGCCAGGTGGGGGAGCCAGACTGGGAACCGAAGTCTCCCCACGGCCGGTCGTCGTTTTCCCACCGTGTCACACCGCTTCGGTCCAAAGTGGCACAGCGGCATCTGGTCTTTACGAGAGGGGCACGAATTTGTAAGTGGTGAGCACGGGAGGAAGGCAGGAGAAGTTCGGAGGGAAGAGGGTGCGTCCGAGATGCTGGCTCCCCAGAGAGACTCAGGGGAGAGAACACCAGGAAGAGGGAGCGGGCCGGGGTCGTGGAGGGCTGTGACACCGTCGGGTGAGGTCTGCACTTGACTCTACGTTCCCGGGAGCCACTGAACACTCTGAACCCAGGAGGGACATGACGGAGCACCCCGTGATCGCCACGTCACCAACTCCAATGGACACTTGGCGACCACTGTCCTACGTCACACACCCCACATCAAAGCATCTAACGTAGGTGAGCTCTCCCCTCCTTAAAACTCTTCTTTCTCGGTTCCTGCTGATTCCACTTTTCCCTGGTGTTTCTTGGTGGCTTTTACAGGTTCCTTCCCTTCTATTCCAAATGTTGGCGATCTTCAGGATTCGGTCCTAGGCTCCTCCCTTGTCCTTCTACGCTCGCTCCCAAGATGATCTCTCTCGCCCTGCTGCGTCCATGCCGATGAGTTCCTGATTCATGTGCTCGGCCCTGGGATTTCCTCTGTGCTGCAGACTCGTATCAGGAACGTGACCACCGGCTCGTGCCGCGGGCCCCTCAATCTTCTGTCCAGAAGTGAGAGAACCCGATACCCACTCCTTTTCATCTCAATACGCCACCACCTGTCCGGGTGCTCGAGCCAGACTGCGGTCGCCCTCTTGGTCTGCCCCTTTCCCTCCACTCATATCTCCTTCTAGCACAAGTCCTTCAGATTTTGCCTCCAAAATAAGCCCCCCATGACATCTACTTTCGCCTCCTCTGCCACAATCCTGGTTTGAGATGCCACGGCCTCCTGACTGTGCTCAGTCACGGGCTTGCCCAGCTTGCCCAGCTCAGTTCCGTGTCCTGCACAGCAGCCAGAGCTGCCCCCGGACGACGTCAAGTGAGTCACCTCTCCTCTCTGCCACGCACACATCTACCTCCCTGAACCCTTGGACGGCTCCCACCGTTCCTGACCATGCCTGCCTGCCTGCCTTCCTTCGGGAGCTGTTCCTGGCCCCACGCTCCCCAGCCGGTCCTGCTCCCCCAGTGAGACTGGCCTCCCCCCAGTTCTCCCGACACACCAAGTGCTCTGCCCGCCAGCCTCCTCAGCTGCTCCGGGAACGCAGGCCACCTGGCTCTTTGCGAGAGTGGCCACTCCTCATCCTTCACTTCTCAGTCTGAATACCGTCTCCACGGCCAGGCCTCTTCAGGACAGCACCTTCTTTAACACCAGCGCGGCTTTTCCCCATTTTAACCAAGTATTTATTTACCCTCCGCCTGGCTTTACCGACAAGACTCAGCTTTACGCCCCAGCCCAGTGCCTGGGCACAGAGCAGACACCCCACAAACCGACCCTTGACTAGCTGGATAAACGAGTGCGCGTTAGAGATACGCTACCTGGGGAGGAGGGGAAGGCCACGTGTGAGGCCTGCTTGGGACTGAACAGCAGCTTGTTCCCAAGATCACAGTTTCCCTGCTCCTTCCCCCTCTGTCAGCAAAACATTTCCTCCTTCTGAATGAGCTGACCCTAAAGAGAGATCCGCCCTCTCCCACCTCCCCCCCACAGCTCTGGGCCATCTGGCGGCCACATCTGTCACCCTTCCAGGCTCAGTGTCGGTTCAGCCGACTGGCTAGAGGATTCTGCCGCGTGACTGACTTATTCCCCAACAGGGAGAAAAATCAGCTCTTGAATTAATTAAATCTGAGCCACAGACTCTTTCAGAAAACCAGCCACCTCTTTAGTAACGCTAATTAAACCACACACTGTCACCCTAGCAAGATAGTGTTTTCAGGAACGGAAAGGGACCTGGGAGGTCATCTAGTTTTGCCTCTTCCCGTGTCAAAGTCGAGGAGACAGGCACAGAGAGCTGACCTGCTCCAGGCCACCCAGCTGTGTTCAAGGCAGAGCCATCAGAGAGTCCCCAAACTCCAAAGCCAGCACCCTGCAGTGCGCCTTCTCTGTCCCCAAGGCCGTACAGGGAGGAACAGTGCCATCACCCACGACGACGAGGCCCAAGGACAAGCGCTCAGACTGCCGTCCTCAGAGCCGCCCTTAGCAACACGCTCCCCGCACAAACTGTGGGATCCAACACCTGAGCGTGACCCGCTGCCTCATGCCCACTTTCGTCACCTTCGCTCACGTGCACGGTTTCAGCTACTGCTGCTGTAGCAGACACCCCGTCCGGTGACCCCACCCTGCCCTCCGCCCGCCACGCCTCAGACCCTGTGTCCTACACCCGCAGTGCCGCAGGCCACTCTTTCTACACGGGGGTCACCCCCTTCTCAGGGCTCCCAGTTCTGCTCCACAGCCCAGCACCGGGCTGGTAAGCAGGGCACCCAAGTCTTTCGCGATCGAACTTCCGACTCTCCCGGCCTGATCGCGGCTCCTTCCCACGTGCCCCGTGCTGCGCGCACACTGGCTCCCCCTTCACAGAGCCCAGACCCTGGGAAGTTCGCTCTTAGCTTTCCAATCACTTTTCTCTAGAGACATGCGATAATATCTGCAGATCATTTACGTAATGGGGTTCCTTCTACCGTGCCTCCGAAAAATGGTCACCAAACACAGTCCTAACTGTCATTTACCTCGGATGTTGTGCTTTCATTAGCAGCCCTCTATGATTACAACCTTCTTACTATTTAACCAAATGGAGCGTCCCATTAAGAAAGAAGGTGGGATTCTGGGAATAAACCCCAAAGCCATATTCAAAACAAGAATGAAGGCAGAGGCAGGAAAATATTCACCGTAAACGATAATAGCAAACTCAGGAAAGGGAGACTACCTAAACATTCAACTGCTAATAAATCAAGGAAGAGAGTGTGTAGTTATCATAAGGAACAATGACGAGAAGTGTAAAAATATGAAAAATACACGCGAAAAAGCAAGATTAACGCACAAAGGCCTGGGCAGTAACACAGACCACTGTTCCGGACCTCAAAAAAGTTCTCGTTTTGGTTCCAGAACTGTTGATGTGGACAGGAAATGTGCGACTCCCTGGGCAGCAGCCCCTCGGTGCAAGTCCTACGTGCTGGGACTGCGGCCGGCCAGGTGCTCCAGCAGGAAGACGCTCTGGACTCACGCAGCCAGTGGCTCCTGCCCCTCCCCTCCCCTCCCCCGGCAGTCCTTACTGCTTCTGTAGAACAGACCCGACACCATCCCTCCGTGCCGGGTGAGGACAGGAGGACTCCTGCCGATTCCCAACACCTCAATACAGAAAAGCCACTTCTCCACGGTCCTTTAGTTACCTGGGGCACGAGCTTTCTGGTTTTTTCCCAAAACTCGTAATGGGGGTCACTGCTTGGAGAGCCGTCTGATTCAACTTGATGGCGACGGCCTACAAGGGCACAGGAGGACACGCTCAGTCCGGCAGGGGTGCTGACCCTTCAGACCGAGCGAGGGGCGGGGACACAGGTAAGGGCGTGCGAGTTACCTCTGGGTTGTCAGTCAGGTAGATCTGTCTGGAGATGTTGTTTATGGCGCAGATCCACTGTGGAGAGAGGGCGTTAGAAACCTGCTGGATCCCAGTCACCGGCTAGGCCAGGACAAAAATGAAAGAACAAAAGCTTTACCTCTTCGTTTTCCTTTCTGCTTTCTGCCTGGAGGATTATTCCCCTGAAATAAAGCGCATTCAAGTCAGTGCTCCCCAGATCTCGGTGACCGAAGCTTACTCCACATTCACTGAAGTCAGCTGGGTCCCAAAGAGAAGGACCACAAAAGGCACCATGACCGGAAAGAAAAAATGGGGCTCTGGCTTGCTGCTCATCCACTGTGTGATCCTGGACGACACTTCCTTCCCCTGGGCCTGTGCTTTCCCATCGAAAAGTGAGCAGCTGGGCTCAGGTCTACTAGCTCAAGTCTGTGCGTCCACAGGCACAGACTTCTCGTTGGCCCCTTAGATGATCAGGGCAACCCCTCCTCCCAGCCACGCCCAGAGAAGCCAGACACTCCGCTTTCCCACCGAGGGGAACAGGACAAAAATAATACTGCCCTGCCCTTGGTGAGGGCTTAACCCTTCCCAGGGACCCCACAGCTATGTGAGGTGGGAGCACGGACCTCAGCCCTACTTTACATGTGAGGAAACCAAGGAGTTAACTGCCCGGGACCACGACTGGGATCCCAGGCCTCTCCTGCCGTCCAGGAGGAAGGGTGAGGTCTGAAGTTGCTCTGCGAACCTGGGAGGGGAGCCGGTCAGCACTGTACCAGCTTGCCAGAACATGCTACCGTCCAGACAGAATCTCAGCTCCGAACCCCACCCGGAAGCAAACGCGAGCAGAGCCAGCTCCCATGGAAGGATGGCCGGCCCCACTCCTGGGGGCTCAGTTTGAAGCTCCTGCTCCAGAGGGGACCCCATTGCAATGGGATCTGTGAATGACTCCAAGTGACCTCTTCTGGGCCCCTGAGGCACGCGGGGGTCTGTGGGGACAGCACGTTCCCACAGGGAGTGCCGTGGCTGAGGACACCGCCCAGTTTGTCTCCAGTTTCAGCCGGAACAGCAGGCTCCCCAGGCGGGTCTGCCCGCCCTCCGCCCCAGCACAGTACACAGAGCTGGTCTGGGAACAGGCAGGGGTGGCCACGGCCTTCTCTACAGATCTTTGCCGACAAACGACTCTCCTGTGGCTGCCTCCCACACAGAGACACAGAGGCCCGGTCTCCTCCAGGGCCGCAGACAAAGCCGCACTGGGACTCCTCACATGAGGCAGACTGGATCCCACAGGGGTGCCGTGTGCTTGCTTAAAGAGAGCATAAAACAACCTCCCCAAAGACCAATGATCCCCGGAGGGGGCCTCTCCCATGGAGGGCTGGCATGGAGGGACGCGCCAGGAGGCCCCGGGCAGGGGTGGGGTCACTACCCTTGCTCTCCTCCCAAATAAGACCCGCGTGGCGTACGATTTTCCATTGGGAGTGGTGATCTGGAAGCAGTATCGTCGGTCTTCACAATCCACTGCCATCACCGAGCAGTTGTCCAGGTCCTGGATCAGGCCCCCGGCAACAGCTCCCCGGGGTTGACACATGAGGTTCCCGCCTTGCGTGAAGAAGTAAAGCCGCTCCCAGGTGGTGGTGACCAACCCTGTTTTACTGCGAGAATCGTGACTTTAGAGAGCCCGTCAGTGCTCGGAAGCCCGCGCAGAACCTCAAGGTCTTGCTGCCTCTTTACCAGTGTTGGTGGCATTTTAGAAAAAATGCTTCTCTACATTAAAGCAAAACTGCAAACGCAGAGCAGCTGAAGAGGCAAACTGTAGCTGGAGTGACCTGGAAGTCACGGGCTCTGCCCACTCGGGGGAATGCCTACCCAGGGCTCGCTCCGGCACGTGCCCACCCTACAGCAGCCAGACGCTGGCTTCTCCCCGAGACCTGGAAACAGGAGCTGTAAACCGAGACGGTCCACTAAGACACAGACCGAACTATCTAAATCTAGTGAGAGTCACCAGGGTCACCCTGGCTCACAGAACCCAGAATTCCGGGGACATTAACTAGGTTGAGTTTTGCTCCAACTGGATGTTACTCTGGTTTTGTGGGCTGCTTGCAAGAGGAATATCCAGTAACTGGCAAGTAACACCAGAATCTTGTAGGATTTTCCATCCGTATAAACTAAAGGAGATACTTAACTTGGGATCTCAACAAGTGGGGAGAGCCTTGAGGAGCTCCATGTTGGTAAGAAAACAGCCGGCAATTCCTCTCTGTAGCTCTTCTATCTGTGAGGTATCAGGTGCACTTACCTGATTCAATGTTTCTCGAGTTGCAACTATGTGCAAGGCACTAGGTTTCCTGCCTCCATGATTGCAATTATTTCGCAAAACTGGAACTAGCTAACGTGTGAGTGCCTATTCCCTGCTAGGAACGAGTTCATTTAGTGGGACTCATTGCCAGCTGTTTCACGGGTGACACGACTGAGACCGGCCATGGGGTCTGACTGAACCAAAGCCAGAGTGTTCACCACACCGGACAGCCTCCGTCTGCTCTTGGATACAAGGAAGCCTGATCATCCTCTCTTTGATTCAGCCTACATGGACCCGGATGACCCGGAAGGCCTACAGGCCCCGATGCCAGTCTCAGCTGCGGGCCCCGAGCACACTGCTCTCACACGTCAGCGGCCTGGGCTAAGGGCGGGGTGGGATAGGAGCTCTCAACGGTCCGAGCTGATGACGGTTAAGAGCAGGCTATCTGCACATGGCCACGGTCACCAGGGACGGGGTGACCCGCCCCTCAGAGTCCACAAACAGGCCTCTTACAAGGCTGTTTCAAGCCCCTCTCTCGGCTCTTTGGGCCCCGAGCCTCAGAGGCTTCCTGCGTGGCAGGTGGGAGGGGCACTGTGCGGGAGTCCTTCCCCACCCTCCCCTGCCCCAGCCCTCCCTTCCCCCTCTGAGGGAAAACCGATTTTAGAAAAAGAGGCCAGCAACGGCATTCTCACTTTCTAAGATTCAGGTAACCAGCCTTCTGGATGAGGTTCCTGTTGATCTGTGGTGCAGCCACATCAAAGTCTGGAGCGTAAACAGACTCCTCGACAGAAAGCAGTTCTTGCTGCGACACCCGCATCTTTTCCGCTTCGGCTTCTAGTTCCACCTGAATGCTTAAGACAGAAGGCGTCAGGTCAGCGGCTCCTCACGGCCAACCGAGTGCTGCCGAGCCACAGATGGCGGAGCTGTCCCCGCGGCTTCCTGCCCCATGAAGGGAGCTCAGACCCCAGACGCTGGAGATCGAGGGGACTCAAGTCCACGTTGCTAAAAATGTTTACATGACTGCTGTTTGAAAACAGAACAGGTTGGCCACTGGCCAGCGCCCCAACCCAGCGAAACAATCTCTCTGCTGACAAAGTGGTATCCGGGCTCAGACCTGTGGATGCAGATTTTAGGAGAAAAGCTTTAATGAGCCCATTCTCAGGGCTTCAGGTGCAGACCACCTGCGAAAGTGCTGGAAAGGAAGGAAACAGCAGTCATTCCTGCCCCTCTGCTCCCCCTAGTTCTGGAAGCGGCCATTGGAGGACGGAAAACAACCAGGAGGTAGGACGAGGGCACATGGACAAAGACAAAGGCAATGCTTTTCCTCTTCTAGAAGCCATACAGCTGCCCGAGACCATGGAGCTGGGCCCAGGGCTGCCCACAGCCATACAGCTGCCCGAGACTGCGGGGCCGGGCCCAGGGCTGCCCGTGCTACATGGCACAGGGGAAGAGGGCCAAGGTCTGAGCTCTGGCTTGTGTGCACTTGTGTGCCGAGCTGTGGAAAACCTGAAAGCTTTAGCTTCGAAGAGGCAGCTGCCCTTACTTCCCACAAAGCGATGCCTCCACAGCTCCCCACCCAGCGCTGACAATCTCAGATATAAAGTGCCAAACACAAGCTGCCCAACACGGCCCGGCCCGGCCCATCCACGCGAGAAAGCAAAACCACAGACGCGTTGTTCCACTTTTCCACCATGTTAAAGAAGGACTGAATTACAAATGTTAAAATCAGAAGGAAATTTGGGGGCCAGCTGGGCCACTGTTTCCCAAAGTGAGTTCCTTAGGAGTTTCTCTCAAAGGGTTAAGTTTGGGCTTGGTCCACACTCTCCTCTTGGAGACTCACAGGCAAGCTGCCTACGTCTTAATGCAGCTCAACACAGGCAGGCAGGCGATCTAAGTTAATTTTGGCTCTTCTGACATTTGAATAGAATGGCTGGACTCCACCACTGGCAGCCTGAAGACGGGCGAGCTGGAGAACAAGCCTCATTGGCTTACCTGCTTGTCACTGCCAAGATGGGGCGAGTGAAATGGAGAAGAAAGTTAAGCAGCTCAGGAAGTGGAAGGAGAGAGCCAAAATATACAAAACCACTTAGGTTCTTAAGCTTTTAGGGGTGGCAAGGCTCCTTGAGGACCCAGTGGAAGGTAAGGATCGCCTCCCCCAGAAAAATACTCCTGTGTACCAGCAGGACACCTGGCACACAGCTTCAGGGAGCGGTCAGTAACTGCCCCTCCCTCTGCTCTCGGACCCACACAGACTCCACTTCAGTCGCCGCGTGAAGGGCTCCCAGCACTCCAGGACAGGGTAGAAAAGTACTTTCCAATAGGCTTTCTTCCAAGACTAAAGAACAAGAAGTTTATTTAATTGACCATCATATTGATCGATCGATCAGTAGGAACAAAGAAAAAAAGCAGAAGTGTATCCCTGCGGGGTTAGAACTAAAAAGAAAAGCGCCTGGGGTGCCCAGGTGTCTCAGTCAGTTAAGCATCTGACTCTTGATTTTGGCTCAGGTCATGATCTCACAGTTCGTGAGTTCGAGCCCCGAGTCAGGCTCTGTGCTGCTGACTGTGCAGAGCCTGCTTGGGATTCTCGCTCTCTCTCTGGCCCTCCCCCACTCTTCTGTGCATTCTCTCTCAATAAATGAATAAACTTTAAAAAAAGAAAAGAAAAGCTCCTGGCCCTCTGGGTGATTCGAAAAGCCACCGTGTCTGGTTTAGGCTGGGTTCAGACGCCCCGCACAGCTCACACAGCAGAGCTCGGCCACTCACCTCCCAGGGAAAGGAGGGCAGCATCCGGAGCCAGCACACTGTCCTCGGCCCCTCTGGGCCAGCAGCGCAGCCGTCACCTCGTGGCCTGAGAGGCGTGGCCGTGTTTATCTACTCGCCAATGGAAAAGCCAAGTGGTAGGAAAATTAGAACCTGGATCTGAGTGCTTTAGCCGTTCGAACCAGGAGGTTCAAGTGCTTCCAGCTTCGGCTGGGAATGCTGTCTGCGGCTGCTGCCCTTGTAATGAACTAGGCCTCATCAGGCAGCAGAGGGAGGGATGAGCCACAGCCCCGAAGGCCGTGGAGCCGGGGCTTTGATGCTGGTCCCGTGGAAATGCCCGAGCGGCTGAGGGGCACTCTGGACGGCCTGTGCCAGCTCACACAGATGCTGACGACGGAGGACACAGAGGCTCTGAGGTTTGCGGAGAAGTACGTCACCGCGTCTCAAGCGCAAACGTCCCACTATCCATCAATAAAAAAATCTAGTGCGTGAACAAACTTTGAAGCCCAGACGGTTCTCTCAGGACCAGAAAGCCAGGGAATTCCGGGAGCTAATGGAGGTTAAGAGAGAGGCAGTTGGGAGAGGGCAGGGGTAGGGGTGGAGGGAGGGATGAAGTGACAGCAGGCACCTTCCTTTCCCCTCTCCTAACGCTCCCAGCGGCTCACAATCAAATTAGGCAGGAAACGAAAATGGGATTTCAAAGTGCCTTCTAGCCTCATCACGAACGCAGCCCACACCGCTGGCGGCCGGGGACGAGCAGCCAGTGACTTCCAGGCAGGCGCAGACGACTTCAAACCGCAACCCTCCCGCATGCCGCACGGAGCTCAGCTCTGACTTTTCGGCTTCATTCTCTACTGTCAGCACTCGAGGTACACTTCTGCCTGAACGGGGTCCACTGCTTGGCCGCGAGGTGTTTGAAAAGCAACACCCTCAAGAAAATGAGCGCCCTTGCTCCGCTTTCCCAAACAAGATAAATTCTACACTCCTACTTCCATTCTGTGTATCTGCTGATCAACTACTCTCTCTCTGTGCCATCCTCCAGAAATCACGTCTGCAGTGTTCATGAGACAAGGCTCCCTGGGGCTCACGGACACCGGCAGCGGGAGGTGAAAGGACTCGGAGCAGCCACGGCATCAACTAAACGTGGGCAAGACGGTCTGAAGAGAGGACGCCGTCTTCTTAAAATATAAACATTCATGAGGCCGAAATGCAATTTGTTAAATTGATTCAAAAGAGACTTAAAGCCTCATTTATTGATCACGAACTGACGGGACGGTTAGTTTCCAGAAGAGCCGCAGCACTGCTGGCCACATACCTCTCGGCTCCAAAGGGGAAGCAAAGCGTGCTTCCAAGACCACAGCGAGTCTACACCGGACTGACGGCTTTAACATGCGAAGGCTGGGCCAACAGACAAGAGGCCCTCAGCACGCGCACCAGGACCTAACGGGAAAAGTCTCCCCACAGACACTTCATCTTTTATTCATATACAGAGTCTGTTCACGGGTGGGCACGCCTCTGGGCTCCCCATGGTGGGAACTGCAAAACGCATTACTTTTCAACCACAACCCAAACACCGGCGGCTAAGAAGGGGGCCCGCTGCCCAGGGATCCCAGCATGGTGGGGCTCCATGGGACCCCCCGGGAGAGGGGACCCCCCGGAGGGACGGGTTCAGCAGGAGAGGCAAAGGCCCACAAGACCCAAAGTGGAGTGCAGCCTTACCTTTGAACCATGTCTGCTACGGAGGATAAAAAGCTGTCCATGCTTTGGGAAAACATCTCTGCTCCCTTCTTGAAAAAGTTAATCTGAAAGACAGAAGTGTGACGCCGTGAAAGTCCTCTAGGAAAGGAGACGGATGAGCTCACTCGGTGCGGGACTGGGAGCACCGGGGGCAGCGACACTGCCCCCCTCCACACCCCCGCGTGTCCGTGGTGCCTCAGGCGCCTCCGCTGAGCTCAGAGGGCCAGCAGGGTTCCTCCCGAAGCCCCAAGTGCGCTGCAGAATGGGGGCGGTGGGACCCGGCTCTCTCGCCGAGAGACTATCAACATCGGGGACGATGTAAGTCGCTGCTTGGCACAGACCACACGTGGGTGCATCAGCAGTTGGTACTGACAAGTAGTCTTGATGTTCTCGCCATCAGCTGCTTTCCTCTGTGAATTCTAGACAAAGAGTTTCTTGGGGGCAAGGGGTAGGTCTCCACCTCTGCGTCTCCAGGACCTACACTGGTGTGTGACAAATGATGTGCACAGCGCCAGCAAGAGGCCGACGAGCACTTGACGCGGCACGGCAGGAGGTTCTCCGGGAAGAGAAGCGCACCTCGGGGCCACCAGCTGACCCCACTCACCGAGCCATGTGCAGCTCGGAACCCAAGCTGACAGATAATCCGGCTGAGACACTGAGAAGGGGAAACTGGACTGACGACCCTTAAAAGGCCCTTCCAGCCTGGATGGGCGCCTGGATGGCTCAGTCGGTTAAGCGTCCGACTTCGGCTCAGGTCATGATCTCGAGGTTTGTGAGTTCAAGCCTCACATCGGGCTCTGTGCTGCCAGCTCGGAGCCTGGAGCCTGCTTCGGATTCTGTGTCTCCCTCTCTCTCTGCCCCTCCCCTGTTCACACTCTGTCTCTCAAAAATAAATACACGTTAAAAAATAAAATAAAATAAATTTTAAAAAGGCCCTTCCAGCCTTGAGGTCAACCCAAAAGATGCAGCCGAGCTCTGGCCCCGAACAGGCGCTTGACACAAGCAGGGTCCCTTCCTGCTCCCCACGTGCTGGATGGACGCTCTCTCAGCCCAGGGGAGAGTGGCCCCAGGAGACCTCAGTCTCCTTTGAAAATAAAACTACAAGTGCTGGCTTTCGGGGAACCAAAAGAAGGAATGCCTACTTCCCGTGAGTCCCAGGTATTCACTGCCCAGAGAGTCCGGGTTGCCTGTCAAACCTTGAAGGGCAGGGGGAGGGGGAAGACGGGACCGTCCAGTGCATTGCTGACATGTGTAACCATCCTGCCCCAGAGCTACAGTTTCTACTTCTTTCTATGGCCAGGGCTTTAAAAAACTCTCAATACTGGGTATGAACTCCATTTTACATGCCTGGTCAGAGAGAGGGAACAGTTGCAAAGCCAAGTCATGAAAAAAAAGACACGCAGTTTGCATGAAGGTATTTTCTCACACTTTGTCCCAGCTCATGTGTCTGATCTGGAAGCTGCCTCTGCCCTGGAAGGTGGGCAGAGAACTCGACCTCACATCCCAGTGAGGCTGGCAGGCACTGTCGGGACAGTTCTGACGTGTTTACACCCTGGGGAGGTATGCGACCCCACGTCCTCAGTTTTCACGGTACAAAAACAGAGGATGATCGCCATTATCCTAACGCAAGGTGATAATGCAGGAAGCTGCTCTGGCCCCATGATCTTTTAATCATACAGAGATCAACATGGTAAATGCCATTCTGGAGCTCGAAACATCAGTCTGTTAAATGAGCTTTCCGCATTTCTAAGGACACAGCAGCACAGTGGCTTTCCTCTCCTTCCCCTCTCTGAACTCTTGGAATTAATTCCACGTCTTAGCTCCCCTGCTACTCTGTAAGCTCCTAGGGCAGGGACTCATGCAGCCCCTAAAATGATCTGATTAAATGAATGAATGAAAAGGAAGGAGAAGATACTGGCGTCTACAGTCACCTTTCCTAGCACCTACCCTGTAAATACTAGAGTTCATTTGGTGTTCTCATAAACTTGGATGCAGCTTACAAAACCTCAGTTTGTTTCCAGGCATGACGACTAATCATGATTTCAGTGCAAACCTATTGAACAAGGGCCAGGGAAGACAGAAGTAAAGCCAAACCACTTGCACTGACAGGGGTGGTTGCTGAGAAGCTGGATTCAGCCCAACGTCATCCAAAGACCCGGTGTGCCCGTGTGAACGACAGGAAGTACAGCGGCCCCATGACCGGCAGCTAACGGAGGTAGATGCCGCGTAGACATACATGGCTTTAAAGGGGCCGATGAGGCAGAAGGTATGCCTTGGAATTGCCCAAAAGACTCACAGGGTTAGACGACAACTGGTCTATGTGAGACAGCCAAGTCTGCAGCAAGATGTGAGGTCTGCAAGGGGTGGGGCTGTCTGGTCTTCTGTCCCGACATCTGGGTACTTTCCACGTGAAAAACGAAACCGTGCCATCCTCAATCCTCGAAACTGCTGCTGTGGCCACCCAGTGACGTGTGCTCTGCTCCGCAGCCAGGCCCCCTCGGCCCTGCAGCAGCATTCGCTTAGCGCGGGCCGGGAGAAGCGGCATGGTCCTCAAGGTGACACACGGGAACCCAGCCGGGAACAGGTCCACCCTTCAGGCCTTGCGAGGCCCCTCCCCTAACCGACCAGGCTCTGTAAACACTAACTGATCAGGCCCGCAGCCATTCAGCTTTCTGAGGCTCTCGGGCCAGGACCCTGTCTGACCCTGGGCCTCTAAGTCCACAGGCAAGGACCATCAATCCAGGAAGGACAGACGTGACAGGAGGCGTTAATTAGACCAAAGGCAGTACCGATGTTCCCTCACAAAGCCAGGACGTCCTCTAGGGCAGAGGTGTAAAACTTGAAGGAGAGAGGAGGGCACAGGAGAGCGGACGAGAACACATCGTGAGGAAGCTGGACGGCTGCAGAGGGTCTGCTGAGGGCTGGAGCCCACAGCCCACGAATGGACAGGGCTGGTTTTTGGTTCAACCCAGCTTCACCCAGATGTCACGGAAAGGTTAGAGTGCTCTATTTAAGCACCACCTCTGAAGGCAGAAGCTGACTTTAGCTACCTCGCCATTCAACAACGTAACAACCACATTAAGAAGACAGATACTTGAGGGGCACCTGGGTGGCTCAGTCAGTTGAGCGTCTGACTTGGGCTCAGGTCACGGTCTCACTTTCATGGGTTTGAGCCCCGTGTCGGACTCTGTGCTGAGAGCTCAGAGCCTGGAACCTGCTTCAGATTCTGTGTCTCCCTCTCTCTCTGCCCCTCCCCTGCTCACGCTCTGTCCCTGTCTCTTAAAAAAATAAAACGTTAAAAAAAAATTTTTTTAATAAAAGACAGATAATTGAGCCTGAATGCTTAAAGATCCTCTCTTGTTCCCCTCTCCCCTGAATACTACTGATGCTGTGTTTTTAAAAACAGATCCATTTTTTAAATGTATTAAAAAACAAAAGATGCTCACGTATGTGGAATTTAAAATCTTTTTTTTTACATTTGTTTATTTTTGAGAGACAGAGACAGAGCACAAGTCGGGAAGGGGCAGAGAGAGGAGGAGACAGAATCCGAAGCAGGCTCCAGGCTCTGAGCTGACAGCACAGAGCCTGATGCGGGGCTCAAACTCACAAACTGCGACATCATGACCTGAGGTGAAGTCGGACGCTTAACCGACTGAGCCACCCAGGTGCCCCAACACACGTGTGGAGTTATAAAAAGTTGCCGACTTTTTTTCTTCCCGACATTCTGCTTCCCGACATCCCCTTCCGTTCCTAGACTGTCAGTGGAAAGAAGATTCGCAGGTGTGTTTCCCACATGCCGGAGGGAGGTGCTGGAGCCCACATAAGTGGGGCTGAAGCAGAGCAGGGAGGGAGAGGGGCGGTGCCCCTGGCCTCACACGCATACCCACTCCCGTCCCCACCGGGCTAGAACCCCGCCCCTCCCGCCACCTTAGACTCCTGGCACGCAAAGGTTCAGTGGACCACTAACTGGGAAGGGAGAAGTCAATATACCCTCAACAGAGACCTCAGCAAGCAGTGGTGACATTTCACCACGACCCAGATGCCAAGGGTGCCGGCAATAACCTCAGCAATGAGAACGGCCCAAGCGAGCGTGACCCCCACCACACACAGCAAGGGATGTGTGGGGTCTCGAGCCGGAGGCCCACCTCCACCGACCTGAGCGGTCAGCTGCTTCTCAGAACCGCAGACCGTGCCTGGCTTTCACTTGGCTCAGAGACGAAGGGCTATGCCAGCCTCCCCCCGCCACGGGAGGCCTGGGATCAAGGCCATCACTTCCCCGGGCGTACAGCCTAACGAGTCCCGCTAACGATAAGCCAGCCCACCTGGAAGCTCTCCATGTGCTGAACCTACGGGAGGCTCCAGGGAGGTGGTGCATTCATGTTTCTTTTTCTCGTGATGCTTTGGTTTCTCCTAAACACTACCTCAGCGGGAACGCCAAGCTGCCCTCCCCAGCCGGCTCAGGTCTTAGCCCTCAGGGGAAGGGAACGGCCTACCTGTCCGTGGGCGAAGCCTATCATGGGCTCCATCATGGCCACACGCTTTCTGTACTGCAGCGCGTTGAGGGCACAGTAGTACTGAAGGGAAGAAAGGTGCTGCTTCCGCCGTGCAGCCGCCACCTCCTTCACAACATCGGTCTTCACCTGAGGAGAGGTGGGAGGAAAATGTCGGCTCGTCTAACGGACATGGCAACTCTAGAAGAGCACGAAGCTTTGAAGATGTCCCTTTATTCACAAAACCCATTTCTGTGACAAATACAATAAAACCCAGATAAGGTTCCACCTTATGCTTTATTCATTTTTTTAATTTAATTTTTTTTGAGGGGGCGGGGAGAGAGAGAGAATCCCAAGCAGGCTCTGCACTCAGCATGGAGCCCCACGAGGGGCTCGATCTCACAACCTAAAATCATGACCTGAGCCGAAATCAAGAATTGAATGCTTAGCTGACTGAGCCATCCAGGCTCACCCCTGCCTCATGTTCTAAAACTCTAAACTAAAAATACCAAAGTCCTAGCATCTTTGTGCTTGTGAGGCTGCGCTGGGGTGAAGCCAATTCCTGTCTGCTGGCAGGACTACAAAGTGCTGTGATCCTTTGGGAAAACAATATGGCGGCGTGCACTGAAAGCCACCAACATTTTAGTTCACTCATAAGATTGTATTCCAAGGAAATAATTTAGCTCAAGGAAATTATGTAATGGAAGTAAAAAGTCACATGTGTTAAAAAAAGTTCCATATCATCTATAATACCAAAAAACTTGAGCTAAAGAATCAGAGTGGGGGCACTTGGGTGGTTCACTTGGTTAAGCGTCTGACTTCAGCTCAGGTCATGATCTCATGGTTTGTGAGTTCAAGCCCCACATCAGCTCACTGCTGTCAGCACAGAGCCTACTTTGGTTCCTCTACCCCCTCTGTCCCTGCCCTTCCCTCGCCTCACACTCTCTTTCTCAAAAATAAAGTAAACGTTAAAAAAAAAATAAAAGAATCAGAGTCAACACCCAGGGCAAGAAATTGAAGTGACCTGAATACATATGAGGAACCAAGCTTACGTGGAAATCAGTGAAATTTTACAAAGGTTCCAAGCTGGTGTTCAATAAACCAGTTTGAAAAGCTAGAACAGGGAGGCAGAAGTCTACTTATAAGATTCAGAATGAATAATTTAAAAATTTATGTATATGAAAGAAGAGAAAGGATTCATCAAGATGCTCTCACTGCCACAAATTCACAACAGGAAACTAGAAAAGGAGCTTAAGCAAATGATGTGAAAAACAAAATGTAAGGTAGGTACTCTTACCTTTTCATTCTCCTTTTTTTTTGGAAGCCTGCTATATTTTGCCATCGAGAGGTCATGCTCTAAAAATAAAGGCATTTAAAAAATTTTTTTTAATGTTTATTTATTATTGAGAGACAGGGAGAGACAGAGCATGAGCACGGGAGGGGCAGTCAGACAGGGAGACACAGAATCCGAAGCAGGCTCCAGGCTCCGAGCTGTCAGCACAGAGCCCGACGCGGGCCTCAAATTCACAGACCACAAGATCGTGACCTGAGCTGAAGTCGGACGCCTCAACCGACCGAGCCACCCAGGCGCCCCAAAATAAAGGCATTTTAGCACGCAGATAAGTTGAAAGGCCAGAGCATTTGGTCAGCACCTCCGCCCACACGCATGCCACACCCACACTAAACCCACGCACCAAGAACAGAGAGGATGCCTACCTACCATTACTGGCGAGTCCAAAAAGATCCTTTAAAGTGCTTACTTCTGAATGAGAAAAACAAAACAAAACAAAACATCTTAGAGCAAAGAAAAATAAAACGCACCCACCCAGAGCTCTGTGCTTCCCCAAGAAAACAGAAGTACATGCACGGTAGGAGGCAGGCTCTGTGGGCACCAACTCAGGGCCTCCGCCCTCACAAGGCACCGCCCTGTGGGCTCGGAATCCCGGTCTGACTGGAGCTGGTGGCTTCGGCTGCCTCCCATACCTGGTGACCCTGACTGCTCCTAGGGCCACTCGTCTCAGACAGCATCCAGGGATCTGTGAAGCAGGGGGCACTGTGGGGACGTGGGCTGGAATGTGTGGTGGCCAGGTACTATTCATGGGACCTGGAGTATACGGCTAAGCTCATATTCTCCAGCCCCTAAAAAGAGCGTTTTAATACAGCTTTCCTCAGAATATCCTGACAGTATCCAGAACCTAGAAATGTCCTGTTGCTGCCATTGTTACGTCTGGCAAGGCCACCATTAATAAAGGAATAAGAGGTACTTGTTTTAACGAACAACTCTGGAGCGATCTAGTATATGGTACCTATGACAAGCCAACAGACATCACTATTACCCCACGTGGGTGCCACAGCCATCATCACGCACAGACAGGCCTAACAAAGTCCAAGACCAAAAACACCAAAAACACGAAGAGATAGATGAGGGTGATGCTGTCCAAGGTTACAAACTTAAAAACACAGAGACATCTACAAGATAGCAATACTTTGTACAACTCTAGAATAATCCAGTTTTGCTTCATCAAAGGAAATCGTTTTCACATCACATCTTTTATGCCGCTTTTCAGTTTGCCTCAAAATTCCCTCACAGCTTTTAAATCTCTCTTCACGTTATTCTTACCCTTTCTGGAATCAGAATGCTTTCTGCCTTTGTTGGGTTTCATCTCCCTTTCTCTCTGTCTCCCCTTTTACTTCCTACTGGAGCTGTGTTGGGGTTTTCCCTTATGGGGTTAAATAACTTCGTTAAGATCTTTAGTGTTTTCTTCATTCAGATTGGTGCATAAATGAAAAAGGCATTAAAACCTAAGATAAAAATGGGGCGCCTGGGTGACTCAGTCAGTTAGGCGGCCAACTTCGGCTCAGGTCATGATCTCGGGGTTCACGAGTTCAAGCCCCGCGTCGGGCTCTGTGCTGACAGCTTAGAGGAGGGGGCCTGCTTTGGATTCTGGGTCTCCCTCTCCCTCTGCCACTCCCCTGCTCACGCTCTGACTCTGACTTTCAATAATAAATAAACATTAACAAAAACAAAAACAAAAACAAAAACCTAAGATAAAAACCACTAAGCAGAGAAGAGGCCGAATTCTAATCGTTTCTCAGGCTGACTCAAGTATGACCCAGGCCAAACACTTCAAACCTACGTGTTGGTGTCGTCAGAAAAGGTTACTTTGATACTTAGATACTCTAAGATACTCTCTAAAACAGATAACTCTGTTTTCATAGCTTCTCGGTTTACTACCACTAGATAGTTTTATTGTCTTAAAAAACAAAAGAAAACAAACGCCATCCCAGGCAAATACTACTAATCCACACCTGAGCCATTCAGGATTAAGGAAGGCCCCGGTCATTGCTGCTGCTGGGCACCCCCAGATGGGGGCTCACTTCCCAGGCACAAAGCTGAAAGATACAAATCTGACAACACAGGTCTCCAGGGTGATTATTTTCTATCTAAAGAACTTGGAGTTTGGTTCTTAAATGGTATCTCCACACATTTCTACTGATTGTATTTAGAGGAAATCTTTATGAAACAAGGCACTCAATAAGGCTTTCAGTTCGTATTGGCTGATCAGCACGCAACCACATTTAGATTTGGAATTTCATGCACTTATAGATGAGCAACACCAAAAACACTAAAAGTCTTTCTCAAGCAAGGTTTCTCTTGACACAAGGTAACTGACATGCCATTTACTGTTCTTCTGTCAAGTCTCAGTGCTGTCAAGCTGCCCTGGGGCAAAGTTGATGCCAGTCCTCCCCCTGTCCCCTATAGCCTCATATGACATGATCACAGGGAATCTCCAAGTGAGGGGCGAAAAGAACATCGTCTCTAAGATATACTGCATCTTTTCTGCCTAAACAGATTTTACACTTTAAGGTGTTATATTTTTAAAGAGGAAGTACGATACTGAACAGATCTCTTAGTACTCAGGTTTAGACTTTTTTGGCCACTGACTTTTGTACTAGTGTTCTAGAAAATATAATTCTTTAATCTCGAAGCAACGACTATTTTCAAGGATATAAAGAGCAAAAAGACTACAAAGTTTGGATTCCTTTTTGTAACATCCAACTACATTTTTTCAAGATTATTTTTTTATATCCATATTTTGACTAACTTCATTTCCAAGAGATATAAAATTATTCTAAGGTTTTTAGTTGAAGAACCAAAACTAGTCAAAAAGGGCAACCAGGCTCTCTGAACCAGTCTCAGATACACCCACCCACTAAAATGTGAGCTCCAGGAGAACAGGGAGCTGGTCTGCCTTGTTCACAGAATCCAGCACAGGTAAAGCATGGTCCCTGCCCTCCTTCCCTGAGCCACCCTCTTTCCATTCCAAAGCACTCATGGCTCCCCAGGAACAGCATGCCTTTACAAATGCTCCCACAGTAATATTAGCCTTGCCATCTCTGTCCCTTTGGTAATCTCTCAAAACCCAGCACACAGATCACCTTCTCCAGGAAGCCCTCTCTGGTACCCAAAAATCAAAAGGGTAATCACACCTTTCTGTGTATATTTATTCCTTGTACCTCTCTGTCCTGCTGCCCTACTCACATGATGTTATGATTGCTTCCAAGTCTGTTTTCTCATTAGCCCGTAACCTCCTTTAGGGGAGCTAAGAACATAGTGGGAATTCAATAAAAGTTAGCTAAACTGAAGTGCTAAATAAAAGGAGGGCATTTCTCAATGATGCACGTATTTAAAGAAATTAGTACAGTCCGAAGTATCATGAAATGAACTGATATTTTGAAGGTAACTGGCACTGAACTCAGGAACATTACCTGTGAGATCCTTTTCTCGAAACTGTATAATAGGTAGAACCATTGTGTCTGCCAACTGTTTAGCCAGCTCTGTGTGAAGAACATTAAGCTGAAAAAAAAAAAAAAAGAAATCTTGCTGAAAAAAAATTATACCCACTATTATGGCAGCTATCTGATTTCCGTACAGGATCACATTGAACACTTCCACGTGGCTAGAATTCAGGTACACTTCCTTAGCAAATAAACACCCTTCATTTAAGCCGCAAATGATCCAGGCCTAGAGGTACTAAAACTAAATGCAAGGTTGCAACTGACCTGGCATCAGTTAGGTTTGCTAAAGGAGTTTCTGAGCTGAGCCCACGTTGTGGTCTGTTTACTGTGCCGACCCTGGTTCTATGTTCCCAGTCGGAGCCACACCGGCTGGAGGAGAACGCTTTCGGGTACTTGCAGCAAACATAGGTCACCACAAGCACTCAGCTCTGGTCACACTTTACCAGGCCACCGTGAGCTCTCTCCCTCTCAGACGGGGCCAAGGTCACGCCTGAAAGACCAGCCTGCTGGGAGCCTACTAACCCTAAAACCACAGCAGCTACGGGCCTGGAAATTATTCTGGAGAAAGAAGGCTCCCCGCTGAAACCTCAGATCCCGGGCCTCTGTTCTTCAGAAAAGGATCTTTCAAGAACAAGATAACTGTTCAAATGTGATCTTCCTCACCAGATAATTTTAACGGCCCCTGATTCTTTCCTTCTGGCTTGTCAGGGCCTTTCTAAATCCTGTCATAAATGGCATAGGAGAAATAAAGTCATCCACCTCAGCACTACCACTTTTGAATACTTCCTGTGTGCCAGAGTTACATGCTTTGTATCATTTGGTTCTCAGCCACTCTGGGAGCTCGCTTTTATTATACTCACTTAACAGACAGGCAAATTCTCCAAAACCAGACAGCAAAGAGGTGGCATAGCTGGGATTTTCATCCTGGGCTATTGGAATCTGAGCTCCAGACTTTTCCTACTACACCGTGTTGGATACAGAGCCTGTCTTACGTTCTCGCAAAGTTGCCGAAACTTCAAATGTTTGGTAGTCTAGACATTAGCAATAAATGTAGACGTTACTGAGGATGCTCTGGGATTCCTGCCGGGTGAACAAAGAGTAAACCACCCAGCAATCTTTTTTGCCGTACACATTTGGCAAAGTTGCTTTCAGCGGTGATGGCAGTTACATACGAAGCCCCCGTGTGCCCAGAGCTCTCCCTCCAACAGATCTGGACCTTTAGGACTGTGCCTCGAGAGGCTGCTTTGAGAAGCTTACAGACAATCGCTTGCCAGGCAGGGGAGCTATGGGCCAAACAGTTAATGTTGTAGCTTTCGGTTAAGCCAAAGCTGGCAGCTTTGTTCTGCTGAGAACACATGAAGACACCATGCCAATAAATGCCACCGGGACAGAATGCGTTAACTATTTCTCTCGAATACCTTCAGTAAAAAAGTACTGCTTTTTTTTACTAACAGTTAAGTGAATGAAAGTCACCAAATGTACCTACTATGTGTCTGGCTATGTGCTCAATGCTCTGATAGACATTATCTAATTTAACCTTTACAAAAGCCCAATTAAATGGGCTTTCTCGCCTGCTGCTGCCATTTACAGATGAAGAAACCAAAACTCAGGGAGATTAAGTGGCTTTCCAATGATCATGCACTTCAGGAATGACCAGCTTCCTAGCTACTCATTTTCTTCCTCGTTTCTTCTTAAGGATCAAGGGGATTGTCATCAACTTTTGGCCGTGGGGCTTTTGAAAGGTATGGGACGATGGCTTCTAAACACGGCGCCTTCACTCAGGAGAGTGGCAAGAGACCACCTCTTGGCACTCCAGTATCATCATACCAAAAATAAGGATAACACCATCTTCCTTGCATGGCTACTGTGAGGACAAAACAGTAACCGGAACAGAAGACACTCAGAGTAGAGAGTTTGGCTGACACATACTCGTTAATGTAATCTAGAATGATGACGACTTCCTACCTTAGGTGCACTCCATGGTAGTGACCTAGAAACCCTGCCTGTGGGGAAATCAATAAGGACAAAATCTCTGCATGCCTACAACATGGAATGTCTGATTCCAAGGCATTCTATTAAAAATGTAAGCCACATGATTCTCTACTTTTAGTTGGGTTTTTGATTTCTGAGTCAAATGACTTGTCTTGAAAACTTTCAACCTGGTATAGGCCCAGACAGACAAAACCACCTGAAAAGCTACTTAAAAGCTTCCCACCTGAGCTAACAGCTTTCACACATGTAGGTCTCTACACCACGAGGTTTGTTTGAAAGCCCCTTACACTGCCAAGCTTGGGCGGGGCCGGGGGGACGACGACATGATACTACCTATAAAATCACATTTCCAGCCTTCCAGCCTTTGGGAATGATTCACTCCCTACCAAAAGAATCATCATCCCTGCCCGTGAAAATCTGGTTGTAAGTAAATATCCTAAACTGGAAACCTTGGTTCTGGGGTTTTGACGACTAACCACATTTGCTTAGCAACTGTCTTCTGCTCGGGAAAACACATGACTTCAGTGGGTGGAGTCTGCTCCTTCTCCTCCTGGGTTATTTATTCATAGTCAATTAGGAAACATTCATCTCCTCACCTTCCAAAAAAACTACTTTTTGCTCCCCTCTAATTACTTTTTCCATTTATTCTCCTCTTCTGGAAAAGATACCCATCCATTTTAACATACACTTTGAAGACAGTCAAGGTCATGGGAGAGAGGACGAAGCTTACAAAGAACCGGATGTCATGTTCTCTATTGTATCGCCAGTGCCCAGAACAGCATCTACTAAACAGTGGTGCTCAGTACATGTTTGCTGAACGAATAACACCTTGTTGGTCTGATTTGTTGAATGAACAAAAATGCAATCAGTACAATGTCACGTTAGTTTCTCATTTTATTTTTTTTCATGTTTATGTATTTTGAGAAAGAGAGAAACAGAGCACTGAGCAGGGAAGGGGCAGAGAGAGAGGGAGACACAGAATCCAAAGCAGGCTCCAGGTCTGCGCTGTCAACACAGAGCCTGATTTGAGACTGGACCTCATGAACCATGAGACCATGACCTGAGCCGAAGTCAGATGCTCAACTGAGCCACCCAGGCGCCCCTCATTTTCTTTATTTTTAAAGTTTATTTACTTTGAGTGAGAGAGAGAGAAAACACACATGAGGGGTGGGGAAGGGGCACAGAGAGAGAAAGAGGATCCCAAGCAGGCTCTTTGCTGTCAGTGTGGAGCCTGACATGGGGCTCGATCTCAGAAACTGTGAGATCATGACCTGAGCTGAAGTTGAACGCTTAACTGACTGAGCCACCACAGTGCCCTAGTTTCTCATTTTATAACCTGAAGACAGTATCTACTTTATATCAGTTAAATGGCATCTGCATTTTTTATCATGATTTTCTACTATATAAGTATTGCAAACTCCTTGCAAGATGAAATACCAAGTTCATACCAACCCAGTTTTGCAGAAGGTTCTGCCCAGCACCAGTAGCATTTGAGCTGGAATGTTTATTACGATGAGGGTTTATGCACTTTTCTCATAACAATACCTGTTTTCCACAAATATTCATGTATTATACAATATATGTATTATACAATACAGCTATAAGAGCAGTTATGTGAAACCCTTTGTAGTGGGGTGAATTGTGCCCACTCTCCTCCTCCCCCTAAAAACGTCCATCCAGAACATGAATATTTGGAAACAAGGTCTTCGCAGATGTAACGAAGGATCTCCCAGTGAGATCATCCTAGGTTATCCTGGTTGGCCCTAACTCCAATGACAAATGTCCTTATAAGAAGAGAAGACACAGATGGAAGGGGTGAAGTGCAGTGTGGGGAGGCGGCCATGGAAGTCAGAGGGAGAGACTGGACAGATGCAACCATCTGCCAAGGGACACGCAGGGTCACCAGAAGCCGGAAGAAGTCAAGAAGGATTCCCCCTGGGGTCTCTGGAGGGAGCACGGCCCTGCCAACAACTTGATTTCATACTTCTGGCCTCCAGAACTGTGAAAGAATACATTTCTACTGTTTTAAGCCACCGACTTGTAATTTATTACTAGCATCCCGAGAAACTAATATACTCTCCTTAGGAAACTGAATTCTTAGAAATCTTTCATTTGGTCCATCATTCATGTATACCAAAGCCCTTCCCCTCACACCAGAAACAAACTAATCACATACAACCAGTCTTACGAAATGGACCTAGGAAGAGCAACAAGTTGAGTTACCTTCTCAGATATTTAATTATCTAAAAATGGAAAGTGGGCCAAAACAAACATGAAAGAAAATTCAAGAAAGAATACAATTTTGCCATGTTGTGATCTTACCTCATCTACCACTTTGGAAAAATAGTGGAGTGTAGAAATTACTTCTTCGTCGCCTTTGCCAAGAGCAAAATTCTAAGACCAGAGAATAAAAGATCCAGGTGTTAATGCTCGGGGCAACGCCCGCGTCACCCACGTTGCGCCGCCCCCCACGCCAGCTCCCACTCTCCTCCCAAGTGCACGTCAAAGCGTCCACGCACAGAAAAGCGGTGCACTCGCCTTGTCCTACCTCAGCGATGCACTTAATCGCCCCTCCCTGACCGCTGCTTTGGTGGTCACCACCCTTCTCCTGTCTGGATGTAACGGCATCTTTGAGTTTATTTCCTGGTATTGGGTTATTTCCTGGAATTTGATTCATTTGTAGCCCCTCAGACTATAAACTCTCAAGGCAGTGGGTTACTTCTGTGCTAATTAGAAAATATCATACTTTGGGATGATCACCAGTTAGAATTTATCAGTGGAAAGGAAAAGGCAAGACAAAAAATAAATAAATAAGACTGGACTATGGACAAAAAGAAAGAAGGAAATCAAGGTCTCTCTAGGACGCCTTTGGAGAACTCCTTAAAAGAACCCCACTTATGACAGTCCTGAGCGCCACATCACATGCCACATAAACATCAAGTTACCTGTTTTTCATATGCCAGCAGCTGCTTAGAAAGCTGTTGAGTGGCCAGGCACATCTCATTCTGCAGGGAGAAGAGAAAAGCAGGTAAGATTTGTCCAACACATGTATTTCAGTGATGACCAAAAAAAGAGGTCACCTCAGAGAATCCCTTAAGAATGTATGTTTGTGTCTGTAAAATAATAGCGTGTTCAGAAATTATTTGGAAAACAAGACCAAAGCAAATTAAAAGGTTAAAACAGCCTGCATTCCCCCTGCCCGCCAACCATTTGCAAGTTACTGCTCCTTCTGGTCAGTATAAAAACAGTTATATTGTGCCCAATATCCAACAAAGACGTGATCTTCTCACTGAGGAAGCACACATCAAAAAATTGTTACAAGCATGATGAGAACTGCAAAGGAAATCACGGACATGTTAGGAGGCTCTAACAAGAGGACCCAGATGGTCTCCAAGGAAGAGAGGTTCTAAGCAGACACTGAAGACAGACTAGGAGCTAGCGATGGGAATCAGCTTTCCAGAAGGGACCGGGATGGAGAGAAGATGCACAGTCTGAAGAGCTACGGAGCAGAGTAGCTGGAGCCAGGGGTGCAGGAGTGGGAGCAAGACAAGGCTGGGGTGCAGGCAGCGTGAGGGCACGCAGGCCTACGGTCCAGAGCTAGCCTCGACTCTATGTGCAATGGGAATTTCAACAGCACCGTGACATGATCAGATCCAGCAAACTTAAGACTACTAGGTCAGTAGTGCCGGATGGCAACATGGAAGCACAGCTGTGACATCCCAGGAGGCCTGTTTTGTGCCATTTTTCACTGGCCCCCACTGTTCATCTTCCTCTTCTCCGATTTATCGCTGTAACCTCTGGCAACAGGGCAGTTTTCCATCACTAGCCTCCCACCATCGATGCACTCAGCCCAGAAAGCGTGTCTTACGTTTCTAAAACTCAGTGAAAGCCTGTCTTCAGATTCAGGACTCACTCCTAACAGAGGGGCAGAGCCACAGGGTCTGACCTGGAGAGAATGAGGGGAGGGCACTGGCCAGCCTCGGCCTTAGCCTTCACTTACTTTCTAATTCCCCTGGGCTTACTATTCCTTTAGAGGCAAGGCCTGAACTCTGCAGGAGCTTGTTTTCTTTACCGTGGTTCTCCTTTGCAAGCCCCATCAGAGCCCTAATCCTACTTTTTTCAGCCCCCTTTGCTGACAACTAGCCAACCTGTTCCTTGACTTCCTTCATCGGCCTCAAGGAACAGTTATTAACAGACCCTGAAACATGGCTCTCTTCTTCCCCAGAATAAGATCAAACAAATATAATAAAAGTTCTCAGCTTTGGCAGTCTACCAGCATGCCATCCCTTTCAAAACTATCCAGAGCTGGTGGCCAAGAGCAAGGCAAGTGAGCACCTGCACGAGTACCAAGCCCTGCACTTAGGGAGGGGCACACAACAGCTCCCAGCACAAGGCAGGCTCCCAATGAAAGCGTGATGAATGAATGAATGAACAATCAAGGTTAGAAGACTCCTCTAAGTCGCCAGCTTAAAGCAATACTTGGAATCAGGGAGTCGGGAAAATACTTCCTAACCCTACAAGGAAACATCACAAATGGGGAGGGGGCAATAAAATATCGACTGGACAGGCATGAAACAATCAGCCATGAAACACTGCCTGTTGAGCATCTTCAGCAGTGCTGCTTGGAAGGTCAGTGTGCACAGGAACGCGGGTCTTGGCCCACTCTGTGGGCTGAGAGCCTCTTAGATCAGAAAATCCCTTGCTCCTCCTCTTGGAGTTAGTAGCTGAGGCTTTAGGGTCGATTTGCTCAAGCTACTTTGGCATCTGCCTAGGGATAGCATCATGTGCACTGGGATTTGCAGATTCACAGAATCATCCTAACAGCAGCACCTAACACTGACAGCATTTAATCTGTGACAGATGCCACGCTGAGTGGATTCCATGCATTACCTCATTTAATTCTGACAACCCTATAAGGTAGGTTCTGATTATTAACTCAAATTTACAGATGAATAAACTGAGGAACGGAAAGGTTAAGACACTTGCCCAGGGTCACACAGCTAGTTAGCAGCAGGGCTGGGATGTGAACCCAGGTCTGTCCCATTCTAAAATCAACGCTCTTAAACACCACTCTCTAAGATCCCAAGTCCTGCTAAGAGCTGAGGCCTATGCTTTAGCCTAGAGTTGACAAACTTCCTATAAAGGGCCAGATAGACATGATTTTTGGCTTGTGAGATATGGTCTCTGCTGTGACTACTCAACTCTGCTGTTGTAATCCTAACACAGCCATAAACAAGACATAAATGAATGAGTGTGGCTACCCTCAGTTAAGCAGTTATTTACAGGGGTGCCTGGGTGGCTCAGTGGGTTAAGCCTCCAACTTCGGCTCAGGTCATGATCCCATAGTTCATGAATTCAAGCCCCACGTCAGGCTCTGTGCTGACAGCTCAGAGCCTGGAGCCTGCTTCAGATTCTGTGCCTCCCTCTCTCTCTGCCCCTTCCCCACTCACACTCTGTTTCTCTCTCTAAAAAAGACACATTAAAAAAAAATTTAAACAGTTATTTACAGAAACAGGAGGCCAGCCCAAGGGTGTAAATTGCTGATGCTGCTTTAGATGGTAAACGTCTCCAAAGACCCACCCTTCAGGAGACTCTCCATTAAGCTACAGTATTTCCAATTCAAGGAACATCTTCTACTCCTTCAAGTCATTCTTTTCTTTATTTTAACTAAGTCTAAAATATTACTCCCCCATACCTGTATCCTTTAGACACTGGTCAACAGACATGATAACTACCCTCCATGCCTTCCAAACAAGCAGGAACCACGGACTACTTGAATTCCTCTCTCTACAGCTCGGTGGCAAATGCTCCAAGTGTAGTGGGAAAACCTGCCTGAATGCTGCCAGTGTCAGACTGCCCAGGCTGGCAGGGAGCGCCCGTGGGCCACCCACACAGCAGGAAGACGGGGCACAACGCACAGCACTCAGCCGCTGCTTTCTGGAACTCCCGTGTACAACTGAGCTCTGCCGAGCCTCTCCTAGAAATACCTTACGAAAATGCCGTGTATTTTCAGATGTGTGTGGATGCAGGCTGCAAGAGTCTGTTCTGCCAGTACGATCTCACTGGGAACAAAGCACAGGTGCAAAATGGGCTGTCACCTGCCCTGAAAAGAAGTGAACTTCTGTACAGAGCACATCCCATGAAAAATCTTTTGAACTAGACCAACTTTAACCTTACTCACACTTAATCTATCGTACGCAAAGGTTTTATGAAATGCTTTGTCAACATCGGCCAATTAATCCACACCCTGTAAGGTAAACCCACACCATTATCTCTGCAGAAGGCTTGCAAAACTGGAGCTTGGGTGCAGAGTAAATATTAGTAATGACGATAATAGAGGCAGCTGCTAACATTCAGTCTTTCCTGGGTCCTTGAGAGGGCTGTTGAACGTTTTTCAAACAGTATCACATTTAATCCTTATAATGCACCTGGGAGGTAAGAACTATTATCATTATTGTTTTACAAATGAGGAGACAGAGGCTCAAAAAGGGGGATTACTTTCTAAAATCACAACTAGTAATGGCAAGGCAAAGATTCCACTCAGGTCTGGCAGACCTGCAATCTAGAGCCCAAGTTTTTAACGCTATGCTATTTCCAAGCCCTGTCGGGCCTTTGGATAGGAACATTAATCCCACACTTGACCAGCTGTGGTTCGGCAACAGAGGTGGCCTAGAATTTAGACTCTAAATGGAGTTCCACGAGTAAGATTTCTGTGACATTCTGGAACCGCTCTCTAGCTATTATCTATGGTATCTGATGCCCATGAGAATCCTTAAAAAAGCTAACCTGACAAACTGATGACTGACAGCATCTCCTATATTAAATAGGACTTCCATGGCTCCTGCCAAGGCAGAAAATAGCAGTGGTGAGCAAACCTGAAAGGAAAGGAAAACCAAGCTTTTAGCAAAGGAATGTTTATCTCATAGTGGCCCAGAGTGCTTACAGAACTGTAACTGTCATCCCAAGCCACCCAAAGGCCTCTGCTGGTGGCATAGCCACGGTGACTAGCAAGGGACAGGCTGGGAGCAGGGGCAGAGGAAATCCACTGGGGTCGAAGTCACAACGGAGGCACTTGCTTCAATCTCAGCAATGCTGCTGGCAAGCCGGTAGGGGGAAGTCTCTGTCACCATGGTGCTCACCACAAAGCCAGGGTCCAGGAGCCCTCGAGCTGGGCCGCACACAGAAGTAGTGAGAAGCGTGGGGAACAGAGGCAGGAAGCTGTGTTGGGGGGCAGGCTGTGAGGGGTGCCTGCTGAGGCTGTGGACATTAATCTGTAGAATCTGCTCTCTGGGATCTCACGGTCTAGAGGGTCAAGAAAACTTCACACTCGCTACAGCGTAAGCAATCTGACCAACAAGCGTATGGGGCATCCGGGCATGCTGCTGTGCTTTGGCCAGGAAGGGAGGAAAGGAAGAAAGGAAGGAAGGAAAGGTGCCAGAGACCTCGAACGTGAGGTCCTAAAGCCAGAAAGGCTATTTGTCAGGGCAAGGGTTTGATGGGGATTCCTGGCAGCAGGAACGGCAGAGCAAAGTCTCAAGACATGTAGAGGGTCTGGCATAATCTGGAAAAACCAAACATGAGCCTAGAAGAGTAGGCTGATACTCAGTTCATGAAGTATGAAGCGCTTTGCACATACCTTGCTGAGGAGTTTAATCTCCACCTTGCAGTTACAGGGAGCCACGGAAACATCTGAAGACAGGGAGGGAAGGGAGGTTTGGAAGTGATTCATTTAGCTGTAGGGTAGAGGTGGGACTGAAGGGGGGCAGACACCTCCCTACACGCAGGAAGATGGATCAGGAAAGAGCTGAGCACTCACTCCCATGGCACCAATAGGCAAATGTTTTTGCAATAAAGACCCAGAGACAAGGACTACAAACAGATTCTGAGATGGCCAGGCTTGCTGAAGTGATCTTAGCCCTGGAACCAAATAGAGACTAAACAGAGAAGGGTTCCAATGGGATTTTGGAGAACACCAAGACTTAAGGGTAGGCAGCAACAGGGTGCCAGGAAAGGAGAAAGACCTAGAAGGACGGTCAGAGAACTAGGAGGGGACCAGAGGGGGCCTTGTCACAGGAACCAAAGAAAGACTGCTTTAAGAGGGGTGTTGTTAAAGAATCAGGTGCTACCCAGGGCCTGAGGGTGGAGAGGGTATGATTAAGGCATTAAGCAGCCCCCACTGTAAGGTGAAGAGGGAGGCCAGACCCAGGTGGCTTGAAGAGTGAGTATCAAGCATCAAGTGACACAGGGAAGAAACCAAGTATAAACTGCTCCTTTAAGAAAGTCAGGATCAGAGGGCCAGGCTCCTATTTAACCCAAATAAGAGTCCCAGAGTAACGTGCCATCTCGAGTACTGTTATTATAAGACTTCAAAGATGATGAACACCCAGGGGCGCCTGGGTGGCTCAGCCGGTTAAGTGTCTGACTCTTGATTTCAGCTCAGGTCAGGATCTCTCAGTCATGGGATGGAGCCCCACACTGGGCTCTGTACTGAGCCGAGCGTGGTACTTGCTTGAGATCCACCCCCCAAACCCCCGCATGCTCTCTCACTCTCTCTCTCTCTCTCTCACAAATAAAAATAAAAAAAATAATAATAAAAAATAAATAAATAAATAAATAAATAAATAAATAAAAAAGATGATTAACACTCAGAGGCCTTCGTGCCAGGAACTGATCTTAACTTCACAGGTAAACTCTATTAACCCTCACAACAACTTGATGAGGCAGCCATTATTACGGCCTCTGTCAACTGATAAGGAAATTCAGGCAAATAAGGGACCTGCCCAACATCACACAGCAAGTGGCCAACACTGGAGCTCAGATCTGCTGAGTCCAAGGCCAAACACTTAACCCCTGTACCTAAGTGAATGACTCTCACCCAGAATCATCTTTGACCCCAATCAGAAAGCCTTCAAAGCCATCATGAGGGAAAGCTGTAGGCCCTCCATGCAAATCGAATGCAGGATTCCAGGTCTCCAAAGCTGTTTTCAGAGACCACTCAGGCTCTCTGCTCCCTTACACCTTAAGCTACATACATATTTTTTCCTCAGTCCCTGTCATATCCACATCAACTTGACTTTTTCAGGGCTACGCACTGACTAAAAACAATTATGCATAAAGACCAATCCAACAAGGAATTGGCTCCCACTTCTAACTTACAGGGGGCCCCCCTTTCCATGGGGGACACACTTCCAGACCCCCGGTGGATGCCTGAAATAGTGGCTAGCAATGAACTCTACATATGCCATGCTTTTTCCTACACGTACGTACTTACGATAAAGCTTTAATATATAAATTAGGCACAGTGAGAAATTAACAATACCTAATAGCAAAATGGAGAAATTACAATACAGCTGACCCTTGAAAAACATGGGTTTGAACTATGCAGGTCAACTTACATGAATTTTTTTCAATACATACAGAGCTGTAAATGTATTTTCTCCTCGTGATTTTCTTAACATCTTCTTTTCTCTAGATTATTTTATCGTAAGCATACAATATCCGATACATACAACATACAAAATATGTGTCAGTTGACTCTTTATGTTATTGAAAGGCTTCTGGTCAACAGAAGGCTGTTAGTAGTTAAATCTGGGAGGAGTCAAAAGTTACATGAGGATTTTCAACGGTGTGGGGGTCAGCGCCCCCGCCCCTGCATTGTTTAAGGGTCAACTGTATACTGTAATAAAAGCTACGTGAATGTGGTCTCTCTCTCTCGCTCTCAAAATACCTCGTGCTGTACTCACCCTCCTTGTGGCGGTGTGAGATGATAAGATGCCTACGAGGGGAGATGAAGTGAGGCGAACGAGGTAGCACTAGGCTACCAGTGACCTTGTGGTGAAGTGTCGGGAGGAGGAGCGCTTGCTTCCAGACTGCCGATGACCGCAGGTAAACTGTTCAGAAAGCGAGCCCGCAGCTGAAGGGGGACCACCGTGCTACAAAGCGGTTCGGCTGTTCTAGAGTGGGGGTTATTCTACGATGACAGGAACAACCTCTGAACGCTCCTACTTCCGTAGCCTCTGCCGCCACTTCCGGAGACCGGTACGTCCAAAGAGTCCAGTGCAGTGGTTCAGAGTGAGAGTGCGGGTTTTGGAGTCAAAGACCCGAGTGCAAATTCCAGTTGTGTCCCTGTGACATTAGGCAAGCCACATAACCTGATCTGCAAACACATGCTAGAGTAGCTCCTTTCTTGTGAAAGCTAAATGAGACTCTACAAAGGAAATGCTTAGCCTGGTGTGTGGTATGTTTATGTGCCCAACAAATGGAGACTACTATTTATTTCTATTACTAAAATACGCAGCTCTGACCCTACCTGCCTTCCAAATCCATCCCCATCCCTATTACAAGCTCACACTCCTGGAAGTCCACTCCTCTCATTTTGTTTCCCAGTAGGTACGTTAGGTTGCTTAACTTGATATCTCTATACTCTGGACCCGTGAACAACGGAGGGGTTAGAGGGACCGACCCTACACCATGCAGCCCAAAATCTTTTAATTCCCCCAAAACTTAATAGCCTACTATTTTGTTTTGTATTTTTGTGGGGGGAGGCAAAGAGAGAGGGAGGGAGAATCCCAAGCAGGGTCCGTATAGTCAGTGCAGAGTCCAACTCGGGGCTCGATCTCACGAACCGTGGGATCCTGACCTGAGCTGAAATCAAGAGTCAAACAACGACTGAGCCACCCTGGCACCCCAGAGACTTAAAAATTTTTAACCTCTCCAAGAAAGAGACAAAATTATGGCAGATCTACTTGATTGTATATGTTATTCTGTATACCAAATGTATTAAATGCAAAATTTGAGATTGACCGAGTACGTGTACATGAGCATGTATTCAGACATTATGGAGATTTTCAAGGTAGTTAGCCAACAGTTTGCAGGACAGCACATGTTTTTAAGTAACCCATCTCTGCTGTGTTAGTGCTGCTCCCTTCACTCAAATGACTCACAATGAGGTCCTTAGTTCTCACAATGTGCAAAGGCACATCTGACAGTTAAGAGACCAGATGTGACTTCAGGGACTGGCATAAACTGCTGAGAACAGCTCAGAGACCACGGCTTCATTCTACTGCTTAAGTCAAAATTCAACATTTCCCCCAAAGCAGCTACAATCAGCAAAACTGTTCCCATAACTTTCCTCTAGTTATTCTCACTCTTCCTCTTTCTAAAACTGAGGTCCAAGGGCATTCCTCCTAGCAGAATACAGAAATTTACCAACTGGTCTGATTCAAAGTATCTCTCATAAACATTTATCTTTTATCAGCTGCATAAATCTGGTTTTTTTAAATATAATAAAAAAGCATCTTACTAAGTGCCTGTGTTGTTAAAAAGATTATAAAACCCTATTAATTTAATCCGCCATGTCTAGGTATAAAATATGTAAGGAATAATGTTAAATAAACAAAACACAACTCGGGGAAAAAGTTAAATGAAAACAGATAGGTCATTACTATACACACACACATCATCCACATGTGTATACACACACACACACACACACACACACACACACACACACACTGATCAAAGGGTCAGAAAAGTTCTTTTTTTTTAATTAAAAAGAAACAAAACAAAACACCTAAGAGTTCAAATAGACCTGGAAACCAACTGACGCTGACCCAAACGATCTGGATGCTGACGGCCGCTGCTAGGCTCTGTCGCTGAGTTTGGCACCACTGACCGGCCGTTCCCGCGAGCCTCTGCTGCAGGAAATGCCGAGGCAGGAGGAACGGTTTCTGGCCAGTAGAGGACCCGTGTGCTGATCATGTGGTGTGAATGAAAAGCCAGTGTACAGACTCTTGGAATGTACGACCCACTTAATTTTGGCAAAATGTAGTTTTCTGGCTCAAAAGAAAAAACACGTAAAGAAAGCATTTGGACATCTCCAAGTAAATGACTGACAGACGTGGAAAGGCAGAACAGAGACTCTTGAAGTGACAGAGACACAGTCCCTAAGTCTTCGGGATCCTGAACCTTTACAAGAGGTAAATCATTTAATGACGATATTCAAATTACTGAACAGCAAGTTCAGGTGTTAAGTCCAGTTAAAAAAAAAAATCCTATTTTTGGGGGTGCCTGGGTGGCTCAGTCGGTTAAGCGTCCGACTTTAGCTCAGGTCATGATCTCACAGTTCACAAGTTCGAGCCCCGCATCGGGCTCTGTGCTGACAGCTCAGAGCCTGGAGCCTGCTTTGGATTCTGTGTCTCCCTCTCTCTGCTCCTCCCTCGCTCATGCTCACTCTCTCTCTCTCTCTCAGAAATAAACTTAAAAAAAAAAAAAAATCCTATTTTCTTAAATTTTGACTATGTAGAGAAAAACATAAAAACATACAATATAAATAAGTAGGGTTTAAAAAAATCAAAATAATATGTCCCCAGTTTCTGAATGTCTCAGCCAAATAAGTAAAATCACACAAAAGCACATGATTTGTTTGGGTTTTATAATTAGTTCCAATTAAGTTGCACTTGTATAATACAGTCTAGTTTGCAACTCTGTATCTCCAGCCTGAACTCTAGATCTGAACTTTCAACAAGCTCTTTCTCCACTTTGGACATCCCAAATCAGCCTTTCAAGAAAGAATTATGACCGGCATCCCTGTCATTCCTGACACACACACACACACACCCCTTCCATCTCTTCCTCTGTGCTCCCAACCATCCACCCTATTGTTCAAGTCAAAGACCTAGACATCATTCCTGACTCATCCTTTACACATCTGACCCCTTCACATCCAATCAATCACCAACCCGCCTCCTAAACACCTCTGAATTTCATCCACTTCTTTCCACCTCTACTGCCACTTTCTAGTTCAGGCCACCCCACGCTCAGTGGCTGAGAGTTTGGGCTCTGGCTTCAGGCGGACTTGCTCTGCCACGTATGAACAGGGTGCACTTGGTCATGGTCCTGGTCGTTGGAATCCTTCAGTCTCCTGAACTATAAAATGAGGACAATGACAACAGTGCCCATCTCACAGAGTTGCTGGGGAATTTAAACGAAATATCCATGTAAAAGTCCTGAAATGTTCAGTCAATGTCAACGACCACCATCATCCTCTCTTTGGGTGCTGAGCACAATTCCTCAGGGTTAGGTGACCTCCTTTCCTAGTGGTGCAAACACTCTTAGATAATTGTTTTCTCTGTCCTCCACCCCAAATGTAAGCAACTTGATGGCAAGCACTAATAAAACAATGACAATAACAAATCATCATATATGAATGTTAAGAGCTATATAATAATAATAACTGACTATACACTATTATTAATGTATACATATTATATACTGAATGTGGCATTTCTTTAGAGGTCATTAGTGAGAAAAAGAAACATTAACACACACAGATTTAAGTCGGCAAGGAATCAATACTCAAAAGCATCGGCTGCCATATTTTGATGTGTGACACTCAACATTTTAAGCAATTCGCAAGTCTTCCCTGAGAAAGTAACATACATGGACACTTCTTGATCTTGAAAAGATTCACTTTTGCTACTCAGCAATTTATTTTGCGTTGTTTTGCAAGTCAGAGAGATCTGTTCCCCAAAACAAAGAAGCCGCCCAACAGTTTCACAAGTGTGACTCAAGTCTTTTCAGAGGAAGCACTTGAAAAGAGCCTCTCTAGCCGCCTGCACTGACATCTAAGACTCCCATTTAGGAGAAAGACAAAGAGCATGTCTCAGAATACTGACCTCCCGCATTCACAAGTAGGAAGAGGAGATTCAAATGTTTCCCTGTGGGGCTGAATTAAAAAAAAAAAACAACAAACAAAAAACAAAACTAAAACCAGTGACATGGTCCTTCTCTACTGGTTTTACTAGTCACGGGAAAATTACCCTCTTTCTTAAGCAATGAAAACAGATCGTCCTCGGTTTTTGAAAGTGAACGGAAGCAATTCTGATTTTATTTCCAAATTTTAAATGGTGTTTTTCTGACTCAAATTCCTCAACCTCCTGAGAGAAGTTCAAGAGGAGGGCAGAGGGCTCCTACTCCCCCCGCCCAGGTGAGGGCGCAGCTGTGGATACCTGGGCTCCGTAGACGCGCTGCATTGCCTGGAGCAGCTGGTTGGTATAATCCGTGAGGGTGGCAGCATCTTCTTCAAAAACACTCAGTAAAGAGCGAGTCTACAAGAAAAGAAGAAATGAAGTCGACTTGATTTCTAAGTAGAAAAGTTACAGAGGAGGTAGAAAACACACACCTCTGAAACGTGGACAGAGAAGGGGCCTATTCTCTGGCTTCATTCTTTTACTGATGATAGTAGGAAGAGTTGATTTCTGGAGCTTTCATTTAGAACTGCTTTTCTAGGGGCGCTTGGGTGGGCTCAGTTGGTTAAGCCTCTGACTTCAGCTCAGGTCATGATCTCGAGGTTCGCAGGCTCAAGCCCCTGGGCTGACAGCTCAGAGCCTGGAGCCTGCTTCAGGTTCTGTGTCCCCTCTCTCTCTCTGCTCTTCCCCCTCTCATGCTCTCTCAAAAATAAATAAGTGTTTAAAAAAAAAAAAGGCATTAGAACTGCTTTTCTAATCCTTCAGACTGCAACGCAGGGACAAACAATAGAATTCGAGTGTCGAGGCCAAAGAAGGAAAGCCAATTTTTAAAGAGTTAAGACTCCAGCACTATTACTGTTTCAACTTAGCCCCTACCCAAGCATCAGGAGAGTCTATGCAATTAAATAAAAAAAATTAAAAAAAAAAAAAAAAAAAAAAAGAGGTAAAAAGGCAGCTTCTCCTTTCCAGCCCATAAACTGAACACGACGTCAGGCCTGCGTGTTTACCTGGGGTGTGGACGCCCAGCAGTATACCACCCCAACAGCCAGCCATCTGTCTGGTTTTCTGCAGTCTTGGGCATCTTGCAGGAGTGTGTCATTCTTTCCTCTTCAGACACTATGGTCAATTTTCATGTCTTTTGTCGTCTTTTATTCAACCAATTTAAAAGTCATAGCCAGGACATTTCCAGATCTACCCTGGGTCCACTAGCAGATCTGGGCACAACACCGAGACAGCAACTTAACAAGAACGTGAACTCAGTTCCCTTTACGAAGACTAAACCACTCAGTGCCCTGGAGCAGCTGAACAATGTCACCAGATGAAAGGTACTTCCTACCGTTCTTATGCACAGAGCCCGACACATGGCGAACTCTGAAGAAGTATTTACATATTGATGGCATCTAAAGAAGTATCAAGGTGTCACATAAGTGACTATATCTACTCAGGGGACTTTACTTACTGTGTCCAGCGCAGTGGGAATTTAAACTATTATGCCAGGGATAATGGAATCTCTGAGAATAACCCATGAGGCACAGAACGAACAGTGAGTTACAGAAATGCTTTTAATAAGATGGTATCAAAGCACGTTACAAAGAATATCCTCTTATGGCTCATCATTTCCCTGCAAAATGAATTTCAATTCCTTCTTTTTCTCAGCTCAGGTAAGAGAGCAATAACCGGCCTCCAAGCGCCCTCAATTATCTGGGCGTTTGGGTGGTTCAGTCTGCCCTTGATCTTGTTCCACAAACTCTGGTACACTTCACAGTAACACACACTTGTCCTGGCTTTGCCTGAGGCCTTTAAGGCTAAAAATACCTGCTCTGAGACCAGTATACTCTCTTTACTATCAGTCCTTTTTAACAGAGGGACCAGAGGCAACGAATAAGGAAGATGTCGGATAGGTTTTTAAAAAGCTCTCAATGACAGCAAAATATCAGAGTTCCTACAGTGCGTAATTCGCGTGCTAAAGCAGAGTCCATCAAACTTTTTAAAATGAAAAACGACGGTGCGCAACACATTTTACCAATGTTCGTCATTAGTACGCATACGCGCTGATTTCTATTCTATTCCATTTGTAAACAAAAATCATGATTGTGACTCACTGTATCTCATAATTGACTCATGGATGTCAACCAGTAGGTGAAAAACACTGGGTTAGAACTCTTCATTCTGTCTTCTTAAAATATACTTTTTTTCAGGGGCGCCTGGGTGGCTCAGTCAGTTAAGCATCCAACTCTTGGTTTCAGCTCAGGTCATGATCTCAAGGTTGGTGAGTTCAAGCCCCACATCAGGCTCCACGCTGACAGCACAGAGCCTGCTTGAGATTCTCTCTTTCTCTCTCTCTCTCTCCCCCTCCCCTGCTCATGCTCTCGCTCTCAAAATAAATAAATAAAACTTAAAATTAAATAAATATAATTTTTATTTTGGAAAATAAAAAAAGACTGCATTCATTCATTGATGCATGCGTCTCTGCCTTCATCTAATATCTGACAAAACATTGTGCTGGGAACTGGGATTCAAAGGTGATCAGAATCGACTCTATGTTCTCCAGGAGCTTATAGCCTGCTGCACCTCTCAAAGGACCTGGGAGCACCTTGGGGGACCATGTCAGTGCTGAGTCCAAATTCAAGCTCTGACACTAATTTGCAGGGTTACTGAGATCATGAATATACATAAAGTGCCTACTACTGTGTGACCTAGAGTTACAGCAGATGACGCTGATTATGACGATAATGAGCGCTGATTACTTACTAAAGATAATAGAGGCTTTACACGTAGGATTTCATTTTGTCAACTGAGAGCAGAGTTTGCTGAAGATACCGAGAGCAGCTACAGACAAAGCCTCTGGGAGACTCGGAAAGGGAAGGAGCACGGGTCTGTGTATGATTTCACTTTAACACCACAGCAATGGTTATCTATAAATGTTATCTAAGAGTGAAGGACCTTGTCATCTTTTTGTAGTCATGGTGTCAATGCTGTAGGAACTCACCCATGTCTATTATGATCCTGGTATCTTTCTTCGCTGTACCTACCATGTCTAGGATATTGAGAAGAATGATACAACTGGATTGAGGATATTTAATTTTTTAAAATACTATAAATATCCATTTAGTCAAGTCCTACTCCTTGTTTTCAAAACTCTCAGGAATAAAATTGAGTGGAAAATGATAGGTAAGATGAAAAGAGAAGGCTTGTGTTAATGTCCTCCACAAAGAGAACAGGAAAAAAAACGAAAACTCCTTTACTCTGTACCTCCTAGGTGTGAGACACTGTGGTGGGCATTAAATATTTGTTATTTCACTGAATCCTTCCAACAACTTTAGGAGACAGATACCATGGATACGTAACCCCTTTCACAGACAATAAAACTAAGGCTCATCAAGGTTAAGAAACTTGCTCAACCTCCCGTGGTGGGGAAGCAGCAGGGCTGGGATGTAAATCCAGGTTTGTCTGGACCGATGGCCATGCTTCCTCCACCGCAGGAGGCTGTACCTGTCACCCAGCAGGCTGAGCTTTACCAGTGGGCATGCTCTGTGGTCCACAGCCCAAGTCCTTCCTGCCTGGAGCTGGCTTCCCTTTGGTCATCCTACTGCCACGCTCTCACCTATAATAACTGCTAAATACTTGTATCAGAAGAGTTTTGTTTTGTTTCCTTACACTCTGGACATGTTTACCATGACCCCCATTAGCACTGGCAAGAAAAATCCAGTCTTTCTAATTTAACTAGGTCATGGTCACAGCTGAAAAATACACCCAGCTATCTTAGGCACTGTTTTGATATCCACATTATCAGCTCCATATCTGCTTAAATTTATATTTGGAACAACAGGAATGTTCTTAGTCATAAGGAATGAGACCAAGCACCAGGCACAGGTACATCAGACATCAAAGACTCTACTTAAAAGTCTGAAAGACGATGGTGCGTGTCACTTATAAAGATAACAGCAATCATTTATGGCGTGACTATGACAAGCAGGCATAAATAACTTTAGCACGTTATTTATTCTTCATAAGAAGCCCATTAAGTAATTACTTTTATTCTAATTTTACACATCTCAAAACACAAGCTCAGAGAGGTTGAGTAACCTGCATAACGTAACAGAGGCAGAATCAGGATTTCAATCCCATCCTTTCTCTACTATGCACTCTTAAGAGTATGTCCAGCCAGAAAAACCAAACCAGACACTCCAAGGATACAGCCTCAGCTCCACATCACCCCTCCATCTTAAAGAAACTGGCTGTTCCCTAATAAAAGAGTCCCAGACATGGTTTACTCTCCAGAGTAGTATCTGATTATATAACGGCACAGCCTTAATAACTCTGATTGTAAAATACATGCACTGTTCTTCACAAAGAAGACATAACCACAGGCTGTTCTGAGGCATCTTGCTTGAGGAAAGAAAAGCCTGGCTTGGTCAAGGACCGCCGTTCCCAGTTGGGCCACTCAGTGCATAAGCTCAGAACTAAGTCTTTTTCTCTGGGCTTCAGTTATGCCAAGGGCAAAGGAAACAAACAAAAATCAAGAAAACAGCGAGCAATAGTGCCTTTGTCTGCACCTTATCTCAAAAGCGCGCTATCACACAAAAGACAGTAAGCCCCTGGGGGCTGCAGCTGCCCGCATCAGTCCTTATCTGTCTCCCGGAACAGACTGTGCACCAGTGGTGGGCAGGCATTCTCACCATGTCACTATATTCCCGGCATCTAGCAGAGCCTGGCAAGGAGCCGAGGCTTGTAATCGGCCATGGAGACAAGTATGTTAGTCCCTAAAACACTGTGCATCTCACATATCAGATGTAACTAGAAATAACGTGTGTGTGCACAGACGGGGTCTTACAATACACCCCGCAGAACTAAAAAGGAGGAAATGAATAGATGTGTCTAAGGGAGGTCAACTGCTATTCAGCTCTTCTTGGGTCACTGAGTTCAAATACAAAAGCTTTTGTGTTCACTAATCAATCCTGCGCAGGCTGCTGCGGCAACCCTCATAACTACTCTTCAGAAAACTAGAACAAACAAACGATAGATGGTTTCTCAGGACCTTTTCCTTTCAGCGGAAAAACATTTTAGGTCACCGATGACCGAAAATCCAGGTGCCAGGTAGCTGGGTCAACTTGAACAATATACTCAGACTCCCTGGTTCCAATCCTGGCTCGGCCACTGCAGTGTGTATAATCTGGGGCAAGTTATTTAACTTCTCTGCTCCTTGGTACTTTTAATAGGAAGCCTACTACTTCAAAAGACTGTCGGGAACATGAAGGTGAATTAATACAGGTGAAGGATTTAGAATGGTGCCTGGCACACAAAATGCATGCGTGATATAGGGATTTGTTACTGTTTTTACTCTGCACACATAAAACGAAGGACTCTGATTAGCTTCTCTCCAGTTCCAAATCTATGAGTCTCCTTGGAAGAAAGGCCGCTTTAGGCACATGCCCCCTGTAAGACTGCTAAATAAATATATTCTGATGAGTATCAAAGACCTTCTTGAAAGTTAGCTTCCACTGAACAACCTCGTGAAGAACCCCAGCAGGGTTACACCCAACTCCCAAAGGCAGTAGCAACTTCCCCACGTGAAGAGGAACATCACATAGGAAGGGCAATGCCACACAACCTCCTCTTTCACATAACAAGCTCAAAGTTATAAACCTTGCACTATGATAGAATTTTAAGCTTCGAAAGCCCCTTAGAGGTCATCTGCTCCAGGTCCCTCATTCTGCAGATGAGAAAACGGACTCAGTCACAGGATGGAGATGGCTGACATGCCCCAGTCACATGACGAGTCAGTGGGAGAGCAAGAATCAGGACCCAGGTTTCCTGACTTGCTTGCCTCACTGCTGAGCAAACCCTGTAAATGACTCAGAAATTGTGCCTGTTCACTTATTCGAGAGGCAAAAATGCAGCATGTGACTTACCAGCAACATGGAGAGTCAGTTAGTACAACCTCTCTGACCTGGCTCAGCCCATCACCATGATCAGTTAGGAAAGCAAGAGATCTTTGCACTGTTTCTCCAACTACAAAGCAAATGGAAATCCTAAATTCTACCTTATTATCTTCACATCTCACACCATGTGTGAGGATGCACAAAATGACTTCTCCAAAGAGCTTTGGTCCCATTAAAATGCCACCAGTCTGAAGCCTTCAAAGAGCCCTTTGAAAAGTCAATCAGACCAGCGGATGCCAATTAAAAAAAAAAAAAGTCACAGCTTGATCAAGTTTCTCACTTGCCTACCTAAAGACCAAAAAAAAAAAAAAAAAGGGGGGGGGTAGGGCAGAAGAAAACTAAGCACGCAGCCCTTTTACTACTTATTCTGAACTGGCAAGATGCAGAGTGGGTGTAGCTAAGTCCATCAAAAGGTCATTGAACCAGGAGTTCAATCCGCTAAGAAAAAGGAAAGGAACCGAAAAGAGAAGGAAAACAGGTTAATATCATAAGAATTTTTCAAGAGTTGAGACACCTGGGCATAAAGAGACTTCTTTAAACAACTCAGAACCAGGAGAGCGGATATGAAACTGGGGAAATGCTAATGGAGAACAAAAGTTCCCTGAAGAGAAGCCCATTGGATTATAAACTAATGTCATTCTGCACTCCTCTGCCATATTTACGCAGCCCCTTTCATCTGCACAACTCAAAGGACTTAACTTCCATCTCGAGCGTGCTAATGAAGTTCCCCCGTGCCACAAATAGGGCAGGTGCTGTCATTTTCTCTTGACAAATGGGAAAACTGCCGAAGGGTACCGCTGAGAAAGAGATCTAGGCTCTCTGCCTCCCATCTTGGCCCTAAATCCACCAGGACCTATCCCATCAGTGGTAGTAGCGGGGATAATAATAACTAAGATTGACTACTTCTTTTCTACCAGACGTTACCCGCTAACAACCTGACAGGCTTTCCCTTACTTAATTCTGACAACTCTACCAGGCGGATACAATTATTACCCCTGGGTTACAGATGACAAAACTGCAGCACAAAAAGGTTAAATTATCTGCCCGAGGCGCTCAGCGAAGCGGGGGAGCCGGAGTTTAGGCCGGGCAGCGTCAGTTTCAGCTGACTTTGGGAAGGGGTCGCGCCACAAAGACTCCGGCCGTGGGGTGCCCCCCCCGGGTTCTCCAGCCCCGCCTGAGGGGTGCCCCCTCCCGGCCGGCCGGCCCACCCCGCGTGCTCCAGGCCTTCATCCCGGGGCTTGAGGGGCCTCCCCGGCCTCCGGCCCCCGGGCGAGGTGACCGGAGCGGCGGGAGGTACCTGGGGGCTGTCCTGCAACGCCTCCTCCAGCAGGAGCTTGTCCACCGCGGGCATGGTGGCGCGGAGCCGGACCGGAGGGCGCAGGGCGGGAGGCGCGGCCGCCGAGGGTGCTCGAGACTGAAGCGACAAGGCTGACGCTCCGTGCCCGCCGCGGCCCCGCGCGCGCCCACGCCTGGCCACAGGACGCCACCCCCGCAGCCTCCCGCCCACCCGCCGGCCCTCCTCCCAGCCCAACCCTCGGCGGGGCTGAATCAACAGGAAGTGTGGCGAGCGCATGGGTGAGCCACCGGAAGTGTGGCTGCCCCGCTTCCGCCGCACCGCACCTCACGGGAAGCCGCAGAGCCTCGCGCGGGTCCGGCTGCTCAGTGCTGGCCGCGGGTGTTAAGGTCTGCGGTTAGGGAGCCGGATGCTTAACGCTGGTCCGTGTCGTTAGCGCCCCAAACCACACCTCGAGAGCGGAACGATAGGGTTTTATCTACTTGTGGTTGCCCAGAAGACTTTTGAATCGAAGGAGATAGGAGCGAACAGATTTTTGCCGCGGCGACTCTCGCCGCTTTTTTACTGGAGGGAAAAAGCTTACGCTTGCCACGCCACTTTTTTCTAGATAAATCCCGTTGGCCCCGTAGCAGCTCTGAGCGCAGAGTCGCCTAATTCTTGAGAAGAAAATGGATAACGGAATCATCTGTGTTTTTCAGAAGTAGCCATTTGTCATTTTGGAAAATTTCATAATCTAGTTTTTAGACTTGGAAGGAATAGGTAATATAGTTCGATTCTCATTTGGAGGTAAGAAAGCTGGCCCCAGAGAATGAGTGATTTGGTCAGGGTCCAACAACGAAAGGTATTGGAAGAAGAGACGGAAGCAGTGGGGAGTACTGGCAAACGGAACTTGATGTCTTCTTATCCCAAAGGCAAGGGTTTCAGAAGTTCTTTCTTTAAGAATCAGTGGGGTTTGTCTAATAGAACGCATTACCAGAAACAACAGGCAGGATATGATAAAATTACACAAATGCTATAGAAACACCTAGGTATATTAAGGCACAACCTGAGTTGCAAACACCTGTGAAATTCTGGTGGCGTACTGCCTGGTCCCTTGGAGATTTTAAGGCCATTATTCCTAGTTGGCTCTGGCCAGCACCAACTTTTCCTGAGCCGTTGTACAGCTTCCATGGGGGAAATCATCCAGCATCCATTTCCCCACCGTATTCTTTCTCCTTAGGTATCATGTTCAAACCATGTCTCTTCCTTTCCTTATATATTCTGTTAAGTACCGTTCAGTTAATTTCACCTCCTGCGCTCTCCCAGCCCTCTCCTGACTGAAATCCTCTCCCAAAGGCCAGATTCAAGTTCTTCTTTCCTCCTCCCTGGCCCCAAAGATCACTCCCTACTCTGAACAGCCCCCTCCTTCATTGACACCCAAGGCGTCTTACCAGGTGGTGCTTTTTCTTTCCGTGTAGAGCTCACTCCCTGTGTAAATAGAAAACCTCTCAAGAGCATAGTACATCTTTTTTTTTTTTAATCTGAATACTGATACATGTGATAAATACTTGTTTGCTGTTTATGACATGTTCATCTCTTACAACTCTTTTCCAATTACTTTTTTTTAAACGTTTATTTATTTTTGAGACAGAGAGCATGAATGGGGGAGGGTCAGAGAGAGGGAGACACAGAATCTGAAACAGGCTCCAGGCTCTGAGCTGTCAGCACAGAACCCAACGCGGGGCTCGAACTCACAGACCGCGAGGTCATGACCTGAGCCGAAGTCCCCTGCTTAACCGACTGAGCTACCCAGGCGCCCCCCCCCCAATTACTTAAGAGAAATTTCCCCCAGCCTTCCATCTTGCGTTGTTTCTACCCTTCCAGCCAATTGAAAACAAAACAGTTATCAATTGCCTACCAGGCAAACAATAATGATCCTGCTGATAAGAATAGTATAAGATTGTACCAAGAGAAAGAAATGCATACATTTTAATTTTTTAATGTTTGTTTATTTTTGAGAGACAGAGACATAGCGTGAGTGGGGGAGGGGCAGACAGAGAGGGAGACACAGAATCTGAAGGCGGCTCCAGGCTCTAAGCTGTCAGCACAGAGCCTAATGAGGGGTTTGAACCCACAAGCTGTGAGATCATGACCTGAGCCGAAGTTGGAAGCTTAACTGACTGAGCCACCCAGGTGCCCCAGAAACGCATATATTTTAATATGAAAATAGATGTTAAAAAAGTCACAATGCCCTCCATGATCCTTGAAAGGGCTCAGAAATCCCTTTGGGAATCACTACGCTATTTTTCATGTGCCATCTCCTCTGTCTCCTAATTAAAGTCACTTTTCCTCAAACACCTGTATTCAAAAATGTTGAAGCATTCTTACACAATGCCATTACTTTCTTACATTTTATTGCTACATTATGGGTAAACAGCCTTAGTGGGATTTCTTGACCCTTAAGTATCATTTATAACATTGTTTCTATGGGAGAATGCATCCCAAATTCAAACCAACTGAGTTACAGAACAAACTCTGGGAATACAACACATTTGCAAAGTGTTAATTCATTTTCATTAGTTCAACTAATCATTCATTAAATACAGACTGCTCAATGTTAAACACTGTGTCTCCCACTTATTTTACTGTCGTTATTATGCCTCTCATTTAAATTCTGAAGCCAAGTATCCTCCTTTTCAACAGATAATCCTTGAAAAACTATGTAAGAGGAATTTTTATGCAAACATGAGAACAGTTTTAAATGTCTCATGTAAAAGTTTCTGTCCCTATTAAACTATTGCGAGGGTTGGGGCGCCTGGGTGGCTTGGTCGGATAGGTGTCTGACTTTGGCTCAGCTCATGATCTTGTGGTCGGTGAGTTTGAGCCCTGTGTTGGACTCTGTGCTGACAGCTCGGAGCCTGGAGCCTGCTTCGGATTCTGTGTCTCTCTCTCTTTGCCCCTCCCCTGCTTGCTCTCTTTCTCTCTCTCTCTCAAAAATAAATAAACATTAAAATAAAAAGAGAGAGAGATGAGCATGCTGCTAGGAGAGGCACGGGCCACAAGGGAGCACGTGGTAGAAGGCTACCGTTGACATTTCTGGGAATCGGGAGAGGAGCATGGGCCAGAAGAGTGACTGCCACTCTTCAGTCCATCTTGCTCGGAGCCGGTGCCATGTCTGTCTGTCTCTCTGTCCGCTGCTGCATCATCCTTGGAAGGAAAATAAATATTAGTAAGTTTATACGTATAGTATACTGTATATGCATCTTTTGAGCAGCGTTCCAAGAAATAACAAATCCTGGAAGAGGAAGTGCATCCTAGAATTGACAATGTTGACACAAGCTGCAGTGGAGTGCTGTTAGCCTTGTTAGAGGAGATCAGTGATACGTTACTCAAGTATCACCCAGGAACATTCCCTGCTGGCTCCCAGTGTTTGCATAATGACTAGAGGTGATGGTTCTTCATAAATACCACCCGACTTAATTTTTCTTATGTGTTGAACAATTGTGGATAGCCGTAATAGTGAGGAAAGAGCCTATAATACTGGGAATATGTTAGGAATAGCTTATGATATTAGGAATTTCTGAGATTTCCCAGGAATTCTGATTTCTGGAATTTGGAAACGCCAATGTGGGCCTGTAGGCTAAACGAAGACCTTCTCTGAGTTGCCTTATGCCGATTCTGCCTGTCTTTCCTCCGTCTGCCCGTGAGACTTGGTACATGCTTTTAGTAGCATTTGTCCCATCATCTTATTTATTTACCTGCCTCTCTCTCCACTTAACTGTGAGACCCTAAATTACAAGTTCACTTCATGCATCTTTATTTCTGTAACTCCAAGCTCAGAACCTGACATTCAATTGGCTTTCAGTGATAATTTGCTCGGTGACTGAAGGAATTCAGTAATGGCATCAGTTAAGGTTCGATTTGCCTGTAACTAATTAGAAAAAAAAAAATAATAGTGTGTTAAACACAATGGAAGTTCTCTCTTCCGTATTTAAGAAGTCCACAGGTGGTCAGTCCAGGCCTAGTACGGCCTCCAGAGTGTCAGCCACAGATTCCTCCTAATCTTGTTCCAGCTTCCCTTCCCAAAGTCATCCCACGGTCCCATCCCATGATCCAGGATGGCTGCTGGCTCTCCTGTCACTAAGTCAGCTTTCCAACTAGCAGGTTGGACAGAGCAACAGAGGACATGCTTCCACCCACATACCACTTCTGCTCACATCGCATCCCACAAGCCAGGACTTAATTGTAGTATGGCCGTACCTAACTGCAAGGGAAGCTGGAAAGTCGACCTTTTTCTAGGCTCCATATGCCCAGTTAAAAACCAAGGTTTCTCCTCATATTCTGCTGATGGGAATGTACAATGGAGCAATCACTGCGGAAAATAGTTGAGCAGCTCTTCAAATTGTGAAACATAAAGTCATCACATGACCCAGCAAGGCCCTCCTAGTGTCCACCCAAGAGACTAAAAACATCTGTCCGCGGAAAAACTTGTACATGGAGGTTTGTAGCAGCATTATTCGTAACAGCCAAACAGTGGGAAACAACCCAAATGTCCGTCAACTACAGATGGGTAAATAAAATATGGTATTATGGTATAGCCATGCAATGGAACACTATTATTATTATCTGGCAATAAAAAAAAAGAGTGAAGTGCAATGTGGTTAAATCTTGAAAACAATATGCCAAATAAGAGAAACCAGACACAAAAAGCCACGTGTCATACGACTCCAGCTACATGGAATGTCCATAATAGAGAAATCAGCAGAGACTGGAAGTGGGTGAACGGTAGCCAGGGAGGCGGCGGGGAGGAGGGAATGGGGAGGAACTGCTATGGGGTTTATTCTGGGGTGATGAAATAATCTGGAGTTAGTAGTGATGATCATACAACCTTGTGAATGCATTAAAAAAAAACATTGAATGGTAGACTTCAAAATGATGAATTTCATGATATGCGAATTATATCTGAATTAAAAATATATTTTTTTAAAACTGGGATTCTACTATTGAAAGAAGAGAGGGAGAATAACAACTTGGGACAATGGTCTCTGCCATAATTCCCTAGGATCAGTGAATCAGAGAAGATTCTCTTTAGACTACCTTTTGATTAATGGAATAGGAGGAAAAGAAGGTTCGGTAAAGAAGAGAGTGTGGCAATTGACAGAGAATCAGGCTCAAGAAATGGTCACAGAGAAATGTTCTCAAGTTCCAAAGCCTTGGGCTCAGTGTGTTGTCACATCCTTGTGACTCTCACTGGGAATTAAGACTTGACTCTCCATTTGAACTCATAAAAGAAGACAAAGTTTAGAAAAATGTTTCACTCATAAGGTCACTGACTTTAGACTTCCACAAAATTAGCAACTAAGGCCCTCTGCAACCAGTGACTTTCAAAGTGGGAATAGTTAGAGCCTGGGAATCACTGCCGAGAAATCATTGGCCTATGAGGCCTTTGGTCATTAATCAAGAAACGTGGAAGTTCGGTAGCATGAATGTCCCAAAATTTGAAACAGAGCTTCAACTTTATAGAAATTTATAGAAAAGAATGCTAAGACTAATGAACAGATTTGAAAGAAAGGATGATATCACAGAAAGATCCCGACTTTAGAGCTAGGCCTGCATCTGAGTTCTGGCATCGTGGTTGGCCAGCCATGAGATTCTATCTAACCTTCCTGAGCCTCGGTTCGCTTCTCTGTGATATGGGAGTGACGTCTATCACAAGCTGTTTCCATGGGCACCTAGCCACGTGTCCTGTATTCGTCAGGACTCTTTCAGTCGCAAAAGACAGAAACCTAAGTCCAACTAGCTTAAGGAAAACGTGAAAGGCTGGAGAGATTACCACAGAGCAAGGGAAGACTGGATTTCTTAGACTGTGTAACTAGGAAGGAAAAAGGTGAGCGGAAACCTCCCCAACTGGGAGCTCAAAGTTCTCAGGGCTTTCTCTCCCTGCTCATCTCTCTGTTGGCTTCACTTTCTCAGATCTGAGTCTCCAAGGTGCTAGAAACATGTCTACCGACAGTTGCAGACTCCCTTCTGGCACTAGAAAGGAACGGGTTGATTCCCGGCTTTAGTTTGAAGATCCTAGTTAAGGACTCATTATCCTGGCTGAGGACAGACACCTACCTGCCTACTCCTTGGACCACTAGCTGTGGCCGTGTGTGCACAGGTGGGCATGCTACTAAGTCCAAGGATGGTGTCCAGAAGAGGTGGGGTCTGTGACCAGAAGAAGGTGGAGGGGGGAAGTACTGCACAGATCCAGGCATGAGAAGTCTACCCCATGTCCCAGACCAAGCTTCACCTTCACCCCAGCCTGCCTCCCTCACCCATCCACACTCTCTCTTCCTCCTCCTCCCCATCTCAGGGGATGGCATCAGCCAGTGGTTGGAACCGGAAATGCAGAAGTCAAGCTGTATTCTGCCCTCTTGCTTGCTTAATTCCCGTTGGAATGAATCACCCAGTCCTCATATGGTGCCCATGAACTCCTCATACATCTATTCCTTTCTCCACCCCCCACTCCTCTCCCTGCACCTGCTCTAGCATAGAATTTCAATCTTTGCCCGTGATGCAATGAGAATGGGTCTTCTTTCTCCTTGTTGTACCTCCCTCTATTCTAACTTCCACACTCCGGCAACAGTTATTTTTTCCCAAATGATACAAGTGATTAAGAGACATTTTCTGTGTCTCTTCCCTGCTCAATATTTTTTTAATGGCTCCCCATTAAGGCCAGCTACATAATTTCTGGGGCTTGGCAAAATATTCAGAAAGCAAGGGAAAAGTGAATCGAATGTCCTAAAATATGAAGATTTTTCCTTTTTGTTTTCTTTCTTTCTTTCTTTCTTTCTTTCTTTCTTTCTTCCTTTCTTTCTTTCTAGTCTGTGTCTCAATTTGTCATGATGTTTTTATTGGCCATTTAATGTTGTTCTAAGTAAAGAAATACTTGACTTATAAGTTCTTAGCATGAATTTTACTGTTCATGTTTATATTGTGCAATGCCAGCTTTAAATGCAAATATAAGGGCATTTAACTCATATGTGGAATCTCTGAAAGGATACAATTGATATTTTGTGACCCATTGCACAAAGTAACCCAACTGTTTTTATCTCACTTTTTTAAGCTTCATTTATTTTGAGAGAGAGAGAGAGAGAAAGGGGGAGGGGCATAGAGAGGGGGCAAGAGAGGATCTCAAGCAGGCTCCTCACTGTCAGTGCAGAGCCGGCTGCAGGGCTCTATCTCACGAACTGTGAGATCATGACCTGAGTTGAAATCAAGAGTTGGATGCTTAACCGACTGAGCCACCCAAGTACCTCTGTCTTGCTTCTTAATATGGACACACAGTGGAAGATGGTGGCTTCCATAATATGCTTCCCTTGGCCTTGTTTTGAGCTGCTAAACCCCCATGCATAGTAGGTCCGCTGGAATTCTGTGCTCCCAGAGCATGAGGAATACTACATGTGAATGAAACAGCAAGATAATGCAGCCACAAATACTGCACATATTTCCACTGCTCACATGCTTGCTCCAATGTCCCACTGGACTTCACTTACAGGGAACAAGTAGAAAGAAAAAATTATTAAGAATTTCAAGATGGCCGACAGCAGAACAGTAAACCAAGCAAGGGGCCCATCTTATCATGGAATCCCAGGGGAATGTACAGAGTCACATCAGCCCAAGAAGCTAGTTCTGCTTCGTATTTTCCATAGGGTGGGTTCAAACCACTTCAGAGGAAATACTGGACCCTTCATGATAAAACCTGAGCCTCATCTTTTTCCTTTATCCTGTCATCTACTTTCTCTGTTCCACAGAATTTTTTCTCCTGCAAGGATGAACATCTTTGTATTTTCTCTCACACCATTCTCGTTGCCTGAAATGTCTCAGACCCTCTGCTCATCTTGTCTCAGTGCAAAGGCCCCCTTCTCTGTAAAGACTGTCTTCACGCCCCTAAGAAGACTGAGTTCTTCTGCATTTCCCTGCACTCTGAGACAGCCTGTGGTCATCATGCATTGCATCACCATTGCTAAGACCGTAAGCTCTTTGGGGACAGGAATGGTCTCTTTTCTGATTTGAGTTCTCAGTGTCCAGCAGGGTGTCTGGCAAATGAGGGGAGGTCACACAATGGAATAGTTATAAATGGAAAGAATGAAACAATGCCTGGCAGTAGGCATTCATTCACTAAGCCATTCTTTCAAAAATATCTACTGAAAGCCTATGAAATAGTGGGGTCTGTGCCATATCTGTCCTTCCTTCAACAAATAGTGTCTACAGCGTGTCAGGACTTACGTTAGGAGCTGGGAACACAGGGTGAGCAAGGCAGGCAGAGGCCTCTTCCTTCTAAGACCTTACACTCTAGTTGGCTCTCGGTAAATGTCATTTCACCTCCTCCCCCTTTCCCTGCCCCTCCCAAGAGGTAACCAAATCAGTCATACATATTTTAGGACTTTCTCTGCTTCCACCTTCTGCTCTGGATTCCCTTTCTCTGTAACATTCTCGGCTACCAAAAGATGAATGCTTGATCATGCCAGAGCTGTTCGGTTTTCTTTTTTGTTTTCAACCACTACAGAGGTTAACGTGGAATGGACATGAAGCCAGCTCCGAAACCCCTGCACCAGCCTGGGTCATCTCACTAGATTATTCTGGAGGTTATTCCCCTGAGGCTCAACAAAGTCACTAACTGCTGACCACTGTTTTCATTCCCTTCCTCTCACCTAATCATTTCTCTCACACATTTGAGAGAACACAAACCATATCTGTTACAAGAACACAAACCATATCTGGTCATGAAAACTGTGTGTGTCTCACAGGGAGTGCAGTTGACTCCAGAGCTCAGCTCAGGCTAACTGGAGAAAGGACGGAACTGTTGCCTTGGTGCTGGAGTTCTCGCTGACATAGGCCATTTTCCCTTCTCCCTTCTCTTCTCCCTGACCCTCCCTGTAGAAGTGTTTTCAGCGGAGAAGAATGTTATGAAAGTCTTCTTTATACAAGTACCCTTACTCATACAGAGCTTATGTTACCCAGTGTTCTCTCAGCTGAGATGAAATGTTTCATCCTTAATCATGGCTAAGAGGGGAAATATTTTGGAAAGTCTGAGCAAACTTACTTCAGAGACTATTTATGACTTAGAGAATTCAACTGTAGAAATGTTTTAGGTGAAGAAGTTGTGGAAAGGTTATACTATGGACAGAATTGTGTCTCCCCTGCCCCAAATCATATATTGAAGCCCTGACCCCAATGTGATGATATTTGGAGATGGGTCCTTTGGGAGGTAATTAGGGTTAGGTGGGTCTTGAGGGTGGGCCTCTCATGATGAAATTAGTGCCTTACGAGGAGAGGAAGAGAGAGAGAGATTCTCCCTTCCCCCATGTGAGGAGACGATGAGAAGGTGGCCATCTATAAGCCAGGAAGAAGGCTCTGACCAGGAACTGAAATGGCCAGCACTTTGATCTTGGACTTCTCAGCCTCCAGAGGTCGTAATTAATTTCTACACACTTCGGTTAAGTGCTGGTCACTGCTGAATAGTTTGAGTCCCTACAGGGCATGTCAGAGGCTAGACTGACCACATCAACCGTTGTAGCCACTCACTGCACATTATTGATTTAAATGATGACTAGGGTGGCTCAGTCAGTTGAGCATCCAACTTGGGCTCAAGTCATGATCTCACAGTTTGTGGGTTCAAGACCCATGTCAGGCTCTTGTGCTGACAGCTCAGAGCCTGGAGCCTGCTTCGGTTTCTGTGTCTCCCTCTCTCTCTGCCCCTCCCCCACTCACACTCTGTCCCTTTCAAAAATAAATAAACATTAAAAAAAAATTTTTTTTTTTAAATGACTGACTCCAGCTGAGCTCTGACACATTGAAAGTGACAATGGATTCCTGGATCCAGTGACTGCTTGAAATCATTCCCAACACATAGATAGGTTTTCATGGAATTCTTGTTCCTAAAGAAAGCATTGTTATGGAGAACTCAGCTCTTAGTCACAGCATTTTGGCTCACTCTGCTCCCCCAGAAAGTGTTGGAGGAGGTAATTGGGAGGACATGACCAGCAGTCGACCAGCAAGCTGGACTCAGGCAATCAGAGGCTCCTCACCCTCTCCCCTGTCTGTGGAATGTATATTCTGCTCACTGTTCCCACAGTGGGAGCTGTTCCAGGGACGTAGCCTTGGGACAGTACGATGCTGTTGAGACCACCTGGATGGTGTACGTGACAAACCAAGTTAAGGCCTATCTATAAATATGAAGATGCTGGTGGGCAGGGATTGACTCTCTCATGGCCGCCCAAATAAGCCTCATGAGTAACTTCCCTTGCTTATTAAACCTGCCACCTACCAATCTGGAGTGGCTTGCCTCTTTCTTCCACCTCTCTCTGCCCTCCATGTATGGGGCCAGTTTGCGGACCAAGGTCACTGAAGATTTAAACAAGGCGAAGGGATGATTCCTCTCTAGCTCGAAATCGCTCTCTAGCACCTTTACCTATCAAATACAACACTTTGCTTGGCATAGAATGATGATAATAATAGCAATAATAATAATAGGCAGTGATACCTTACACAAATGGAGGTCTAATACATGCCAGATGTTGTGCTAGATATCTATCATCTATCTATCTATCTATCTATCTATCTATCTATCTATCTATCTATCTATCTATCTCAACAGCCGTCCAAGATACATGCCATTATTTCTGTCTTGTGTGTTAGGAAACAGAGGCCTACCTAGTGAGCTTGGAGGTGGGTTTGAGATTTGGATTCAGATCTATCTGATTCCAACGCACATGCTTTGCTCACACACTGCACTGCCCCCCTGCATCCAAAATATGTTTCTATACCCGGATCCTGCTTTCTGGGATACTATACAATTAACAATTGAAGTTAGGAACACACAATTCTGCTGGTCCAGAGAACAATGAAAATGTGTCCTGAAGTAGGACTCCTCTTGCAAGGATTCCTGTGATCCAGCATCTCAGGAACAAGGTGTGTGCCCCACATCATCAAATTGCCAGTTTGTCATTAAGAGAAAGTGTTTTTGAAGAGGGTTAGAAAATCTTGGGGAAAGAAAACATATGTTTTCTTCACTTTTTAAAAAAAATTTTTTTTTTTTTTAACATTTATTTATTTTTGAGACAGAGAGAGACAGAGCATGAACAGGTGAGGAGCAGAGAGAGAGGGAGACACAGAATCTGAAACAGGCTCCAGGCTCTGAGCTGTCAGCACAGAGCCCGATGCGGGGCTCGAACTCACGGACCGTGAGATCATGACCTGAGCCGAAGTCGGACGCTTAACCGACCAAGCCACCCAGGCGCCCCTGTTTTCTTCACTTTTTAAAATGTTTTTATTTTTTTTATTTTATTAAAAAAAAATTTTTTTTGACGTTTATTTATTTTTGAGACAGAGAGAGACAGAGCATGAACGGGGGAGGGGCAGAGAGAGAGGGAGACACAGAATCGGAAGCAGGCTCCAGGCTCCGAGCCATCAGCCCAGAGCCTGACGCGGGGCTCGAACTCACGGACCGCGTGATCGTGACCTGAGCTGAAGTCGGACGCTTAACCGACTGTGCCACCCAGGCGCCCCTAAAATGTTTTTTAATTATTTTTAAGACAGAGACAGAGCCTGATCAGGGGAGGGGCAGAGAGAGAGGGAGACAGAGAATCCGAAGCAGGCGCCAGGCTCTGAGCTCTCAGCACAGAACCTGATACGGGCACGAACTCACAAACCTCGAGATGATGACCTGAGCTGAAGTTGGATGCTTAACCGAATGAGCCACCCAGGTACCCCCCCCCCCTTTTTTCCCCCTTATTAAAGAGAGTAGACTGGATGTAATGAATTCTATTCTTGGTGTGTCAAGGCTATTTTTTATAAGCATGAGTTGTGATTGTCTAACATAAATAGCGTCATCCCTGCAGCTATTGTGGGCTGCTTATAGGGAGATTTTGCTTCTGTTAGCCGGCACGGGTCGCCTTGTTTTGCTTTGTTTCTGTTGCTTCTGTCTTTATGCCTCCTTTTATGCAGTCAGCCGTCACTTTTCCTGATGTCAAAGGGATTTCTTCCGGTAGTATTTCTCCAATTCCCCAGTTCCCAATTTACTATATCTAATCTGCTATTCTTCAAAAACCATCTTGAGTTTATTGAATCGGGAGCTTTGTTTTTCAAAGAACTTTAATCACAGGGAGGAAGGGTGTACCGTTGCCTCCATATTCTTGCTGGAGGCAAAGTATGCAGGCTTATGAAGGTGCTCATTCTTGCCACTATCTTCTTTGTTTTTTTTTCTAGATTTGTGCCCATGCTTTAGGTATTTCAACCTGCTGCAAGTCTGGTCTTTGGACAAGATGTCATTACTCATATAGTAATGATAGATGCTTTTACTTCCAAGGAAGAGACAGCCTTACCCAAACTGGCTTAAACAATAAGGAAATGTGTTATCTCATATGACATTCAGTCCAGATAGGGCAGGCTTCAGGGTTGCTTGATTTAATGACTCCACGGTGTTATCAGAGACCCAGATCTTTCTATCTCCTAGTTTCCATCTCTAGAATGGCTCGTGGTTATAAGATGGCTGTTAGCAGCAATGGAGGCCTCATCTGACGGAAGTGAAAGAATCATTGCTACAAACATGAAATGTAAGTTCTTCTCTTTAATCTGATTGGCCAGTTTAAGTAACAAGCCCACCTCTGGACCAATGACATCTGCTGGGGGAATTCAGTGCTCTGATTGGCCTAGACTAAAAGTCAGCAAAGGTTTTCTAAAGAGGACCAGGCAGGAAATGTTTACTTAGGTTTTGGGAGCCCCACAATCTCTGCCACACTACTCAACTCTGCGGTTGTATCACAAAAGCAGCCAGATGGAAATAATGGGTGTGGTTGTTTTCAAACAAACATCATTTTCAAAAACAAGTAATAGGGCCACGGGCTGACCTCTGATCCATACTAACAAGGATCCACCCCAGAGCCTAGAGATGAATCAGTGTGTCCAGAGTCAGGTGGGGTAGGACTGGACATGTATGAAGACCCAGGGCATGTTCTGTTGGGAAGGAAGGGGGTGCCAGTAGCGGCCAATGGTTTACTGCATTGCCCTTTGCAGGAGTGGAGTTTAAAACCAATACCATATACCTTTTTCAATGGCCATGAAGGTAGAGAGAAGGACTTTTGAATGCTGGCTTGACCATATGCATTTGATACAGCTTATCATTGAACTGATCACTTTAAGAACCTCTCTCTTCTTGCTGGGTCTTTCCTTACCTGGGGGCTCTAGCCTTACACACTTCCTGGAAGGTGACAGGTTCTCCTGAGTCTTTCCACTCCTTTCTTAGAAACACACTCTCTCCTCCTCCCTACTATTCTCTTGGTTATATCCTAGTCATCCCTTAAAACCATGCTGCATCATCTTGGAAACCTTCCCTAAGGTGGGATCCTTCTCATTTAAGGTCCACACAGCCCTGTACATAACTCTATTAAGGCACGTGGCACCCTGTGCTGTAAAGATCTGTTTACAGGTGGGTTTTCCCACCTGGCTGCACCATCCATTTGTTCCATTGTGTGTCGCTGTCCCTGGTTAACACAGCCCTTGCCTTTAGCAGTTCCTCAATACGTGTGTCTTTTTTTTTTTTTTTAGTAGTTTTATTTTTTTAATGTTTATTTTTGAGAGAGAGAGAGCGAGCGAGCAGGGGAGGTGCAGAGAGAGACAGAGACATAGAATCTGAAACAGGCTCCAGGCTCTGAGCTGTCAGCACAGACCCCGACACGGGGCTCGAACTCACAAACCGTGAGATCATGATTTGAGGCGAAATTGGACGCTTAACTGACTGAGCCACCCCGGTGCCCCTATCAATATGTGTTTCTCAACTGAAGGAGCATTCATGTCTTGGATGATGAAAGGAAACTAATTATGTGTGAGGTGATATCATTGAGATCAGAGTAGGAACATGGATACAACAAAACCTTGGTTTGTGAGCGTAATTCATTCTTTGCAATCCAAAGCACTTGTATATCAAAGCGAATTTCAAGAGCCATCGGCTCGGTTGTGATCACGTGATATTTGGTGTCACGTACTACACCTATTGCAAGACATCGCTCCTTCATCAAGTTGAAATTTATTAGAAATGTTTGCTCGTCTTGTGGAACACTTGCAGAACGAGTTACTCGCAATCCAAGGCTTTACTGGTACGTTATTTTTGTTCCGAATGCTTTTCTCGTTAAATTGGAATTAACTGAAGTTTGACCCCTCTGGTCTCCACACGTGAGTCAGATTTGATGGCTTCCATGTGCCTGTGTCATTAGGTGTGACTTCAGCTTCCATTCTGCAGCTCTGCCCGTGCTGTGAGACCCCGCCCAATCCATATTCCAATATTCACACGCCCCACCCCCAATCTACACATGAAGAAGTGAGGTTCCCTGGCCTCTGGCTCGCTATAGAGAAGTCAGTGCAGGAGGTTCTGACTTTTCAGTGCTCTCTGGATTTCTTCCTGAGGTGTGTCCTTGCTGAGAGTGGAGCTCCACTCCTGAATGACTTGGGACTGAGTGGATTTGCAAGGTGAAGCAAGCACACCGGTGGGCAGAGGAAGGTTTCTCCCGAACCCCTCCTGCAGCAAGTGTCCAGGAGTGGGCTTGGAGGGAAAAACCACCCTGCCCTGGGACCTGCCTGGTTGTGTAGCTTCTCTAATCTGCGGCTATCTCACTGATAAGGTGAAGATAATAGAAGTCTCTACATCATAAGATTTTTATGAGGATTCAGTAAAATAACATATATATAGTTACTCCTTGCTTCCTGGCATACAGTGAGTTACTTATTGGCATACAGTAAGCGCTCAATAACAAGCTACTAATAGATACCCAAAATGTGCATGCATGTGTGTGTAATTGACGATTTTAAGAAATTTAATTTTCCGGTCTAGAGATTCCAGATATGACTCATCTAAACCTCTCGGGCAAGGTTTTTTTAATATGAGACATTACAAAACACGCCAACTAAGAAGCAAGAAAACGCAATTCAAGATCAGGATTAAGTTCAGCTGTAACAGCAACTTCAATTAACCATGGTTTAAACAACACAGAAGCTTGTGTTTCACATAAAAGCCTAAAATTGGCAGTCTCGAGCTGGTATGGTGGCTTTATTCTATGACGTTCTTAGAAATGCAGGCTCTCTGTAAGCTTTTTTTCTCCCCAGTTTTTTTAAAAAAATAACTTATTTACTTTTTAAATTTATATCCAAGTTAGTTAGCATATAGTGCAATAATGATTTCAGGAGTAGATTCCTTAATCCCTCTTACCCATTTAGCCCATCCCCCCCTCCCAAAACCCCTCCAGTAACCCTCAGTTTGTTCTCTATATTTAAGAGTCTCTTATGTTTTGTCCCCCTGCCTGTTTTATATTATTTTTGCTTCCCTTCCCTTATGTTCATCTGTTTTGTATCTTAAAGTCCTCATATGAGTGAAGTCATGATATTTGTCTTTCTCTGACTGATTTTGCTTAGCATAATACCCTCTAGTTCCATCCACGTTGTTGCAAATGGCAAGATTTCATTCTTTTTGATACTCTATTGTGTATATATATATACACCACATCTTCTTTATCCATTTATCCGTCGATGGACATTTGGGTTCTTTCCATACTTTGGCCATTGTTGATAGTTGCTGCTATAAACATTGGGGTGCATGTGCCCCTTCGAAACAGCATACCTGTATCCCTTGGATAAATACCTAGTAGTGCAATTGCTGGGTCGTAGGGTAGTTCTATTTTTAATTTTTTTGAGGAACCTCCATACTGTTTTCCAGAGTGGCTGCACCAGTCTGCATTCCCACCAGCAGTGCCAAAGAGATCCTCTTTCTCCACATCCTCGCCAACCTCTGTCAATGCCTGAGTTTGTTAATGTTAGTCACTCTGATAGGTGTGAGGTGGTATCTCATTGTGGTTTTGATTTGTATTTCCCTGATGATGAGTGATGTTGAACATTTTTTCATGTGTCAGTTGGCCATCTGGATGTCTTCTTTGGAGAAGTGTCTATTCATGTCTTTTGCCTATTTCTTCACTGGATTATTTTTTTTGGGGGTATTGATTTTGACAAGTTCTTTATAGATTTTGCATACTAACGCTTCATATGATATGTCATTTGCAAATATCTTCTCCCATTCTGTCGGTTGCCTTTTACTTTTGCTGATTGTTTCCTTTGCTGTGCAGAAGCTCTTTATTTTGATGAGGTCCCAATAGTTCGTTTTTGCTTTCGTTTCCCTTGCCTCTAGAGACATGTCGAGTAAGAAGTTGCTGTGGCCAAGATCAAAGAGGTTTTTGCCTGCTTTCCCCTTGAGGATTTTGATGGCTTCCTGTCTTACATTGAGGTCTTTCATCCATTTTGAGTTTATTTTTGTGTCTGGTGTAAGAAAGTGGTCCAGGTTCATTCTTCTGCATGTCGCTGTCCAGTTTTCCCAGCACCACTTGCTGAAGAGACTGTCTTTATTCCATTGGATATTCTTTCCTGCTTTGTCAAAGATTAGTTGGCCATATGTTTGTGGGTCCATTTCTGGGTTCTCTATTCTGTTCCATTGAGCTGAGTGTCTGTTTTTGTGCCAGTACCATACTGTCTTGATGATTACAGCTTTGTAGTATAGCTGGAAGTCTGCGATTGTGATGCCTCCTGCTTTGGTTTTCTTTTTCAAGATTGCTTTGGCTAATCGGAAGTCTTTTCTGGTTTGATACAAATTCTAGGATTGTTTGTTCTAGCTCTGTGAAGAATGCTGGTGTTATTTTGATAGGGATCGATTAAGGGTATAATCGACAAAAAAAATTATATATACTTAAAGTATACAACTTGATGATTGATACATTGTGAAATGACAACCACAATCAAATTAATTAATGGATCCATCATCTTATAGTTACTTTTGGGGGGGGGGGTAGAATCCTTGAGATCTACTTTCTTAGCAAATTTCAAGTATATATTATTATTAACTATACTCACCATATTTCCACCATAGATCCTCCGAACTAATTCATCTTATAACTGTAAGTTTGTACTCTTGGACCAACATTTCTCCATTTCCTCCACCTCCCAGGCAACCAGCATTCTATTCTCTTTTTCCGATGAGTTCGACCTTTTGTTTTGTTTTGTTTTTTTAAAGATTCCACACAGGAGAGGTGCCTGGGTGGCTCTGTCAATTAAGTGTCCGACTCTTGATTTTGGCTCAGGTTGTAATCTCATGGTTTGTGGGTTCAAGCCCCGAGTCAGGCTCCGTGCTGACAGCTTGGAGCCTGCTCGGGATTCTCTCTCTCCCTCTCTCTTTGCCCCTCCCCCACTTGCGATCTCTCTCTCTCTCTCTCTCTCTCTCTCTCAAAAATAAGTAAATAAACATTAAAAAAAGATACCACATACGAGTGGAGTACACCATATTTGTCTTTGTCTGTCATATCTGTCTTTGTCTTACTTAATTTAGCATACTCTCCTCCAGGTTCATCTATGTTGTTATAAATGGCAGGATTTCATTCTTTTTTATGTGCAATATATAAGAGGCCTACTCGGCTTGAGCCATCAAATCTAAGTTCCAGGTGGTAAGAAGTAAAAAAAGGGCAAAGAAGACAAAGTAAGTGTTACATGCCAGTTCTCTCTCTTTTTATTTATGGGGCCCCTGGGTGGCTCAGTTGGTTAAGCATCTGACTTTAGCTCAGGTCATGATCTTATGGTTCGTGGGTTCAAGCCCTGCATCGGGCTCCGTGCTGACAGCTCAGAGCCTGGAGCCTGCTTCAGATTCTGTGTCTCCGTCTGTCTCTGCCCTTCCTCCACTCATGCTCTCTCTCTGTCTCTCTCTCAAAAACAAACATTAAAATTTTTTAAAAAAATTATTTATTTAAGTAATCTCTATATCCAATGTAGGGCTCCAACTCACAGCCCTGAGATTCAGGGTCACACACTCCCCCCAGCTGAGCCAGCCAGGTGCCCCCATGCCAGTTCTCTTTTAAGGAAGATTCCTGAAAGCTGCCACGGGACACTTCAGCTTACATCCTTACAGCCAGAATTGAGTCACATGGCCTCATCTAGCTGCAAAGGAGGCTGAGAAATCCAGTCTTTATTCCGTATTGCCCTGTGCCCCTCCCAAAGTCAGGACTTCTGTTGCAATGGAGGAAAAGGGAAGATAAATACCGAAAACAATCTTTGCCACAAAACCCCATCCGTGTCTCCTTGTAATATTTATATACTTAGCGACTTTGAGCGAACTCCCCCAAATTTCACTGTATTCTTTGTGATACATTCAATAAATAGGGCATTATACTTGCACCAATACACAGGCAATAAATCTAGGCACTGCGGTACAAGGATAAAGAAGAAAAAGTTTCTCCCCAGATGAAATTAGTACAATGTTTCACGTGCTGTACCAGTGGGGGTAACAGAGTGTTACTAGACAAGGAGGAAGAAATTATTAAAGCTTCTGGAGGTCATAGGGGAGGGCCTGAGGATGCTTCAAAGAAAACAGCTTTTGTTCGGGATGTTGGCAGATAAAGAGAACCCTTCTAGAAATGAGCAGATACAAGCCAAAAATCAGTGGCTGGGAGCATTCTCAGCTGTAGGCAAGAGATTCTTGGCTCAACTAAGTGAATTCAAGCAAAGAGTTAGGGAGAAATGGAAAAACCCTCTCCCTCCCCATTCTGTGCGCCCTAAGGGGCCAGCAGGAAAGAATGGAATACAATGATTTTTTTTTTTTTATTTTCAATGATGAAACTTGGCTAGATCACTTACTGCCTTAGTCCAAATTCTTTCCCCTGAAATATTGGATACTTTTCATGCTGAAGAACAAATACAGTATAATGTGAATGGGGCAGAGAGCCCCTTTTAAGAGACAGATCAAGAGTATCGTGCTATAGAAATAGCAGATGTATGTATGATATAAAGTTTCTTCTAAAATAATAGAAAATAATCTCATTGAAAGAGTGTCAGAGGTCTGGGAAAAAATTGATGCCCAAAATGTGCATGTGTAATGATGTTAATAAAAGCAATCTCACCTACTTTATTATTATGAATGGAGAAATGGAGTGGTAATGTTAAATAGCTTTCCCAAATCATGGGGCATTATTGTGGAAAAAACCCCAACTTTCTCCTTCTTGGCAATGTTGGGGTTTTTTTGTTTTTTTGTTTTGTTTTGTTTTGTTTTATTTTTTTAAATTTATTTATTTATTTTAATGTTTTATTTATTTTTGAGACAGGGAGAGACAGAGCATGAACAGGGGAGGGTCAGAGAGAGGGAGACACAGAATCTGAAACAGGCTCCAGGCTCTGAGCTGTCAGCACAGAGCCTGACGCGGGGCTTGAGCTCACTGACCGTGAGATCATGACCTGAGCCGATGTCGGACGCTTAACTGACTGAGCCACCCAGGCGCCCCTGTTTTGTTTTGTTTTTGAGAGAGAGAGAGAGCACAAGCAGGGGAGAGGGGCAGAGAGAGAGCAAAAAAAAAAAAAATTTTTAAGCAACCTCCATACTCAGGATGGAGAGACCTAAGGGATCATGACCTAAGCCGAAATCAAAAGTCACATGCTCAACCAGGCACCCCCTCATTCTTGGCAGTGTTTGGTTCCCCCAGTTACTAAGCCTCTTTTGAATGTGGACATAGGGTTATTTCCTATGCTGCATTCACGTAACATTTCAAGTTATAGTTATATAATTTTTCATTACTCATTTAACAAATATTTCTTGAGCACTTAATATTCATCTACAAAATCTATGTGGTGGCTTTAAATCTTCTATATTGCCCAGGTTCATCCCAGGTACTACTTTTTCAAGTGGAGTTGTTTGTTAGGGGCTCACATCACATTTCCTCACGCAGAGGAGCAGTGAATTTTATGTTCCCATGGCTTAGGGATCTCTCTGGGAAACTGATGGATGTTGGGGGAGGTCTCTCCACACACCGATGTACCCAAAGGCATAACCTTAGGGACTGACTGACAATTTTGTGGCCCATTCGTGGGCTCTCTGGGCCCTTAAAAACAAGTCACAGATTGGGGAGTTGTACCAATAAGATTCCCTCTAACTGGGAATTCCAGGAATCATTTGTGATAAGAACCGGGTGGCCTCTACCTGTTTGAAGGTCAGCTGGATAAAACACCAACACCGGTGGAAAGGTCTCTATCAACCACTGGGGGACTCCTGCTATAGGCAGAGAAATCAGGGAATGAAAATCTTTTCAAAATGTGAAATAGATCCTCTTACCTGTTCAAACTAAGGTTCCCCCATTACGGGCACTGTAAAATCCAGTCTTTCCCATAGCCTGAAGGTTCTACCTTTTCTGGCCCCTGCCTCGCTCCACCCCTGCCCCTGACTCCCTTCACTCCAACAACACAGCCCTATTGTCTGGTCTCAAGCTCATGAAGCTGATGCCTGTCTCTTCTGCTTGGAGTTCTCTTATTCCAGACCTTCTCATGGAACCTCTTCCTGCCATTCAGGTCTCAGTCCAGGACTCTTGCCTTCTGAATCTAAAGGAGCCCCATTCATTCTCTATTGTTTACAGTTATTTTATTCCTGGCACTTGTCATTGTCACACTTTTCTTCTTTCTTTATATGTTTATTGTTAATTCTGAACCCAAAGGATGAGATCCCAAGAGAGTGGGAGGGATCTTGTCTGTCTCATTCCCTGCTGTATTCTCAAATTTGAGGACAATACCTAGCACACAGTTGGTGCTCAATATAAAAGTTATCAGTTAAATAAATGAACAAATAAATAAATGAATGAGGGCAGTAGTAGAAAAACTTGCTTCCTTTCTATTCTAATTTCATCCTATTAACAGAAGAAGTGGTTTGGGGAATGAAGGATTTATACAGAGAAAGTCCATGAATGGTCTCAGCATCAAAGTGATGGGGTGTAGTGAGCCTACAGAATCAGGAGTCAGACTTGCCGAGTTCAGTTCCCAGCTCTGCTGCTATATGACCTCTGGTAAGTTCTTTAAACTCTCTGCAAAATGGGCATGATGGCAAAATTACCTGTTGTTGTTTTGAGTGTTCAATGAACACAAACAAAGCTCTTAGGATAGTGACTAGCCCATACTAAATTATTATTATTGAGCAGATGTTTGGTAAACTTCAAGCCTCTTCTTGCATGCCCACCTTCTGCCCCCACCTCATGGTCAGCTTTCCCAAATGCCAAGCATTGCCTAGGAAGACTGGAGGCTACCCCAATTCCCAAACTCTCCCTATGACACTCCCATGGGCTAAAGAAATTTCTAAGTGCCTTGGGTTTAACTTTCATTCCATTCCTTTTTCTCTTACTGAAGAAAACACTTTGGAAGACAAGGGTAGTTATTAGAAGGACACCTTGAATCTTTTCAAACTTGAAAACAAAAGTGTAAATCATTAGAAAAGTTGGTCATCTCTGAAGTGACCAAGACAAATGAGATTTGAGAGCCACTGGCTTCATGGCATACTGAGAAAGGAAGGGATTGAAAATGAAATGAGAAGAAATCTCTGAGCAGTAACACTTGTGGTCCCAGGCTAGAGCTGATGACTTTGTCTGCAAGTGTCATGGAAGCAGGTCCCAGAGAGGAATCTTCCCTGAATCCCATCTGGGAAGTTACACTGTCCACCAACCATAATGGAATTGGATCCCTTCTCCTCCATAGGGGAAATGCCAAACATGTGTCTTCAAGTAAACAGAAAGAGAAGCCATCCCCTTAGTAATAAAACATAAATGGTTGACACCAAATTCCTTCAGCAACATAATTAATTAAAAACCGTTAAAACTTGAAAAAGTCTATTAGCAGAGACAAGAATAAATAGCCCATATATCCAAAGCTAGCAGAAGGAAGAAAATAATAAATCCTTAGTTCATGGATTTAAAAAATAAAGAATAGAAAAGAGACAGAGAAAATCAACAAAACAAAGAGTTGGTTCTTCAAAAAGAGCAACAAAATTGACAAATCTTTAGCTAGATTAACTAAGAAAGAGAAGAGAAGGGTCACATAACTAAAATCAGAAAGAGCAGACATTACTACAGATCTTACAGAAAAAGGATTATAAAAGAGTATTATGAGGGTGCCTGGGGTGGCTCAGTTGCTTAAGCATCCGACTTTGGCTCAGGTCATGATCTCATGGGTTTGTGGTTCTAGCTTCACATAAGGCTCTCTGACATCAGCATGGAGCCCTCTTCAGATCCTCTGTCACCCTCTCTCTCTGCCCCTCCCTTGCTTGTGCATGCAACTGTGTGCACGCGCACACGCACGCTCTCTCTCTCTCAAAAATCAACATTAAAAAATGAGTACTATGAACAGCACTAGCAAATTTGATAAGCTAAATGAAATAGACAAATTCTTAGAAACTCACAACTTACAAAGACCAACTCATGAAGAAATGTAAAATCTGAACAGACTTATAACTAATAAGAAAATTGAATCAGTGTTCAAAAACCTCATCTCCTCTCTGGCTTAGAGCATAGGACTCTTGATCTCAAGATTATGACTTTGCGTATGCAACGGGCACAGAGATTACTTAAAAAACAAACAAACCAAAAAACCTCACAACAAAGAAAAGCCCTAGGACAGGATGACTTCATCAGTGTAATGCCCTAAAGATTTAAAGAAGAATTAACACAAATCCTTCTCCAACTCTTCCAAAAACCTAAAGAGGAGGGACACTTTCAAATTCATTCTATAAGGTTAGCATTGACCTGATACCATAGCCAAACAAAGATGTTGCAAAAACAGAAAACTACAGATGAATATCCCTTATGAAAATTGAGTAAAAAATTCTCAACAAAATGCTAGCAAACAAAACACAACAGGACACGAAAGGATTATATACCATGACCAGGTGGCATTTATTCCAGCACCGTAAGGATGGTTCAACAAATGAATATCAGTTAATGTAATTCACTGCATAAACAGAATGAAAGGGGAGAGCAAAAACACTTGAAAAATTCAATAGACTTTCATGAAAAAGAATAATCAAGAAACTAAAAATGGAAGGAAACTACCACTATTAACAAAGATCATATATGAAAAGCCCAAAGCTAACATCATACTCAATGCTGAAAAATTAAAACTTTTCTTATAAGATCAGGAGCAAGATCTGACTGCAATTGCCTTGATCCCATCAATTCAACATAGTATTGGAAAAAGCAAGTAGGCAAGAATTAGAAATAAAAGGAATTCAAACTAGAAAGGAATAAGTAAAAGTATCTCTGTTTGTGGAGGACATAATCTTTTTTTAATATTTATTTATTTACTTTGAGAGAGAGAGAGCATGAGCAGAGGAGAGGTAGAGAGAGGAGGAGAGAGAGAATCCCAAGCAGGCTCTGCACTGTCAGCATGGAACCTGACATGGGGATTGATCCCATGAGCTGTGAGATCATGACCTGAACCCAAATCAAGGGTCAGATGTTTAACTGACTGAGCCATCCAGGCACCCCATGGATGACATAAGCTTATATGCAAAAACTCCAAAGATTCCACACATGCATCCAAACTGTTAGAGCTAACAAATGAGTTCAGCAAAGTTGCAGGATACCAAGTCAACATACAAAAATTAGTTTTTCTTTGCACTAACAATGAACAATCTGAAGAGGAAATAAAATAAATAATCCCAGGGGCACCTGGGTGGCTCAGTGGGTTAAGTGTCTGACTTTGGCTCAGGTCACAGTCTTGCTGCTCATGAGCTCGAGCCCTGCGTCAGGCTCTGTGCTGACACCTCAGAGCCTGGAGCCTGCTTTGGATTCTGTGTCTCCCTCTCTCTCTGTCCTTTCCCCACTCATATTGTCTCTCTCTGCCTCTCAAAAAATAAATGAATGCTAAAATAAACAATCCCATTCACAATAATATCAAAAGGATAAAATGCTCGGGAATAAACTTAACCAAGGAGGTGTAAGACTTGTACACTGACAAGCACAAAACATTGGTGAAAGTAATTAAAGAAGCCCTAAATAAATGGAAAGATATACCATGTTCATGGTTAGAAGGCTTAATATTGTTGAGATGCCCATGTTACTCAAAGCAGTCTGGAGATTCAATGCAATCTCTTTCAAAATCCCAATGACATTTTGTGCAGAAATAGAAAATTCCATCCTAAAATTCAGATAGAATCTCAAGGTAACCCAAATAGCCAAAATAATCTTGAAAAAGAATAAAGTTCGTGGCTTCACACTTCCTGATTTCAACTTACTACAAAACTATAGTAATGAAATATATAAAGCCCAGTGGAGTAGAATAGAGTCCAGAAATAAACTTTTACATATATGTTTGAATGATTTTTAACAAGGATGTCAGGACCATTCAATGGAGAAACAATGGACCTGGGAAAACCGGATACTCACAGGCAAAACAATGAAGTTGAAGTACACAATTCTCTATGTTGTGTTCTATCACAATCCTCATTTTTTGGTCTTTGTAAAGTCCTGCAAGGAGGTACTCCTAAAGACTAGTTATAGATCTGAATTCTAGTTCTGTATGTGAACTAGGTTATTTGACTGTCTTAGTTTGTGTTCTTTCCAAGCCAGACTCCATGACAAGGATTTGAACATAAGTTGTTTCCTTGGCAAGTGCAAGAAAAGTGGGCAGGTGCTCCAGGAAGGGAAAGAAGCCAGTAAAGAGTGTGTTATGGAACCAGCGACTTCAACAACTGAAATTTAATTCCACAGAAAAATTCTGGGCAATGGTGTAAAACACACATCTTGGAATAATCCTACACAAGGGGCAAGGGACTTGGACATGCTGTGGGAGGAGGAAGAGGCTGTAGGAATTTTCTGGTGCTTCTGGCCTGCTGCAAGCACATGCCAGCTAAAGGGCTTTCAATAGTTCCAAAAAGAACCTTCAGATCCCTACATGTCCTTGCCGGGAGCTCCGTCAGCCTGACTACAGAGCTGGGTGAGGGCTGCAGGTGGGACATCCAGAGCAGCTGTCAATCAAGGCAGGCTAATCTGGTTCATACCCCAGCCCTACCATCATTAGCTGTAAGGTCTGTGCAAAGTTTACACCTTTCTTAAGCCTCAGTATTTAATCCTAAAAATTAACACCAGCCTTTATGAAGTTGTTGGGAACATTAGTTAAGAAAATGTGTGTCAAGCGGTGCCTGGGTGGCTCAGTCAAGTGTCCAACTTCCACTCAGGTCATGATCTCTGTTGGTGAATTCGAGCCCCCGTCCACCCCCTGAAGGGCTTTGTGCTGACAGCTCAGAGCCTGGAGTCTGCTTCAGATTCTATATCTCCCTCGCTCTCTGCTTCTTCCCTGCTTGGGATTTGTCTTTCTCTCTCTCTCTCTCTCTCAAAAATAAATAAACATTAAAAAGAAAAAAAGAAAAGAAAAGAAAAGAAAAGAAAATAATATGCACGTCAAGGTGCGTCTGGATGGCTCACTCTGCTGAGGGTCTGACTCTTGATTTCAGCTCAGGTCACTGTCTCACAGTTGGTGGGATCAAGCCCTGCATCGGACTCTGTGCTGACAGTGCGGAGCCTGCTTGAGGTTCTCTCTTTGTCCTTCTCCTGTTCACGCATTTTCGCTCTCTCTCTCTCTCTCTCTCAGCTCTTTCTCAAAATAAGTAAACTTAAAAACAATCTATTAAAAAAAGGGAAATGTACGTCAAGTAAACCCTAGCACATAGCAAGTGTTCAATACATTATTGAACACTTGCTATGTGCTAGGGGTTATATATATATATATATATATATATATATATATATATAAAATATGTAACATATAATATATATATGCTATATACACACACACAATATATATATTCTCTTTCTTTATCTCTCTCTCTTTCTCTCCACTATATATATATACATGTATATACATGTATATATGTGTGTGTGTGTATATATATATACGTATATATATTAAGTTCTGGGGGTAGCGAGACCAGGCAAACTGCCTTCTTGTTGAAAGGTAGCTTTAATAAGGCTTATTTTGGTCGAGGGGTGCTGCCTACTACCAACCACATCGGTAGCGGAAAGGCCCATTTGTATGTCAGACCATCACCCTATTGAGTATATACAACATAAACAGGATCTAGATTGTGATTCCAGAGCTTTCTGCAACTTTTGAAAAAGTAACACAAGAGAGATCACGTGGCCTGGCAGATGGCTTCCTGGCCCTCTCTGTCCTCAGTCTGTGGTTTAGTCCCATACCCAGGTCCCAGTTCAAGCCTTCCAGGTACCGGATGTGTGAACCTCCTCCCTGGGCAGCAGACGTGGGGAAACTGGGTGTGGGGGTGGGGAGGGTGCTTGCAGTTTTCCAAGGGAACCGTTTCCCTCAGGACACCTGAAAGACCTCCATGTGCTCTTTTTAGTTTGTGGCCGTGGGTCATTCCATTCCTAAACCATGAAATTTGCCTGGACAATAGTTTTTCACTGAAAGAAGAATGCTATCAAAGAGAAAACCTTTGTTTACAAAACCTCTAAAGGAACCAGATATAAATTGTTGATTTACCTGTGTGCTTATTTTTCAAATGAAAAAAGAAATATCTTTTAAAAAATTGCTCGTCATACAAAACATATTGACATTACAGGTTTGTCTTGTTTTTTTGTTTTTGTTTTTGTTTTTTGTTTTATTTTTTGCTATACTATTGAGAGGCTGAGGAAAGTCCTGTTACATTTAAAATTCTTTTTGTATTAAAAAAAGGGACTGGAAATAACTACATTTGGATGGTTCAAGGATATCAGAATGAGGGGCGCCTGGGTGGCTCAGGTGGTTAAGCATCCGACTTTGGCTCAGGTCATGAGCTTACGGTTTGGGAGTTTGAGCCCCGCATTGGATTCTGTGTTGAGAGTTCAAAGCCTGGAGCCTGCTTCGGATTCTGTGTCTCCCTCTCTCTCTGCCCCTTCCCTGCTCACATTCTCTCTCTCAAAAATAAATAAACATTAAAAAAAATTAGGGGTGCCTGGGTGGCTCAGTCAGTTGAGCGTCCCATTTTGGCTCAAGTCATGATCTCACAGTTTGTGAGTTTGAGCCCCGCTTCCGGCTCTGGGCTGACTGTTTGGAGCCTGGAACCTGCTTCAGATTCTGTGTCTCCCTTTCTCTCTGCCCCTTCCCCACTCATGGTCTGTCTCTCTGTGTCTCTCAAAAACAAATATTAAAAAAAAATTTTTTTTTAATTAAAAAAGAAAAGAATATCAGAGTGAGAATCTGATTTGGATTTTAAAGCCTATCAGTGTCCCAAGCAACACTGTCGGTGACTACTTTGCAAGAGTACAAGCTAAAAGATACAAACTGTTCAATAAACATAGAAAATTACTGAGTTTGGAAAAGAGTGTCACTTTCTAGCTATTGCTGCTGAGAAGTGCTTTGCAGCATCTTCTGGGTATTTTAAAGCAAACAGGTCAAGATTTGCTTTCTGGTTTGAGGTAAGAGCAGCCTGAGCCGCAACCAGCAAATGTTACTGGTTTGTTCACTTTTCACATACTCTTCCTAAAGAACACCATGGAAAGTCACTAGTTTGATGGGTCTCCTTCTGACATTCTTTAGTATTACCCTTTTGTTCATAGACTGATTTCATTCAAGCCTTGTCAACAAGTTGTTAGTTTTGTTTTTTTACCTGCTGATTTCTCCTAACTTACGTTTCATAGGCTGTGTCTCATGATACATTTTAACTCTTCTTGATTTCAGCCTTTTTACTTACCCAGTTACTCGAACTATCTACTGCGTGTAATACCCAAGGTTTCACATCTTATTCTGTTCAAAGAAATGACCAGAAAACCCCAAATAGAGTTCTTTTTACTTGCAAACTCACATAAGCCCTCATTTGGGACCGAGATTTCCTATTTGCTTCTCCATTTGGCAGAGCTTTGATTTTTACTTCCTGTCTGTTTGGTTCCAGAGTTCATGCATTTTCTTTAATATCACACACCTCTCTGGTTGAGTGCAAAACTAAAAAAAAAAAAAAAAAGAAAGAAAACCTTTATCTTTTTTTTAAAATGGGTTTTTAATTTTTTTTTAAGTTTATTTATTTTGAGAGAGACAGAGACAGCACAAGGTGAGGGGGTCAGAGAGAGAGAGACACAGAGAGAGAGAGAATCCTAAGTAGGGTCCATGCTGCCAGCGCAGGGCCCGATGTGGGACTCGAACCCACGAAGCCGTGACATCATGACCTGGGCGGAAACCAAGACTCAGACGCTGAACCTACTGAGTCACCCAGGTACCCCCAAAATCTTTATCTTTTTTGTATGATTATATGATCAGTATTGCTGATATATCAGGACGAAGAGATAGGAAATTCATAACAAACAGCCAGCAGTAATCACCTCTGAAGCGCTTGAAATCTGTTGGGAAGTATTTTCATAATCTTAACAAAAATTTTTATTTCTTTCATTTACCTTTTCTAGTCATTTTGGAGTTGTTCCCCAGCACAGGTATTTAAGATGAAAAAAAAAAAAAGCATTCCTTACTCACTGTGTTTTCTTTTATATTTACTTTCATTACTGCCATTGAAACATCTCGTTCCTACCATTTTCCCCACAAGTAGGTAGAATTTGAGCAAAATCAAGGCATAAATAGGCTTTTGAGGGCTGATCCAGGAACCCTACCCCTTAGAAATTGCTTTTATGAGAAAAGATGTTCCAATTCTAAAAAAACAAAACCAAACCAAAGCAACCAACCAATCAATCAAACAAACAAAAAAACCAATTAGAACACAATGCTTTTGTACTTTGGACATGGCTGATTTGTACCAGGTTAATGGAATGGATTGAAAGTAAGATAAACTGAATTCACATCCTGGCTCTGCTTCCAGTTAGCTGTGCCATTTTAAGCAAGTTTCTGAATTCCCAACCTCTATTTCCTCTTTTATATCTTGGGGGAAATACGAGTTAGTTACTGCAGAGGGCTGCTATGGGGTATGAATGATATAATGTATATGAAGCACATAGTAAAAGCTCAACAAATACTATCAGGATCATGTTCCTAAGGTCACCTTTAGACCCTGAACTATGCAAGTTGGAACTAGAAAGATCAGGGCTCAGACCAAAAGTCCTTTCTAAGAGATACCCAGTGATTTATTACAGAGAGATTTGCACTAGTAAGGATTCCTTGTATGACCCTGGAAAATTTCAGTCTTTTGTGTCTCTTTTTTCTTCTTTAGGAGAGGTGTCATAATAATACCTGCCTCTCTCTTCTTTTTTCCTCCACCTTAATAGCTCTATACATGGATACATGTAAGATTGTATAAGTTTGATGTATACATGATTTGACACATGTATATACTGAGAAATGATTACTGCAATAAAGTTAGCTGACACGTCCATCACCTCACATAATTACCACTCTTTTAGTGGTAATAACACTTAAGGTCTACTCTCTCAAGAACTTTCAAGGATAAAATACAGCGTTGTTAACCACAGCCACCATGCTGCACATTAGATTCTCAGAACTTATTCATCTTATAATTGAAAGTTTGTAGGGGCACCCTGCTGGCTCAGTCAGAAGAGCATGTGACTCTTGATCTGGGGGATAGTGAGTTCGAGCCTCACATTGGGTGTAAAGATTACTTAAAACAAACAAACAAACAAACAAACAAACAAAAAAAACAAACTTAAAGAAAAGGAAGTTTGTAGCCTTTCACCAACCTGTCCCCAGTTCCCCTACCCCCATCCCCTGACATCCACCATTCTGCTATTTCTATAAGTTCAAAAACCTGCCTCACTTTAACTCACAGGACTACTGAGAAAATAAGGAAAGAGTCTTTGCTCAAGGTCTTTGAACTAAACAATGCCACACGTAAGGTGTCATGAACCTCAGACGTGGGCAACTTTACATATACACTCATTCTTCTTTGGCGAGTAAGCGGCTAAGAGCACAAATGAGAGAGGGCGCTGCAGCCACGTGGATCTGTGCTGGGATGATTGGGTTCCTCACATTCCACACTTTCTCACAAGCTTCAGTGGCATTGAAGAACTTTGGAGATGGATTGATTCAAGAGCTGGTCCCAGCTCTGCCACTTACCAGCTATGTGACCTTGAGCAAGTCAGTTCATTGCTCATGGGTAACAGCAGTATTTCCCTCAGAGGCACATGGTGAGGATGAAATGAGATGTTGTACACGGCACACTTATGACAGTGTTTGACACAGGCTCAGCACTCAAAACATTAGAGATGATGATGGTGGTGATGATGATGGTGGTGACAGTGATGATGGTGATGATGGTGATGGTGATGATGATACTAATGATGGTGGTGATGATGTTGGTGATGATACTGGTGATGATGGTGATGGTGGTGACGATGGTGGTGATGATGGTGATGGTGGTGATGATGATGGTGGTGATGGTGATGGTGGTGATGATGATGGTGATGATGATAGTAATGATGGTGGTGATGGTAGTGATGGTGGTGATGATGATGGTGATGATGGTGATGGTGGTGATGATGATGGTGGTGATGGTGATGGTGGTGATGATGGTGATGGTGGTGATGATGATGTTGGTGATGATACTGGTGATGATGGTGATGGTGGTGACGATGATGGTGATGATGGTGATGGTGGTGATGATGATGGTGGTGATGGTGATGGTGGTGATGATGATGGTGATGATGATAGTAATGATGGTGGTGATGGTAGTGATGGTGGTGATGATGTTGGTGATGATACTGGTGATGATGGTGATGGTGGTGATGATGATGGTGGTGATGGTGATGATGGTGATGGTGGTGATGACAATGGTGATGATAATGGTGACGGTGGTGATAGTGGTAATAATAGTGGTGACAGTAACGGTGATGACAATGATGGTGGTAATGATTATGATGGTGATGGTGGTGATGGTAATGGTGATGGTAATGGTAATGGTGATGATGGTGATGATGGTGGTGGTGATTATGATGGTAATGATAGTGTGATGGTGATGGTGATGGTGGTGGTGGTGATGATGATAATGGTGATGATGGAGATGGTGGTGATGGTGGTGATGATAGTGGTGATGGTGATAATGGTGACAGTGGTGATAGTGGTGATAATAGTGGTGACAGTAACAGTGATGACAATGATGGTGATAATGATTATGATGGTGATGGTGGTGATGGTTGTGATGATGGTGATGATGGTGATGGTGGCAATGATGACGGTGGTGACAATGGTGATGATAATGGTGATGGTGGTGATAGTGGTAATAATAGTGGTGACAGTAACGGTGATGGTGATGATGGTGGTGGTGATGATGATGGTAAAGATAGTGTGATGGGGATGATCATGGTGATAGTAATGGTGATGATGGAGATGGTGGTGGTGATGATGATGATGATGATGGTGGTGATTTTGCTAATTTACTGCTTAGCTGTCTGCCCTTAAATATCACAGCTACTCATTTTTGGCTTTGAGTTACTGCTGTTACTATAGCCACAGGGGCTTAAAGTATAGACCTGAGCTCTCCAAAGTTATTCCCTTCTCTATTTTCTTTTTGAAACTGTTGCCCAGTTAAATTACAGTGTTGTTTCCATATCTACCTTCTATTTTATAATGCACATAATTTTTAAAGCAGAGAGCAAGGGAAAGAGAGGATATTAGACAGTATCTTTCTACATTTTCTTTTTTCATTTAATGTAATGAGTTTTCTGTGGGTTTTTTGTTTGTTTTTTTAAGAAATGATGATACTGACAGAGTGTGCAGATTGTCATTTTGATGGGTCCTCCTAGCATATGACAAGATTTGATCAAGTTTTCAAAAACTGTTAGGTTTGTCAAAAGTCTACCCTGTACTTTGTCCAGACCTGCCATCTTCCACTACAAACATAGGACTCATCAGATAAAAGTGTTATCACAGCAGGGGTTGGCAGTCAGTGCTCCTCGGGCCCCCGTGCCACCTTCAACCTTAATAGCTACAATTTTAGGGGCGCCTGGGTGACTCAGTTGGTTGAGCATCTGATTTCAGCTCAGGTCATGATCTTGTAGTTCGCGAGTTTGAGCCCCACATCAGGCTCACTGCTGTCAGCGCAGAGCCCGTTTCAGATCCTCTGTCCCCGTCTCTCTCTGCCCCTCCCCTGCTTGTACTTTCTCTCTCTCTCTCAAAACTAAAATAAAACATTTTTAAAAATAGCTATAATTTTATATCCTGCAATTACAGATAAGATTTCACTTGAAAAGAGGTTCCACAGCTAAAATGTTTACACTTTTATATATGCATGTCTTCCCATGGGCTTACACAAGATATATATTTTACAAACAGGGAAAAACAATTCTAATTAGCCGGTTGTAGTGGGTCAGAAATATAAGGGAGGAATGATGAGAAGCATAAGGAAAAAAGTGAGGGAGATAAAGACAGACAATATGCACTTGAGCAAGGAGGTACAGTTTTAAACATGTTTTGTTGATGGAGGTTTAACACATCCATGAAATCTGAGTCAACCACCAGCTAGCTCCTTGAGGATGGGAAACTGGGTTTTGAACATCCTTAAGAACTGATCTGGTAGCATGCAGGTGTGGCTGAATCCAGAAACTCAAAGACTGATTAGTTACTGCTCCCTTTCTTCCACCTCTAGGTCCTGCTTCCTTTGACTTCATGTTCAGACAGGATTTTGCCAACAGCAGTGGTGCCTGCTGCTTCCACAGTCCTTCTTTAGTGATCCCGGGGGTAGAGGATTAAGGGCTGGAAAAATATTCTTCCAGGGGCACCTGGGTGGCTCAGTCGGTTAAGTGTCCAGCTTCGGCTCAAGTCATGATCTCACGACTCAGGAGTTTGAGCCCGTGTGGGGTTCTGTGGTAACGCTCGGAATCTGTGGCCTGCTTTGTATTCTGTGTCTCCCTCTCTCTTTGCCCCTCCCCCTCTCAAAAATAAATAAACATTAAAAAAAAAGAAAGAAAAGAAAAATACTCTTCCAATATTACACGGAACATTTCTAGGCTTGACTCTCATTAGCCTGACTTGAGTCCCGTGCCCATCCCTCAACCAATCACTGTGGTTAACAGGACAAAGCACTCTCATTAGACATTTCTGGGTCACATGTTCACTCGTGGAGCTAGAGTGAGAAAGCGAATCCCACCTGACATTCATGAATGTGAGTGCAAAAAGGAGGTGTTACCCCAAAGGAAAATCAGGATGCTATTCTCAAAGAGGAAAACAATTGATATCTATTACAGCCCCGAGGTTACCCTCTCGTTTCTCCTCTGGTTCACTCCAAAAATTCTTTTTTTTATTTAAAAAAAAATTTTTTTTTAACATTTATTTTTGAGACAGAGAGAGACAGAGCATGAACGGGGGAGGGTCAGAGAGAGAGGGAGACACAGAATCTGAAACAGGTTCCAGGCTCTGAGCCGTCAGCACAGAGCCTGACACAGGGCTTGAACTCACAGACCACGAGATCATGACCTGAGCCGAAGTCGGACGCTTAACTGACTGAGCCACCCAGGCGCCCCCACTACAAAAATTCTTAAAAGTGAATATTGTAAAGAAGCCGTCAAAAACACCAGCTTTGAAATAAGACATTCTGTGTTTAAATTCTGTTACTGCCACTTGGTGAGTCCTGGGACAAATGACTTAACCTCATTGTGTTTCAATGTTCTCTTTTCTAAAATAAAGATAATAGTGGCATTCATTTCATTGTTTGCCGAGAAGAGTAAATGAGAGGCTAAAGTAACACTTGGATGCTTGGATCTAGTCAGTATATAATCAATGTCATATCTCACAGAAACTTTGCTAACTATTGTCTACTTAACCCATCCATCTGATAAATGTCTGTTCTTTTCTTTTTTAAGTTTATTTATTTATTCTTGAAAGAGAGAGAGAGGGTGTGCATGGGTACACATGCAAGTGGGGGAGAGGCAGAGAGAGAGAGGGAGAGGAAGAATCCCAAGCAGGCTCTGCACTGTCAGCGCAGAGCCCGATGTGGGGATCGAACCTGCGAAACTGTTGGATCATGACCTGAGCTGAGATCGAGAGTCAGACACTCAACCGGCTGAGCCACTCACGTGCCCCTGGAGTCCATGCTTCATTCTCTCTTAAAACATACAGACAGACACCCACAATGCGTCCATGGTATGCTAAATATCTGGGCACTTCTGTTCTCACCTTCTGAGTTCCAATTGGTCCAAGACCTGTTTATTCCAGTTGTGCCTGTTGTGATTACATATTAATTATATTAAACCAAGGTCATGTAAATGTGAACAGAGAATTGTTTCTCTGAAACCTCTTTTGGATGCTTTGTGGATGTTTTGGAAAGACTTGGTTAAAAGGGAATTGCTAAAAAGAATAGCTACAAAGCAAGATATGAGCATGGCTGTGTTGTAAAACATTGGGGGAAATCGTAAAGCTCCAGAAGGATCCTACCTGCAAAATGGTTTACGAGTGTGGTTTATTCAAGAAACATGATACGGAACTCTAATCACAGACCTACACTCAAGTAAAATTTTGGCTGTAGTGTATCAATTGATTGGTGATTGCATATAAAATTACATGTTTCAAATTTTATTTTATTTTTAAGTAGGCTCCATCCAGCATGGAGCCCAAGGAGGGGCTTGAACTCACAACCCTGAGATCAAGACTTGAGCTGAGATCAAGAGCTGGATGCTTAACTGACTGAGCCACCCAGGTGCCCCGGTATATGTTTTAAATTTTAAATTCAAATAATGTCTGAGGTGTTTATGGTTTTTTTATGAATCCATGCTCTAGCTAGTTTTTTAAAATTAAGTGTACAATAACCAATCTCAATCTCGCTAATAGAAAATGGCATCTGCTGATTATTAAAACCTTCCTATACTTCCTATACCTACAGTACCTATACTCATTACCATCACGTTTTAGTCTCCCATCTACCTCTCAGCTGTTTACCATCCGGCATCTATAACCGTGACTCTCCTGAAACTTGTATCTAAGAAATGGCCAACCTCAGTTCTCTATTTGCTGTTTAAACATCGAGGCGTCTCAGAATTCTGTCCCCGCTGAAATATTCAGACCACAAGGGATTACTTCCAAATGAAAGAACTAGAAGAAGTCTATTAGGTACGGGTCCACTTTTCAGTACTACCAATGCATCCACCGACGACTCACCTGGTACAGTCCCTGGATCCTTGTCCTCTTCTGTAGCACGCCCTTGTTGGCCCAAATACAGGCATAGGTCTCTATCATGGCCGCCAACATTCCTAGTCCTGGATTTACCCTCATATACTCTGTCACGGTGCCTGCAACAGGTGCACCTTGGCAGGGGCTCCGGAGCCATGGAACTGCCTTAGCCACATGCTGGGATGAGCCCCGCCCCGGGACCCTGGTGTCGAGCCTGGGCCTCCCTGTCCTTCTGGAGGATTCCTCCAAGCCCCTCTGCTGCCTTTCTCTCTCAGCTGAATGTGATTAGAACAATCTGTGTCTGGAGAGGTTTGTAGGAAAAATGGTCAAAGACTTTAAAATGAAGCAAAAGATTCCTGAGTGTCTTTAATGAAAAAACAAAGTGCTATCTAGCTGGTTTTTTTTCTGGATTATCTGATTCTGTGCGAGCTCTGTGCCTTTCATTGTCTTTGAGGGATTTTATAACTGTAATGGGTCAACAACTGCTAGCAATGTGTGTAAATCGTCTGTTGCAAAGGCAAGCGTCCCCCTCTCTTCACCAGGAGAAGCCAGTTTTGCATTTCTTTGTAAATTCGTTTTAGTACTTACATCCGATCTTTGCAAGTGTGGCACTTTGAATTGTTTCGAGCAGACTGCAGCCTCTTCTGGCTCCCTAAGTAATTAATGAGTTAAATAAAAGTTTTTAACCAGCGTCCATTTTACATTTAGATGAGAGTCGCGATTTTACCTTCTTTAAAAAAGCATTCTTTAACAGCTTTTGATATTTTTGATCCTCCAACAGCAGAGTCCTGTTACAACCTCCCCCAGGACAATAGGTACCAACCAACCTTCCTCCCTTTTACACCACCAAGAGAAGCCGCCTACGCATTTCTTCCCAGAACAGAGAAACTCTGCACCAAGATGATATGCTCTTTCCATTTTTAAAAGGATCTGGCAACTCTTAAAGGGCGGCTTCTCTCCCTCAAGTAACTTCTAACCAGGGACCTCCTTAAAGAAGTTCACAGAAGCATTTTTCACGTTCTGTGGGAATGTGTTCATTTGTACCTCGGATCACCCAACCCTGCCGCCCACTCTTTGACTCTTTTGGACTGAAGACCTGTCTTTTTCATCTTTATAGTCCCCACAGTGCCTAAAACTGTGCCTTGCAAATAGTAGGTGCTCATGAAAATGTAGGCTGAATTTATTTCCTACTGTGGGGTGAAGAAAAATAAAATGGCAGCCAGTTAGAGGAAGGCTCTTAAACTATAATATTAGGCTGCCGGAATTTTATAATTAAAAGGAACCATAACCATCTTCTGGTGGATATGATGAGAGGAGAAATAAAGTGGGAGTGATAGCCAACAGTCATTTCTGATGTCCCTTCATAATGCCAAGGTCACTGGTTCCCTCATTGCTCCAAGGGACAATGTGTCCCTACACTCCTATGGGGCCTCACTGTACTTGGATCAAGAATGGGCCTTTACAATAAACAAGGGTAAAACTTTGTATCGTTTCAAATCTGGGACACCCTGAACTAACAAAGGCTGAGTGATTATGGGCCAAATAATAACTTGGCCCTGGCTGTGCAGGAATTCTAGATAAAGAGAAAAATATTCTGTAATACTCCGAGATTCCTTGTTAGCTAGCACTTGCTGATCCCAGAAGAGATTAAAAATACCACCAAAACTTCTTTTCGCGAAACGAATCCACAATGTCATGAGTTTAATGGAGAACACATGGCTTTGGCCATTCTTCTGAAACTTATTTTTATTACAGAAAAATATAAAAACAGTGCTGTGCATGAGCATATCAATGAGATGTTTGTTCTTTTTATACTTGTAAATGAAATAATATAGGATAAGTTAATCAGTCCCATTCATTTGGGGAGTGCCAAATTTAAAATCATAGACTTTCAGGGGTACCTGGGTGGCTCAGTTTGTTAGGAGTCCGACTCTTGATTTTGGCTCAGGTCATGATCTCACGGTTTGAGAGACTGAGCCCCGGGTTGGCCCCTCGCTGTTGGCACAGAGCCTCTTGGGATTCTCTTTTTCCCTCTGTCTCTCTGTCCCTTCTCTGCCTGTGTTCTCGCTCCCTCTCAACATAAATAAACTTAAAATACATAAATAAAATTACAGGCTTTCAGAACCACAGAGCTAGGATTATCTTAGATTTTCCAACTTAACACCAATGAAAAATACAATGTTTATATTTTGTGAATGTGTTCCAACATCAACAGAGGAAAAGACTCTAACTTCCCAAGTAATAACCATCATTAACTGAGCACTGTCAGTGTCCTTCAGCCAAAGGAACTTGTTCAGACCCCAGGAACACACCCTGTGGTTGAGCAGCCTGGGTTTATTACTCACTGCAGCCACGGAGATCACATACCACGGGGAACCGTGCAGCATCTCAGTGAGAAGAAGTGTTAGAAAAAACTTACAGGATTGGTGCATTGGTTGGGTAATTTGGGGGAGGGTCTGATGAAGCAAAGACTCACTCTAGACTGGGTACCATCAGAAAGCCAGAGCAATTCCAAGATTGAGCATCTCAAGAAATCTAACCTCTAGGGAGGGCAGACTAGAGTTGGGGAAAAGCTGTAACTGGTAAAGGAGTTGTGGTCGCTTGCTTTAGCAGAGAGAGGGGGATGTTGGGTACTTTGTGGGCTGCACAGAAACCTTGTTTTGTCTTTATCATGGTCTTCAAGTGACCTTGTCTAGGTCAGCGTGCTGTGAGATTGTGTTCCATAGGAGAACCATGTGGTCTGGCCGAGAGATCAGTGCCCGGATGCCACAGGCTGCTTTCTCAGTACGAAGTAGGTGCTAAGTGCTTCCCACACAGCATTTCATTTAATTCCTTTCATTATTCTGTGAGGCATATATTCTGAGTCCCATTTCTCAAGTGAGAAAATAGGGATGTGAAGAATTTAACATTAGCAGCAAGGAAATGGCAGGCAGAGTCAGGAGTGACGGAGCCTGACTCCAAAGTCCCACCCTGGGAACACACAACACATGGTGCCCAGGGGTCTGAGAACTGAGGGAAGGACAGAGGGCGTGTGTGGGGGGGAGGGGTGGTGGGGGAACACAAGCTGGACCACAGAACCTTGGCCTCTGACTTTTTGTTTCCTGCCTTTACTATCTCTGGGACCTTTACCATCCCTTACATCAGCCACCTACCGTCCCCGTCCTCCCAGAGTCTGGACCCCCAGAAATTCTGGAGAGAATTTTCTCTCCAACCCTTTTGGCCACCTCTACTTGTCCCCACAGCCCCCATCACACCTTGGGACCTGCCATTTCATCTCTAGAAATTAAAATTCTGAAATTTCTTTCTTACCCCAGCAACATATCAGCCCACCTCTTCCTTATACTCCTTTTATCTTCCCCTCTTTGCCCCTCCCTATCCTTCAAGCCTGTCTCCCCCCTCATGGCTTTACTCTATTTCCTCCCCCGTCTCCCTTGAGCCATATGACCCATCAATTAATTCCCCAGATCTCCAAACCTGCTCACCTCCTTGACCTTCTGGTGGCTGTCCTCCCTGACTCAATGATGGTTTTCAACTTTTGGACACGTTTCTCAGCTCTTTTCAATGATTAACCCATTTAACTATCACAACAATTCTGTGAGCTAAATCCTATTATACCCTCATTTTACAAGCGAGGAACGGAGACGTTCAGAGCCCTTAAATAACTTGCCTAAGGTCAAACTGCCAGTAGGTGGCAGAGTCAGGACTGGAACCTAGGCGGTCTTGCTCCAGAGTACCTGCCGGTGAGAGTAGTACTCTGCTGCCTTAACTACAGTACTCTCCTGCTGCTCCTCTCTGTCCTTCAGAGCTGCCTCTGGTTATTGAATAGTTTCCTAAATCGGCTTCGTTCAGTGCCTGCAAGAAGTCCTCACTTCACTCACAAAGCTAAGTTCACCAAGACCTGTACCTTCTGCCTCAAATTTCTCTGCATGCTTATGATCTCTTCTCTCCTTTCATCAGGGAGAAAGAGCCATTATTTGTAATATAGTAATTTGATTTTCTGTGTACCTATCTCCCCATGCTGCAAGCTAACCGACTCCCAAAGACATGAATGCCAAGGGTACACTCGGCCACATTTACAACCTATAGGCTCAGATTTTAAGCCAGTGCTCACCAAGCACATATAATGCCCCCATTTGCGTGGCAAGTAGGAATTGGAATTTTAGTTCTTCCCAGGATGGGTATTTATTGGCCCTGCTACCCCAGGAGCCACCAGCTCTAGCTAGCCTTCCTTTTTCACCCACCCTGTGTGTCTGTTTTGACTGGCAGAGCTAACTCGTGACTTGGGTGACCATAACTCTTGCCAATCTTTCCTCAAGGGGAAGGGGGTGAGGGCTGAACCATCTTCTCTTTCCTGTCCATTGGCTGGAATCTCCCTTCACCCCTGATGAAGTTCCTCCTGGAAGCAAAATAATGCCACCACCTTGAGATGCATTGTGTTGCTGCCTAAAAACCACTGTGGCCACCCCTTACCCGTGGGCATGGGCCACTCTGATCAGTGAGTCATTGTTTTGTGTCATGAACACACATGGATATGCTTGAGAATCTACTGAAGGTTTAAAAGATCTGTTTATAAATATATGACTCATTTAAGAAAGTATCTTGAAGTTTTGCAAAAATTTTAGGGGTTTTCAGACTTCCCTGAAATTTTTTTTGTAGAACTACTCATTTCTGTACACAGTATAGTGTCTCAGATGCAGCCCATAGTAAATATTTATGGAATTGAATTTCATGGACTAAATCACAACTTCTTCTGAAGTACAAAATCAGATTTATTGTCTTATTCTTTGTCTTTTCCCACAAAGTAACTTAAAGTGGTTAATACTCAGACATTTGCTTTTTTAAAGTATCTTTCTCAGTACCTTGGCCTCAGTAGGAACAAATCCCCTTCTCACTTAATTCAACAAGGACTCAGAATTCTGTAAAGGCAATATCATTGGAACATGAAGTGAAAAAACAAAAGCAAGTCCCTCAAAATCCATTAACAGGCATAAAACTGAATGTATGTACAGTCTGGATATTCCTTATCACTGTGGTTCTTAACCTTTCCCCCTAATTCAATGAAGCCATTGGGAACAGTGTCTCACAAACACACGGATTCCAATGCAGGTTGGCCTTGGCCGTGGGTCACGTGTCCTTGGAGGTCATAGCAGGATGTATGGGCAGAACTGTAGCTCAGAAAAAGCCTTTCAGGAAATTCTGGTGCCCCTACCTCTGCTCTTTACATTCTTATTTCCATCCATATCCTAAAAGAACAATGCCTACTCAAACACTAACTCAGTTTGGCCTTTTGGCTGCTGGCCCTGCTGTGCCTCAGTTCCACTAATTCCATTGGCTGTCAACAGCCATCTCTTCCTTCCTCCCTGCTAACAGAACATGGATCTGTTCAGGTACTGTCACTACCTCACCTGACCTCAGGTGGCCCTATCTCTTATTCCAGCCACAGGGCATGAATTCTGACTGGTCAAAAATAGTCATCGAAATCTCTGCCCTTTTGGCCGGGAATTAGTCCAAAGGTAGGCTTGTCACGGTGAGAGAGATGTGTAGGCTAATCGGCTGATGGGTGTGGTGGGGGGAGAATCCATCCCAAAGACGAGACAAATCCTTGAAAGGAGAAACTCTTCCTCATTCTCCCTGCCTGTGTGCTGACATAATATGGGAGATGTAGCAACTATCTTATGGCTTGAGAAGGAAGGGCAACACGGTGAGAAGGAAGCAGTGGAAACGGAAAGAGCTCGGTAGTTAATTGTGTTGTGGAGCTTCTGCTTCGGCTGTGAACTCAGACTTCTTATCCAGTGAGAAAAAGAAACAATTCATTTGTCAAGCCCCACGAAATTTTGTTACTTTCAGCTGAATGCGTTCCTATCTGATTTACTCAGCTTCTGATTTATAAAGCAAGAATAAAAATAGTACCAACTGAAATGAAAGAAAATTATCTGTTTTCACATAACATGGTCTTAGATGTAGAAAACCCTAGAGTCCACCAAGAAACCCTGTTAGAATTAATAAACAAATTCGACAAAGTTGCAGGATGTAAAGTCAACCCACAGAAATGAGTTGTGTTTCTTTGCACTAACAATGAACAATTTGAAAAAGAACTTAAGAAAATGATTCCGTTTACAATAGCACCAAAAAGAATAAAATCCTTAGATGTACACTTAACCAAGGAGGTGAAAGACTTGGAGACAACTATAAAACGTTCCTGAAAGAAATTAAGGAAGTCACAAATAAATGGAAAGATATCGTGTGTTCATGGATCAGAAGACTTAATATTGTAAAGATGTCAATATTACCTCAAGTCTCTACAGATTCAGTGCAATCCGAACCCATGACTTTTTTTGCAGAAGCAGAAAAATCCATCCTAAGATTCATATGGACTCTCAAGGGATCCCAAATAGCCAAAGCAATCTTTAAAAAAATTTTTTAAATGTTTATTTATTTTTGACAGAGAGAGAGAGAGAGAGAGAGAGAGAGAGAGAGACAGAATGTGAGTGGGGGGGTGGGCAGAGAGAGAGAGGGAGGGAGTTGCAGAATCCAAAGCAGGCTCCAGGCTCTGAGCTGTCAGCACAGAGCCCGACGCAGGGCTTGAACTCTTGAACCACGAGATCATGACCTGAGTGGAAGTTGGATGCTTAACCGACTGAGCCACGCAGGGGCCCCACCGAGGCAATCTTTAAAAAGAAGAACAAAGTTGGAGTTGTCACACTTCCTCATTTCAAAAGTTACTACAGGGGCACCTGGGTGGCTCAGTTGGTTGAGCGTCCAACTCTTGATTTTGGCTCAGGTCACGATCCCAGGGTCATGGGAGGGGGCCCTGGGTCAGGCTTTGCGCTGAGCATGGAGCCCGCTTAAGATTCTCTCTCTCTCCAGGGACGCCTGGGTGGCTCAGTCGGTTAAGTGGCCAACTTCGGCTCAGGTCATGATCTCGCAGTCCGTGAGTTCAAGCCCCACGTCGGGCTCTGTGCTGACAGCTCAGAGCCTGGAGCCTGTTTCAGATTCTGTGTCTCCCTCTCTCTCTCTCTGACCCTCCCCTGTTCATGCTCTGTCTCTCTCTGTCTCAAAAATAAATAAACGTTAAAAAAAATTAAAAAAAAAAAAAAAAGATTCTCTCTCTCTCCCTCTGCCCCTCTTCCCCACTCGTGTGCTCTTTCCCTCTCTCTCATAAAAAATATAAATAAATAAATAAATAAATAAATAAACAAGCAAACAAACAGGGGTAACTCCTATGAAGCACTAGGCAAAGTGCTTAACACACAGGTCAAACTCAACCTGAGCGATAACTTGTTTCTTAATGGTACTGCTTGGACTTAGTGTAAACTGAAGAAATCCTTCCTTGGGGGTGGGCTGAAGTGCTTGGTGATTAATGAGCAAGCATTAATTTCACAAGAAACTCATGTGAGTGCCCAATGATTTACACACAGGTTGTCAATGGGGCGTGATCTTTAAAATCTGAAAAGGCAAACATCAGCTTTCACATCTGCTGTGCTGTACCACATCTGGGTTCTTGAACCCCCATTTCTTACTTATTAAGAAATATTCTCTACTACCAGCAGGTAGAAAATACTCATTTTCTTTAGAGAATAGCCATCAGTATATGCTGCTTTCAATTGTTCAGACGAATTGGCCTTACCTTATAGACTCAGTTGTGGGAATTATTCCAGGATTATTTACTTTAAATAAGTTATTAAAGATAGTTAAGGCATGAAAGAAAAGTTGATTTTTTAAGGTTCAGCCAGAAAAAGGAAAAATCAGCCTCTGTGACAGTTTTTAATTTCCAAAATGATTACATATGAAGAATACCTCCCCCCTAAATTCTTTTTTTATTTTTATTATTATTTTTAATGTTTATTTATTTTTGAGAGACAGAGAGAGGCACAGTGTGAACAGGAGAGGGGCAGAGAGAGAGGGAGACACAGAATCAGAAGCGGGCTCCAGGCTCTGAGTGGTCAGCAAAGAGCCTGACACAGGACTTGAACTCATGAACTGTGAGATCATGACCTGAGTCAAAGTCAGATGTTTAACTGACTGAGCCACTAAATTCCCACTAAATTCTTGAGATTACTCTGCTCATTTCAAGAGTGTCTCCTGCTGCTGAGTAATACAGATTCCTTGCTTTTGAAACATGTTCGTCTGTATAATAAAGGAAATGAATGTGAATTTACTTTGTTTAAAAAGCTAGAAAACAATTTCAAAACAATCCTCAATGCACTAATGTGACAAAATTTAAAGAAAAATGTAAAAAAATCAGTATTCTTGGAAAGGAAGAACATTTATTTTTAGATGTTCCTGATGATTGACTGCAAATTTCTCTAACATTTATTCTGATTCTAGGTACTCCTTCTTTATGCTAAATTGTAGTAAAAATGTTCATTTCAGCAAATCAATTTTAAGGAAAGCAAAGCAAACACTAGAGAAAGTAGGTGTTTCTTTTCTGAAGTCTAAAGGGGAACATTATTCTCACTGCTGGTGATCACATTCTGAGAAATCCAGGGTAACCTAACGTTCACTTGTGATTTCTGTTTTTCTTCCTTCATTTTCATCATGTCCCTTCACTGCTCAAAATCAAAAGAATACAACTTTTATTCTTTTAAACAAGATTTTTTAACTCATAAAGAACAAAAGGGTAAACAAAGAAGTATCTTCCCCTAGCTCCCTAGCCACTTAATTACCCTTCCTAGCATCAACCAACCTAGCGTTTTTGCTTGACCCCTCCTTCCAGATATTTTATGCATTCTCATGCAAACACATATATGCATGCTTACGTATGTCCATGCCTTTTGAAAAACAACATGATATTTTGAACTCGTTTATGAATCACAAGAAGTTGCAAAAATGGTACAGAGAATTCCTGGGTACACTTCACTCAGCTTCCCCGATGATAACACCTTATAAAAGCACAGCATGCAGTTAACAGCAAGGAATGTGACATTAGCATCATTGGTATAATGCTGCTGACTCAAATGCAGACGTTGTTCTATCCATTTGTTTTCATCCATTCTCTTTTCATATAACAATGTGTTATGCTATAATAATATAGCATATTGTATTAGGATAGTAGTGTGTTATTGATTCTGTTCAGCATCTCACTTTTCTACATTTAGCAAGAAAACTTGGAAATCATCTCATATCAATACATAAAGCTCTTCATTTTTAATTTTTTTTAAGTTTACGTGTTTATTTTGAGAGAGAGAGCAGGATAGGGGCAGAGAGAGAATCCCAAGCAGGCTCCTCATTGTTTTTTTTTTTTTTTTTTAATGTTTATTTATTTTTGAGACAGAGGGAGACAGAGTGGGAGTGGGGGAGGACAGAGAGAGATGGAGACACAGAATCCAAAGCAGACTCCAGTCTCTGAGCTGTCAGCACAGAGCCCGAGGCAGGCTCGAACCTACCAGCTGTGATATCATGACCTGAGCCCAAGTTGGAAGCTTAACCAACTGAGCCATCGAGGTGCCCTGAGGTGACAACTATTAATAGTTCTGTGCAGATGAAGCTGTGGTTTTTAGGAAGGGGTGTGGGAGCCCCTCCTGAGGGATCCCCTGATCACCACGCCTCTAAATTTCACGGTCCTCCAGCTGATCTTTACTCACTGTGGTTCCATGCTCACTTTGTGCTGTTCACAGATCCTAATTCAGGGACTCCAAGCACCCCCACCCCTCCCCTCCCCCACCTCTCCCAACCACAGGTGATTGCCGTGTCCCCAGTCCACTTCCTCATAGGGATCAGCAAGTGCATATAAACATGGAGTTTCCAATTGGGACTTTACCATTTACTTCCCTTCTCAGTATTAAATCAGAGAAAGTAGAAACCTTACTAAAGGGGCGCATACAACATTTAAAATAGCTGATAATAATTCTGGAGGCTAATCTGGCAATTTCAAAATTACAAATCCACATAGCCTTTGATTTAGTCATCCTACTTCTAAGGATTCTTTCTACAGATGTACTCATATATGTGCAAAATCACTTACGCAGAGAATTATTCATTATAAAATTGTTGATGATTGCAAAAGACTGAGAACACCCAACCTGAAAGCCTACTAATAGGAATCTGGTTAAATTGATATTCCATGCAGTGGTATCCTACAGTTTTTTTTTAAAGGATGAATATGGGGTGCCTGGGTGACTCAGTTGGTTAAGTATCTGACTTCTTATTTCATTTCAGGTCATGACCTTCGGTTTGTGAGTTTAAGCCCCATATCGGACTCCACACTACCAATGATGGGGAGCCTGGGTGGCTCAGTCGGTTGAGCGTCCGACTTCGGCTCAGGTCATGATCTCGCGGTCCGTGAGTTCGAGCCCCGCGTTGGGCTCTGTGCTGACAGCTCGGAGCCTGGAGCCTGCTTCGGATTCTGTGTCTCCCTCTCTCTTTGCCCCTCCCCCACTCGCACTCCGTCTGTCTCTCTCAAAAATATATAAACGTTAAAAAAATTTAAAAAATAGTTGTTACCTCTGGCCTATAGGATTGGGAAGGGGAAGAATCTAATTTTCGACTTGCGTACATTTCCAAATTGTCTTTTTTTTTTTTTTTTTTGCAAAAAATTTAGTACTCTGATACTGATGAGGTAAAATGTGGTTTAAAAAGTAAAGGGCACATAACTTCATAAAGACAGAAAGTAGAATGGTAGTTGCTAGGGGCCAGGAGGGGGAAGTGGGGAATCATTTAATGGGTATAGAGTTTTGCAAGATGATGTTTTGAACATGGGTCGGACAGCACTGTGAATATATTTAACACTATTGAACTGTACACTTAATAATGGTGAAGATGGTAAATTGTATGTTATGTGTATTTTATTGCACTTTAAAAAAAAAGGGAAAGGGAAAGGGATTTTTTTGGCATTTCAGGAGGCAGAACTTAATTTACTGCTGGAATGTAGCCAAGATCCAGATAAAAAGTTTTCTAAGTGTTTAATAAGCATGTATGGGCAGTCCCTGGAAATCATGATCATCTGAAAATTTTAAGCCTTATATTTCTCAATGAGGGCAAAAGGGAGCCAGTGAAAATATCCCTGGTCATTTTTCATAAAAACGCTGTTGGATATTGATCATAGTTTTAGGCTAGAGAAGGCAAAAAAATCTAGAATTTGTTCCTTAACATTACTCTCCATCAAAATCCTGAAATCGTTAAGTCAAAGAAGCTCTGATGTGCAACCCTCCATATAAGTTTATTGTTATGAACAGCCTACTAACTAGATTTCTGAGCAAAGATTATATTACCAGGCATCAAGAAGGATAAAGGTCATTTCGTCATGATAAAGAGGCCAATTAATCAAGAGGACATAATAATCTTAGATGTTTTTAAGGGTCATGTGTCTATCCCTGATATTCTAATTGGGAGCCACCGGCAAAGCCACCTGAGGAGTGGAGGAGTTAAGAAGTTTAGAAGAGGGAGGAGTTCTTGCAAGGCTGGAGAGGCCAGTAGAAAACACAATAGATACTCATTACAGAGATGCTTGGTTTGCCTCCAAGGATATATACAGAGACACGGTACAGAATCTTTGATGTTAGAATGCTCTGGAATGTCCAAGGGCTACCTTAAGCAAATCTATACAACATCCCTTCCTTTCTGCTCTCAAGCGTGCTTATTTTTGGACACGTGCAAGACAAGAAGCTGTCAATGACACCTCTGACATTGACATTTTTATTGATTTAATTTTTCAGGGACAAGCCAAATCATTTTATGATAGAAGTGTGGCTGGTTAATGATATAATACGTCTGAGAAAGCTAACAGGGTTTTAAAAATCCATGGTTGTTCGTTTATTTGACAGTACACAATACACTTTCCACTACTCAAGGACAGTGACCTTTTGTCAAGTATAGCTCTTTGATACCTGATTACTTCCCAGCTCCAGTCCTCTAAACCTATGATTTCTAGGTTTGGTTTGCAAAGACACACTGAAGGCAATACGTGAGTGTGGAGTGACCCACAGTGTGAAAAATGTCATTGAGTTCTATGTCTATACTTATTGGACAATGATTGCACAATGTATCTCCACATGAATTTCTCTGCCTTTAACATGGCTTCACATACATGATCTCTTCGTAACTTGATTCAAAAGGTTTTCTCCCACATCAGGTTTGAGGAGGCATTGCACCCCCATTGCCGGGGACCTGGTGAAGGGAGCACCAGTCTCTTCACGCGGGCTGATTGTAGTCTCCTTGGAGCGGGTTCCTTGTCAGTACACAAACAGGGTACTTAAGGAAATCATCTGCATCACCGTTGTGGAATTCTAGTTCACAGGAATGATTTGGAATCGGTTTCATATTTATTTGAGGACTTAATGGGTCTCTTGGGAAAAATTAAAAGGAGATATTTAGAACTGAGGGTTGGACTTGGAAACATTTTCTTTCTTCTACAAATACTTTCTCACTCTCTCTCTCTCTCTTTTTTTTTTTTTTATAAATAACCCCCCTTCTTCCAAAATAGACAAGTTTTCCTTGGGGAAAAAATGTCAGGAAATCTTGATTTGCAGAAGAAAACATTCTATTTAGAAAAAACATTGTCTAGAATATTGGTCAAGCCAATTTCTATCCTCTCTAAATGATGATAAATTTTTGGCAAACCTCTTTTCTACCGCTTGGTCACCTGCTGTCTTTGCATTGTTACATAGCTGTTTCAGGCTTGTATATCTTTTATTCCCCACCTCTAGGGGAGAAGGTAGATTTTCTTCTCTTTGAATATTCTTCAGCACTTAGTATATCACCCGGCAGATAATACATATGCAACAAGCATTTGCCACATGAATGAGTAAATGGATGAATTAATGACTGCTAAAAGAGTGACAGTAGTGAGTTTATCTACCAATACTTTTAATGCACTGTGAATTAAATTATAATTTGCTTTATAATAAAGAAGTCTGTAAGGAGGCATCTCATATTTAGGCACATTTATATCTTGAAAATATATTTTTCAAGTGTTTATTTTTGAGAGAGAGAGAGAGCAGGGGTGGGGCAGAGAGAGAAGGAGACAAAGAATCCCAAGCAGGATCCGTGCTGTCAGCACAGAGCTTGTAATGGGACTGGAACTCACAAGCTGTGAGATCATGACCTGAGCCGAAACCAAGAGTCGGGTGCTTAACTGACTGAGCCACCCAGGCACCCCTACATCTTGAAAATACTAATGACAGAAAGAGGCAAGACAAACTTCTTGGATTAGGGGAGAGTTGGCCTCCCAAGTTCAAGATGTGAAAATGTGAGGAGTCTTTGGGAACAAAGAGACTTTGGGAAAAAAGAAAAGAGAGATTTTAGAGAAATGGGTGACCAGATGGCATGACACAGGGGACCACATTGGCCTGCTAACCTGTGCATTTTAGCTCTACAAATAATAGAAAACTCCAGGGGCTTAACTGACTGAGTCAATAGATACTCATTACAGAGATGCTTGGTTTGCCTCCAAGGATATATACAGAGACACGGTACAGAATCTTTGATGTTAGAATGCTCTGGAATGTCCAAGGGCTACCTTAAACAAATCTATACAACATCCCTTCCTTTCTGCTCTCAAGGATGTTTATTTTCGGCACATGTGCAAGACAAGAAGCTGTCAATGACATCTCTGACATTGACATTTTTATTGATTTAATTTTTCAGGGACAAGCCAAATCATTTTATGATAGAAGTATGACCTGGTGGAGGAAGAGCCAGTCTCTAGGGGGCTCAGTCCGTTAAGCGTCTGACTTCGGCTCAGGTCATGATCTCACGGTTCGTGAGTTCGAGCCCCGCATCGGGCTCTGTGCTGACAGCTCAGAGCCTGGAGCCTGCTTCGGATTCTGTGTCTCCCTCTCTCTCTGCCCCTCCCCAGGTCATGTCCCCCGCCTCTGTTTTTCTCTCTGTCTCTCAAAAATAAATAAACATTAAAAAAATAATAGAAAACTCCATTGGGTAGCTTAAACACAGATGTTTATTTGTCTCGTGTGTGTGGGGGGGCCAGTGCAGGACTGGTGTGGTGGCTCAGTAACACCATCAGGGTCCCAGTGTTTTCCATCATTCCATTCTCCTTCCATATAAGCCTTTATCCTCCTACATCTCATCTTGGGTTGTAACATGATTGCTGCCTCATCGGGCCTCACCTCCAAATTCTAAACCAGAAAAGGAATGGGTAGGTGGTGGGCAGTGAAGAACAAAGGGGCAGGGGCATTTGCCTTTTTACTGAGGAAGGGATGTGTTCCCTGGGGACTTTTGCCTGTACCTCATTGGACAGAACTGTGTCATATGACCATCCTGGCTCCAAAGTAAACTGAGAACTTGCATATTTTCGGTTGCCTTGAACAAAACTGAGCTTCTCCTAGTAAGGACAAGGGTGAGGGTGGAAGTCGAGGAAGCAACTTCCATCTGCCAAAGCATGATTAGATGATTAGAGCAACCTGGTTGGAGAAGCTGATAACTGGAATGTATCCAAGTGACCAGAAGAGACCAGGCCGGAAGAGAGGTACCAGTTCAGGGAGACTTCCATGACTGAGAGGCCCACTGAGAATTACCGATCAGCCCTTTGGGGCAATGCTGTGGTCTTGCCTGGTCTGGCCCAGAAAATAACACTTAGAGACACCCAAAGCAAAGGACCTTGATGCTTCGGTTTCCAGGAAAGCCCATAAAGAATGTTCTTGCATGGGGTTGGTTGACAGAGAATATTTCTTCTCAATTGTAAATAGCTCTGTGTTTTTGTTTTACAGGTGGGTGGAGGAAGGGTGGGGAATATATACATTTGTTGCATGAGTAAATGAGTCAGACCTTTAGTATAAGCACGTGCCCCTTTGATGGACAGGACATTGTGTTGAACATAAGCACCTTGGTCACTAACTCCCTTTAAATAGCTATAAAGGTTTTAGTTCTGTATTGATTCAGTTGCTGTAAAAGCTTGGTTTTATTTTTTGTAGGACTTAATGGCTAAGAATTAGAACTAGCAAAGGGCTGCTCTGTTGAAGTATTGTAAAAAGTAATTATAAATAAACATGTGAGCCTTTAAAACTTAAAAAAATAATGTCCTTTCATTAAATGATGACAGAAACAGCTGGATAACTAGGAAGCAACATGGAGAGTTTCCATAAAGGCCTGATCCCCGTGTTAATTTATAGTACCACAAAAATTTAGAGGTAGAAAAGACCTCAGAGATGATTATAATGTAATCCTTCATTCAACAGGGAGAAACTGAAGGCAGATTAAAACAATGTGACTTGCCCCAAATAACCAAGGTAGCACCAGACTTCAGCCTATAAAATCTAAGTACTTTTAATTCTCAGTTCAAAACTGTGTTCTCTCCATTGTTTTTCATATAAGGAACAGCAAAATCATGTGGGGGACTGGCTAAAATTCAAATTCCTGGGTCCAGTATCCAACTTATTGAATCCACATTTCAGATGGGTGCTAGGGATCTGAATATTGACCTGGCTGAGAGCCATCTATCTGTGTCTTCCTAAATTCCTACCTGCAGGAATTTCTGTCTTGAGATTTGTTTTATGTGCCTGTTAAGTTGCTTTGATCTCTAAAGGGCTAATGGCAGGGCGGGCATTGGGCCAAGGGTCTGGTGTGGATGGAGGAAGATGAAAAAGAGCAAAAGTGTATAAAAGCTAGTATCCCAAAGCTGTCACCTAAAGAGTAGAAGATTCTTGCTCTTTGGCTTGTGGCAGTGGAATATAACTATTGAAGAATGCTAAAGAACATTACATCTGGGGCTGACTCAGCCTACTTATATCAAAATGATTACAATTCTTTAAAAAAAAATTTTTTTTAACATTCGTTCATTTTTGAGAGATGGAGAGAGACAGAGCATGAGTGGGGGAGGGGCAGAGTGAGAGAGGGAGACACAGAATCCGAAACAGGCTCCAGGCTCTGAGCTGCCAGCACAGGGCCCGATGCAGGGCTTGAACTCACAGACTGTGAGATCATGACCTGAGCCGAAGTCGGACGCTCAACCGACTGAGCCACCCAGGCACCCCAAAATGATTACAATTCTTAACAATAGCACTCCATATGTTGGCCACTGACCACCCAACTTTTCAGGAAGGAACCAAAGCAATAAAAATTTTAGCTTGCCTCATGGATCTTTTCACTAAATGAGACAAAGTATTCTGTGCATCAGACATATAAGATAGTGGGTAGGAATTTAGCTTCTCAGTTGGCCATCTCTGTAAAAGTAGTTTTAAGACTTATTTCTTCCTGAGCTATAATGTTCCCACTTCAATTTCAATGTGGGCTATTTATTCCCCCGCATTATTTATTCTCTTTTTTTACTTTCTCTGCAGCTAAATGCTAGCAGGTGTCAGCGTTGCTTGGAGGTCTGGCACTCACAGGATAATTGGAAGAACCTGCATCTTGAAGGAAACCCGGTTCCTTTAATTGAGAAATTAAACTAATAGACTTTTATCTCATTTGCTTGGTGCGATGGTCCCTGAAATTGTTGATGATCAGAATGCCCTGGAAAACTTTTAATGTACTGTCACTGTTGATTAATTAATTTCAGTTGTAAAGGCTGTTCCATGCTATCAGTTAAAATAATTCAGAAAAGTGCCAAAGGGTAAAAGTGGAAGGTAAACCCCTTCTCCTCCATTTTGCGCTTCCTAGAATAACCCCACCGTCAACATATTTTTCTGTATTGTCTTCCAAATACTTTTGTACACAGTATCATCATGGGCATGTTTATATCTTTTTTTCACAAATTTGATCATTTCCGCATCTACTGTTCTGTACCATGCTTTTCCAAGCCCTTGCCTCTTGGACACTTTTGTCCCTAGTCCGTTTGGTTACACTTCAGTCTTTCAAATGGACACGTGTTCTGTTAAAACAATTGATTCATTCATTCCCTGGGTCTGTGTTTTTAAAAGAAGCTCTTCTACTATTCTGGAGGTAAGCTAGTCCATGAACTAGCATTCAGAAACCACTGTCTTAGCTCATGTGGCAAAACATGTTTTAAGAAATACCATTCCCATGTTCGGCTGAAACTTTTCTTCATTGGGATTAGAAACTGTGTTTTCCTTCCCACTGCCTGATAAGAATAAGAAATAAACAATTGCCTACAAAGATTTTTTTTTTAATTTTTTTTTTTAACGTTTATTTACTTTTGAGACAGAGAGAGACAGAGCATGAACAGGGGAGGGGCAGAGAGAGAGGGAGACACAGAATCCGAAACAGGCTCCAGGCTCTGAGCTGTCAGCACAGAGCCCGACGCGGGGCTCGAACCCACAGACTGTGAGATCATGACCTGAGCCGAAGTCGGACGCTTAACGGACCAAGCCACCCAGGCGCCCCGATTTTTTTTTTTATAAAGGTGATAAAATTCTATACACACAAGGCAAGGAAGTTTCCTTGGCAACTAGTGGCAAGTATGGAAGATAATAGGTGGCATTTATCATAAGAATAAGGAAACATTTGTAATGGGAGAGTGTCAGAAAGAAGTGAGCTAAACACAGTACTTACAGGTCTATGCGTAGAGTCTTGGAACAAACACCTGATGTTCATAGATAAATAGATGAATCACGGCAAAGCTGTTCAAATTAAACAGCCTCTTCCCTTTTAAGCCAGAAGTCTTTAACTTCTGTCAAAATCATCTTTACCTTGAAATTGAGTCCTGGTGAACTGTCTTGACCATTTTTTTCTTGCCCAAAGATAAGACTTCAGTTTTGAAAAAATGCTATCCAAAGCCATGGTGGAGGTTTCGGACAGTCTTCTAGAAACAATTACAAGTCAGCAAACCTGCCAAGGAGCTTCTTTAGGGCTTTTCAACATTAGCAGCTTGTCACCTCCAGCAGTGAACTGTTTTTCTGTAGGATGAATCTTGGCCTGTCAGATTAAGACTTGCCAACAACACTAATTAAAGTAATATAAGTTAGAGTCTATTTTATCCCTTGGGAAATATTACAAATGGTGTGGGGGAGAGGACTTGAGATTATGGTCCATTCAATTCTTTAGCTTGGAAGAAGGGACCTGTCCCTCCAACCTGAACATCTCCCAGCTTGTGACAAGTATCAGAAACGATGGGCGCCCCAGGCATGAAGACTAAGCTTTATTTTAACTACATGTTTTCCGAATGAGAAACATAATCAAACAAAACTCATAAGATCTTTTAGGCATTTTTTTTTTTTTTTGCCATGCATATATAGGAACAACTGGAATAGAAGCCGAACACTTTTTTTTTAGTTTATTTATTTACTTTGAGAGAGAGAGTGAGAGAGAGCAGAGGAGGGGCAGAGAGAGGGAGAGACAGAATCTGAAGCAGGCTCTGTGCTGCCAGTGCAAAACCCGGGGTGGGGCTCGAACTCACAAACCGTGATATCATGACCTGAACTAGAGATCATGACCAGGTGCCCCCGAATGCTTTCAAAGAACATTCTCAGAGATTCCAATTTGGGTTTTATCAGCCATGGGACTATCCCATTTGGGAAATTACCACCTTCAGAAATCAAGCTGCATTTGAATGCATATTCTAACTTTGATCTAACTTTGCTACCTTTGGAAGAACTGCATTTTTAGTTTGCACTTCTAAGTTGATTTCTGAAGGAGCATTTATTAATTAATATATTTATTAGTCACTATGTCAGTTACATTCCTGTGGTTACAGTTACCAAGTCAGGTTAACCTAAGAAAAATGGGATATGTTGAAAGAAAATGGCATGGTTCTACAGAATCAAGGGAGGAGTTTGTCCTATGAATAGATAAATAATGGCAAAGTAATTAAAATTACACTCGATCTTAGCCAAAAGGCCGAGAAGCGATTCAAAGTAATTAAAATTAAATAAAAAAATTTTGTAAGCTAAAAGTATTCCCTTCTATCAAAATCATCTTTACTTCAAACTTGGGTCCTCGTGAATTGCTTTAACTGTTTTAGTTAACAGCGGGCCTTAGGAAAACAATAACCGTGGAAGCTTTGGAGATTCCATGAACAGGCTGCTTTGGGCATTGCCATCGGGGTGACGGCTCCAACTGCTTTCTACCCTGGTGTCACTCAGCTCACGAGCAGAGTCCCGGGAGAGAGCTGGATTGGTCCAGCTTGGACCACAGTCCACCTGTCATCCAATCCTTGTGCTTGATGAGTTCTCCTGGCTCATAATCCCATCAGGACCCCATGAAATAGGAAACAAAGGGTTACCCAAAGGAGAGTCAGGTGCTTGTGATGAGAAGAAGGGGAAGAAATGCTAAACAAACGAAAACCACCCTTGTCACTCAGTGTACCACTTGGGCTGAGTTCAGTGGCATGTAGCAACACCTGACAGTATCATGACCCGTAGACTAGGACCGCGACAGGTGTTACATGTCTCACCACCTTCCAAGTCCAGAGGTCGGTGGACCCAGAAGATCCTCAACAAATACTCATGACAAGTAGGCAGGGAGACTGTGGAAAGATAGGAAGCAGGCCATGAAGTGGGGAAGTGAGAAGAGCTAGAAGGAGCAGTGGGGAGAGAATCAAAAAGTAGAATTTATTTCTATAAATGGGAGAGATCTTCCTACTCTTAGAGCCAGAGAAGAGGTAAGAACTGATATTCCTTGTGAGGGACTTGAAAGTGGTAAAAATGAGAAGTCCTGGGGCACCTGGGTGGTTCAGCCGGTTACATGTCTGACTTCAGCTCAGGTCGTGATCTCAGAGTCCGTGGGTTCAAGCCCTGTGTTGGCCTCTGTGTGGACAGCTCAGAGCCTGGACCCTGCTTCGGATTCTATGTCTCTCTCTCTGCCCCTCCCCTACTCATGCTCTGTCTCTCAAAAATGAATAAACGTTAAAAAAATGCTGGGTGGGGTGCCTGGGTGGCTTGGTCGGTTAAGCATCTGACTTCGGCTCAGGTCATGATCTTGCAGTCCGTGAGTTCGAGCCCCACGTTGGGCTCTGTGCTGACAGTTCAGAGCCTGGAGCCTGTTTCAGATTCTGTGTCTCCCTCTCTCTGTGACCCTCCCCCGTTCATGCTCTGTCTCTCTCTGTCTCAAAAATAAATAAACGTTTAAAAAAAATTAAAAAAAAATGAGGGGTACCTGGGTGGGCTCAGTCAGTTAAACGTCAGACTTTGGCTCAGGTCATGATCTCATAGTCCATGAGTTCGAGCCCCGCATTGGACTCTGTGCTGACAATGCCCATTTCAATTTTTCAGGAGCGTGGCCACATTATGGGATGGCCCCAGCTGCCCACCCCTGGTGATGTGGTGAATGAGAGAGAAAAAAAAAGGTTGCTGGTTTTACGTGCCCTTATTCTGCTTTTGCTGCCATAGGTGTTCTTTTGTTAAGTGTTGTTCATTCCCAGTGACGTTGGTGAAGCACTTCTTAGCACCATGTTGTATGTGACCTGGGGGCCAGCTCCCTGCTTCTAACTGGAGAGTCTGAATCGATCTCATCTATGTCCCTGGCAAGCTGTGGAGGGTAAGAATTTCTGTGCCCATGGGTGGAAATTGCTTCCAGTTTATTGTGCAGGGAAATCTAGGCCATGATTTCTAACATCTGGTGGGAGCTCACTGGATGTCAAGAGGAGGTCAGATATCAGGACTGTGTGCGTCATGGGCACGTGGGACTCCCAAGGTGTAATTTATTCCATTTCTTTTTTTCTGATTGGCTGTACATTTCAAAAGCAAGTGCTCAGGAGGCTAAGGAGAGAGAAGGTCAGGAAATGGTGCTTGATTTCCCTGCACAAAACTGCTGTCAACAATCCATGAGCTGGTAGATTGACTCCTTCCCCAGCAAACATTGCTTATACTAACTTCGTGACTCAGTGAGTGTTTGCTTAGCAACCATCAGAGAAATAATAGCTCAAGTTTATCAAGAGCGTATCACGTGTTTGGCTAAGCTCTGGGAACCTAAAGTCCAATAAAACCTTGACCTTGCGGAATTTGTGTGTTAGTGGGGGCACAGGGGGAGAGAGAGAAACGAGATGTAATGATACAATGTGGTAAAGAGTGTGCCTAAGGTGTAGATGGTGGAGGAATTATTTCTTCCCAGGAAGACAGGAGAAAACTTGCCGAGGAGGTGACATTCGATGGTGCTTGAAGGTGGAGTGTGAAGGTGCAGGGTGGGGGACGGAGGAGAGGGAGGAAGGATGTCACACAGAGGCACCTGTGTGAACCAAGGTGAGAAGCCCAAATGGAATGCGCAGAACATAGTGCTCACGAAGAAGAGTGGCTGTCGATGGGTTTACAAAGCAGGTAGGGCCAGATGATAAAAAAAGGCTTTGTTTTGGGGCACCTGGGTGGCTCAGTCAGTTAAGCATCCAATTCTCGATGTCAGCTCAGGTCATGAATGATCTCATGGTTGTGAGATCAAGCCCCAGGTCGGGCTCTATGCTGGCCATGAAGCTTGCTTAAGATTCTCTCTCTCCAACTCTCTCTGCCCCTCCCCTGCTGTCTCTCTCTCTCTCTCTCAAAAAAAATGCCTTTGTTTGAATGCCTACTAGCCTTTGTTTCCTTGGCAGTGAGAGGTCCAGATGGGATGTAAAAGAGAGAGTGATAAGATGAGGTACGTCGGGCCAGAAAGCACCCCCTGGCAGCAAGCGTGGGGTGTGGCTGCTTCCTCTCCTGGAACGCCTGTTGACTTCTCCATCTGGCTGTCACTGTACATATTTAATAGATTCAGCTCGAGTGTCCTCTTCTGTAAGGAGCCCTCCCTGATCTGCCTGCTCTGGGATGCCATGGAATCCTATATAAACATGTAGCATAGCACCCAAGACACTGTTATCGCACACTTGTTTCCCTGCCTGCGTGAGTGCTGCTGGGAGCTGGCCTCCGGTCTCTGCTTCTCTGTGTGGTCAGTGCCCGGCACAGTTGGTCGCTAGAAATGTCTATTGTCAAATGAAGGAGAATGAGCACCCCTGCCTTTATGTCTTCTGAAGCAGTAATAATAAGCACTATTGATTGAATATTTACTCCTTGTGAGGCGGTTTGTGATCTCATTCAGTTCCCATACAATTATTCAGTGACAGCGACAGTGACGTTTCTGCTACCACTACTGAAAGCTCCTATGGCCCTTGCCATGTGCCAAATACTGATGTGATTTACATATATTAACTTATTTCATTCTCAGAGCAACCTTCTGATGCAAGTACCATTCTTTTTCTCTTTCTTTCTTTCTTTCTTTCTTTCTTTCTTTCTTTCTTTCTTTCCAAATAAGGAATCTGAGACAGAGAGTAAGTAACTGGCTAGTAAGTGATGAATTAGATTTGGACCCAGGCAATCTGGCTCTAGAGTCTGGGTGCTCTCTGTTGTTTAGATTGGGTGCATACCATAGGTTTAAAGAGGTTAGGGGGCTTTAGGTTATTCTGTTATAAATGTCAGGAAGTGGCCCCATATCTGTCTGACTCCAGAGTCCTAAGGCTTCAATTCCCTGCCATGTTCCACTGTAAACACAGTATGAGTGTTCACCGGGTTATCATCGAGACATTCGGGAAACTGAAGGTCCGCAAAATTAAACAAAGCAGTGTAAGGAGAAGTCTGATTCATGCTTGGGTGAGAAGCAGCCAGTTGTGGGGGCGGCTGGACAAACTCAAGGTGGGTGGATGGAGAGTCAGTAAGAAATTGGGATTCAGAGTGCAACTTCAGTCCAGGAAGTTTCCAGCATGAGGCACTGGATCTGAAATCACCGTTTAAGACCTTCAAGCTGGGAACCACTGTATTAGTTTAATCAAAACAATGTTTTTGTCATTTGTTGTTGAAGGATTTAAAATCGGAAAGTGGTGTCCTCATTATTTCTCTGAATCCTGGCAGATTTTCTCTACTAAAAGGGCTTGAATTTGGAAATCACTTCCTTTTAGAAATCCCTTTGAGTCTAGACACAGGAGTCCAAATTCCATGTGCTTTAGCTAATGATTAAATGCCTCCTTTTCACCTTCCAAGTTCCCTCCCTCTTTTCCAAGCAATTTAATCTTAATCATTCATGTATATTGTTCAGTTAGTCATGGCAACGAGGCCATTTGACCAATTAACAACTGAACTTAGACTCCATATTGATGGTCCAGCTGTGATAGCCACAGTTTTGAGATCCTAGCATAAGGGTTTGACTGACCTCCATGAATGGACAATAAACTTGGAAATTATGGTGTTGTAACTAAAGAAGTTTCCTTGGTGTGTTAGAATGCATCATTTTGGCTTTTAGATATACGTATAAGGCAATCACGGGGGTGAACATGCAGCTCATCTGGTTTCAGTAAAAGCAGATTATTTTTATGAAAAAAATAATCCAGAAGGGAGAGAAATTCCTTTTGAGGAAATGAACTTCTCTTTTTTTTTTTTTAAATTAAAAAAAATTTTTTTAATGTTTATTTTTGAGACAGAGAGAAACAGAGCACAAACAGGGGAGGGGCAGAGAGAGAGACACATACAGAATCCGAAGCAGGCTCCAGGCTCCACACTGTCAGCACAGAGCCCCAGGCGGGGCTCAGACCCCGCGCCGATCATGACCTGAGCCAAAGTCAGACACTCAACTGACTGAGACACCCAGGTGCCCCAAGAACTTTCCAAGGGAAATGTAGATTTCAGAATTTCAATACCAAGCTCCCTTTTATTTTCCTGTTTAGAGAAACAAACACGTAATTGCTAAAAACCCCATTTTTAAAATCGAATTTATAAAATGACAGTCCATTGTAATGAAGACTTCATATACAAGCATCTTAACTGTCACTCACAGGTTTCCCTAAGACTCGATTGTATTTTATAATTTAAAATATATGATATTAAGTGTAATTCAAGTGAAAGAGCATTTACAAGTTTAACATTAAACTTGTAAATGAATATATAACATTCCTTGAAGGAAAGAGTCCTTCAAGGTATCAAATATTACTCTCATGTCTCAAGTCTTCAAAAATAATATGCTATAAAATACATAAACAAAGAAAATTTCAGGCAAATCACTTCCTGCTCATGGTTTGAATTCCCGATTTACCTCTCTTCCTTTCGTCGTCCGCTCCACACAGGCTAACAAATGCCTTTCACATTGTGAGTGTTCAGAGATCCAGGGAAAACGTTCACCGTTGTCCCCCGGAAATGAGGATATTTTCTTAATAGTTTGCTTCAGAGAAAATGACATGGCGGTATTTATTTTACATGTGCATTAGACTTTCATCATGATGCTGATTATACACCGAGCAATAGGCTGTCACTTGCCTGCTGTAAATCTCTACCTGGTTCCTTCTCAATTATTGTAAATAACCACTGACTTCTGAATAAAACCTTTTATCCTAGAATCTCAGTTAGAGCTAATTAGTCTATAAGTTTATGGTGGGGGAGGGACACAAAACAATGTACAAGCTTTTATTATGTAAGAATACTATTTAAAATGCAGTAGCATCTCTATTTGTAAAAAAAAAAAAATTTCTTAACGTTTACCTATTATTGAGAGACAGAGAGGGACAGAGCATGAGCAGGGGAGGGGCAGAGAGAGGAGGAGACACAGAATCTGAAGCAGGCTCCAGGCTCTGAGCTGTCAGCACAGAGCCTGACGCAGGGCTCGAACTCACAAACCGCGAGATCATGACCTGAGCCAGTCTGATGCTCAACCGACCGAGCCACCCAGGAGCCCCATAACATCTCCATTTGTAAGGAGTAGCCAGAATAGGCAAATTCATAGAGGCAGGAAGCAGATTAGAGGTTGCCAGGGGTTGGGAAACGGGGGGAGGGGGGACCGAGGAGTGACCACTCACATGTACAACGTTTCCTTCTGGAGTGATGAAAACGGCTTGGAACTAGATCATGGTGATGGGAATACTAATTGCCATTTAATTGAACAGTTTGAAACGGTTTATTTATGTTACAAGAATTTGACGTCAAGTTTTAAAAATTGTAGCCACATCCAGTTGTGAGGGCCAGTAATGGTGAGTGGTGAGGGAAAAGGGTGCTTGACAAGGAGACTGAAGTCACATGCCTACTTTTGACTTCTGTCCCACCCCCTCTCTTTAAAAACAGCAAACTCATTAGGTGTCAGCCTAGAGAAAGGAAAGCACATGCTTTGTGTGAGCCCTACTATGGGGTCCAGCAGGAGGGCGCTGGACCACATTTCCTGGGACCCCTTCTGGCTCTGAAATCCTAGGAAATTTGATGAGCACACTTCTCTCCACTCTCGGGCACTGTAGGCTCTTTGATTCCAAGCCCAGGGTCTTGGTGCCCTGAGGTGGCCTTGTCTGAGTGAAGCACGAAGCCAAGAAGCTTAAGAGCCCAGATCCTTCCTTTCCTCAGGTGTCACCTTAACCATAACCATGACCATCTAAGTAGCTTCTCTACCTGTGTTTTTAGTCTTAACCTGTTGTGTGGATGAATAACTTCTTTGCATTTACCCTAAATGTGCTTTGGGGGCATCTTTTTGATTTGGGGATTTTTTTTTTTTTTTTTTTTAGTTCTGTCTTCTTCTCTAGAAGGTCAGCTCCTCGGTGGCATGAGTGAATGCTCACATATATTCCTGGGCCAGCTTTGGTCCAAACACTGAAGGAGGTGCTAGAGAAGCAACAGCGAAGCCAAACCAGGCCTGGTCTCTGTGCTAACAAACAAAATCTAGTGCGAGTGACAGACATTAAGCCAAGAATCACATGGAAAGCTAACGCTGCAATTGTCACAACTGCTCAGAGGACCCAGAGTCTCTGTAACAGGGACATTTAACCTCATCGGGGAGGTGAGGCAGGCTTCTCTGAAGAAGTAATTCTTGAGTCAAGCTTGAAGGCCAAGATGAATTAATCAGGCAAGGAGGAGAGAGACTATTCCAGGCAGAAGAACAGCTAGTGCAAAGGCCCTGTGGTGGCAGGGACAGGAGAAGAATGAGAAAACAAAGAAGGTCGTGAAAAGAGGACAGAAGCAGGAAAGTGGTTAGAGGTCAGACCAGGTGAGGCCTTGTAGGCCAGCTTTAGGACTTTTGTTTTTATCGTGAGAGTAGTGGCAAGTTCTTGAAGATTCTCAGGAAGATGGGAGGGGTTGACTTGATTAGACTTACATTCTGTAAAGGATTCTGGTGCAAGGAATGGAGAGGGAGGAGAAGCCAGCCTTGACGCCTGACTAAGGTCTGGCCTGCCCTTCCTTACTTAGCCCTGCAGTCTGAACAGAGAGGCGGGGGTGGAGCAGACCTGGCCAATCAAATTTCTACACCCTCTTGTCCCCCGTGACTGGTTCATGGGTGAGCATGGGATGGAAAGCTGGCTTGGTCAGAGTGACTACGGGGAATTCAGTAAGAATTACCACGTGCATTCTCTTTGGCCTTGAACCGAAGCACACACGAAGAGCTGCTATAGCTGTCTTTTCCACCACGATGTGAAGAGTCTGATGCTACCAAGGCCACCAAATGGGACCTGAGGATGGGGCCCAGCTGCGGGGGGGTGCGAAGCTGAGTCCTGCTGGCTTTCGGTCTCTTGTCAAAGCTCAGTCGAACATGTCCTTGCTTATGTACTTTTCAGTTCCAGAAGCCAATGTCTCCCGTTTTGCTTTTGCCACAGTTCACCCAAAGCGTGAGAGGGCTGACGGCAGTTGGGGAGCATGGAAGCCGTCTCCCTGGGGGCACGCCCATCTGCTGCTTTAGGACTGTGGGAGAGACAGGGACTCCTATTTCAACTAGTCCTGCCGAGCAGAAGGGGCATCAGAGCGGTGGGCGGGAGAGAAATGGTCCCATGGCCTGGGAAGATACATTTTTGGGTGTCTGATAACCTAATCTAGTTAGGAAAGCTTGATGAACATTACCCTTCCCTATGCTGGAAAGGTTACTGTTGTCTGTAGGAATCCTAGTAAAGTTCCTTCAGGAAACTTGGGCGCTGATGGAAAGGGGGAAGGGAGGGAACCAGGGAACAAGAGAGGCCAGAAAAGCCTGGAAGCTGTGGGGTGCAGGAGGGGTGTGGCAGCCACTGAGGCCAATGAGCCTGTGGCCAGGCCCCAGGGAAATCCTTCTCTCCTACCCACGATGGGGAGGTCCCTGCTAAGTACCTCCCAGCGCTGCCTCCCCAGCCAGTAACTCACTGGGCTTCTCAGCCAATTCTCTAGGTTTTCAGAGCCAAAGCCACATCCCAAATCTGATGGTTATTTGAGACCCAAAGGTTAGCCTCCCTCAATCTCTCATTCTCCCAAAGGAAGAATAATATGGGCAAGGGAGGAAGATAGCGAGATGCCATCAGCTCGGTGGGCCTTTCAGGATAAGAGAGGCAGAACGAGTATCATTGAGAGAGTAGAGCAGGAAACAAGAAGGCATGGGTTCAAGTTCTTACTCTTAACTCTTAGTTAATAGTGCAATGGTGGGCTAGACCTCTCTGTTAGCATTGGATTCAACGTTCTTAAATCAAATGGTAAGCATGCTATAGTAGATTACTGCCTTTAAAAACTACTCAGGAGGGGCGCCTGGGTGGCCCTGGCGGTAACCGTCCGACTTCAGCTCAGGTCATGATCTCGCTGTTCTTGAGTTCGAGCCCAGCGTCGGGCCCTGCGCTGACAGCTCAGAGCCTGGAGCCAGCTTCTGATTCTGCGCCTCCCTCTCCCTCTGCTCCTACCCTACTCACACTCTGTCTCTCTCTGAAAAATAAATAAACGTTAAGAAAAAAAATTAAAAAAAAAATAAATAAAAACTACTCAGGAAAGTGGCACCTGGGTGGCTCAGTTGGTTAGGCATCTGGCTTCAGCTCAGGTCATGCATGATCTCACTGTCCGTGAGTTTGAGCCCTATGTCGGGCTCTGTGCTGAGAGCTCAGAGCCTGGACCCTGCTTCGAATTCTGTGTCTCCCTCTCTGCCCCTCCCCTGCTCGTGCTCTCTCTCTCTCTCTCTCTCTCTCTCTCTCTCTCAAAAATAAATACACGTTTAAAAAAATTTTTTTAAAACTACTCAGGAAATGAACTCTCTCTCAAGTTTGGCGAAATCACCTGCTGTGTTAATCGCGATGGGAAGCAGAGATCCCCACTTCTCTCTCAGCTGGAGGGAGGACAGCTTCTTTCTATCTCTGACCCTACATGGCATTGGACCTTGAATCTTCCCTCCTGAGGCTTTACAGAATGGCCCGTAGCTCAGTGAGGGTGGGGTTGGGTTTGTGACAGCAGCCTTGGTGGATCGAGGCAGTGGCAGCTGCAGTGGTGCTGATGGACAGGCACCGTGCACTGAGGCTATATTGTCCCCAGTGCCCAGAATCCAAGCTTCCTGACTGTTTCCCAGCCTTCGTATTAAGTCTGGGAACCATGCAACAGAACCAACGCCCGAGAGAGTTTTTACGAGGATTAAATGAGATAATTCATCAAAGTAGTCAGCATTGTGCCTGACTCATGGGAAGAGCTCAAAATGTTCATTATTATTGTTTTCAGAAAGATGATGCAAATTGTCTTGAAAAACCAGCCCTAGGATTAATAATGGCTGTTGGACAAAAAAAATGTTTTTATGATTCTGTCTCTCACTTCTCTCCGTTCACACCCACACAAAAACATTTTTACCTGCTTTCTTTGTGCAGTAAGGAAACACAGTGTGTAAGACCCCATCCCTGTCCTCAAGGAGCTAAGAGTTTAATTAGAGAGATACAACTTACCTACATTCAGTGTTGTCTGTTAAAACACATCATTTGTGGGCTGAACGATAGCCTGTGCCAGAAGAAAATGTGTTGAAACATGTTCGAAGGTTAAGCATGGAGAATGGCGGGGGAAGTCCCTATATTGCAGACCATCACTTTTCACAGCCAGTAACTCTCTCCAAGACCATGGGTACATTTTAAAACGAAATTCATATGGTAACAAAAGAGTTCTCAATGACTCATGCATTAATAGATAATGGAAGTTACAAAGTATTTATAACTGAACAACAGTGAAATTAATGAAATATGAAAACTTTTGGATGCAACATAAACCATATTGAGGAGAGGAAAGAAGGAAGGAAGGCAGGAAGGAAGGAAGGTAGGAAGGAAGGAAGGAAGGAAGAAAAGAAAGGAAGAAAGAAAGAAAGGAAGAAAGAAGGAAAGACTTAAATGAGTTTGGTGTTTAACTTAAGAAGTTATAAAAATAGGGCCACCAGGGTGGTTGGTTAAGTGTCCAATTTAGGCTCAGGTCGTGATCTCACAGTTTGTGAGTTCGAGCCTCACATTGGGCTCACTGCTGTCAGCACAGAACCCCTTTTGTATCCTCTGTCCCCCTCTAGCTGTGCCCCCTCCCCTGCTCATTCGTTCTTCCTTCCTTCCTTCCTTCCTTCCTTTCTTTCTTTCTCTCTCTCAAAAATAAATAAACATTAAAAAAAGGAGTTATAAAAATAAGAGTATTCTCAAAGAATTTAGAAAAAAGAAAATAATAAGATAAGGGCTGGAAATAAATGGAAAACAAAACAAAAAGAGATGGCCAAAAAAACTAAAAGTGACTCTGAAAACTCCAATAAAATGGACAAATGTACAGCTAAACTAGTCAAGAAAGAAAAAGTGCAAGGAACACTATAGGAAGGCAGAAGGGGGCACAACCACACACATAAAAGAGACAAATCACCGTGGGTAAATAATCAATCAATTTCGTGATCAGCTTCATGGCATTTAAAAGTGTCTATGCAGCAGACACAGGTGCTACCACATCTGCGTTATGATCCGTTATGAACCCTGTGCTGTTTTTATATGTTAATGGTTTGTCATGATAACACAACCCTAACATCTCAACGGCTTAAACACAATAAAAATTTCTTGCTTGCTCATTCTTTAGGTCCAGCACGAGTGTGGGTGGGGACCTGTTTGATGTAGTGACTTAGGGATCCAGGCTGATGCAGGATGCAGCCCTTTCACACGTGCTGCCAGGGTCCTTGAAACTGGAGAATCTAGAACTCTCAGTCAAGAGTGTCTTCCTGTGTGGACGGCTTGGAGATGAGATGTTCAGATCGCCCTTCAAGAGAGAACTTGTTGTGAGGAGTGGGGTTGGCTCACTGCCCCCAGCTTTTGGCACCTTTGGATCTGCTGCTGTGCCCCAGCTGAGGCCAATATCTCTCTGGGCAGCTCACAGCCCAGCCAGGTCCCTAGGGCCTGGCCATCTCTGCCCAACAAGGGGTTCCCCCACAAACAATCTGCATTTGAAGTTCTCCTTGGCCTTGGTCAAGACTTTCTCAGAGCTGCATCGCAATCTGGGGTTCTTCCTACCTAGTCCTCTTTAGATATCCCTCTTTTTTTTTTTTAAGTTTATTTATTTTGAGGGAGAGAACATGGGACAAGGGGGGAGAGAGAGAGAGAGAGAGAGAGAGAGAGAGAGAGAGAGAGAGAGAGAGAGAGAGAATCCCAAGCAGCCTCCCAATTGTCATTGCACAGCCTGACGCGGGGCTCGAACTCATGAATCTCGAGATCATGATCTGAGCCAAAGTCGGACACTTAACCAACTGAGCTGTCCAAGCGCCCCATATACATATCCCTCTTCTTATTTCCCCCGTGGGTGTTAGACCTCCAATGCAGCCTGAAGGCTTTCCCTGCCTACTTCTGATCCTGCCCCCTGGATCTTTCAGGTAGTACCCATAACAAATCTCTTCTACACCTGTCTACTAACTCCCAACAGACCAGAAGTCACAGAGCCTCTGACTCATATTTCACTTTTGTTCACACTTTATTGTCCAAAGCTAGTCATATGTCTGTGCCCATCTCCAAGGGGGTAGGGAGCCTAATCTAGAAGAGAACTAATCTAGAAGAGAGAGATAGTACAAAGGGACACATAAGTTCTATCTATGACTACTACTGGTTAAGCAGCTACACTCTTACCCCCCTCCATGCCGGCAGAGCCCCAATTTTGTTCAGGTGTCTATCCTGCACTCCCTGTCATGACTCAGGGATAAATTGTAACTTAACCAGAGCCAATTACAGCCATCCTATTCACCTTCCCAGTGGTTGCATCAGGAAGAGTCATGTGATCCAAATCGTGGCCAAAGAAGTGGGAGAGGAAGCGTTCCCAGTGCCTCTCAGCTTGGACCCAAAGGGGGAAAACAAAATCCCCCTTTTGTTGCTGAGTTCTGTTGTGTCCAGTGGCTGAGCTACCCAGAGCCGAGGCAGCTATCTTGCAGCGTGTCCAGAGGGAAAAGGAGAGAAACAAAAATAAAATTCGGGTTGCCAAACTTCTTGGTGGGGAACTCTTTATGGAAGAAAAACCATGAAAACAGACTATTTAGCTCCACGTTCTCCTGTGTCTTGCTTTCCTTCCCTGGCCAGATCAATTTCAGCCATGCACATCTTCTCTCCTCCTCACACCACATCGGTTCTTGTCTGAAGAATGAAAACAACAGCTCAATGGTGTGATTTAACTGGCACAGAGAATGAAGGCAAAATTGACCAGTCGGGAAATGAGACATGTATTAATGATTTTCTTTTGACTCATTGTTTTTGAAAACATCCAGATGCAATTAACTGTTATTTTTAAAAAATAAAATAAATTCCTAAAAAGGATAAAGGAGACACTAGACTTATTCTTTCACTCCACACTAGGGAGAGGATTGAATTTATGGGGCACTTACTATGTGCCTGACACTTTATCAGGAACTTTGCCTATATTGTCTCATCAAACGACTTCGCATCGCCCTTTGAACACAATTTTAACTCCTTACAAAGCCCATCATACCCAGTGTGATCTGGCTTACCTCCCCAACTACCCCCTCTATCTCTGCTCTAGACCTGTCATGCTGGCCTTTTGTTCTATTTGTGAACCATATTCAGCATGTTCCTGCCTCAGGACTCTTGCACTGGCCATTTCCTCTGCCTGGGATGCTCTTTCCTTGGTCTTTACAGGTTTGATTTCTTCTCTTCAATCACACCTCAGCTAAAATACCCCTTCTTTGGAGAGGTCTTCCTTGATGATCCTACCTGAAATAGTACCTCTCCTTCTACCCCTAGTCACCTATTTCAGTGCCCTGCTTTATTTTGTTTCCATCACACTTATAGTATCTAAAATTATCTTTTGTTTGATTCTAATCTGTCTCCTCCCACTGGCTTTTTCTTCTGTGCCTTGTTCACTGTTTCATCTCAAGCATTTAGAAAAGTGGTTAGCACAAAGGAAATACTCAATGGTGTTTGTTGAAAGAATGAATAGATAACACACTCTGTAACCTTATAAGGCAGACTACATATCACTCACAAGGGTCAATGTCCTCCAACCTGAGACCACCAGGAACATGCTGGTAGTTGAGCAAGTTGGGTTTACTGCTATTGCAGTGAAAGAGAAGCCACACCATAGGCAACCATCTCACTAACAGAATGTTAGGAAAGAATCCCTGGGACTTGGGTTCAAGTTAAATGATTATGGTTGGGATTTGAGAAAGCAGGACTTTTTGGGGCACCCGGGTGGCTCAGTCGGTTGAGCATCTGACTCTTGATCTTAGCTCAGGTTGTGATTTCATGGTTCTTGGGATCGAGCCCTCCTTCGGGCGCTGGTCTCACTTCCGCAGAGTTATAGAGTGTCCTGGTCTGATATTGGTGTTCTGTGTAACTGTGCTTAACAGAAGAACACAAAGGCCTGGCGGTGTCAGGCCACTTACTAGATGTCAGGATCTGTTTCTCTCTTTCTTGCAAGTGTCCTAGGGCTGGAGTCCAGTGTCAGCACAGAAATAAACAAGACTGTTTCCTTTGGCTGTTTGATAGTCCTCCCCTCCTCCTCTGCCCACCAATTTTGGGTTTGTATGGGGGTAGCCACTGAACAAAGATGGCGGAGGCCAAGGTAGAGAAACGGTGCTTCTAGAAGTCAGACAACTCAGAAACACCTTTATTTGCCGAAGAATTAGTTACCACCTCAGAAGGTGCCCAAATCTATTTAATTTTCAAATGAGGGATGGTGTATCCTGAATGGGATTACCCCATGTTTACCATTGCCTCAAAGGTCATGTTAATAGTCCACCAGGGTCTTGGTTCTAGTTCAAGGTTTTCTCTAAATACAACTGTATTGTTTTAGAAAAGTGTTTTAACCAGGATCCCAGCATCCTCTGGGCTCCCGTAGCACCCTCTATTCCTTTGCTAACATCCCTGCTTATATTGTAATTAATCTGTTTATAATCTGTCTGCCTGGTTAGACTGTCTCCTACATGTTTGTATCACTGGAACTTAATTTTAACTAAGGACTTGGCACAGGCTACGTTCTCTATAAATATTAAATGGATTTAAAATGGAGATTTAATTCCTGGCCTGAATTCATCTCACAAAACATTTATTGTGTCTGTACTACGAGCCAGGAAGACACTATGATAAAACTGATAGTCCTTACCTTCAGGGAATTAGTATTCGATTCTAATAGACTTAAGAACAAGAAGAGCTGGCCTTTATTTAGGATCGGGCACCGGGTTACGTGCCTGAGTGATTACTGCCATCTTAGAACAGCTGATACACTAATGGGTTAAGTAACTTTGATGAGGCCACACAATTATTAAGGGGGCAGAGCAGGGGTTGTAAATCAGACAGTCTGACTCCTGTCACACTTGCCCAAATGTTAGGCTGAAAGGTGCCAAGTAAATTCAATTCTGTTATTAAATGAGTGGAGGTCCTTTAGGCTATCAACATTGCAGCAAATGCAATTAAAGTGGAGTAGGTTAGTAGCACCAAGCTAGGGAAGACTTTATGCTCTTTACCAAAGAGCTGCATTAGCTCTCTGTTTCAGCAGAAATGGATTTCGGTGTTGGCTTCAGATCTGAGGATCATTCAGTCAGTAACATTTATTGGGCGCCCACTGTATGCAAATAGCTGTTTCTGCCACTTCCTTTCCTACCCACATCCTGAAGCAGGGAGGGGAAGTGGGGAAGAAAAGGCAAAGAGGGCGTGGAGGCCGGCAGGTGGGCATCTCCGGTCGCCTCCAGCCTCACCCCACTGCCGGCGCCGGCCACGCCCCCAGCCTCGCCCTAGCCCCCCAAACCCACTTTAAACTCCCGCCCCCTCTTAACGACGACCAATGCCCGGCCGGGGAGCCCGAAGGAGACCGAGGATTGGCCGGCGCGGCGGTTGCCGAGGTGACGGGTGGGTCCGGCGGGGACCCCGACCGCTGCGGGGGCGAGGGGTGCGGGGCGGCTTCCGCCCCCGGGCCGCGCCGGCTCCTCTCGCGCGCCCCCTCCCCCCGCGTCCCAGCCCGCACCGCTCGGCTGCGGGAGGGGGCGACCCGGCTCTGCCCCCCTCCCCGCGGCCCGGCGCGCCCCGCGCGCCCCCCGCCGGCCTCCGGCTCGGGGCGCACCGCCCTCCGCCTCCGTCTCCGCCCCCAGGACCCGCGGCCGCCCGCTCCTGAGCGCGGCTTCCCCGGCCAGCGGCGCGATGGGCTGCGGGAACTCCACCGCCACGAGCGCGGGCGCCGGCCGAGGTGAGCGGGGGCGCGGGCCGGGGACTCGGGGGCGGCGGGGAGGTCTGCGGGGCGGGCCGCCCGTGCGGGAGAGGCCGGGGTAGGGGTGGGGGGAGAGGCGGCGGGGCGGGGACCCCGCGAGGCAGGGCGCGCAGCCCCCCTCTCTCCCCGTTCCCCATTTTCGGGCCGGGGGGCGCAGGCCGCCCGCTCTCGGAGGGACCCAAGGCAGGGCATTTCCCCACCCCGCGCGGGGGCGGTCTCGGCGGGACGCGGAGAGCCTGCGGGGCGGTCCTGCGGAGGGTGCGCGGGGAGGACGCGCGGCGGGGCTCCCCTGCAGCGGGTAGCCCGGCGCCCTCCGGGGGCAGAGGTCTCCTGCGCGCCGTCCGCAGCCGCTCCCTCCGCGCCCCGCCGCCTCGCGGTCCTCGCCCCCGGCCCCTCGGACCCCTGGCGCTGCGACAGGCAAGTGCGGCAGGGCAATTCAGGACTTTCTCGGTGGTGCTGGTGGCGGCGGGGTGCGAGTGGGTCGGGCAGAGCCGCAGACGGGGCTCCGAAAATTCATCCGAGTCGGTCCTGACGCCTAAACCCGGCCGGGCTGCCCGAAGGATTTCTCCGAGAGGCTGCAGTTTCAAGGATGCTTTAAGACAAAGTGTGACAAAGCTTTCATATTCGCAGTGATCGCTTCATGTAGTTTTCACTGGAAATTCTATTGAAACTTCTTTTACTCCGCTTCATTTTGTGGATTGGCAGGCGACAGCTCCCGAGGTTTCCCCCCTGTCAGCCAGGCTTTCTTGTCGAGTGACTTATTCTAAAGCTCAACTCTTCTTCGCATTTAGCCCAGCTAGCGTCTCCCAGTTAAAGAGTCAGGATCTGTTTGGAGTAATGTCTGCTGGCCTGTTTTGGTGATTCTTCTGGTTAAAGAGCTTCTAGTCTCCTCCAGTTGAGATCAGTCAGATGCCACATCCTATCCCCACCGGCAGGTGCAAGCAGCATTCCGATGCGGCAGTGTTTCCTAGCACGCTGGTGTGGGCGCCCTGTCAATAACTTGGTGACCTTGGGCCTGTCACTTCCCTTAACCCAGACCTCCGTGGAAGATGGAGTTTAAAATTCGAGCCCTGTTTGTTTATTTACTTTAAAGTTTATGTTGGCGTTTTGCTTAGTGGGATCAGATGTGGAAAGCTGCCCTGTTAACTGGCCAAGTTTGTTTTCTCCTGTTTGTGGGTAATCTCACATGGAATATTCCGTTTTCGGAGAAGGCGCTAAAATATGTGGGCTTCTAGTCTCAGAGCTGTGAATTAACCCAGGTGAAGGATTCACTGAAAAGTTGATCTGTTACAGGTGATCTTTATCATCTTGAATTAAATTCTTGTTCTTGGGATATGCAGAGAGCCACCAGGGACCAAATCTTTTCCATCCATGTAACAGTGAGACGGGTTAGTAAGCACCTTGTGCTAACGAGGACAAACAGGATTCTAACCTGACAGTGGCCAGAATGCTCTGGTTGGAAACCTGGAACAGTGTCAAGGCCACATCCTGCACCATGCGTTGTGCCTCTCAATCTGACGTGCACCGGGACCCCGTGCAGGCCACTGCAAGGTTAAGAACAGGGCATCTGGGTGGCCCTGTTGGTTGAGCGTCCGACTCCTGATTTCGGCTCGGGTCATGATCTCACGGTTCTGGAGTGTGAGCCCCGCTTCTATCAGTGAAGAGCCTGCTTGGGATTCTCTCTGTCTTCCTCTCTCTCTGCCCTCCTCTCTCTCTCTCTCTCTCTCTCTGCCCCTCCCCCACTGGAGCATGCGCTTTCTCTTTCTCAAAATAAGTAAGTAAACTTAAAAACTAAATAAAAATTGGGGGCGCCTGGGTGGCTCAGTCGGTTGAGCGCCGACTTTGGCTCAGGTCACGATCTCGCGGTCCGTGAGTTCGAGCCCCGCGTCGGGCCCCTGTGCTGACAGCTCAGAGCCCGGAGCCTGTTTCGGATTCTGTGTCTCCCTCTCTCTGACCCTCCCCCATTCATGCTCTGTCTCTCTCTGTCTCAAAAATAAATAAACGTTAAAAAAAAAAAAAAAACTAAATAAAAATTAAAAGAAGGTCAACAATTATCCACATTAAAAAAATCGTAGGAAGGATTTCTAACATTTTCTTTAAAGTGGAGCTATACGGTTGGTTAGTTCATTTGCGTTTTTATTTATTAATGAACTGCTTGTCAGATTTGGGGCCAGGAGGGAGGAATACTGTTGCTACGTCAGAACAACGATAAGGTAATTTGGAAATGGTAATGTAAGAAAATGGGAAAACATGATTCTTTTTACAGATATTTGGTTGACCTTTTCTTTTTTTTCCCTAGGTGCACATCCCTTATTACATAAAAGGAGGTATAGTTCTGTTGAACAGTACATGCAAAGTGCATGTCTTCTGGTTGGGTAGCCTCTCTTTTGTTTATGAAGAAGAGTTCACATAAGAGCATGCTGTTCTCTCCTCTGGCTTGCTCTTTGCTAAAAATTACTTTTCGTTCAGGGAAGAACAAGATAGCGAGTGCAGACCGTGAAACATGACAGAGAAGACATGATGAGTAAGGACTTACTGCATCACTTCTTTGATGGATCTGCCCCGTCTTTCACAAAGTCCTCCCCCAAACATTTCCTTGCTAGAGTCCAGCTGGCCAGCTTTGGCATTTGGTCATTGTTATTTTGAAATTTTCTGTCAGCTGGTGGCAGGACTTGAGTTTCAGAAAGGAAATGCATCAGGATGAACTATGTAAGGTTAAGAAAAATAAAACCACAGTGCAACGGTATTCGGGTATCTTTCAGTTGTGAACTTTGACATCAGCATCCAAAACGCTATTGACCAAGTTGCGAAGTTGTGGTCCTGAACCCAAGTGGCATGAAATGCATTAAGTAGATGTTGTCCCTGCCCTCTAGGTACTTACCATGCACAACTTCTGAAATATCCCGGGGTCATACAGGTCAATAGCTATCCTTGAGCTTTTCAGCAAGCAATCCATCCACCCATCCATCCATATATACATAATATAAAAGTACAGAGAGAAGGTGAGAAGGGTGCTGAACTTGGAGACTGGGGACTAGGGCTCAAGCTTGACTTTGGCTCTGTGCTGGTTGCGTTGCTATGGGTATTTCATTTCACTTTTCTGAGTTACAGTGAAAGCACTATGTAAGCTGTAATTTATTATAGAGTAGTGGAATATTACCATGTTGAAGGTAAAATGGCTTTCCCTGAGCATTTTTCTGCAAGAATGTGGCAAATCTACTTCCAAAGTGTACATTAACATCTAATAATAATACCCTTAAACCTAAAATCTTTATTATAAGCCCTGTTTTACTCTCTAAGTAATTCAGGTAAAACACGATAATTGTTTCTCCTCTCCCTGATCTATCTGAACAACTGCCTTTCTTGGCTTTTGCCTGGAGAAATTGGTTAATGTGACAAATTGATACTTAGTGTACTTGTGTAAATTTGATTCCATATGTCCAGTATATGGAGAAACTGATATGCAGTAAAATGATCGAACAGCCATAAGGAATCAGCCCCTAGATCACTCAGGCCCTATGTAATTTCTCCCAAGGAGATTTCTAACCATAAACTTCTGCACAGTCCACCTGTACATGCAGAGCACTGGACTTTACTAGGAGCTTTAAGGCAAAGGCTGAGCAACCAGCAAAGGGTGATTGAATGAAATCAAACTTTCACGCCCTTGAGAAGTTGATAGTCTAGGTAGGAAGATGAACCATTTGAGAACATTTGCAAAGCAAAGTATGATAGAATGCACGCTGAACATCCAAGTGCCCAGGAGATGTTGAATAATACAGTTTAATCAGAGGAGGCTTCAGGGAGGAGTTGCGCTGCTGGTCCAAATGGGGTCATGAGAACCATTGCGATTGCAGAAGAGCTCTCTTCATCATAATGTTCTAGTAAGATCACTGTCTCAATGTGGGAGTTTGATTTTCCCCAACCTAGAACTGTGTTAGGTTTCTTGCATAGTCTAGAGTCTAGACCGTAAATGATAGAGCAACATTTGGATTAAATAATCCATTTTAAAAGTGCTGTATTTACCGTAAAGCAGGGAGGTCTGATTGTTTCTCTTTGCTCCCCACCCCCACCTCTCTCTCTCAGCAATTAGATTCTCTGTCCCCTTGTTTTTCTTTGAGCATATATATATTTTTAAACTTAAGTGGAGAAAAGAGTAGCCCTGCATTTAGGCTAATGATCTAAACAGGTCAGCCATTCCCTTTTATATAATCATACATATAGATGGCTAAGCGAGTCTGTAATGTAAGCCAGACCGTCTCTTTTTAGGTAAACCAGAAAATCCTTAAAACGTCTGGATGGTTCCAAATATCTACAGTAGCCTACTTCAGTGCAGGCTAAGGCTGTGGAAATTCTTTGCAGCAGAGGACTTATTTCAGATGTATTCTGCCCATGGTAGTTGATTGAAATTTTTAGTTGTAGTTTTTCTACCAGATATATATGTAACTGGTAAGTGTCTGATCATAACTTTGTGGCAGCTTAGTATCAGAAAGTTTCTGTAATGGTTCTTCTGCTCTTTATATAATATTAGTCTGAAGAGGAGGAGTTTAATGATTATTTACTCTATTTTTATCAGTGTACCCAGGGAGTTAATACAATCCTTTTGAGTCCAGTTATTTAGATTAGTTTTTTCCTCATCAATTCGCCAGATAATTGCATTCTCTTCTTTTGATGTAGCTGTGTGGTCCAGCTTTAGTGTACATGTATCAATGGTTCGGTAGTCCTGAAATGTTGCAGCTGTGCTTAGCGTTAGTGCAGGCCGTATGGGGGAATAACAGAAAATTTTGTTGATAGCACCCAGGAAGTCACTTATGTCATAAGTGGTGTTTTCTTTTCATGTTTATTTATGTGAGACAGAGTGCAAGCAGGGGAGGGGCAGAGAGAGACGGAGGCACAGAATCTGAAGCAGGCTCCAGGCTCTGAGCTGTCAGCACAGAGCCTGACGCGGGGCTTGAGCCCACAAGCCGTGAGATCATGACCTGAGATGAGGTCGGACGCTTAACCGAGTGAGCCACCCAGGCACCGCGGGCCTGGCTGGCTTTAGTAGTTCACGTTGGTTATAGGGTGTTGGGAAGGAAGGAAGAGTGGGAAGGAAGGCAGGAAATCCTCAGAGTTGAGGGGGGGCCTCTGGTGCCACAGGGCCCCAGTTCAAATCCTGCTTTTGTCATTTATCAGCTGTGTGACCTTGGGCAACTCACTTAAACTGTACCTTAGTTTTCTCAACTATAAAATGAGGGAGTAATAATAGAACTTACTCAGGGTAAAATGAGTTAATGTAAGCAAAGTACTTAGAACAGCGTCTCGTATATTGTAAGCACTCCCTGTGCTGTTTATTATTAATGTAGGGAAAGACTTTGGTAACTGGTGTAGAAGGAAAGAGTGGGCATACAGCAGGGGCATACTTTAAAGCTGCTGCCTGGAGTCAGGGGAGTGAGAAGGGCCTGGAGTGTTGGAGGCATTGACGTCAGAGACCCCTGGGACAGCCAGGCTGAGGATGGGCTGCATGGGACGGAGAAATAAAAATGAACCCAAAGAAATGCCTGGGTCACTGGAAGATTCTGTCGCCTCTAAAGGGAAGGTAGGAAGGTGGGGGTGATTGGTATTCTCCTGGAGGTTGCAGTGAGAAGTGATGGTGAATGAGGAGAGATGTAGAAGTACTTCTGTCCAGGCATTTAACCATTCATGCGACAGAATCTGGACAGCATCAGGACGTTCCCGCGTCCTGGCTCCCCGGAACTGACGTTGCTGTTGCGTGCAGGGTTTGTAAAGGTGACCTCAGCGAGTTACTCAGTTCTGCCATAAGCCACTTAGCGCTCGATATAGACATGGTTAAATTATGATATAGGAGCGAGATGCCAACTCCTTACCTTATGTCTGTACTTATGTGGCAGCCTTTATTTATTAATTTTTAGCTGCCTAACGTGGAGCTGCTCACGTTACGTGCTCCATATTCATGCACGTAATTTTATATTTCTAGGACACATTGACCTGGATTTTTTTCTCCCTTACTGAAGAGATGACTTACGAATCTAGTTCTTTTATTGGCTTCTTGAAAAAATAACATTGCTTTGGATGAACTATGAGCTGTTTTTCAACTTCTTTTGGCCAAACTGAGACTATGACATCGTTTTAGAACTATTATGGGTCAGAAGAGACATCACAAGCTGTCAAAATTAAAGAGAAGTTTGTTTAGTTTTTCTGTAGTTATGTTTATACAGTTCTCAGAGGGCCTTTTCTTTCCTTTTATAAAACAAAGAGTAAGACATTCCTGCCTATTTTTTATTATTTCCCATAAGAACCATAGTCATTTGTGTTTCTGGTCATTTATGCTGAAAGAAGAGTGATTTGCAAATCTTTAGTGCTTTTTTAGAAATACTTCATGTACACAATTTTATTTTTTGGCGCGTGTGTTTAAATTATCACCACTCAGTCGGAAGAAGGAAGTATGATTTAATATGTAATTTAGCAATTTATTTACTTGTGAATATTTCGTCTGTAACATTTCTATACATAGAACATATATTTATAACATAAATTCTATACGGTGCAATAGAACGGTGATGGAAAAAGGCATTAATAGGCTAGTTTGTCCTGGTGTCTGGGTTAGTCGGTTAAGCATCCGACTCTTGATCTCAGCTCAGGTCGTGATCTCCCAGTTCGTGAGATCCAGCTCCTGGATCGTGTGGGGCTCTGCGCTGACAGCATGGAGCCTGCTTGGGATTCTCTCCCTCCCTCCCTCCCTCTCTCTCTCTCTCTCTCTCTCTCTCTGCCCTTCCTCCGCTCACACTCTCTCTCTCTCAAAATAGATGCACATGAAAGAAAGAAAGAAAGTAGAACCTTTCTCTAAAAATTAATTAATTAATTAAATAGGCCAGTTTTTGAAATGTAAAAATGTATGTAGCCTTTTTTTAAAAAAGATAGATCTTTTCTTTATATTAGCATTTGGCACATGGGAGGAAGCTTGTGACAATAACTGTATGAATCTGAACAATGTTGAGAACGTACCCGACTGTACAGCTCACTCTTCATTTGTAAGGCTGTTTAGATTGCGAAGGAACGTCTGTCTATAGGAACCAAGGTGTGACGTCCGTCTCCCTAAAACTGCTGAACCCGTGTTGTGTCTTGTAGCTGGCTTGCTTTATCATTCATGAGGAGTAAGATTGTGTCTGTGTTTCTAGAATGTATGACTGTAACATTAAATTTAATCCCTCCCCCTGCAAACCTTAATTTTGCTATATATTTCTTTTCTTTTAAAAAAATTTTTTTTTTTAACGTTTATTTTTGAGACAGAGAGAGACAGAGTATGAGCTGGGGAGGGGCAGAGAGAGAGAGGGAGACATAAAATCTGAAATAGGCTCCAGGCTCCAAGCTGTCAGCACAGAGCCCGACGCGGGGCTCGAACTCACGGACCGTGAGATCATGACCTGAGCCGAAGTCGGCCGCTTAACCGACCGAGCCACCCAGGCGCCCCTATATATTTCTTTTCAAAAGAGAATTTTGGGTTTTAGAGGGAAGGAGGAGGACAGGGGTGAGAGGTGTCGTGGGAGGAATGGTGGCCTCTAAAAAGATATGGCTGTATCCTAATCCCTGAAATGTGTGGATTATCTTACTTGGAAAAAGGGTCTTTGCAAATGTAATTACGGTAAGGATTGTGCGATGAGGAGATCATCCTAGATGGTCTGGGTGGGCCCTAAATCCAGTGATAAGTGTCCTTATAAAAGAGACACAGTGATGTGGGGACGTGGGTGGAGTAGAGTGCACACACCATGAGGTCACAGACCAAAGAATGCCAAGGAATGCTCACTGCCACCAGATGCTAAGAGGAACATGGAAGTTTGAACCTGTTGATGTCTTAATTTTATGCATCTGGACTCCAGAACTCCAAGAGCAGAATTCTGTTGTTTTCTGTGTCCCTCACCATAGATTTAAGGGCAAGGTGCCGTAAGATGTTCTCAATTCTTTTTTTTTTTTTTTTAAACTTTATTTATTGTGCATGCACGTGTGCAAGGGCACATTGGGGAGGGGCAGAGAGTCTCAAGCAGGCTCAGCGAAGAGCCTAATGCCAGGCTCGATCCTGTGAACTGTGGGATTGTGACCAGAGCCCAAATCAAGAGTCAGACGCTTAACTGACTGAGCCACCCAGGCACCCCCAAGATGTACTCGCTTCTGACACCAGTCGCAAGTACTGGGTCCCCATTACTCCCACTTCTATCCAACTTGGCAGCAAATTTGGGTGTTCCCACAGCTCTTCTCCTCAGATTTGATAATTTGCTAGAATGGCTTAGAATCCAGGAAGGCACTTTAGTCACGGGTTTAAATTTACCAGTTTATTATAAAGGACACAAACGAACAGCCAGATGGAGAGGTACATAGAGTCATGTCTGGAAGGGTCCCGAGTATAGGAATCTCTGCCTCCATAGAGTTGGATTGTGCCACCCCCCTAGCACATAGATGTGGTCGCCAAGTCAGACGCTCTCGGAACCTTGTTGTTTAGGGGTTTTTAAAGAGGGTTCATTACATAGGCCTGATCGATGGAATCATTGGCTATTGGTGATTAACTCAATCTCCAGCTCCTCTCCCCTCCCTGGGGAACAGGGATGAGACCAAAAGTTCCAAGCTTCTAACAAGGCTTGGCTTTCTTGGTGACCAGTCCCCATCTCGAAGCTATCTTGGGTCCTGCCAGGAGTCCCTTCATTAGTATGAAAGAGGCTCCTGTTACCCTTATCACTCAGGAAATTCCAAAGGTTTTAGAAGTTTTGTGCCAGGAACAGGGGACAAAGCCCAAATATTTTTCTATGACCCCACAATATCAGATTAAATTTTTAAAGTGTTTGAATAAATTGGGTTTGCTATGCATTTTCAAGTGACTGAGGCTTTTGAACTTTGAGACTCATGAATAAAATATTAGTCTTTTGAAGTGTGTAAAGTAAAAGGTATACACAGTCTTGGTGAAGTGAAGTGATGTTTGAAACAACCAACAATGTTTAATTGTTTCCTACTTTTTTGTCTGTAGGGAAGTGTTCTTCCCTATAGACCCAAACCATTTATAATAACTTTTTGTCACTGAAATTGCATATAGTACTTGTCTGAGAGCAAACCTTAGACCCTTTCTCTTTTTTAGGAAGGTACTTAAAATTATCATCCTTTATACAGTTTTGGAAAATAGTCATCAGATCTCTAGTGTATATATTTTGTGATGATTTCATGCCACAAGAAGCATTGTTACCTTTCCTCCATCTCTGTTTCTTCTGAGGCCATTATATTAATGCGTCAAGGCTATGTTTAAACGGTAAAGAGTCATTTTGGCAGGAAATGAGGTGGTGCTAACAGGAATCAATGTTGTATCCCAGGGGCCAGGAAAGAATTAGATACCTTTATAAATATTTGTTTAGCAAATGATAAATCACATGGACCATAAACACAATTTAAAGCAAATGGGATTTTGCCACTATCTGAATTGTTCTAGATAATTTTTTTTTTTTTTTTTTTTTTTTTTTGTGGCATAAATTCTCTAGAGATCTCCCTCTGGTTAATTAAAATCAATATATAGGTGAATTGTGATTACAGTGTTGTGGTGAGGGTAATGATTTTTCTTCAATTTAGTTTTACAGTTTTATACTTTTGCAGAACAAAGACATTTTACATTAAAAAAATTTTTTTTTTTAAACATTTATTTTATTTTTGAGACAGAGAGAGACAGAGCATGAATGGGGGAGGGTCAGAGAGAGGGAGACACAGAATCTGAAACAGGCTCCAGACTCTGGGCTGTCAGCACAGAGCCCGACGCGGGGCTTGAACTCACGGACCGCGAGATCATGACCTGAGCCGAAGTCGGCCGCTTAACCGACTGAGCCACCCAGGCGCCCCGAAGACATTTTACATTTTATGTACCTGCATATTCTGATAGTTTTGCCAAGGTTTGCAACAATAACACATTTTTTATTTTTTTTTTACTCTGAGAACTTGTGTGTTGGGGAGTCATGTTATACCTGTTCTGGTTCTATAAAATCATTACTACCATGTTCCCTTGCTTCTAAGATGCACATTTTCCTCCCTTAAAACAAAAAATGGAGCATATATTATGATCAAGTGAATACCTGTAGTGTTTCTGACTTCTTTGCCCACCCCGCCACTGCACGTATTAAACAGATGGTGCCCTTTAAATGAGGGACATTTGCAAACAGGAAAAATGGTGGGCTGACTTCCTTTGGGAAGGTAATACCAGGCACCTGCATGGGGCCTGCAGCCATCAGGTGAAGTGAATGGAAGGTTCCCTTCACCTTCCATTGGCTTCCAATGGCTGATTAAGTACTCGTTAGACAACATGTTGCTGTTTTGAAACTAGTTACGCACACATTGTGCTTTGTCTTCTCAGCTGCTTTTAATCTGCCCAGTATTAGCAATTGAAGCAGTGATTTAGTGACCTTGGACGGAATGATCAGAGCAAGGACTTTGCGTGGGTCTCTGCCTTCCCATCCCACACTGTTCTTTCCCTACCACCCTGGGGCCATCCCCAAGATGGAGTGAGGTGGCTTCTGTCCCCTCTGCTCTCTGTGTGGATTTATCAGATGGCCCTTCATCTCTCTGCTGAGGACTCATGGTCCACACTATGATCTCTGCTCTCTTCTCTCTGGAAGACTTTGCAGAATCAAAGTTTCCCACCCCTCTGGCTCTCCTGACCACAATAAACCCTCAAAACATTCCCTGTGCTTTTCCATGAAAATGAAAATATGAAAATCAAGATATTATTTTCTCTCTAGACTTTCTTCCAAATTCTTACACTCGTTTTGACTCTGAAATAAAACATTCATTTACACAGGTTTTTGGTGGCACTAATCTTTTGCTTATTTTTTCTATCAAAACATCCAATGTTCTTAGGTTAAGATTTTTTTTTTTTAATTTTAGGAATTTATTTTGGTTTTATGACTTCAGGTTCCAAACCAACTTTTATTTCTATAATTTTAATGATAGTTGTGACATAAAAATGTCACTCTTCTCTAAAGAAAGGAATGAAGTTTGTTACAAAGTTAGGGTTTGGTCAGAACCTTAAAAGAATTTGTTTGAGACACAGTCTTGATTATCTTTATGCTCTGCTTTGAATGTGTAGGATTACAGATCTTAAATTAGTATCACCGGGGTACAGTTTGTGCAGTTTTGGCAATAACTTTTCCTGCAGGTTTATTGCTTACTTTGTAGCACATTTTTTGTTTTCAAATCTCTATGACTTGGGCAGAAATTATTTTAATTCCCATTTCATAGGTATGGAAATCGAGATATTAATTTCTAATGAAATTGACTGCTAATTAATAATAACACCTTAGCTATTTTTATGTAGCAGACTTTATTCTAGGTGTTGACATGCATCTTTAAAAAAAATCTTGGGGTGCCTGGGTGATGCAGTCAGTTAAGTTGCCGACTTTGGCTCAGGTCATGATCTCACAGTTTGTGAGTTCGAGCCCCACGTCAGGCCCTGTGCTGGCAGCTCAGAGCCTGGAGCCTGTTTCGGATTCTGTGTCTCCTTCTCTCTCTGCTCCTCCCCTGCTTGCACTCTGTCTCTCTGTCTCAATCTCAAAAATAAATAAACATTTAAAATATTAAAAAAAAATCTCCACAGTAGCATCAGATAATGAAAGATGAAACTGAAGCTGCAAAATAAAATATGGGCATTTATTTGGGGGGTCTTAGGGATTGCAATCTGGGAGACAGGAATTTGACCAAAGTTGAAAACATACTCTGAAAAGACAAAGGAGGTTAGAGTTTTTAGAGGAAAGAGAAGGTGTTCATAAATTGTTTTGAAGAAAAGGTGTTTGGTGCTGGCCTAAGTACAGTTAAAGCAATCCATGTGTGATTGGTTGCTAGTGTGAGAAAGCCCGTTTTGGTCCATTATAACATAAGTAGATGCCTTAGCTTTTAGCTGAGTTCAGCAAAAGGATTCTGAGAATTTGGAACAGAATATGTGCATGAGCTGGGCCTGCCTCCTCACTGTCCTCCCTGATCCATTTTTTTTTTTTTTAAGTTTTAGTTCTTTATTTTGAGAGAGAGAGAGAGAGAGAGAGAGAGAGAGAGAATCCCAAGCAAGCTCCACACTGTCAGCTCAGAGCCCGACACGTGGCTCCATCTCATGAAAGTGAGATCACGACCTGAGCCCAAATCAAGAGTCAGATGCCCGCTCAGCTGACTGAGCCACCCAGGTGCCCCCCACCCTGTTCCATTTTAAATGGAACCATAGCTCTTAGCTGTGGTTATTCCATTTTATTCTCTGTTCTACATTAACTTTTGAGAAAGAGACTCGTATTACCCTCATTTGACACAAGGGAGGGAAGTGAGGTTTTAAGAGATTAAAAAACACTACCTAGTATAGTTGGAACCAAGTTCTGTGTCGCTCAGATGAGGATCCTGGGAGGAGGCAGTGTGTAGATGGGGCTGGCCATGTTGGGGAGAGAATCTGTGCTGAATGATAGGAATGGGGTCTAGAAGAGAGGGGTTGTTTTTGGCATGTGGGTGGGAAGCCAAGATGGGACAGGGTTCAGTAGCAAATAGGAGCAGAGTTAGATATGCATGTAACACCCTTGGGAGCTAGGCTGGTGTCCTTAAGACTCGTAGTTTACTGAGGATGTCCCTCCAATTTGTCTTGTGCTTTACTTTGTGACTAGTGCATGGTGTGACTTAAAGCAAGGCCATGTGGACACCAGCTTAGAACATGTGTGACTTAGAAATGAAAATATTTCTCAAATCTGTCAGCTTATCTGGAAAATGAAGGGATCGGATTAGGTGATCTGTAAAATCCTGTCTAGAACTGACACCTTAGAGTTTATAGAATTGTTAAAAGTGGGCAGAAGAAATTCAAATTTTAATATTTGAATATAATGATTTTCTTGCTCTCTTTTTTTCTTTTTGAAGTGATCTTTTTAAAACATATTTTCAACTTGTCTCTTCTAGAACATCATTTTGGATGGGTATCGGGATTAATATTTTTGTAGCAATTCTATCACAGTAATGCAAACCTTTTTTTCCCCCCTAGGCCCTGCGGGAGCAGCTAAAGATGTGTAAGTAGTTAATATTATGATTTTCTAAACTCTTTTTGAGGAAGACACTGTTTTTCATGATCATGGCCTTTCAATATATGTAGGTATGCCTGAAAAGACATGGGAATACTGGCTGTACTGTGTAAAAATCAAGAGTTTCATCTGGTGTATAACTAAAGTGGTATTTGAAGAATGATACTGTGTTACTAATTATTCCGTTTTAGCCTTTCAGTTACCCTAGCACTGTAACTCAGAACTTTCAGGAAGGGAAACATTTAATTGTGCTTCCTTCCCAACTTATGCCAAAATTTCTTCTAATTGAAAGCAAGTGGTTATGGGAGAATTAATTTAGCACATAGCTCCTATGACTATGCTGTAGAGTTAGCCATTGGGGAGAGGCTGGAGCGAGCATTTATCAAATGCACACTGAATTTTAAAACTAAAATTGAAAATTTTCTTTAAGTTTATTCATTTTGAGAGAGAGAGAGAATGAGCGGGGAGAGGGGCAGAGAGAGAGAGGGAGAGAGAATCCCAAGCAGGCTCTGCACCATCAGCCCAGAGCCTGATGCGGGGCTCAAACTCACGAACTGTGAGATCATGACTTGAGCTGAAATCAAGAGCCAGATGCTTAACGGACTGAGCCACCGGGTGCCTCTGATAATTAGATATTGGAGTGAATGTATGTGACCATTCAACATAGTCAATATTGAGTTGATCCTTTACACCACAGGACATTGATAAAGGGGCATGTATCTCCCTGGGAGAGGTTTCTGGAGCTCAGGAACCCTTCCAGTGTTTCCATCATGCCCCTTCTCTCCGTCTTAATACCTCTCATCTAGGACAGAAGGGACATTGCTGTAGTGAGTATTTGTGGTTACTCCGTGGAGAGTGGGATGGACCCCACCCCCCAGCCAATTTGGATGGTAATACTGATGGAACCACACACATACCAAGGAGGATAGGAAGATTTCTTCCTCTACACACATAATGAGGCTTTCTGGGGGAGAAGAGTAGGCACCCACCTGGCCCATCAGCTTGAGTGAAGGAAGAGGGTGGCGGTGAGTGGCTTTGGTTTTTATTGGGGTTGGGAGTGGGGCTGGTTGAGGGGCTCGTGTGCAGGGGGAGCGGCCTGCCTGATTTTGTTGTCCTCACTGGCACTAAGGAAGTAAAGTCCCTGCTTTCTCGGATCCACTCGCACTGGTGTGAGGCGAAATGGGGCGTGGTCAGACTTGAAAGCTGTCAGTGGTCAGACATCAAAAATAGAGTCAGACTTTTTTTTTGTTTAATTATAGGGAAGATTCAGAGAAGATTCGAATGGGATTGTTTTTCAAGAGGTTTTTCAAGAGTTAAATATGTATCTTATGTGGGACTTCAGGTACCCAAGAAGGAGTCTACATTGCTTCAAACTCCTGATTGCAGCGTTTGAGTTTATTCCCACAACTTTTAGCAACAACAGCTTCCGCATCCTGACCTTATTCCTGTCATTGCTGTATCTTGGTCTCCCTCAGCCCCTCCCTTCCGTTTCTATACATTGTTGCCAGATTCATTTCCTCAGGCACTCCCCTGCCCTTGTAGGACGTCCGCTCAAAAATTTGCAGTTATTCTCCATTGCCTGCTGGATTGAGCCCAGAATCCTTTGGGAACAGGAAGGCCATTTATGTTTTAGCCTTTATTTGACACACTCTGCATGAGGTGGAAGGAATCACTGCAGTTGGGGTGAGCAAGGCCAAGGATGGGAAGTGAGCTAAGTCCTGCTCTGTGAGGCCTCTGTCAGGGGCCCCCTGACCTCCTGTGTTCTGCCTCTGATCCTTGTGTTTTGCTGTCCCTCTGCCTGGAATGGCATTTTTCTCAATTCTGTTATAAAAAAATGCTATCTCTTCTTCAGGGCTTATGTCTTGTTTGTGGGAAGAATTTCTTGGATCTCTCAACTGGATAGAGTGTCTTTTTCTTCTCAAATGTTATAGCATTTTGGACCTTTCTAATGACACATCGAATTGGGCTTATATTGTAGCTATTTATCTTGTCCTCCTCGGGCAGTGAGGGAAGTGAAATGTCTTACCCATCTGGAACGTCTCCCATAGTTATTAGTATTGTGTTTTGAAGGTGGTGTTCAATGAACAGTTGCCGAATGAATGCCGTCATTTCTGTTCCAGGAGAGAGATTGACAGCTTGACTTTTTCTTTCTTTAAGAGGCATGGAAATTCCTAATAAAATTTAGTGATGCTTTTGTCAACAGAATTAACTATTCTAGGATATGAGATGGGTAATTTAATTACTTTTTGAAATCCTAACTTCTCCAGATCTAAAATTTCTGTGACTATATATATACTTCATTGTATGTCCTAGAAAGATATAATTTTAGTTAATGATTGACTCTTTTAGAAATTAATGTAGCAAACTGGAAAAAGTTAACGACTATTATAGTATTACTTTTTCTTGCACAAAAGGTATATTTAAAAGTGTTCTTTTGTTTTTTTCTAACTAGAAGGTAAATATTTATAAATCTTGACTATGAATGAACAAGGAGCTATGAAATAAAGACACTTAAAACTTTTTTTTTTTTAAAGCATGGGGCTTGAACTCATGACCCTGAGATCAAGACCTGAACTGAGATTAAGAATCAGACACCTAACCGACTGAGCCACCCAACAATTTAAACTTTTTAATATGAAGATTTAATTTAAAAAAATTTAATATTTATTTTTGAGAGAGAGAGAGAGAGAGAGAGAGAACGAACAGGAGAGGGACAGGGAGAGAGGGAGGGAGACACAGATTCTGAAGTAGGCTCCAGGCTCTGAGCTGTCAGCAAAGAGCCTGACACAGGGCTCGAATTTATGAACTGTGATATCATGACCTGAGCTGAAGTCGGCTGAGGCACCTAGGCGCCCCAAAGATTTAGTTTTTTTAGGTTTATTTATTTACTTTGAGATTGAGAACATGAGTAGGGGAGGGGCAGAGAGAGGGAGAGGGAGAGAGAGAATCCCAAGTGGGCTCCACAATGTCAGTGTAGAGCCTGACGTGGGGCTTGAACTCATGAACCATGAGTTCGTGACCTGAGCTGAAATCGAGAGCTGGATGCTTAATTGACTGAGCCACCCAGGCGACCCATGAAGATTTAATTTTTTAATCTAGAGAGACTGATCCCAAACCAAAAGAAGTGGCCAAAATTATATAATGGGTGCTAAGAGTACAGAACTTCATGTAGGGCAACCATCATATTAGTATGCAGAGAACATAAAAGTCTTTTGGGGGGATTATGGTTTAGTTTTAGAAGTGAGAAATACTATAATCACTCTCTTAGTATAACAAAAAAAACCCATTCTCTAGGGAAGGTTTGCCTTTTCTTTCCCATTTGCCTCTTTTCTGTAGACAAGAAGCCAGGATACGGTAACAAATAAAATGATACTTCTGCCTTTTAGTAGGTTATTGTCTATTGGGGACCAAAATAGAGTGATAGGTGCTGATTATGAAAATAGTCAGAATTTAATGCTGGTCTGGGTCTTGAGGGATGAATAGGAGTTCGTGTGGAGAAGAGAAGAATGACAGCCCAAGCAGAGGAGCATGACAAGAAGCACATGGGTGCAAGAGAGCCTCAGCTCTTCTGTGAGGAGCCTGTCAGTTTGTTCTGGAGCCTGGAGGGCATGCTCAACAGAGATGCAAGACGAGGCCGATGGCCTGAGCTGGCTTGTGAAGGGCCTTTGGTTCCAGGCCAGTGATTGCATTTGATATTATATGCATTCAGGAGCCATTAGAATTTTAAGGTGGGGAATTCAAAGATTGTGTTTGAGCTTTTAGGGTGGTAACTCCCAAGACAGGGCAGTTTGTGAGCTGGGGGAAGAGTGGACGCATGGGGAGTTAAGGGGGTGAGGGAGTTAAGAGGGAGGCAGACGGAGGGGCAGACTGCAAGCAGTAGCCTGGGAAAGAGAAGAGCTGCTCTGAGTTCAAAGTACTCTTGGAATAGGATTAAGGTTTGTTGACTGACAGATTGGAGAAGGAAAGGAAGGGCAAATCTGAGGATCACGTTGTGGTTTCAAACTTGAGCCAAGGGAAGGGATGGCTAACAATCCAAATAGGCAGATGGGCTAAAGGGGGAAGGGAAGCCATTGGATGTGGCGTGGTGGCCACACGGGTCACCTGGGGGACTGTAGTTTCCACTGAGTGATGTGAGTAGTAATTGGCTCAAGGTGGAAGTGGGCGGGGAGCGGGGAAATGGTGTGTGGTCTTTTGTTGTAAAAGGTTTGCCAGTAAGGGAGGGAAGGCTGGTGTTAGGTTACGAGAGGGTGATGAATGGAAGCGTTGAATTACTGTATTGTGCACCTGAAGCTAATATACACTGAATGTTAGCTAACTGGAATTTAAATAAAAACTTTAAAAAAGGTAAAAAAAAAAAAAAGAGGAAGCATATTTTTAAAAACTGTATTTCCATTAAAAATTTTTTTTTAACTCACAGAGCATGAGCAGGGGAGGGGCAGAGAGAGAGAGAGAGGGAGACACAGAATCTGAAACAGGCTCCAGGCTCCGAGCTGTTAGCACAGAGCCCGATGGGGGCTCGAACTCACAAACTGCGAGATCATGAACTGAGCTGAAGTCGGATGTTTGACTGAGCTACCCAGGCGCCCCAAAAGTGTATTTCTGTTATAAAAGGAATACCTAGAAAATTTGGAAAGTGCAGAAAAATATTTTTTTTTAAAAAGAAAATAATTAGCTATTATCCTACCACCAGAAACAGCCATCATGAACACTTTACACAATTTTCTTCAATTTCTTCATTTTTCTATTTCTGCTCGGTTGTGTGTGTGGATGATTTTGTCTATGGAAGTTTGTTTTGCTTTTTGTTTATTTTCTAAGTGCCCATGGACGGAAGGGTGGAAACCAGCGGAGTGAGATGTGCTGAGGGTGGTTTGGGGAGGGCGTCATCTCTGATAAGGGGGACCATCTGATGGAAGTGAATCCCAGAAGAGGCGGAAGGGCTAAACAACTTAAGAGAGAAAGTTAACCTTAGTAACTTGAGATGTGGAGGGAAGCCTGGGTGAGGATATACAGGCATATCCTCCTTTTATTGCATTTTTGCTTTACTGTGCTTTGCAGATACTGCATTTTTTACAAATTGAAGGTTTGGGTCATCCCCGAGTCAAGCAAATCTGTGGGAGCCTTTTTTTTCTTTTTTGGCAACAGCATTTGCAACTTCGTGTCTGTGTCACATTTGGTAATTCTCAATATTTCAGCCTTTTCAATGTCATATTTGTTATGGTGATCTGTGATTATGGCTAACAATAATGTACTTTTTGATTAAAGTCTGTACATTGTTTCTGTAGACATAGTGTTATTGTACACTTAATAAACTACAATATAGTGCAAACATAACTTTTATATGCACTGGGAAACCAAAACATTCATTTGACCTGCTTTATTGTGATACTTGTTTTATGGCCGTGGTCTGGAACCTAGCCTACAATATCTCTGAAATATGCTTGTAGAGAAATGTAATCACCATAGCGTATCAGTGAGTGAGGCTTTCTTTTTCTCTCTCCCTCTGTCTCTTAAAAATTAAATCACAGTGCTGTAACATGCAAAACAAAATAGATGTGGATTCCATGTGATGCCGGTTGGCTGCTTTCACAAACCTGCAAAAACCAACCATGCTTTTTGCCTTATTTCAGTGAATTTTCGTAGCTATTTGGCACAAATAGGTTGTGTTGGGATATTTTTGGTTGGAAATGGCAGAAGCCCAGCTTAAACTGGCCTAAACAAACAAACAGGAAGGAATTTATTGGCATGTGTAATGGAAAAGCTCCAGGGGTTTGGCCCTAGTCACAGCTGGATCCAGGTGATCAAATGACAGGAAGAAACTCATCTCTGCTTTCCTGTTTTAGGCTCCATTCTTAGGAAGCTTTCCCAAGTAGTGATGGAGATGGCCAACTTTTTATCTTATCAGCTTAATAATTCCTGTGGAGGGGCACCTGGGTGCCTCAGTCGGTTGAGCGTCTGACTATTGATCTCAGCTCAAGGCATGATCTCAGGGTCATGAGTTCAAGCCCTGTGTTGGGTTCTGTGCTGGGTAGTGAGATACTTTAATAATAATGATGATAATAATAATAATAATAATAATAATAATAATAATAATTCCTGTGGAAAAAGAGCTTTTCTTTCCCAGCAGTATGATTAAAAATCCTAGGGCTAGGACTCTCCCTGCCCGTGCATGGGGTCATGTTCCTCTCTCAGAATCAACCAGTGAGCCAGGGGAATGTTGGCTTCTCATTGGCCAGGCCTGGGTCATGTGTCTACCACTGGAGTCAATCAGCATCATTAGCTCCACCTGACCATATATGGTCAAAGAGTGGGAGAGTGGTGGTCCTCACACTACAGACAAATTGGGATGCTGTTACCCAAATGGGGCAAACATACGCAAAGTACATTCTGCACTAGGTCAATTTCCATCTCTTTATTCAAATTTTAAGCAATAATTATAAGAATATTACAAACATATTTTAGTAAGAAACAGTATTAAAGAAGATGACACTAATTTAATGTTTGCTACTGAAAATAAAAGATCATAGCCACTCAGCTTAAATGAGGTATTTCAAATACTTTTTTTGCTTAGAACTTGTATGGTGACCTTTCATGAGGATTCCGTTCTTGACAAAGCAATTTTATTGCTCTGGAAGGTAGCAGCTACAGAGGAGAATATCTCAGAATGAGTTAACAGAAAATACATTGAAGCGCTGCTTTTTAAATTAAAATGAGATTATGACTCTTTCATCTCGAGTGTCCTTGGAATCCTTTATGAATTTCTCATGTCTAATGCACCTGTGTCAGCTGAACATTCTCTACTCCTAGTTACAAACCTGAGTGTATTGGTGAAGAAGCAGGAGGTTGAGGTGCATGGTGTGGAAGTGACAATGAAAAAGCATGCATTTTGGAGGCAGAGAGACCCGCATTTATTTATTTTTATTTTTTATTTTTAACTTTATTTATTTTGAGAGAGAGAATCCCAACCAGGCTCTGCTCTCTCAGTGCAGAGCCTGAAGTAGGGCTTGATCCCACGAATGATGTGAGATCATGACCTTGGCCGAAATCAAGAGCTGGACGCTTAACTGACTGAGCTCCCCGGGTGGCGGTGTCCTCTGTAATCCATCTAGTTTGGCTGGTAAAATTGGGATGATGGTAAGTGTACAGGGCAGCCATCTTCATCATTATCGTCATCATTGTTCTCAGTTCCTAGAGCTTATCTTTATTGAGGACTGTATGCCATACAGTGATTTCCAGCATCTATGTTATCCCATGACGATCTGATGGAGACAGTAATGCTGCTTCATTTTACAAATGAGGATATGGGGCCCAGAGAGGTTAAGTAACTGCTCAAGGGTTGTGATGGTTATTGGTACAGTATATTTAGTATCCCAGGATGATACTTGGCATTATGCTTTGCTGCTGCCTATACATGGGAGTTAGAAGTGTTTGATGCTTTAAGTGTCACTGAAAAGACTTGGCAGAGGCTCTGTCACAAACACTTGGCAGTAGAAGACCCAGCGCAGAGCTGCAGTTCAGAACCACGCAGTCCCGCTGTCTGCCTGTCGGTACACAGTTCGATTCTCCTTAGGTAGGGCAGTGCAGTAGGAACAGGAAGACAGAAAGCAGATGGGTGGGTTCATCCTGGGACACAGAGATTGGTGTGACCAGCAAGGGTGGATGAAGTGCTTGGCTGCAAGGCACATGCTGGAGAGGGGGAGCCTAAGGGGCTGATGAATGGGGAGAGCGGGCGGATGGCTGGACTGGAGGCTTCTTGGGGATGCAGGGAGAGGGGAAGATCGGAATAATGATTTTTCCCCCCTCTAGGGAGTGAGATTGTCTACTGTAAAATGTCAGAGGTGAAGTAATTCCAGGAACTAAGCTCTTCAGAGCAGTCATGGAGGGAGTTATTAGAGTAGCAACAAAAGTTGTTGGAATAGGGGAAGTCAGCAAAATGTGAAGCAAAGGTCGATTGGGTGATTTTCATGGAATTTAAAATACTCCAAGATAATGATGGTTCAGAAGAAAACCTCTGGGTCAGGGCCAAAATCTTTAGTGTATTTGGGGCTGCCGTAGCAGGGTTCCAGTGTCCAGAGGAGAGTGTTTGAATGAAGGTGACATTGGCCCTATCTGAAAGAGCTCTGTGGGGAGGTTGGGAGCCTGCTGGCTTCATCTCCTGTTTGGAGACACTGGGAGATTTTGAGAAAAGTGATACCAGCAGGGAAAAGCAAGTTTTCTTAAGATAAGGAGGTGGAGAGAACATTCCTGTCTTTAACAAATGATGCTTCTGCAGCCATTGCCAAAATAATCCTAAGCGCTGTGTGTTTCTTAGAAGGAGAGCAGAAGGAGGGGAGGGGAATTGCAATTTGGCTCTCAATCCATTGCCCTCATACAAAGAATGAATGTTATCCATGTTTTCCAGTAATACATTCTGGAAGAAAGAACAGGACCAATATTGGCCAAGGGGGTCATACAAGAAGAGAGATTTAAAGATAACTCTTCAAAGAAGTTTTGAAATCTTGAAGAAATGAATGAGATTACATATATTCCAAAATATGTAATTAAGTGTTTGGTAGAATTGATTGGAATCACACTTAAAAAGCAGGAGTCATCAAAAGAACGTATTATAAAGAAAATTAAATGATTATACTTTATCCAGGGAGCTGTAGTGTCAGCGGGAAGTCAACATTGTCAATTAATAAACCTATTCCAAAATATTATCATGAATGGCAACTAAAAATAGATAATTAGAGCTACGCACATGGTCTCCAGAGGTTTCCATATTAAATCTTATTGTTTACAAATCAAAATAAGTTTGGCCTCTTTAGCAACACTGCAAATATGGAAAAAGAAGAGACTGCAGGCTGTTTTTTCTACTTGTTAGATTATCGCTAATAAGAAACTCTATATTTAGAACATTTTTCTTGATAAGTAAGTAAAAATATAAATCATTTCCTTGCCACACAACTGTGTTCGTTCTGGAAGGCTAGAGAAATGAGAACTTTGTGAATTTTAAGGCCAGCTGTGGCGAGGCTGAAACAGTAGATGATAATTGGAGTGGCTGGCTAGCTGGCTAATATTTATCATCTGTATTTGTTCTTGAAAGTGAACATCATGTATCCATGCCATGGTTCCATTTAGTTTATCTTCGGAACCTTTTTTTTTTTTTTTTTTTTTTTTTTTTTTTTTTTTTAGGTCACTTGGGATAGCTATTCTACACAACCCAGAAACCAAGCAAATAATAGTGATGAAAATATTTTGACTACCAGGTATTACTGAGGATGAAAAAGTAGTGGTTTATATTTGACAGAGTGACTCTGAATAAGGTTTCTCTTAATTAAAGTGATAGTTATTGATCGGGTTGAAATCACAGCAGAATAAACTAAAAGATTGAAGTGTTCTATGCAGATAGTTGGTTTTAAATAGGCGGCCGCAAATATGTTCATGCAAAAAAAGGACAGGCAGAAGGGAGCCAGCCTGCCCCAAACAGTGACCACAGACACGTAGCTGGTTTTGAGGCAGCTCATTTTCTGGAATCTTGACTTTAAAAAAGTCAGAGCTTATTTATGTTTAGGGGGAAATCCAGTCTCTCTGGTTTATTTAGGAAAGGTGCTCAAAGCTAGTATGAAGCAGACGGGGTGTGCCATTACCTAGAGAATGTGGATCCGTATAGACACTGAATCTGAGAAGGGTAGGAGGGACCCTGTGCTGGCTTTAGTAGGTTCACAGGAAGTAGCTAGAAGTATATGATGGAAATGCTGAGATAGAAGAAAGCAGTTTTGAAACTGTGAGCTCAGTTGTGGTGGTTGCCGTTGGTCGGTTGGGGTTTTTTGTTTTTTTTTTTCTTCTTCTTCTTTTTCTGCCATGCCTGTGGGAGGGTCATGGGCTGGGTCAGTTTTAGTGAGATAGAAATCAGTAACCAGTCTACTCGTCTGCAAGGGTGTGTCATTTTTAAACTAACGGAGGAGTTATCTTTTCAGCAATCCCCAAAGTGGGGCAAATGTGTTCACCTGTGGTCCACCCTCAGTAACCCTGGTCTTTGCAAACATGGTGGTTGATGCTGCGACCAAGAATCTGAGTCAGAGCCTGTGAGCCTGAGTCCCGAGGGGTGGCTTTACCCTCGACACATTCTTTGCCTGCGAACATCTATCTATTCTTTGATAAAGGAAGCTGAACTTTTTATTAACAGACGGAGACCCATTTTTAATTAAATGCCCAATGTATTTCTTAAACCTGGTCCAAAATTGTTATGTTCCATATGTTTGTAAGAAATGTTCTTGTGGTTTAAAAGGTTTTCCTCCTAAAATGGGGTGTGAGCTTGTGATTAAGAATGATTTCGTTATTACATTTCTTCAAATATGATGTCACTTTCCACACATTTTCAAATGCTGTCTATGATTAGAAATAAAGCATTGTCCTGATACTAGAGGAAGCCATTTAGCAGCAGGCTTTCAGTCATGCTCCCTCTGGAGGAAACAAGCAGATCCCGCAAGTGCACTCTGTATAGCAGTGGGTCACACGTAAGCAGAAAATGGAGTGTCTTCTTGTTAAAATTAATGGAAGGCTGTTAGTACTACTTTGTTCCTTTGCTCTTTGCACAACGGAAGTAAGTCTTCCTTCTAAGGCCGTCCTAGGCATGACTGCAAAATGGACCATGTTTGTACCCGAACCCCTTCCTGCAGGTTCTGTTCCTTGAATCTCTCTCCTGTGCCTCTCCCTTCACTGACACTGAGTGGGGCACACGTCCCTGCTAACAGAGGACTTGAAGTTGTAACTTTAGCCGTAAATTAAACTGCGTTTAAATCTTGGCCCTTCCAGACCCTTAAACGTATTCAAATACGTGTTTGTTTACACCACTAAGTAAAAAAAGCCAGCCTATGTGCCTCTCTACACGTTTCCTTCCCTCCCTTTACTCTTGACTGAGTTGGGGAAACCAGGAATCAAGAGGGCCCTGACTTTCTTTTTTTTTTTTTTTTAACTGTTTTAAAATGTTTATTTATTTTTGACAGAGAGAGAGAGAGAGAGGGAGAGCGAGCGAGCACGAGTGGGGGAGGGGCAGAGAGAGAGGGAGACACAGAATCCGAAACAGGCTCCAGGCTCTGAGCTGTCAGCCCAGAGCCCAAGGCTGGGCTCGAACTCACGGACCGCGAGATCATGACCTGAGCTGAAGTTGGACGCTCAACTGACTGAGCCACCCAGGTGCCCCGAGGGCCCCGACTTTCTTGCCTTGTGCATTAGGGCAAATGGCAGGGGTGGGGGGGTAGCGCCTGGGTGGCTCAGTTGGTTGAGTGTCTGACTCTTGATTTCAGCTCAGGTCATGATCTCCTGGTTGTGGGATTGAGCCCCATGTTGGGCTCCACGCTGAGCACGGAGCCTGGTTGACATTCTCTCTCCCTCTGTCTCTGCCCCTCTCCCCAAGCTCTCTAAATAAATAAATACATAAATACATAAATAAACAAACAAACATTAAAAAAAAGACAGTCGGCCTGCCTCTTCACACTTTTCCTTCCGCCTCTACTCTTTATTGAGTTGGGGAAACAAGAAATGAAGAGGGCCGTGACTTTCTTGCCGTGTTGTGTTAGGCCATTGAAACGGTGTCAGATAGAAGGGCTTTTTCTGTTACTGTTTTAGATTCAGTTCCACATTGAAGGACTACTTCATAGCTTTTCAGTTTCCAGTTCTAATAGAGACAGCTGTTTGAGCCTCTTCTGTTTCTTACTTCTCTGGTTAGAGCACTAGATTGGCCTACATTAGAATTGATGTGAAACAAAGCTGACTTGTCTTTCTCCATCTTTGCCAGACAGAAACTTCTGGTTTTCCTGGCAGTGCCTTTGGGAAAGGAGTAGCGTGGCTACGTGGGGAGGTGTGGAATAGGGTCCCCTCATCTGGGGAGGTGGTTTGGTTAGGTGCTGCTTGTCCTCAAGACCTACTCCGTCCACCCCTTCTTTTCCTCTAGACACACAGATAGAGTCAGAGCTCCATGTGCTCCCAAGGCACAGACACAAAGTCTGACCTGACTTTGTGTCTTACAGGAAAGAGCTTATACTACAAAGTAATTGCAGGATTGTGTAGTTTATATTACCAGGAACTGAAGAAATGTGTGTGGAAATGGATCTAAGGGTGTGAGACCAAGGTGGAAGGAATATATATGGGGCTGGTATTGTATTTAACAGAGATTTTGTATTGAATAATTTAGGTGCATGGTGGGGACTCTAACAGTTTATTAACCTGGTTGGCGAGACTCTGCATCATTGAGCTTACTCTATTCAGGGACAGAGTAGGTCACAACTTCCCTGGGGTCTGGAGAGGAAGGAATCCAAAGGCTTAAGGAAATTGGGATATTGGTGTGAATTTCTCAAGTATGACCTGCTCCCCACTGCAGAGGACACCGCCCCCCATCCCCACTAAGCTTTGAGTAAATTGGGGAATGCATAGTGAGAGGGTGTACCAATAAGCACTAAGGGGGTGGTCCTCTGCAAGGTGGCTGTGCCCCTGAGATGGGCTCTTTATCTCATGTGGTATGACAGAATCCCAGAGGACAGGATCGCATGTCTACCAAGTGGAACTTAACCACAAGGTGGACACACTTACCATAATAGATAGCAGGGTTGGGATGACGGGGCACAGGGGCTCATCCTGGAGGGAACTCTGATGATAGCTGGTGGATTACAGCCTGTCTAGGGATAAATTAGAAGGATAGCCTTCTAAAGGGTCATTTTCTCCCTCTCTGTATTTTTATAAGAGGAAAACTTCTGGTCTATGAGCCAGAAACCTAATTTGAGTCATTACAGTGGAAAGGCATAGCCACTTAACCCAGTTTCCCAACCCAAGTCAGACTCCCAGTGATTGAGGCTATGTTCTCTTGAGGGAACTTTTGTCACTGCCACCTGTATATACTAGAGGTATTTCTCCACACCTTCTCAAGGGACCTTTGTCTGTTTACTAGAGTAGCTGTGTCCAGAGCAAAAGGAAGTACCTGGACCTTTTAGAGCTTTCTAGATACTGACTCTAAATTGATGTTAATTCCTGAGGACCCAAAAATGCCACTGTAGCCCAGAAGTCCATGTGTGGGCTTATGATAGAAAACTTGGCTAATGTTCAAACTATAGTGTGCCCAGTAGCCTGGAGACCCATGCTCTGGTTTTTTCCTTAGTTCTTGAATTCATAATCAGAGGAGACATATTTGGCAACTGGGAGAAGCCACCCATTGGCTCCTTGACCTGCAAAGTAATGACTGTCATGGCAGGAAGGCCCAAGTGGAAGCCCATGGAATTTTCCTTCCCTACTAGAATAATAAACAAAAAGGGATACAGCATCTCTAGGGGGAACTGCAGAAATTAGTGCCAGCACCAAAGACTTGAAAAAATGATGGAGATACTTCTCACATCCCCATTTAACTTGCCTGTTTGGTCTGTCCAGGAGGGAGGTTTATTTTAGAGAGTGACTTTGATTATTGCAAACTTCGTGAAGGGGCAATTTCAGCTGCCATTCAAGGTGTGGTGTCCTTATGGAAAATAGCGTAGCCTCTAGCCCCTGTTATGCAGCCTTTGGTGTGGCAAGTCCCTTCTCTCTGCACCAGTTTGCAAGGAGTACAGAAGCAGTTTGCTTTTACCTGGCAAGGCCAACAGTATACATCACAGCCTTGCCTCTGTTCCATAGATCCCCCTGCTTCCCCTCATCCTCTGTTCTGCAATATCCTGATCTTACTGGTATCCTTCAGCACATCCTAATGGTCCCGTACATTGACCTGGATAAACAGCAAGTCACAAGTGCTTTTGATGCTTCAGTAAGACATTTCAATTCAGGAGGTGGGAGATAAACCCCTCTTGCTTCCAAGTAATGTATGGGTTCGCATCCACACAGAGAAAAGGAAACCACATTAACTATATTAACAGAAAGAATTCACTATGAGGAGTTGGTTAAGCGGGTCTTGGAGGATAGGGAAGGCTGACTGACTGATCAGGGGTGGGAATAGCAGGAAGTGGCTACCACTTCTCAGGCTGGAGTGACGAAGGAAGGAGGTTGGGGCCGTCATAATCTGGGAGTTGGAGGAGGAGGAGTCTGTGGGTTGGGACCCAGGCTTCTGAGGCGGTGGGGGTGGGGTGCGCACTGCCAGGTCGGTGCTGTCACATCTGAATGTTGTAATCCGGGGCCTGTTCTGGAGACTGGAGCCAGCTGCTGGGCTGTTGCAGACAGGGACAGAGCACAGCTGGAAAGAGCAGCCCTCTTTCCCTCCTTTGCATTTATGTCTCTTTTTTATGTCCCTCTAGCATTCCCTTTGGTGGAACCTAATAGGGAGACTGGCGGCAGAGGAGAGCATTTTGTCAGAGTCCCAGCCCCACAGCCCAGGGTGTGGGGAGGGGCAGGATTTGGAAGCGAGAGGTCACAGCTGACAGGAGACAGAGTCCTGCACAGGTCCCCGAGCAGGAGCAGAATTTGTCTTGAAATGCCATATAGTTGTCTCCAGATCACTCTTGACCTCTTGGTAATCTGTGCTGGTTTTCCCTCCCTCTCCTTGACCCCAGCCTGTGGCTCCATGGAGGGGAAAGGAGTCAGTAAAAATTACCTTTCACTTTTTGTTTGTAGGTGATTTGGTTATGGTAGCTGTTCCCTTACCTCTTATAACTCCGTGTTTGGATCTCCTAGTAGAAACCTCAAGGATTCTTCCCTGTTTCTGGTACATTTCCCAGTTTTCAGTGCCTCTGCTTGTAGCTGTCTGGGCATTGACTCTTGAACTGTGTTTCAGAACTATTCTTTGGGAGTGGATTACCATGATGGGGGATTTAGCCTGGTTGATGTATGTGTCCTTGCTCCTTTTCTAAGGGAACAAGATTATGGGTAGGCTGAGTTTGTAGAGATATTGGGACCAGTTAGCACCTGAGAAGGGTGGTGCTTAAGTGCAGCAAAGCAGTTTATCCTCTTTTCCAGTTTGTCTGCCATGAATTGGCCTAGGTTTCACTCTGTTGATGTTTTCTAGCAGGGAACAATTCAGGCTTCAGGCTCTTCTCTCTAAGGTTCGAGGCTGGAGCCGTCTCATTCTGTGCCCTTACCTCTCTGCTTTAGTGCCGGCAGCATATAGGGTAGTGCTGAGGACCTTCTAGACCATCTGTCCATGGCTTGTTGTTCACACAAAGCTGGGGGAGGTGTGGCTCCCTCCACTTCCTTCACCGGTTGGGGGACCAGATTTAGTACTTGAGCCACATTCACAGCTGCAGGCCTCACTAGGTAGCTACTGCCCTCCCACTTAAACTGTAGTGGCCAGAAAAGAAAAATAATCAAGTCCTCAGTGGAAAATAGAAGTTCCTCCATGGTGGGGGTGGGGGTGGGGGTGGGGGATGCTCTGGCCTGAGCACGGTTCCCAGCCTGGTGTTCTGGATCAGTGGGACTGACAGACGACCACAGGCTATTTTCATGACTTTGGAAACCAAACAGAAATCTGCATGTGTCCGAAAGGAGATGGCACAGGCTTACCAAAGTGTAAAACTGATTTGCCTTTGAGTCAGAGACACAGGCTCCCCCTGGGTCATCCCGTGCTCATCAGAAGCTCTTTTGGGCACCTGCACGTCTAAGAAAATATCTGCCAATGAATTATTAAGGCGGGTTGATAACAAAATCTTTCCAAATTTTGTTTTATAAGGAGACAAAACCCAATGATTCCTTAAAATGGTGTACATGTGGGGCAGCCCAGATATTTAAGCAGCAAGGGCATTCTTCAAAACTTAAGAATTTCCCCAAGGATTAGAATTCTGAAGGCTTAGTAAGTGCTTAGAAGTATAGTAAGTTCAACCCCAAGTTTTGGACTGCTCCAAGATAATGTCCACTTCTCTTCAGTAAGAAATGACCTTTCAGGAATCTCTGCTGCTGCTTGATGGACCATTTCTTCTTCTAATGCAGTTGGGTCAGGACCACATTATGCCAGCTGATAGGATGCTGTCCACTTGGCCACGGGCAGGGTAGCATTTGGTTCCCAGGCATCTGACCACACTGGCTTGGACCTGTCAGTTCACAAGGAGATTGGACTTAGACCAACCACCATTTTCTGATTTAACCTCAGTCTGGATCTGGCTGTTCAGATGAATAGATTCTAACATAACTGTCCATCAGGACAATTTTTAAACTTGTATAAAAATGAGTTGTATAGCAATTCAGCAAGTTCTGTGAGGATTGATTGCCCCTGGAGCAGTTAGAAGTTTCTCCGAATGCTAACAAAATGTTGACTAAGACTCTTTTACTGTCTTACTTTTTCCTCTTTCCTTAAACGGAGTGATAAAAATTGGAGAGATCCAGCTTGGTAGATGGGGGTGTTTCTCTGATATACCCACGTATGGGCTCACAGTTTCTGAAACAGGAGTCGGAATCACACAAACTGAGATTTGAATTCTGGCTCTGTTACCTGGCTCTGTAACCTTGGTCATTGCTACTCACTCAGCCTTTCAGAGCCTCAGGTTTTCATGTTGAAAACGTGGCTAAAAGCCACCGTGTGATGAGGAAGCCATGTAATAGCACGAGCAGAATGCCTGCACAGTTACACAGGAGACTGTGAGAGCCAGGTGGTGCTCAAAAGCTTTTGCAAGAGCGGTGTGGAGGCAGGTCCCAGGTCGGGAGTGGCCACCTGCTGTTTTGTCACTGGCAGCGTTCTGACTTTTCCATCTTCCTATTTGAGAGACAAGTGATGAATTAGAACACGGAGCACGGTTTTTGGTGTCAGGCGGGGTCTAAATGTCAGTCTTCCTTGTTGGTCTCGCATATTTATTAATTGGTCTCACATATTTATTAATGACACGGCTCTGTGAACCTACTTCCCCAGGTCCAAACTCGCAGAGCTGTTGTGAGGTGCCCTGTGAGATGCCCGTGAAGTGCCCTGCCCTGTGTCTGACACACAGGAGAGACTCAGCGATGCCACTATTTTTACCCATGTGGTCTTTGTATTGTAGAATAATTGTTTGTGGAAGGAACAGATGAAGGAGCGGCCTCGCACGTGGGGGCATATATACAAAGGCAGGCATTGTAGCGTATTTGAAGGCTTAAAAGAGTGGGTATCTAATAAGTCTTTATAAATGGTATTTTTAATGACTTAGTAATTTGTCTGAAGCTTAATTTATCACCCAGTATCTGTGGCAGCTGCATTATCATTTCCTGCAAGTTAGATGTACAAGGTTGTTGATTAATTTTATAATGGAGAGCACAGAGTGGGTTTCAGGACATTGAATACTTTATAAGAGATAGTAGATTAAAAATAATTTACTATTTTCTTATATTTGGGGGAGCTAAAATATATTTTAAAACTTTTAGTGTATCCTTAAGCAGAATCAGGCAAGGGGAGAAAGAATTAAAATAGACAGAGTTGGATATGAAAAAAAAAAAAAAAAATCTGTGCCAGAAAATGAGACATTGTATTTGTCCAAACCTACCAGTAGCTTCAGAAACAACATCATGATGGGATTAGCCATTTGGGACCAAGGTAAACAGTTCTAATAATCTCGAACCAGTTAGTCACCATCATTGTCCTATTATCTATACTAACGGGTTATAAATCCATTTTAATTAAAAGTGGTGAACAACACCTTGTATACCACTTCACTAAAGCTTAACACCATTTCTAATACAGTATGACTTTGACACCTTTGAATTAAAAAACGATCCAGCTTTAGCAAGAAATGAATGAAATTGACGGTTATCTGGCAAATTTAGGTTATGTGCTCAATCTGGATAAATTAGATCTCAAGATGGATTTTGCACTCCATCGGAGTAGTAGCTGTGGGCATGGCCAGTGTTCAACGGATGATTTCCAAATCTACACCTCCCTTCTGCAGAGGCTTGAGACTTACTGGAGGTTGCAATGAGGCAAAATCTCTTGTACATATTCATTTGAAGCATTCCCAACTTTTAAATGGATGAAACCACGATTAGACAGTCCCTAAAATTAGAAGATTCAGTGATTCATTCTTTCTTGTTGAAATCCTAAAGCCCTTTAGGATTACATGTTGGATTCAGCCAGATACATTTGAATCTTGGTTTTTTGCCTTTAAGAAAAGGAACTTATGTATGCTAACTAGTGCTTGAGGGAAAGCTTCCCTATCCTCTTAGAAACATGCCAAGGAGTATCAGTAGAATATGGATTCCTCTCATGCAAGGAAAGATGCTGTACATTTTAAAATTGTGATCCCCTCTAAAAGTCACCTTTTAAACATTTCTTCCTTCTCTGTGCAGTAGATCATATGTAAAATGGCCCGTTTATATAGAAGGAAGTCAAACTAACGTTAACTCTTCTGCACTAAAGAAATCTCTCATACCTAGAGAGAATTGTACCACCGAGTGGCATGAGAATCAAAAAATCACAGTACCCTAGGACTGGAGGGTGGGCACCTTGGGCATCCGGTCGGCCACTTAATTTACAGATGAGATGCAGGCTGGCAACTTGCCAACAGCCTGTCTGTGCTGGTGGCACACCCATGACAAGAGGCCAGGCTTCCTGAGGCTGTGTTAGTGTGCTCTTTCCAATCTTGGTTGCCGTCCATTTGTCCTTTTGTTAGCGGTTGGACTTTTTGGCATTTGCTGGATTTGCACATTTTGTTAAGTAGAAAATGACATTTTTTTTTAGTGCATGAATGATTGAGGTGGGAACAAGAGTGTTATGGAAATACTTGATGGGAGAACTTAAATAAGCAAAATTGACTTTAAGTCAGTAGCCCTCTTCTTTTTATAACCAAAAAATAAAGTCTGTGGCAATGTGACCAAATGGCTCATAGCAAATATTTTTGACCTTTCAGAACAGAAGAATCGATAACGGAAGATGACAAGAGGAGGTATGTTTGATATTGAATCTGGCTTTAATTAAGTGAATAATTCTGGCTGTCTTTCATGGATTAATTTAACTCACGGATGTAATTTAACACTGTAGTGCATTGCCAATAGCATTGGTTACACCCAGAAAACTTCTGGCACAGAGAATACAGGTAGGAGCATGTGATCTGAAAAAGAACTTGCCCAGAGTTCATAAGCCTTGCTTTCTTTTTTTTTTTTTAATTTCTTTTTTAATGTTTATTTTTGAGAGAGATAGAGCATAAGTGGGGAGGGGCAGATAGAGTGGGAGACACAGAATCTGAAGCAGGCTCCAGGCTCCGAGCCGTCAGCACAGAGCCCGACGTGGGGCTCGATCTCACAAACAGCAAGGTCATGACCTGAGCCGAAGTCGGACACCTAACCAACTGAGCCACCCAGGTGCCCCACGGGCCTTGCTTTCAAGCATGCTCGATTTTTGTCTTTTACACATGGCCTGTCATAGCTGGTTTCCATCCTGTGGCCTTTGGATGTGCTATTTCTCCCTAACTGATGACTTCCTTCATTGTCACAGCAATGAAGGAGGTGTTCACCTCCACCCTCCCTATCCTCCTCTGGTTGGCTGCACTCTACTCTCATTTCTCGTTAGCTCTCTCTCCCCTCCTTTTATGTTTATATGTACCTACAGGGAATTATTTCTGTGTGTCCATAGCAACTACCACATTGACCACTCCAAATTCTTGATGACTGTTGACTCATTAACTACCATGTCACTCTATGGATATTTATTACTGTACTAAATTACAAAAATCCCAACTTCTTTTTTTCATTTCCATTCCAAGTTAAATATCAAAAAATTCCATTGACATAGCTTTCTTTTTTCATATAGAGCTTCTTTTTAACATAGAAAACATTGTATTTCCAAGGGCAATTATATTCCAAATTCTACTTTTGAAAGGTCATGAGTTAGGTGGGTCCCATGGTGTAATGGTCAGCACTCTGGACTCTGAAAAGTCATGAGTTATTTTAATAATTCTCTATGTTGGCAGTATCCCAAGCTTCTATCACTTTCTGCAAATATTGAGCTCCCTTAATATTGGTCTGATTTTTCTGTATCTGCTTCTTTTCACAAAGAAACTATGGAGGGGTATATGTTGGTCTACCGTCTGAAGCTGTCAATATGGTATCCAATCAAACAAAGACTGTACGAAAAAGTAAGTAAAATTGTGATATTTACTTTCTGTAAATATCTGTTTGTTTTGTGGGGGAAAATATGAAATTTATGTTTCAGCTTGCCCAGCTCAACCTACGTATTACTTAGTTGCAGTTAACCATGTAGAAAAGCCATTATCTGTTCATTGTAATCATTGGTTGAAATTGGCACCCACATCGTGAGAGTAATTCCAGGGCAAAATTTAGCGTCTATTTGTGGTTATGCTCCATGGATTAAATTTTTTTTTCCCCACGGATAGTTTAAATTTATTGTTAACCTCAGTGACGATTGGTGTGACAGTGATAGCAAATGATTCAGTAAGTTTACGGAGTTCTTCTAGAACATAAAGGTAAGTTCTTGTATTATATTCCTTTTATATACTGATGGCAGTCTGATGATCGGATGAAAAAACAACTGCCTATTGTATAAGTAAATGAAGCGAGGTCCCTTTTTCTGTTTTAATAAGTAGTGATGGTGGGGCTAATGATGTCTTTTTCATGATAGCGTGCATAACAGCAGCCTCACAGCTAGCTTGTTAAATGTGTGGCTCGTGGTGAATAGTGCTCATTATCGCCCACCGTACAGTTGTCTGGGGCATAGTTTGAAAGGATTGTTAATATGTATAATTTGCACACAGGCTATGTTACCTTATTTGTAACATACTATAGTTGTTTGTTTCTCATTGTTATTTCTCTGCTTTATGATCTGGACTAGCACATACATATATGTCACTAGTATTCATCATTTTATAGGAAACTAGAATATGTTCTTTATAATCTGGTTGTTTAACTTTTTTTAATTTTCTCTTTAAGATTAGAAGAAAATATCATGACTCAATGATCAAGAGGTACTGTATGTTTTCTAAGTAATTGTACATATTTAGCCTTGATGAGTGATATTGCTATGTATATACGGATGAATAGATATTATTGCTATGTATTTCTAAGAAATCTTGAACTTCAAGATTAGGTAGGCGGGGTCACATCTTGGGGTTAACTCTATGAAATGGAGCATCTGATATTGTAGAGGGGTCTTTGATAATTAGATCAATTTTCTTTGCAGTTAATTTTATTTTTCATTTCTTTTTGTTTCAAATGCAACTTAATTCATTTAGTAAGAACAAGCTAAGTGTTTACCTAAAACACAGAGGTGTCACTTTTCATTACCAAAAACTGAGGGGCTGAGACTTTGGAAATGACAGATAGGGAGACACCAGGGAGGCTGGGACTGGGAATTAGATCAGGATCGATATTAAGTGTTCGGCAGTAGCCAGGGTTCATACAGAGCAGAGATGTAGAGATGGGCGGTCCTCAGTATACAGAGATGCCCTTATGCAGGTGGGAAGAGTAAAACCATAGACCAAGTTTACAGGTTGGGTATTACAAGACATGTCCAGTATGCACAGAAGCAACCACTGTGTAAAAGATGAGGCATTGTGGACCTGCTATCCTGGCGGAGAGCTTAGAGTTAGAGTTATCATAAGACAAGCAAGAACAAGGACAGGAAAAAAGTTTTCCTTTATTCACTATGTGCGCCGGTCTCTAAAAGATCTAAAAGATCTAGCATTTCCATAGAGACAGAAAGCCTCACTCCACCTGTCCAATGACACATATGATGCTTAGATCCCCGCTGCCTCTCAGTCTTGCTGAATGACATCCAGCCTCTTGAATGTCCTGTGATCAGGAATGCCCGCTCTCCTGAGACAGCCCATTCTCTTTGGGAGTAAGACAACCTTGGATTTGAATTCAGGCTCTTTCACTTATTAGCTGGGCAAGTTACTTTCCCCTCGTAGCCTCCGTTTTATAATCTGTAAAATGGCACTAATGCTTAGCTTGAAGTGTGTTGTTAGGATTCAGTATGAAATAAATGGTAGTTTCTGCAATCATTGTCATCATTATCATCATCATCATCATCATCATCATCATCATCATCATCCTCCATCATACTAGTTTTTGTAACCAGAATCCAGCCTTTGGCAGACCCAAAGCAAAACTGATTTGAGACTGAACCAACTTCTTGCTCATGGTCAGTTACTAGAGTTGGTGTTTGGGATGGGGAGGGATCACAGAATAAGCTTACAGGTGCAGACAAAGAAGCTTTCCCACTGGGGGACAGGGACACAGAAACCGTAATCAGTTTCTCCCTGACAAGATATACAACAATCTTGAGTAGACACGTCTTCAAAGACTTTCTCCTCAAGGCAAAAGCATCATGGAGCTTTATTCCCTAGTGCCCATGACCACGTCATAGAGTGTTGAGTTTCTTTTTGGGAATTGGCTGGAGATTTTCTATTTCTAGTATTTTTTAATATTTATTTATTTTTGAGGGAGAGAGAGATAGAGCGAGCACGAGCAGGGGAGGGCCAGAGAGAGAGGGAGACACAGAATCCGAAGCAGGCTCCAGGCTCTGAGCTGTCAGCCCAGAGCCCAATGCAGGGCTTGAACTCACGAACCACGAGATCATGACCTCAGCTGAAGTCAGATGCGTAACCAACTGAGCCACCCAGGCGCCTCTGTTTCTAGTATTTCTAATAGAGTTCTAACCCTCTAGATTCCCTGCTAGTTTTCCCCTGTGCAGAAATGCTTTTGTTATTTGCTTCGAGTAGAAAAGATAATCTAATTGCAAGCAAGCATATGTTATTCTCCTCAAAATGGGTTGTATTTCAAAAAGTACAGGAATAGAGTGGAAAGAGGTGTCTTGAGATGGGTATCAGGAGATTCAGGAGCTCTGTTACTAACTCACGACCTTAGAGGAAGCCCTTACCTTCTCTCAGGTTTTCTCAATATCTGTTTTCTCATGGGACAGCTGGACAAGATAGATGGTGGTTCGACTTTGTGTGTATGAAATTCCCTGATAACAATTTAACAATCTTGCTGGTAAACCAGCCCACGACTTCTAAAATACCTCTTTACTGCTCATGACTATAAACACATATTATTTTATTGCCATCCCGCTCTGTTTGAATTGCCTGAGAAGTTTTCTAAGTTGAAAGGCTCTCCTTTTTCCGTAGTTGCTAAGCATCACTTCCCTGTGATATGTCTGAGCTCATGGCTCTCTGGGCTTAAGTCATTGTTCAGAAACCCCGAGAAGACTGTCCTTTGCAGAGAAAAATACTTCATGGAAAGGGTCGGAGACTTTTTTGACCTAGCATGTACAGAATCTCTCGAAATAACGCCACTCAGTGACCAGAGCTCAAAGTTAATTTGGTTACTTTTTGAAACAAACTGCGGAATGATTTCAGAATCTCCTGCAAGACTTCTGTCTTGTTACAAAAGTATAGTTTCTTCTACAGATGACTCTTGGGTGAAAGTTGTGCCCATCTAGATGTGTGGAGTACTCCCAGCCCAGACAAGCTTGAGTGATGCTCTCAGATGCCCATGGAGGGCCTGGCTGAAGCAGATTCCCCTGGGAGAGCTGGAGATAGTGTGGATGGCTACACCTCTCCCAGCAGGGTCTGGCCAAGTAGGAAAGAAACGATGTTATGGCTGAGCGGTCTGTGTCTTTAATTTGGGTGATGTTGATGTGCAGCTGGTCTGGGCATTATCATATCATATCGTATATATATATATATGTGTGTGTGCGTGTGTGTGTGTGTGTGTGTATTTTTAATGTTTATTTTTGAGAGACACTGAGTGAGAGCAGGGGAGGGGCAGAAAGAGAGGGAGACAGAATCTGAAGCAGGTTCCAGGCTCCAAGCTGTCAGCACGGAGCCCGACGCGGGGCTTGAACTCACGAACCGAGAGATCATGACCTGAGCCGAAGTCAGACACTTAAACTACTGAGCCACCCAGGTGCCTCTTATCATGTCATATTTTAATTCTAAGCCCACAAGTCTCTTTCTCCACTGCTCTTTGTCTCTTTATATATGTGTCATCAGTGCTTTGCGCTGTGCTGGCCACATATTTAGACTTAAATAAGTATTGAGTGAATCTTGAATGTGTGTTTTACTGAAAGGAAGAATAAGTAAGTAATTTAGCTGAAATTATCAGCTAAAAAACCAGCTTAAAGCTGATATTTGTTTTCCCTGAGTTGTACTTTTTTTAAGCTCGCTAACTCTTTCCCCCTTTGACATTTGTTGTCTTCACAGCTTGCTCGTTAAGATTTGGAAGGAATTGCACCCCATGGGACATCATAATGTGCACAGAAATTCCCAAGGAAATTCTAAATAGTCACCTGCTTCGCCTCCCCTCCCCACCCAGATTCCTAAGTCTGTAGTTGAAACATGGGTACATGTTGAACGTCGTGGTGCTAGACAGGAGGTGGGTGAACAGTACATGGGCAGATGGGACTTTCTGGGGTCCACCTGCGGAAGACAAGCTGACACAAGCTGGTGCCTGGAGCCAGCCTGCTATGCCTGGCAGCATCGTCACCTTGGCCACTCAACACAGCTCATGAAGATCATGTCTTTTCACTGATACTTTTTTGATAGCTTTTATATAACAAAATCCTTATTCTAGTTATGACTTCAGATACTAAGGCACTATACGTGAACTCCCTAAAGTAATATATTTGTGTGTTACCTTTCACTATTTCTAGGTCACGTTAATTTTTAGCTGTAATAATGGTTAAATTGATTCTTACTGTTACCTCTTTCCCTTTTTTACCTTTTGGTTTTCAGCTTTATTTAAGCGTCAGAGAATTTCTTCAGTTAGGAACGGTGTGTCTTATGTTGCAATATTTAAAAATAAGCCACTGAAATTTGCATGCCCCACGCGCGTTTCGATTAACTTTCTGTTTTCTTTAGCCGAAGGCTCATGTCACCCTGGATCCTTCGTATCCATCGATTCTCCTGTTCTCATCATGTTAATTCTATGCTCTCTTCGAGGATTTGTGACTGATGGTTCGTGGGGTGTATGGAAAGTTCTTTATTTGAGGATGTGTGGCCACTTAGTACTGCAATGTAGATTACTCAGTTTACCGATGTATTTCAACAATTAAAACATTTTTAATCCCTCTTCACCTGGATTTCTTAATTGTTTTTTAAAAGATCACTTTCAAAGAAGTCACACATGGCATTGTGATATATAGATACTGTATCAGTGTATAAAGCTAACAATGTATGTAACTCGATTGCCATGAAGAATCAAAATTTTTCGTAAGAAGGAAGACATTGTCTTACATATCTGGTCTATGTGACAACCGCTGGGATGTCAAATTGATAAATATATATCAAAAGTGCTTTTCTGAGCAGGTGGCCAGAGCAGAGTCTTGGATCTTGCTTCGAGTGGTTGCTGGCTGCATCTGGGGTGTCATGAGCCATGGGACCTAGCTCTGAGGAAGGAGTAAATCAGACCTGGGAGATCTGCGTGGTCCTGATAGCTGTTGTCAATATTTTATCAGGACAGTTTATTGGGAGGAGGTTCAAGATGGCAACATAGAAAGATCCTAAACTCATCTCCTCCCACGTGCACAGCAGACTACATCTCCACGTGAAGCAGCTCCCTCCGAAAAGGACCTGAAAGCTAGCTGAACCGCGCCTCCACAACAAAGGATAGAAGAGCCACACGGAATGGGGAGGAGGGGCACAGTCATGCTCTTGCAAGCAGCTCCACCCTGGGCACAGGGACCAGCAACTGGGAAGGGGCTCACTGATACAGAGCTTGTCCCTGACGAGGGAGGGGTTTTGCTCCACCTCAGGTAACCCAGCCCTTGGGAACTGCGTCAGAGAGATGAACCCTCGAAGCACCTGGCCTTGAAAACCAACAGGGCTGACTTCCAGGAGAACCAGAGGGCTTTAGGGAATGAAAAATCCCCTCTTAAAGGGCTTACACACAGACCCACTCATCCCAGGACCCAGCACAAAAGTAAGTGTAAAAGATGCTTAGATCATATGCGTAGGGGACTCATTTGTTAATCTTACAGCATCTGCCAGAGAGACGGGAACCTGTTGGGAGTCTCTGGGGACAGACGTGCTGGCAGACACCATTTTTGCATTCTACTTCTGCCTTGTTGGGACTGGTGCTGACGGTCGCCATTTTTGTACCCCACCCCCCAAGCCTGCTAGCTCTGGTGGAAGTGTCCTGCTTGCAGGTACGGCAGCCGAAGCCCACCCAGCTCCAGCTGAGTGCCCTGCCCCCATGGCCCACTGTGCCAGCCACAGGGCATGTGCAGCCCACACAAGGGTCACCTTGGAGCACCTGGCTTTGGTGGGAACGGGCGATTGTGTTTCTAGACCCGTTGGACAATCAGTCCTTGATGGGTTGCCACCCCCCCAGGGCACTGCACAAGCAGAGGACTGAAACATACCTCCAGGGTTCATGTGAAAAAGGATATTTTCTTGTCCTGGAGCCTCAATCCGAGGGGCAGGCTTCTAGGCTTCTGGTTTGCCACATATTCTTAGGCTACAGAGGTGCCCCCAGGGAAGATGGGCAGGAAGATAACCATATTGGAGCTCTCCCTTGGCCTCCTAACAGTTGGCTGATAACCTTCCAGAAAGCCATGAGTTTTGCAGTTGTCCCCCTGGGGACGCCTCCAGATTTCCTGGTCTGGAAAGTCTGCAGGGTTTAGGATTGCAGACCCACAAGACTGTATATGTGATATACCTTGAAAGGTGCTCCCTGTGGATCTAGATGGCTTATTCTTACGTAAAAGAACTAGGAAAAGAACAAATGAAGCCCAAAGGAAGGAAATAATAAGGTGGAGATAAATGAAAGAGAGACTAAAAGGATAGTAGAAAAGGTCAGTGAAGAGTTGGTTCTTTGTAGATAAGCTAACATGTAGGCTAACATACCTAAAATCAAAAATGAAAGAGGAGTTACAACTGATACTATGGAAATACAAGGATCATAATAGACTACCACAAACAAACTACTTCTATATAGTAGTTTAGTATACTACAAACATACTACTATATGCCAGCAAACTGGACAATCTGGAAGAAGTGGATAAATTCCTAGAAATATACAATCTTCCAAGACTGAATCTTGAGAAAATAGAAAAATCTGAATAAGCCAATGGCCAGTAAAGAGATTGAATCAGTAACCAAAACCTCCCAACAAACAAAAGGACCAAATGGCTTCACTGATGAATTCTATTAAACATACAAAGATGTAATACCTATTCTTCTCAGACAAGGACCCCACAGCGTAGAACATTACAGGCCAGCACAATAATCCTGATGAACATAGATGCAAAAGTCCTCAACGAAACAAATACTGGCAAACCAAATTCAACAATACATTAAAAGGATCACACACCATGATCAAGGTTGGTCTGTCCCAGAGATGCAAGGATGATCAACATCCACAAATTAGTCAATATGATACACCAATTTAACATTTGTATGTAAGAATAAGCTGTTGTGTGGAAAGAAGCCTGAATGAGAGGCAGGGAGACTCCAGAGCAAACACAGAGAACTGTCTAAGTTCCTAAGGACATGATAGTCCTGGGGCCATTGTGCCACGGGGAGTGTGAGTTGGCTTCTGTGAAACAAATTCGTGGCCCTGTGATCGGTTCTCCCCTTCGCTTTGGCTTAGGTTGCTGTCTGTCCCTGGATGCCAAGACACATTCTCACTTTTCCATTTACACTACTTACCACCCTGGTCTCGTCTCACACGAACCTAGAATTGTATGAAAGCCCGTTGAACTTTTAACATGACAAAAGAACATTGAAGGTAAGAGTAAGACATGGTCATAATATCCATCCCCCTGTCCCCTAATGGCATTTCGATGGAACAGCAGCAGTTTATTCCATTAAGGATAACAGATTAACTTTGTGAAAACGTTTAATTTTGACATAATTTTAGCTTTATAGAGGAGTGTAAAGTTGGCACAGACAATTCCCATATGCTTCCCTTAATGCTAACGTCTTACACAGATTTGTCAAAACTAAGAAATTAAATATTGGTACAATCTACATACTTTGGTGGGATTCTGTTAGTTTGGGCATAAAGGTCCTTCCTCTTGTTCCAGGATCCAATCCGAGGTTCCGTTGCATTCCATTTTATTAGGTCCTCCTGGCTTCTTAGTCTCCCCATTCTGGCAGTTTTCTCAGTCTTGCCTTGTTTTTTCATGACCTTTACACTTTTGGGGCCTCCTGATAGATCCTTTGTAGCATGTCTCGCAATTTGGATTTGTCTGTGTTCTTATGGTTAGACTGTGGTTTTAGATTTTGGGGTAGAATACCACAGAGGCGATGCCCCCCCCCCCCCCCCATCACACATCATATCTCATGATTTCACCACAGCTTGTTGCTGGTGATAATGACCTTGATCGCTTGGTTGGTTAGGGGGGCATCTGTCCGGTTTTTCCACTGTACGGTTTCTAATTTTTCTTTTCCAAACTCTGGTCCTTATAAAATGAGTTACCATTGTTTAGAACATACTCAAAGGAAAGGAGAATAAAACTCTACCTCCTGGAGGAAGGAGTATCAAGGAATTTTTAGACATTTGTTAACAAGCACTACAGTAGTATTTTGGGGGAGATACTTGGAGACTCTGAAAATGTCCTGTTTCTTCTTAAAGGTTTGCCCACTAATTGTAGCATTCACTCTCAGATGTTGCCTGTAGCATTTATTACTGTGGTGTTTCAGTGCTGGTTTTCTACTTTCCTCATTCAGTCAGATGTATTATTTGGAATTCTTCTCTAAGGAATATTTGTCTGTTCTCCCCTATTTACTTATTTGTGCAATCTCTTATTTATATCAGTATTGATGGATATTTATTTTGTTCTTTAGATTATAATCCGATACTGTCACTATTTTATTGCTCAAATTCTTTGAGCTTTGACCATTGGTAGTTCTTCAGGTTGGTTCTTTTCTTTTTCTTTTTCTTTTTTTTTTTTTAACGTTTATTTATTTTGAGAAAGGGGTAGGGGCAGAGAGAGAGGGAGAGAGAGAAAATCCCAAGCAGGCTCTGCACTGTCAGGGCAGATTCCAACACAGGGCTCTATTTCATGATCCCAATGCGGGACTGATGTCACAAAATGTGAGATCATGACCTGAGCTGAAATCAAGACTCAGTTGCTTAACTGACTGAGCCACCCAGGCACCCCCAGATTGGTTCTTGACATGGCTTATTTCCCCCCCACCCCCCTGCCTTAGGTTGACTTTTAGTAGCAAGCTGGCCTACAAAACAAAAATCCAAGTCAAAAGTTAAAGCATACTCCTAAAACTTCATCAATTTTATTATAAATGAATAGTGTTTTCCATATTATGACAAGTCTTAACATTTTCCTTCAACTAGACATTACTTAAATTTAGAACCTTGTGATTCTCACATGCTAATAATACTTGCCACTCACTTACCTCTGTCTTAAGGCGAATGATTATAATATTTTTTTTTTTAAATTTTTTTTTTTTAACGTTTATTTATTTTTGAGACAGAGAGAGACAGAGCATGAACGGGGGAGGGGCAGAGAGAGAAGGAGACACAGAACCGGAAGCAGGCTCCAGGCTCTGAGCCATCAGCCCAGAGCCTGACGCGGGGCTCGAACTCACGGACCGCGAGATCGTGACCTGAGCCGAAGTCGGACGCTTAACCGACTGAGCCACCCAGGCGCCCCGAATGATTATAATATTTATTAAGGATTGCAAGAATCTTGAGTGAAAGACTTAAAGTAGGAGATCTATTAACATTAAGATCTTTCAAAAGAAAAGTGAGAGATCAGTGAAGCCTTAAAAATGCCTGAAAGCTAAGAGGTAACATCTTTTCAAACAATATATCCTGGTTGTTTGCAAGATTATTATTTAAAAATATTAACAGAAGGATGAGTTTCAGAAATTTTCTGATTAATAGATTAGAGAAGGCCTTCTTAAGAAACTTTCTGAGCTAGGACACATTTACTCCTAGACTTAGTTAAGAAAGACCACTAGAGTTTAGTTTTGGAAGAAACTGAATCTGGGATGTAGAAGTCTGGTTTTGGCAGGTACAACTAACTTCTGAGGTGTTACTGAAGAATGGCTGGCCTGATAAATTGAGTTCTCAAAAGTGATCTGGAGTAAGGCTTGGGGGAGAGAGGCAGAATGATAGAAGATGCTAAGTTAGCATGACGGGCAAGCTGTCTCTGCATGTTTGAATTGGTAAGAGCTTGAAGAAGAAGAGAAAAGGTTCAGTTTTGCAAATGAGAGCTTTGTGTAGTCATATGGTATCCATGTCCAAGGTTGTGAGGAATTTCAGGGGTGAAAAGTTCTGTAAGAGACTCATTCCCAGGAAGACATTTGCTTATTTGCTTACTTTTACATAATGCGTGCGATAACTTCAAGCAGTACAAAGTGATGTGCTTTTCCATAGATTGTGTTCTAGTACCCAGTTCTGATTTTCAGTTGCTCATCAGCCACATCAGTCAAGTTCTCGCTGTGCCCCAGGTGGGTATTAACAGTATGGTTGGAAGTCCTTGCATGCTAGGCTCTTCAGACTAGTGAGGATATACCCGGTAAGCTGCAGTGTTGGCATGGATTACTTTGGGAGCACAGAACAGGGGCAGCTAAGTCAGACTGGCGGGTTAGAAAAGATTCCCCAGAGGGCAGTCCTCTGCAGAACCACCTGAGAGAGGGTGAGCTGGCCAGCCAGAGGTGGGAGAAGAAAGAGGCTTCAGGCGCAGAATCTCAGGTACAAAGAAGGCACCGGGGGTCCTTGGCATATCCTGGGAACTGCTAGGAGTTCATCTTGGCTGGATGGGAGCTGATGGTGATGGGGTGAGAGGGGCGATAAGATGAGCTAGTGAGGCACTTCACAAGCCACACTAGAACTTCTAAAAGCTGTGGGAAGGCACTGAGGGAGAGAAGCAGTGGTGGAGCTTGTGTTCTGGGTCCTTCCATTTACCTGTTGTGTGGGGGCTGTCGGAAGGTTCGGTCCTGCTGTCTATCCCAGCTCCGGGTTTGTGGTCTCTCTGTGGGAGGCATGAATGATATTATTAGGTCTAGATGGTGAAGGTGGGGCTTTCCTATTTAATCTGTCATACAAAACACTTGGAGTGTTCAGATACAGTGCAATTTGTGGAAAGGTTTGAGGCAACCAAGAGTTTGATAGGGTTCACCCCGTACACGAGACCATACCTTCAAGACTGGGAGAGATGGCTGTTAATCTAATGCATAGAAACCAACACGGAGAATCAAGGAAAATGAAGAAACATAGGAATATGTTCCAAATGAAAGGTTCCATCAAGAATATCAGAAACATTGCATTAAGGCAGGGCCATGCCCCTCCCAGCACCAAGTATGACCAGGTACTTAGTAATTAGGTGTTTGAGAATGTTGAAATCATCCTGTTGTTTCATTTATTTCTTCCATATCTTTTCCACAAAACCATTCTATTAAATGAAGACAAGCTTCTTTGTCCAGTGGAGACTTTACACTTAGATAACTTAGCACTCGACTGCGTATTTTGCTTATTCTCTACATATGTAATATTGAAGTACTCAGACTCCTTAGAAGGCAGGTATATTCGTGTATATCTGTATACGATTGTATATTCTTTTCCATTCTTAGAATTGGGTCCCCTAGACCCACTATGAAGAAATGGCCTTATGTTGGTAGGGAAAGCAAAATAATTTGTGGCTCTCTCCCAGACAAGAAGCAACTATGGTGTCTTTTCTACAGTAGTCATACCTTTGAGACAATTTTAAGGTCTTTGGCAAGTCATTTGGGTTTTCTTGCACCTTGGCAAATTGCAATGAATGGTACAAAATCTATTCTAGTTCTCTTCTAAATTGTTAGCAGAATTCATTCATTGATTGATTCATTTATCCAACAATCATTTCCTGAGTGTCTACTCTGCCTGTCATTGTTTCAGGCATTGGAGATGCAGCGGTGAACAAATCCTATGACATCGCTTATGTTTTACAAAGGAGCCACACACTAAATGAGTGTGTGTGTGTGTGTGTGTGTGTGTGTGTGTGTGTGTGTGTATGTACATACACACACACACACACACACACACACACACACACATAGTTTGTGAGAGTAATAAGTTCTATGGGGAAGACTAAGCCAGAGAAGAGGGAATAAAGAGTTAGTTGGGAAGGTGGGAATTATAACTTTAATGTTTACTTTTGAGAGAGGGAGAGAAAGAGAATGAGTGGAGGAGGGCAGAGAGAGAGAGAGAGAGAGAGGGACAGAGGATTGGAAGCAGGCTCTGCATTGACAGCAGCAAACTCGATGTGGGGCTCGAACTCATAAACCATGAGATCGTGACCTGAGCCAAAGTTGAACACTCAACTGACTGAGCCACCACTCAGGTACCTCATGGGAATTGTAACTTTAATCTTAAATAGAATGATCAGGGAATTTTTCACTGTAAATATGATGCTTGAATCAAAGACCTGAAGAAGTAGCTACTACCCATGTTGTATCCAGAGGAAGAGCATTTTAAAGAGAAGAGAGGGACAAGTTAAAATACCTCATGCAGGCATGTGTTTTCAGTGTTTAAAAAGGGCAAAGAATTCAGTGTGGCTGGGCAAAAATCGCAAATGGGAGAGAAATAGGGGAGGCTAGAGGGCTGCTAGAGAAGAGATTTTGGAGGAAGATTAGGTTTGTTGTTGACCAATGGCTTTGTAAGTTATTCATATATTTTAGAATAAAAATTGTATATATTTAAGATGTACAACACAATTTGATATAAATACAGTCAAGCTAATTAACACATTACCTCCTTCATATAGTTCCTTCTTTGTGTGTGATGAGATCACTCAAGATCTCTCTTGACCTATTTCCAGTGTTTAATGCAATATTATTAAGTATAGTCATTATGCTGTACATTAGATCTCTAGACTTACTCATCCTACATAACTAACTTTATACTCTTGACTAACATCTCCTCATTTCCTCCATTCTCCCAGCCACTGGCAGCCATCATTCTACTCTCTGCTTTTATGAGTACAATCTTTATTTTTTTTAGATTACACCATAAGTGAGATCATATAGTATATATCTTTCTCTGTCTGTATTTACTTAGCGAAATGTTTTCTAGATTAATCCATGTAGGTATCAATGGCAGGATTTCCTTTTTCATGGCTGAATAATATTCCATTATATATATATATATATATATATATATATATATATATATTACAATAATATAAAAATATAACAGCATAATATGTATCTATAATGGAATGTTATATAAACTATATATATTATTATATATCTTCTTTCATCTTTATGCTCTCATCTGTTGATGGACACTTGGATTGTTTCTATGTCTTGGCTACTGTAAATAATGCTGCAATGAGCATCTCATTGACATACTGATTCCATTTCCTTTGGATATATACCTGGAAGCAGGAATTACTGGTAGTTCTGTATTTAATTTTTGAGGGATCTCCATATTTTCCCATAATGTCTATGATAATTTACATTCCCATCAACAGTGTAAAAATGCTTTCTTTTCTCCACATCCTCACCAACACTTGTTATCTTTTGTCTTTCTGATAATAGCCATTCTAACAGGTGTGAGGTGGTATTTCATTGTGTTTTTGATTTACAATTCTTTGATGATATTGAGCATCTTTTCATTTATCTGTTCAGATATCTGTTGGCTATTTGTATGTCTTCTTTTGAGAAATTTCTGTTTGGATTTTCTGCCCATTTTAAAATTTGGTTATTTAAATTGGGTTATTTGCTAGTGAGCTGTTTGAGTTCCTTATATATTTTAGATATTAACCATCTATCAGGTATATGGCTTGCAAATATTTTTTTTTTCCCATTCTGTATGTTCTCTCTTCACAATGTTGATCGTCTGCTGTGCAGAAGCTTTTTAGTTTGATGCAATCCCATTTGTCTATTTTTGCTTTTCTGTGTGTAGACACTTCATTCTATGAGGTGGGAAGCCCCTGGATGGTTTGGAATAGAGATGGTTCAAGTTTTAACTGGATTACAGGTTGATGTATTGTGTGTGGTGAGGAGGGAAGCAGGGACATCAGTTGGAAGGTGGTTGAAGTAATCTAGGAGAGAGAAGAAGATAGTTTGGAAGAGGGTGATAGCATTGGAAGTAGTCAGATTCTAGATGTATTTTGAAGGTAGAGCAGGTAGAATTTGCTGCTGCATCAGATGTGGGATATAAGAGTAAAAGAAGAATTAAGGAGTGCTCCAAGGATATTGGCTGAGCAACTAGGAAAATGGAGTTGCCATTTGCTGATATGGGGAAGATCGTGGGAGGAGCAGGCTTGAGGGATAATCAGGTGATTGGGCACATTAGCTTTGAGATGACTCTTCAGTTTCAAAGTGGGTACATAGGAAAGGAAGGTAAGATGGCACACACATACATACCGTGTACAGATGGAATTTATAGCCACAGGGTGATGGGATTGCCAGCAGAGTGAATAGATGGAGGAGAGATTGAAAGGCTGAGTCCTGGTCACTCAGTGTTTGGGTCTTGGAAGATGGGGAAGGACCAGCAAAGGAGAGTGAAAAGGAGTAGAGAGAGAGAGAGAGGGAGGGAGAGAGAGAGGGGAAATCTGGGAAAGTTTGGCGTCCTGGAGATCACACGCAGAAAGCATTGAATGGAGTATCATATTAGAAGGGCCACACAGTGGTAAATGGTTAAGACAACCATACCCTCAAAAGCACAGATTCCCATAGAAACAAAGCCAGTGGGAACAGAGAAGAGAGTCAGGAGATACTGATTTTGTTTTAGGCAAGTGGTCTGTTAAAAAAAACAACCCTCTTTAGGTCTATTATAATTATTGGCCTAGGTATATTTTTGACTGATTTGGTTCTGTTTGGAGCTAATGAATGGAATCTGTAGCTCTGGATTTCCTAATTCTCTACACGAGGGTGGTATATTGAGAGGGAATGCTCAAAGGAAGTTGTGTCTTCTACGGACAAGTTATTGTCTTTCTATAATTGCTTGCAGCTTTAAAGCAGTTACAGTCATAAAAACATGTAAACTGGGAAAGTGATGAGTAGAACAGGAACATCTCTCCCCAGATCTCGGAGCACTAATAAAGCCACAATAGCCACAATAGGGCCGGTACAGGAATAGATAGATTGATGGAACAGAAGAGAAAATATATAAATATCTATTTTTGCATATGATGATGTCATTATAAATTAGAATGTAAAGGATGATTTGTCCTTTTTTAAAAATGTATCTTTTTTAAATGGTGCTGAAAATAATTTGCTGATTGGGTAGACAAATGGCAAGAGTCACCAAATAACCTATCAATGTATTTGAGTGGATGTGAGCATAATATAAATGATAAAACCATAGAAAAGGAAAATATTGTTGACTATTTATCTGACCTGGATCGGAAAAGAGATTTATGTGAATGACACATAATGCTGAATCCATAAAGAAAAGTTTTGTTAGATTGGACTATGGAAAAAATGAAAGCCTATGTAAGAAAAAAAAAAACAAGCCTGGAAACATTTAAAAAGCAAATAACTGAAGAAACAAACAACATTTGTGATAGAAGGTTAAAGTGCTTTGCAAAGTGCTCTTAGATGAACGGCCTAAGAGAATTATGGACAAAGGAACCAAAAAGGCAATTCATAAAAGGGATACAAATGGCCAGTGAATCATTGTGGGAAAAGTTCAACCTCATTAAAGTCAAATGTTGCAAAGAAAAGTCACAGTTTTCACTTTTCAGACACTGCTCATCACTGCATCTGCTGCTCTATTAGGAGGGCCCCTCTTGGTCATGTGACTCCAGTATTATTACTCTTTGCTTTCAACATCCATGAGTGGGAACCTTTCAATTCCCTGGCCTCAAAACTCCTTGACCTTATCTTCCCCAATTAACTTGTTCTCTACCCAACCTTTGACACTCACTCCCACTGCATGCCCCAGCTCTTGTTATTTACACATTTTTTAAATGTTTATTTATTTTGAGAGAGACAGAGAGAGGGAGAGAGAATCCCAAGCAGGCTCTGCGCTGTCAGCGCATGATCGTGAGATCATGACCTGAGCCCAAGTCTAGTCGACCGCTTAACCCACTGAGCCACCCAGGCGCCCCAGCTCTTGTTATTTACGTAACTATAACTTTTTACAGTGACACTTTCTAACATTCCACACTGTTGCTCACTATCCCCTCTCTTTCCATCTCCTGACTCCAACAGTCTTTCAACCCCACCAGGACCACTCATTGCTGCTTTCACTGCTAATCCGTCTTGTGCCCTTATGTCCTTCCTTACCCAGTTCAAACACTAAGGTCAATCAATATCATCACTCCATTCCACACATCATCAACTCGCTTGCTCCTGTTTTCTGCTGCAATCACTTGACTAACTATGACCCTGGATGGAGCCATTCCCCTGCCTGCACATGTGCAGCTGAATAGAACTGCATAGAAATAGACAATCAGCTAACAGAGACTTCCAGTGGGTCCACGGTGCTGCCTGGCCATTACCTTCTATTTCCTTAGTCCATTCATACTTCCATTCTCTTAGATGGCTATGTCATATTTTCTCACTTCTCAAACATCTACCACATCCCCTCCCATCCTCACTGTAAGCTGACACCATTGCTTCCTATTTCACCAAACAGAAATAAAAACAGGAACAATCAAGCTCCCCCAACCTTGGGTATCCCATTTTTCCTTTCCTTGCAAACTCCAAATACTGCAACTGGAGAGCATTGCATCCTGTCCTCTTTGACCCAAGGAGGGGCTTTGCTCCTATAAGTCTCTCCAGTTCTCCAACAATTCCCAAATCAATTCTCCACCCTTTACAGTATAATTTCCATCATCATAAAAATGTGCTTTTATTTCTCCTACCTTAAAAAGACCCTCTCTATTGACCTAATACCCCTTTCTTTCCTTCCTTTGCAGCAAACCTCCTTACAATATTTACTGGTCTATACTCACTGTCGCCAGTTTCTCTCTTCCTCTTCTTGAACTTACTCCATTCAGGTTTTCACTCCTCTTTCCACTACAACCATTGTTCTCAGAGTCACCAATGACCTCCTTGTTGATAAATCTCATGGTCAGTTTTTGGTCTTCATCTTGCTCTTGATGTTTCCAGCCTCCCTGAAACACTTCTGCACTTGGCCTCCAGGTCACCACGTTCTCTCGATTGTCTTCCCGCCTCTCTAGCTGCTGATTCTCAGTATCTATCCTTTGCTGATTCCCTCTGATGATCCAAGCCTCTATACCTAGGTGTGTCCACCAGCTTGGTCTTTGGACTGTTCTTCTTTTCTATTTATTCTATGCACTGCCAGTTCTTTTTTATTATTATTATTTATTTTTATTTTTTCTTTCTCTTTTTCTATAATTTTTTTTTTTTTTTTTTTTTTTTTTTACAATTTACATCCAAGTTAGTTAGTATATGGTGCAACAATGATTTCAGAAGTGGATTCCTTAAGCCTCTTACCCATTTAGCCCATCCCTCCTCCCACAACCCCTCCAGCAACCCTGTTTTTTCTCTATTTAAGAGTCTCTCATGTTTTGTTTTTATATCTCCATGTTTTTATATCATTTTTGTTTCCCTTCCCTTGTGTCCATCTGTTCTGTATCTTAAAGTCCTCATATAAATGAGGTCATATGCTATTTGTCTTTCTCTGACTGACTAATTTCACTTAGCATAGTACCCTCTAGTTCCATCCACGCAGTTGCAAATGGCAAGATTTCATTCTTTTTGACTGCCAAGTAATACTCCATCGTATATATATACCTCATCATCTTTATCCATTCATCCATCGATGGACATTTGGGCTCTTTCCATACTTTGGCTATTGTTGATAGTGCTGCTATAAACATGGGGGTGCATGTGTCCCTTCGAAACAGCACCCTTGTATCCCTTAGATAAATACTTAGTAGTGCAATTGCTGGGCCATAGGGTAGTTCTATTTTTAGTTTTTTGAGGAACCTCCATACTGTTTTCCAGAGTGTCTGCACCAGTTTGCATTCCCACCAGCAGTGCAAAGGAGATCCTCTTTCTCTGCATCCTCACCAACATCTGTTGTTGCCTGAGTTATTAATGTTAGCCATTCTGACAGGTTTGAGGTGATATCTCAATGTGGTTTTGATTTGTATTTCCTGGATGATGAGTGATATTGAGAATTTTTCATGTATGCACTGTCAATTCTTAAGTGTTTGTCCTCCGTCTCGACCGCTCTTGAAACTTGAGTTCTCTATGCAATTGTCTGGTCTATATCTCCATTTGGATGTTTTAAACCATATCTCAGACTTAACAAGTCCAAATCTTTGTTCTTTTTTTTTTTTTTTTTTTTTTCTTATTTTTAAAATTTACATCCAAGTTAGTTAGCATATAGTGCAACAGTGATTTCAGGAGTGGATTCCTTAATGCCCCTTACCCAGTTAGCCCATCCCCTCCACAACCCCTCCAGGAACCCTGTGTTTATTCTCCATATTTAAGACTCTTTTATGTTTTGTCCCCCTCCATGTTTTTATATTATTTTTGCTAACTTTCTCTTGTGTTCATCTGTTCTGTGTCTTAAAGCCCTCATATGAGTGAAGTCATATGATACTTGTCTTTCTCTGATTGACTAATTTCGTTTAGCATAATACTCTCCAGTTCCATCCATGTAGTTGGAAAAGGCAAGATTTCATTCTTTTTGATTGCCGAGTAATACTCCATTGTGTGTGTGTGTGTGTGTGTGTGTGTGTGTGTGTGTGTACACACACACCACATCTTCTTTATCCATTCATCCATTGATGGACATTTGGGCTCTTTCCGTACTTTGGCTGTTGTTGATAGTGCTGCTATAAACATTGGGGTGTATGTGTCCCTTTAAAACAGCATACCTGTATTCCTTGGATAAATATCTAGTAGTGCAATTGCTGGGTCATAGGGTAGTTCTATTTTTAATTTTTTGAGGAACCTCCGTACTGTTTTCCAGAGTGGCTGCACCAGTTTGCATTCCCACCAGCAGTGCCAAAGAGATCCTCTTTCTCCACATCCTCGCCAACCTCTGTCATTGCCTGAGCTGTTAATTTTAGCCATGCTAACTGGTGTGAGATGGTATCTCATTGTGCTTTTGATTTGTATTTCCCTGATGATGAGTGATGTTGAGCATTATTTCATGTGTCAGTTGGCCATCTGGATGTCTTCTTTGGAGAAGTGTCTATGCATGTCTTTCGCCCATTTCTTAACTGGATTATTTGTTTTTTGGATGTTGAGTTTGATTAAGTTCTTTATAGATTTTGGATACTAACCCTTTTTCTGATATGTCATTTGCAAATATCTTCTCCCATGTGGTCAGTTGCCTTTATTTTAAAAATAAAAAAAATTAAAATAAAATTAAGAAATTAAAAACAACAACACACACACAAACAAATCAAATAAATGATGCTAGATCCTAGGTGTGTTTTGGTCTGGGTGTTGAAAGGGGCTTGATAGATTAGAGAAAAAAGAGGAAAGAAAAAAAATAGTTTGAAAATTTGAAAAAATGAATACAGTGAAATAGAATAAGATGAAATGATGGAAGTAAAATAGAATTTGAAAAAATTTACACAAAAGTAAAAAATATAGTAGAAAAAATTAAAGAAAAATATTTTTAATAAAAATTGGAAATAAAATTTTTTTCTTTCTGTATTCAAGAAAAAGAAACGAAAAAGAGAAAAAAAAAGAAAATTGAATAGATGGACCAGCAAACAGACAGAAATACGATTGAAATTACTTCGTTTTCCCCTAGAAGTCAAACTATGAAGTGCTTTATGGTCCATAAACTAAGCAGGCAGAGAGACTTGTGTTCCTGAAGAGCGAGGTTGGCCCAGTTGGGCAGGGGTCAGATTAACTGCTCCGCTCTCCACCAGATGGCGCTGCTAGCCTACTGGTGTGGGTTGTTGCGGCGCTCGTAGTTGCGCATGCTCATGCGCGGGAGCAGTGAAAATGGCGCCACCCAGCTGCCCAGTCTCTAGTATCGGAACTCTGTTCTCCCTGCTCAGCAACCGCGCACCAGTCCTTTGTCTTTGGCTTCCGTCCACTCCCCTCTTTTACACTGTCTGTGACCATGCTGTCAGATGGCACCTCCCTCCTGAGTTTTATCTCCGATGTGTCTGTGTTTCCTGGCCCCTTACTTCTGAGGGACTGCGGCTCTGACCCGCTCAGATCCTCTGGGGGACGGTCTCACCGAGCAATGGTTGGGTGCCGGCTGCACCCAGGAACGTTCTCGGGACTGTGCTGCTGCCGATGCTCAGAGACTGCGGCTGGGTGCCAGCTCGCCCCAGAGAAAGATCACACGATTGTGTAACGGCAGCATTTCAGGGATTATGGAAAATCACAAAGCGCATCTGACACCAGGCTTCACCCCAGCGACCTTGATCCAGCACCAGCGAATGTGGCTGTTCTCCCAGGTCCACTGGAGCCTTTGCCTGTCAAGCGGGGGCACACAGCCTCTACCCGATGTCCTCCCAGCAGGGGAACTGCCTCTCCCGTGTGGCCCAAAGAACCCCAGACTCCACTCTGCTCCTGGGGATTCACCCTTCCCACCAGAGCACGGCCAGGTATAGAGCTGTGGAGTTTCAGAGTCTGCATTCCCCCTGTTTATAGAGTCTTAATGGAATTTAAACCCTCTCCTTTCTCCCTTTTTTAGTTCAGTCCCTGCGGCTGTTTCCACTTTTCCACTTTCTCTCCAGCTGCTTTTGGGTAGGTGCTTTTCCCATATTCTTCCCCCACCCCCCGTCTCCATCCTCTCTCTCTAAGCAAAACAGCTCCCTGCCCTCTGGGGCTTCTCTCTCCCCACGCATACCTGCTGAGTTCTGTGGTTCAGGTTGTGCAGATTGTTGTGTTAATCCTCAAATCAGTTTTCTAGGTGTGCAGGATGGTTCAGTGTTGGTGTGGCTGTATTTCATGGACACAAGATACAAAAAAACCTTCCATGCTGTTCTGCCATCTTGGCTCCTCCTCTCCCAAATTTGTGTTCTTTGTCTTCCTTCCCAGTTTTTCTCCTTTTGTGGAATTCTCCAACTCGGTAAAGGGCAACTTCATTCTTCAAAAAGCTGGGCGTCATCCTTAATGCTTCTTTTTCTCCTCTGTCTTCCACCTGCTGTATGAGCAAATCTGGTAGGCATAGGAACCACCTTTGTGATGTGCCTACATTTCTGTTTCTTCTCTCCATTGTCATTACTGCTATCCCAGTCTATACCACCATCTCCCTCCTGGATTACTGTAATAGCCTCCTGAGTCCTGACACATCTCGTGCTTCCTTCCTTAACCTACTCCAGCCTGTTGTGAGCACAACATTCAGACGGTTCTTGTTAAATGTCAAGTCAAAACCCTCCAGTGCTTCCTCTTCAATTTCAGTGAAAGAGCTGAAGTCCATACAGTCCTCCACAACAGGTGTCTTACACCACTCCTAATTCCAGTAACCCTTCTGACTTCTCCCTTTTTGCTCTAGCTACACTGATTCTGCATTTGAACTTGCCAACCAGGCTCTTGTCTTTCATTTTCTTTTTTTTTTTTTTTTAATTTTTTACTATTTATTTTTGAGAGAGAGAGAGAGACAGAGAGCAAGCAGGGGAGGGGCAGAGAGAGAGAGAGGGAGACACAGAATCTGAAGCAGACTCCAGCAGAGCCTGACGTGGGGCTTGAACCCATGCACCGTGAGATAATGACCTGAGCCAAAGTCGGATGCTTAATTGACTGAGCCACCCAGGCGCCCCATCGTCTTCCATTTTCATACTTGCTGGCACACCCATGCCTGCACCCAGCTTCCTCTCTCCTTCAGGGTTTGACTCAAATGCCCCCCATTAAGGCTTTCCTTGCCCACCTTGTCTAAAACCCACCTCCTTTGTACCCGTGCTTCTAGTCCCACTTCTGGGTTTGTATTTTTTTTTTTATTTCTAACTTTTCTCCCTAGCATTTATAAGAAACACATTCTACACTTTACGTATTTTCCTTCCTGGGTGTGGCCTCCTTCACTGGGATGGAAGCTCCAGGAACAGGGATCTTTGTCCTTCTTGCTCACTGCTTTATCGTGGCACCTAGCACCTGGCACATAGTAGATGCCTAATAAATACTTATTTGAGTGACAAAGATATCAAATGCAAGAATGCTCAGCCTTGGCATGAGTATGGTGAAGTGCACGCTCTCATCTTTCCTTGGGAGCTTCAAGTAATAAAACCTTTCTGAGGCCAGTTTGGCAGCTTGAATCAAGAGCATTTAAAAATGCCCATATCTGGGGCACCTGGGTGGCTCCATCGGTTAAGTGTCCAGCTCTCGATTTCCGCTCAGGTCATGATCTCATGGTTTGTGAGTTCAAGCCCTGGATTGGGCTCTGAGCTGACAGTGTGGAGCCTACTTGGGATTCTCTCTTTTCCTCCCTCTCTGGCCCTCCCCCGCTCATGCAGGTGCACACCTATGCTTTCTCTGTCTTTCAAAATAAATAAACTTAAAAAAAATAGTCACATCCTGGACTCAGACGTTCAATTTCAGGGATTTATTTTAAGGAAATAATAAGGGATGTACAGACTTACATGAAAAGGATGTACATCAGGTTTTTTTAAAATTTTTTTAACATTTTTATTTATTTTTGAGACAGGGAGAGACAGAGCATGAACAGGGGAGGGTCAGAGAGAGGGAGACACAGAATCCGAAACAGGCTCCAGGCTCTGAGCCGTCAGCACAGAGCCCGACGCGGGGCTCGAACTCACAGACCGTGAGATCATGACCTGAGCCGAAGTCGGCCGCTTAACCGACTGAGCCACCCAGGCGCCCCACATCAGTTTTTATAGTAAAGAGAAATTGGAAGCAATATATTTAAAAATAAGGGAATGCTTAAACATTATGAATCAGCTATACAGGAATATTGCATAGTCATAAAATACATTTGAAGAATATGTAATTTAATGGGAATATGCGCACAGTATATTTCAGAAAGCAAAGACACAAAATTATATACAGAATTATCCCATATATTACACACACACACACACAGTTTCCCTGCCTATCCAAAAGTAGAGCGTTCTTATGAAAACTTTTGTAAACTGAAATGGCATAAAACAAAGAAGCAATTACCATCAATTTATATGGAAAAATCTTAGAGTGTTCCCAAACCCAAAAAGTCACCTCTCTTACACTCTTCTGATACCTTAGGACACACCTTGCTGATGGATGCACAAAATAAATTGAGATAAAGCACAGATGCTCAAAGATATAGCTCACAGCTATGGTGGCTTGATGTTGATCTAAATGCTGTGTGCTGAGTATGGTTCCCAGGAGAAGGAGCCTGTTGGCCACCTTCACTGTTCGGGGCACGTGTTGCCTCTTACTGGCTCAGCTCGCTGCAAAACAAATGATTAATGCTATTTTCTCTTTCCGCCTCTTCTTTCTCTCCTTTTTAAAAAAATGTTTATTTATTTATTTTTGAGAGAGAGAGAGTGTGAGCAGGGTAGGGGCAGAGAGAGAGAGAGAGAGAGAGAGAGAGAGAGAGAGAGATACAGAATCCAAAGCAGGCTCCATGCTGTCAGTGCAGAGCCCAACTCAGGGCTAGAACTCATGAACTGTGAGATAATGACCTGAACTAAGGTCGGACGCTTAACTGACTGACCACCCAGGTGGCTCTCTGCCTCTTTTCCTAAGAGGAAACATTTTCTTTGGGTTTCTTTTGGTTAGCAAAAACAGGTACTAATGTAGATCTTCTGTAAAAATGAAGTGGCATAACATAAGCTTTCAAAAGGCAGGGGACACCTGCATAAATATAATAATATGTCTGTAAGTGAGACAATAAAGAAATCCTGCTTTTTGGTGAGTGATGAAATATACATTCTTAATACATTTCCCAAAAATGTGTGTGAGACTTTTGTGATCAGAAATACATAAACTTTATTTTTCAAGGTAGACTATTATTCTTCCACCTGTCTTGGGTGTGTAATATTCTGAGTTGGGGGCAGCGGGATGGATATCTCTCCTCCTGTCCCTCCAGCTCATCCCACAGGGCTTGCTGAGCACCCTCTAAAGGCACAAGCACCCTCCATGCTCTGCAACCTTTATTCAGAGTATTTCTTCTTCTTGGAATGCTTCTCCATTTCCCTCCGTCTGACTTGCAAGCTCTTTTTGGTCTTAATACTGAATTCCAATGTCATCACCAGGCAAAACTAGTCACTCCCTCTCCTGCGTTCCTGTTGGCATTTGGGCTCCAACACAGCACCTACCACAGTGTTTTCCAAGTTCAGTTTTGTCCAGTTGCCCCAAATATATGCCGAGCCCATGGACTGCCTTCTCTGGGCCACCACTGCCGACCAAACCACTGCTATCATGTGTCTGGACCACTGCCAGGCTCTTTTCACTCAGGACAGGGGTGGGTGGAGAGTGGTACAGTGGCGTGGCCGGTCCTTGTCTCTCCTTGGTCAGTGAACGTCACGCCTGGGACACGCTGATCCCCAGCAGCAGGGCAGTGCCAGGCTCATCAGAGTGAGTAACAATGGTTTATTGAATGTTGATGGAAGGAGTCCTTTCATTTGCTTGACAGTTTACCAGACATAATATTTTTAATCGTCACAGAAGTATTCTACGCTTTAATAGGGAAATAATTTGAATCAATTTCTTCCTTAACAATCGGCATAAATATCTGTGATAACACTTTCAGTGTTTAAGGTCTTAAAAAATCCCACAAAATCCCTCGGGCTAGCGTCATGTCTGTGTAATGCACGCGTCTACTGCCCCCTAGTGGATCTAGCTTATAATAGCCGTTTTATTCTCTATTGCTGGCGGAAGTAACCGGTATCTTTCCTTAATATATTCATGGATTCCAGAATACAGCAGTTTCTTCATAACAGCAGGGAGTTTATATCCTGGCTTTGCCACCTATTAGCTGTGTAGCTTGGGTAATTTACTTAACTTCTCTGTGTCTCAGTTTCCTACTTTATAAAATGGAGCCAGTGACAATGGTAAGTCATTAAAAACGAATATGTACTGAGTGCTTACAATGTGCCAGGCATAACTCATTGAATTTCTGCAACTCATAGTAAATAGGAACCACATTTTATTTCAAATTTTATTTAAATTCTAGTTAGTTAACATTTGGTAAAATTGGTTTCGGGAGTGGAATTTAGTGATTCATCACTTACATACAAACACCCAGTGCTAATCATAACAAGTGCCCTTCCTAATACCTATCACCCATTTAGACCATCCTCCTGCCCACCTCCCCTCCAGCAGCCCTCAGTTTGTTCTCTATAGGTAAGAATCTCTTGTGCTTTTCCTCTCTCCCTGTCTCCCCCACCCCTTTCCCTGTGTTCATCTGTTTTGTTAACGCCACATATGAGTGAAATCATGTGGTATTTGTCTTTCTCTGACTTATTTCCCTTAGCATAATACACTCTAGCTCCATCCACAGGAACAAATGTTATTTCCACTTTACAAACAAGGAAACCAAGAGTGCAGAGAGAAATAGTTCCTACCTCTCAGAAAGATGTGAAAAAGTAGTTAATACATGTAAAGTGATTATAAGAAGGTTGAAGGTGGAGTAAGAGCTCAGTCACATCATCATTAGTATCACAAGATTCTGTCTGTGACAAGGACACTCCTGTGGACCACACAGACCCTTATTTGCATTTGGGTTGCTCTCATAATGCATGGCAGTTACTTGCGTAATGAAACATATACTATATCACATGGCAAGCTATGTTATTTATACATATTGTTCTAGACATTTTTCTTTTTCTTTTTTAAACTTTTTTTAAACATTTATTTATTTTTGAGAGACTGAGAGGTGGGGCATGAGTGGGGGAGGGGCAGAGAGAGCAGGAGACACAGAATCAGAAGCAGGCTCCAGGCTCTGCACTGTCAGCCCAGAGCCCGACATGGAGCTCAAACTCACAAACTGTGAGATCTTGACCTGAGCCCAAGTCGGAGGCTTAACTGACTGAGCCACCCAGGTGCCCCTCTAGATATTTTTCTTAAGCCAAGACATAATTCCTTCTCATTTCTCCATTTCTGATATGAAATCAGTCTATTTCATTCTTTTTTTTTTTTAACAACTTTAAAAACACTTTTTAATGTTTATTCATTTTTGAGAGAGGCAGCATGAGCGGGGGAGGGACAGAGAGAGAGGGAGACACAGAATCCGAAGCAGGCTCCAGGCTCTGAGCTGTCAGCACAGAGCCCGATGTGGGGCTCAAATCCACAAACCATGAGATCATGACCTGAGCTGAAGTAGGACGTTTAACCAACTGAGCCACCCAGGTGTCCCTGTTTCATTCTTGACTGCACAGAAGAATCACTGGAGAAGGGAAATAAGAAGAAAGGGGCAGATTTAGTATTTACTAGTTTGCAGTTGTCTGGAAGTAAGTGGATCCACACATATTTCCCCAGGGGAGTGGGGATGAGAGGAAAAAGAGGATGCCCAAACCTATTCACGTAGCTCCTTAGGGTGTCCACTTCTTCATCTACTCAAAAAACATGTACCGAGCCTCTGTGTGTTCTACAGAGTTCTACACTGTTCTAAGCACCAGCCTCTCTCTCACTTCTACCTTTTGACATCATGCTTGTGGCTCCAACAGAAATAAAAGAACCAGATTAAGTTGGGAATACAGATCCTATGTGGATTTTCTCATAGATTTTTTTCCATGGCATTTCAGAAAGAAAAAAACAGGTATTGTGTCAAGTGATTCAATAGTGTGAACAGTTTGAATTCTCAAGGTCTGGTAAGAAATTTGATTCTTGATCAGAGGGTTAATCGTGCAAAATTATTGAACTTCTAATGAATTAAATTTGAACAATCAAGTCCAATATTGATGGGGGCAGATTATTGGGGGTGGGAGGGAGTCCAGTTTGGAAATTGATCTAAAAAAAATCGAGCACTAGATCTAAAAAAAAGAAAATGTATCTAAAACACAAATTTCCAGGGCATGGAAAGCTGAGGAAGTATTAGATGATGGGCGCCAGGGAATGGCCAGGACACAGGGTGTTCCGTGGAAAGATGGGCGTGGTGCCAATTTCAGTGCCAAGATTAGAGGTGTGTGGGTAGCACCGGCAGCTGTCCCACGGCGCCTTTTACCTGAGAGCACCAGTCTTCGCCGACGATGCCGTGAACGTGCACACTTCGCGCAGTAGGGGGCAAGTCGTTGCCATCCAGCATTCTCCCCAGCACAGACTATAATTTCATCCTTGCTCATTTCATTTACCTGAGCGTTTCAGAACCTAAGTTCCAGATACCATTCGTGTTTCCATACGTGGCTTGAGAGCAATGCCCAAACGTGTAGGATCGCCAGCTTGTTCAGGGGCGCTACACCACGAAATGTCAACTGGAAAAGATAGGGAACTGCTGCTTAATTTCTCCTCCACAACTTGAAAAAGAACAGTGGGTCCTTTCATGCAAGAGTGTGATGAAAGTCCAGCAAACCTCTACTGAGCACTTACTCTGTGGGTCAGGCCTGTGTTAGATCCTTCCACGTACTATCTCATTTAATCCTTGAAGCCACGGACTTATCAAAGTTGTAGAGGTTGTCATAACGCAGCACGGTAAGCCTTCTAGGCAAAGGGTGAGGAAGAGTAAGCTGTCACCCCTGTTAGTGACAAAGCTGACTTTAGGGATTGTGGCTTGTATCTGGGCGCTCGTAGTTTTCTTAATTCTGAACTCCACCTAGAATTAGAGATGCTCGCTCACCCAGCCACAGGCAGTGCGGGACCACGAGGGGCCTCCACTCACGCAGGCCCCTGCAGAGCCTCCAGTGTGGAAAGGGGACCAGAAGGTAGATTTCCGGTGGGCAGTCACATCCCAACAAGAAAGGGGCACAAGGGTCGGTGTTCCTGCTCTCACGGTGTGCCGGAGTTGGCCGGCTGGGCTTGTGTACATCTCTTCCTGACTTCATGCTGGTGGCTCGGAACCGGCCACGGCGAGATGGGAACCTTTACGCCATGGGGATCGTCAAATGCGACACACCAGGGCTTCGGCCCCACAGAGCCAGTTGTTAAACATTTACCAGCACACCACTGCCTGCACCCCAGTTTTTCCAATCCGAGGTGTCTCCTCTTCCTCAGCAACCAGGAGAGTGAGGAGGCTAGAGAAAGGCTGGGAGTGTCACACTAGTGGACGCCTCCCACATGGAAGGAATATCAGGAGGTTAAGTAGGGTTCAATTGATCTCAAGGGTTCTGAACTGCAGCAGGCTTGAGAACCACGCCTCCAGCTGGTGCTGCTTCGCCATTCCCCCTTATAGGAAACTCTTCAGAGATGCCTACACTCTTTGTCTTCTGGAACTTTCCTTTAGGCCAACCCATCAATGAGGTGCCAGTGATTGAGCTGCTTACCCTACTGGAAGGCACTAGGCACTTACAAATGGTGGATGTGTAATCCTTTTTATTTATTTTTTTTCTTAATTGCTGTGAGAATGCTTAATCCTTTTAGGTAGGTAGGAATGAAGTGGAGACCAGGATCCATTCTCTCATCCATAGTCCTTCAATTCATGGTCCATTACGCTGTTCAAGACCGTGGCCATGTGCCCCGCCTCCCCCCAGCTTTACTTTACAAGGACATTTTGTTTTAAGAGATAACAGGTAATAATTTAATTGCCGGATTTACCCATGAAATGCCCTGTGCTGCCAGAGTCCCATCCTCCAATTTCAGCTATTTTCTCTTGACTTCAGACCGAACCAGGCCAGAGAATCCATTCTTGAGTCCCGCGTCCTTGAGTGTCTGCTGCCTGGGACCGTCCTGATACTAATCACTGTAACAGGCAGGGCTCCTGTGGAAACAGAATTGGCTTTAACTAATTTTAGCAGCAAGTGCATTTACTAGAGGATGTTAAGAGCGCACGACTCTGGGAGGAGAAGGAAGGCAGAGAGTGTCGGGCTCGGAGGCCATTTTGGCCCGAGGGAACACCCACACCGCCTCACAGGGGCTGCCCCAGTGAAGATCCCACCATGCTCCTGCTGCTCAGCACAGACACTGGTGTTGATTGTGGCTGGACACCCCAGACCCTGCCTGTGCTGCCCGTCATGGGTTTCCTTGTCACCAAGTTCTCAAACCAGCTTCTCCCGTTGCCTGAGATGCTTGGCTCACCTCATCACTGCTCCTTCATCTGCGTTACCCTGAGGTGGCCTTCAGTGTCCATTATCAGCTCTTCTGGGAAGGCTTCCCTAGCCTCACAAAGGCCTAGACGCATATTGTCCCCCACCCCACCTTCCTGCCCTCCCTGGAAGCTGTGTTTATGTGTTTATGTGGCATTCATCATCATGATGGGCCTCTACAGACACAGTGCTCCTCCTGCGGAAGCTTCCCCAGGTTCTCCCTCACACTGTTGCTTTGCTCTTCTCTCAGGCTGTGGTGTTGCAATTCCATCCATTTTCTTCTTGCTTAGGCCTTAATGGAGAAGGATCACTTTAAAAAATAATACACAACTTCATGTGGGAGCAACACATACCAACCAATTCCTACGTCAGCGGCTTTGGTGAAGAGTCAAAGTGTTTCTCAGGAGTGCTCCAAGTGCTCAAGACAATAGCACCTAGAAACTTCATGGCCGGAGAAGCAGGAGGCTAGGGCCTGTGTGTGGGAGTGTAGAGGGTGCTGTGAAACAGGCACTCAGGCAATGGAAAAGGAGAGGGGGAAGGAGAGAGAGAGAGGAGAGGGAGAGGGCAAGAGATAGCATGAGCCTGCTACAGGAGTAGCTCCTGGTGTTGTGCCTAGCCTGAAAGGTCTTCAGGGCTGCCCTGTTTATTATGGTAATGCTATTGTGGGTTCTCTTTATTTCTAGAACCATTCACCAAGTGACATTCCTGCTTCCTTGGTCTTGCCCTTACGGAACTGTTATTTCATGATGACTTGTCTCTTTCATCAAGCATAGGGGTGTTCCACCTGTGATGTTTATTATTACTTCCACATTTCTGATGAGGAAACTGAGATACAGGAGAGCAATGCACCCATCTCAGGGCCTCTCATCTAACAGCAGATTCAGTCCACATATTTACTGAACACTCATGAAGAGTCAGGTCCTAAGGGCTGGTAGGTGGCAGGGTGGGATGGGAATCCAGGTTTGTACAACCCTAAAGCCTTTCCACTACAGCATGGCAACATCTGTCAGAGACCTAACCACCACAAGAGTGGTTAAGGAGCACAAAGATAGAGAAATGATAAGAGGAAATGGCAGGGAAGAAGAGAAAAAAAGGATGGAGGGGAGAAATGCACCTAATTATAGTGCAGTTTAAAGATTGCTCATGGACAGGGCACCTGGGTGGCTCAGTTGATTGGGTGTCCAACTTTGGCTCATCTCATAATCTCGCGGTTTGTGAGTTCGAGCCCCACATCGGGCTCACTGCTGTCAGTGGAGATCCTGCTTTGGATCCTCTGTCTCCCTCTCTTTGCCCCTCTCCCTGCTGTGCACGCATGGTCTCTCTCTCTCTCTAAAAAAAAAGGTTGCACACTGCTAACATCCATGAATGTTGAATATGGCTGTTGGAGTTTGAGATAAAGAAACAATATTTGATTTGCTGGAGAGGTCATGGGTGGGGGTGATGGGCTAAGTGGGCGATGAGCATTAAAGAGGGCACTTGTTGGGATGAACACTGGGTGTTGTATGTAAGTGACGAATCACTGGGTTCTACTCCTGAAACCAACCCTACACTCTATGTTAACTAACTTGGATTTAAATTAAAAAAACCCAAAAAACAAAAAACTTCTGGGGGGAGAATAAAAAGAAACAGTAGCCCTTGTTTTCTCTCTCAAATGGAACCTTTTTGGAGACAGGTGCCAGAATCAGGTGGAGATTAACATGTAACTCTTTTTAAAAAAGAACCTATTCTGTTGTGTTGAAGAGTGTTCCTTTCCTCCCTGCCGTCCCCCCAAATTCATGTCCACTCAGAATGTGACCTTATTTGGAAAAAGCTTTGCAGATGTAATTAGTTAGGATGAGGCCATACTGGATGAAGTGGGCCCTCATCCAACATGACTGGTGTTCTTATAAAAAGAGAAAACAGACACAGAGACGCACAAGAAGAAGGGCAAGTGAAGAAGAGGGGGACGCTGGAGTGATGAGTTGCAAGCTGGGGAACGCCAAGGATGGCGGGGAGGCACCAGAAGCTGGAAGAGGTAAGGAAAGATTCTTCCCAAAAACCTTAGGAGGAAGTACGGTCCTGCTGACCCCTTGATTTTGGATTTCCGGCCTCCGGATTTGTGAGAGGGTATCTGTCGTTTTAAACTACCCATTTGGTGGCACTTTGGTATTGCAGTCACAGGAAGCTCATGCTCTGATAAAGCAGTTTGGAGAACTTGGTTTTCTGTTCTCAAGGAAGTGGGTTTGTGGGCGCCCCATCCTTGAATAGTTGGGCTTTCCCACCCAGCCTGAGGGGCACAGGCTGTGCACTCCCGGAAGCCACGCTGGCTCCCAGGATGGAGATTCCTGGGCATGCCCACTTCCTGTGCCAAAGCTCACCAATCAGAGGAAATGGGCGGGAGGTTGGGGGTGGTCTGGATAAAGTTCCTCCTATGGGAAACACAATAGTGCAGAATCAGAGTTCCAGCCTAATGGGGGACTGCAGATGCCAGTTTTTCAGCCTGCACAATGTATTTCAAAAAGTGTTTGAATCAGTGCTCAACATTTAAAAGTTGGGACATTTAGTATAAAGTCCAAGATTACAAGCTTCTCTTTGAAACTGGAAACTGTGGCCACACTGGACCACATTCCCTGAAGGCTCTGACTGGCTGTTGCTGCAATCGGGCATCCTCTCCAGATGGGGTGCAGGCTTTCTACCTCACCATTCTGCCCCTCACACCCCACGTCTTCCCCCTGGTCTGCACTACTCCTTTCTGTGCCTCCCTGATGCCTGTTGACATTTTAGTTTAGGATTCCCAGAGTGGTGGTTAAGAGCAGAGACTCTGAAGTCAGACAAGTCCTGGGTTCAGATTCCAGCTCAGTCACTTCCTAAATGTGTGGTCTCGGGCAATTTGCTTAACCTCCCCGAGCCTCAGTTTCCCCCACTTGTAAAACGGAAATAATAATAGAACCTACCTTATTGGGCTGTTGTGAGAATTCTATAATGTAATCATGGGAGTCTTTTCATATACATGCAAGGCATGTAAGTGCCCAATAGTTAGGTGTTATTGTTACTATGTGAAAAAAGCTGTAAGAGGAATCCTGGAAGAGAAAGAGCCTCTAACCAAGTAAGCTTGGTCTGGTTTTAGCGCTGCCCTCCATCTCACCAAGTTTCAGAAAAAATATTTTAATAAGCCAGCTTCCAAGGAACCCCCTCTCTGTAGTAAGGAGTCCAATAGTTTTGGGAATTAGAGGTCCAATTAAGGTGGTTTCCCTCCTCTTCACAGTTTGATTCTCCTCTGGAAGGAGATTGCAGGGAGGCAGGAAACTCTGGATCCTAGCCAAATACTTAGATGTCTGGGTTTTAAAATAGCTGCGATCTTAGCTGGCTTTGCAGACTTCCTAGTGGCCCTCAAAGGACAGCTTTTGCTTTGACTGATCACTTCTTGGCGGCCCAGAATGATGGAAGATGCAGAAGGAACCAATTGACATCAGATAGTCTACTTCCGGGTAGAGGCAAGACACCAGGTGGAATTGGGAAGGAGTCAGGATGACAGACAGGAATTAAAAGATTTTTTTTTTTTTTTTTTTTTTTTTTTTTTTTTTTTTTTAATGAAGAACGTATAAACTTCTCCTTGTGTAAAGGAGTGCCCAACTGGGACGCCATCAAGCTCTGAAATGATTGCATGCTACATAAACCAACTCAAACCAGTCCTTGCAAAAAGGTGAATTTCTTTGGAAGGCTATTGAAGTATTCCCTAGAACCGAGGGGCAGCAGGACCTCCCTGCAGACTAGAACAGGGAACTGGGAAGCGATCAGGTGCCAGGTGTGAAGAATTGATACGACTTAGCTGTTGACATAACAGACGGTTACCTGGTTATTCAAACATCAAGTATAGAGTAATCTATCTTTTCTCAGCGGGTTTGAATTGCCACATTTATCACATTAGAATGTGATAAATTTTCAGTGTGTGTTTGGGTCAGTTTCTGGTAAAATTCTACTCCATTTGCTATTCATGATTGTTACGGGTTGAATTGTGTCCCACAAAAGAGACACGTTAAAGTCCTTACCGCCAGTACTCAGAATGTGATTTTATTTGAAAATAGGGTCTTGGGCTCCTGGGTGGCTTAGTCGGTTAAGCGTCCAATTCTTGATTTTGGCTCGGGTCATGATTTCACAGTTTGTGAGTTTGTGCCCCGAGTTGGGCTCTGTGCTGAGAGTGCGGAACCTGCTTGGGATTCTCTCTCTCTCCCTCCCTCCCTCTCTCTCTCTCTCTCTCTCTCTCTCTCTCTCTCTCTCTCTTAAAAATAAATAAATAACTTAAAAAAAAAAGAAGATAGGGTCTTTACAGAGGAAATCAAATTAAAATTCGGTCATGAGGGGCCCCTAATCCAATATAACTGGTGTCCATTTGGACACAGGACAAATGTGCACGAAGATATCTGCACACAAATGTGCGGGAAGATAGCTGTATGAAAAAGGAGGACTGGAATGATGCATTTCTAAGTCAGGGTGACAAAGATTGCCTGCAAATCACCAGAAGTCAGGAAAAGGCAAGGAAGGATGATTTTCCCAACAGTGTTCAAAGGAGCATGGCCCTGCCCACGCTTTGATTTTAGACTAATAGTCTCCAGGACTGGAGACAATACATTTTTCCCAGTTCGTGGTATGTTGTTATGGCAGCTCTAGCAAACGAATATCCAATATAATACTCTAGTATCCAACTGTTTAATTATCATGGCTTTATAATATTTAAAAAGTACCTGGTCTTGTTAATCCCTGGGAGGATATATATTTTTTTAACTTTAAAAAATACTATTTTAGTTATACTCATGTATGAAAAAAAATTGGCCATACTATCATGTTTACATACACACCAATATTGGAAGCAGAATTCAATAATGAATCACTTTTAAATTTTATAAAGAACACACAAACATTAAAACACTGATTGGTTATAGAAAGCAGAGTGGAGAAAAAGGCACTAGCTATCATTTTCATTTTCATTAAAGAGCAGCACTCTCTGAGAAGAATCAAATCAATTAGCAATATTCATCTATATTGCAAAATAATATACATATAGAAAAGGTAGTGGTTGTACTGATTTTATTACTTTTGCTAAAGCCATTTTACCTTCCTCACACTCAATGCAAAGAAATAAAACAATATAAGGAAAAATACGTCCTCATTATTATCCACAATAAAAAATTCTGCAGGCCTGGGCATTTTATATAACGGGGAGCACTTAACGGCTCAAGTGGATCTAAGTACCATTTTGATTCTGACCCCCTGAATAGAAACTCATGCATATCTGGTGACTGGACTAACTCCATGGGAGCTGTGATGTACTGAACCATTTCTGTGGTATCCCCAGATCTCACTAAATTAAAAAAAGACCCTACACAAGAAAAGATAACAATCTGTCCAGAAATTATATCTATGAGCTCTTTCTTTAGTGGAAGGTGGGGAAGGAGCCCTTTCTTGAGTATATGGATACAAGCATTGCTGTGTCTAAAGATTGTTGGATTGATATTGTGTCTGTTATAATGAAAATAAGGTGTACGTCAAAACCACTGCCAGATTAAGAAACTTCCACAATGTGTCTCAATTCTTTGACTAATGGAGCAAGTTCCTTTTCTAGGCTGACGATGAGTCCTGTATTGGTGTTGCTGCTGGCTATGAAACTCACCACCAAAGGCAAACGATTGAATTGAACCACCTGATAGGTGTTATAGTAACAGATAATAATACTTTTATTTTTTGAAAGTCCAAGTTTGCTTCCTTGGTCTGTTGCCAGGGCAAAAGTAGATAAGGAACCAGGTCTCAAAACATGTTCTGGAGTATTATCATTGGCCACTTTAATAATAGGCTCTCCATCTCTATCTGACCCAATGATAACATGGAGCCCTTCAATACTTGGTAATTTTTTCTACAGGAATCGCTTCAGGTCATCCACCATGATGAACCCCTTTCTCTCGCAGGATCAATCTCCACTCCTGGTTTTCTGGGTTGCCGTGTTCTCTCAGCTGTGAATTCAGGGACAGCTTCAAAAACCATCTCCCTGGGAGGGTATTTTTAAGATGGGAACGATTAGATCCAATGTAAATGCTGAAGATTATAATCTAGAATATCATTTTATTTTATTTTTTTTAAGTTTGTTTATTTATTTTTGAGAGAGAAAAAGAGAGAGAGAGAGAGAGCGAGCGAGCAGGGGAGGGGCAGAGAGAGAGGGAGAGAGAGAGAATCCCAGGCAGCCTCCATGCTGTCAGTGCAGAGCCCGATGTGGGGCTCGATTCCATAAACTGTGAGATCATGACCTGAGCTGAGATCAAGAGTCAGATGCCTAACCAAGGGAGCCGTCCAGGCATCCCTAGAATATCATTTTAAAAATTAATTTTAATTGTTTAGAAAACTCATTGAAATATACTCTTGAAATGGGTTCATTTTATTGCATGCTGATTGTTCCTCAATAAAGTTGATTAAAAAGGACTGTAGATAACATACACCAGAATGTATTATATATCACAATGTAGCAAATGAAAACCACCACCATTGTGCTTTTTAACATATATCGTATGGTTTATGCAGACTGTGGACCAGAGCTCTGCATATATTTAAAATTCTTGTGGAAGTCTCACTGATTTGCAGGGCTGGGATGTTACACTAATATTTAGAAACAATTTAAGCCAGCACTCATCTACTTGTCTAAAATTGTGCGAGTGAATACATTCTTATACCACATGTGTAGGCCATTGTCAAGTACAGATTGGGTGAGGCGTAGTCTTAGCTTAATAGATCAGCTGGGTAGAACAGCAGAACATAGAACATGCTGAGTGTGACTATATAATGTCATAGATCATTTCCATATTTAAGTTTTTGTTACAGTTCTGACTTTACTAAGCAGAATGGCTTCAATATGGCACTGTAGGGCTCACAATATGGCTGTGCCTCCAGCAACAGCTAAAGGTTCATTAAAGCAACAGAAAGGTTACATTTGTACTGAACATTCAGTACAAAATAGATAGTTTTGAAGTATCTTGTGAATTGCCTCCAGAACAGGAACTGAGATTTCTAATTATTAAAAATGTTGTTGAATGTTTCAAGACATATTTGAAAAGTATTCTGGTTTTGCAAAACAAGAAAGATTTAAATTGGCTGAAGATAGTGTTCATCAGATCCCTCCTAAGGTTAACACTTCGTGATTAAGGAATCTGAATAACTGTTAGTGATTCATTGTCAAACCGAAAACTCCTGCTATCCCTCAAGCTCTGAGTCTGTTCCATTACACTGAGATAGGAAGGTGAGCTATCAAAACTCTTATGTATGCAACTATTTATGCATGTTAAGTGAGCTCTGGGAGCTATGGGTTTTGTCTACCTAGCACATTTCCCTTTCACTTCTTGTTCTGCTAACAGAAACCCTCTTCCCTGTGGGAAACCCATTCTTCATGCATGGGAGGGGCTGACCTCAGATCCTAGCTCACCACCAACATGGCAACACGGCCCTAACCTGGCCAATAAGAGTTCCCCATTTCCCTGGCCTGTAGTTATCCCTTCTGAAAAGGGCATGTGACCCAAGACTGCCTGATCAGGGCCTGTCCTTGAATTTTCCCCAGAACTTTAGGGGGAAAACATTCTGTTTTCTTCTAGGATCATGAGCTTTAACTATAGTGTAAGCCTAGAGCTACTGGGACCATGTTTCCCTCCAGCTCAGAGAGTTCTCTGATGATAAAGTCTACCCGAGGCAGAGCAGGGCTGAGAGGTGAAGAGACTCTCACGGCTGAATCACCTAAAGCCCTTGACTCTTCCTTATGTGAGCTGAAAGAAATGCTCCCCTCCACTTTTATCCCCTTTGATCTAAGTTGAATGGAGTTTTTCTCATTTACCACATAAAGATTACCGACAAATTGTAATTGCCTGATTGTGGAAATCAGGATCTGGCACCTGTGCAGCACTAACAACAACAACAACAACAACAACAACAACAACAACAACAACAAAAATACAAAGAAAAAAATTAGATGCTGAAGCTAGTATAGGACGGAACTATCTGTATTATGCAGAATTCCACAGTATAACTTGTTGGATCCGTCAGAGAACCTCAATCAAAATCATTGACAAATAACTTGAATTCATTACATAGAAAATACTGCTTTGTTTCCTCATTTTCTGCAGTAGGGTTTTGGGTAAAAGTTTCATCTGACAAAAGTGTCCTGTGTCAACACTTATTTGAAAATGACTGTGTTGGACGAGCTCTCACAGCTCATTAGCCTTGACATTTTGAGATTCGAATATACTTCTCCAGGTTGAATGGAAGAAAGATTAGGAAAAATATCACGGAGAAGGAAAAGTTAGTCTTATTCATTCATTCATTCATTCATTCATTCTTGATTAACCAGACTGTGTTGGCCCTCTGCTGGGCTGTGAAGCCAGGGAAGAGGTGCCATTCAGGAGAATGCATGGATTCATTGGAACCCAAGGCAGGGATGGATCCCTCAGGGAAAATGGCCAGAATAACTCTTGAAAGGCTAAATGGAGATGATTGAGATCCTACTATTTGTATTATTTCTTACCCAAGTTGCTCAAAGAACCCTTCTCACCAAGAGTTCTTTGGTTAAGGACAGTCATGTTCATTCATTCACTACTAGTTTTCTTTTCTTTCTTTTTTTAAACATTAAAGAGAAAGGAACTGGCTTCCTCTCATTAGCAATAGCGAGATATTTCTGAAAACTCTTTGGCTCCATTTAAACGCCAGGAGACCTTTTTGCTGTCCCTTCCATTTGCTCTTTCTCCAAGAAGACTTGGTTTCCCGCTGCCAGTTAGCTCTGAGGTAGAATGAGCCACAGAAATGCAGGCAGGAATGGCATGTTGAGCAGGAAACGTGGCATTTGTACAGTTGTCAACCCCCCCAAGGCTGACATCTGACTGTGCTGAATAACAGAAGTAATGACCATTTACAGAGCTCTGGCCATGTGCCAGGCACTATTCAAGCTCCCAATCTCATTTATTCCTCAGAAGAATCTATGAGGTAAAGATGATTATTATCCATGACCTCTCCAGGCTAAATTAGTCTCTCCCATACCCTCGTATAATGCTCTGTAATTTTCCCTCAGAGCACATACCTCAGTTTGGAATTCTATGTCTCCCCCAAGGGAATGCCAACTTAACAATGTCAGGACCTCTGCCCATTAATTATGGATGCCCAGACCTAACACAATGCCTGACATGTAGCAGGCACTTCAAAAACATTTTCTGAATAAATGAATCCTCATTCAATATGGACAAATTAAAGCTCAGAGAGGTTCAGTATTTTGCTGAAGATTGCACATCTAGCAAGTCATGTGGCCTGTGTTGGGACCTGTGTTCTTATCACTTTGCCTCTCAGGAGGGAAGCCTGCTTTCCAGGCTTCCTGTGTGACGCCTGCTTTAGGCAGGGAAGCAATGTGCCCAGTGTAGCTTAACAGCAATGTTGTGTTATTTGAGTAACCAGGGTGAGAATCTTGCACCAGTTGATGAGAACCTGTAGGACTGGAGGGGAAAGACTAGACTGGCTGGCATCATTGTGAAGGAGAAGTTGGCTTTCAATACTCATGCATGGGTAGACTCTGATGTTTGACTTAAGTTGTTTCTGGAAGACATTCACCTAATATATCATTTCCCCCCAAAGTACTTGAATCGTTGGAGACAAGTATTTAAATTGGAGGAGTGGGTGTCTTGAGTTGAGATATCTTATTAGCTGATTACCAAATCATATCTTAGTAGAGGTAATGTAGACCTTCTCCTACCTGATGTCCATTTAACAGTTTTTCCAGAAGGGCTGGATGATGTGTCTATATCTGCACTCTTTTTTTCTCTAGTTAGCCCTGAAGATACACTAAATAATCATGGCTATTGCCTCCTTTATAGAATGAGATTCTTTTTCTCCCGTCATTGTATTTTTACCAAGAGGGAATAATGTTTGTTTCCAAACCTATCCAGCTGATTATACTTAATGCACTTGATTACCAATAAATATTTTCACAAATGTTAAAAAGTGATGAAACAGGACTGCAGGTGAGGGGTTGTTTTTATGAAAATGAAGATGAATGTTTCAAAAAAAAAGAGTAATGAGATGCTTAAAAATAACTGCATTAAAATAGTTGTGGTATAGAAAAACTTTAAAATTCTGCAATCAGATTTCTTACAAGCATCTTTGACTTCTTATTCCATTTTAAAGAAACAGAAATAGGATAGTTTAGATAATGTTAAATGGCTATGATTTTTGCCAGAAAGAAAAAAATGGAACTTTGACCAGCAGATCAATATTCAAGGAAAAACCCTTGGCTCAAACATGGCAACATTGGGTTAGTTTTCTTTCCTTCTCCTTTTTTAACAATAAAAAGAAATGAACTGTTTTCCTTTGAGTAGCAATAGCAGATTGTCTCAGGAATTTTTGTGTGCTTTTTGTTTTTTAAGTTAAAATACTCAAGGTATGCATGCATCATTTTAAAAAGATGACTCCCTACTTTAACCATCTTTTTAAAAAAAATTTTTTAACGTTTATTTATTTTTGAGACAGAGACAGACAGAGCATGAACGGGGGAGGGTCAGAGAGAGAGGGAGACACAGAATCCGAAACAGGCCCCAGACTCTGAGCTGTCAGCACAGAGCCCAAGGTGGGGCTCGAACTCACGGACCGCGAGACCATGACCTGAGCTGAAGTTGGACACTTAACCGACTGAGCCACCCAGGCGCCCCTAACCATCTTTTTTGATTGACAGTCTCTGGAATCATTCAGGCAATAGGGTCTCTATTGTATATATAAAGTTTTATAAGAGATCTTCAGATCCTTCCAAGATGGTGAATTAGCACAGGCTTCAGTCTCTTCTTGTGAAAACCAAGCTTCAATCAATTCTGGACAAATTATAGAGGAAAGCATGGAATATAAGAAATACAAAATGAAACCCCAAACAAACCAATAGCAACTAACCAACCAAACATAGAGGCAACCAAGTTCTGCTCTTGGGAGATAGACCCCTGTTTTGAACTATATGTTGGGGCTGGGGTGGTTGGGGGATGAGATGGCTATAGCCTGGGGCAAAGAGCGATAGGCTCAGGTAAGTTAGAATTAGCTAGCTAGGGTGCTCCAGAGTTCTGGACCCGTAGGAACTGATTGAGGTAATAAGTATTTGATACTCTTTTAAGCTGCTAAATTTTGGGGGTTATCTGCAATGGCTATGAATATACTGTCTTGTTTCCTTGTTTGAATTCTTGAATTCTTTCCCCTTTCTCCTTCAAATGGCTCTCAGGTGTGCTTCTGTGTAACCGAGTCCTCTCCATGGCTCGTAGGCTGTGCATGTATTGAGCCTTTGTCTTGTTTTTGCCATTCTCTGTTTCAGAGAAAGATTCAGTATGGAAAGATCCTTCTTTAATACTGGTTCATTTTTCCAAGATGCAGTATCAGGACTTTAATTTGCAGTATTAAATGTAGTCTTGGAGCCCATCCCTGGGGAGTACACCTGAAGGGGACTCAGGTGTTGGTTTTGCTCAATCATCGGTGAAAGTCACATGAAGTGAAGTCGTTGATTTTGGCTTTGAGACCAAGGTTGTATTTTCACTAATTGGTGAAAGGAGTAGTGGGAGGCTTTGGCTGCAGAGAGAGGATTCTTCTTTGTTGATCCATGGAAAGTGACTTTCCTTTCTTGGCCAGGGCCTTCTCAGATGGCTTTTTAAATGGAGTTCTTTCAACTGAAGATGTGTGGTTGAGAGTCAGGCTGTTGGAAAAGGCATTTGGCAGACTAGTGGACACTCTGATGAACTTGTGTCCTTCCTCCTGGAATTTCAGGGTACCGTGTTGAGTTCTAATGAACACCCAGAAGTGTTTGCCTAAGTTGTTCACTTTTGATGATTGGGAATATTATGTTCTTTACGATCAGCATTTCGGTCCACCCTAGTCTCAACATCTGGATGTTTTTTATGTGAGGACAGTGCAGGTTCTAATCTCCAACTCATCTTGAAATCTCTGCTTTTGATGTTCTTATTTCTTGGGCTGTGATGAGCTTGATAGTTTCCTGTGCTAGAATGCTCTTGTGTCTTCCAATGAAAATAAGAGCCACCCTTTATGTGGTGGCTATTCTGGGTCAGGCCCCATGCCAAGTGGTATATTATCTCATCGAATTCTCCACAAACCTATGCAGTGATGTTCCCTACTGCCATGATGTAGATGGAGCAGCTCAGGCTCTGACATGTGAAGCGATATGTCTAAGGCTGTGCATCTAGCCAGTGCATTAGAGAGAATTGACCACAGGCCGGTGGGATTCCACTGCTGATTTGTTTAACCACAACACTAGGAGGCCACTCCTGCTATGCCAGGAGCCCTTCTAGAAAGTTGAGAGTGATGGAACAGAGGCTACCTGTTGGCTCAACCCTCCACCAAGGGTTTCTGGGGCTCCTGTTTTAGCATGCCACCCAACACCAAGCATTGCTTTTCCACCTTGAAGAACGTAGACACCAATCACTGCAAGCATGGCTCCATTGACAACAACAACACAGGTCATTCCACAAATACTACTTTTCTTCAGGGAAGTCCGTATAAAGGAGGCCTGATGCACTCCATCCTCTTGAGGTGTGTTAGCTGTGTGTGTGCTTCCATTTTGTTTTGAAGGTTCCCATAGAACCCACAGTCACATATGCTGCTTAAGCTCTTGATACAACTTTGGTTTTCCTTAATTTTATAATCATGTCATAATAATCACAAAATAATTAGATAATTACATTATAAAAATGATAGTGAACACCTACGGAGTGTGTCCAGTTTGCCGCTGTGCATGAATCTTCACAGCAATCCTCTGAGGTAGGTGCTATTTTTAATCACCCTCATTATATAGATGAAGAAACTGAAGCCCAGAAAAGCTAAGTAACTTGCTCAAGGTCATTAGCTGGTGACTGGCAGGGCCAAGATGTGGTCCCAGAGCTACCTGATTTTGGAGTTATGGTGCTTCTCTCTGTAAACTCAAATGGAATGCCTTTGCTACACTTAGCTGTTGCCTTATTTAAAGAGGATCATCCTCTTTTATCTTTTTAAACCCATGTTGGATTTTCAAGTTCTATGTGCCATTATATAGTTTCCTAGTTGTTGATTCTTGGATATGGGTGTAGGGCTGCGGGTTTCTCAGGACAAAACTGGAGATGGTTAAGGTCTACCAGTTAGCTTCAGAGAGTTGACAATTGGTATTCTTTGCTCCATTTTCTCTTTCCATTTAACAACTTTTGTCTCAGATGGAAAAATTTATAGTTTTTTTTTTAAATGGCTTTTGAAAAAAAAAATTGAGGGCTGGAGGTGATGGGTGGAAAAACAGGCAAGGGGAAGGAGAAGGTCTTTATTTTTTAGTCTGGTCTCATTTAAAAAGCTCTTTTTGCTCTGTCCTTAACATTTTGGCTTTCCAATTTCTCTCTTGTTAGTGGTTTTGCCCTGTCTCTGTTTATTTTGTGACTTGTGCCTGAAGGGATGTTTTCTCAAAAGAGAATTATCCACACTACATCTTGTTCTGGTCACGTGCTGACCATTCTCTCGGACAAGGCCTTCTTTGTGCAGGGGAATGGAGGGTTTATTCTGGTTAACGGGGATTTGCCATATAGAAGCAGCAGTTAGATGGGGCTTCCACTAGATGGGATGAGCTTCCACTAGAATAACCAGACATTTGAGCTGTAATACCCATGTCATGATGTTTTTCCTGGCACCAGAGCCCTTAGGCAGAGGTTTGGTGCACTGGATCTAATGTGGGTGACTGAAGCTCATCAGAATTCTCGTTGTTTTAGTCAGAACTCAGAACAGAAAACTTCACTCAGATGAAGGGGGATCATTCCAGGACTTCACCAGGTTATTTCACTTGGGCCTCCCAGGGCCTGGAGTTGGACATCAGGGTCACAAGTCACACTCTCTGGCTTTTGGGCCCCTTCCCCATGTCCCCCTACCCAATTTCTTGGAGCTGCAGGATCTTCCCTGGGCCTCAGTTTGCTTACCTGCCTAATGAAGTAGTCACAGAATGGTGAAGGATATAGGCTCTGAAGCACAATGCTAATCTTCATTCCTGCTGTCGCCACTTCCTAAACCTTTGGCAAATCAGTTTATGCCTCAGTTTCCTCATTGGTGAAGTCCTGCCAGACTCAGGGGTTGTCGTGAGGTTTTAGTCGGTTGCTACTTGTCAAGCAAAGTGCAGTGCCTGGTGATGGGAAGTGTTCAACCTGTGCTAGAATTGTTGTCTCTTGTGACTGGCTTCTTTTGCTCTCATGTGGCCAAGCATGGTCATAGCCAAGGGTAGTATTAACCCTGCTAGTAATATTCATGATAGCTCATAGTTATTGAACTTTTACTATAGAAGTATTTTTATAAACATTTGCACTCTATCCTTGTGAAATGCACATTGAAATAGTTACCTTTATTACTCCCACATTATCGATAGGAGAACAGGGGTTCAAGGACACCAAAATCACACAGGTAAACTGGAGCCAAACCTACATACATAGGTTTGTAGGTCTGTTCAGGCTGCTTTAATAGAATACCACAGACAGAGAAGCTTATAAACAACAGAAGTTTCTGGAGGCTAGAAGTCCGTGATCACGGTGCCGGCACGGTCAGGTTCTGGTGAGGACTCCCTTCCAGGCTGCAGACTGTCAACTCCTCTTTGTGCCCTCACATGGCAGAAAGAGGTGAGGGAGCTCTCTGGGGTCTCTTTTAAAGGCTCAAATTCCATTCACGAGGGCTCCACCTTCATGACCTAATTATGTCCTAAAGGCTGACCTTTAAACACTGTCATGTTGGGGATTTGGTTTGAGCATGAGTTTTCAGGGGACAGAAAAATTCAGTCCATTGCAATGACCTTATAAGTTCGATGCCTCTATTGTGTGATGGTGTGGTTCGCAGTTATTAATCTTGGTTTCTAAGTTTACTTGTTCCAATACTTGAGTAGGAATGCGGTGGACTAAACTCAGTCCATGAATTTTTTCCCCTTTGGGTTAGGTGTGCATTCTTGGAACAGTCAGCTGTGGCCAGAGGGGTGGGGTCATGTGGTTCCAACATGGCGGTCTCAACCACATAGAGGCTGAGAACTTTTCCCAGAAAGAGAAGGTAGGCAACCAAACCTTTCTGTTATGTACTTCCCCATTCAATCCTAAAATTGTCTCAGTGGGTTGAGGCACAGCAGGTACTACCGTCTGCCTTTTTCCTGCCAAGCTCAACTGTAGGCATGGGGGACCTTTGCTGGCAAGCTCAGTCCCGCCCAGTTCTGGAATCAATCTACACACTGTTGGCAGTACATTGAGTGCCCTGTGTCTGCCAGCGGGTGGGGTCTGGAAATTAGTCTGGCAGCCATAAGCAGCAAGTGTCTATGTGTCTACCATGCTGATCTCCCCCCACCTCTCTCTAGGTCTTTCTGATGATATTCCTGCCTGGTGCTTGGGACTGTACTCCAGTTTTAGTGTTGTTGTTAGAGTCCCTCAGTGAGCCTGACCATTTACCTAGTGCTTCCTTCCCACTTCCTGGAGTTCCAACCACTAGCTGAGGTCCTGCCCCAATCCAAATATAAGGCTGTGAAGCACAAACTCTTTCTTGCCACAGCTTACCCACCCACCAAATCAGTTCCCTTTGAATATTTTTCTTTTAACTTTTATTGTGGAAATTTATAAACATTCGCAAAAATACTCAGATTCATATAATAAATCTTCAGATACCATCACCTGGCTTCAACGATGATCAAGTTATGGCCAAGCTGGTTTTGTCTATACTTCTACTTAATCTCCCCCAATATTATTTCGAAGCAAATTCCAGATCATATCCTTACATCTGTAAATATTTCAGTGTCCATCTCTAAAATATTAGAACTGTTTGTTTTTTAAAAAACACTTAACACAGTTAACAGATAGTTTACACAATCACAATCCTACTATCACACCTAAATATGTTGACAATGATTCCTTAATATCATCAAATAATACACCAATGTTTATATTTCAGTTTGTCTCATAAATGTTTTACAGGTTTTTTTCATTAACTGTTCGTTTGTGTCAGAATCCAAATAAAGTCCACATATTGTGATTTGTTGATGAAATCTCTAGAATTTTGTCTCCATCTTTATTTCTTCTCCCTGGAACTTATTTCTTAAAGAAATTGGTTTGTTTGTCCTGTTGAGTTTCCTGTATGAATTAGTTTTTGGATAAAATGTCTTGATCATGTTAGATTTGATCTCTCTTGTCAAGACTTCTTCATAGGTAGTGTTGTGTTCTTCTACCAGAGGTATATGTCTGGTTGTCTTTTTTTGTGGCTGTAGCGGCTGTTGAGGCTTCATGAGGAAGTTTATTAATTTCAGGGCTTGCAAAATGATGAGGTTTTGAATCCTATAATCCCTTCTTCACTTATTAGGTGGGATACTTTTTTAAAAAAGAGGTTTTGCCTCATCTACTATTTGGTTCCCCAGTGGCATAGTCCATATAGAAAAATTAGAATAAATGCTTGATACTTTTTCTTTATTTACCAGCTTTATGAACATGGAGTTTGTTCACTGGCATCCTCCAACAGTGAGCAATTAGGGTTTTCTGAGAAGTATCACTGAAACTCACAGATTAAATATAGGTTTCAATCCATTTCAGTTATTGTATTTATTTATGCTCAAACAGTTCCATCTTTGGGCAGAGGAAGCCTCTTTGAACTGGCTCCTGGGTCCATTTAACATCCTCTATCCCCTTGGCATGTTGACAGGAGCCCAGGTTGAGCCCAAGTTTTTCAGGCTATTTGTTTGTTTAGCACAATGTCTGGCACATAGTGAGTGGTCAACAAATGGTAGATATGAATGTTATCTTAATCTCCCCATCCAGGACCAGTACTATGACTGGGTTTCTTGAATACCTGCTTCACCCATCCCTAACTTCCGGCAGAGAAGGGAGCTCTATTTCTGTCTCTTTTGATACATCTATGTCCCAGATCTCCATTTTTTTTTTTCACTAATCCCTCCCCCAGGGGGAGAAGGGACATATCTCATTGGTGAGACTGAGACCAGGGAAAGTAAACATATACAATATAGCCCTTCCTGAACTCTCTTTCTCAGAGGTGGGCTTTGTCCAAAATGTGTGGGTGTTCTGTTTGCACCTGCCTTCTCCTTGAGTGAGCAGCTCAGGACAGGTCTGGCATCTGGGAGGGGTTGCCTGCATCTGGTGGTGTTGAGGCAGGGGGGTGCAAGGAAATTCACAGTTATACCTGAGACTGGGTGTGTAAACTGAATTCAGGAGGGAAGGAGTAAAGTATTGCTTTTGGCTTCATGCCTCTGCTGGTCTCTAATCCAGCTACAGCAGCCAGAAAGCCGATAACATTGGTCCTTATCAGACTCTCCTTTCTACTTCTCAAATGGCTTGTCATCCAAAGAAAAAAGGAGTGTGCTAAATCAGCACCTTGGAAATGCCACCCACTGCCTTCCTTTCTCCACCAGCCAATGGCTGGTGGGGTCCTGTCCCTCCTCCTGGCAAACTTTGCCCAAGGTAACACAGAAGGCTTTTGTAAAAGTGCAGATGTCACCTGGAAGATTGGCTGTATGTAGTAAGCTGAATAAACACGTCATCTGGCACATTTCTTAAACAGGTGTGGCTAAGGCAAGTGTTTTAGTACGGAGCAGAGAGAGACTTTCCATTTGTAAACCTTTTAGACACTTGGGGTACAGAAGACTTTGTGCAGCTTCTATAGAGCTTTCTGGTCAGCCCTGCCTGTGGGTGCATTGGGTGTGCACATGGAGGCTGAGGTTGCTGGTGCCACATCCCTGCCATACTGGAAGCCCCAGTTCTGTTCCTTTTCGGTTGATTTGAAGTAAGCTCAGTTCTGATGGTTAGAGTATGACTTAGTCCGTTTGGGCTTCTCTAACAAAATACCATAAACTGGGTGGCTTGTCAACAGCAGAAATTTATTTTTGACAGTTCTGGAACCTGGCTGACCAAGATCAAGGTCATGGTTGAGCTCTGGTGAGGGCCCTCTTCTGGGTTCCAGACTGCCACCTTCCCTGTGTCCCTGCATGGTGGAAGAAGTGGGGGAGCTCTTTGGCTCTCTTTTATAAAGACACTGCTTCCATTCCTGAGGGTCCCATCCTTAGTAGCTAAGCACCTCTCCAAAGTCCCACCTTCTGACACCATCACACTGGGGATTAGGGTTTAATATGTGAATTTGGGGAAACACAGACATTCAGTCTAAGCAGGGTATGACTTGGACTAGACATGAAATAGAACCCAAATAATGATACGTTAAATTAGGTAGACATTTATTTCTTTTCTCATGGAAAAAGTCTAAGCTGACATCGTGGCTCTGCTTCACAGAGGCATTAGGAGCCCAAACTCCTTCCGGTTTTGGGTTCCAATCTTTGGCTGCAGTAGATGAGCATTTCTTTCTATGGTGCTAAGGAGGTCCTTGTGCTTTTGTGCATAGATTTTAGTTGACTTTTACTTACTCTCAGACATTTGTTGTCTTCTTTCAAAGCATACATTGTTCTCCAGCAATAGTCCTTTACTTCCATTAACTTTATAATGACAGTTTCCTCCATATTTTTCAAAAGCCTGTTAAGTGGCACCCATTAGTGCCTTTTCCTCCACCAGGATCACCACCCGTGGCAATTTTACCAGTTCCACTGCCAACTTGCATCAGGGGCGAAACACACTGCTCATGTCAACAGAAAGAGGGTTCTCATCACTTGTCAGCCAGCAGGTGACACAACCCTAGGTTTCTCTCTTTGCAGCTGCTGGGACAGAGATTAGATAGCAATAGGTCTACTGGGGAGTGTGCTCAGGACGGACACCTGTGGTGGAAGGGGAGGGAAGCAGGATTGGGCAGAAAATGGAGTTAGGTTGCAATTTGGGTTCAACAAAAGCCAAACTGTTGGGGAGCTCCGAGGCTGACCTGACTCCTCAGACTCGTCTCATCTTTGGGCAAGGAGCTATGCTGTTGTGTCTCTGTATTGACCAGTTACCACTGCAGACTGCTTCTGGGAAGAAAGGGGAATGTCCTTGAGAGAGGTGGCTTTCTTTGGGGGAAAAGGAACAATTTCTGGGGAAGGCTGACAGTGGAGGGTCCTCAGCCTGCAAAGCTCCCAGCATCCGAGGGAATAAGAAAAAAAAATGGTGGCAATATTTTGTAGACCCACCCATTAAGAAGTAGAGTCTAGGGGCGCCTGGGTGGCTCAGTCGGTTAAGCGGCCGACTTCGGCTCAGGTCATGATCTCGCGGTCCGTGAGTTCGGCCCCGCGTCAGGCTCTGTGCTGACAGCTCAGAGCCTGGAGCCTGTTTCAGATTCTGTGTCTCCCTCTCTCTGACCCTCCCCTATTCATGCTCTGTCTCTCCCTGTCTCAAAAATAAATAAAATGTTAAAAAAAAAGAAAGAAGTAGAGTCTATTTTTGCACCCCTTGGATTTGACTTGGCTTTGGGCAACGGGACAGTAGAGTGAAAGAAGAGTCTTGAAAAGTGCTTGTCCTTTGGGACTGGCCCTCACTTGCTATTGAGAACCCTTCATATGTATGTGATGAGGCCCAGCTGTCCCCTGAGAGGAGACAGGCCCCATTCAGCATAGGTGAGTCCCAGACATATGAATGTGGGTGGCATCCTAGACAAGGCAGGCCTGGCCAAAGAGGCCCATACAACCACCCAGCAGACACAGGATCAGGATTGTGGGAAATGATGTATTTATTATTTTCAGCCACTATATTTTCGGGTCATTTGTTACACAGCAAAAGTTTATTGATGAGTAGACCAGCATGAACCTGGCGCTTAGTCTGACCAAATGGGGGATAATGTTTTAGGATTTGGCAAACGTATATGGTTTTATTCTCTTCCTTGCCTCCCCACTGCCCCTGCCCAGGTTTCTAGATTTCTAATAAAACTCAAGTCGAACTCATGCTTTTTCAGAGCCTTTACAAAGCAGCCTTTCAATTACTCTCCTCAGCTCAGAAACAGGAATCTAAGAGGCCTTCACTATTCATATTTGCTAAAGAAAATACATGCTTCCAGACCTTCCCGTGTTACTGAACAGAAAACACAATTACAACTGGAAAAAGCCAAGGACTGTTATTTGATCATAAATGTTCTAAAGGTAGCTGTATGCTGATTATTAGTTGAACTGAGGTTTTGAAGGAGCATTTGAGGACCTGATTCAGTGAATTAAGTGGAAATGCACTAAAATGAACAAGAAAGGTCAAATCAAAAGGAAATGCAAATCAAGCACCTTCCGGTTGCTTATTGGAAAAATATTTTCATAGTACACAGTTCTTGGCCCTTGAAAGATGTTCGTTGAGTGAGCAAATGAGTACACAAACGGTAGCAATATATGCTACTGTGCTAGAAAAATGTGCTACCTTGCTGCCCAAACCTCAAGATTGGAAGGATCCTCTGACATTAAAATGGAGGATCTGGATAGAGTCATCTTAAAGATTTCTCTTCCCAGGCCCCATAGAACTCCACTCAAATTCCATCACTTCCGATGTATGTTGAGCCCCTCTTCTTTGCTCCCCTTCCCCTTCTGAAAACAGGATCGGACCATCTAGAAAGCCTCTGTTTGGGATTCTCCACGGGGTAGTAGAATTTGCCTGGAGAAAGAGCGATTTGGGTTTCCTCCCTTACTTGGCCTTTTGCCAGCTGTGTGTGGGACCTTGGGTAAGTTATGCAAACTTTCTGCCTCACTTTCCTAACCTGTAGAATGGGACAATAATAGTAATAGTACTTGCAGGGTTGTTGGGAGAATCTGGGGTAATAGATGTGAAGTTCCTGGAGTGTGGGTACCAAAAGGCTGGAATTTATTTATAATGGGTGTAAATGGGCGTAGAGCAGGGAGAATACAATTTGTATGTTCTAATGGGCCTTATGAAATCTGGTATTTCCGATTTTGTTCATAACTGTTAAACATGGGGGAAAGCCCTTCTGGGCCCATTCAGCTCCTCATCTTCATTTAGAATTCTGAACTTGTTCTTTCTGACTATTCCTTCCTCCAACTCCCCCTGGGGACAAGTCACATTTCTCAAGCTGCTAAGTCAAATGACAGCTGCCTTTTATTTCATATGTTTCTCATTCCAAAATGTTGTTTCAAATACTTTCAGCTACTAAGCATAAACTCTGGTCGCCTATGTTTCGCCTTGTAATTTCTTTCTTTCTTTCTTTTTTTTTTTGAACATTTCAGATGCCTGCTTTTGGGTTTTGTATGATTCTGTGGTTTCCTACTCATTTGCTCCGCCCTTTAATCGCCTCACCAGCACTTAGTCTCCCCGCCTGCCACGGCTGTCTCCCCCTTGTCCTTATATCCCTGGCTCTCCCTGAGGGCTGTCCTTAATCCAGCGGGCTCTCGAATGCTTTGCTAAATTGAAAGTCCTCTGTTTATCCTGCCCCCTCCCCTCCATGTTCATGGCAGTTATCTCCCTTGGGCTCCCGTTTCCTGCTCTTATTCTTGGCTCCCTGCCAGGCATCACACGTTCACATGAAATCCTGCCTCTCCTCACAGAAGGAAAGGCTGGCAGTTTCCATTCATGGAATGCTCCTTCGCCACAAAGATGCTACACCCTGGCCACAGTCAGGGTGTTCTGGGTTTCCTGACATGCCCAGGGCAAAGTTGGAGGGCTCACGCCTCAATAGTTATTTCCAGTAATGGCGAGTCAGGCTGGAGAACAGTGTGGTCTTTGTGGCAAAGAGGATAGAACATGAACTGTTGATTCTAACTGACCTGTGTGTTGGTCCAGGTACCGTACTGAGCCTCAGTTTGTTTGTCTGTGAAATGGGAAACAGAATTATCCTCACCTTATCACATTATTGCGAGGATCGTGAATGCAGAGGGCTTTGCACAGTGGAAAATGATATTTGCTCCTAAGTCTTTTATTTTCTCTCCCTTGTATTGGTTGCTAAGCTCTCCAGTCAGCAAGAGTCCCAGCAAGAAACAGAATGGCACCTTGAAGGAGTTAATTGAAGAAAGTATAAGGAAGGGGTTATGTATAGATTTATGGAGGTGTGGGTAGGGAATGAGAAACACCCTGGGACGCTAGAGCCAGAAGCCACAGCACACACTGAAGAGCAAGGCAGGAGCCTGGGCCGTCCCTGCCTGGTGAGAGCAGAAGCCATGGCACAGGGTCAGGGAAGACTGAAGCTTGGGAAGTGGTCTGGGGTCTTGCAAACTTAGATCATATCCACCCCTATTTCCCAGGATTTTAGATTTCTAATAAAACCTAGACAAACCAAGTGTTTCCTCCCTCCTCCCTTCTTTCCTCCTTCCCTTCCTTTTCTCTCTTTTACTCCCTCCCTCCTTCTCTCCCCTTCCCTTCCCTTCCCTTCCCTTCCCTTCCCTTCCCTTCCCTTCCTCCCCTTTTCTTCCTTCCTCCCTTTCTTTCTTTTCTTTTCTTTTCTTTTCTTTCTTTCTTTCTTTCTTTCTTTCTTTCTTTCTTTCTTTCTTTCTGTGCTTGGATAGGGGCCATGGCTTAGGTGGAAGAATGCAGCCACTGCTAACAGTAGATCCACCAGAGAGAGAGAGAGAGAGAGAGAGAGAGAGAGAGAGTGGGGCCTAATACCACTTTTCTGTCTTCCTTCCCATGCCTTCCATTGACTGACTGCAACCAAAGCCACAGCATGAGGGGCCTGAGTGATGAAGTCCAGTAGTGGTGTCTTCTAGGTGCAGAGACAGGCAGAGAAACATGGAGAATGGACCTGGAGGAGCAGAGAATTATCTTATCATTTGTCACTTATTCGCCAGTCATTTTGTGCCGGGCTCTGAGCTTCAGTTTCCTATTAAGTAGGCATTAAATGAACCTGTTTATCCATCGTACAGGACTATCGTGATGGTCAAATGAAGCACTGTGATCATTTACTTTGTAGCGTGCTCCCCTTTTCATCTGCATTATTTCCAACCTTCCAAAGGCAGAGGGAAGCTGGGTTCAGGGGTGGGTTGTCAAAGGCGGCTTGACTGAGCTTTCTAACTGTGACATTACAGGCAGGTGACCAAACTCTCTGGGTCTTGGCTGCTCTTTTATGGTGGGTTCCCCCACCCCCCAAAACAGATCCTGAGACAAGTGTTTGAGTTCAAGTACTTTATTTGGGAACTGATTCCAGGAAACAATATAGGGGAATGAGGGGTGAGGCAGGGAAGGGAGGAAAGCCCATAGGGGGGTCTTGGTCCCACAGGGGATTCTGGGAGCGTGTGTGGGATACACATCCTTGGATTGTTCTACTGCAGAGGGCGGGTGCCGGGGTGTTTATCCTCCAACTCACATCCTTCAGTGCCCGAGAGTCACTCCTCGGGCTCTACCTCCCTTCCAGGCTGCCTGTTTGTAGATAGAGAAGACCCAAGCAGCCAGAGACATACAAGAAGCCATGTAGATGCCTTCTAATGAGCCAAGAAATGGCTTGGAGACCCATGGCATATGCTTTGTTGTCCTAATTTGTATGATGGAGATGTTGCCTATCTCACAGGGCAGCTGGGAAAATGAAATGATTAATGATAAAACAATTGAATGTCTGCCAAAGCCTGGCCCATCGTAGGTATCTGGTAAATAGGGGGTACTCCTAATAAGGTGGGTAAATATTATCGGTGTATTATGGACTGGGGCAAATAGCATGTGCAAAGAGGTTGGGACACTTGCGCTGAATCTCACAGATAGTTTTTTAGGGGCCAAGTCAGATCTGACTCCCAATTTGTTCTCCTTCCGCTCTGCGTAACAGACTATGCATGCAGAGTACTTTTGCATCATAAAGTGTGAGAAGCTCCATAAATATAAAATGTTTGTAGTCCCAGATGTGCTAGCTCAGATCCAAGTTAAATTGACCCTGGGTAGCTCTTCCCTCGGTCCCGATTCCCACAACCTCAAATATATATTTTCTTAGTCCCTCAGGGTCTTCCATTCTGTGCCCTCACCACCCCCAGCCCTTCATTAGTGATGCCTAGGTGTCTCCACATATTTCAAAGGGTGCCAGAAAGTCTCCAGACAAAATAAAATGTGCTGTAAATCACTAAGAGCATAAAACTCTAGACACCTTGTTCTCCATGTAATGTTTCCTTTTAAAAACAAATATTTGGAAATGCCCTCTTTACTATCCTGCTGATACACACATAAAAACCAACAAAACACATAACTCTTTTTTTAAAAATTGTAGTAAAATATACATAACATAAAATTTACTGTTTTAACCGTTTCAAAATACAGTTCAGTGACATTAAGTACATTGTGGTACAACCACCGCCACTGTCCATTTCTAGAACTTTTCCATGTCCCCAAACTGAAACTCTGCACTCATTAATAACACTAACTCCCCACTCCTTTCTTGCCCAGCCCCGGGAACTCACCATTCTACTTTGTCCCTTTGTACCTGCTTTGTGAATTTGACTACTAGGTCCCATACACAAGTGGCATCATACAGTATTTGTCCTTTTGGGACTGGCTTATTTCTCTTAGCATAAGTCTTCAAGGTTCATCTATCATGTAGCAGGTGTCAAAATTTCCTTCCTTTTTAAGGCTAAATAATATTCCAGTGAATGTATATACCATGTTTTGTTTATCCATTCATCTGTTGATGGACACTTGGGTGGTTCCACTTTTTAGCTATTGTGAATAATGCTGGTATGAACTTGGATGTACAAATATCTGTTTGGGTCCCCACTTGCAACTCTTTTGGGTATATACCCAGAGTGGAATTGGTAATTCTATGTTTGATGTTCTGAGGAACCTCCATACTGGTTTTTTTTTAAGTTTATTCATTTTTTGAGAGAGAGAGAGAGAAAGAGAGACAGAAAGCAAGCAGGGGAGGGGCAGAGAGAAGGAGAGACAGAATCCCAAGTAGGCTCCACACTGTCAGCGCGGAGCCTGACGTGACTCGAATTCACGAACTGTGAGATCATGACCTGAGCCGAGATCAAGAGTCAGACGCCCAACCGACCTAGCCACCCAGGTGCCGGCATACTGTTTTCCATAGCGGATGAACCGTTTTACACTTCCACCGGCATAACTGTTTTAGGAAGGACAAAAAGAGGAAAGAAAGATGTACTTAAATAGCATTGGTGTTTCAGCGTGTCCTCGCTGGGCTGGGGTGCATAGAGACACAACGCAGCGATTGCACATCCGCATGAGTGCCCGTCTGCCATAAACGCAGACCAGTGTACAGGTGTGATCCTGGAGCGCATTGCGGTTAGTGGTTTTCCAGAAACAATGAACAAGTGAAAACCACTGCCACCTGCATTTGACTTGTTACATTCTTTGTGTACAATATAGATTGAATGTATATTAAAAATGTGCAAACAGTGCCTTGGTGTGTATACGTGAAACAAAATTATAATCAGAAAATTATAAAAAGGCTTTTCATCTACATGCCTTTCCAGTAGGACATTTAGAAGTCGTATGGGATGGGGATGGTTTTATTGTAAAGAACTATTCTTTGCCTCACCTAGCAATTTCCAGTAGCAAAGTTCTCCCCAACATGATAGCCAAAAATGCCCCTCCAAATCCTAAACGCTCCCTAGGGAGTGAGATACAGCCCTCGTTTAGAAATGCTTTGTCACGCTCACCTAGTGTCTTGAACATGTAGATGGGTGATTTTGGTGGCTGAGATAATACAAGCGAGAATTGTTGGAGCAAAGGAATTTGAAAGTATCCAAGGAGTCCAAGATCTTGGTAAAAAAAAAAAAAAAAAAATCACCTAGAGTTTCTTTCATCCTACCGGAACTCAGTTGTTCTCAAAATCTGTTTTCGGTGCCCAGCCCACAGATCAGAAGGACAGAGGGCAGGAGCACGAGTGGCCTTGGTGGGAAGGAATGAAAAGGGCAGATATGTGGGATGTTTTCAAGGCTGACTCTCTAACACGAAAGTGACTAGACATGGGGAGTGAGGCTCGAAGGCACACTCTGGAAGGAGAGTGTGGACCTAACTCGAGGTTTCTGCTCTACCATTCATAAGACGTGAAATTGGGACAGACTGCTCACAAGTGCCAGTCTCCTCATCTGTAAAATGGGGCTCGTTCCAGCCCCAGCTTACCTCCCAAGGGCACCTGTGTGTGAGCATGGTCTTCTAGGCTTTACAGCTTTATCTGAGACCTGCCACTCCTCTCCCTCATACCTGGAGTGCTCACAATTGCCCTGTGTATCAGACAGGGTCCTCCAGAGAAACAGAAGCAATAGAATGAGTGTATTATACACTAAGAGATTTATTTTAAAGAATGTGTTCACGTGATCACGGAACTTGGCAAATTCGAAGTCTGTAGGGCAGGCTGGCATGCTTGAAACTCAGACAGGGTTTCTATGTTAGTCCTGAAGGCTTGTGAGGTAGACATTATTAGCCCTACTTTGTTGTGTGTCCTGACTGTGGCCACACAGCTAATACACGAGGGGCTTTTTATTCCTTTACTTTGTACTGTGTCCCTCTTAGAAACCCAGGACACTGGAGCACAGCGTCTGCCTATAACTTAACTGATCGACTAGAAGTAGTGATGCTTTTCATTTACTTCTTCACTGGCTTATTTTTTTCATTTACCCTGCACGTGAATACATCCCAAGTGCAAAATTTGTTCCCTAGGGAGCGAGTTACCGGGGCCCGCCACACAGGGCGTGAAGTGGTTCTGGGCGTTTGTACGTGGCATCGTCAGGAATGCGGAGCTGGGCAGGGAGGTGCAAAAAAATGCTGACCGTGGGCTCAGCATGAAACAGCCCTTCCCCATAGCTCCCAAGTAGGAACACCAGTGTCTCGGAATGTGTTACTCTTAAATTCCATCCCAGCTGCACGGCCCACATTGGCCCCACCCAGGCTGGCAGGGAAGGGGTGGGCTGGGGCCAGCCGCCATCTTTCCAGTCCCACCTCAGGGCATGGGGGTCAGGCAGATGTCTGTGAATGTTGGAAAGCGTGGTACAAATCTAAAGAGCTGTCTGGTGTGACGGTGCCTGCCTCCCGGCCTTTGGCTGCCTCTGTCTGCGTCACCCTCCCTTCTCTCTCTTGTGTAACGGAATCTGCTTCTCCTTCCCCTGGCAAGTGATTTTGGAGCTCTGGTAGCCACACTGTCGCTCTCTCTCCCTTTTCGCAGTGTCACGGATGTTTTGTGGCTTGTGCCTGTGCTATGTGCCTTGTTTCCCAGTGTGGCTATAAACTCCCTCTCAGGCTGCCCAAGGCCTGAGATATTGGAGGTGCCTCTCCCGTCTCCACACATTCCTCTCACTGGCTTCCTTTCTCTGATTCTCTTGTTCTCACCCAACAGGGCCCTGCACTTTCGTGCATTGCTGGTCCCCACACCTGACTGCCTTCACCCTCCCGGGAGAGAGTTGTAGCCTCTGTGCAAATGCTGCCCGATCCTGAAGATGTAGCAGCCGAAGGCTGTCAGGCACCTGTGCCCTCCGGCAACGGTCTCCTGAAGGGAAAGGGGAACAGCCCACCTGCATGCATGACACCGAGAAGCCAGTGCATTGGATCCAGAAAGATCCGACTGGCTGGTCACATGACCGCAGGTAACTTAAATGAGGTTTTTTGGATTATTTCAGTTACCTCTGGCTGACAGCTGGATTAAATGAGGTAATGGATATAAGATGGCTGCCATGGTTCAGTTCCTTAAAAAGTGAGTTAACATCCCTTTTTTGGAGTCAGTATAAGATAGGGGCGAGCAGGACACATCCCGGGCACAGGGCACTTGGGTTCGAATCTCATTTCTGCTGCTTGTTAGCTGTGTGGTCTTGGACAAGTTACCGTTCTTTGGAATTCAGTATTCTCCTCTGATAAACAGAAGTCATAGTAGTTCTTAATCTCATGGGGCTGTTGTGAGAATTAAATGAGATAATCCATGTAAAAGAGTCAAAACATAGTAGCTGTTGTTACCTGCCTGAATTCTGGTCAGGCTTCCCTCTTAAAGGGCCATGCATGGCAGTGGCCTGCAGAGGGCAGCATCCCCGCAGTAATCAGGCTCTCCTCCGGGCTAACGTCCTTGGGCCATTCAAGTTTAGGGCAGACAAAAGCAAGGTATATACAAAGCGCAGCAGACTGACCAAATGACAGAATGTATGAGAGTGATGCGATGGCGTGGGAGAAAGGGCAGAATTAAAAAAATACGTATATTTATAGGTGGGCAGGTGCAATGAGACAGAATGGAGAAAAAGACCCAGAATTTAAATAAAAAGCCCATGAAGAACTTTAGGTGAGCATGCAGAACAACACATGTGCTCTCTTTGGGCCTGTCTTGGGGGACCTCTGGAGTCTGGTGACCTGTCCCTAGTTTGTTCGTACAGTTTGTGCCTGGAGATCAAGACACTCTTTGAAAACACTTGGAAAGCAACTGAAAGATCAACGATCCAGAGTTGACCACACTGAGAATGGAACATCTCTGGACTTAACCCAGGACATCCATCCGGTGTCTGGTGCCACCTCAGTTCCTAACTGGCTGGGTGACTTTAAATGACTATTGGGGCAGCTCTCCGTAGGATGAGGGCAACCTTTTGAATAGTCAGGAGAAAAGGCCAGGGTGGGGGTTATCATTATTTCGTGTTCCATGCCACCTCTCCAGAAGTCCTTCTTGATTTGCCTCCATGTTATCTTGCAGGACATTCTTCTAGTATCTCTAGCATCTTGGATACAGGGGGGCATTTTCCTATGCTCCAAGCATGCCAGTGACTCTCTTTGCTCCTGGTGACTAATTGTAACATCTACTACCTGGCCTCTTAGGAGTCTCTTGGGACCATCATTAACCATCATTAAACCCAGAAATCCCCACAGCTAATTGCCACGGAGCCTTGCTTCATGTACAAAAGTACTGTTTTGTTTTATGTTGTTTGAAACCTAAATGTTTAAATACCTGCCTCATTCTGTACATAGCATTCTGCAATTCGCCCTTTTTTGCATAACCCTGTACCTTAGAGAATTTCCCATACCACACGTAGAAATTGACCTTGTTCTTTATAATGACTTGACGGTAATCCATTGCGTGGATATGCCAGAATTAATTTAAGAAGTCTAGTGTCGATGGACATTTAGACTCTTTGCAATTTCCCTCTTTCAAAAGCAGTGCTGCTCGAGTGTTCTGTGTGTGTCTAGTCGTCCATATCTGCAAGTTCTCCGCTAGGATGGATGCCAAAAAATGGAATTGCCAGATTACAGGGGGCGAGTGTTTAAAATTTTGACAGATACTGCTGAGTTGCCCCCAAAGGCCATACCTATTTACATTCCTGTCTCTAACACGTTTTTTATTATAGCCCACATAAGACAGGTAGGTTCTAAGTCAAACACGGATGGACTTGAGTGGAAGTAAAGCCTGGTGGTCAAGTGCCAGATACTGCATTCGAATCTTAATTCTACCTCACAAAATTTATGTGAATTTGGCAAGTCACTTAACCTCTTACGATCTGGTTTCTCCAGGGTAAATGGGACTATAAATTGTACCTAAATCACAGGTGGCTGTGATTTAGGTACCCAGCAGCTCCTTTTAGCAAGCTGAAGTGAAGAAGTGACTTCAGATCTTGGGTTGGTTATTAATAAACCTGTAAACTTGTACAACTTAGCTGATCTTTTGGAGCCTTGTTTACCTCAGCTAGAAAATAAGGATCATTTCTGCATCAGGTCGGAATCCTTCTGTTGCAAAGGTGAGGGAATTCATCCCAAACAGAATTTAGTGGCTCACAGTAAGTGGAAAGGCTGCAGATTCCCATTTTAGGCATATTTCTATTAATGACTAAAAGGCCATCCCAGGACCCGATTTCTTTTGCCCCCTTTTGATTCTCCAGTTTTGACTCCATCCTCAGACTTCAGGTGGTAGCGAGCTGCCTGTAGGTGGTCCATACCTTACACACCTCCGGTTTGTCGTCCCAAGGAAAGCCTGTCCGCCTCTGTCCCAGCATTCCCCGCAGCCTCACTGGGTCTCCCTGAAGCTGATTGGGTCTTGCACCTGTGCCTGAACCAATCGCTAAGTGTAAGGGAGTGAGAGGTGCTGATTGGCTTAGGCTAGATCACATGATCCACACTTGCGGAAACGGAGCTGCCCTGGACGCCTTGGACTGAACTTGGGAGGAGCACACCCCATAGTGGAGCTGTTGGGTGTTGTTAGAGAAAGAGAAAATAGATGTTGGGAGGCAGACGACAAATGTTTGCGCTCATATCTCTTCTCCAACAAGTTTGTTGTGTGGGTGGTGAGGTGTAATGATGACTGGCGCAACTCCTGGCAAAGTGACACCTGCTGTACAATTAATGTCTGTATTCTGTCCATGTCTTCTGTCTGGTGATACTTTGGGTATTGCTGGTTTCTCTTAATGTTCTATTCTTTTGAGATTTTGTTCACTTTGCAACAATCCCCCAATTTATATTTTTATCCCCAGCCCTAAACTCTCCACAGTTTTAATCCTGTATCTCTAGTTGACTTTTTATAAAAATTTATTTATTTACTTTGAGAGAGAGAGAGAGCACACACGTATGAGCAGGGGAGGGGCCGAGAAAGAGAGAGAGAGAGAGAGACAATCCCAAGCAGGCTGGGTATCATCAGCACAGAGCCTGATGTGGGGCTTGAACTCATAAACGGTGAGATCAAATCAAGAGTGGGGTCCTTAACTGACTGAGCCACCCAGGCCTCCCTCCAGTTGACTTTTGATCATTTTCACTTGGTTATCTCACTGCAGGGTATAGTTAACACATCAAAACTCAACCCATCTTCTTGATCCTTAAATCAGATCCCCATTCCCATTTCTGCTCTTGGATCCCATACATGCATTAGTAGGTGCTGGAACTGCTTCGATTTTTGTTCCTTTCCGTGTTTGCTTGATGTCTGGGTCATGAAAACAACCTCTTCTGCTATGTGCTTGCTCACCCCTCTTGTGAATCCCGGGTCACTGAAGATGAAGTGATACACAACTGCCTGGGATCATTATTTGGTTTAAAGTCTTATAAACTGCCTGAACTTGAGCAAATAAACTTTTGAAGCCTCAGTTTCCTCATCTGTAAAATCTATTTTGCTTTTTTCCGGTGTCTTTTTGACTTAAATCACATGTTTCTTTGATAATGGATCTAACTTTTAGGGCAGTGTATGGGCAGTCAGGTTTGTAGGTATGGTCTACTGGCTTGACTACCCTATATGATCTTTCCTATCCCATTTTATTCTAGTTTATGATTCACTTCACCTTTATTATTTTTTTTCCTTCAGCAGCAGATATTTTTGATTTAGAGAGTGTTGGCCAACCCTATAGAAATGCTACTTTCACACCTGTGGAATATCATGTTGCCTGACATTCACTTCTGTAGCACTTCTAATCCTCTCCGGCTCTGGGATATGTAATTATATACACCCCTTCCCAGCTCTGGCTGCTGCAGTCCCACTGCTGGATTGCTTGTCTGTTTCCTCTTCACCTTCCAGTGACCCCTGAAAGGGTTGTACCTGGGAGGTGGGTTTCTCCAGGCAGAGGCAGATGCACTAGACGCAAATACAGGCTCATCTACAGGAACCAGTGGGTGTGTGGTGAGTTACTTGTGGGGCTGGACTTGACCGTGAGTGGCTAAGCAACGCTACATGAGGTGAAGTGCTGTCTGGGAGCAGAGACACAGGGAGAGCACCTGGTTGTACATGCATTACACTTGCACTGTCCAATATGATAGTCATTAGCCACAGCCACATGTGGCGATTTAAATTAAAATTAATTAAAAATAGTTATGGGTGCCTGGGTGGCTCAGTCAGTTAAGCATCCAACTCTTGGTTTCAGCTCAGGTCATGATCTCATGGTTCATGGGTTCTAGCCCTGCGTTGAGCTCTGCACTGATGGCAGGGAGCCTGCTTGGGATTTTCTCTCTCCTTCTCTCTCTGCCCCACCCCTGCTCATGCTCTCTCTCTGTCAAAATAAATAAAGAAACAATGAAAAAATGGTTATAAATTTCTATTCCTTAGTCATACTTACCACATTTCAACTTCTCAATAACCACTCGTGGCCACTGGCTTCCATTTTGGGCGGCACAGATCTAGAACAGTTCCATCACCCAGAAAATTCTGTTGAGTGGTCCTGCTCTGAAGTGTGGCAACAGGAGTGGGCATGCTGGGATCTCAACCAAGGTTGTCAGGAGGGAAAGTAGAACCCTGCCCCCTTGGCTGATAGGATGTGGACTGAAGAAACTGGCTTGGTTTCAGACGTCGCCCTGGACCTGGCAGTGTACAGCATCCAAGGAGCTTACAAATCCAAGTGACTCTCCAAGGCTCTGCAGGGAGGGTGGTCTAAGTGCAGTCTTGAGGGATATAGGCAGATGGGAGCTTCCCCCTCCCCCACCTCAGGAGACACGCCCTGTGCTGAGCACTTTACATAGATGATTTCATTCAACCTTAGGAGGAGATAGTATTACCTCCATTTCATAGATAAGGAAACTGGGCCACATAGAAGAGAGCCTGTGTATAAGCCCTTCTGTACTGCTCCATGCTGCCTCCAAGTCAGGCAGGAGAGACCCGAGCTCTGGGGGAGCAGGGGGCTGAGCTCTTGGCAGGAAGCCGGCTAGGATCAAGCAAGCTCAGATTGGGGTTGGGGCCAGCCCTCCTGCTGTCCAAGAGAATAAGGCAGAGAAGAGGAGGCAGGGCAAAGTTATGGCACAGGACAGACCTAACTTTGGGGGTGGTGATGTTCATGGCTTGGGGTGCATGAAGACGCTGTAGTAATGTCTTCTGTAGATCGAGAAGAGGACTGCTCGTCCTCCAGGGCTAGGACTATGTCACAGCGCTGGCCTGACCATGGACTCTGAGCGTCACATGGCCCTTCTGTAAATCCCACTTCTGCCGTTTATTTCTTTGCTGCAGCTGAGGTCGCCTCCCTGAATTTCAGCCTCCTCATCTGTAAAATGAATATGATAAGATGACATTTATTAGTATCATCATTATCCTTGTAGCCTCAGGTATGAATACCATACTTAGCATAACCTCAGTAAAAAATGGAATAAAATTGAATCTGGTGATGAGGGCTGGAGAATGTAAGGGCTGAAAGAAGAGTCCACTTGGATGGGAAGAAAGAGGCCTACTCAAGTCTACGCTAGGGCAATAATTACAGGAAATTACAAAATCATTTCCTTCTGGCCCAACAAAGGCATTTGTTTCCTTTTGCTACTGGGAGTCTCAGAGATGTGTTCATCCATTGTAAAAATACCCATTTGGTGCCACCATTTTGTGACCATTGGCATTATCAACATTATGATCTATGTTTACCTGGTGAATTCCTTGGCTCAAGTTAGAAATTACCAAATTATCATTGTCCTCTAAGTGGGGATAAAATGCTGTACCTCTATGCACAGAGTGGTTTAAAACCATTTGGCTTAATTTAGTTAAGCAATAAATTATTTTGAAAGTATTCAGTTTCCAAATATTAAAGCCAAATTTCAAATTAGTTTGTCTGTGTAGTCCTAAGAATTGGTGCATGGAGGCTTCCCCAGACCCATATTCTGGCTGCCTGGTGATGCTGGTGGGCTTTTGGCTTATCCTATGTATATATCTTGGGGTTAAACTCAAGATCAGAACTATTGTGATCAAGGTCTCCAGCATTAACAACATTGTCAACAAATACAATTGTATGCCTGTCATGGATATGGATGCTAGCAACTTACCTACCAATACCACCTACCCAATACATAGGTGTAATCCTAACCCAGTTCCCAAGCTAAATACCAACTGCTTCCAGAAAACCCATTTCAGGGAGTTTAGTTATTAAATCACACAGCCTGATAAACTGAGCATTTGACCTCGCAAAAGGTGAGGATCCTTGCAATGAGTCCCTCAGTTGAGCTCTCCAGGCATAAAGCTAAAGACAGAAAATATAGATCCTGGATCTGCTGTCTGGTGTGTGTTTGTGTGTACATGTGTGTGTGAGATGTATGTGTACATGCATGCATGTGCATTAGCAAGGGAGAGATGCACCTGTCTCAGGACTCAGGCTTGGAGTCTAACTGAGTTGCAGTTCACACAGTCCTTTTACCCTATGACTGTGTAGATAACCTTTCATGAAGAAACTGAAGAATTTAACACCAAAGGTGTTAAACTTCTTAAATATTTTCCAAATAACTTGAAAACCAAGTTTTAGTTTTCTCTCTGCCTGAAAGGATCATCTCCGTTAAGGTTTTGGGGAAAGAAGATAGGGTGAAATTGGGCTAGGCTGTCCCTTATCTGCTCTGGAATTGTCTACTAGTAACTGTATTCTTCTGCTGATTCCAGTCATGCTGGTCCCTGCCTGAGCAACAAGATCCAGAGCCCTAGCGAGGATGCTGCTGTGTTCTTGCAATGGCAGCTGAAGGGTGAAAGTGGGCAGGCCATGTATCCTATCCCTGTCTTCTGCTTCATTTTATAGAAGCCTGACCATTCAAAGCTCTATCTGAGCATCAGACTGCAGTGCAGGACTGAGGGAAACTAAGAAGAAAATTCTGGAAATTATGTGCTAATTTTAATGTTCCTGTCCTAAGGAAAAGTCCCCCAGGGAGTTCAAACTCTTTACATTCTGTTGATCTCTTGTGGGCATCCCTATTTCCTAACATCAATCCTTTGTCTCAGGTCAGGGCCTCTCTGTGAGTACCTTCTTCCTCTGCTGTGTGCTCTCTGTTCGACTTTCAGAAAACCTCTTTCTACCCATGGAATTGATCTGTCCTCTCCAACTGAGTCATTTCCTAAGTCTGACTTATTGAGATAAATTGGCCGGAAGTGTTGCTGCTGTGGTCAATCCACAGTTGTCCTTTGCTATTGTGTTTTTGGTACAGTCTGGGTAAGAGTGGGGTTGTAGGGTTGGCTGAGTCTGAATACTCTAAGCCTCATGGTGAAGTCCTTGATGAACCCTGGGCACCTGAAGGGAAGTATTGTTGATGTGAGTTGTAGCCTTGAGTCTTTCCTCCCGCTGACTGGCCAGCTACTAATTGTTGGGACCTCCTTCTGCCTCCAAACACTATATACAGATCCAAACACACACACACACACACACACACACACACACACCCTTCCCAAGGACCAATGTGGATTCTCAACAATAGTATAGTCAAAACACACATGATTGCAAAACATCTCTCTCAAGATGGCATTCCTGTCCACCTCCCTCAACTTGCTTTCAAATCATGCCCCCTCCAGCTTACTGGGAATATGAAATATGCCTATCCCTGAATTGCACAAAGATCCAGGAAACTTTGGGCCCACTTATCTTCTTAGGGACTATTTTCCAATCCTCTCTTTATGGAAAGAAAATCTGACTGGGTTCATTTCTCCAGCTACATGATTGTGTCCATTCACCACCACAAAGATCTGAGTTTTAAAGAATCCCAATTCTAGTCTTGTTAGAAATGCAGTTAGGTGTTTTGAGTTCAATTTCAACCATTACTAACTTGACATAATTCTCCAAATTACCCCAATGTATTAAAACTGTTATTGCACTTACCAACAAAATAGTCCAGCTGAGTGTTAAATAACATCACCAGCACCAACCGTACTTTCACATAGATTATGATCTCATTTGACCCTTATAACAATCCTGGGAGGTGGCCAGACCATGTACTTTCATTCTCTTTTTATAGATGAAAAACTGATGTTCAGAGGAACGGACTCTTCAGATCTCTTCGCTAGTAAAGTGACAATTTAATGGCAAATAACTGATCGAACACTTTTGCAACTATCCCAAGAAGCATTCTCTGCTTAACCTAGAGCAATGACCTTCCATTTCTTCATAAAGCAAACAGAAATGATTTTGCAGATGAGCTTAGGGAAGATTTAAAATGCAAAAAGTGTTGTGGTGGAATTTGGCTTTTATTTTTTGCCCCATAAGGACTCCCCCCCCCCCCCCAATGTTCATATTGTAAGAGAGAGAGAGAGAAAGAGAGCGAGTTCAGCTGGCTGATCTGTGAGCTATTGAAGCTTTTGCTTAAAAAGGAAATCTGATCTCTGTCTAAGTGGCACTAATGTGTGGGCTGAGAGCTGCTACTGTAAATTCAGCAAGGGATTCATTAATGCCAGGAGCCTCCTAGAGTGCTGTGGATGGGTGACCTCTGAAATAAAAGCATAACCAGCAAAGATAAGGCTTCATGCATGATCTACAGGGCTCTGTTTCTGGTGATCTTCAAGATATCTTAAGCCAGGAGTATTTAGGACCAGAAAGCCAGGAGTTTGGTGGGGAGGGGGAGACCACCCAAAAAGATTAGATGATACCACACAATAGATTCTTGGCTTTTTGAAATTCTTTGGCAAATCTCTCTCCCCCCACTCCCCCTCCCCCCCAACTCTTCCCTTTGCTGGGAATAGTTTTTGCACTTTTCTCTTTGCTGGGAAAAATAAGCTACTGTTTTTGAAATGACTAGGATGCCGTCAATAAGGCTCACGAGCTCTTGATGGGAAGATGAGCTGGAAAACACATCAGAAGACTGCTGGGAACCTCAGTTGTTGGGGGGTGTCACACAGCTTTGTAAGATTCTGATTTTGACATGAGGTATGGGATTGGGGTGTTAGGCGGCAATGGCTCTTCTAAGACTAGCTTTTGAGAGCTTCCTCTTATGATCCCGGAGCTCTCCTGACCACAGGGCATAACTGTTTTGGTTTTTTTTTTTTTTTTTTTTTGCTTTGTTTTGTTTTTAATGTTTGTTTACTTATTTTGAGAGAGAAAGAGATGGGAGAGAATGTGAGTAGGGGAGGGGCAGAGAGAGAGTGAGAGAGAGAGAACCCCAAGCAGGCTCTGAGCTGTCAGCACAGAGCCCAATGTGAGGCTTGAATTCACGAACGGTGAGATCATGACCTGAGCTGAAAACCATGAGCCAGATGCGTAAGTGACCAAGCCACCCAGGCGCCCTAGGGCACGACTGTTTTCATTGCAAATCAGTACTTTGGATTTGGATTTCAAATAAGCTATTTAAAAAATTAGGCCCCCCCCCCTTCCCCAAAACTACTGTATAGGTTTTCTCAGGCTGCTATAACAAAATGCCATAGGCTGGTGGCTTAAACAACAGAAATTTCGTTTCTTACCATTCTGGAGGCTGGAAGTCCAAGATGGAAGAGCCAACAGGGTTGGTGTCTGGTGAGACCTATTTCCCTGGCTTGATGGACCATTTTCTTGTTGTGTCCTAACATGGCTCCTTTTTTGGGCAGAGAGAGAGAAAAAGGGAGAGAGCGAGAGCGAGATATCTATGGGGCTTCTTCCTCTTCTTTTAAGGACAGCAGTCCTCTTGGATTAGGTGCTCACCTTTATAACCTAATTTCACCTTAATTATCTCCCTAAAGGCCCTATCTCTAAATAGAGTCACATTGGGGTTTAGGGGTTCAACATATGAATTTGGGGGGACACAGTTTTTAGTCCACAATAAGTACAAAAGGATATACACATATTGTAAACCATTGAACAATGTTGAACCATAACAAGAAAATGTCAACTGTCTTCTCTCATTTTTGCCCGACCAGCCAGGTGACCAGTTGGTATGTATTTCTCACATCTTTCCCTTCCTGGTGCAAACACATGGCACATTGTATTTTTGTTTTTTACAGCAGTGATGTTCCATTGTATTTACTACTTTGCAACGGCTTTCTATTTGACTAACATTAAACTGATTTTTAAAAATCTGTTGACATTTCCCCTGGGCGTCTATGACTATTGAACAAGTGTTCCCAGCTGGAGTTTGGGACTTATAAAAGTCTGTGGATAGAATTCACGAGGTCTGTGAACATGACTGGGAAGAAAAAATGCATCTTGATTATCACTCACCTCTCACTGAAATTTAGTGCATCGTTTAATTAGGAATATAGACAACACAGCATAGTTACATTTTCAAGAACCTCAGGTATTTTTATATCGCATCACGGTTTTGCAGATATCTCAGAATATCCTATCTGCTTTATATTAAAATAATTACCAGATATACTACTGGATTGTAGTAGACCTAATGGTTTATCTAATGGGTTATTTAATGGGTTACTAACGATGCACTTACATTACTCCGTTGCAAAATTTTAAATGCAATCTTTTTGAAGACGTTTCAATATAATTGTTTTAAAGAAATTATCCAAAGTTATTATTTTTTTCCAAACATTTAAAAACAGGATTTTGAGAAGAGACCCATAGACCTTACCAGTTGTTGAAGGAATCCATGGCACAAAAACAGTTAAGAACCCTTGCTATAGAGATATGACAGACTGAGGATGTAATATTTTACTTGGAAGCCAAAAGAGATGTGGAATGTGGAACAAAACGAAGTTTTTAATACCCAGCCAATTTGAGAGGTTGATAAAGGATAAGAACACATCAGATGATGGGAGCCCTGATTAGACCTGTCCCTGCAATGTACACAGTGATTTGTGTCCACTCATTCCTTTGAGTTTTATATAAATAATGAGAATTCCAACTGCCATCGGTGAGTATCTACTGTTAAAGATGATTTTCAAAGAAGGTAAAATCATGACTCTCATGTAGATATGAAATAATGCATGAAAAAGATTTTATTTAACTCACAAATTAATAAGAGTGACAGAAGCAATGGGAGAACTGAGACCTTCTACCCTTAGAATTACACTGGACACTGAAAACCAAAGCCACAGGTCACTGTCTGCATTAACATGACTTTGTGTTATTTTCCTGCCTTCATTAGCATGATCTATTCCCCCAGGAGTCTGTTGCCCAAGCAAATGGTTTGATTCATTGCACGAACCTCCTTAAAAAACCATCCTAAGATTCTTTGAATTCCTTGCATTTAAATTCTCATCATGCTGCTTCTACCAATCCTGGACTGTTGTTTCATGATCCTTACTCAGTCCTAACCAACACTTTGAAAGATCTGTCTTAAATCAAACTTTCAAATCTCAATAAATTCTGACATCACATTTTCTTCTCCACGACACTGCTAAACCTTGTGACATGGCAGTCCCTCTTAATGCAGTAATTGCAAGCTCAACTTTGACATATCAAGAAGTTGTGTTGGTGATATTTGGGGAGACAGCTTTCGACAGATTTGGAGGTCTCACTGAGATCCAGTTGGGACCAAGATCTCACCGTCATGGCCAATGCCCTGGAATGGGAAACAGAATGTCCCTCTGAGGTCCTTTGAGCCTTCTGTTTGGAGACTTTCTGACTGTGATGACGGGGTAGGCAAATAGACCTCGCATTGGTTAGAAACTTTTATCTCTTTCATTCAACTGTGAGATGCTGAGTTTATTTCTTCTCCTAGGATTAAGAAACCCTCCTTAGGTGCCAACATTTGAAAAAGCACATATATTTTTTTTGGTGGAAATCTGTCTGTCTCTCTGTTCTTGTCATTTTTGTTGTGCATCAGTAAGAGGAAACCCATCAGGAAGAGGATGGGTGCAGGCCCTGAAGTTAAGCTCTTTCTTCAAGCTGGTCCTGGGGACTGAGAAGTTTAGTTCAAATGAGGAGCAAACTTCCAACTGCCCCCATTTCTCAACTGGCATCAAGAAGCATTCCAAGACATTCAGATTCCAAAATCTCTTCCTTCCTTTCTTTTGGCCAAAGCAAAAGAAAAACTGAAAGCTGTCTCTCTTTCGGATCCTCTTGAATCACAGTGTGAACCTTCCCCAGTTCTATACTCTGCCATCTCTCTCAGCTTCTGGCCTCCCTCTGATTTGCTCCTCTTCCCCACTGGCCTACCACAACCTCTTAAACTTCAATGGTCTCTTGAAGTTAAACCTCCCCCAGAACAGGCAAAATCCCTTTCTGTTGATTTCAAGCCCTGGTCTCAAGTCTGAGCTGAGAGCCCAGCCAGGATAGGAGAATTTTGCAGAAGAACTTAGAATAAGTTTATGAATATGTAATGCAGGACTCACTGGTCTATCTATATCAATGAGTGTTAGTGGGAGTCTCATGCTGAGAAATGGATGGAGAAAGCAGGATTGGAAGCTCTCAATAATGATTTAAAGGACCCTGAATTTCATAGGAAATCAGAGAGGTTCAGAAAAACTCTACATGCTGGATAAGGTCTTTTGGAGTCTATCCCACAAATCTTCCCTATGAAAGTGGATCAGATGCTAATCTAGTCTCAAGTAGAGAAAGGATGAGGATTGTGGAGAACCCAGGGATAGGCCTGTTCCACCTTTAGGCAGCATTCAGCAGAAAATCTAGAAGCAGATGTGATCCCCCGCTCCTTCCTCATTTTTTATAAATTGGTATTAAGCCAGAAATTGAGTAGCAAATACATAAACATGGACTAGAATAGGAAATAACCCTACTGCCAGAACTCCAACACTTGTGGAGGACTTTGAAAATAGTTTAGAATGAAAACAAAGTAGAAACTGGAATAAATTCATAGCCTTACAGATAAAATATCTAGATGCTCCCATCTCAGTCATTCGGCTCCAATGGAAGGAGTCTCTTGATAAAGATAGTTATAGATATTGTAAACAGAAACAACTCTGGGAAAAGAATTGCCATGTCTCTGGTAAGAAAACAGAGAAAATATGTAACAGATGAGATGACTGACTGATGAGGGGCTCAGAGGATCTGCCGAACAGAAATTTCTCTAAAGATTAAATGAGTTCTTCTGATTGCTTTACATCAGATAAGCACTGTATCGATGGAATATTAAAAAAAATCCCAGAAATTAAGGAAATCGAACTGATAACTTTCAATATGTTAAACAGAGTAGTCTTATGGAAATTTAACTCAAAAGTGGCTTAAGAGGCCAAGTTCAAATATATTAAGTCAGCTTTTGGAAATGAAATGAGTTTATTATTTTTGGCTTAATACAAATAATTGTCTTCCCTGGTTTACCATGGTAAACATAATAGGAGTTTATGATTTTATTCTACTTGGGTATGTTCTTAAATTTATTCAGGGTTTACTGTACTAATCAAATAAACTAGCATTATTTCTACTAATGCTTATAGTTATGAAAAATAAAAATTTGTGTTGATTTATTCTGAAAATTTAATTTCAACAGAGATTATATTTTGTAATACATCAGCTGGAATATTCATTTTCAAGAACTTTAGTACTGATATTAAATTGAGTTAATTCATGGGTATTCATTGAATGGCTAGATCATTTCTTTCTTTCTCTTTCTTTCTTTCTTTCTTTCTTTCTTTCTTTCTTTCTTTCTTTTAAATTTAAATCCAAGTTATTTACCATATAGTGTAATAATGATTTCAGGAATAGAAGTCAGTGATTCGTCACTTACGTATAACACCCAGTGCTCATCCCAACAAATGCCTTCCTTAATGCCCATCACTCATTTAGCCCATGCCCCCACCCAACACTCCGCCAAGAACCCTCAGTTCTCTGTATTTAGAGTCTCTTATTGTTTGTCTCCCTCTCTGTTTTTATCTTATTTTTGCTTCCCTTCCCCTATGTTCATCTGTTTTGTTTCTAAAATTCTGCATACAAGTGAAATCATATGATATTTGTCTTTCTCTGACTGACTTACTTTGCTTAGCATAATATACTCTAGTTCCATCCATGTTGTTGCAAATGGCAAGATTTCACTCTTTTTGATTGCTGAATAATATTCCATTGCATATATATGCCACATCTTCTTTATCCACTAATTATCTGATAGACATTTAGGCTCTTTCCATACTTTAGCTATTGTTGATAGTGCTTCTATAAACATTGGGGTGCATGTGCCCCTTTGAATTAGCATTTTTGTATCCTAGATCGTATATCTAAGTAAGAAAGAACAGTGAAACTGATTACTAAGCATAATTTCAAATTTATATACTTTTGCTTCATATTTTTATATACTATCTTTGGGCCTGTTCATTAATGTGCTCATTTTTGCCATGTTGAGAAGTTGTATGAGGGATATGTGTGGCTGTAGAAAGTTGTGTTGTGTGTATTCATGGGCTCTTCTGGTCTGCTAAAATGCTGATTTGGGGTTATCAGCAATTATCCACAGTCCTCTTTCCGCTCTCACCAGTTTTCTCTGTGAAATAGAAATTTCTTTGATTAAAAGTTGTAATTAAATATATCTGATGTGTCTTTACTACAGCACTCTTGGCAGAGAGGTCCACATCTGTATGCAAGATAATGAGGTGTGATTTTGTTAAGGGGAAAAGGATATAATCTGTGCAAATGAGTCTGAAAAGCTTTAAGATATGTTAAAAATCCTAACAAAATTTGCTCAATTTTCGTTCCTTGTTTTACTGTTTATTGCTTTTACTTACAATATAAAGGCTTATTTATTTATTGGCCCATTGGCTTGCCCTTTAGGAGAAAGAGATCGGTAGATCTCTCTCTACTCCAGGGGAATTCTGAATTTGACTTGCCTTAGGCCTCTTCATTTCATGCTTCATAAGAAGCTTGGAAAGTTGGGGGAAATCCTGCATGCTGTGGTTGAGAGAACTGCAGACAATTTAGACAATGCCACTAATGCCACTTAAAGGGTTCGGAATATGCTACCCCAAAATATGCCACTTTGGCACAAGAATAATTTTGAGCTGAAGGCAATTGAGAAATAGCAGACACAGGAAGAACTCTCTGCCCTTTCTCATTCTGCCTAAAAGCAGTGCATATATTTCTCATTGTGAAGGGTCACAATGAGACCCTTCTGACACAAATTTTCATTTGTGAAAGTGTTCCCTCTTCCGTGCCAAGAAGAGGAGACTGACTCTTATCTGCATACCTTACTAAGGAAGTCTTATTTACCATGCATTTCTTAGTTACATTTTCACAACTTACCACTCTCTAGAGCCCAAACCCCCTTCCCTTTTTTCTGTCACTTCTCCATAATCTATCACCTTTTCTTAAGAGGATATATAAGCTCCCAGGTCTAACCACTTTTTTGAGGTCTTCATTTCTTTTCTATGATAACATTTTTTTGAGGTCTTCATTTTCTTTTCTATGAAGACCTCCATGCATGGAAAAATAGACATATTAACATCAAATCACATTTGTATGCTTTTTCTCTTCTTAATTTGTCTTTTGTCAGTTTAATGAGCAGGCCCCAGATGCTAAACATGAGAGAGTAGAAAAAAAGGGTTTGTTTCCCTTACATCATAGATCTCATCCAAGAGGATTATGAAAGTGGACACATGGTGTTCAAAGCTACCTCGAGGAGGGATATCTTCTGTTTTAGAGGAAGAATATAATACTTAGATCTCTGCATACTTCTCTTAGATCTTTAATGTTACTACAGAAAATCTTGGAAATAAATAAAGAAGTCAGATCATTAGGTAATTCGGAGGTAATTCTTCCCGGAGTTTGCTGCCCAGCCAAATAGTGTGATTGTCCATTCCCAGAGCTTTCTGGAGAATCTTTGAATCTTTTGCCTTGAGGTCCTCACCTTTCTGTGCCCACCAATCCTGGACTTTTGTACCACAATCTTTACCCAATACTAATCAAACCCGTGCTTTGAAAAGCTGCTTTACATAAAACTCCAATTCTTAATAAATGCTGACTTTTCCCCTCCTTCCCCAGAGACACTGGCACAGATTTGCCAGGTGGTATTCTCCTTTACTGCAGCAAGCAATAAACTCAACTTTGTCTTATCAAGAGGTTGTGTGTGTCGGTGAAATATGGGGAGGCAGCTTTTGATGGATGTGACAATTGCTTTAAAGGAGAAGTCAAAATGCAGACACTTTTACAGATTAGAAATAATGAAATGAATTTGCAAATGACCGCAAAACTGTCTTTTTAAAGGGAAGGGCTGGTTATCCCTCCACCAGACAGAATTTATTTGCATGTCTATAGACAAAAATTACTTGCATTGCTATCAGTTATGTACAATTTACAGAGCCATTAAAAAAAAAAAAAAGAACTCAAAGGCAATGAAAGCTGCAGAGCCCTCATAGAATCAGAATCAGATGACCCGGAAGGATGTGCTGTAGACAATGCACAGTGCTCTACTAAAGCACAAATTCTTCCCTAACCTACTAGGTGCCAGGTATCTAGTGAGGTTCTAGGACATTTCCCAGACATTATTGCGTTTCATCTTTACCACACCCTACAAAATCGAATATTACAGTTTCCTCTTTTCTACTGAGGAAACTAAGGCTCAGTGAAGTTTTTCAAAAACCACAAAAATGCTCAAATAACATGTGCAATAGATATTTGGTTAGTGAAAACGTCATATGCAGAGAGGAAATCTTGCACAAATCTTTGAATGGTGGAGAGAGAGAGAGAGAGATTCCTGAGTATCCTATGAGATGCTGGGCACTATCCAGTTCTCGAACTTGAGTCCCTTAATTTTATAGTGGTCTGCACCTTTCATTGTCTTTGAGCTATTTCATAACTCTGTGAGTTGAAAAAAACCTCATAGTAATGTCAATGATTCTTGTCCACATTCAGCGCAAATGAATGTTTGGCATAGGAAGCCAACACTGCATCTATTAGCAAATGCATTTCAGCATTTCTGAAATGTAGTCAGCACTTCTGATTGCCTACATATGTGTCTGCTCTTTGACTTCTCCTTTGAACCAGCGTAAGAACTTAGGCTTCCCTCATTAAATGATGAATAACATAGAATCTTTGACATGGGTTCATTTTATATATGTGTGAGAGTCATGATTTTTATCTCTTCAAAAATGCCTGTTAGCAGTTGGAAACGAGTTTAGCCTTTCATTAGTTGGCTTTGGGGGTACTTACTGTTTCAGGCCATGGAGATGATTAGCAGCTCATCTGAGGCTCTCCTTGCTCTGAAATTATTCGATTTTATGACTACATACCTGGCATTCCTAGAGTTGCATGTTAAGCCTTCTGTTGTTTTCTTTCTAGAGCTATCTGATAGTACAGGCTGTCCATTAAATACAGTCTGAGCAATTAGGCCTAGCTAACGTCTTCCTGACTAGGATGCCAGGACAAATATCTAATGGTAGCAAGTGAGTGAAAATAAATAGGGGCCAATTAACAAGGACTAATTTGGTGTTACAATGGAAACAGGGGCAACTGTATGCATTCTAATTCCAGTAAATGTGAGTTCACTCCAAGGATGTTAGAATTTCAGATACATTTAACTGTTTGAGTCCTTGGAAACTTTTGCAGACATCACTAGAACCTTGGGTTGTAAAGTTGTCTGGATTTTCACATGTCACCTTTGTTAACTTGTTTGTGAACTTTGTAAACTTGTAAACTCCTGCTATGGTGTCCTGAGATGTGCATCATTCATTACTCAGAATAATGTATGAAAATTGGAGTTCTTAGCTTCCAAGCATGTGTTCAGAAGAAAGAGTTTTAGTCATGGCCCTCTTTGCTATAAGTGACAGAAAACCCAATTCAAGCTACTTTAAGCAAAAAACAAAAAAACAAAAAAACAAGAAAACCCTCACCTCCCAACAAGCAAACAACCCCCGCCCCCCACCACCAAAAAAGAACCACTTCAACACCAAAAAACCCCAAATACACTGTTGGGTCACATGGCAAAAGTCCTGGTGCAAGGTGAGTTCAGGTACAGTTAGATAGATCTAGGGGTCCAAAAATGTTACCAAAACCTGGTCTTTCTCCTTCTTTTGGTTCTTCTTCCTCTGGGTTCACTTCAACTGTCAGAAACCCTTCCTTGTGATGGCCTCAGACCATTCCTGTCTTACAACTTCACTTCCCCAAAACCAATGGAAAAGAGTCCAGCTCTCAGTAGTTCTTTCTTGGTTGTTCAAACCAAAGTGTCAGGATGATCACTGATTGGACCGATTGCCACAGCTTGGGTCATACGCCCATCTCTGAACCAATGAGCATGCCTAAGAGCGTGTGATGTTTTGATTGGCTAGGTTGGGGTCACATGTCCAGTGTTGTAGCCACCAGTGGACACCCACCTCCATATTCCATGGGAGCACAAAGAGTGAGAGTGGAGTTGGAGAGACATCCTAGAGGAAAGTCAGGGAATTTGGCTACTGGGAGCCCAAAACACCAACACAGGAATATTATTACATGTTGACTGATGTCCTCAGGTTAAAATGCTTGTCAAGTGGCAATACTTCTTGTGGGCTCTGACTGTGGAACAGCTATGTTAACTGGTATCTAAAATATCCAGTCATTCTACCAATAAACACTTATTGAACATTTACTCTATTTACTGGCTCTAAACTAGATGTTGGGGTTACAGAAATAAAAATAGTCATTGCTGGCCGGGAGAGTCTAACATTATTGTTATTTTATCGTCAGGGTCTTGGTCATTACACATCTGCTGAGAGTATAATTTGGAGGAAAATCTGCTGATGGGAGTCTCTGGAGAACTTGATGGAGATGATGGGTGTTTAAAGCTCTTGTATACAATCTATTCATATCCCATATTTGCATTTGGCTTGTATTTTCAAATTTCTCTCTCACTTAGTATGTCTCTACTGTCTCTTGACCATTAGTAAGTCACAGGTAGTCCATTAGGAGATTGTTGCAGAGAAATACTTCAGAGAGTTATTTCTGATCTGTACATTGTGACACACACCGTCTGTTTATGTGGTAAACAGCGAGCTGCTATGACATCATCTGTGGTGCAACATCATAGTGGAGGCTACCAGCCATCCACTCTGTTGTCAGATGGATGGATCACTCTGTTGTCATTCACTTCGCAGATTTTTCTGTATGTATTTATCATACCATCAAAAAAATGGATGGTCATAAAAAATTTTATGAGAAAAAATTCCAGGTTTGCATGATTTTGGCATTGGATAAGGAATTGCTTTGGTAAGGTACGGGTCATGAGTGGTAAACTCAAGACTGACGGCAGTAAAGTGTAGGGATGAGAACACGGGGCCATGCAGTTCTCCAACAGAGCACTGCACACTGGTTTGGTGGTTGAGGAAGGCTTCTTGTAGAAACTGGAGGTAATGTTTGAAGGATGAAGTGGAATGAACCAAGAGTGCAGAGATTAGTGGATGTAGTAAATTCCTTAAATTGGGAGAGAGCAAAGTTTTAGAAGATAATGTTCATATTTTAGAATGTACCTGATGCTATGCAAATGACTTAAGTGAGTTTGGTCACTTCATATTTATAGCAGTTTTGTAAATTCCGAATTGTGTTATCACCATATTCAGATGAAGAAATGGACCACCCCCTGAACTTCTCCTCCTGTCTCACCACACACACAGAAAGATTAGGTAAGTTGCTCTAAGCCACACCACTAGAACAGGCCAAACTGGGATTTGAATTCAGGGAGTTCACTACACAATCTCTTAACTGCTGCATACAGAAGTTTCTGGAAAGAAAATTGCTACTATGGCTGAAGCTCAGGGAGCTAAGAGAAAATAGCATGAGATATGGCTGGAAAAGTAGTTGGGGGCTGGGCAGTGGAGGACCTTATAGGCTGAGGTGAGAATTGGGCCATATGAAGACTTTGAGAGGTTTTAGCAAGACCATGATGTGAGTTAATTTATTTTTTGAGAAGATTACTCTAGCTGGTGGGCTGAGAGCGAATTGTAGCCGGCAGTACTTGAAGCAGGGAGATGGGTTGGGAGGCTGCTTCAGTGGTCCAGGTGAGAGCTGATGGCTCACTGAACTGAAGTGATGGCAGTAAAAGCAGCCATAAATGGGTGTATACAATAGATACATAAGGTATAAAATTGCCTGGGTTTGGAGATTGATTAGGGGGAGAAGATAGAGGGCAGGGTCATTGGTGTCTGGCTTATGGAACTGGATTGATATTGGCACTGTCTACTGAGTTGGGGCCACAAAAGGAGACTAAGTTGTAGTGCTATGGCTTGCCTGATATGTGTTCCCCCCTACCCAAATTCATATGTTGAAATCCTCACCTCCAAAAGTGATGGTATTAGTAGTCGGTGAGGCCTTTGTATATGATACTTTCAAACATTTCCGGGAAACTAAGGAATATAATGCTGTTGGTTGGTTGCTCCTAATGTTGCTGTCAAAGTAGTGATAAGAAAGGATGATCTCAGGGATTTGAATTCCCTGAGAGCCTGCAGGTTTGCCTTGAGGGAGACCCTGATCTCCTGCAGGAGGGCTAAAATCAGCCAAATTTTTTCTTCCTTTTTCCTATGACTTTTATGCTCTGCTGGCTTAGAGGACTTAGTTCCAGAGAGAGGAATGCTTCCACAGGGAGACGCAACAATGATTCCATTGAACTGGAAGTTATAATTGCCACTTGGCTGCTCTGGACTCCTAGTGCCTCTGAATCTACAGGCCAGGAAGAGAATTATGTGCTGACTTGGTGATTGATCCCAACTACCAAGGGAAGATTGGATTACTATTCCACAGTGAAGCTAAGGAAGAGTATGTTTGGATTATAGGAAATCCCTTAAGGGATCTCTTGGTATCACTGTGTCCTATGATTAAGTTCCATGGAAAACTACAACCCAATCCAGGCAGACCTAGTAGTGGCCCAGATTCTCCAAGAGTAAAGGTTTGGGTCATCCAGCCAGGTAAAGAACCACAGCTAGCTGAGGTACTTGCTGAAAACAAAGGGGATATAGTATCGATAGTAGAAGAAGATAGTTATAAATACGAGGACTGTAATTGTCATGAAAATTTCCTCCTTATTTTGTGTCTATATACATATATTAAGTAAATGTCTTTGATCTCTTTCCTTTCTTGTTCCCTTATCATGTAACTTAAGATATGCTGACTTTATATTATAGTATTTAAGTGTTAACTTATGCCATACTATTTTAAGTTTATAGGATACCAACAACAACAACAAAAAAAGCAGTAAATGTCACTCAAGGATTTACCTTCTCTTCTGGGGAAGGGGTTAGTGCAGTTTTGGCTGTACACAGGATATTTGCATCATGTTAGGCAGAATTATGACTTTGTTAATGTCTTTGTTTGGAACTTAAAAATGGTTTAAGGAGATGCATATAGGGGTTACGTTGACAAGGGGTTGCAATGGTTAATTTTGTGTGCCAGCTTGACTGGGCTGAGGGATGCCCAGATAGCTGGTAAAGAATTATTTCTAAGTGTGTCTGTGAAGGTGTTTCTGAAAGAGATTAGCATTTGATTCAGTAAACTGAGTAGAGAGATCTGTTTTCCCCAAGGTGGGTGAGAGCTGTTTGGGGCCTGAATGGATTAAAGAGGCAAGGGAAGGGCAATTCCTCTCCTCTCTTCTTGAACTGGGTGGGATGTCCATCTTCTCCTGACCTTGAGCTTTGAAGCTTCTGGTTCTCAGGCCTTCAGCCTTGGGCATTTATACCAGTTTACCCATTGTCCTCCCCCCCAATTCCAGTTCTTAGGCCTTTGGACTCAGACTGAATTATTTCACCAGCTTTCCTGGTTCTCTAGCTTGAGACAGCAGATTGTAGAACTTCTTGGCCTCCATAACCGTGGGAGCCAATTCCTATAATAAACCTCCTCATATATCTCTATATATGGTTGACCCTTGAAAAACTTAGGAGTCAGGGGTGCTGACCTCTCGTGCAGTCAAAAATCCGTGTGTAACTTTTGACTCTCAAAAACTTAACTACTGATAGCTTACTGTTGACTGGAAGCTTTACAGATAACATAAACTGTCAATTAACACATATTTTGTATGTTATAGATATACTGCATTCTTACAATAAAGTAAGCTAGAGGAAAGCAGATGTTATTAAGAAAATCATAAGGAAGAGAAAATTCACTTACAGTACAGTAGGTATTTGTAAACGAAAAATCCACGTATAAGTGGACCCGTGCAGTTCAAACCCATGTTGTTCAAGGATCAACTGTATATCCTGTTGGTTCTATTTCTCTGGAGAGCCCTGACTAATACAGGTAGATAAGATGTTGGATTACAATAGGGACATGTTGAGTTCAGGTTCCTCTGAGATGTAAAATTCGCAGTTACAGGTATTTGTCTGGAACTCAGGGCAAGGCCAGAGAGCTAAACCGCACATTTGGGCGCTATGTTAGTTTTTAGGCCTGCTGTAACAAATTACTACACACTTGGCTGGTTAAACAACAGAAACGTATTCTCTCATAGTTCTGGAGGCCAGAAGTCCAGAGTCAAGGAGTCGGCAGAGTTGGTTCCCTCTGGAGGCTCCGAGGCAGAATCTATTCCATGGCTCTCTTCTAGCTTCTGGTGACTGCTGGTGATCCTTGGCTTAGGGCTGCATAACTACAATCTCTGTCTTCAAATGGCTTTCCCCTCTGGATATCTCTGTATCTCCTCCTTCTCTGTCACTTATAAGGTCACCTATCACTGGATTTAGGATCCAAACTAAATACAGGATGATCTCATCTTGAAATCTTTAACTTGATTACATTTGCCAAGAGTCTATTTCCAAATAAGGTTACATTCATAGATACTGGTTAGGATTGGACATATCTCTTTGGACTCCTCTTCAATCCACTATAAGTGCTATCAATTTAGAGATGTTATTCATACCTTGGAGCATGCATGCCATCGCTTCAAGGGAGAATTACACAGGAAGAAGAAAAGAGGGTCCAGAGCAGAGGCTTTAAAGATCTCCATTATATAATGGGTGGGTAGAAACGGATGAGCCTACAAAGTAGAATAGAAGGAAGGGGCCAGAGGAGTAGAAGGAACACCAGGAGGTAGAAGGCAGAAGAGTGCATTTCAAGAAGGAGGGAGGGAACAATGCTTACAAATGGTCACCAAAGAAGTGCTAGGTACTGGGCTTAACGTAATATTCATTATTGGCCTTTGATGTTGCTAATCTTTTAAGAGCTAATGTTATACATTTGTTCTAGGTTGTTTTTGTTTGTTTGAACTTTAACCAGAACATTAAATAGAATGTTAACTTTATAGCAAGTTTATTCAGACAAACACATATATGTTCATAGAGAAATTTTCTGTACTCTTTGTTTTTCTTTTTGGTAGAGACGTTCCAAATAGCTCATCACCTGAATCTTCCTGACTAAGATTTAATTTTTATGTAGTAAGTCAACTTTATCCTTCAACGTTGGAGTGCACTACAGTATAGCCCTGAGTCTTGCTTGCAGTGACATTTTTGAAACAACCCCCTTCTTTTAGTGCCTTTGTTGTAGAATGATTTTACCAGAAAGAAGATGCATTTCAAAATATATAGGGGAGTGCCTGGGTGGCTCAGTCAATTGATTGTCCAACTCTTGATCTCAGCTCAGGTCATAATCTCAGGGTTATGAGATCAAGCTGTGTGTCAGTCTCCACTCTGGGTATGGAGTCTGCTTGGGATTCTCTTTCTCCCTCTCTCTCTGTCCCTGTTCTCTCTCTCTCTCTCTCTCTCTCTCTCTCTCTCTCTATATATATATATATATATATATCTCCACCAATTTCTAGCAATATCATTGAACTCTTAATAAGACTTAACATCATGTTTCTTTTGAGATAGTGCATGAAGCAAAAATGCTTTGGCAAAAAATACTCCCCTGTATTTACCAAATGAAATTCCTGGTTACTGGGTGGATGGAAAACTGGGTCTAGTTTTGTGGGGGAACACTACCTCTTTACAGGTATATTGGTGCTTCCTGCTTTTTACTGAAGCTTCTTCCTGGATGTGGAGGGACCCAATGAGGGTGAAGGAGCAAAGATGGGAGCTGGGGTCTCCATAGGCATGCATGAAGGACAAAATCTGTTTGGCGGTGTTTGTGTAGGCAGTGACAGGGAAGAAGTTGAGAGAATCATGTCAAATTATGGAGAACCTTGGATGCCAAGCCAAGTTCAGGACCTCCCAGTGGAAACAGTGAGGTCTGTCCCAGAGCAGAAGAATCCTTTCTCCACTTCTATAGTTGTGATGCATTGTGGGTTTTCAGTGCAAGTATAGTAATCCAGGGTGTAATTATTTGTGTTCTCTCTGGGCTAATTTGAGAGTTTCTCCAGACTGAGGTCAGATTTTCATAGATAAACATGGGATTCCTATGCTAAGAACAGAGGAGAGTGGTTCAGGTAAAGGCAGCTGGTTCTGAGGTCTCGTGATGCTGCAGGCACTGTGACCCCCCAACCCTCGCACCCATGGGCTTCACATCACACAGTGTGGCCCAGATCAAATGGGCCACGATGGTGGAGGCCCCTGGAAGCCAATCAGAAGTGACCAGAGGGGTCATATTCATCCTCTGTGTATTTTTATTTCCCTACTTCTTTCAGTTCAGAGAAGCTCTGGAGAGATGTGTTCCTTCTGTTTTTATTAAGTTCTTCTGGTTTGAGGAGTGAAAGAGAAGGGGAACAGGGAGGGGGCTGTAGATGAGATGGCCTCCAGGCTGGGATTTATAAGAACATCCTTCCACTGGGTGATGTCTGCAAGAGGTAGAGGTATGGTTTCAATTCTGCTCTGGCAAGGCGGGCCAGCCCACGTTGCCAGCACATAGTTCTCTTGCAAGTCTCACACTGATTCGAGAGTTTGTAGACAACTTTGTACTTTGGGTCTCTGCCAGCTGTCCTGAAGAAACAACTCCCCTTGGCTTCACATTTTCTATCTCGCCCTCCCCACTCCTAACCAAAGTTAGAGAATAATAATTGTTTTCTTAGCAAGCACTACTCCTAAGTAAACCCAAGAAGGACCCGAGCAACGGTGCTTTTGGGACCAGCAGAGTCTTTTTCGCCTCTTTGTGACTTTTCTTCCTTTGATGGCAGAAGAACACGGCCCCCAGATTTGTACTGCTGCAGAGACTGTCGGTGAGGAGAGGGTCATTGCACAAGTAGACGTCAGGCCTGGGGGATGGCATTTTCGTTTTTGTTTTGTTTTAAACTACTAACTGACTCTAGATTTTAAGTTTGTTTATTTTGTGAGAGAGAATAAGCGTGAGTCGGGGAGGGACAGAGAGCAGGAGAGAGAGAATCCCAAGCAGGCTCTGCACCGTCAGTGCAGAGCCCAAGGTGGGGCTGGAACCCACCAACTGTGAGATCATGATCTGAGCCAAGAACAAGAGTCAGATGCTTAACTGACTGAGCCACCCACATGCCCCTAACTCCAGGGTTTTTTTGTATTTAACTTGCCATCATATTGTCTGATGTATTAACAACAGAAGGAAAATAACGTATTTCTATTTTGTCTCTCTTATTCTCCAAAATATTTATTGAAAATGTAGCCAACCCCTGTAGAATCTGATTTACTTGTCCATGGGCCACCCAAACCATCAGCCCCGCTCCTCCCTCTCCCCCTAATATCTCTTACATAAGGACAGCTGAGTGTTGGCCCCAGATGGGGTATAAGGAAGGGAAAGGTGGCCGCCTCTCTGCCCCTGTGTCAGCACATTCTCAATCTGCATCCAGAATCTGTGTAGAGCAGGTGTGAGCATAGAACCCATTCGCTTAAAACAGAGACTGGCAACTTCTTCTGTAAAGAGTCAGATGGTCAATGTCTTAGTCTTCACAGGCTATGCTGTCTCTGTTACAACTGCTCAGCTCTGCATGTGCATCGTAAAAGGAGCCCTCTGTGTACGTGAGTGGCTCTGGCTATGTTCCAATAAAGCCGTGTTTACCAAAATGGGCAGAAGGCAGATTTGACTCAGAGCTGTGGTTTGTCAGCCTCTGACTTAAAACCCGTCAGCGTTGCGCCTGTGCCCTCAAATTGAATCCCAACTCCTACCTGGTGTGCAAGGAGCATACTTTGGTCCCTCTCACGTGTCATGTACTTTCTGCTCCCTGCACTGCACTCCAGACACATTGCTTTGTTTCTGGCCCTCAGACGTGTCTTACTTCCTCTCATCTCGAGAAATCCGAGCTATTGTGCAAGTTGTTCCTTTGGCCTTACACCGTCTTCCAACCCTCTCTCTCCTCCATGCATTTACATCTGCCTTACTCTCCAGATCTCAGTTGGATCTTTTCTAGCACATCTCCCTTAATCCCTGTGCATAAGTTAGGATTCTTGACAGCAAATGACAGAAACTAAATTTAGTTAAACTGAGGAATTGGTATGGTATAGTTTGGCTGAAACAAATGATATTGTTTGGCTGAAATCAACAAACCCTGGGCAGGGCTAAGAGGAAGTGAGCTTAGGCATGACTAAAATCACAGATGCAATGAGTAACACAGTTGATGTAGAATGTTCTCATCTCACGGTAGACATGTGGGGGTGTCTCCTACATCGAGTGGCCTTCCAGACTACAGCGTACTTGAGAAACTGGAACAATGAGGGCCTTTGGGGGTCAAAAAGGATGCCCAAAGGATTTACATTCTTCAGTAGGTACCAAGGGCATCACTGGTTTCTAATAATATCTGATAGCAAAACATATATGATATTTATTATATGCCAGGCCCTGTTCTAAGCACTTCATGCGAATTATTTAACCTTGCAATAACTCTATCAATGAATGCTAATATCATTACCACTTTATGGGTTATCTTAGTTATCTAATTAATTGTGCAGCCAAAATTTAGTGGCTTAATACAACAAACATTTATTTTCTCACAGTTTTTGTGGATCAAGCAGCCAGGTGTGGCTTAGCTGGTCTTTGGGCTCAGTGTCTCTTGTAAGTCTGTGATCAAGGTGTTGGCCAGGCTGCAGGGACCTTGAGGCTTGACTAGAGAAGAACTTACTTCCAAGCTAAGTCATGTGGCTGTTAGCAGAATAGACTCAGGGCCCCAGTTCCTTTTTGGGTGTTGACCAGAGTTCCTTGCCATGAAGCAAGTTGCCATATTGTGAACTTTCCTATGGAGGAACCCAGTTCTTTGCCATGTGGGGCTCTTCATAGGAAAGCTCAAAATATGGCAACTTGCTTCACCAAAGTGAGTGCATGAGAAGAGTCAGAGACTGAGAAAGATGGGAGTCATAGGCTTTTGTCACCTAAACTTGGTGATGATGTCCTATTGCTCTTGCTGTATTCTGTCCATAGAAACAAGCCATGAAGCCCTAGCCCACACTCCAAGGGAGGGGATTACAGAAGTGCATGAATACCAGGAGACAGGAACCTTTGGGAACCAGGTCAGTAGCTGCCTACCACATAGATGAAGAAACCAAGGCACCAAAAGTAATGGATCTGCCCTAAGGTAACACAGTTAATCAACCAGAGAACCCAGAAATGAGACCTAGGACTTGTGCTTGTAACCACCAAGCCATCCTGGGCAATTAGATTTGTATAAGCTCCCAGGTGATTCTAATGTGTAGCTGAGACTGTGAATCGCAAGCCTAGCCTTCATAAGCTTCAGTGTGCACACAAATCATCTGTGTTCTGGTTAAAATGCTTATTCTGATTTGGTGGGCTTGGAATGGGGCCTGAGGTTCTGAATTTCTAACAAGTTCTGGGTGATGCTGATGTCACTAGCCTGTGGACCACACTTTGAGTAGCAAGGGCCTGAAGGAACAACTCTGGGCTGAAAGTCGGGCAATTGTTTTTCCACTTGTGGTTTTTCCTCACATTGGTGGTAAGTGGGCCAGTCATTTGATCTTTCTGATTTTTAAAAATCTTACATTTATTTTTTCATTCATTCATTCATTCATTCACATTCAATGTTCAATAGCCAGTCATCCAATAACAGCCAATACTAATTTTTAAGCACTTTTTTTTTATCCTGGCTATAAATATAACAGCAATTCTTGTCTTTCAGGTTTGATGGAAATGTTACTTCCTATGGAAAGCTTCTCCCATTCCCAAAGACCTTACCTTCAGACCTGCTTACATGATATCTTTTGTGTTTCTGTCACTACTTTTATATTGCATTACAATTGTTCATGGATACTCCTCCCCCATTTGATGGTTTTTTTTAAAAAGATTTTTTGGGGCACCTGGGTGGCTCAGTCGGTTGGGCGTCCGACTTTGGCTCAGGTCACGATCTCGCGGTCCGTGAGTTCGAGCCCCGCGTCGGGCTCTGGGCTGATGGCTCAGAGCCTGGAGCCTGCTTCCGATTCTGTGACTCCCTCTCTCTCTGCCCCTCCCCCGTTCATGCTCTGTCTCTCTCTGTCTCAAAAATAAATAAAACGTTAAAAAAAAAAGATTTTTTTAAGTAATCTCTACACCCAATGTGAGGCTCAAACTCACAACTCTGTGATCAAGAGTTGCATGCTCTACCGACTGAGCCAGCCAGGTGCACCACCCTGCAGCCCCTATTTGATGGTTTTATGTGAATTTTAAAAAGACATCCTTTTTTCTTTTTTTAAAATTTTTTTTAATGTTTATTTTTGAGAGAACAAGAGAGTATGAATGGGGGAGGGGTGGAGAGCAAGGGAGGGGCAGAGAGAGAGGGAGACACAGAATCTGAAGCAGGCTCCAGGCTTTGAGCTGTCAGCACAGAGCACGATGCGGGGCTTGAACTCATGAACTGAGATCATGACCTGAACCAGAGTCTGGCACTTAACTGACTGAGCCACCCAGGTGCCCCATAAAGACATCCTTTTTTCAAAACTCTGTATGTTCATCTGCAGGAAAACTCAACTAAATATTCAGGTCTGGGATGTATATGATGTTGATGATGGCCTTGAAGCTGTGCATTGTTTCTCACCTTTGTCCTTATCTGTCCCCCACGCTGGATATCGACTCTGCAGCTGGGACTGTGTCTGTTCCATCTTTATATCCCCCAGTGCCTAGCACAATGCCTAATATGTAGGAATCATGCAAAAAGTATTTGTTGAATGAAGAAACATTTATTTTAGAAAATATTGAAAGGCAAAAAATAAAAAAATGAAGTGCCATCCTATTTCACAGTGGTAACCTTTGCCAATGTTTTGTTGTACCTCCTTTGGTCTTTTTTCCATTCATAAATAGGTGTGGCATCCATATCTCCATTTGCCTTGATAATATGTAACTTTTCCTGTCTTTCTTTTGAGTGATAGCAGCCAGCATTTACTGACACTGTGCAGAGTGCTTGGTAAAATCCATTGTAATAAGCTCCACTTGCTGCCACTAAGCTCCTGGGAACTTATAGTCTGGGGACAGAGTTAGAGTCATGGCTAACAAGGCACAGCTGTCATGAGGCTTGATGTTTTGAGATCTAGCCTGACATCTTCAATATGATGTGGGGGGAGCAGGTGGTTTGAGAATTGCCAGGAGGGGTGGGACAGACCCTAGGACTCGACCCTGGGGGCCACCCTTCCTGAGACTGTTTGACAGCCAACATAGTTCTCCACTTGATAAGAGCAATTCTACTCCGAAAATCCCTCAGAACAGGGCACATCATCTGAAGTTGAAACACACTATAACTTTTAGTGAGAAAGAAATTTTTTCATTGCAAGCCCTCAGATTGACCTCCATTCTGCTAAAAAACATGACAGAAACAAACAAATAAGAACAACCACCAAATCCCATTAAAATGTACGAAATGACTTCATTTGTTAATGTAGCCTGACAAAGCATTGCCCTTCATCAATTACTCTATATAATATGGCTGTTTACTTGCTCTCATTAATCCATTACACAGAGAACAATTAAGACTTGGCTTTTGGCTTACAGCTATGATAGCAAATTTTTAAACAATTCAGCTTTTAGCACAAACAAATAAAGAAACTCAGGGCAGTAGGGATGAGAGAAACCCATTGAAACCAAGAATCATACTACACTTTCTGGAGAGGTTGTGTGTCATCCTTGTGCAGAGAGCCATGAGAATCTTCTCTGATTCATTCCAATTTTCTCCTATGTGCTGCTGAAGCAAGTGCTACGCTCTCTGGAGAGGTTGATATCACTGGGCTTAAAGGCACAAGATTGTCCTTTATTAATGAGCAGACCACCGGGATTCTGAGAGGAGAATTCGGTGAAATGGGTGCTAACCGTACAATTGCAAAAATGGCCCCGTGGTAACTTTGGACTGTGGCACCCAGCTGCATGCAAGGTGAGCAAAGGACAGGTGGATCTTGCACAGTGCCAAGATCCAAGGAGCTGAAAGAGGGCTACTGAATAAAACTGGGTTGATAAGGTGAATCTGATGTCGTGTCTGTATGATTATACCCATGTTGTACCAAAGGCTCCCAAATGTAATAAAAACTGGGAGATGAGCTACTCTTTCTCTTTTGATTCTGTTACTTCCAAACCTATTTCTCTGTGTTTTCTCCATCTCAGTGAATGGCACCGCCTTCCACCCAGTTACTTTAACTGAAAACCTAGGTGTTGTCTTTGTGATAGTGAAGTTTATATGTCAACTTGACTGGGCTGCAGTATACAAAGTCATCTGGTAGACATGATTTCTGGGTGTTTCTATGAGGGTGTTTCCAAAAGTGATCAGCATTTGAATTGGTGTTGACTTGAGTGAAGTAGCTGGCTCTCCCCAATGTGGGTGGGCACCATCTCATCCACCGAGGGCCCGAATATTACAAAAAGTATAGGAAGGTTGAGTCTGTGCTGTGCCTGGGTACTTGAGTGGGACATTGACCTTCTCCTACCAAATTACCCAGGGCTCACATAAATGATAGCCATCAACATTTAATGCCTCACACAGTGTCTGTGGGTCAGGAGCTGAGAAATGACTTAGCTGGGTGGTTCCAGTTCAGGGTGTCTCTCGTGAGTCTGTATTGATCTGGAGGGTTAACTGGAGGACCTGCTTCCAAGGTGGCTCATTCACTTTGTTTTTTGCAGGAGGCCTCAGTTCCTTGCCATGTGGATCACTCCGTAGTGCTGCTTGAGTGATCCAAGACAGCACAACAGAATCTGCAATGTCCTTTGTGACGTAGGCTTGAAAGTCCCATTCCTTAACTTTTGCAACATTTTATTGGTTACATACACCAGTCCTATTCAGCGCGAGAGGGAGATACATAAGGGTGTGAGTATCAGGAGGTGAGACTCACTTGGGGCCATCTTGGGGGCTGTCTTTCGCACACCATGACATTGTGGTTGCTGGCCACTCTAGTCTCCTCCCTACACACTTTCCCCAGCCTGGCTTTTCCCTCATCCTCTATATCTGAGCTTAAGTATCTCTTTCTTGGAGGACTCTTCCCTAACAACCATATCTGGAGGAGATACTCTACCACCCTGTATTTAGTTCATAGCACTCATGATAATCCATAATGATATTATATATGCACTCATTTATTTAGTGACTTACTGTCTCCCTTCCTTCCCACTTGGATGTAAACTCCTAAAATTGCTGGAGTCTATTGTGACCCCGTCCCCTAGCATAGTATATGACAAATATGAAAAAATCAATTTATATCTGTTGAAGGAATGATTTTTTAAAATTAAAGCTAAGGTAAGGTGGCTCCTTTTCTCTCCTTGGCTTGATCCAAAGTTTTCTCTTGCAATTTGGAAGGGGCTTGGGGAGAGGGTGGGAACAAAGGAAGGAAACTAAGAGGTCCTGGTTGGAAGCAGATTGAGGGCTGGGCTGAGGGAAGAGGATACTGGAATGCGGCTCCCCCTATAACATCCCCCACTGGACCCCACAAAGGCAGTACTCAGAGACAGCTGACCATTACCACAAGCCCCACTGGGCAACACTAAAGTTTTATTCTGACCCCGGTAGGAGGCATTTTCATTTGGACTCTGAAGGAGGTAAAAGACTAATTCCAGCTTTTGCCAGAAAGTAGCAGAATGAGAAGGTGAGACAAGGTCACATTCATCTTGAGTGACTGGGAGGTAAAAGTGGGAATGACTGGGACACGTGGAGGGGGAGACCCAAGTTCTCCACCCTTCTCCCGATACTTATCTCTAGAGTAAACCATCTGGGAGCATGTAGAGGCAGGCAGAACAATGTGAGGAAATTTGCACAGAATGTTATCTCTGCACTTTGCCAAATAGTTGGTGAGCTCTAGGGGGCTGGTATAGCCTCTGCTCTGACCTGGAACCTCATTTCGAAGCAGGGGAGGAAAGCTACTCAGTGGAGCTGGGGCATGAAGTCCTAACACTCCCACACTGTCTGTGCCTGAGGCAGGGGGCCAGGTCCAGCGCTGCTCAGTGGCCAACTCAAATTTGAAAGGTGTTGCTGGGAAGTTTCTGTTCAGCCAGGAATCACGTGGCTTCCTTAAGGGCCTCATTTGGGTCCCCAGAGAAAGCCTTGTCTCTGTGCATGGTGTTAAAATATAATTTTCAAAAGGTTAAAAAAGCATGACTCTAAAAACAACAAAAAAGACTCATGCAAATACAAAAGGCATACATGTCAAAGATTTTATTCAACTCATTAATTAAAGAACCAGTACTAGTTGAAACCTGTCCAAAGAGCATTTGAAAAGCCAGGGATATATACATACGTGTGTATGTATAAAATATATATATGTATAATATACATATATAGTTATAGATGTACATATGTATATATTACATATAATTTTATGATATAACTATAACATAATTATATGTTATAATGTGTTATATAATTACAATTATTATATAATATATAATATGCTGCATATAATTATGTTATGTAACATATAATAAATATATATGTATACATACACACATTATATACAATTATATGTAATTATACTGTATCTACTATATATGGATATATATATTATATATAATTATGATTATAATTTGAGAAGCTGGGGATATATACATACATGCAATCATATATATATACATACATATATGTGTATATATATGTGTGTGTGTATATATATATATATATATATATATATACACACACACACACATTGCTGGGTTCAAGTTCAGTAGGGCCATGCATTGCAATCTATGGAGTATCTGCTTCCCTGGATTAAAATTACTTGTATCTCTATCAGTCAAAATTCTACAAGCCAACCTGTGCCCTTACAGAGTTATAAAATAGCTCAGGAAACAGAAAGTCAAGACCAGAATGGCATCAAAAGAAAACTCAGAAATCTCTTTTGTCTATTTCCAGGATTCAGATAACTTTTCTGATAATAGATTCTGATGAAAGCTCCCTTCTCAGGGTGATTTGATGGCAGCTGAAAGATGTCCCCCACTGAAAGTTTATCATGACAGTTGGTCCTTTCTGTGATGTGATGATTTCAAGTCTGTACTACATGCAGTAATAGTTAACATTTATTAAGCACCTACTCTGGGCCAAACACATTGCTAAGAACATTACACAGATAAATTTATTTCATCCTCACAACAAATCGATTATTCTTATCTGTATTTTGCAGATGACAAAATGAAGCTTAGGAAAATTCGGTAATTTGCTCAAGGTCACACAGCCATCCAGGAAATGGTGGATCCAGGATTTGGAGGCATGGAGTCTGACTCTTGAATTACAAGAAGTTGTCCTAGACACTGGGAGTTCTAGAAAGATTAGTTATACGCCGTCCCTGTCCAAAATAATCTTGGAAAGTTTAGTTTCCCACCAAGACAAAGTCTCATGCTCTCCCTACAAAAAATGAGGTCTTACTGATGTCTTCGCCAAGCTTACTATGAGGATAAATGAAATGATATGGAAGTACCATATAGACCTTACATCAGTGGACAGGCTGATGTTATTATTAAGGAACTGTCATTATCAGAGCTGTCCTTTATGTTCATGGGGAAGATAGAATTTGGGTTTTTGATGAACTAGAGTCAACAACGAGCTGTTTCTAGTTATCGCCAGGGCCGGGGCTAGGATGTACAAAATTTAAATTGCTGCCAAGAAGCTCAGTAATCAAGATAAAAAAAACATTTTAATGCAACTTTTAAAAAGAAATAAAAATGAAGGTATAAAACTATATGATGGACAAAATACAATTTTAATTTAATTTGATGAAGTCAAGATAAGTATGACTGATTTTTCCTTTTGCCTTGGGCTTCAATATGACTCAGCTTGGCACAGGTTTCTAGCCTATTTCCTTACAGAATTTACCAAAAGGCAGTATTGTGGAATGTATTTCCAGTCTTGTTCTGGGGTGTTGCTCTTTTTTTTAAATTTTAATTTATATTTTTTTAAAATTACATCCAAATTAGCATATAGTGCAACAATGATTTCAGGAGTAGATTCCTTAGTGCCCCTTACCCATTTAGCCCATCCCTCCCCCACAACCCCTCCAGTAACCCTCAGTTTGTTCTCCATATTTATGAGTCTCTTCTGTTTTGTCCCTCTTCCTGTTTTTATATTATTTTTCCCTTCCCTTATGTTCATCTGTTTTGTCTCTTAAAGTCCTCATATGAGTGAAGTCATATGATTTTTGTCTTTCTCTGACTAATTTGGCTTAGCATAATACCCTCTAGTTCCATCCACATAGTTGCAAATGGCAAGATTTCATTCTTTTGATTGCCGAGTAATACTCCATTGTATATATATACCACTTCTTCTTTATCCATTCATCCATCGATGGACATTTGGGTTCTTTCCATACTTTGACTCTTGTTGATAGTGCTGCTATAACATGGGGGTGCATGTGTCCCTTCAAAACAGCACACCTATATTCCTTGGATAAATGCCTAATAGTGCAATTGCTGGGTCCTAGGGTAGTTCTATTCTTAGTTTTTTGAGGAACCTCCATACTGTTTTCCAGAGTGGCTGCACCAGCTTGCATTGCCACCAACAATGCAAAAGAGATTCTCTTTCTCTGCATCCTCGCCAACATCTCTTGTTGCCTGAGTTAATGTTAGTCGTCTGACAGATTTGAGGTGATGTCTCAATGTGGTTTTGATTTGTATTTCCCTGATGATGAGTGATGTTGAGCATTTTTTTATGTGTTGGTTGGCCACCTGGATGTCTTCTTTGGAGAGGTGTCTATTCGTGTCTTTTGCCCATTTCTTCACTGGATTATTTGTTTTTTGGATATTGAGTTTCATAAATTCGTTATAGATTTTGCGTACTAACCCTTTATCTGATATGTCATTTGCAAATATCTTCTCCCATTCTGTTGGTTGCCTTTTACTTTTGCGTATTGTTTCCCTCGCTGTGCAGTAACTTTTTTTTTTTTTGATGAAGTCCCAGTAGTTCATTTTTACTTTTGTTTCCCTTGCCTCCAGAGACGTGTTGAGTAAGAAGTTGCTGCGGCCAAGATCAAAGAAGTTTATGCCTGCTTTCTCCTCAAGAATTCTGATGGTTTCCTGCCTTACATTGAGGTCTTTCATCCATTTTGAGTTTATTTTTGTGTATGGTGTAAGAAAGTGGTCCAGGTTCATTCTTCTGCAGGTCGCTGTCCAGTTTTCCCAGCACCACTTGCTGAAGAGACTGTCTTTATTCCGTTGGACATTCTTTCCTGCTTTGGCAAAGATTAGTTGGCCATATGTTTGTGGGTCCATTTCTGGGTTCTCTATTCTGTTCCATTGATCTGAGTGTCTGTTTTTGTGCCAGTACCATACTGTCTTGATGGTTACAGCTTTGTAGTATAGCTTGAAGTCTGGGATTGCGATGCCTCCTGCTTTGGTTTTCTTTTTCAAGATTGCTTTGGCTATTCGGGGTCTCTTCTGTTTCCTTACAAATTTTAGGATTATTTGTTCTAGCTCTGTGAAGAATGCTGGTGTTTTTTTGATAGGGATTGCATTGAATATGTAGATTGCTTTGGGTAGTATTGACATTTTAACTATATTTGTTCTTCTAATCCATGAGCATGGAATCTTTTTCCATTTTTTTGTGTCTTCAATTTCTTTCATAAGCTTTCTATACTTTTCAGTGTATAGATTTTTTACCTCCTAGGTATTTATTCCTAGGTATTTTATGGTTTTTTGGTACAACTGTAAATGGGATTGATACCTTGATTTCTCTTTCTGTTGCTTCATTGTTAGGGTATAGGAATGCAACCGATTTCTGTGTGTTGATTTTATATCCTGCAACTTTACTGAATTCATGAATCAATTCTAGCAGTTTTTTGGTGGAATCTTTTGGGTTTTCCATATAGAGTATCATGTCATCTGTGGAGAGTGAAAGTTTGACCTCCTCCTGGCTGATTTGGATACCTTTTATTTCTTTGTGTTTTCCGATGGCTGACGCTAAGACTTCCAATACTATGTTGATTAACAGTGGTGAGAATGGACATCCCTGTCTTGTTCCTGACCTTAGGGGGAAAGCTCTCAGTTTTTCCCCATTGAGAATGATATTAGCATTGGGTCGCTCATATATGGCTTTTATGATCTCGAGGTATGCTCCTTCTATCCCTACTTTCTTGAGGGTTTTTATGAAGAAAGGATGCTGTATTTTGTCAAATGCTCTCTGTGCATCTATTGAGAGGATCATATGGTTCTTGTCCTTTCTTTTATTGATGTGATGAATCATGTTAATTGTTTTGCAGATATTGAACCAGCCCTGCATCTCAGGTATAAATCCCACTTGGTCGTGGTGAATATATTTTTTTCATGTATTGTTGGATCTGGTTGGCTAATATCTTGTTGAGGATTTTTGCATCCGTGTTCATCAGGAAAATTGGTCTATAGTTCTGCTTTTTAGTGGGGTCTCTGTCTGGTTTTGGAATCAAGGTAATGCTGCCTTCATAGAAAGAGCTTGGAAGTTCTTCCATTTCTGTTTTTTAGAACACCTTCAAGAGAACAGGTGTTAACTCTTCCTTAAATGTTTGGTGGAATTCCCGTGGAAAGCCATCCGGCCCTGGACTCTTGTTTTTTGGGAGATTTTTGATTACTAATTTGATTTCCTTACCGGTTATGGGTCTGTTCAAATTTTCTACTTCTTCCTGTTTCAGTTTTGGTGGTGTATATGTTTCTAGGAATTTTTCCATTTCTTCCAGATTTCCCATTTTATTGGCATATAATTGCTCATAATATTCTCTTATTATTGTTTTTATTTCTGCTGTGTTGGTTGTGATCTCTCCTCTTTCATTCCTGATTTTATTCATTTGGGTCCTTTCCTTTTTCTTTTTGATCAAACCAGCTTCTGGTTTCATTAATCTGTTCTACTGTTTTTGTTTGCTTGTTTGTTTGTTTTGATAGCATTAATTTGTGCTCTAATCTTTATTATTCCTTGTCTTCTTCTGGTTTTGGGTTTTATTTGCTGTTCTTTTTCCAGCTCCTTAAGGCATAAGGTTAGATTGTGTATCTGAGATCTTTCTTCCTTCTTTGGGAGGCCTGGATTGCTATATACTTTCCTCTTATGACTGCCTTTGCTGTGTCCCAGAAGCTTTGGGTTGGGGTGTTATCATTTTCATTGACTTCCACATACTTTTGAATTTCCTCTTTAACTGCTTGGTTAGCCCATTCATTCCTTAGTAGGATGTTCTTCAGTCTCCAAGTATTTGCTACCTTTCCAAATTTTTTTCTTGTGGTTGATTTCGAGTTTCATAGCATTGTGGTCTGAAAATATGCACGATATGATCTCGATCTTTTTGTGCTTGTTGAGGGCTGATTTGTGTCCCAGTATATGGTCTGCTCTGGAGAACGTTCCAAGTGCACTGGAGAAGAATGTATATTCTGCTGCTTTAGGATGAAATGTTCTGAATATACCTGTTAAGTCCATGTGGTCCAGTGTGTCATTCAAAGCCATTGTTTCCCTGTTGATTTTTTGCTTAGATGATCTGTCCATTGCTGTGAGTGGGGTGTTGAAGTCTCCTACTCTTATGGTATTACTATCGATGGGTTTCTTTATGTTTGTGAATAATGGATTTATATATTTGGGTGCTGCCACATTTGACGCATAAATGTTTACAATTGTTAGGTCTTCTTGGTGGATAGACCCCTTGATTATAATATAATGCCCTTCTGCATCTCTTGATACAGTCTTCCTTTTGAAGTGTAGATTGTGATATAAGTATGGCTACCGTGGCTTTCTTTTGTTGACGATTAGCATGATAGATGGTTCTCCATCCCCTTATTTTCAATCTGAAGGTGTCTTCAGATCTAAAGTGGGTTTCTTGTAAACAGCGTCTAGATGGATCTTGTTTTCTTATCCATTCTGTTACCCTATGTCTTTTGATTGGAGCGTTGAATCTATTGACATTTAGAGTGAGTACTGAAAGATATGAATTTATTGCCATTATGATGCTTGTAGAGTTAGAGTTTCTGGTGGTGTTCTCTGATCCTTTCTAATCTTTTTTGCTTTTGGGATTCATGTATATATATATTTTTTTTCTTTTCATATGTTCTTCCCTCAGAGAGCCCCCCTTAAAATTTCTTGCAGGGCTGGTTTAGTTGTCAGAAACTCCTTTAATTTGTGTTTGGTGGGAAACTTTTTATCTCTCCTATTTTGAATGACAGCCTTGCTGGATAAAGAATTCTTGGCTGCATATTTTTCTGATTCAGCACACTGAATAAATCCTGCCACTCCTTTCCGGCCTGCCAAGGTACTGTGGATAGGTCTGCTGCAAACCTGATGTGTCTTCCCTTGTAGGTTAGGGACTTTTTTTCCCTTTCTGCTTTCATGATTCTCTCTTTGCCTGAGTATTTTGTTAATTTGACTATGATACGCCTTGTTGATGGTTGGTTTCTGTTGAATCTAATGGGGGTCCTCTGTGCTTCCTGGATTTTGATGTCTGTGTCTTTCCCCAGGTTAGGAAAGTTTTCTGCTATGATTTTGCTCACATAACCCTTCCACTCCTATTTCTCTCTCTTTCTGTTCTGGGACCCCTATGATTCTGATTTTGTTCCTTTTTAGTGAGTCACTGATTTCTCTAATTCTTAAATTGTGCTCTTTTGCCTTAATGTCCCTCTTTTTTTCTGCTTCATTATTCGCTATAAGTTTGTCCTCTATATCGCTGATTCTCTGTTCTGCCTCATCCATCCTTGCCACCAGGGTATCCACCCATGATTTCAGCTCAGTTATACCATTTTTAATTTCATTCTATTTTTTACTTCTTTTATCTCTGCAGAAAGGGATTCTAATCTATTTTTGACTCCAGCTAGTATTCTTATTATCGTGATTCTAAATTCTGGTTCAGACATCTTGCTTGTATCTGTGTTGGTTAAATCCCTGGCTGTCGTTTCTTCGTGCTCTTTCTTTTGGGGTGAATTCCTTCGTTTCGTCATTTTGAATGGAGTAAAAGAATTAATGAAGTAGAAAAATTGAAATTAAAAAATATTAAAATTAGAAAATATTAAAATTAAAAATTAAACACACACAAATCGAATAAAGGATGCTAGATTCTAGGTGTGTTTTGGTCTGGGTGTTAAAAGTGGTTTGACAAATTAGAGGAAAAAAAGGGGGGCGGTAAGAAGAAAAAAAAGGATATCGTTTGAGAATTTGAAAAAATGAATACACTGATGGAGACTAAAATGAGATGATGGGGTTAAAATATAATTTGCAAAAATATACACAAAAGTAAAGAATATAGTAGAAAAAAATTAAAATATTTTTAATAAAAATTAAAAGTAAAAAAGAATTTTTTCTCTTTTTGTATTCAAGAAAAAGAAAAGAAATGAAAAAGAGAAAAGATAAGGAAAGGAAAAAAGAAAAAAAGAAAAAAGGAAATCATTTGAAAATTTGAAAAAGTGAATATACTCTAGTAGACTAAAATAAAATGATGGAAGTAAAATAGAATTTGAAGAAATTTACATAAAAGCAAAAAATATATTAAAAAATTAAAAATAATTTTAATAGAAACTGAAAGTAAAAATTAAGTTTTCCTCTTGCTGTATTCAAGAAAAAAAGATTAAATGAAAAGAAAAAAGAAAAAGAAAGGAAAGTGTTTGAAAATTTGAAAAGGTGAATACATTGATGTATACTAAAATGATGGAAGTAAAATAGAATTTGAAAAGATTACACAAAAGTAAAAAATATAGTAATAAAAATCAAAGAAAAACATTTTTGTTAAAAATTGAAAATAAAAATGATTTTTTTCTCTTTCTGTATTCAAGAAAAAGAAAAGTGTAAAAGAGAAAAAGGAAAATAAAAGAAAAAAAAAAGAAAATGAAATAGATGGACCTGCTAACAGATTGAAGTAGGAATGAAATTACTTTGTTTTCCTCTAGAAGTCAGTCTATGTAGCGCTTTATAGTCCATAAACTAAGCTGGTGGTGATACTTGTGTTCTTGAAGAGCGAAGTTGGCCCACTTGGGCGGGGCTCAGTGTAACAGCTCCGCTCTCCAGTAGATGGTGCTGCTAGCCTACTGGGGTGGATTGCTGCGGCGCTCGTAGGTGCATATGCGCATGCACGGGAGTGGTGAAATGGCGCCACCCAGCTACCCAGTCTGTTCTCCCGGATCAGCAATCGCGCAACTGTCCTCTGTCTTCGGCTTTTGTCCACTCCCCTCTTTTTCACTCTCCGTGACCATGCCCCAGGCAGTACCTCTCTCCCGAGTTTTGTCTCAGATGCGGCTGTTTTTCCCGGCCCCTTACTTCTGAAGGACTGCGACTTTGACCCATTCTGCCCCTCTGCAGGAGGGTCTCACTGAGTAATGGCTGAATGAGCAATTGGCGAATATCGGCTGCACCCAGGAATGCTTGCTGGACCCTGCTGCTGCTGGTGCCCTGAGACTGCAGCTGGGTGCCAGCCCACCCCAGAAAAAGTTCTCGAGATAATGTAGCAGCAGCTTTTCAGGGATTATGGAAAATCACAACACACATCTGGCACCAGGCTTCACCCTTAACGACCTTGTTCTGGTACCAGTGAATGTGGCCGTTTTCTTGGGTCTGCTGGGACCAGGTGGCTTCAACAGTCTCTACCAAATGTCCTTCCAGTAGTGGAACCTCTTTTCCCCATGTGGCCTGAGAACCTCCCAGACTCCACTCTGTTTCTGGGGATTCGCCCTTCCCACCAGAGCACTGCCAGGTATCAAGCTGTGGAGTTGCAGCCCCTGCGCTCCCCTTGTTTACAGTCTTAATGGAGTTTAAACCCTCTCCTTTCTCCTTTCTCTCTTTTTAGTTTAGTCCCTGCGGCTGTTTCCAATTTTCCACTTTCTCTCCTGCTGCTTTTGGGGAGGGGTGCTTTTCCCGTATCCCCCCCCCCCCCAGTCTCCATCCTCTCTCTGCCTGCAAAAGTGGTTCCCTATCTTCTGCAGCTTCTCACTCCTCAAGTTCACTTTTCTGTGCCATGTACCTGCTGAATTCTGTGGTTCAGGTTGTGCAGACTGTTGTGTTAATCCTTCGATCAGTTTTCTAGGTGTGCAGGATGGTTTAGTGTTGGTCTGGCTGTATTTCATGGACGCGAGACACACAAAAAGCTTCCATGCTGTTCCGCCATCTTGGCTCCTCTGGAGTGTTGCTCTTAAATACACTTATGGATCCACTGGATCTTAGTATAGGGAGAGCAATTAAAAAAATGCCTTTTCTATTCTTTGAAAAAGATAATACACACAGACAAGTATATCATGAGTGTATAGTTCATGGACTTTTCATAAAGTGAACCTATCCAAGTAACCAGCACCAGATGAAGAAAAGGAACGTGTCAGCCCTGCAGGGAACCCTCTCCTTCTTGTGATCCTTTCCAGCCATAACTTAAGAGCAATTTTCCTTGTGGGAATTCATTCACTGAGTAGTAATTTTTGCCTTCTGGAAATAGAGGTATAGCTGACCTAGGAGTGCAAACTAGATTCATTCTAATTCTTGGTCATGACACACTTTCATGGTTGGCCCATGTGCCAGTTCCCTCTTTTTATTAAGTTAGTAATTTATTTTAATTTTTTAAATGTTTTTTATTTTTGAGAGGAGGGGGAAGGGGAAGAGAGAGAGAGGGAGACACAGGATCTGAAGCAGGCTCCAGGTTCTGAGCTGTCAGCTCAGAGCCTGATGTGGGACTTGAACTCAAATTGTGAGATCATGACCTGAGCTGAAGTCAGATGCTTAACCAACTGAGCCACCCAGGTGCCCCAGGTAGTAATTTATTTTAAATAAGACTACAAGCATGGAGAATAGAACACTGACAACAGCTGACAGCCACCTCTATGGGCATCCCGTTCCCCTGCCTCCCTTTATTGGAAGTAACTACTTCCAATATACTATAGGCTTATATACTATAGGCTGTTCTGTTTGCTGAATTTCTGTCATTAGACAGTCATAGCCCTGGCCATTATAGATCATCTGACCATGACTTCAGAGGTCTCCTCTCCACTTGGGCTCCCTTGTTCTGCTTTGCCCTTGGGTAGAGGTGGTCCAAGAGTAGGCTGGTCCAGCCAGACAGGCAGTGCTGAGAGAAACCTAGGGTCAGATCTGCCCGGGGTGGGATTCCAGCATGGCCCTCATGAGATGTGGAGACGATTTGTCAAGGGAGCCTGAAGGAGAGGGAGGCTTCAGCAGTTGGAAGTGGGACCTACTGGGCCACAATTGGAGGGTTCAAGTATGAAAATCTCATATAACACTTTGACCAACACTTCTTGGACTGAGGTCATACAGGAGGATGGGTCAACTAACAATTGCATTCTCCTCTTTCCTGCCTCTGAGGGGAAAATGGGCATTTGGAAGGCAACTCACCATCTCTTTCATACTTTTCATCCCAGGTTTTCTGGAAGAATCCTATTTCAACATTCTGCCTCATGGTTTCACAAGCCATTGAAATATCCTAGAATATTCTCTATTGCAGTCCAAGTTACGCCTCTTAGACTGCCTTTTGTAATAAAAGTACTTTGCCTAAACATGTGTCTGAATTTTTGGTCTTTATACCTTGATCTCTAAAACTTGACCCTCATCAAATAGATTACATAGACAGAAAAGTATTTGGTAAATTTTAAAAAGACCAAGAAGTCAAACCAGGCAATGCCTCTGCAATGAATGGCTTAATGGCCATGGGCAGATTTCACTCCTTGGGCATTTCATTCCTTGATATCTGAGCAAATAATACATCTAGGAGATGGGAAGGAACATCCAGGGCAATTCCTAGGAGGAGGAAGGGACACATGAAGTGATGACAGAACTTTTTAAGATGGTTGAGATGATGGAAGTGAAGAATGCTTTTCCAGAATTAATGGTGACAAGTGAGGAACTGAGAAATGACTAAGTTTGATTCCACTGGTAGCTGTGTAAATTGGTGAACACCAATAAAAGCTGGCATGAATTTTTAGTCTTTCTCCCCTCCATTATCTGATTCCCACTTGGATTCTGAACGCTGGGCTTTCTTTTTCTTTTCATGGGCTCCATACTTGACCAGCCTTCATGACTTTCTTTCCCTTGCACGTACCTGGCTCCTTGCTTCTATGCTCTTGCTCATGCTATTGTTAGAGCAGGTAAGCCTAGTGGTCTCATTTCTACAAGTGCACATATGATAACGAGGCTTAAGAGCATGGCTGCTTTAGGTCAGACACTGCATGACTGCTGTTCACTTGACTCCCCATCAGTGACTGGACTTGATTAGAGACTGGACCTTGATTAGAGTCCAGTGACTGGACTTGACTAGAGACCTCAGGCTACCTAAAGTTGCCTTATAACCTCTCAAAGGTCAAGAGGAGCCTGGGCCACTTCCATATTTTTGAGACACCTGGTTTATTAAAAAGAAAGAGATTCCCACATGTTGGTGGAATTAAATGTTTACCTAAGTTCACATTCTATGCCAATGGCTCTCTGTGTTTCTGTGCATAAACTCAGTTGGAAGTAATATCAAAAGTGTAAACTTGAGGCCTTTTTGATAGTGATATTTGGGCCAAAGGACCTTCTTGTTCCCCCATGAGAGGCTCTCCTTGCCTTGATAATGGCTTTACTCCCTGTGACTTGGATTCTGGGAAGTGTTCCTTCTAAGTTATCTCGTTCAGCATGGTACTTTTGGGAGCAGATCAAAACTTCTGATTGTATACCTGTGACCCAGGCTTTCTTCCCCTGTCAGGCAAGACTTTACATCTGTCAGCCATCTTTTACAGTTCTCATGATCACCATCTTTTGAAAAACTAATTATGGGGTGACATTTCTTGAGCACTTTCTATGCCAAGAATTTTTCATTAATTCCCCCATTTAATCCTTTCATTTATCCCTAAGAGGTAAATATTATTGGCCCCAATTCACAGATGAGAAAAACTGAGGCTCAGAAACATAAGTACGTTTGTTGATGGGGTGGCGGTGGAGACTGTGCTTAAACCCAGGCATCCTGGTTCTAGCACTCATGTTTTTCACCACCTCACCTCCCTCCCTCATTTCTGAGAGAAACCCACACTGAGGAGCCAATCCTTCCATCCCTAACTCAACTGCCATCTTCTCCACAGGGTCTTTTTGGGTTACGTCAGCTGGAAGCTTGTTCCCCTCTTAACTCATGGTCCTGAGCACTTTCTCTAAATCTGTCTTATAACTCCTACCACATTTTTCCATTTCCTAGAGTTATTTGTGTATATTTCAGAAAATAGGGCCCTTGTCTAATAGAGCTTCTTTTTCCAAAGCACAATGCTTTGCTTATAGAAAGGAGTCAGCTCCTTTCTGTTGAATGAAGGGAATTTGCTTGTTGCCCTCGGGGGCCAAGCCTTCAGCTCCTCTGTCTGTGCCTTGCTCAGTGTGGTGCAGAGAGAAAGCCATGCGGTCAGCACACCCTGCTGACTGACTGACCAAAGCTGAGGTGCCTCCTGAGGATGGTTTTCCGTCTTTCATGTAAAAACGGCCCTGTTTTTATTGGTATTAAATTTCTAAATACAGAAGCTAAGAATTTTTCCTTTTGTAACGTAGGAAATACCTGATGGAAGGAAAACTGAATCTTGCCAAACCTTAAGAAAGGTCTCAGCAAAGCTCCCAGGAGTCTGTTGAAGCCCAGAGACCTCGGGTTGAAACTCTAACTGTCCAAAGAGGTCTTTCTGTGGGGTCTTAGTGGGTCAAATTCCCCTGCTGTGTGTGTGTATGTATTTTTTCAATAAAGAAAGCTATTGTATCTCTGATGAAGAGGCAGCAAGTTAACATCTTTTTAACAGGCCACCCCAGTAGTGGTTATTTTCAACAGCAATGGGTTACATGGGGACGTGGCAGAAACATGCTGAGAAATTGGGAATCTGGAGCTGTTTCTCAATAAAATGGAGACATAAGTGCCACCTGACTGTCTCATCTGGGCTTCTTTCAGATCTCTTGGCCAGGTATGCCCCTTCCTCATCTAGCCTACTGTCAGTTGTCACCTCATTGACCCCTGTTTTCAGAACACCACACCGAGGCACCAGACTCTTTCCTCTCATCAGGCATTTTCTTTCTTTCTTTTTTAAAAAAATTTTAAATATATTCTTTAATGTTTATTTATTTTGAGAGAGAGAGAACACTCAAGCAGGGGAAGGGCAGAGAGAGAGGGAAAAAGAGAATCCCAAGCAAGCTCTGTACTGTCGGTGCAGAGCCTGATGCGGGGCTTGTACCCATGAATGGTGAGATCATGACCTGAGCTGAAATCAAGAGTCAGATGCTTAACCAACTGAGCCATCCAGGCTCCCCTTGTCTGGCCTTTTCTGACCTTCTTCCCTCCCTGTAGAAATGTGCACATCCTGTCCATGTTTCCTTGGGGCCTGCTCTTGGAGTCTAATCTGTTAATGTGATAATGGGAATGCATGCCTTTCTTCCCACCCCAGATAACATACTTGCATTTTGTTTTTACTCAGACATAGACAAGCAGGGAGGTTGTAGGAGCAGGGCCAAATGCTATCAGATAGCATCAAAGTTACTGCAGTTCAGCCTTCTTGTTATTGTTTTTGTTTGAAAAAGCAAAGAACAGGCCAACCAACAAACAAAACAGAAGCTGTTTTTTACATTCAGGTCCAATTCATGGTTCACTGTGGCTTTGGAAAAAAAAATTTTTTTTTTTGGTTGGACTCTTCTTTAATAAGTCTTTCCCCAGCTTGTAGGTTGTACTCCAGGTCTGTAGTGGGGGGTGGGGGGTGTGGGAGAAAAGCATGGCAATGCAAGTTACCTCTCCCTAGAGCCTGAGCCCTTGTTCTTCCCTGGCTTCTTTCTGACCGGGAAGCTGGGATGTGAGTCTGGAGAATTCCCTTTGCTCATGTTCCCAGAGCCACCCATGTCTTGTCTTCCACCTCCCCCGCCTTTGTCCTCAGAGATGCAGGATGCCCCCAACTAAGGGGGTTATCTCATTTCCTCAGTTATGAAGGAAAGAGAGGAAGAGCCCATCCCATGGAAGAGAACCAGCTGTGCTTCAACTTCCCACCCAAGCTACACTACCTACTACAGCAGTGCCAGTGTCACCATCGTGTGGGAATTCCGTTCCTACTAGCGGGGAGCCTGGATCTTGCCCTGGAGGTTGACAAAAACAAGGTGAACACTCTACAATCTCCTTTCCGGGTACATGGCAGACATGACTAATCAACTGTAATTTTCAGGCACCTAGCAGACATCACTAATCAATTGTAATTTTCCACTGAGCTGCAGGGAAGGCTGCTTCCCCTCAGGCACTATCAATCTACTGGAGTTTGCATCATAGAGCAAACACATTTGCCTTTCCTTGCATAGTGACCCTTCTGTGGTTCACGCAGGAGGGTGGGAGTAGGCACAGTTCTTCGGCTGCCTAACAAGACGTGGAAACTGGGGAGGGAGGAAGAAGCTCTTTTCTTAGGTTTCATGTGATTTTAGTTTTGAGTCCAAAAGCTTTACCTGGTTTACTGGCTCTGGGCCGAATTGTGGCATCTCCACTCATTTTCTCTGCCTAATAGGAAGCAAAAGTGCAAGAAACCGCTTATCCTGAGGCTAGCAGTAGACTTACTCCTTGGGGGAGGAATGCGATATATTATAGTGACTCAGGCAGCCAGAGGGTCTTTGGAAGGGGGAGGGGTGTCAGAGGCTGGGGACAGAGGGCCAAGCTGGAGGTATCAAGTTCCCTGGCAGCCCAGGCGATCCTACAGAACAACACACATTCTCCTCGTCCACCGCTGGTGTTTAGACGCCACTGGAATGTCCTGGCAGGACTGTCTGTCCAAATCCATTCAAAATTGATTTTTGTGTCTTCGATGGGGAATTTTGGCCAGGATCCCTGTTGCCCCCCATTCAGTTAGACATTCTCCTTTCCCTTTAGCTTATTAGCTGCCTCTCTGTGGGAGTCTGGGCCTTCACATTCCCTCTTGAGCCGCTTCAAATGATCTGAAGCTGTAACAAGGATCGAGGTGGGTCTGTGCTGCAAGTCTGAAATGCCCAGATGCATTTATTTAAAGCAGCAGCCTCTCAGCAGGGTTGACACAGCCCAATGCTGAGAAATTGGGTTCTGGGCCAGGATCTCCCCACTTTGCCGGAGAGCCAGGAAATGGGTAGGAATGTCCAGTGCCAGAGCAGAGGAAAAGGAAGAATCAGAGAAGAAAAGCCAAAGATGTATAGGAAAATCCTTGTAGGATTTTCTGTGAGACCAGCTCCTCCACTCCAAGTGCCTGCCTGCCTTCAGGCCTGCTGCTTGCTCACGCAGTCAGCAGCTGGCTGAGCGTCAGTACACGCCAGGTGCTCTTAGGTGCTCACGGGGTGGAGGAAGAAAAATCCTATCCTCCAGGAATTTACCATCAGAAGAGATGACAAGTACAAACTGAATGAAAATTAAAATGTGGAGAAGAAGGTGGGTAGCTAAGGTATGTTAAGAGGAGTTCAGATGAAGTGGGACTACACACCTCTGTGGGCTCTAAGAGCTAGATTTTGAAGTGTGTGTGTGTGTGTGTGTGTGTGTGTGTGTGTGTGTGAATCAAGAGTTGTCCATCCTCCAGACAAGTGGCTGTCATTCTCAATTGCAGCTTCTTGGCTGTGCATTGGAATCAACTGACGAGCTCTAAGAAATACAGATGCCAGGTTCTACCTGAGGTTCTGATGCAATTTACCGAGTCCGCTGGGGGGAGGGTCCCATGGGGATGGGCAATGTCAAGCTGTACAGTGATTGGTCAGGCTCTGGTGCTCATTGGCTTTGATCGACAAGCTGGAAAATACTGATGGTGGTGGGGTAGAGGGTGGTTTCTATGCGTCACATGGGAGACACTGTCCTTTTCTCTGGGGGTACGTTAGGAAGGAGATGGTCTCCTTGTTTGAAAAGTGGAACATGGGCCCACAAGAGGCAGGGCTCATAGTGGAAAGAAACATATCCTTCTATTTTTTTAAAATACCAACATACATTCCTGGGAGGACTTTCCTCATTCCCTCTCTCCCTCTCCCTTCTAGTCTCCCCTTCTTCCATCTCCCCCTTCCCTGCCTTTATCCACAAATATTTATTAAGCTTATGCCACATCCTAGTCGCAGTTCTGGGGGGCCAGCATTGACCAGTGCACAATAGTTTTTAATTTCAAGGAGTTGACACCTTAGGTATTATCATAAAGCGGAGATACGGGTGGTGGTGGGAATGTGTATGTGTTCTGTACAGCAGGACTTTTCCTGAAGAGTCAGCAGTTGGTGACTTGGTGCTGTATTCTGTGGCTGTCCCAGCATCTTTGGTAAGCCCAGCAACCCATTATCCCTGTGCAGGCACCAGATATGCAGGCGAGCCCTTTTGGATGGGCTAGTCCAGTAGAGGTCCCAGAGGACTGAAGCCTGACCTGACATCACTGTGAGCAGAAGACCCTCCCAGCTTGCTGTGTAACTTTCATATTCAACAAGGAATGCCCTCCCCCACAACTGGAAAATATGGTGAGGTGACTATGATGAGTTGGGGAAAGAATTATTTAGGTCATGGAAGAGGTGGGTTCAAATCTAGACTCTCATTTACTAGCTAGGATACTTGGGGCAAATTACTTAGCCAGGTTCTTTCAGGTTCAATTATCACTAATTGTCATAACAAAATACTTTCTGAGAGCTTGCTACTTACTACATTGAGAACTTTATACATATCCTTTTGTTTTAATCCTCATTTTATTCCCACAAGATAGATGCTGTTATTACAGGACTCAGGTTAAAAAGGATGTCCAAGGACACATGACTGGTAAGTAGCAATGAAAACCCAGGCTGTGTGACTTCATGGCCTGAGCTCTTGCCATATATTGGAATAATAATATTTCCTCACTAGCTTGTTCTGAAGGCTACCTTATTTATCATGTGAAAGCAGAAAGCAGCTGGAGTGGTGACTGACACACAGGATTGTTTTCAATCGTTGATGATTTTTCAACTCAGGTGCTTTATGACTCCAGATCAATCCTTTCCTAAATCCTGAAACTGTGCTGACAGGAACACAAAAGACACAAAATGTCTAACAGTGTTCTGCAATGTTCCCAGTCATACTTAAGCAGCGATGACAACGAATAAATATGTATACAGTGCCATAATAAGATGTGCGTCCTATGACCTGAGCTTGCTTCCTAGAATCGCCATGAAGTTGGGCATTCTACAGCTGTTTATAGAAAGATGCAAAAAGTTACATCAGATAACACTACTCTTCACCACTGTTACCGTAAGATTGCTCAGATCTCACCGGAGAACTTAGTAATAATGTGGTTAATAGTCACGACAACCAAAATGGCGCTTAATATTTCTGCAGTATGTTTTCATGGGGAAATCTTCAAGCCAGATCCTTGTACTCACCCTTGTATTCAGCTTCACTGTTCAGAGTTTATCTTGCTCTGCTTCTGGTGGCATTTGACATTGCTGGGTCCTCCCACCCACCTGCCTTCCAGGATATCAGCTCTCCCAGTTTGTTCACCCTGGAAAAAGGTCTTCTTGATCCGACTGGTTTTTCAGTCTCTGCCCAGCCCTTAAAAGTTGAAGCTGCTACTTTTGAGGCAAAGCACCACTCATTCATTAATTCATTCACCCATTCATTGAGGACTTCTCAAATACCTACTAGGTGCTGTGGATACAGCTGTGAATGGATCAGACTTTATGGAACTCCCCTGCTTTTTAAAGGCGAGACAGATAATGAAATAAATCTGTAGATTATATAGTGTGATAGATGATGGTAAGTAGTAGGACAAAAGTAAAATGGGAAAGGAGGAAGGGTAATTACTAGAGTTTGATCCTAAATAAGTGGTCAGGGCAGTTCCCACTAAGAAGATATTTACCCAAGGACTTGAAATCATGGAGGGAGTGTGCCCTGTCGCATCTGGGGGAAAAACGTTAAAAGTAGAGGAAACAGTGAGTACGAGGGCTCTGAGGAGGAGCCTGCCTGGGGGAGTTTGAGGACTATCAGAGAGGCACATATGGCATCTGACTTCGGCTCAGGTTATGATCTCTCGGTCCGTGGGTTCAAGCCCCAGAGCCTGGAGCCTGCTTTGGATTCTCTTTCTCTGCCCCAACTCTGCTCGCACTCTGTCTCTCTGTCTCTCTCTCAAAAATAAATAAACATTAAAAAAAAAAGAAAAAGAGAGGCATGTGTGGAGTTGATGAGTGAGTGAGCAAGTGTGAGTGAGCAGGAGTGTGTGGAAAAGGTCAGGGGAGGGCACCTCCTCACACTGTTGTGAGGACACTGGCTTTTAACCATTTTGGGGCTTTGAGCAGAGGGGTTGTATCTGACTTATGTTTTAAAAGGATCACTTTAGGTGATCACCTTTTTTTAAAAAAATGTTTATTTATTTTTGAGAGAACACAAGCGGGGGGTGGGCAGAGAGAGAGAGAGAGAGAGAGAGGGAGACAGAGAATCCAAAGCAGGTTCCACATTGCCAGCACAGAGCCCGACGTGGGGCTTGAACTCAGGAACTGTGAGATCATGACCTGAGCTGAAGTCGGAAGCTCAACCGACTGAGCCATCCAGGTGCCCCCAGGTGATCACCTTTTTAGGTCAAGGTGACCATAGTCATCTTTTCAGGTGACTGTGGTGGGGCCAGGGTGGCACGAGGGGGAAGTAGAAAGACCAGTTTGGAGATTATTCTAACATCGAGGTGCAAGAAGAGCATGGTAACTTGATTTAGGGAGGTGGCTTGCAAGTGGGGTTCATCCCCCATTGTAGTCCCAGCTCAGCTACTAATGTGTGCAGTAGATGGGTCTGCCCTAATAGTTTCAGGAACAGGGGCAAGAGCGCAAATGGACGTCCTCAAACATTTAAAAGGTTTAATCAATCTAACAAACTTTTAAATAACATTACTTCATTCCTCCTGACATGGCAATATACCTTCATAATGGCAGAATAAAAAATTATCGTTAGGGTACAATCATGTTTCCCTGCAGCCACCGAGGTGATTGCACGTCCCACAGAGTGAGAGCTTGCTGCTTTCACCCTGGCTGCGAACGGCCCAGGAGCATATGCAGAGAACTCACATGAGCCGACCCTGAACAATACATTCTCCTTTCTCACCTTCCATCAGGATGTACACCCCTTTCTTCTTTGCAAACGTGAGTTGGGTCCTAGATATGGTTGCTGCCTGGGGTCCAAATCAGAGGGGGCTAAGGTTACTTTCCCACCTTTCAGGAATGGCAATGTTTCTTTAGCCAGTGGGTCTGGTCTCTCTGCAGGGAGAACCAGGTTTTGGTCCCATTGGGTGAGTCCTTTTTTTTAAAAAAAACAGTTTTATTTGGGGGGAGGCACCTGGGTGGCTCAGTCGGTTAAGCATCTGACTTTGGCTCAGGTCGTGATCTCACAGTTTCAGGGGTTCCAGCCCCGCGTCGGGCTCTGTGCTAACAGCTCAGAGCCTGGATCTTGCTTTGGATTCTGTGTCACCCTCTCTCTGCCTTTCCCCTGCTCGCACGCTCTCTCTGTCTTTAAAAAAATAAATAAACGTAATAAAGCCCCCAGGTTTGTTGGGATATAATTGATCTACAAAATTCATCTGTTTAAAATGTACATTTCAGCCATTTTTAGTATATTCACAGAACCGTGCATCCATCGCTGCTGTTCATTTTAGAGCATTTATATAAACTCCCAGAGAAATACTATCCCTATGAGCAGTCCCCCTCCCTGAAGCCCTACACAACCACGAATCTACTTTCCATCTCTGTAGCTTTGCCAGCCATGGGCATTTCATATCAATTGGAATCATATAGTAGGTGTTCTTCTGTGACTGTCTTCTTTCACTTAGCATAATGTTTGCAAAGTTCATCCATGTTGCAGCACGAATCAGTCCTTCATTCCTTTTTATGGCTGAATAATATTTCATTGTATGGAAAGACCACACTGATTTACTCATTCATCCATTGGGCCTTTGGATGGTTTCTGTTTTTTGGCTGTTATGAATAGCGCTGCTCTGACCATTTGTGAACGCATTTGTGATTGAACATATGTTTTTATTTCTCTTGGGTACGTAGGTACCTGGAGTGAAATTGCTCAGTCGTTGTGAGGAATTGCCAAGCTGTTTGTGCCAAGCCACAAATGAAGGTTCCGGTTTCTCCATATTCTCACCAATTTGTCTTTGATTGTAGCCACCCTAGTGATTGTAACGTGGTGTCTTGTGGTTTTGATTTGCATTTCCATGATAAGTAATGGTGTTGGGCATCTTTTCATATGCTTATTGGCTATTCACATATCTTCTTTGGAGAAATGTGTATTCAGATCCTTTGCCTTTTGAAAAAATTGGATTGTCTTTTTATTTTTAGTTAAATTTTAGTTAACATACAGTGCAATATTGGTGTCAGGAGTAGAATTCAGTGATTGATCACTTACATACAACACCCAGTGCTCATCACAAGTGACCTCCTAATACCCATCACCCATCTAGCTGATCTCCCACCCACCTCCCTCCATCAACCCTCAGTTTGTTCTCTATTGTTAAGAGAGTCTCTTGTGATTTGTTTCCCTCTCTCCTCTTCCCTGTTTCCCGTATGTTCATCTGTTTTGTTTCTTAATTTCCACATCTGAGTGAAATCATATGGTATTTGTTTTTCTTTGACTGACTTAATTCACTTAGCATAATACATCCTAGCTCCATCTATGTCATTGAAAATGGCAAGATTTTATTCTTTTTTTTTTTTTTAATTTTTTTTAACGTTTATTTATTTTTGGGACAGAGAGAGACAGAGCATGAATGGGGGAGGGTCAGAGAGAGGGAGACACAGAATCTGAAGCAGGCTCCAGGCTCTGAGCTGTCAGCACAGAGCCCGATGCGGGGCTCGAACTCACGGACCGCGAGATCATGACCTGAGCCGAAGTCGGCCGCTTAACCGACCGAGCCACCCAGGCGCCCCATGATTTTATTCTTTTTGATAGCTGAGTAATATTCCATTATTATGTGTGTGTGTGTGTGTGTGTGTGTGTGTGTGTGCGCATCTATATCTATCTATCTATCTATCTATCTATCTATCTATATCATCTATCTATATACCTATATCTATATATAGATACATATCACATCTTCTTTATCTATCATTGATTGTGGACATTTGGGTTCTGTCCATAGTTTGGCTATTGTTGATAATGCTGCTGTAAACAAAAATCTGTATTTTTGTATCCTTTGGGTAATTACCTAATATACAATTGATGGGTCATAGGATAGTTTTATTTTCAGTTTTTTGAGGAACCTCCATACTGTTCTCCAGGGTGGCTGCACCAGTTTGCATTCCCACCAACAGTGCAAGAGGGTTCCCCTTTCTCTGCATCCTCACCAACATCTGTTGTTTCTTGTGTTGTTAGCTTTAGCCATAAGGTGGTATCTCATTGTGGTTTTGATTTATATTTCCCTGATGATGAGCGATGTGTCTGTTAGTCACCTGGATGTCTTCTTTGGAAAAGTGTCTATTCATGTCTTCTTCCCATTTCATGACTGGGTTATTTGGTTTTGGGTGTTGAGTTTGATAAATTCTTTATAGATTTTGGATATTAACCCTTTATCAGATATGTCATTTGCAAATATCTTCTTCCTTTCTGTAGGCTGCCTTTTAGTTTTGTTGATTGCTTCCTTTGCTGTGCAGAGCTTTTTATTTTGATTAAGTCCCCATAGTTCATGTTTGCGTTTGTTTGCCTTACCTCCAGAGACATGTCAGGTAAGAAGTTGCTGCAGCCAAGGTCAAAGAAGTTGTTACCTGTTTTCTCCTCTAGGATTTTGATGGCTTCCTGTCTTATGTTTAGGTCTTTCATCCATTTTGAATTTATTTTTGTGCACGGTGTAAGAGAGTGGTCCAGTTTCTTTTGCATGTTGCCATCCAATTTTCCCAACACCATTTGTTGAAGAGCCTGACTTTTTCCCATTGGATATTCTTTCCTGCTTTGTCAAAGATTAGTTGACCATATAGTTGTGGGTCCATTTCTGGGGTTTCTATTCTGTTCCATTGATCTGCGTCTGTTTTTGTGTCAGTACCATACATTTGGCAAAATACAGCATCAATTCTTGATAAAAATCCTCAACAAAGTAGGGATAGATGGAACATACTTCATCATCATAAAGACCACATACAAAAGAGCCATAGCTATTATCATCCTAAATGGGGAAAAACTGAGAGCCTTTCCCCTATGGTCAGGGACAAGACAAGGATGTCTACTCTCACCATTACTACTTAACAGTACTGAAAGTCTTAGCCTCAGTAATCAGACAACAAAAAGAAATAAAAAGCATCTAAATCGGCAAGGAAGAAGTCAAACTATTACTATTTCCAGACAACATGATACTCTGTAGAAAACCCAAAAGACTCCATCAAAAATTGCTAGAACTAATACATGAATTCAGCAAAGTCTCAGGATATAAAATCAATGTGCAGAAATCTGTTGTATTTCTATACACCACTAACAAAGCAGCAGAAAAAAAATCAAGGAATTGATCCCATTTGCAATTGCACCAAAAGCAATAGATACTTAGGAATAAACCTAATTAAAGAGATAAAATATTTGTACTCAGAAACTATGGAACACTTGTGAGAGAAATTGAATTGAAGACGATACAAAGAAATGAAAAAACATTCCATACTCATAGGTCGGTAGTCTATACTACCCAAAGCAATCTACACATTTAATACAATCCCTATCAAAATACCACCAGCATTTTTTACACAGCTAGAACAAACAATCCTAAAATTTGTATGGAATCACAAAAGACCCCAAATAGCCAAAGCAATACTGAAAAAGAAAAACAGAAACTGGAGGCATCATGATTCCAGATTTTAAGCTATATTACAAAGCTGTAGTCATAAAATTGGGTTGTCTTTTTATTGCTGAGTTGTAAGAGTACTTAATGTATTCTGGAACTAGTCCTTTTCATGATTTGCAAATATTTTCTCCCATTCTATGGGTTACCTTTTCACATTCTTTTTTTTTTTTAATTTTTTAATGTTTATTTTTGACAGAGAGAGAGAAGGACAGAGCATGAGTGAGGGAGACATAGAATCTGAAGCAGGCTCCAGGCTCTGAGCTGTCAGCAAAGATCTTGAAGCAGAGCATGAACCCATGAACTGTGAGATCATGACCTGAGCCGAAGTCGGACACTTAACTGACTGAGCCACCCAGGCGCCCCACCTCTTCATATTCTTAATTCAGCTTTATTATTTTTTTTAGGTTTTGGAAAACTTTCTGGGCCCTGGTACTTCTGACCCTCATACAGACACAGAGCATTAGAGAAAGGAACAAACATTTATTAAGCATGCTTCATGAGTTATTCATTTTAATTTCCACATAGGCCAATGGTATATATTTGTTGGTTCCCCTGTACGGTGATAAAGCTGAATCTCAGAAACAGGAAGGTATCTTGGCCAATGTCTCCCAACTAGTAGGAATGTAAAAAGAGATTTAAACGAATAGACTTTTTATTATAAATCCATGCTTTTTACTCTAGCTAGTAAATCCCCTCCTATCGTAATAAGTTGACCCTAGATTCATCAGAATTATAAAAATATAATACTGATATGAAAGAAACAATTAAGGGCTTGGCCTGAGAAACCATTCATCTAACGTCACCTCCATTGACAGGAGTGGGTATTGTGTGTACCTGGGAGCCTGGCCTGGGAATGAGAAATCTCAAGTGAGGGCACGTGAGTATTCTTGATAAGCCATTGTGTTTGCTCTTCCTTTTTGAGGGTGTTGGGGCAGCAACACATGGCAACTATTTATTACTCCACTTGGCATTGCAGTCTGGGAGCTGGCAAAGTGGGTCTGTAGGGCATGCTGGGATACTCATTATTGCAGGGAGATCAAGGAGCTTGAAATCAGCAGCTGGCCTGGATTTCCTGGTGAGATTAGGGGGACAGATATTGCTGGGAGGGAAAAGGGCCGTGGGTAAAGTCCTGGGCGAATGAATGACTGTGGAAGGCCGAGAAAGCCAGCTTCAAACAATCCTCTTTCTCTGGAACATGATGTTGGGGGTGTTTGATAACATAGGATCTCAAGATTGAAATGACAAAGTTGTATGGAAAGGAACTCTCCTGGAAATGAGGTCCTTTACTTCAGCCCACAATCTTTTTTTTTCTTGGAAAATTTACCAGATGATCTCTTAAATCATGCATTTAAAATATTCTCTAAATACGCTTTCCTAAAACTCCCAGGTCTGTTGGAAATGGCCATTGTTGGAGATAAGGATTCAGTAGCTGATTTTCCTGTCTACCCAACATGCCTCCCTGTTTCCAGTCACCTTTTTAATCTGGCACAATCAGCAGAGACCAGCAGAGCAGATGGTGTGCACTGGCCAGTGGTGTGCATTCAGTTAGTGGGGTGATTTTTGAGGAAGAATTAAAAAGCCTTCAAGTGCTTTCCACATATATATGAGTCTTTTCCAACTCTGCATTACAGAACTGTATAGGGGTACCTGTGATGGTGGTTTGCTAAACTCTGTTATAACTGAAGGAGTAGGGTTTGCCAAGGCTCAGGAGCCCCTGTTCAAATAAGATACTCTAAACCACTAATTCTTTCAACAGACAATTATTAGGCACAGGGTATCGTGCTGGTACCAGATACCATGTTAGGTGTTCTGAATCACAATAGATTTGAAGACATGGCCCTTACATTCATGCTGCTGACTGTGTAGTGGGTAGAGGGTGCCATGGAGGGGTAAATAAATTGACTAGTATAGCTCAGTCAGGAGATAAAGTGTTCTATTCTCTGAGAAAGCAGATCCAAATCAAATTGGGAGGATCAGGGGTGACATCCAGGAGAAACTGACTTTTTAATTTTAAGAGCTGCCCTTAAGATATTTTCTAAACTCTGTGCTGTTTCTTGAGGCAACACAAACAAACAAAGTCTAGAAATCATGACACTCCTACATGTCTTGGTGGTTGTACCAAGAATGCAAGCCCCTGACTTCTCCTTACCTAGCCAAATCTCAGACTTGTGTTTGTAGTGAGTATCCTTGATGGACGAAGTAATATCTCACTCTAGGACAAAGAGTAGGCAAGCTTACTGCTTGCTATAAAAGTAGTAGATTCCCTAAACTCTGTGCCCCTCAGCTGCAGTACAGACCCACTCTGTGCCAAGCATCCCTCTGGGCCTGATTCCATTGCCACGTGGACTTTGGGGGGCCGGCATGTGATGCAAACGTGCTGCTACCCATGCTGCTTGCTGTGCTGTGAGCAATAATGTTCTTCATCTCTGAGCCAGGAGTCTCACATCTTCTGCCAACACCCATGAAATAGTAACATGATAAGTTATTAACTTATACAATCCGAGGCCCAGCAGTGCCTCTTTCACCATGTGAGGAAATGCTCTTTCTGTGTTATGCTTGGTTAGAAAGGAAGAAGGAGGGGCGCCTGGGTGGCTCAGTCGGTTAAGCGTCCGACTTCAGCTCGGGTCGCGATCTCGCGGTCCGTGAGTTCGAGCCCCGCATCGGGCTCTGGGCTGATGGCTCAGAGCCTGGAGCCTACTTCTGATTCTGTGTCTCCCTCTCTCTCTGCCCCTCCCCCATTTATGCTCTGTCTCTGTCTCAAAAATAAATAAAACGTTAAAAAAATTAAAAAAAAAAAAAAGAAAGGAAGAAGGAGGCCCCATGGTCAGGTTGCTTGGACCCCCACAGTGTTCAGACAAATAAAAATACAGTTCTCCCTGAGCTGCTGCCATCATGGTGCTGGTGGGAGATGATCTGCAATGAAATGAGATGACTTACTCTAGAGCAAAGGTTTCCAAAGTTTTTCATTTTGACAGCGGGACCATTTATTTTTTCTTAAATAATTTATAAGAAACACCAATATATTCAAAGAACACAGAAAATTTCCTCTTAAAGGATAAATGTTGGGACTTGAAATCTGCTTACTTTTTGTAATTTAGATGTATTTCAGCAAAGAACATTGATAATTCTATTCTGCTGGTAGTCAACCTGTAAGACAGCCTAGGTATCCCTGTACTAGTTTAAATACAAGGAACTTGGCAGTGGAGGGCTCTTGCCAGGAAAGGCAGCTGCATCTTCACTCACAGGCTTCACGGAGAGGCGTTTACCTTTGCCGATTTGCCACATTCTACTGTCTGGCCTTCAGTTTTGTGGATTCAGAGACTTGATTTATTAGCTCAGCAGGAGTGACTTTCGAGGGCTGACTCACATTAGATGTGCGTAGAAGGCTGATGTACAAACCAGCATCACTTTTGTTCCAACTAGAGAAAGGGCCCCTTCTCCTTGGCCAAAACTGGCCTGCACCAAGGGCTTGATGAGAGAAATTCATAAGAATCGTCAGACACCCTCCCTTCCACTGAGCACCTTGTGGCGGCACCGTCTATATAGATGCTGTTGGTGGCGCACAGCACTTCAGCTCTGTTTAATGCCCACATCTGCAGCCAGATGCTGAGCTCCCGAGGAAGTGACTATGTCCTATTTGTCCTTTGAAAAAAGTTTTAAAATATGTGCATTTATTAAAGAATTGAAATGTGGTTCCATTGTTGACAGAATTCCTGAAATAGCAATGAATCACAGTTTGAGATTCAGGGGTATACAAGATTGGGCTAAGATCCATAGCACTTGTAGGAAGATATGAACTTAAAATATAGTACGATAACAATAATATCTTAAGTTATATACCTGTTATGGTTTCCATGTATTTTAACATATATGTCTCTTCTGTTCCTTGAAACAGACTAGCACAGCAGGCGTTTATTTCTAAAAGAATAGAGCTTTTCTGACTTAGAAAATACTTTTACACATGTTAGCACATTTGATCTTGATGTGTGTGTGTGTGTGTGTGTGTGTGATTATAACAGTCCTGTGAGGTTTATCGGATAGGTTTCCTTTATTTTATGGTTGGGACACTGAGAGAGAGAGGTTGTCTGATCAACTCGAGGTGACACAGCTCATAGATCTTAGAGTCGGATTAGAAATCCAGCTCTCTTTCCTCCTCTCTGTTTGTGATATATGTAGTTTGGCTTTTGGAGGCGAGTGCTATTCCTCATTAAAGGCTGATGGGTGGAGCTGTCCCAGGAAGGAGGTGGACTTTACATGTGGCTGCTGTATGAGCTCAGCTCTGGATGGCTTTTCCTGTTTAATAAACTGTGTTAACTTTACTAGCACTTGTTCTTGGCTCCACTACACAGCAGTGGTTTAGGCAATGGGTTGGAAGAATGTGCTAATTGCGAGCTCTAATTTTCTTCCATCTTAAAATAAATACTTAGCATTTTAGTACTTGGAGTGAGGCATGACACAGTGTTGCTGGGGACTCATAGCAATTGGTGGCTCAAGGGACTGGCTGGAGGGTGTGGGGACAGAATGGGAAAGGGTAGAGAAACAGAAACTTGCAGGTGGTCCAGGGACCTGGGTCTCGTTGGTGGGAGAGGTAGGTACTGGTGGGAGGGGCAAGTGCTGTGCAGGGAGAGGCAGAGGGGAGGAGTGGTGTAAGGTTCTGGAAGTATACTATCAATGCTCCCTGTTCCAGAAAAAGGGAGAGTCTGATAGTTCATCTGGCTTGTTGCTATGGCTTTATCCAACTGTTAGTGGATAAAGTATAGCGTCATGAGTTGCATCGAGTAAATAATTTTTCTCTCATTCAAGAAGTGTTTTTTGAGCATCTGTGTGTCTTGGGCACTGTGTTCCATGCTGGGCAGACAGTGGAGGCAGGCAGAGCTAGAATACGAGAGCCGGATGGGATCTTAAAGATAATCTCTTCAATGCTTTATTTTATAGTCATAGAAACTGAAGCCCAGAGAGGGCAGTGAACTTGACTCATATCACTCGGCTAGTTGGCGGCAGAACCCAGACGAGAACCCACATCTCTTCATCCTGGGCCGGATTTCTACCCAACTCCACTTTATTGGCACTAAAATGTTACACCTATTCAGGATGGGGAGCCATGGATATATGGAACTGCGCCATATTGTATTAGTTAGGACAATGCTGGTGGCTGTCGGAAATAAATGACCTAAACAATAGAAGCTGATTTCTCCCTTGTGCTGAGTCCTTGTGCTGCATCCTTTGGCACTGGCATCTGCACCATCAGATTCTGTCATCTTGAAACCAAGGCTTCTCAGGTCATCTGGAAGACCTGGATTTTGCTAAGAGGCACCCCCTGGAAGTGGCACTCCCAGTCCATTGGCTAAACCTCACTCATATGGCAAGACCTCGCCAAGGCAGGCTGCGAAATCAGCTTAGTACACCCAGATGGAGGAGGGGCAGGTTTGGCGGGCAGTTAGCCAGTCACTGCCATGTCCATTACCTATGAGTTTCACTGTAGGACACAAAAGGGGAAGTCACAAAATACTTGTCACAAAAAGGGGACACTGGATGTGCTAGATCTGAGAATCATCCTGGTAATATGAAAATCCACCTTCAGAGGTGTTCAGTAGACACTTCCAATTTTTCCTTTCCTGTGGTTTTCTCTTCCTAGTAAGATTTACTTTGGCTTGCTGAAAGCTAGCTCAGCCTGATTTGGAAGGCCATAGACATGGCTCCAAGGAAGAGGGAGAGAAGTCAGTGGCCTGGCTTTCAGCAAAGGCTCCCTGTGACTTGCCTGCGTGGAGTCCTGTCCTGGGCAATGTTGAACCTCATGTCGATAATCTTGTTCCTCAGCTGATGAGATACGAACCTTCATAAGCCCTCATGTTTGGTTAGTGCCTCCTGGTTTGCAAAGAGCTTTCTAGAACATTATCTTACTTCAGCATCACATTAAGCCTCAGAGATGAAGGAGGAGGAGGCAGGGAAGGAGCTGGCAGGAACGGAGGCCATTCGTTGAGAGGGGAGATTATTTCCAGCTGAGAGAGGGGTTTTGCTGCAGAAGTGGCATTTGAGAGAGGCTCACAGACGACAGCATCCCAGGGGGGAGACCACATCATGAGCAAAGGTGCAGAAGGGTGGAACACTGACATGTCTTAGGGGCTGGGAGGTAAAGTCAGCTTGGCTGGAGTAGGGGTGCTTGAAGGAGAACAGCGGGAGTCAAGCTGGAAGGATGGAGTGGGCACCGGAGACAGAATTGTCATTATCCTCAACCCCACAGCCCTTCCAGAAACCCATTCCCAGATCACCTGCTAGATGCTGGGCACTCTGCCGGGTGTGGGAGGTGCACAAAAATATCACACACAGTTCCTGCCCTTAAGGAGCTTGCGGCCCACCAAGGAGGAAGGGCACACACGCAGCAATCTTTAACGAAAGGCATACGAGCTGCTTGTAAAGTTTGCACTTCCATTTAATATGTGCATGCTTTCTGCTCAAATCAGAAAGACAGGAGCCTCCAAAACTTCCCCTTTCCCATGCATCTAGAGCTCTCTCTTGAAGGGCCCTCAAAGAGTCTTTGGGGAGGCGAGTAAACCCAGTGGTTAAGACCACAGTCTCTGGAGTCTGGAAGGCACGGATTGCAATCTGGGTTTCAACACTGATGACGTACGACCTCTGGTGAAGTTTTCAGTTCTCTAGTCGTGGTTACCTTGTCTGTAAAACAGGGGTGCAGACGCTTCCCGGTGGATTGGGTCGGCATGAGTATCAGTTAGGACGATGCAGGGAAATACTTAGTACCATGCGTGGCACACAATAAACACTCAGTAAATGCTAACACATAAAAATGATGCTGTTGGCCGTGGCTTTATGGAGCCTGCTGAGCAGGAGCCGACTCTCTGAGCGGGGACATGGTCTTCCCGGAGACCCACGCAGAAGGCAAAGCTGGGCTGGTGGTCCAGATCCTTGATGACATTTCTTGGCTTGAGCAGTAGACATTTCTCAATAAGTCAGGTGTTTCTTGTAGACACGTGCCACACGCACACCCTCTTGAGTAGTGTCTGGAATGCAGGGAGGATGTGTGGACTGTGTCACCACTAACTGTTACATCCCGTTCTGGGGCAGCATGTTTCCAGAGGCCAAACCAACGCCAGTGTCAGGGCGAGTGAGGGGGTCGGGGTGCAAGGAGCCCAGCTTTGTGGCAGCAGATGCCACATTCCTTCTGAACGCTTCCTGCAATTATCCTGCCCTGGGTGAGGCTGTCTACCCTCACACACAATTGGCTTTCCTCTCTTAAGAGTTTGGGATAGTTCAGGCCTTGAGAATCAGCTGTGTTTATTAGATAGCCTTTGTTTTCCCTTTCTCAGATAGGAAGCTCATTAGAAACAATCCTGAACAACCACCCTTGAACCTGGGATTTAAAGTGTCCCCTGAGAACTGGGGATACGCCTTAAGGGGGGGGGGGGGTCATGTTCAGAGACACAGCCCTACTCAGAGCAGCTAAGCAGCCAGGTCGGGTCCCAGGCGATGCTGGGCTGATGATAACACAACTCTCCACGTTCCGCGGATATGAGGTGCTCTGAGGTGAATGCTTTCCGTCTGTGACCCCATTTCACAGGAGAGGAGAAGCTGGGGCAATGTGTGTGTGTGTGGGAGCTGTGTGCAGCGTGCTGCCTCGATGACCCTCCGTGGCCCTGTCTCCTCCACCATCTCCTGCACCCAGATCGGCTGACGTCCTTGGTTTTCATGGTTTGCACGGGAGAAAGAGGATGAGAGCAGTAAGTGGAGCCACCACAGCCCCTCAAAAAAGAGGCCCTTTCAGCTCTCCTAGGTGCTGGCCAGCCCCTCCTGGAAGGGCCTTGGGAGCCTACGGAGACTGTGGAGGGGCTCAGTCTCCTGCGTCATTGAGGCTCAGCCAGGTGGCTTCATCACTTCATCCAAGCTGTCCGAGCCTCAGCTTTCTTATTTTTGTTATTTATTTTTATGGGGTTAGCAATGACACTTAGCTTCTAGAGGCTGCCGGGGGAGCAGAGTGAAAAAGTGCTCATCAAGGACGGCCCAGTGCCTGCCATCTAACCAATGGCTGAGAAACGGTAGCCAGATGGTTAGGACCACAATTCATTCTAGAGAAATTGAGGCTCTGGGCCTGTCTGGGTCTGGGCACCTCAGAGAACTTTGAGAAGATGTTTTCATGTCAGTGTCTCCCTCCTGGCCTTCCTCTCTGTCAGGGGGAGCCAGGTGGAGGCAGAAAAGGGAGACTTTGCAGGTGCGGGTAGACAGTGGTTCTCAAATGCCCTGCTCAGGGTCCACAGGGTGGTTTCTTTGTTGTTTTTTATGACTTCTTCTTGAGTCTTTTCCAAGCAGCTCTGTTAGGGGGAGGCATAGAAAAAGGGAAGGGATATTTGGTATGTTCCATCCTTTTCTTATATCACCAGGTAGGAGCTTCATTACCAAAAAAGAAACAAGTGGCTTATTCTTCATTACATTATTTGGGGAAAGAATCAGAACTTCAACCAAAGTTGCTTCCAGCTACCACTGCCTTCTCCCCTTTCCCTGTCTCCCCAGTACTGCCTCTCTCCATGCTTCCTCCTACGTGATACCTTAATTCTTATCTGAGAACACCATGGTTATCTGCTAACACCCTAGTCAGCAGCTAATGCCTCAGTTATTGGCTAATGCCAAGAGGATTAATGGGACCTGTGTGCTCGGAACCCAGTCAGGAGGTAGCCAGATTCCTGGATGGGTAAGTGGGGAGGCACGGAGGAGAAACTGCCGTCATCAGTGGGCTGCCTCCTGGCTGGGCCTGTGCCAGTTCATCCTCAAAGGTGTCCTGTAGGCAAAGAAATAATTGCACAGAGCTTGAGCCTGAAAGTAGGAAACATAAAGGTCTAGGGGCACCTGGGTGGCTCAGTGAGTTAAGCGTCTAACTCTTGATCTCAGCTCAGGTCATGATCTCAGCGTTGTGAGTTCAAGCCCTGCATTGGGCTCCATGCTGGACATGAAGTCTACTTTAAAAAAAAAAAAAAAGAAAGAGAAAAAGAAAAAAGGTCCAGCGTTGGGGTCACCACACTGGGTGCAGACACACCATTGTGCTATCCAGGGGCACAGACAGCTCGCTCCCTACAGCAGCTCCATCTTCCCCGGCCAGGGTAGTCTGAGGCCAGAGGAACGATTCGAATGTAAATTTCCTAGCACAGTGCCCAGTATATAGTAGGTGTGCTGAAAGGTGTCCTAGTTCCTATGAAAGATGGCTTCCCTTCTGCGATGCCCCACCCCCTTTCAGGGATCTTCCTCCTTCACTTCTGTTCTTTCCAGAGTTCTCCTTCACCCTTTGTCTCTGTCCTCACCCTATGTCTTTGTCAACATTCCATTTCAAGACCTGACGGGCTCTGGTGATTTGTCGGCCATCACACGGTTTCTCTGGTCCCTGTTATTTCTATAACACTTCTCTAAAGAGGTCTGTGCTTGCTATCTTTACTTCCTTATGTCTCATTCATTCATAAAAATGTTTGCATGTGTACTATTACATATATGCACATGGTTATATGAATAAGTAACTTATTTTTAAGTACAGTATTAATTAAGTTAGACTAATCTATGCCACAGTAATATACAAGTTTCAAAATTTCAGTAGGTTAACGGGCTAGGCATATTGCTGTCTCTACTCCGAGTGGTGTCAGACTATACGTAGTATTTGATTTTTCTACTCAGCAATGTTCCTAAGAGTCATACAAGATGATGTGGGCAGCTATAATTTGTTTTACAGTTCATTTGTACTGCTTGCTGGATAAAACAGTAAAATAAAAGCAATGTACTCATCTCTCAGCTTCAGCAATTATGAATACATGATCAGTCTTGTTTCATCTACAACCTTACCTACTTTTCCCACCTCAGGATTATTTCTAAGAAAATCCCCAATATTATATAATTTCATCTGCAAATGTAAATCATACCTTTACATTTACAGTTTAAACTATTTGTTGCTGCGGGGCACCTGGGTGGCTCAGTCGGTTAAGCATCTGACTTTGGCTCAAGGCATGATCTCACGGTTTGTGAGTTTGAGCCCCTCATTGGGCTCTGTGCTGACAGCTCAGAGCCTGGAGCCTGTTTCGGATTCTGTGTCTCATTTTTCTCTCTGCCCCACCCCACTCGTGCTCTCTCCTCTCTCTCTCTCTCTCTCTCTCTCTCTCTCAAAAATAAATAAACATTAAAAAAATTTAAAAAACTGAAATAAACTGTGGCTGGTGTGCAGAAATGCAAACAGCTTTTAAAAATTGAAATATAAGATTAATAACTTTGCATTCTTATTATTTATAATGATCTGTCTGAAGATTCACTTGAATCTTCTGCATAGACAATCACAAACATCTACTAATATAGTTTTGTTTTTTTTTGTTTTTAAAATTGTTTTAGGGGCGCCTGGGTGGCTCAGTCGGTTAAGCAGCCGACTTCGGCCCAGGTCATGATCTCGCGGTCCGTGAGTTCGAGCCCCGCGTCGGGCTCTGTGCTGACAGCTCAGAGCCTGGATCCTGTTTCAGATTCTGTGCCTCCCTCTCTCTGACCCTCCCCTGTTCATGCTCTGTCTCTCCCTGTCTCAAAAGTAAATAAAAAACGTAAAAAAAAAAAATTGTTTTAAACATTTATTTGTTTTAGAGAGACAGACAGGACACGAGTGGGGGAGGGGCAGAGAGAGAGGGAGACACAGAATCCGAAGCAGGCTCCAGGCTCTGACCTGTCACCACAGAGCCCGGCACGGGGCTGGAACCCACAAACCTCGAGATCATGACTTGAGCCAAAGTGGGACACCCAACCGACTGAGCCACCCAGGCGCCCCTTGTTTTTTTCTTTTGAATATTTGTGCCTTTTGTTCATTTTTCTTGTCTTACTACACCATGTTTTCTAGTTCAGTGTGGAAGAGCGATGGTGATATCTTTGTCTTTTTCCTGTTCTAAAGGGAATGATTCTAATATTTCATACTAAAAATGATGCTTTTGCAGGTTTAATGAGTTAGTAGATGAGATTATGAAAGTTTATCCTGGTTTCCTAAGAGGATTAAATTTTTTTAAAAAATTATGAATAGTTACTGAATTTTATCAAGCCTTTAAAAAAATTTTTTTAATGTTTTATTTATTTTGAAAGAGACATGGAGTGTGAGTGGGGGAGGGGCAGAGAGAGAGAGGGAGTCACAGAATCCGAAGCAGGCTCCAGGCTCTGAGCTGTCAGCACAGAGCCCAACGTGCAGATTGAACTCACGAACCGCGAGATCATGACCTGAGCTGAAGTCAGATGCTTAACCGACTGAGCCACCCAGGAACACCAAGCCTTTTTCTATTTGTACCGAAAAGATTATATGGTGGTTTGGACACTTCTTGTGCCAGATTCTCTCAGCCTTAGCTTTCTCTTATTCTAGCCACTGCTGCAGTGACTCGTCTGTGTGAGCTCTGACCAGCCTTTTGCAGGTGCACCCTGGCAACACCTAACTTCAGGTCCTACTGCATGTTTCTTTCTTTTTTTTTGTAATTTTCTTTTTTACTTTTTTAAATTTACATCCAAGTTAGTTAGCGTATAGTGAAACAATGATTTAAGGAGTAGATTCCTTAATGCCCCTTCCCATTTAGCCCATCCCCCCTCCCACACCCCCTTCAGTAACCCTCTGTTTGTTCTCCATATTTAAGAGTCTCTTATGTTTTGTCCCCCCCACCCTGTTTTTATATTATTTTTGTTTCCCTTCCCTTATGTTCATCTGTTTTGTCTCTTAAAGTCCTCATATGAGCAAAGTCGTATGATTTTTGACTTTCTCTGACTAGTTTGGCTTAGCATAATACCCTCTAGTTCCATCCACATAGTTGCAAATGGCAAGATTTCATTCTTTTGATTGCCGAGTAATACTCCATTGTATATATATACCACTTCTTCTTTATCCATTCATCCATCGATGGACATTTGGGCTCTTTCCATACTTTGACTCTTGTTGATAGTGCTGCTATAACATGGGGGTGCATGTGTCCCTTCAAAACAGCACACCTGTATTCCTTGGATAAATGCCTAATAGTGCAATTGGTGGGTCGTAGGGTAGTTCTATTCTTAGTTTTTTGAGGAACCTCCATACTGTTTTCCAGAGTGGCTGCACCAGCTTGCATTGCCACCAACAATGCAAAAGAGATTCTCTTTCTCTGCATCCTCGCCAACATCTCTTGTTGCCTGAGTTAATGTTAGTCGTCTGACAGATTTGAGGTGATGTCTCAATGTGGTTTTGATTTGTATTTCCCTGATGATGAGTGATGTTGAGCATTTTTTTATGTGTTGGTTGGCCACCTGGATGTCTTCTTTGGAGAGGTGTCTATTCGTGTCTTTTGCCCATTTCTTCACTGGATTATTTGTTTTTTGGATATTGAGTTTCATAAATTCGTTATAGATTTTGCGTACTAACCCTTTATCTGATATGTCATTTGCAAATATCTTCTCCCATTCTGTTGGTTGCCTTTTACTTTTGCGTATTGTTTCCCTCGCTGTGCAGTAACTTTTTTTTTTTTTTGATGAAGTCCCAGTAGTTCATTTTTACTTTTGTTTCCCTTGCCTCCAGAGACGTGTTGAGTAAGAAGTTGCTGCGGCCAAGATCAAAGAAGTTTCTGCCTGCTTTCTCCTCAAGAATTCTGATGGTTTCCTGCCTTACATTGAGGTCTTTCATCCATTTTGAGTTTATTTTTGTGTATGGTGTAAGAAAGTGGTCCAGGTTCATTCTTCTGCAGGTCGCTGTCCAGTTTTCCAACACCACTTGCTGAAGAGACTGTCTTTATTCCATTGGACATTCTTTCCTGCTTTGTCAAAGATTAGTTGGCCATATGTTTGTGGGTCCATTTCTGGGTTCTCTATTCTGTTCCATTGATCTGAGTGTCTGTTTTTGTGCCAGTACCATACTGTCTTGATGGTTACAGCTTTGTAGTATAGCTTGAAGTCTGGGATTGTGATGCCTCCTGCTTTGGTTTTCTTTTTCAAGATTGCTTTGGCTATTCGGGGTCTCTTCTGTTTCCTTACAAATTTTAGGATTATTTGTTCTAGCTCTGTGAAGAATGCTGGTGTTTTTTTGATAGGGATTGCATTGAATATGTAGATTGCTTTGGGTAGTATTGACATTTTAACTATATTTGTTCTTCTAATCCATGAGCATGGAATCTTTTTCCATTTTTTTGTGTCTTCAATTTCTTTCATAAGCTTTCTATAGTTTTCAGTGTATAGATTCTTTTATCTCCTAGGTATTTATTCCTAGGTATTTTATGGTTTTTTGTACAACTGTAAGTGGGATTGATTCCTTGATTTCTCTTTTTGTCGCTTCATTGTTAGGGTATAGGAATGCAACCGATTTCTGTGTGTTGATTTTATATCCTGCAACTTTACTGAATTCATGAATCAATTCTAGCAGTTTTTTGGTGGAATCTTTTGGGTTTTCCATATAGAGTATCATGTCATCTGTGGAGAGTGAAAGTTTGACCTCCTCCTGGCTGATTTGGATACCTTTTATTTCTTTGTGTTTTCCGATGGCTGACGCTAAGACTTCCAATACTATGTCGATTACAGTGGTGAGAGTGGACATCCCTGTCTTGTTCCTGACCTTAGGGGGAAAGCTCTCAGTTTTTCTCCATTGAGAATGATATTAGCATTGGGTCGCTCATATATGGCTTTTATGATCTCGAGGTATGCTCCTTCTATCCCTACTTTCTTGAGGGTTTTTATGAAGAAAGGATGCTGTATTTTGTCAAATGCTCTCTGTGCATCTATTGAGAGGATCATATGGTTCTTGTCCTTTCTTTTATTGATGTGATGAATCATGTTAATTGTTTTGCAGATATTGAACCAGCCCTGCATCTCAGGTATAAATCCCACTTGGTCGTGGTGAATATATTTTTTTCATGTATTGTTGGATCTGGTTGGCTAATATCTTGTTGAGGATTTTTGCATCCGTGTTCATCAGGAGAATTGGTCTATAGTTCTGCTTTTTGGTGGGGTCTCTGTCTGGTTTTGAAATCAAGGTAATGCTGCCTTCATAGAAAGAGCTTGGAAGTTTCCCTTCCATTTCTGTTTTTTGGAACACCTTCAAGAGAACAGGTGTTAACTCTTCCTTAAATGTTTGGTAGAATTCCTGTGGAAAGCCATCCGGCCCTGGACTCTTGTTTTTTGGGAGATTTTTGATTACTAATTTGATTTCCTTACCGGTTATGGGTCTGTTCAAATTTTCTACTTCTTCCTGTTTCAGTTTTGGTGGTGTATATGTTTCTAGGAATTTTTCCATTTCTTCCAGATTTCCCATTTTATTGGCATATAATTGCTCATAATATTCTCTTATTATTGTTTTTATTTCTGCTGTGTTGGTTGTGATCTCTCCTCTTTCATTCCTGATTTTATTCATTTGGGTCCTTTCCTTTTTCTTTTTGATCAAACCAGCTTCTGGTTTCATTGATCTGTTCTACTGTTTTTGTTTGCTTGTTTGTTTTGATAGCATTAATTTGTGCTTTAATCTTTATTATTCCTTGTCTTCTTCTGGTTTTGGGTTTTATTTGCTGTTCTTTTTCCAGCTTCTTAAGGCGTAACGTTAGATTGTGTATCTGAGATCTTTCTTCCTTCTTTGGGAAGGCCTGGATTGCTATATACTTTCCTCTTATGACTGCCTTTGCTGTGTCCCAGAAGCTTTGGGTTGTGGTGTTATCATTTTCATTGACTTCCACATACTTTTGAATTTCCTCTTTAACTGCTTGGTTAGCCCATTCATTCCTTAGTAGGATGTTCTTCAGTCTCCAAGTATTTGCTACCTTTCCAAATTTTTTTCTTGTGGTTGATTTCGAGTTTCATAGCATTGTGGTCTGAAAATATGCACGATATGATCTCGATCTTTTTGTGCTTGTTGAGGGCTGATTTGTGTCCCAGTATATGGTCTGCTCTGGAGAACGTTCCAAGTGCACTGGAGAAGAATGTATATTCTGCTGCTTTAGGATGAAATGTTCTGAATATACCTGTTAAGTCCATGTGGTCCAGTGTGTCATTCAAAGCCATTGTTTCCCTGTTGATTTTTTGCTTAGATGATCTGTCCATTGCTGTGAGTGTGGTGTTGAAGTCTCCTACTCTTATGGTATTACTATCGATGGGTTTCTTTATGTTTGTGAATAATGGATTTATATATTTGGGTGCTGCCACATTTGGTGCATAAATGTTTACAATTGTTAGGTCTTCTTGGTGGATAGACCCCTTGGTTATGATATAATGCCCATCTGCATCTCTTGATACAGTCTTCATTTTGAAGTGTAGATTGTCTGATATAAGTATGGCTTCTGTGGCTTTCTTTTGTTGACGATTAGCATGATAGATGGTTCTCCATCCCCTTATTTTCAATCTGAAGGTGTCTTCAGATCTAAAGTGGGTTTCTTGTAAACAGCATCTACATGGATCTTGTTTTCTTATCCATTCTGTTACCCTATGTCTTTTGATTGGAGCATTGAGTCTATTGACGTTTAGAGTGAGTACTGAAAGATATGAATTTATTGCCATTATGATGCTTGTAGAGTTAGAGTTTCTGGTGGTGTTCTCTGGTCCTTTCTAATCTTTGTTGCTTTTGGGATATATATATATATATTTTTTTTTTCTTTTTTTTCCTTTTCATATGTTCTTCCCTCAGAGAGCCCCCCTTAAAATTTCTTGCAGGGCTGGTTTAGTTGTCAGAAACTCCTTTAATTTGTGTTTGGTGGGAAACTTTTTATCTCTCCTATTTTGAATGACAGCCTTGCTGGATAAAGAATTCTTGGCTGCATATTTTTCTGATTCAGCACACTGAATAAATCCTGCCACTCCTTTCCGGCCTGCCAAGGTACTGTGGATAAGTCTGCTGCAAACCTGATGTGTCTTCCCTTGTAGGTTAGGGACTTTTTTTCCCTTTCTGCTTTCATGATTCTCTCTTTGCCTGAGTATTTTGTTAATTTGACTATGATATGCCTTGTTGATGGTTGGTTTCTGTTGAATCTAATGGGGGTCCTCTGTGCTTCCTGGATTTTGATGTCTGTGTCTTTCCCCAGGTTAGGAAAGTTTTCTGCTATGATTTGCTCACATAACCCTTCTACCCCTATTTCTCTCTTTCTCTTCTGGGACCCTTATGATTCTGATTTTGTTCCTTTTTAGTGAGCCACTGATTTCTCTAATTCTTAAATTGTGCTCTTTTGCCTTAATGTCCCTCTTTTTTTCTGCTTCATTATTCGCTATAAGTTTGTCCTCTATATCGCTGATTCTCTGTTCTGCCTCATCCATCCTTGCCACCAGGGTATCCACCCATGATTTCAGCTCAGTTATACCATTTTTAATTTCATTCTATTTTTTACTTCTTTTATCTCTGCAGAAAGGGATTCTAATCTATTTTTGACTCCAGCTAGTATTCTTATTATCGTGATTCTAAATTCTGGTTCAGACATCTTGCTTGTATCTGTGTGGTTAAATTCCTGGCTGTCGTTTCTTCATGCTCTTTCTTTTGGGGTGAATTCCATCCTTTCATCATTTTGAAGGGAGTAAAAGATTAATGAGGTAGAAAAATTAAAATTAAAAAAATATTAAAATTAAACAAAATAATAAAATTAAAAAATTAAACACATAGACACACACACACACACAAATAGAATAAATGATGCTAGATCCTAGGTGTGTTTTGGTCTGTGTGTTGAAAGTGGTTTGACAGATTAGAGGAAAAAAAGGGGGGGAAAAGTGAAATTGTTTGAGAATCTGAAAAAATGAATACACTGAAGTAGCCTAAAATGAGATGATTGGAGTAAAATAGAATTTGAAAAAATTTATACAACAGTAACAAATAGAGTAGAAAAAAATTAAAGACAATATTTGTAATAAAAATTAAAAATAAAAATGAATTTTTTCTCTGTATTCAAGAAAAAGAAACAAATGAAAAAAAGAAAAAAGAAAAAGAGGAAATCATTTGAAAATTTGACAAAGTGAATACACTGTAGTAGACTAAAATAAAATGATGGAAGTAAAATAGAATTTGTAAAAACTTACCTAAAAGCAAAAAAAATAGTAAAAAATAAAGAAAAACATTTTTAATAGAAATGGAAAGTAAAAATGAAGGTTTTTCTCTTTTTGCATTCAAGATAAAGAAAAGAAATTGAAAAAAAGGAAAAAGAAAAAGGAAATTGTTTGAAGATTTCAAAAAGCAAGTACCCTGAATTAGACTAAAATATAATGAAGTAAAAGAGAATTTGAAAAAATTTACACAAAAGTAAAAAATATAGTAATAAAAATTATCGAAAAATATTTTTAATAAAAATTGAAAATAAAAATGAATTTTTTCTTTCTGTATTCAAGAAAAATAAAAGAAGTGTAAAAGAGAAAAAGAAAAAAGAGGAAAAGAAAGAAGATTGAATAGATGAACCTGCTAACAGATTGAAGTAGGACTGAAATTATTTCATTTTCCCCTAGAAGTCAGTCTATGTAGCTCTTTATAGTCCATAAATTAAGCCGGTGGTGAGACTTGTGTTCTTGAAGAGCGAAGTTGGCCCGGTTGGGCGGGGCTCAGTGTAATGGGTCCGCTCTCCCCTAGATGGCGCTGCTAGCCTACCGGGGTGGATTGTTGCAGGGCTCATACGTGCGTATACGCATGCGCCACCCAGTTACCCAGTATGTTTTCCGGGATTGGCAACCACGCAACCATTCTCTGTCTTCAGCTTTCATCCACTTCCCACTTCTTCACTGTATGTGACCAAGCCCCAGGCAGTATCTCTCTCCCGAGTTTTGTCTCAGATGCGGCTGTTTTCCCCGGCCCCTTACTTCCGAAGGACTGCGGCTTTGACCGGTCCCGCCCCTCTGCGAGAGGGTCTCACCGAGCAATGGCTGAATGAGCAATGGCCGAATGTCGGCTGCACCCAGGAATGCTTGCCGGACCCTGCTGCTGCCGGTGCCCCGAGACTGCGGCCAGGTGCCAGCCCACCCCAGAAAAATTTCGCGAGATAATGTAGCAGCAGCTTTTCAGGGATTATGTTAAATCACAACACCAGGCTTCACCCTTAACGACCTTGTTCCGGCACCAGCGAATGTGGCCATTCTCTGGGGTCTGCTGGCACCAGGTGGCTTCAACAATCTCTACCAAATGTCCTTCCAGCAGTGGAACCGCTTTTCCCCACGTGGCCCGAGAACCTCCCGGACCCCACTCTGCTCCTGGGGATTCGCCCTTCCCACCAGAGCACCGCCAGGTATGGAGCTGCGGAGTTGCAGCCTTCGCGCTCCCCTTGTTCACAGTCTTAATGGAATTTGAACCCTCTCCTTTCTCCCTTTTTAGTTTAGTCCCTGCGGCTGTTTCCAATTTTCCACTTTCTCTCCTGTTGCTTTTTGGGAGGGGTGCTTTTCCCGTATTCTCTCCCCCACCCCCGTCTCTGTCCTCTCTCCACCTGCAAAATCACTCCCTTCCCACGGCTTCTCTCTCCCAAGTTCACCTTTCCATGCCGCGTACCTGCTGAATTCTGTGGTTCAGGTTGTACAGATTGTTGTGTTAATCCTCAGATCAGTTTTCTAGGTGTGCAGGATGGTTTAGTGTTGGTCTGGCTGTATTTCATGGACGTGAGACACACAAAAAACTTCCATGCTGTTCCCCCATCTTCCTTACTACATGTTTCTACCCTTTTTGTTGATGCCATGGTGGGAGCCAGTATGGAAACCACTTGGCACTTACCAAAATGTATTCACTGAGACAAAAGTATTGTCCTTCCGCTGTATGGACAATACTGGAATGCATTTTACATGACAATTCAGACAGTCCAGGGGGATTAAGTCACCCATGTGGTGGCCTGATAACTCATCTTTTTGTTGTTAGTTCTCCTTCTCTTCTGACTCTTCTTCACTCCTGCTCCTTGGATCTCACTCCTCAGAAAGTGCTTACACCTTAGCCTTTGTTTCTAGGGGAACTCAGGTTAAGGACCTGGTTTTTCTCTTTTAGTCTATTAACGTGTTGACTTACACTTATAAAGTTTCTCATGGTAAATTACCCTTGCATTTCTTTGGGTTGACCAGCCTGGTCACAAAGTGGTACTTTAATAAAAATACATTTCTGGAATCCATTTGTTACCATTTGGTTTGGAAATTTCACATCTGTGTTCATGAGTGAGATTGGGGTATATTTTTTCTTTCTTAAACTCTCCTTGTCTGGGTTTGGTGTCAGTGTTATATTAGCCTTATAAAATGAGTTGTAGAATGTTATTTCTTTTTCTGTTCCCTGGAAAAAACATTTGAAGATAAGAAATGGTCTGTTCCTTGAAAGTTTGTAAAATGCACCTGTAAAATTGTCTGGGCCTGGTGTTTGTTTTCAGAAGGATTTATATTGCTGATTAAATTTCTTTAGTGGTTGTAAGATTATATAGGGTTTCTATTTCTCCTCAAGTCAGTTTTGGTCACTTACTCTTTCCTAGGAATTGATATGTTTTAATATACACTTTCAAATTCATTAACATTAAATTTAAATCAAATTTAAAGTTCAATTTATTAATATTTTATCTTATCATTTTGAATATCTGTGGTAATGCTATGCATTTCCTTCTATTTCTAATTTAATTTGTATGTTCTTTTTTCTTTGATTACTCTCACTACTGGTTTATATGTGTAGTCTTTTCAAAAACAAAAAACCCCAAACTTTCAACTTTCTATATCCTTTCCATTGCGTTTTTGTCTTACACTATGTTAGTGTTATTCTTCTGTTCTCTTTATCACTTTTTCAATTGGTTGCCCACCTCATTAATTTTAAACCTTTATTATTTCCTAATACAAATATTTATGAGTGTAAGTTTCCTTTGAAGTAGTGCTTTCACTGCACCCCATTAGTTTTGATATGTAGTATTATCTTTATGATTGCATTCTATGTATTTTTAAACTTCAGTTTGGTTCCTCTTCTTCCCATGAGTAATTTATAAGTTTATTTAAAAATTCCCAGTGAGTTTCAAAAATTATCTCTTTGTTATTGATGGCTAACTTAACTGCATTGCAATTAGAGAATTTTTTTTCTGTCATTTATATATTCTATACAACACTTTGAAATTTGCTGAGACCTATTCTTTAACATACATACATGTATGCATGGCAGTTTAAATATAAATGTTCTGTGTTTGAGACACACATTTTCTAATTATGGGAAACAGGTCCCTAAATATGTGCTTACATCAAGTTTATCATTGAGTTTTTCAAGATCTGCATTTTTTACCTTTTTGTTTGCTTGATCAATTTTCATTGTTATGGTGCGTTTGTCAATTTCTCCCAGTAGTTCCATCAATTTTTGGTCTATATAATTTGATATTATTTCATTAAATATGTGCTAGTTTACTACTATTATACTACACTGGTTCATCAGACTGTGCAGCAGTCCGCCCTTCCCTACATTGTATTTATACTATATAATTGCCTAATTATGTGTTTATATCGCACACAGACTGTAAGTGCTGCAAATTCAGGCAACAAATCTGTCTTATTCATCCAGCACAGTGCTCAATTAATAATTGCCAAATGATGGGATGCATGAATGAACTGAACTCAACCCTACCAATATGGCAAATGATTAATACTGATATAGAACCAGGCTCTCTCGTTTTATGCCAAGTCCTAAATATATGTCAGAATGTCAGATCTGCAATGCATCAGAGGCTAGGTTGCAAATATCCACATCTTGATTTAGTGATCCTCCTCATTTTATAAACGACTAATCTGCTGAGGAATCCTGCTGGTTATAGAATTTTGATGGTGACTCTGTTTCCACTTGGTTGGTAATCATTCTTCCTATCCTTTTTGCTTTTTGAGACTTTTTGCTTTGGAGAAAACACACAGTCAGCAGGTTCTTTCCTTCCCGTGAGGTAATATCAAAGTGCTGATGAAGGAAAAGAGAGAGAGAGGCTTTTCTAAAGGGCAGCAGGAAGGCCCCCTTCCCATTTGTGTCTGGAGAATCTGAGATTAGGTTGGGAGTTTGCTATGAAAGAATCCAAAGGACTTGATTTAGCTTTAAAAGAGTAAAGCCTTAAAGCAGTATTTGTTGCCAAAAGGACTGACTGAAAGAAAGCTCCTCCCTCAGACCCAACTGTAGATTTGGGGAAGTGGGTAACTATTTTAAATCAGTTAAACAAAACACTTCTATTGGGCACCTGTTCTATACAAGGCATTATGCTAAGCATGGTGGTTGCAAAGGTGTATAAGGCGCTTCAAAGAACTGCAAATCTTTGCCGGCAACAGGCCAGGTACAGTTACTAGCAATTTTGGTGAGTCTCAAGCTGCCCTGTGGGTAGCATCGGAGCTCCCTGGCTGTAAGGGCTGGAGCGAGCTCAACAATTTCTTATTTGTGCCATAACTCATTTATATTCATTATTTCTTTTGTTCCTCACAACTGCTCTCAGAGTTAATGTTTATTGATCCGTGTTGTAGATTAGCAAGCTGAGGCTCAGAGAGGGACTCTTTCCACTTGCAGCTTGCCTTGCAGCCCGATCAATAAGGTAATAAAAATATCTAGCGTTTACTATGTTCCTGCTTAGTTGCAGGTGCTATTCTAATTGCTTTGATGCATTACAGCCTTTAATTCTCAAAAATGACTCTGCAAGTGTTGGTAACATTTAATTCCCAATTTGCAGATGATAAAATTGATGTAAAGAGTGATTTAAAAAGGCTAGCAAGGCTAACAAGGGTCAGCAGTAGGATTTGAGCCCACAGAGTCAGACTCTGGGACTTACACATTTAAACCCTAAGGAAGCAACATAATTCTATACAATAATCTTGGACCTGGAACCCCAAGAACTCCATCTTGAGTCCCAAATCTATCTCTGATCTCCTTGCTACGTAAAGTAGGGTCTGTGGACCAATTGTGTTAGCATCATCCAGGAGCTGCTGGAAATGCAGGATCTGAGCTCCATCTCAGACCTATGGGATCAGTATCTTCATTTGGCCTAAATCTCCAGATGATTCACCTGCTCATTGCCTGCCATTGAAGCACTGTCTTATCAACTTGGCCTGAGAAAGATCCCACAGGATCTCTCTCGGCCTCAATTTCTCCCACTGTAAAAAGAAGACGGCATGTGCATTGGCCCCCTCTCGGGGCTGCTGTGCAGATCAAAAGGCAGGAGGTATGTGGAAAGGCGTTGTAAATTGCACAATGTTCTACAGAGGTCAAAGCCAAACAGTGAACCAGAGCATTAAAGCTTTAGAGACAATTCGACAAACAGATAATGCCTTTTATCCCCACGGCCTGGCTGCGCAGGAACTCGCAGTGCTGTGTGTTATGCAAAATAACCAGACAGAAGAAATGCCTTTTACAAGCAGTTCCTGGAAATTTCGAGCTTTATCAAGGAATTTGGTTTCTCCAGTTCACTGCCTAGTGAAAATAGCTGTGACTTAATAAGCTCCAGATGTCGACACAGTCACTCACCTTCCCGTTGCATGGATGCGTTTCATACTGAATTTCACCTAAGGAATTTTAGACTTTAAAGATAATCAAAAACACTGCTAGCTTCCCTTTGGGATTCTTGCTGATTTGGGAGATCAAAGATGTCCCAACAACACAACGAATGTCGACAAAGTTAGGTTTCTTTGCCTGCAAATGAAAAGACGAACACAGCGTAACAATGGCCATTTTAGCACTTTTGTCCCAGGTCTGTTCAAAGCCGGTTCTCTTCTCACATATTTTTATTACCACCTCCCCACCCCCCACCGCTGCCTTCTTCCCCTCGTGCTATCCGTGAACGTGGTCGGTGTGCTAACAACATTAGCTTCTGTTTCAAATACAATTAAATGGATGCCCTTGCTGGTTAATTCTTGGCATACCTAAAAAATACTTTCTCCACGTCTAGGAAAAGTATGAGATGTTTAAATTCCAAACAATGAACGATTCCCGAGGGCATCTCACTTGGAGTTTGGTGGGATGGGAATCTGGCCCAAAGGAAAGGCACCCCCCACGGTGGCCCCTCACTTTTTCCGGAGGCGGCCTGATTTGACTTTCGGTGAGGGGCAGAGAAATAACATAACTCTTGACTTTCGAGAGAGTCCCGCACTCTTGCAGACCCACATCTAGCCCAGGCTGTTTTCATTACACACTCACTGGAATGCATGGGATCTGCTGCGGGTCTCCAGGGATTTACACAAAGCCCAAAGCAGGAATGGCAGAAATCTGACTTTCAGAGCCTCTGCCGCCACTCATCTGTTTGCTCTTGTGCCTTTTCCCCCTTCTCTAAAGAAACTATCCAGGGAAGTAGTCTCAAAATTGTTTTTAAAAAAAATTCTTTTTGATATTTATTCATTTTTGAGACAGAGCATGTGACAGAGTGCGAGGGTGGGGGGAGGGGCAGAGAGAGAGGGAGACACAGAATCCCAAGCAGGCTCCAGACTCTGAGCTGTCAGCACAGAGCCCAACGCAGGGCTTGAACCCATGAAACCACAAGATCATGACCTGAGCCAAAGCAGGATGCTCAGCTGGATGCTGAGCCACCCAGGTGCCCCTGTCTCAAAATTGTTTCAAAGGGTCAGACAAAAAGCATATAACCTCACTGAGGCTTTTTTTCCCCCAGGCACACGGGTATCTTGTGGACATGGCCGTTTGCCCCAAGATGGAGGTGTGAAAGTGGAAAGCTTACTTACTGTTTGGGCTTGGGTTTGCATCCTGCTCTGCACCGAGCAGAGCTTGCATCCTGCTCGCTTGCACCGAGACTGGGCAGTTACTAGCCCCCTCGAGATTCTGTTTTTTTTTTTTTTTTCTATCGTTAAAAAGGGCAGCCACATCTTAGAGGGAGCTTATGCAGAGGACACGGGCCTCTGGCTCATGCTATGGATGCTCTGTGGATTCCACTAAGAAGATATTGTCTCCTTCCATGTAGAAAGCCACCCCCATCAAGCTTTATTTTGAGTTATACTATTTGGAAAATATTTAAGAAGGAAAACAAAGAGTTGGTCTATTTAAGGAGCAGGCTAGATCATGCTGAGAACCAGGGTCTACAGCGGTGACTATTCCCAGTGGGAGTTCAGACCCACAGAATTCATTTCAACCAGTATGTGCTGTGCGTCTCTCCAGGGCACAGCAAGTTACAGGAGTGAATGAGCCACACCTGGGCCCTATGGTCAAGGTTAATGGGAGGAAATAAGGAATTAAACAGAATAGTATGAGAAATACCACAAGGAGGGAAGCATAGGTCCTAAAGATAACTGCTGAGACCTGAAAGGCAGGGGGACAGTTTCCCAGAGGTAGTGATATTCTAGATGTGACCTCAGACTGGGGGGGGGGGGGAGGGGGGGACACAGGTGCACAAACCTGGAAGTGACACCAAGCAGGACTTTTTCTGGAAGGTGAGAGAAGTGCCATGAGGAGGTGCAGGGCTTGGGGAGGGAGGACTATGACAGAAGAGAAGGCCCAGGAGAGGGCAGGCCCCATCTGAGAGGATTATAAACCAGTTTAGGAAGTTTGGATAAATCTGAGGGCAATTGGGAGCCACTAAAGAGCATAAAGAAGCAGAGTAACATTATCAGGTTTATATTTTACCCAGACCTTGCCTTCTGTGAGCTCAGCTTACAAGCAGGTTCTTCCATGAGCCCCTAAAGGCCCTTGTGCTCTTATCCACCGGCTGGCAGCTGCCTCTTTCCCACTTTGTATGCCTCCCAAGGGCAGGGACTGGGTCTGCTCACCCCTAAACCCGCTGGCCCCAACAGAGTGTCTGCATGAGGCAGGAGCTCAGTACATTTCCTGAGTGATTTAAAACGAGAAGAGCACACAGCTCAGGGAAGAGTAGCAGGCATGGGCATGAGCACTTAGCCAACGGTAGGTCAGTAAATCTGTATAGTCCCGTGAAGTAGGTACCTTTTTTGTCTCTGATGATTGATGAGAAACCAAGGCATAGAGAGGTTAAGTCACTTGCTCAGGGTCACACAGCTAGTAAATAGCTGACCTGGGAGTTGAGCTCACGTTGTCTGGCTGTAGGGTCTGTCCTTCCCCTGATGAAAGAAACTCACCGGGCGTCTGGCTGTTTGCCCAGACAAGAGCTAGTGTCTCTGTGTGATATTCTGCATTACCTCTCTGCCATGCCTTCCTCCTGTCCCAGTTGAGGGGCCTACCTGGACACTGTGGAGGTACTGCAGGAGAGAGGGAGTCGCACGGTGTCCTGGACAGGACTTGGCACCATCAGCAAGACCTCTTGGAGAAGCAGGGCCCCTCCCTCTGACAAGCTAAATAGAATCAAAGGCTTTTGAAGGTGAAAGTGCAGGAAGCCCTGTGCCCAGTCTGGAAATGCTGAGCAAAGCCAGCACAACTGTGGACAGTAAGACTATATGGCTGGAAGGGCCGGTCAAGTTTCCCTCAAGTATCTAGGTTATTTGAGTTCTGTGCATCCACACAGGCAGTCTCCCATCCGACCACAGGGCCACCGTGTTATTCCTTCAGGCCCCCTCTTGTACCTTTGCTCATGCCTTTGCTCATTCTGTTCCTTCTACCTGGGATGTCTTCTTTCCCAGTCTGGCTCATTCCGACTTGTCCTTCAACACTCAGTTCAAATACCCATTGGTTTCTTCATGCACCGCCTTCATGTGCCACTGTCATCTCCTGGTGGGGACTCCTCATTGCCTGTGAGTCTCCTAGCTGGCTCCCCGCTTCCTCTCCTGCACCTACATTGGACTCTGTACATGGCAGCCCACGGGATGGACAAAGCCTCTCTCCTTGACCAAGCTCTAGCCAGGCCCCTCTCAGCCTGCCTTAAGTGAGAATCCTGGTAGGCCACCTGAGCAAGAATCCATGCCCTTGATGCCTTCTCTTAGTGATTTCCATCCACTGATCCCCTCACACTGCTCATAGGCTATAAATCCCCACTCAGCTCTGTTGTGTTGGGAGTTGCACTCTTTTCCCCCCTCCAGCAACAGTCTTGAATAAAGTCTTCCTTATCATCTTAATAAGTATCAGAATAACTTTTCTCTAATAGTATTCTGTCGAGATGTGAAGTCAGTCTTACGATAAAACCCAAAGTCCTTACCACGATCCCCTGAGCAGGGCTAGTCCCCCACGAGGCCTCTGATGTCATCTGTACACGCTCCACCAGTCACTCGTGTTGGCCACGCCGGGCTCTACTCTTCTTTGGATCCTCAGCTTTCCACTTTTGTGCCTGTTCTTCCTTCTTCCAGGAATAAGCTTCTCCAGCTCTTCTCCTACTCTCGCCCTTGCTTTATTCTGGCCCCTCGTCAAATGCCACCGCTTCGGAGCAGCCTTCCCTGGTTTCCCACCTAACCCGGAGCCCCTGCAATTCTCTAATCCCTCAACTCTCATTTGTTTCCTTCACATCACATATTCATATCTGTGTTATGTTTCTGTGGTATAGTCTGTCCTCCCAGGAGAGCAGGATTTCATCTGCCTAGCTCACTATTGTATCGACAGTGCTGAGAAAAATGTCTGGATTATAGTAGGTGCTCATTAAATGTTAGCTGATGAGTCATTCAACAAATGTATTTGAGCACTCCACCAGGTAGGGAGGGGGAAGGAAACAGAATTACCTTGTACTCTGATGGCTCAAATGAAGCACCTTTGGGAGGTCTGTGGTTTCAAAATAGGGTGGGGGTTGGCGCCTGAGTGGCTCAGTGAGTTGAGTGTCCATGTCTTGATTTTGGCTCAGGTTATGATCCCAGGGTTGTGGGATTGAGCCCCATGTTGGGTTCTGCACTGAGCATGGAGCCTGCTTGAGTTTCTCTCTCTCTCTCTTTCCCTCTCTCTCCCTCTGTACCTCCTCTAAAATAAAAACAAAACCAACCAACCAACCAACCAACCAAAATAAACAAAATAAGGTAGAAGTGGAGAAGAAACACCCCGGGGTCTCTCTCTTCTCACTCCCTGATCACTATGGCTCTAACCCAGCCAGCTACAAAATCCCAGGGAAGCAGTCCGCAGGAGCTGGTCTTCTGAAATAAAGAGGAAGACCCAGAACAGATGTGAGGCATGATGGTGAATATCGAATAATCATCAAGTGCCCAATGTGTACCAGGCCCTCTGCTTAGCACTAGGGATACAGAACAGAGTAGGATACAATTTCTTCTCTCTCTTGCCTATGGGAAAGCCTTATTTAGATACAGATGCTTCTACTATGTGCTCAGAGAACTCAGAAAAATCTCTATCAGCAAATTTTGCCTTACATGTTTTATACTGGATTGCATCTATGTGTCTACTAATGTCATTTTCTCCAGCGTGAGCTCAGTGAACTCAAGTGGCTAGACTTTATTCACTGGATCAGTTAGTTACTGCCACAATCATGCTGCATAACAAACAACCATACAGCTGGTTTGATTAACCTAACTATGACTTTTCCTTAGTCATTACCGATTCTGAAAAATGTCAGCAAACCCAAACTTAATGTTAAAATTTCATGTTCCTGTAAGGGTTCCATTTGCCCAGATGTCACATCATCCAGGTGACCAATTCCTGATTGCCACATGACTCAACTATTTCCCTTGTCCCTTGTTCATTTTTATTTTTTTCTTTTTAAATTTCTTAATGTTTATTTGAGAGAGAGAGAGAGAGAGAGAGAGAGAGAGAGAGAGAGAGAACACAAGTGGGGGAGGGGTAGAGAGAGAGGGAGACACAGAATCTGAAGCAGGCTCTAGGCTCTGAGCTGTCAGCACAGAGCCTGATGCGGGGCTTGAACTCTGGAACTGCAGGATCATGACCTGAGCCAAACTCGGACGCTCAACTGATTGAGCCACCCAGGTACCCCTCATTTTTTTTTTTTTTAAATTTTTTTTTTTTCAACGTTTTTTATTTATTTTTGGACAGAGAGAGACAGAGCATGAACGGGGGAGGGGCAGAGAGAGAGGGAGACACAGAATCGGAAACAGGCTCCAGGCTCCGAGCCATCAGCCCAGAGCCTGACGCGGGGCTCGAACTCACGGACCGCGAGATCGTGACCTGGCTGAAGTCGGACGCTTAACCGACTGCGCCACCCAGGCGCCCCGTACCCCTCATTTTTAATTTTTCTATCCCCTTGTTCATTTTCTATAAAAAGTTGCCATTTTCCCCCTGTCTTGCATTTCTGTGGACCCTTGAGAATGGAGAGTGACAACTTCATGAAATGTTAAAGTTTGTTTTATCACCTAAATTGTCTTCATTTTTTTAAAACAAGCCTCGATGACCTATAATAAGTGCTTATTGAGTGCACACAGCTGAGTGTTGTCTACAGGCTGCTCATAGAGCCTAGGCTTGGTGAGATAGCTTTGCTCTGTTCCATGTGTCTTTGGACCAGTAGACTAGACTAGCCTTGGGATGCTCTTCTCACAGCAAAGGCAGAGTGGCTAGAGGCTAAACAGAAAAACATAAGGCCCTGTAGGGCCCATGTTTGGAGCTAACACCCCATCATGTCTGCTGTATTCTTCTGGCCAGAGAAAATCACATGGTCAAACCCAAATTGGAGAGGCAGATAAATCCATTCTACCTCACAAGCAGAAAGAAGCACAAAGTCACATGGTAAAAGGCATGATGACATGGAGAGGGGACAAATTGGGATGTGGCAATCTGCCACATCAACTTTTGTATCTCCAGTGCTTGATGTATGTATGTATGTATGTATGTATGTATTCAGTACGTGATGCTGGCCTGAAATGAGAAAACTAAGCCAAGAATGATTAAGTAACTTGCCCAAATAGGTTGACCATGATCAGGACAGGGAGACAGAAACTGTATGATAGGAAGGATTCAATAAGAGGCATAAAGCTGGGAAGGGTTTTCCCAATGGTTTAGGCCAAGTCCCTCATTCTCCAGATGATTCCCTCATTCTCAGGAATCTGAGAGATGAAATTGCTCACTCAAGATCATGCAGCCCATCGTGACAGAGCTTGCTGTACAATGAAAATGACCTGTACTCTGTGCTCTTCTGGGTTCGTCTGGTGTGTTGTGAACCCATGAGCTGAAGCTAGTTGAGATTAATCATTAGTGTGATGGGATGTGGGTTTTCTCTCTCTTCACTGTCCTTTCATGAATTAGCATACAAACAGGGACTCAGAGTTGAAGCCCTTGGATATTAAATGTCAGGCAATGCAGTTAGAGGATGTCCGTCTTGGCAGTGTGAAGGTCTGCCTTTCTGGAAAATGTTCCACTTACAAGATCAAAAGAACTCCTTCCCCAGGCAGACCCCCAATATAACCCCAGTTCCACAACCCTACTGATGGAGGCTGGATCTGGCAGAGTTTATTATTAAATTCTCTTACTGTTAGTCAGCCAAGCACACTCAGAGAGCCCAGGCTAATGCACAAAAGGGTCCTTTATTTTATGTTCAAGTCCCATCTTCCAGCACTTACAGAGCACACGTGGCATTGGAAGCTGTAGAAGGGACTCTGCCTTTTTTAAACTCAGCCTCTGACTTTCCCCTCTATGGGCATAGACCCCTTTATCTCACCTGCCGAGGTGGCTTTCCTTCTCATGGGGTCTAGAAGATAAAAACTTCTTTTTCTTAAACCTCTCTCTTCTGCCCTTAGACTTGTGGATAGAACATTTGCCAGGCATTTACATCACTTATGCTGATGTTAGGCTAAAATAGCTCCTGGATCTGCCTCTGCTTTACCAAAAGTCCTCTTTTTATTTTGGCTGTATTTAAAGGCATAGCTAGGCTTTAATATCGTGTGTGTAAGTGTGGGTGTGGAGCCAGGCCAGAGTGGTGATGGAGGTGGTGGTGATACTGGTGATGAGGTGATGGCGGTGGTGGTGATGGTGGGAACTGATGGTGGTGATGGTAGTGGTACAGTGATTGGGGTGATGGTGGTGATGGTGGGAAGTGATGGTGGTGATGGTGGAGGTGATGATGGTGATGATAGAGGTGATGGAAGTGATGGTGGGAAGTGATGGTGGTGATGGTGATGATGGTGGAAGTAATCATGGTGACAGTGGGAGTTGATGGTGGTGATGGTGGAGGTGATTGTGGGGATGGTGATGGTACTTGAGGAGGTGATGGTGGGACCAGTGGTGATGTTGGTAATGATTGGGGTTGGTGGTTGGTGGTGCAGTGGCAACGCTGATTAGTGCGAAACTGCAACCTTTCTCTACTTTTGGTGTGGATTTCATGGTCTTGTTTTCACATTGTATCACTTAAAAAAGAGTCATACTCTCAAAAATCATTTGTTGTTACTAGCTATGCCTTTAATTACAGTCAGTTATGTCCATAAATTATTTGAAAGATTACTGGAAAGCTGCAAGTTTGAGAGAATGTGCTTGGGGAAACAGCTTCCTTGTTGAACATCTTTGGGTCTCTATTTCTTTATCTTCAATCTGGCCTCAAGCCTGTGAATGCATGGAACAAACCTGATAATGTGTGTGAAAAGTCACAGGAATAATAACAATGACTATTTGGTTAGCATCTATTCAGTGATAGTATTGGAAACCCACATATATTATTTATAATTCTACATATTTATGTATTTTTATTTACTTTTTATTTTTTGAGAAAGGGGAGGTTAGAGGGCGAGGGAGAGAGAGAATCTTAAGCATGCTCAGCATGGAGTCTGATACAGGTCTCCATCTCACTACTGTGAAGTCATGACCTGAGCTGAAATCAGAAGTCAGATGCTTAACTGACTGAGCCACCCAGGCACCCCATTTATTGATAATTGTAAAACCATCCTGAAGAATTGGTTTGTCCTATTTATTTATTTTCACTTTGATTTTATAGGTTTATGAGTATATTTAAATGACATAAAATGGCATTGATTTAAGAATTAGGTAAACCCAAACCAAAACAAAACAAGAATGTAGCCCAAAGTGGAGCCAGCGGAAAGGCTGAAAGGCTTGCACAATGACCTCCTTGTAATTTCCTCCTCCTGTGCGTTTCCAGGGCCACAAATTGGACACATCTTTCTAGCAGCTATTTTGAAAAGGAAAAGTTGGTTAGTGACACAACTCAGCTTCCTTCAGAGAAAAGCTTACTGGCTGTTTGGTAGATCAGAAGCCCTGTTGGTGACCTGCAGGCCACCTTCTCAGTGACTGGGGAGCCAGGTGGGAGCAAGGGCCTCTCTGCCTGTGACACTTGTGTTCGTCTCACTGCCTTGTGTTCCCATTCCTCCACTCTGTAAAGGGGGGCAGCCGATGTTACAGAGTGAGGCCAAATGGGGCTGGTTCTAACTTGTCTTTCCAAAGAGAAGCCCCTGGCTGGCTTATATATGTATGGCAAGCAATGTGAAATCTATAAAAGGTTGGATGCTTAGGATTTGTCCTCAGGTTTGGGTAAGACACACACGACCACCCATCCCTGCTGCCTTGGGGTTTGTTGTTGTTGTTAAACCTTGGGGTTTAAACAGTGTCCTAGTATAGCAACCAACTGCTAGAGAAGGCTCAGGGCAGGGGGAGTGTGCAGAGGGTGAGGCCAGTGAGAAGAGAGAGGGCGCCTGGGCGCCTCTCCATTCTGAGGGATACAGATGTTTAACTGCCTTTCCCACTAATCCCTGGAAATCCTAACACTTGTGGAATGAGGAATTTCTCACTTACGGGAGAAGACTGAAACCTCCTGGCTGGTGTGTGAAGGCACATGCTAAATGATGCGTGAGCAGATAAGAAAGTGATCCCAGAGGTGGGAGATGCCAACGCTCTGTGCTTTGTGTCTTCTTGTTTAGAATTCTTTCTCGGAGACACGATACGATCTCCAGGTTCTGTTTATCACTGTCAGCTCGAGATGAGGGAAATGCTTGTGTTCTCCATGCAGCTTTAATTTTATCCCTCTTCCCCAATGCTCTGGTCCCCCACCTTAACGACATGTCCATTGAGGGGTGAGTGTGCTGGGATGATAATAAGACAGTGGTGTTTGCCAGAGAGTCACTGGGTGCCACAGACACCACAGTGATGCTGCACTGCATCACCTTCTTTGCTCATCCTGACAGGAACTATTATCATCTCCAAGTGTACGTGAAGAAAGTAAGACATCAGGAGGTTATAGAAACTGTGTAATGTCACGTGGCTTAGATGTTGCATGGCTGAGATTCGAACCCGAGACCATCTGATTCCAGAGCTCACAGGCTGAACCACTAGTGTTTGTAAACTTCTCTCAAAAGAGAAATAGGAGGTTGGTGTAGTACAGGGTTCAGGACCTTATTTGATGGTGGTTGTGCCATAGATAGTTGTGAGACCCTTGGTAAGGATGCCATCCTATAGGACTCAAATCTTTCACCCTTAGAGGGACACTGTCGTTCTAGATATTCTCTAAGGTACCTTTCAGCCACTGGTGATTCTAGAATGATATCTATGATCAAGAGCTAGAATAAATTATTGCCTTTTTAAAAATGGGCGTGGCTTCTTAGAAGGAAGCATTGGCTTTGAGATTAGGACCGTGATCTCATTTAGGAGGTTGATGTTCAGCATGGAGTTTAGGGCTTTAGAGTCTTCGGACCAGGATCCAAATCCTGGCTCCATCATGAGGTTTCTGCAATTCATTCTATCTCTCTAGGCCTCAGCTTCCTGATCTGTAGAATGAGGATAACAAACCTTTTCTAGAGAGGATCCATGGATGCCTCAACTACAATGGCGAGCACATAGTATTGTGTCCTCCTTGAGGGCGAGACTATGCTTTATGTATTTCTGCCAGGCTTGGGGTTGGGGTTCAGTTGATTTCAAGAGGAGAAAAAGGCAAGTGTGCCTTTCTCTGAAAAAGCAAAACAAAACAAAACAAAGAAACAAAACAAATGAACAAACGAAAAAACCAATCAGGGTGTGTTTCTCCTTTGTTGGAGGTGGATAGGGTATGTTTCCTGGCTCCAATATCTCCTCTTGGCCAGGGTTTGACCTGTCCTCAAAAGATCACTCCCTCAGTGCAGAGGACTATGTTATCTCCTGCTATACCAACTGAATCATGCTCACATAAACAGACATAGCATACAGTGCCTCTGGCTTTGATCATGGAAGAAGGATTTGAGATGGACTGTTCTTTCTTTGACTTTACATCAAGTGGCCATGTTGTGCTTACTAGACTGCCTTCCACACACTCCTGGGCACTGGCTTACTTGGGTAGGTTTTCTTCTCTGGGTTCCCCATATTGAGATGTCATCTTGGGAGACACCTGCTCTGGAGTCATACACACCTTGGTTGGGTCCTGCCTGTTACCAACTTTCTGAGCCTCAGTTTCTTCCACCACAAAAGGGGGTGATAAGAGTACCTGCCTCCCAGGTCTATTATGAAGTTCAAATGGAGCCCAGTACATGGCGAGGGCTCAAGAGTGATAAATACTTTTGTTTCGGGTCCCCTTTGCCTGCCACCGTGGGGACTCGTCATCACTAAGTAGACAGAGTGATGGCAGGAAAAGGAATGAGGGCTCTGGCTTGCTTTTAAGCTGTGCCAGCCACTCTCACCTGGAGTTGAATTTGCAGTTAAACTAACAAATGCTGAGTGCTGTAAGTGCACCCATGACTTCTAACCATTGGCATTTCGGACCTGGGATGGACTTAGTGATCATGTACTCTATCCTCCTTTTGGAGTTGGGAGAAGTGAGTGACAGACCAAACAATCAATGACAAAAAACCAAACAACCAACAAAAACCAGTAGTTTAAATAAGATATGAGATTGTTTGTTTGTTTGTTTTTTTTTGTTTTCCCATAAACATCAGCAGCCCAGGGCTCAAATAGTAGCTCCTTGATCACCAGTGAAAAAGGCTCCTTTTGCATGTTGCTCTCTCATCCTCAATAAGACTTCCACTTTGCAGTCCAGAGATGGCTGTTTCAGCTCTAACTATCACAACTTTAGCCTCCAGAAAGGAAGAGAAGGACATAGAATGGCACAAACATTCCACTTAAGTATACACCATGGATGCTATGCGAGCCATATCATACATACATAAGGATTTCCATACATGAGGGTCACATAAGCCATATTAACTTACATCCCATTGGTTAAACTTCCTCACATGTGCATATCTAGCTGCAAGGGAGCTTGGGGACTATACTATTTGTTGTGGTAGTTACATACGCAGCCGATATTTGGACGTTCTGTTGTGGAGAAATAACAAGAGAATGCATCTCAGGGGACAACCAGCAGGCTCTGTCACACTAAAGTAACACACCTACTTTACTGTAGAGTTCAAGTACAGATGCATTTCCTCCTCAAACCACACCTTCTCTGTGCCATCACAGATTTGGATTACATTTCTCTTAGGTTCTTAATACAATTTCATGAAAAATTCTAATCACAAGGGGTAGCATCTGACAACCTCTGTATTCGGATGCATGGGTCACGGTATGGACAGAGAGTGGGGGAGAATGAAGTGGGGGAGAGAACCAGGGCCAGCGGTGACACAAATGCCTTCTGTCTGACCGAGACCCTCAGGTGGAGGGCCTTAGAGCAGGACAGAGGAGCTGTACTGCCCCCTGCTGAGGCAACAAGGGGAAATGAGGTTCCACAGCACTGAGAGAAAAGGATGATCACTTCTGGAGGAAAGCATACATGTGTAAAAACTGTCTAATCTGTAAATGTAAAATGATTTGTTGCTAAGATAGGTAAGTGGCCTGAACTCCGGCAGGCAGCCAGAGCAGCCCCAGTCACCTAAAAAGGTAGTCAGAATGTTGGGAAACGCCAAAGGAAGAGGGTCTGGACCCAGAATTAACAAAAGGGCAGAACTGTGGAGCCTTCAGAGTGTGTTTCAGTCTCTGTATGTGAGGGGTGTGTGTGTGTGTGTGTGTGTGTGTGTGTGTGTGTGTGTGTGTGTGTGTGAAAGAGAGAGAGAGAGAGAGAGAGAGAGAGAGAGAGAGAGAAATGTGGTGGGGGGAGTAGAGACAGAAAACAGATATGAGGAAGGAAAGCAGAGATAAAAATGGAAAACTAAGAGGGAGGAGAGTATAGGGAGGAAAGGAAAGAAGGCATTTGAGAGATGATAGAAAAGGAAGGAAGGAAGGAAGGAAGGAAGGAGGGAGCTAAGGGAGAAAGGGAGGGAGGGAGGAAAGGAGAAAGGGAGGGAAGGAAGGGAGAAAGGGAGGAAGGTAAGGTAAGGGAGGAATGGAGAAGAAGTAGAATGGAAGGAGGGAGAGAAGGAAGGAAGGAAGGGAGAGGTGTGTTTACCTGTGTGTGCAGGAAATAGCTGAGTAACAAGGTATCACAAGCCTCTGCTCTAACTTAATATCAAAATCCAGCTTCTCCAACACATACCAGATCTAACGACAGCACCCCAGGTCCCAGGTAGCAGTGGGGACTCACTGGAGTTTCCTCCCTTTCTGCTCTCCTGGGCACTGTGGGTCCTGATCCTGCATGACCCCCATCTCACCCTATCTTCACCCTCGTGAAATCCTGGAGCCTCTCGGGCAATTGCAGAGTTGTTTCACCCATGTCATTGGCCGTGCCTTGGCCGTGGAGACCAGGGGCTTCAGTCTGCCATGTGTTTTCAGCGTGCTGGCTGCCTGAGAACACACATCTGTCAACCTTCACATCAGAGAACAAAAGCTTGGGTCTGACATGAGAAGGACAGCAAAAGAGCAGTCCTGACCTGACTGCCATGTGGCGTTCCTAAGCGTGCAGAGATTCGGCCTGGAAGATATGCACAGTACTTGAAAGAAGTCTTTTATCCAGGCAAGAGGGGATAAACACATCTGTACAGCATTGATTCCTCTCCCCCCCCCCCAGCTACCCCCCCCCACCCCCCCCCCACCCCCCCGCCTTTCTTTCTGGGATTTGGAGCTGGGCTGGGGAAGGAACAATGAAAACATTTGAAACATCTGACACTGAGTTGGGGTTGTGGGTAGGCAGTATTTGGGGGGAAATGAAAGGTGAAATGCCAAATTTAGTTTGGCTCTTCTTTCTTTCTGGCGCCATTTTTCTCTCTTATATTCCACCCGTATTTTCCTTTTAGCACCAGTGGGGGGGGGGGGGGTGGATCGTGTAACATTCCTACTTAGCACATACATAGCTTGCCTTGTCTTGAAAGGGAAACATACACTGACAACAGAAACCTCACAACCTCCCGAGTGGGAGACAGCCTTAGGATTCTGGCTTCCAGGGTATTTATTTTGGTTACTGTTTAGTGTACTGAACACCAACCAGGATCCCTTGACTCACAACTGAAATGGGATCAGTATCCAAAGGCATGATATCTCTGCTGAAAACACACAGATTGTAACTTATACAAGAGCAAACGATTGTATTTAAGAAGCAACAAGTCATTTGTACAAGGATGGGGCCAAGTATATTCCTGTGTCAGGAAGAGTTTGGGATGTTACGTTCCGGAAGAGGTTGGCCTGCTTTATTGAGGGCCACCACACAGCCCACTAGTGCAGCTGGGTCTCTGCTGTGGTCTACCAGGTGTCCCGGAAAAGGGATAGGTGTAGCAGGTCGGAAGAGAAAAATTACGAAGTTTATCACCCAAGACTTCTAAGACCTGACCCTATTCGTGTGGTTATGTGTTGAAGCAGACCTTGGTTCACACCCAGGTGTTTTATCTCAGAGCTGAATGGCTTTTGGAAACTCAACCAAACTTTCTGAGTGTCTTATTCTTTGTTTTCAAAAATAGGATGTTGTGAGATATAAATGAACATATAATATATAGGTTTAAAAAAGTGTGATATAATAGGAACTGGTGCTAAATAATCTATATTTTCTTATTTCCTACGAGTGTGTCCTCAACTATATTCTAAGCTTCTGGAGTGTGTATACACTAATTTTTGGGATTTCTGTATTTAACTTTAGTGCTTCGTAAACTTCCATCAAAAATTTCCCACTAAGTGTGCCTTGCTTGATTATAATAAACTTTTCCCCCCTTTAAGATAACATTTTTGATGTCTTTTTTTTTGCGGGGGGGATGTCCTCCCTAACCTCCTAAAGTCTTTTTTTTTTTTTCAAATAACAGTTTAAAATATAATGCCATAATGTTCACCTTTTTAAAGTGTACATTTCAGTGGTTTTTATATATTCAGACTTGTGCATCCATCATCACTATCTAATTCCGGAACATTTCATCCACCAAAATAGAAACCCCGTACCCATTCTCCATCCCCTCTACCTCCCCTTGCAGGTCCAGGCAAACACTACTGTATTTTCTATCTCCATATATTTGCCTATTGCAGACATTTTATATAAATGGAATCATACAATATGTGGTCTTTTGTGATTGGCTTCTTTCACTTGCCATGATGTTTTCAAGGTTTATCCATGATGTAACCTGTATCAGTAGTTCATTCCTTTTAATGACCAAATAATATTCCATTTTATGGATAGACCACATTTTGATTATTCATTCATCAGTTGATGAACATTTGGGTCGTTTCCATTCTTGGCTATTATGGATAATTTTCTAAGAACATTCATTTACAAGATTTTGTGTGGACATGTTTTCAATTCTTTTGGGCACACATCTAGGAGTGGAATTGCTAGGTAATGTGATAACTCAATATTTAACTTTTGAGGAACCGCCAAGCTGTTTTCTAAAGTGGCTGCACTATTTTATATTCCTGTAAGCAATATATAAGAGTTCCAATGTCTCCACATCTTTGCCAGTATTGTCTATGGGCTATTGTCTATTTTTTAAAATTATATCCATCCTAGTGGGTGTGAAGTGGTATTTCATTATGGTTTTGATCGAATTTCCCTGATGACTAATGATTTTGAGCATCTTTTCACATGCTTATTGGCCATTTGTATATCTTGGTTGAAGAAATGCTTCTCTAAATTCTTTACTCATTTTTAAATTTAATAGTCTTTTTATTATTGATTTATGATTTTACAAATATATTCTGGATACAAGTCCCTTTTTCAGACATATGGTTTGCAATTTTTTTCTCCTATTGTATGGCTTGTCTTTTTGCTTGCTTGATAGTAGCCTTTAAAGCACAAAATATTTAATTTTAATTTTAATGTTTTCTTTTTTCAGTTGTGCTTTTTGTATCATCTTTAAGAAAACATTGCCTAATTAAAGGTCATGAAGATTTACTGCTATGTTTTCTTATAAGAGTTTCATAAATTAAAAAATAGTTTTAGCCATTACATTTAGGTCTATCACCCATTTTCAGTTGACTTTTGTATATAGCATGAGGTAGACATCTAATATCATTATTTTACATATGATGTCCAGTTGTCTCAGACCATTTGTTGAAAAGACTATTATTTCTCCATTTAATTCTCTTGACATCCTTGAAAATCAATCGACTATAAATCTAAGGATTTATCTCTAGTCTCTCAATTATACACCATTGATCTATATATTGATTTTTATGCCAGTAGCAGACTGTCTTGATTACTGTACATCTGAAGTTTTAAGATCAGGAAGTGTGAATACTTCAACTTTGTTCTTTTTTTTCAAGATTGTTTTTGCCATTCTTGGTCCATTAAATTTTTATATGAATTTTATTATCAGCTTCTTAATTTCTGCAAAAAGGGCATTTGAGACTTTGATAGGGATTGCATAGACCCTGTAGATCAACTTGGAGAGTATTACCATCTTAGTAATAGTAAGTCTTCCAATCTATGAACATGGTTTGTCTTCCACTTATTTAGTTTCTTTCATTTCTTTCAATAATGTTTTATAGTTTCCAATGTTCAAGTTTGTGCTTATTTTGTTAATTTTATTCCTAAGTGTGTGTATTTATTTATTTATTTAAGGATATTATACATGGAATTGTTTTCTCAATTTCATTTTGGACTATTTACTGCAAATTTATAGAAATACAACTTATTTTTGTATACTGATGTATCATGTAACCTTGTTAAACTCATTTATTAGTTCTAATAGCTTTTTAGTGTATTCCTTGGGATTTTTTATATGTAAGATCATGTAATCTGTGAATAGAAATAACTTCTTTCTTTCCTAGACAGGTGCATTTTTTTTCTTACCTAACTGCACTAAGAGACTTCAACATAGTGTTGAATAAAAATGGTGAGTTCACATCCTTGTCTTTCTTCTGATCCTAGGGAGAAAGCATTGTTTTTTCACTAGTAAGTGTGATGTTAACGGTGGGCTATTCATATATGCCCTTTATCAGATTGAGAAAGTTACTTTCAATTTCTAGTCTGTTGAGTGATTTTATCATGAAAGGGTATTGGAGTTTATGAAATACTTTTTTTTTTCTGTATTTATTAAGATGTTCATGTGTTTTACTTAATTACTATTGTGCATTTCACTGATTTTCATATGCTGATTTCATATATTGAACTATTCTTGAATTACTGGGATAAACAAATTGGTTATGATGCATAATCCTTTTTATATGTGGCTAAATTCTATTTACTAACATTTTTCAGAATTTTTGTGTCTATATTCATATGGGAAATGTCTGTAGTTATCTGTCTTGTGAAACCTTTGGTTTTGGTATCAGGGTAATACTGGCCTCCTAAAATGAGTTGAGAAGTATTTTCTCATCTTTGAAAGAGTCTGTGAAGGATGGATATTAATTCTCTATGTATTTGGTAGAATTCACCTGTGACGCTATCTGGGCCTGGGCTTTTCACTGTGGGACTTTTGATTATTAATTTAATTTCTCATTATAGGTATATTCAAATTTCTATTTATTATCCAATCAATTTCTGTAGTTGTGTCTTCCTTGGAATTTTTAAAATTTCATTTATATTATCTTATTTGTTGGCAAACAATTGTTCATATTATTACTGGAGAATCCCTTTTATTTCTGTAGGGTAGATAATGATGTCCCCTCTTTCATTTCTGATTTTAATAATTTGAGTATCCTGTTTTTATCTTGGTCGGTCTAGTTAAAGGTCTGTTATTTTTGTTATCTTTTCTAAGAAATAACTTTTGGCCTCACTTTCTCTCTACTGTTTTCTATTCTCTTTTACATTTATTTCCACTCTAGTCTATTATTTCCTTACTTCTGCTTGTTTTGGGTTTAGTTTGCTATTCCTTTTCTAGTTTCTTAAGGTGTAAGTTTAGGTTATTGACTTAAAGTCTTTCATTTTCCTTTTTAAAAAAATTATCTTCTTTGAGAGAGAGAGAGTGTAGGAGGGTTAGAGAGAGAGGGACATAGAGAATCCCAAATAGGCTCCACGCTGTCAATGCAGGGCCCGACACAGGGTTCATCTCACCAACTGTGAGATCATGACCTGAGCCAAGATCAAGAGTCAGATGCTTAACCACTGAGACACCCAGGTGACCTTCATTTTTTTTAACATAGTCATTTACAACTATAAATTTCCCTCTTGACACTGTTTTGACAGTTTCCCATAAGTTTTGGTACATTGGGTTTGTTTTGTTTTTATTTATCTTAAAATATTTTATAGCTTCACTTCAATTTCTTCTTTGAACCAATTTTTAACTAGGAATGTGTTGTTTTCAACTTCCTAAATTTATTTCTGTTATTGAATTCCAAGTTCTATCCCTTGTGACTAGATATCATACTTCACATAATTTCATTACTTTAAAATCTATTGAGACTTGTTTTATGGGTTAGCCTATAGCTTATCCTAGAGAATATTCCATGTGTACTTTAGAGAAATACATATTTTGCATTGGTTAAAGTGTTCAATAGATGTTTGTTAGGTGTAGTTGGTTTTTAGTATTGTTCAAGTCTTCCATTTCTTTGTTAATATTCTGCTTGAAATAGATCCATCAAAAGTGGGCATCTTATCAATTATAGAAATAAGGGGATGTTAAAGCCTCCAATTATTATTGGATTGTCTATTTCTCCCTTTAATTCTATCTGTTTTTACTTCATATATTTGGGGGCTCTCTTGTTGTATACATTTGTTTATAATTGTTATATCTTCTTGATGGATTGTCCCTTTAATTATTATAAAATGTTCCTCTTTGTCTCTAGTAATAATTTTTGTTTTTGAATCTATTTTGTCTGATATTAGTAAAAATACACCAGCTCTCTTTTGGATACTGTTTGTATGATATTTCTTTTTCCATCATTTTGCTTCAGCTTATTTGTGTCTTTGAATCTCAAAACGTATCTCTTTTACATAGCATGTATTTAGATAATATTCCCCATCCATTCTGCCTTTTTATTGGATTGTATTGTCCACTTACATTTAATGTAACTGCTACTCCTGACCTTTTAAAGTGTCATTTATCAATCTTTCCTCCCTATTATTGTCTCTCTTATTCATTATTTCATTTTAAAAACATTTCCATAAATTAGACATTGTCTCCTTGATTTCAGTGGCACATTCATCTGTGTACCTCCAGTGGCTATTACCATGTCCTTCCTGTATATATTAGGTGCTCTCTTAATGTTTGATGAATAAGTGGTGAAGTTTAGGGATTGAAAAATTTAATTAAACTTGTTGAGAATTTTCCATAGAGGCACGATTCAGAGAAGAATAGGGAGTTTCTCTGTTAAAGTATTTCATCTCCTTTTTATAGAAAGGCATTGTTTACCGTTAACACCTGATCATCGTGGGGAAACTGGGGCAGTATAATGCAATTGAATGTGTCGTTGGTATGAATCAAGCACCACTGTAGTGGCAAGAGTCAAATGCCGTCAGTCCCCAAGGCTGACCTGACTTACCCACTCAGCTTCGGGGGGGAAGCTCAGATAGAGAGGGTAGATCCCTTGTTGGTTCTGTCATACAAGACAGCAAGAGAGAAGTAAGAATGAGAGACAAGCGCTTTGCTATTTTAGTGTAGTGATGTTCTCTCCTGATACATGTACCCCAATGGATTTAAGGGCTCACTGGTATTCCAGTCAAGTTACTTCTGTTCTCAGAGGATACAAGGATGGAGAGAAAAACTAGATGCAATCAGTCTATACTACCTCCTCCAGAAGAATGGAGCACAAGTTCCCTTTTATATCTGGACTCTTTTTAGAGTCTCCAGACTCAAACTGGCTTGTGTAAAGAGTTTATTGATCCACGTAGCTGAAAAGCTCAGGAATTCTCTAGGCCATGACAACTGAATTTCTTTTCATCTTCTACCTTTAACATGGTGGCTTCATTCTTGGCTCGTTATGGTGGTTTTTGGCACCCCAAGGTCACATGCTCCCAGATTCAAGTCCTGTAGAAAAGAGAATGTTTCTTTTTCAGAAGTCTCAACCAAAGAATCACTGCATTTCATATGACCCTGACTGGGTCATGTGTCCATCCCCTGAACCAATCTCTATGTCTAAAGCCATATAATGACCTGAAGAGCCACCACCTCTGGATTTGGGATGGCATCAACGCCATCCATAATGCAAATGGACTAAGTGTGAGACAGGTGGCTCTGGAGAGGAATATCAGGGTACCATTCAAGGAAAGAGTTGTAATGGAGAAGAAAGACAGATGTTCACTATACTTCTCCTCCATGGAAGTGTAAGAACTGTGATGATTTTCCCATTAATATCTTTGAGATTTGTGTTGTCTACTATGACAGCCATTAATCATAGATGGCTTTGAACACTTGAGATGGGGCTAGGCCAAATTGAGCTATAAAAGACACATTGGGTTTTGAAGCCTTGGTAAGAGAAAAAAGAATGTAAAATATCTCATTAATAGGGGCGCCTGGGTGGCTCAGTCAGTTAAGTGGCTGACTTCGGCTCAGGTCATGATCTCGCGGTCAGTGAGTTCAAGCCCCGCGTCAGGCTCTGTGCTGACAGCTCAGAGCCTGGAGCCTGTTTCAGATTCTGTGTCTCCCTCTCTCTGACCCTCCCCTGTTCATGCTCTGTCTCTCTCTGTCTCAAAAATAAATAAGCGTTAAAAAAAAATTAAAAAAAATCTCATTAATAATTTTGAATGTATTGTGTTAAATAAAGTATATTACTAAAATGAAATCCACCTGTGTTTTTTATTTTTGTAATGTGGCTACTAGAAAATTTAAATTTAAGTTTATGAATCACATTATATTTCTATTGGACAGTTCTGTTCTAGATATTTCTAGCTTCATCTTTCAAGGGCCATATTAGATGGCAATTCTCTTGGTATCAGGGCCTGTGCCTTATTTATTCTTATTTCCTTAGTATAGGATCTTATGTACACTGTGTGCTTCATAAATGTTGTAGAATAAGTATTATGTCTTAGATAATTACCCATTTTCAATAGAATGAATACAAACTTTCTCAACAATCTGACTCCAATATTGTATTTCCCGGAGTAGGTAGGACCATATCTGCTAGGCCATGTTACACCAAACAGGTCTCTGTCCTCTTCCTTCCCAGTCCAGAGACAAAGGAGCCAGGACACAGAAGAAAAAAGTAGATGAGAGGGCGTATGGAAATGAGACATGCTCTCATATGAAGAATTCATTCATCTCTCAATGCTTAAAGCCAAAGCTGGAGAACCATCATTCTCTGAAATGCTCCAGAGTTTTAGGGAATGACTGGGGCATTCCCTCCACTAATCTAGTCTTGGATTTAATACAACTTGGCCTTCCTGGAAACCTTTCTTAATATTCCCAGAGTCCATAAATATTCTTTGTATCCTTTGGCTTAAACTAGTTCATCTGAATTTTGGTCACTTGTCTTCAACAAGAAGAATCATAGAAACATAGGTCTCATAGGACTATGCATAGTAAATATTGATGGAACAATTGAAAGTTTCTGTGACCTTGGTCTAGAGGGCAAGACACAGCAGGAACTGGGACCCAGATGCTTGGGCAACGTGTTCAGTGCTTTCTTTCTATACCATGCTGGGCCACAGGAGAGAAATACTAAAGAAGTGCTGTGCACCCTTTATAAAAGGGGACGTCTGGTTTCCTTCCTCAGGCAGTTTTCCTGTGGAGGGAAGTGAAATAGGTTGTGGGCACAGGGCCATGGTGTCTGTTGTGTCTGTACTTGTTCCATGAGGTTTGAGCTGTTCCCTCAGTCCCCCAGGAAACAATGGATATGCTAATGTTTCCTGCTAATGTTTCTCCACTTTTCAGGAAAAATATTTGGGAAGAATACAGTGCAGACACTATCCTTCCTAGAAGGAGACTACAACCCTGAGCGCAGGCCTGTGGTGCTCTGTAGAACTGATTCTGGCTCTGTTGCAGAGCTCAGCAAGCATACCTGTAGTCTGAGAGCTGAGAGTCCCAGTAGTGAAACATCCAGAATTAACTGAGGTCAGGCAAAGCTAGATCCAGGTGCTAACGTGTTTCATCAGGAAGCTGCTTCTCTACATCTCTGATTCTATCTTCTTTGGCATTGACTTCATTCTTAGGGTGGGAGGCTTAACCCTTGACGTGACCTCTGGTAGCTCTAGGTATGTAGCCTCAAAATTGAATGACTCTTCCTTGGTCATGCCAACAACATTTCCAGAATTAACTTTTAGACCCATTTATGTTACATTTCCATTGCTGAGACATTTCATTGGTTCATTGTTTGTTAAACCATTTAACCAAAAACATGGATTATTTTCTGTGTTCTAGTAGCATTTTACGTTGCTGGGGAAATAGTATGGAGGGGACATACAATATCCCTGCATTCATTCCAGAAGTGGGAAATACACACACACCACAGAAAAATGAGTAAACAAGAAGAAAAGACATCACATAATGAGAAAATGCTGTGCAGAAAATTAAAACAGAGAGAAACGAATATAAGTGATTAAGTTTCTACTTCAGATTGGGTGGTGAGGACAGGCTGCAAAGTCAATAAATGACATTCCCTGAGTGGTAATGCTGCTGTTGCCCCCCTGTACCTTGGAGGCAGGGCCACATTCGCACCTAAACCAAGTGCCTGAGAGGGAAAGAGGGCTGGCTTAAGGGAAACCTAGAGTGCTATTCCCAGAATCAAAGGGCATGGGTGATGGTTAAGGAAAAATCATAGTTGTAGACTACAGGAATCCTTTTATCAAAAGATTAATAAAGTAATTTTTATGAAGAGACTCCAAATATTAAAATAAATGAATACCGCAGTCTCTTCTTAGGATGAATTGTTTTATAAGTTCAATGTTATTATAGTAAGCACTGTAAAATCAGGCTGTTTTGATGGACCTCATGTGAGATTTTTGTTGAGCTGCACCAAAGACAATACAATCTCTTTCCCCTGTTGCTTGTCCTCTGTGAAGGGGACAGAAGGCACACTGGCCAGTTCCTTCTCAGAACTTGTCCATTTGAATTCTGATCCTTCTGCAAACAACTGTATGAAGGAGAAAACACCAACTCCGAAAGAATAAAAAAATGTTCAGCTGTGTGGTAGATAAAAATCCATACGGAAAAGAAACTTTTCCATCCCCCAAAAGCAATAGCGTTCACAGAGACATAGCTCTGGGAGGCTCTGGGCTTAACAAAACAGGCTATTCAGCTCGTTTGTCTGAATTAGATGTATTTACTCTGTTGAATTCTGTCTTCCTCCAAGATGTTCTTGCTTTACTTTTGCATATCTAAAAGGGTCATTGATATGGTTTTCTAAAGAAAAAAATCCCCCAAAATGGATTAGCCTGTCCCAAAGGAGAGATCAGATTTTGGTCATATTCTTAACCCGACACACTCAGAGTCCTCCAATCATGATTTCACCTTAGTGCTCATATTTTTATCCTTCATTACCAGCCAATGCATTGTTGGCTTCAGCTTGAACAAGTTCCTCCCCCCCCTTACCCCCCCCCGCCCCCGCCTTTGTATATTCTGTGCCAATTCAGCCTCCACATTTTTACTTATGTTGTGATACCACTAGATTCTCTCTCCAGTTCTCTCCAAATCCCATCTATCCTTCAAATGTCTACTTAAAGTCAGTCTTATTCAGGAAATCCTCTCAGCCCAGCCCCCTGGATTTCCATAAGACTTCATGTCTCTCAACAATTTGGATTTGTTATTTAAGTTGCAGAGAGGAAAAATGAGGTGAAATGTCTATGATCTGACTTCATTCTTGTAGGAAGGGAACAACTTTGAGTAAAACACCTTGACTTGTCCATTAAGGAGACAGGCATCCCAAAAGGCAGGGGTGTTGGTAGGCTCTTGGGCACGCAAAGGGACGGCTCAGGTTGCCCTGAGAAGAAAAGAGAGACATTTGTTTTCTGCTTCTGAGAGGGAGGGGCAGGGAAGACAAGAGAGGTAATGGGAAGGAATGGGAAGAGAGGGAGGAATCCATGAGATCCGTCAAGGCAGGGCCCCTGAGCAGTGAAAAGCACTTCTCTCTGGTGGGCAGCAAGGGACTTTAAAAAAAGAGGAGTGTCTGGTGCTCGCCCTGACATTGTTGGTGCTATGTTGATGTTGAACCTGCTTCCTCCACACCTGTAGGGAAGTCACCCCTCTCTTGGAACTTTGAGCGAGAAGGGTTTGGAGGGAATTGAAGAAAGAGCTGGGTTTTAGATCTGGGCTGACGTGGTGTGAAGCTGAAAGCATGGATGAAGGGAAGCAAGAATGTGGACGTGGTGACTATGCAAAGCCTCTGTAGAAGTTTTCTGGAAGAGTCTTTTGAGAGTTCTAGCCCATCGTAACCATATCTCAGGGGTTCTCACTAGGGCTACTCCGATTACAGTCTCTGTATAATGAAGAACCCCAACACCTTGATAATCCCCAAACCACCTGGACAGGATCTCTTGCCCCAGAGTCCACTCCTCCAGCAAGCTGTTTCTCATTTTCTCCCCTTCTTGTTCACTTCTGTCATGTCTTCTTCCCCACCCTGCCTCTCCTGCTTTATCCGGCCTTATTTAGAACAATATGGCTTCTACTATCCTCTGTCTACCCCCTCTGTCAGCATGGCAAAGACCTGGTAATGGGCCAAATGATCAAAGGATTATTTCTTTTAGGGTAGTGGGAGGTAGGGTGCGGAAGGGGTAGGTTGAAAATCTTTATGGTTTAATGTATTTTATATCTGTCTCACTGTCATATGCATAAATGTGTGTATGTACATATACATACATACCTGGAGGTCTTATCAGAACCTCTAATTTTTAAATTCTATGAAAGTAGGAACCATGTCTTTTTTATGAGCCCTATCCAGTGAACCACAGATGACTTCAGCGAGTCATATGCCTTCTATGGGAGGAGGATGGGAGAGAACGGGATAGGCATTCGTGGAGTTTTTATTACAGTACAAGCCACCTGACATGTAATATGTACAGTATGTTAAATGCCTGCGGTGCACCCAGTCCTCTGTGTGAGTCCTCTTAATTAGTTCTTAATGCTGAGCCGTGTTTCTCACCTCTAGGAATTGTGCAAAATGATGGCCATTCTCACAATCACCTTATCACCATAGATACTGTGGGAAGCATTACATAGATGAGTTTGGGGCTCTGAAAATCATTCACTCTGCTCGGGGTTCCACGGCTGGAGTGGCAGAAACAGAACGTTTGTCCTGGTCTTTTTGACTCTATGGCCCTTGTCTTCTTCTGTCATTTTCCATAAAACAAATCTATTTCAATTGTTTGAAGACAAGACATGGAGAGGCCAAGGATGAGGAAGCCTGTGCTCATCCCTGACATGCTCGGGAGCAGGAGGGGAAAGGATGGGTGTCGGGTGACACAGCTCATTCCAGCAGTGTTTCTCCAGGGGGACACTATTGACGTTTTTGGAGGGACAATTCTTCAGCATGTGGGAATGTGTTGTGAATTTCAGGGTACTTTGTGTCCTTAGTTCTTGCCCACTATATGTCAATAGGGCCCTTTCTCTTTGTGACACCCCCAAAATAAATGCTCTTAGACATTTCCTAATGCCACTAGGAGAAGGTACTGCCCTTCTACCCTGAGAACCACTATAGACCAATCTGCCTCCCTAAGTGAGCTCCTAGGTTCCCTTTAGCTTTACTATTCAGTCATCAGTGTAGAGATGAATGAACGAATGAATGAATGAATGAATGAATGAATGAAGAGAGGGTCAGGAATGGTCCCAGGCATCAGCTGCTCTTGTGAGGGGAGATTTGAATGGAGATTTGGAGGACTCAGGATGACACCCACATGGAAATGTGATGTATGACCCAGATGTGAGATGAAAGGACCCAGAAGGCAAACTTCATCTACTCTGCAGTTTACCTCTAAGCAGACCCCTTCCGGGTGCTTTCAAGCCTGCTGAATGAAGACTCTGCCTGCTCAATGGCAGCCTGGAGTAGGAGCAGAAGAGGGGAAGGAGGTGCCTCAGTCTCACTATAGCAAAGTGGAATAGCGTCGCTCTCAGCGCTAATGCAAACCAGCTGCCTGCCGGCCCCAGCTTGTGATAGAACAGGCGGAATTCTTGGACACTGAGTTATTCTTAGAAACATGTGCACAGCCCCCTGGCAGGGCTCACTGTGAACTGGCTGTTGCCAGCCCCCTGTCAGGATACTGTGCCAGCAGACCCAAGAGTGACTGTTCTTGCTTATGAAAAATAACTTTGGGATTTTAATTTCAAATTACTCACAGAGCTAAAGCCTAGATGTGTAAAGTGATGGTAAGGGCAAAGAGTAGAGCAGGACAAAGGGAAGGGATGAGGGGTAGAAGCGCATCATTCATTTGCTCAGCAAATATTTATTGAGTGCCCCCCACCCTGCCTGTGCAGATATGGGGGTTCTCATCACATCCAGACTTCCATTTGATCTGGGTGAACATAGACGGACAGGTGGCTAGACCTTGAGAGTGGAGATGGCCATGGGTTTTTAGGTTCTGTTTATTGAGTATTTTTTGTGATCCAGGCTCTTTACATAAGAGATCTTGTTCGGTCTTCATAGGAACACTGAGAGGTAGACATCACTGCTCCTATTTTATAGGAAGCTGAGTGGTAGAGAAGGAAACTGCCCGAGGCTCCAGAGCTATCAAGTGGCAGAGCCAGCATTTGAACTCAGGCCAGTAGACTCCTGCTTTCCTGCCCGTGTTGGGCACCAACTCTGTGCCAAGGCTGAGCTAGACGTTGGGACTAGGAAACAAAATAAAGAGGCTAAATTACAGCCCTCAAGTCTCTCTGTTGCACTGTCTCTGGGAGAGACAGGCATAGTGCAAGGAATGATAGTAACAGGATCTATAAAGCAGGAGATCAGAGGTATTGCACTCTGCCAGGATGTATCAGGGACAGTTTTGAGGAGGTGGGAATGGCTGAGACTTACACAGGCACCTTCGTGGAAGGCAACAGAAAAGAGCACGTCCAGCAAAGGACCAGCGTGTGCGGTAGCCCATGGTTGGCAATCACGAGATGCTCGCTGGTGTTGTGGCACAGGGTGCACTGGAGGAGATGGAAGATAAGGATGGGAAGGGGAGCAGGATCTGACCAGGCAGGGCTTGCAGAATAGGCTGGACCTTTGTCCCGGAGGAGCTGAAAATTCATGTATCCATGTGTTTAGTCATTTGCTCATTCAACGTGTATTTACTGAGCACCCAATATACACCAAGGACTCTACATTAAAGAGTTTTAAGCAGGAAACAGGTGCATGCTTTTTACCTTGGGGGGAAAAAAAGGTACCTGTATGGAAATTAAGGGGTCTCCAAATGGCTCATGTGAAAGATGATCCAAAAATGACCAGTGGTAGCAGCTGGGAGATTAGGGGCATATGTAATGGCATGAGGGAACTGCCCACTGACAGACATAGGGGTTTAGCTGAAGCTCTGGATTTCCTCTATAAAACACATTGGTGAAGGTATGCCCACATCATGGAAAGTGCCTGTAAATGTGGGCATCTCTGCAGGACACTGACATATGCCTCCTGTCGTTTAGAATTGTATGTTTATCAAGGATCATTGGTGCTTGGTTCCAAGTCTTTCCTGCAGCCTTTCCCGTTAGTCACTTAATGCAATATTAGCCACAAAAATAAAATAAGTGTGAAAAACAAAAGGAGAAATGTTTCTATGAATGCTGAATCGAAAGGTTTGAAAAGACTTACTCAGGAGAATTGAAAAAAAAAATTGCTGTGGAGTTGGGTGTGGTTGAAACAATGAAAGAATTGGGGAAATCATAAAATTCTAGCAAGATTCTGCACTCCGATTGCTTTACAAGGGTCTTTAAGGTCTCTCTCTGCTTCAAAGCAGCTGACGCTGGAAACTGTAGATGATGCATGATGGGTGTGGTTTATGTAAGAAAGATGACAAGAAGTTCCAGTCAGCAGACCCGTTCTCAAAGAAAAACCTTGGCTCCACATCAAAAGAGTGGTGAATGAATGTGCATTTATATGCTTTAAGTTAAAATTAAACAGGTTTGAAGTATTATGTATCATTCTTTAGCTTTAAGAAAAGTTTTTATTGAAGTGTAACATACATAGAGAAAAGAGCACCCATCTAACAGTGTAGCAGGATATATTTTCACAAAGCGAACGCTCAGGGTAACCGGCAACCAGATCAGGAAACAGAACTTTGCCCCCACCCCCAAAATCTTTCTTCGTGTCTTATTCCAATCATCGCACACTCTTGCCTCAAATGTGATGGCTACTCTGACTTCTATCAGCATTGGTTACGTTTTCCTATTTTATAAATCAAGCTAAATGTTTTTGTTTTGTGTTTTGGGCTTGAATTCCTTTGTTTGGCATTATGTTTGCAAAATCCACCCATGTTGTTCAGTGTAGCAGTAATTTGGTCAGTTTTATATAGTATTCCATGAGCTATAGTGGTACTCAGTAAGCACTCAATAAATAGTAGCCAAAAAGAGATGTAAGTAGCCCCTAGCAAAATACGACCACATCTGGGTAGCAGTCCATCTGAGTTCAGTGGTGCTTTGGAAGTGGTTAATAACTCTGTTTATCTACCCATTTTATTATTGGGGGATATTAGTGTTGTCTCCAATGTCTTGTTGTTGTGAACGGTTCTGCTATATACATTTTTATACAGGCCTTGTGATGAACATATACATGCATTTTTTTAAATGTTTATTTATTTATTTTGAGAGAGAGAAAGAGTTCCAGCAGGGGAGGGTCAGAGAGAGAGAGGGAGAGAGAGAATCTCAAGCAGGCTCTGCACTGTCAGCTCAGAGTCTGATGCAGGGCTCAAACTCACAAACTGTGAGATCATGACCTGAGCTGAAATCAAGAGTCAGACGCTTAACAGACTGAGCCACCCTGGGGCCCCATCTTTTGAGCATCTTTCTAGAAGGAAAATTGCTGGGCCCTAAGTTGTATTTGTATTCAGGTTTTGTAGATACTACATGGATTTTCCAAAGTGGTTGTGTCTGTTTACGCTTTTCCTCTGTAGAGTATGAAAGTCCCAGTGTTTCCAACCTCCTTGCAAATATTTGGTGCTGTCTGTGCCACTGTTGTTTCTAATTTTAGCTATTCACGTGGGGGTGATGTATTATCTTATTGTTTGTTTTTAGTACATCTTTTATTGTGGAGTAATTTTAGATTTACAAAAAAAAATGGCAAAGATAGTACACAGAGTTCCCATGTTGACCTCACCCGGTTTTCTCCATTGTTAACATCTTACATTACTATAATGTATTGGGCAAAGCTAAGAAACTGTCATTGGTACATTACTATTAAGTAAACTCCAGACTTTATTTGGATTTCATCAGTTTTTCCATTATTTTCGTCTTTCTGTTCCAGGAGCCATTCCAGGGAACCACATTGCATTTACTTGTCATGTCTCCCCAGCCCCCTCTGGGCTGCGACAGTCTTCCAGTCTTCCTTTGTTTTTATGACCTTGATGGTGTTGAGAAATACTGGCAAGGTATCCTGCAGCATATCCAATAATCCAGGTCTGTCTGATGTCATTACTAGAATAGGGTTAAAGATTTTTGGAAAGAATAGCACAGAGGTGAAATGTTCTTCTCATTACACCATAATTAAAGACTACATACCAACCACATGACATCACTGATGAGGTTAACCTTCATCACTTGATTGAGATAGCCTTTTCTGGGTTTCTCTACTGCAAAGTCCCCATTATTCCTTTCTCTATTTTATAGTTTGGAAGTGAAGCACTAAGTCCAGCCACCCTCAAGGTGGGTGGGAAGGGAGAATTAAGTTTTACTTTTATCTTCCTCATGCATTTGTTCATTCATTCATATCAGTATGGACTCATGTATATTAGTTTTGTACTTTGGGTTATAATACAGTACTATAGTGACTTACTTGTGGCTCACATTTTTCCAGCATTGGCCACTGGGAACTCCTTCAGGGTGGCTTCAATGTCCCTTTAACACGTCCCCCACCCCTTTGTTTTTTAAGCATTTTTTTTTTTTAACTTTCTGGTACTTAAAGTCACTTCTGGTTCATATTGTATTTTCCCTGCTCCAGCCTTAGAATTGTCCATTTCTCCAAGAGGCTTTGATCCCTTTTATTGGAGAATAGAATTTAGAAACCAAGATCTCAGTGCTAGGTGTCTTATTGTGGTTTTATTTTGCATTTCCCATGAAGATGATCCCATTTTCAAAATGATCATTGGCATTTGAAATATTATTTTTAATGAAGTGGCTATTCATGTCATTTTTCTATTCTTCTCTTGGAATGTCCACATTTTTCTTAGAGATTTATAGACAGTTTTTCTTTTTGTGTGTATTCTGGATTTGAGTCCTTCATTGAATATACATATCACAAATATCTTCGTCCACTCTGTGGCTTATATTTCCATTCTCTCAGGACTGTCTTTGAAACTCAAACGTTCTTGATGTTATCATGGTATAACTGGTCATCTTTTCCCTTATGGTTCTGTTTATGATCATAAGAATATTCTCCAAGGTTATCCCCTAAAAGCTTTATCATTTTACCTTTCATATAAGACACCTGGAATTGATTTTTGTGTGTAGTGTGAGGTAGGTTGAGGATACTTGCTTTATGTTTTTATATGGGTTTCTAATGACCAAGTCCCATTTTTTTTTTAAATTTTTTAATGTTTTTATTTATTGTTGAGACAGAGAGAGACAGAGCATGAGCAGGGGAGGAGGAGAGAGAGAGGGAGACACAGAATCCGAAGCAGGCTCCAGGCTCTGAGCTGTCAGCACAGAGCCCGACGCGGGGCTCGAACTCACAGACCGTGAGATCATGACCTGAGCCAAAGTCGGACACTCAACCGACTGAGCCACCCAGGCGCCCCTGACCAAGCCCCATTTATTAAAGAGACCATACTTTCCTTACTCCATTCATTTTTATCTTTGTTTCTGGAATCTCTGTTCAATTCTGTATGTTTATTTGTCCACCCTTTCAACAATGGCACACTATCTTAATCACTGTAGCTTTATAAGGCTTGATATCTGGTAATGCAAGTCTTCCAATATTTTTTCTTATTTTTCAGTGTTATGTTGGCTATTCTTGGCCTTTCCCACATACACGTTAGAAGAACAGGTCAATTCTCTCTCTCTCTCTCTCTCTCTCTCTCTTTCTCACAAATACACCTCTTCACTAGGAATTTCACTGAACCTATAGATCAATTTGGGAATAACTGACACTTTTAAATTATGAAGTCTTCTTCTCCATGACAATATAGCAGATTCTTTCTATTTATTTAGGTCTTGTAAAATTTCTCTCAGTAAGACTTTTCAGTTTTTAGTGTAAAAGTCAGACATATTTTGTTTTAATTGTAAGTAGTTGGTATTTTTTGATGCTATTGGATAAAGTAGCTTTAAATTTTTCATGTATAATGATTTACTGATAGCATATCCAATATTATTTTTTAAATATATTGATGTTATATCTGCTAACCCTTGCTAGCTTCCCTTATTAATTTAATGATTTGTCTGGAGAAGCTTTTGGCTTTTCTATGTACACAATCATATATAAATAAGGACAATATTTTTTTTTTCTGATCCCTATACCTTTCATTTATTTTTTTTCCTTTTATTTATTTATATATATTTTTTCCATGACTTCCAGGACAATGTTGACCAAAATTCTGGTAGTGGATACTCTTGTCTTACTCTTGATCTCAGATGGACACTTTCAATATTCCATTGTTAAGTATGTTTTCTGTAGCTTTTTAAAAAAATATGTACTTATCAGATTAAAAAAGTTCTTTTCACTTGAGGCTAAATTTGCCAAGATTTTTAAAAATCATGAATGGATGTTGGCTTTATAAATGCTTTTTACTCATTTATTGAGACAATCCTATGATTTTTCTCCTATATCAAATTAATTGTTAAATTACATTGATTGATTAATTTTGAACATAAAACCAACCTTGCATTACTGGAATAAACCGAACTTGGTTGCCACATACTATTCTTTTTATATATGGTTAGATAACATTTGGTTACAATTTTTCTATGTTTATGAGAAAGATTGACCTGTAATTTTTAGTTCTTATAGTGTTCTTGTAAGCTTTGTTTTCAAGATTCTGCTGGCATGATAAGACAAGTTGTGAAGTGTTTTCTTTTTTTGCTTTTATTTGGAAGAGATGTTTAAGATTAGTGTTATTTCTCCTTCAAATATTTAGAAGAATTCACCAGTGAAGCCATCTGGGCCTGGAGACTTTCTGGGGAAGTTTTTTAATTACAGGTTTAATTTTTAAATTAGATATATTACTATTTCAGGCAAATTCCAGAATTTTTTGGTTCCTGAAAATACAGTTAAACTAAAATGTGCTAAAGAGATCAAGATTAAAATGTAGGTCACCAAGTTCACACAGCCTAGTGGTTAAGAACATGAACGCTGGAATTCTACTCCAGTCCTCTTCAATAATGAATTTTAAATACAAACAAAACAAAAATCCTTGTTTATTCAGCTTTAGTATTAGAATCTTAAACAGTCAACAGAATCTTGGGTTAAATTTTTTAGCATATTTTTGCTCTACTTCCTAAGCTTCTGCTCTGTGCAAAAGCTTTAAGGTAAAAGAGTGTTGGGCTTACTTCTCTATGCCTTTCTTCTCTCAGAGATCTTGGACATTCAATTCTTCGCTGCCTGGGAAGCCATGAACTATAACTTTTTATCTCCCCAGCTCTGTGAGATTCTTGAAAACTTTCCTGGCATTTCTGCCCTTGGCAACTGTCCTCTGACTGGACACCTTGGAAATGCCAGGCAGCGAAAGAGAGAGGGATTGTTGGCTCACCTGACTGTGGTTACCTTCTCTCCAAGATCTTGACTTCTCCTGTGCTGGCTGCCTCAGCAACTGTCAAGTGCCTTCAAACAGATCTGTGTTTGTAATTTAATTGGATTTTCTAGTTTTTTCTTGGCATAAATGGTCTGTTGCAAGCCATTCAATATAGGTAGAATTAGATGTTTGAATATCTTTATTGTTATTATTAATTTCTCACTTGATTTGACCTTTAAAATGTTTACTTACTTATACTGAGAGAGAGAGAGAGAACAAGAGTGCACGTGAGTTGGAGAGGGGCAGAGGGAGAGGAAGAGAGAATCTCAGGCAGGCTCCATGCTGTCAGCACAGAGCCTGATGCAGACCTCCAACCCACAAACTGTGAGATCATGACCTGAACCAAAATCAAAAGTCGGACGCTTAACTGGCAGAGCCACCCAGGCACTCCATTGATTTGAACTTTTCATTTAACCAGTTGACTAAGGTTAATTTTCAATTAACCAATTGTTAATAAGAGATAAAATAAGAGATAAGAGATCTACTATGATGATGATATTAATATTAATTAGTGTCAATATTAACTAACTGTAATATTAATAGTAATAATAGCAGCTAACATCCTTGGCTAAACCACTGGGTGCAAGACTCTATGTTAACTTGCTGCTATGTATTCTCTTATTTTATCCCTTAAAACCCCTGGAGGTAGATATTATTATATTCCTTTTTTTGGGAGGAGAAACTGAACTCAGAGTAACCTGCTCACATCCATAAGGCTAATAAATGGTGATAATAACATATGAGGCAATGCTACTCCATACCAGAAGCTACAGCCTTCAGAAGATATTTAGAATGCATTTACCTTACAGTTGATGTATTTAGAGGCACACGAGGGTAACTGAGCAGGGGAAAGTGTTTGAAGGTCTAGAATAGGATGCAAAAGAGCCAGTGTAGAGGGCTGAAGCGGTCAGATTCCTTTAATGTAGGAGACTGGCTTCTTACCTAGCAAAAAGGGGGATTCTAGTTTCAGAATACCCTATTTCCCTCAATCTGAAATTCAGCACTTCACATGTTTTATGTTCTCATGAAAGAGGGATGCGTCTTACAATAGATGTCAAAAGAAACTTGTCAGCTGCCCAGCACTGGAATCAGTGGTGATGAGGAATTCATCTCCAGCACATGGTGCAACCTGCCTGCATTCATCTGATGGCCACTTCGGCTGGGTGACTTACTTGGGTAGCACCTTACAGAGTTAACCATTACTTAATCTTGTCCCCTTCATGAAGCTTCTTCAAAAAAGTTATAATAGGATTAAACATCAAAATAAGAACTTGCTGAATTCACAGGTTTTCCATCATTTTGCAGGAAATGCCATTAATACCGCTGAAATTGCCAAATGTTTTGGAATTCAGCATAGACTTCTCAAAGCCAACAGTGGCTGGTGTGACTGACTCGACTGACTCACGTGTCATGAAGAGCATCAAGCACCCAGCGTCTAGCTGTCAAAAGTTTCCAGCTGACTTTCAAGGGAAGCCATTTAACTTCCAGGAATGTATCCTTCAAGGAAGGAAAAAACAAAACAATTAATTTAACCGAATCGGAAATGCAAACCAACTCCAGCATTCTTTGATATGCCTGGAAATTACTCTGTTAGCTAAAGGTTCCAAAAAGGTCAAGATCAAAGTGTCGATCACAAGAAGGACTAGAGCCTATTGTTAAAACACAGGTCTGGCACCATACTACCTGCCTATCAGTAGCTAGGGAATTGGGGACACTTAACTCTGCCTCCCCGTCCTCAACTTTACACAGGGAAAATAACAGCGCCTACCTAAGACAGTTGTTGTGGGGACTAAGCAACTCATCCACATAGACCCTGAGGCAAGGGCTCCATAGAGCTCCATAGACCCTGAGGTCTCCATAGAGCTCCATATACTCCACATCCATAGATGTTAGGTATTAGGATAATCAACATCCCTGATGGGCCCCAAGCTGTTCCTGACTGCTCATGGCCAAACGTGATTCAGAAAAATATTGCGATCTGGAATTTAAAGAGTCCTTAGGGGCTAATTTTGAATGTGATATTGTTGAAGGAAGGGGTATTGATAAACGTCATGGATAAAAGTACAAGGATAATTGTCGGCCACTAAAGGTTTTATTTGTTGTTGTTTTTGCTTATGCTTAATATAATCCTTCTTTTGCTTTTTCTCTGAGCTGCTGCTAGACTGCCATTTCAGTAAGTGAAGTCAATGATCCATTCTCCCATCACCATCCCTGTAGTCTGTCCATTGCAGCTGCCTCTTAGTAGCCTCGCCGTGTGTTCTTTTGCCCCTTGGCAATCTTTGTTAAGCACAAATGGCAGATGCTGCTAACAAACATAAGTTAGATTGTGTTGCTGCCTGTGCAAAAGCATCCAGTGGCTCCCCACCACAGTCAGAATAAATCCAAAATCCTTCACATGGTCCCCTGAAACTTCCCTGATGTGCCACCTTTCTGGCCTGGCTGTGCACTGGTGTTTCTCACTTGCTGTTCTCCTCCATGTCTGTCCGTCCCTCCTAAGGGCCAAGCCCGTCTTGCTCAGAACCTTTGCTGTCCTCCTTCCTCTGCCCGAAGGCTTCTGGGTTGACTTCTGCCCACTCTGCGGATGTCGGCTGAAGCCTCATTCCTCAGAGAAGCCTTCTTAGATGTTAGGTCTGAATCAGACCTCATGTTACAGTCTCCCCACTTGCCTTTTATAGTACTTACCACAGTTTGTTTTTCTTTATCCCTTTGGGTGATTATTTGCTTAATGTCTTTCCCTCTACTCACTCCTAAAATCCAGAAGGGCATGGATTGTGTAATTTTTCAAGTGTCAGATCCCTCGTTCCTGGCACATTCTTGCACATGTGCTCTCTCTCTCTCTCTCTCTCTCTCTCTGCATATAGTTGCACATATCATATACATTTCTTATTAAAATATAATATACACAAGGTATACACACTTTAAATGTATAGGTTGATGTGAAACTAATATTACACTGTATGTTAACTGGAATTTAAATAAAAACTTAAAAAAATATAAAATAAAATGCCCAAGCTTCTTTAAATAGGCAATCTTCTCCAAATGAAATTCAAATGCTTCTTGTTTTGGCTTGAACTACGAACGCCTCAGAACCAGTTTGTTTGGTTCTAGCTTTATTTATCCAACTGCAATAGAAGCTTATAATAAACAGCAGAATATAACACAAAAACAAAAACCAACCACGCAAAAATTTACAGGTTGATGAATTTTTATATGTAAATACTTTCATGTGACCAGCACCCAAAGCAAGAATAGAACATGATGAACCCCTAGAAATCTCTCTTCTGCCCCTTCTTGTCGCGCCACAAAAGCGACTATTTATTTGCACCTTTATCATCAGAGATTAATTTCCATTTCTGAGCTTCATGTAAATGAAATTATAAGCATGTACTCTTATGTCTAGCTTCTTTTGCTCAACACCTGTCTATGAGATTTATCCACATCGTGCAAATCCTCGTAGTTCTTTTTCATTGCTGTGTTGTAGTCTATTGTGTGAATATGCCACGATTTATTAAACCATTGTGCTGTTGATAGACAGCTGGATTGTTTCCAGGTTGAGGGTGGGGTATAACAAATGATGCTGCTAAGAATGTCTTTTTTGCCTGCCCACCGGCAGACATAGGCATTGATCTCTCATGAGTTTGTAACCAGGAGTGCAATTGGAGCCCCCCAGCAATTTGGCAACTATGTATGTGACAAAACATATTTTCTCATATGTTTGTTACATGTTTTGTCACATACATAGTTGCCAGATTTTCCAAAACTGTGGTAACTAATGTAGTATGGGGGGAGCCCTTGCCTCTATTTCTGATAGGGATTCTGCCAGAGTTCCGGAATTCACCTTCAGTCTTTTTTGGTGTGACAGTGATGAACTCCTTGACTTACCTCACCTTGGGCTAAGCAGCAGCCCTCTATCACACCCACCCTGGCTGCAAAGGTCTCACTAGCACAGAACACAGCTATCGTAACTGCTCGGGGGTCCAGAGAAAGTCACTACATTTCTTCTTTCCCTCATATGGCTTTTTAGGCAATGTTGACTCTCTTTCTTGGGTGTCTGGAGCCCCCTCTACTGTGGTTTTCCCTTTTCCCCTCTGTTCTATCCTCTTCTCCTGGGATCCTGCATTTATTCTGAGCATCTTAGGCTGGAAGTGACATTTTTGGTGCCCTCTTGCTTCTCTCCTTACTCCCTCATGTTGATGTATTGGTCCGGGTTTTCCAGAGAAACACAATCAATAGGACATAGATAGGTATAGGTGTAGGTGTAGGTATGGGTATAGTTATATTTATTGAGATATACCTTATACGTATCAAAATTTACCGTTTTTTGACGTACAGGGTAATGAGTTACGACAACTGTTTACATTTGGGTAACTACCACCATAACTGAAATACAGGACATTTGCATCTCTTTGCAAACTACCCTGGCGACAGAGGCGACAATCCCCTCCCCCAGCCCACAGGAGGGCTCTACCTTTTACTGCACAAATGCCCCCCAAGAAGGCCACCCTAGCAGGTCCTGAATGCTTAACTATAGGGATAGCTCCGTCTTCTAGATGGGAGGCCCTGGGGGCATGCTAGCTGAGGATGGAATGGCTGGTAGAAATGAAAACAGCCCCAGGGACAAGGTTGGGGAGATGGGGGACTGAGATCTGGGGAGAAGCATCCATACCAGGGGGTGAACCCGAGCTTGGTGTGGATTGGCAGGGGGAGGGGGGTGCGGTGCATGCAAAACCAGAAATGGAGATGCAGGAACTCAGCCTCCAACGTGGGTTCTTTGGCTGGGCCCTCCCCAGTCTTCATGTGCCAGCAATGTCCCCTGACTGCAGGGATATGGGCTGAGATGCAGTCCGGGTGGCCTCACAGACGTGCTGATTTCAGGACGTGCATGTGCGTGCACGTGTGTGCGTGTGTATTTGGAGACCGTGGCAGGGAGCTGTCCATCTGGAGGCATGCAGCTACCCCCGCATCCACAGTCGGGTGGGGAGCTGGGGGCCTCTTCTGCCCGCGCCCGTGAGAGCCCCCTGCTGCCTCGCCAGCGAGCCCTCTGAGCAGCACGGGGTGGGGGGTGGGAGGGTGTCAGCCGTCACCCCCCGGCTGGGGCAACCGCACATTCTTAGACGCTCTATGTCATGGAAAGAAAGGTGACGTGCTTCGTCTGCTCTGCTCTCCCCAAACATTACCACTCCAGCAACAAAGGGAGGCGTGCGGTGAGAGACTTTCTCCTCTCGGAGGCCGGGGAGAGTTTTTCAGATCCTGGAGTCCATGGTGATATTAAGTTTGAGGAATTTTTCAAATCATCATCCCACAGAAGCAGCTGCTAACCACCCTCCTGCACCTGGTTCTCCGGGAGACTTAGTTCCAGGAGAGGGACACTGCAGGCACGGACAGCACGCTTTCTTTCCCTTGGCTGTTTGCTTCAAGTGCGGGGCACGTTCAAACATCCAGCCCCAACATGTGTCCCTGTTAGAGCAGTGGGTAAAGTAGACAAGGTCTCTGTCTTCAGGAGACAGCCTGGCAGGCCCTGTGGGGGTGCTGGGAGAGGCTCCAGGGGCAGGGGGAGCCATTGCCTCTGTGGTCCCAAGTATGACTTCCCTGTGCCTGTGCCTTTTACAGAGTGACCGTGGTGGTCTGTTCTCTTTCTTGGAACGGTGGCCTTGCCATGTGCACACAGTCTCCTAGTGGAGAAGAGTGCATCTGTCCAAGCTAAAGCCATTCCAGACCAGGTGACAGCCAGCTGATTCCAGAACACATGAGCAAGGCCAGCCTCGGTCAGCAGCATGGCCTCCGGTTACCACAGCTGACCACAGACTCATCAGGAAGCTCCGTCAAGAGCAGCGGGACCACTCAGCTCACCTCTAGACACCTGAGCAAAAATAAAACTTTATGTTTTGAGCCTCTGAGTTTTGACGTTATTTCTCATGTAGCAAATGCTAACTGGTTCAATGTGTAGGGCACATGTCCTGACTCTGAAAAACTCACCTTCTAGTGATTGCCCAGAAACCTCTTCATTCCTAACGCAGATGTGATTTGGCTAAGCGGGACAGCATAGAGGCTAAACTGGCTTTGGAGCCCGGTAGAACTGAGTTGTTGTTGTTTTAAGTTTATTTATTTATTTTGAGAGACACACACATACACACACACACACACAGAGAGAGAGAGAGAGAGAGAGCAAGAGAGAGAGAGCAAGGGAGGGGCAAAGAGAGAGGGAGGGAGAATCCCAAGCTGGCTGTGCTGTCAGTGTGGAGCCCAATGTGGGGCTTAAAGTCATGAAGCATGAGATCATGACCTGAGTCGAAATCAAGAGTCAGACGCTGGTAAAACGGCGTCTGAATCCTGGTTTTGCCACTATCCGTTGTGTGAGTTCAGTCTCGGTTATCTGATCTGTAAATGGGTGAAATGATAGCATCCACACGGGCAGTATCTATCGGCTGAAATATAGCATCCATGCGGGCAGCTCTCCAGTGTGTCTGTTGGCTGTCAGCTTCCAGCTGATCCTTCTATAGTCTCCTCTGTATACGAGCACTGGAACCCTGAGAATTCCTTTTCCTAGAGTCCGTTGCTACCGCTGGCTTCCTGTTGGGGTCTGCCAGTAGGATCCATTGGTGGGAAACCAGGAGTCAGGAGAGGCACATCTGTCTGCTCCTGGCAGGGCCTCGAGCAGCAGCAGTGGGCTGCTGAGGCCACTGACCGCAGGCAGCGGTGATGCCACTGGCATTGTTGGTGGGGTTGTGACTCCAGTCCAGGGTTAGCTGCAGCTTCCTCATCCCTAAGTAACAGTTCTCTGCTCCCCTTTGCTCCTCCGGCCTTCCTATGCTTTTATAACCAGTACCCAGGTTTAATTTGCTTTGTACTCGAAATACGTAAAGTGGCTCCTGAAAAAGACCCCCCCAAAAAAAGCCCCTGAAAGGGCTAAAGGACTCAACCAGTGGGAGCTGAGATCAGGAGCAGATTTGAACCTCAAGAGAACTGGTCATGGATCGTGGAGTTCTAGGGTTCTGGTATCCTTACTGTGATGTTGGAAGCCTAAGTGGTGATAGGAAATATTGGAACTGAATGAAATTGTATGGAAAATAAAGCCCCAGGGTGAGTTGGGCCAGGCACCAGCCCTGTCCTCTTGTGCTCGAGCCCATTTCCTCACCTGCTTGAGAAGGGGGGTCCATGCTTGGAAATAAGAGCCCATCTTACTGCTTGGCTGACTCATTGGTCTGTCCAGGCTTTGCCATCCCCACTGAGGTGGTGACTGGCTATTGGGAGGTGGACAGCCCCACAGCCTAAGTGTGCTGTTGGCTTATAGAACAGCTGCAGTTTGGAGCAGGGAGGGCAGATGTGGAGGAGGAGCACAGAAAAGCCACTGGACCACATGCTGTGAAGACTTCAATCCATTCTTGTGCATCTTTCTAGAGCATTGTCATTTCTAGTACATTCTAGTGCATTCTAGAATATCTGAAGCGTCTTTGTCTTTTGTCTTCCGTTTTAGCACATGGTTCTGTTGATGGAGGAGATAGATGGGTGGCTAGTACGTCTTTCAATTCTGTGCCAATGGCCACAATGTTGTTGGATTTTGGCCAAAGACCTTGATTTTGGCTTTATTGTGGATTGTCTTTATAGACTGAGAAAAGATGAAGCTCAGGCTCCAGACCTCAAGCACTTTGAAATAACTGTCCTTTCCAATCAGCACATTACTACACATTATAATTGCTTGAAATTAAAAAAAAAAAATCCATACTGGAGATCAGCCCTGGAGATTCAAGAAGTCAGGCATGGGGTCTGGCCTTCAGCATTAAAAGAATCCATCCACAGGGGATTTTAATGTGCTGGTGGAGTCAGAACTAATCTACTAAGCCTTGACCCTTACTCTATTTTAGGAATGAGTGGCTGATTCCAGTTTCCCTTCTCCTGCCGAGCAAGATGGCACTTTTCTTGGAAGGCCAGCCTCACCTTCCTTCACCTTCCTTCAATGCTTCCAACTTCCAAAAATACCTCACCTCCAGAAACTCTGCCAAAAGTCCCATGATGACAACCTGTCCCCGAAATAAAGGATGTCTTTGACTTCCCGGTTAGTGATACTAATAATAGCTAAGATTATTTAGTGCTCACCAGGGACCAGGCGATGTTTCAGGTGCTTTCTGTGCATTAATCCATTAGAGCCACACGACAGCCCTACAGAGGCCTATGCCATAGGGTGGTCGTAAATGCAGGCTCTGGAGCCCCAAGTACTGCATGTGAGTCCTGACCTTGCCTGTTACCATCTGTGTGACTTTGAGCAAGATACTTCCCCTCTTTGTGCCTCAGAGCCTTATGGGCAATACGAGCATCTATTTCTGAGGGTTGGTGTAAGGAGCACATGAATTAACTCAGGAAAGTCTTCAGAAAAATGCCTGAATACCTGACACATAGAAAATGCAATATAAGTGTTAGTGAGTGTTATCACTCCTCTTTTTGAAGGTGAGCTGATGGAGGCGTTGAGAGGTCAAGGAACTTTCCCAGCTAGTAAATCATTGTGACAAGCTTTCGTTTCGTGCAGGTTTTTGCAGTTAAAATCTTGTCTTGATGGGTGCTTGGAGCAGCCTGATGAGGTAAGTGGTTACCATCATTATGTGAGTAAGGAACCTGAGACTCAGAGAGGGGAAGTAACTTGCTCAAGGTCACACAGCTGACTTGTGGTAGAGCTAGATCTCTTGTCAGGCATGGTTTCTTCATGCTGTGGGGCTGACCCCACACCTTCCCCCCAGAGCTACGATTGTGGCAGAACCCCCCGCCTCTGGCTGGTCACAGCCTCCCCGCTGAGCCCTGACCCACAGCCCGACATCCTGACAATCATCTGGTCTTGCTACCCTTCCCTCATCTCTGCCTATCTTCATCATAGGCGCTGATGTTGAACCTGCTTGTCTGATGGCAGAATTTACCATCCTCCTTGACTTCTCTACTCCTGGCTCTGCAGGGGAGCCCCTTTCTGTAGCCTTCATGGGCCACAGCCCCCCTAGGGTCACCTACAGTCTTGATCCTTTGACCTTAGGTCCAGCCCTCTCTCCCTTACACCAAGTGAGGTCTCCTGTGGGTTGGCTCTCCCATGCCATTTCTTCTGTTTCTTTTTAAGAATTTTTTTAAAAGTAGACTTCACACCCAGCATGAAGCCGAATGCAGGGTTTGAACTCATGTCCGTGAGATCAAGACCTGAGCTGAGATCAAGAGTCAGACGCTTAACTGACCGAGCCACCCAGGCACCCCTCTCCCATGCCATTTCTGAGGGATTGGTAGTGGCTGCCTGCAGTTCTGTGTTAAAAAGGATTCCGAGGCCATGCCTTGGCTCAGTGGCAGAGTGCCATGATTGATGTACTGTGTCTGCCCCGGGAGCAGGAGAGAGGGGTGGGAGTGTGCATGGCACGTGTGTGTGCCATTGACAGCCTATCCTGCATTAGTTTATTGTGAGATATGGGACGTCTGTGCTTACTGAGACTCTTCCTCTAGGTCTAACTTTGGTGTCACATCTTCCAGGAAGCCTTCCCTGGTTTCCCGCATCCAGCGAAATCCCCCGCTTCTGTGCTCCTGCAGCTGTAACCGTCTGGCCTCTTGTCTGTGCTTGCCGTTGACCTGTAGCTCTGTGAGCGGAGAGTCTAAGTAGCCACTCCATTGTTGTATTCCCAGCACCTTAGAATTGTGCACGGCAAATACTAAGTGTTCAATAAATGTATGACGAATGAATGCATGCATGAATGCATGGATAATGGAGCTGAGTTTGGTGCTGCTTTCCGTACCTCTGTCTGAGGCTTGGTTCCTCACTGAGCAAGGCTCTCTCTGTTTACTCTTGGCCAGTGCAAGGCTCCTGACTTTCTGGAGGCTCAAGAACCATTAGTCTCTGAAGTAGCTCCTTGTAGCAACCCCTTCTCTCTTCATCCACCCTCCCACCCCCCAGTTCAAGCCATCTTCTGTTTGAGGCAGCATGAATGACTGCAACAATGTTACAGTATTTCACAACCACTTTACAGGGAGGAGAACAACACAGGCATATCTGTACCATGGGTATTTATTTTCCTAAATAAATAGCACTTACCAGAGGCTAGTTGTAGAAAGAGTGAGTCTGCTGGACACCTCTGTCCCTGGGGGAAAGGGAGGCCCGTGGAGAAAGACCTAACGGAGAGAGAAGTAAGGCTCTTCTCATTTCTTGAAGAGGGGAGAGGAGAGAGTAGGGGATGGATATAGATCTTTCCAGATAAGGATTTGATGGAGTGGTTCAGAGATTAGTGCGTCTGAACATTCATTCATTAATCTCTTCGTTCATCCACTTGCCATCTTTCTTGGGCACCCACTGTGTATTGGGAACCTGTTATGTACTGCTGTTACCATGGGGAACAAGGCGAACCCCGTCTCTGCCCCATGCAGCTTATACTCCAGACAGGTAGATGTCACTCCCAAGGACAAATGTAGTGAAGACCCTCCCGGGGGATGTATGAGTGGATAGGGAGTGGGGGCCTGGAGGCCAGTCAGCAGCTGTGGCCAGCTCTGGCTGCTCAGCAACTTTCCCCCGTTTCTAGCTTGAACATCCTGATTCCCTGTAAAAAGAAGCATCTCTCCTTGCCCTTGTGCAGTCATGCAGAGTGAAATCAAAGCACCTGTCCCTCCTCAGCCACTCAAATCCTCTCTCTCTCTCTTTCCTGGGACTCTGAATTTTGAACTCAGTGAAGCCCAAAATGTAACCCAACCTGTAGGGTGCCTTTGTGCCAGTAGCAGAGACCTGCTGAGGCAGTGAGTCATTTCTGCTATTTAGACCCCTACTGCTGTCTTGGTGGCTGCCTTTTTTGAGAACGATTGCCAGTGTTTCCTCTGACTCTATGACTTACCTGATAAACTTCAGATAAATTCCTTTCCTGCGTATACTGGCCACAGTCACCTTCTGTTCCTTGCCACCAACGTCCTCTACTTGATTTAGTTGCCTTGCTGGGTCCTGCTTAGCTGCACCGTGTGTCAATGTCAATTACCCTGGCAATGCTGGCCCCGAATAGGGCTTCTAAACATTCCTATTACTTCTCTCAAGATGTATTCTGAGAACCCCAGACACTTCTCATAAAATAATTTTTTTCTGAATTCTATTGTAGTATAAGGATTAGCAAAAAATGTTTCTGTAAAGGGCCAGACGGTTTGTGTAAATGGCCACGTATTTTAGGTTGGGCGAGCTGTATGGTGTATTAGTTTTCTCTGCTGAAGAGCAGTTTATCACAAACTTGGCGGTTGTACACGACACACAGTACAGCCGGGTCTGGGTATGGCTTAGCTGGATCCTCTGCTTGGATCTCATAAAGCTGTAGTCAAGTGGGTTCACATGGTTATTGGCAGGATTGAGTTCCTTGCAGTCATAGGACTGAGGCCTCAGCTCCCAAGACCACCTGTAGTTCCCTGCCATATGGCCCTCTTCATAGGAAGCTCATGTCACTGCAAGCTTGCTTCTTCAAGGCTGGTAGGAGAGTCTCTCCAGTCTGCTAAAACAGAGTTTTAAAGTAATGCAACCAAGAAAGTGATATCGCATCACTTTTGCGGTAATCTGTGGGTTATAAACAAACCACAGTTCCACTCATATTCAAGGGGAGGGTATTATACAAGGTTGTGACTCATGGTGGGGGGGTCACCTTAAAGTGTGTTGGCTTTGTAAAGTCTGTTGCAGGTATTAAACTCTGCCTTTGTAGTGCAAAGCTATAGATAGCTATAGACAATATGCAAACCAATGAGCATATATATGTTCCAATAAAACTTTATTTACAAAAACAGGTCGAGGGCCAGATTTGGCTCATGGACTACAGCTTGCCAACCTCTGATTTTTAAAGTCATACTGTTGGTTTGCACCAAGAGATTTTTATAAGGATATTATTCACTACCTCATTTAACATTCCCTTTATGATAAATCTTAGAATAAATTTCTTTCTGGTAGCTGTGTTTTTCTTGAGCAACTGGCTCTGGTTTTAATCTCACAAACACTATTATTTGTAAAAAAAAATCTATTGAAGTAAAATATATAGGCAAAATTGTTTTGAGCACCGTGGTTTGCATATTTGATTAGGTTCCCTTCTTCTGTTTGGTTGCTAGGAATCTCAGAGCCAAAGTACAGCCCTGCATACCGAGTGTAAACGACTCCACAGTATGCATTTTCTGTATTTGCCTCATTTCTTGCTCCATTTAATGCTCTAATCTTGATTCCTCTTCTTTCACACTGACATCATTCATGTCATCTTACTGTATTGTGTGTGTCTAAATCCTCACTGTATAAGGTGGGGAAAATGTTTTATAAAAGAATAAACAATTGTCTTCTATTATGTATGGTGCATTGGAATGTGAAGAACCCCTAGCTTCAAATTAGGACAAAGAGTAATTCAGTGAAAGAACATTCAAAGTTCTCCTCTTATGATACTAAACTTGAGAGAGTTGAAAAATTTTTCTACAGAGAATATTGTTGGTTTCTTCTTGTCTATTCCAAGCTTGGGCTTAAAGGAAAAGATTAATACCAGCTCATGGACATTGTAGGCTGTACTGGGCTGCACCTGGATAGGGCTGGGCTGGGGCAGGGATTCTGGCTCAGTGTTTCTGGACCCATGAGATCACAAGCTACATCCTACAAGGGTGCCATTGTGTGTGGTGCCACGGTGGTGATTTCACTGCTGAGCGGTCTCCCTCCAAGATCTCTTTCAGCCTGGGGAAGGCAGCTGTAGAATGGTTCTTCAGTGAAATCATCAGGTCCAAACTGCAGCTGTCAGCCTTACCCTGTAAACCCAGGTCCCAGCCTCCTCTCCTGGGGTGGAGGTGGTAAGGGGTAAGCAGGCTGCCTTAGTCAGCAGTGGTGATCCTGAGCTGCTGGCCCAAAGGGCCTGAGATAATTTTGTTCAGGCGATCTCCCTGGAGAAACCTGGCCCTTCCCATGAAGCTGAATCAGGAGACCAGCTTTCTGAGGCCAAAGGATTTTGGCTGCCCTTCTCCTTTCAAACTATGGATGCCCTGGAATCTTGGGATTTTTCTTGGGGGTGATGTGTGCATGATTGAAATGTCTCCTGAAGTGTCTAGCACAATGCTTGGCACATAGTAGGGATGAACCAAAATGAGCTAATCGAGGGAAACATATATTACATGGCTCCTAGCAGATAGTTTCCCTTATCCAGCAAATGTGTACTAATTGGCCTAGAGAGCCAGTATAGCACAATGGTTAAGAGCAAGCATTCTGGAGCCAGGCTGCCTGGCTCAAATCTTGCCTCTGACACTAACCAGCTGTGTGACCCTGGACACAGTACCTGAATTCTTTGGGTTTTCTTATATATAAAATGGAGATTGAAACAGATGTTGAATCTCTATTATGTCTCTGCTTTCTCTCTATATTTGCTCTCCCTGGGAGAAGCTAGCTGCCATGTCATGAAGAAATTCAAGCAACCTAAAGAAGACATGCATGTAGAAAATCTGAGGCCTCCTGCCAACAGCCACATGAGTGAACCATCTTGGAAGTGGATTCTCCAGCCCCAGTCAAGCCTTCAGATGACTGCAGTCCACACCAACGTCTGGATGACAACCTCATGAGAGACTCTGAGCTGGAATGGTATAGTTAACATATTCCTGGTTTCCTGATGCTTAGAAACGGTGTGAGATAGATAATAAATGTTGTTTTGGGCTACCACACCTTGGAGTAATTTGATATACAGCAAGAAATAACTAATACAGATTTTTTTTCTATGTATAAGACTGACATGGTTTCGGCCATCATGGAGGTTATGTTCCAGTGAAGCATAGGAATGAATAGGCCAACAATTACAATACAATGTGAGAAGTGCTCTGGGGAAAGCGCAGGGTGTGATGGGAGCATATAGGAGGGATGTTGGTCATGGTGGTGGTCAGAAGGGCTGCCTACAGTTAGTAACATCTAAGTTGCATCTTGAGGATGAGCAGAGCTAGTCAAACAGGCAAAGGAAATGGAGAAGAGTATTTCAGAAGGGACGGCGTGTGCAAAGGTCTGAAGGTGAGAAGTGACAAGTAGGGGCAGGGTTTGGAGGGGGGCTACCTGATATTGGCCTTTGGGCTCCATGATAAAAGAATTTGGACCCTGAAGGGTTTTAGGCAGGCCAGATAAGACTTGCACTGTGGAAATATCAATCAGACTATGCATGAGTGTAGGACTAAAAAAAAAAAAAAAAACAAGAGAACTTAACAATTTATTTTTATTTACTTGTTCTATGATGACATTCTATTTACTTGTTACTTATTTGTATTTACTTTTTCTGTGATCATATTCTATGATGACATTACCAGATATATGAAGACTTATTTTTTTTTTTTTAAATAGAAGTCACTCTGAATATACAGAATATACTTGCTTTACTGAAAATAATTTTAGGTTGTGAATATTTTCTCATAATATTATTGTGAAATAAAGTCTAATAGGATGGCATAGTGTATTTGAATGTACCACAATTGATTTAACCATTCTCCTATTGAACGATTTATTATTTATTTATTTATTTATTTATTTATTTTCACTTTTTTTTTTCTTCACGGTTATAAATACTACTAGGGTAAATGTGAGAGGTCTCTAAGAACCTTGCATGGTGAGTTTTGTTTCTGGTGGTTTTGAGTAAGGAGTCGAGGGGCACGTGGGGACAGGAGTATGTAGAAGATGCAGGTGGTAGATTGGGCCCTAATTACCTAGTATTTTGGTGACATCATCATTGGTATTTTCTGAGACATTCCTGATTTGGAACATTCCACCTCATTGGGGCCATATATCCTGAGTTTTTGTTTGGAAAATATTATCACCCCTCCATGCCATGAACTTCACGCTTCAGCAATACGGACTTGCCTTTCACGTCCCACACCTGCTATGCTGTTCTCACTTCCCGGCCTTTGCTTAGGCTGACCCCTTTGCTTGGAATGCCTTCCCTCCGCTTTGTCTGCCTCCTCTTCACTGTTCTTTGGCTCATCTGAGATCTCCTCCACAGGTGTTCTTAGTCTTATTCTACCCTAGACTGGGTTAGGATCCTCCTCTCCATGCATCCATGGTGCCCTGTGCTTGCTTCTTTTCAATGAACTTAGCTCTTGCCCACTCAGCCGTGAACTCCTCAAGGGCAAATGATCGCAGATTTAGAAAACAGAACAAACTGTTTCCGCATAGAACCAAAGGGATTGCTCTAAAAGCAAAATCAGGGCACAGCCCTCTCCTACTTTAAAATCCTCAAGGGGCTTCTCGTTACACTTGGAGCAAGAGTGGCACTCTTTCCCGTAGCCCCAGTGGTCCTCTGAGACCGCGTCCCTGTCTCTCACTCCTAGTCCACCTCTGCTCTCCCATCTCACCTGTGTGTTTCTGGGACAGACCGAGTTCTTCCCCACCCCATGGGCTTTACTCTGGCCATTCTGCTGGCCTGAAGGGCTGTTTCCTATCTTTCCATGTTCTGCTTCTCCCCATGATTCAGAGTCTCCATGACCACACAATCTAACCGCCCCCCCCTTCCCCCAGCTGCTATTGCACAAACCTGCTTTATTTTTCTGAGAGCGCTAACCACAAGGAGAAGCTGTGTGATTTATTTACTTGTTCACATGTTTGTTGTCTGTCTTTCCTGTAAGGACATCAACTCTGTGGGTGTAGCCTGCTGTTTGCTTTGTTTGATTGTGCATCTGTAGCATGGAGAACAGTGCTAGACACATAGTGGGTGCTCAGTAAAGATTTGCTGATGGAATAAAGATCAACCAGCAATGAAAGTAAAGCATGTTTAAGTGAGAATGTAAGTCAATGGAGGAAGAGGTGAGTCAAGCATTTGTGTTACATGCAACAACATATTTTTGATTTATTGTCCCTTAGAGGAAACCTACTTTCTCTTGCCATAAAATCAGACCTAAAGCAAAAAATTCATTAAAAAGATTTAAAGGCTTGATTTGTGATGGGAAGAACTTATTGTCTATGTCTCCAGTCAGGTTTCCATTGGGGAAATGAAGGGGGAGTTGAAGTAACATTTGGTGCTGGCCTACCAGCTAGAGGCAGTGCTGGGGTCATGAACAGAATAATAAATGGCACTTACTGTGGGCTTACATGGTCGTACTGTCCCTGCCATACATGTGACATCCCCTGTGTCAGTTAATCATCACAATGAGCTGCAAAATTGGCCCTGCCATAGACCTCATTGTACAGCAGAGGAACCAGGGTCCCAAGAGAGAATTTGCCTGAGGTTTTAATTCCATTCTCTTCGGCTTTGCCACTTGTCATCATGCAACCTTGTATATAACCCTCACAGCTACCATTAATTGCGTGTTTACAGAGGCAAGGCCCAGGCTTTAGGTGGAAGCATGTTTATTCACCAGGATCAGAACCCAAAGTCTCTGCCCGCTTTTCACCTTAGGCCACACACCCTACTGAGTAGCTTCGGCCGTCCTCTCCTTTAGTTTCTGGTTTGTTCTGGTTTGGGAGCAGATGTCAAAAGAACATTGTGATCGATTCATCTGTTGCTGGCAAACCAAGGGCCTGGGAAACTTTTGCTGATCCGAGTGTGATGCTAATGCTGATAAATGGTTTGTTGCTTGGTGTTGGGATGATATGTGCCATTTGCAAGAGTAACTCAAATGTTTATTGAAAGCCCACTCACTGTCTGATATTCACAGTATAGGACTGTTTTGTGGGTCCTGGTGTCAGCAGAACTAGGTTTGAATCCTGACCGTGGAGCTTATTCACTGTGAGACAATGCCTTTTGAAGGCACCCTTTATGTGTGTGCATGCAGAAAACAGAGGTTACCTACCTCATAGCTGGTGATTGATTGTGGTCATGCTCTCCACATAGTGCCTATAATTAGCCCTCAGTAAACATTAACTATTGGTTTTATTTTTATTATCATTATTATGTCAAACTTGAGGACTGTCAGTTGTCAGCACAGAGCCTGTAGTGGGGCTCGAACTCAGGAACCAGGAGATCATGACCTGAGCTGAAAATCAAGAGTCAGGCACTTAACCGGTTGAGCCACCCAGGTGCCCCCATGATCTGGAGCTTTGGGTTAATAAGACGGGAGGTAAGTGTGTGTGGGGAGATCACAGGGATTAATGAAATATTTACTTCATTACAGTGAGATCTTTCAGAGGAAGAAACTTTTTATTATTGCCATGGTGCAGCCTGCTACCTGATACGTAACAGGTGCTCAGTAAATTTTTATTTTTGAATAAAATGAGATAGATCAGAGGTTGGCAAACTTTTCCATAGTAAATGGAAGGGTCCCATAGTAAATATGTTGGGCTTTGTGTTCTGCATGGTGTCCGTTGCGACTTCTCAAGATTTCTGTTGTAGTGCAAAAGCAGTCATATGTAGTCTGGAAATACATGAGTGTGGCTGTGTTCTGATGAAACTATTTTCAAACACTAGCAGCAGGACAGATTTGGCTGTGGGCTTTACTTTGCCCAGTCCTCATATGGATGCTGATGTTGATAGATGGTACCATTTATCAAATGCATACTCAGGGCTAGGAACTGTTCAGTACTTTCAAGCATAATATCCTGAGATGCTGATAGGGAAAGTGGGCTCATCATCAAGTTTAAATATCTTGTCCAAGTCTGCAAGACTACAGAGCCTTGATTAAGGAGATAATGTTAATAATCTTGAACATAATCCAGATGAGTGTGTGAATTAAGTCTAGATCCTTACTACTCAGTGTCTAGTCCCCAGACCAGCAGCATCAGCATCATCTGGGAGCTTGTTAAAAAGACTTTTGGGGTCCTCCCCAGAACTCCTGAAATAAGAATCCACATTTTCACAAGACTCTCAAGTGATTCCCATGCACGTTGAAATCTGAGAAACAAAACAAAACAACAGACCAAACACTGTTGAGTATCCTGAAATCTTTAGCTGTTGTGAGTTATTTGGTTAAGACTAATAACATGACGAAGCTCTTCATTCATCTTGTGGGTGTGAACCTATTGACAGCATGTTGCCAGAAGAACAAGAGAGGCAGGAACAGCTCTTACATGAGGAAAGAGAAGTGCAATTGTCAGACGCTTTATTGTCTAATGGTCTTTGGAGGCTACTTGGAAAATGCAGCCAATGATTTAATAATTTTTTTACCATAAAGGCAATTCAGATTATCCAACACCAACTGGAGTTAAGAATTTAGTTGTTTGCACAGAGATTGAAACCCAGGTTGAAATTTTTCAGAAGCTGCCAGTTGGAGCCACAGATACCGATGTTCCATGTGGTTTCTTTCTTATGATGGGAACACACACCCGTAGCCCCTGCAACAGCCTCTCCTAGCGGTAGCTTAATCTGATTGACAATCAGCACACAAAGAGGGGTGAGGGATCACTCTGCTAACAAGCCTCTTGCCCTCCAGTCTCTGGAAGAATGTTGACTGACAGGGACACAATTAAAAGGGGATGGATTTATTGAGCTGGAATGCTCTGGTCCCCCTAATCTCAGCGTCTCTCTGCTTGCAATCACTGTTCCCAAACAAGAGTCAGCCTACACAAACGAAACCCTCATGATCGCCAGGGAGTCAAAGGCGCTCTTAGTTTACCAAAGGTAGCTCAGCCCTAGAAGCCCATAAAAAGAAAAACCACATAAAAGAAGTCCTTTCCTGCACCAGGGCCTGGATAAGGATCTGGAATTCAGCAGGGAAGGATGATCTAAACAAAAAAGCAAGCAATGGTAACGAAAACTGCTAACCTTGGCTCCAAGGCGAGGCGGGGGCGGGGGAGGGGGCGGGGAAGTGGGTTGAGAAGGGTAAATGGGCAAGGTCTTTGGGTCTTTTCTATAATGAAACTGTAAATTTCTGTTGCAAGTCACAGGATCATCGAATCTCTGGAATGTTGATGGGGGTGCCGGTGGGATTCCAGGGAAGAAAAAAGTCTATAGATTTGAATTCAATGCTTCCTTTGAACTGTTTTGTTGGACTGGTGGGGCCAAATCTCAGCTACGTATATGCACATAATTACTTATAATTATTGGGATTTGAGGGACACCCCATAATTAGCACCTCTCTTTTTCACCAATTATGGACTGATGAAGAAGGAAAACAAAAGACTTGGAGACAGAGCTAGGCTACCATCTTTGTTACTGATTAAGTGTGAAATGTAGCTTGTATTTGTGGATTGGTGCATTTTTTGCTACCGAGTCCTCAACCTCACCTTCCTCGGTCATTGCAGCTCTGGACGGTCCCTTGTGAAATGTCCTGTACAGAAGGCCATGAGGAACATGTTCTCTGCAGACAGGCTCACTCCCAAGAGTGAAAAGAGAGAAAAGAAAGGAGCTGGGGTGTCAGGTGTCTGTCTGATTTCTCTTTCCAAACTCACCAGAATAAAAATATCACTTTCTCCTCCTGGAGGGTCAGTGAATGAGGGGACAGAGAGAAAAAGAGGGAAGTAGGATCTTTCCTACATGGAAAGAATCATCGTTAGTGAGGAAGACACACTCCCAACTCCTACATGAATGAAATAGTTAACAGAAAGAAGAAGAAGAATAATTATTATTATTATGACAAAAGTTACAGTTTACTAAGCATTTACCCTCTTCGGGCTTTGGGCAGAATACTTTATCTCATCTAATCCTCGCAACGACTCGTTGAGATATTTTTTTATTATCTCCCTGCAACAGAGGAGAGAACAGAGACGGAGAGGTGGTGTGACTGTCCAAGGGCACAGAGCTAGCAAGGAGAACTGTGGGAAAATCCAGTTTTACCTGGCTCTGGAGCCTGAAATCTGAAGCAGGGTCTGCTCTGTATGTAGAATGAATGAAGGGAATGAAGGAATGAAGGAATGAATGAAGGAGATGAAATTTGAGGGAAACAGGTTGAGAAGCTTGGCCAGCATGGAACAATCCGTGAGGTGCTCTAGATCCAGCAGTCTTCCTCCTAACTCAGGTGGGGGTTGGCCCTATGACTTTTCACCTGGATGTTCTGCCCAGCCAGTCCAGGAAGTGCCCGGCAGGTGAGCTCTGGAGCCAGTCCTGGTGTCCCAGGGACCCCATGTCAGTGTGTGCTGGGCAGAGAGCCCCAGATGTCTGCTTGTCCACTTGGCCATGGTCCTCCCCTTCACTTGGTCTTCGATTTTATTCTAGATTGCCAGCGGCTCTGCTCCCACTGGCCTTCCCGATGGCCAGGGCCTCCACACCACCGACCAGAGGAGCAGGTGGACAGATTCCCACCCCTCAAAGGGAGAGGGGTCACTCATCTCTGCCCAAGTAGAAATCCCACTGGCTGGGGCTGACATTCAACTTCCCCTCTCCTGGTGGGAATTTGGCCACCACATCTGGCCACCACATTTCCAGATATCCCCCTCACCACTGGGTATTTCCAGAAACAGAGCCCCTGATACCTTGTTTTCCCCACGAGTTCTTCACACCTTGAGATTTATCTTTAATCCTTGGAGCAGCCATAGCCCTCTATCAGCACATCTTCCCTCCAGGAGAGGACCAGGGATCTGTTTCCTGCTCATCAGCCTGGCTACCTCATTCGCTGTCACGCCAGCCCTGGCATTGGCTTCTGTTATCTTAATCTCTTTCTTTGGAAACTTCTGTCACTTCCAATTTTCCCCAGTTTTCTCCCTCTACCTCAGCCTTTTTCTCCCCCCCCCTGGGCCCCCCTTGCCTTCTCAGCTTTCTTTCCAAAGATGTTGTATTTCTTTTTCTCCTTATTTGGTCCAATGTGACCTGACAGGGTGGCTGAAGCAGCATATTGGGGATAGAAATATGTACTGGTTCTCCACAGATTTTTTTTTTTTTCTTTCCGAACGGGGCATTTGCAATCAATTTATGTAGTTTAGCCAAAAGGTTAAGAATTTTCCATTTAAAAATCAACCTCCCTAAATGAAAATTTTTTGGTGCTTTTTACTTTTTTTTCCCCCTCGTAGTCAGGTCTCCACATGCCCCATGCATAGAGCCTGTTCTGGAGAGGGCTTCCTGAGGAATGCCTGTCAAGGGTGTACCGTTTCTACTCAAGCCTTAGGAATGCTGATTTCATGGACAGCGGGGAGCGCGTGGTTCTTTTGTCTTTGTCTTTTTTAGGATTCTCTCTCAGAGAAGGGATGTCAAAATGAGGTGCTGCTGATGGTGTTGCAGATGGGGATGAAGGTAGGATAGTGTCAGGTCCGGGGTTCATTTGGACTCGAACCCCTCCACGATAGGTCTCTATGGAAATAAATGTTTACAGAACAAAACAAGGCAAAGCAACCCTGAATTGTTTGCTGAGACCCCGACTCTAAACCCAGTTGCAAACCTTAGTAGATCCAGGTGCTACCCCATAGAGATTTCCTTTTCTTAAGCTAGGTGGTCCCAAGGAGGCTGGAGTGGGTGCCGTTCCTATTCCCACCCAGATCCCTGTTCCCAGGCTGGTGCCTCCATACTCCACTGGATCTGGGAGTCACCTGCTGAGATTCTGACATGAGAATTCCTATCAGGTAAAACCTGTGTGTTGAAAATACGTCTTGGTACCTTCTCTTCAGCAGCAGATGCTGAGCCCGGGAGGGCTGAGGTGGATAGGACACTTTATATAATACGAGGAGATGACTGTGGTTGTAGCAAAGGGAATGTGGAAGGGCAACCAGAGTGTGGTGGAAAACAGTGTTTCCTCTACCCAGGATTTTCCAAATCTTCAGTCAAGATGAAATTCTAGAGGCAAGAGGCATTTCTGTGGAACTGGGCAGGGTGCTCTCTCGTGGACCCATGGCATCCTGGGTGACCGAGGAGTGGGTGGGCCAAAGTAGCAGGAAGAGCTTACCTATCAGCAACTTGCAGAAATTGTAGGGAGGGTTTGGTACCCGTGAAAGGCATTGAGTGTCGTTTCTGGCTAGCTCAAGGCCATTTTTTTTTATGAGGTGACTTAGTGGGGCCTAGATGTTTCTGGGTTAAGTTTCTTATGCTGTCTGAGAGAATCTTGGGGGTAGAGCCCTAAAATGCTTCTTTTTGGAGTTTTTAATTCAGTGATAACACACAATGGTTGATTTAAATTGAGATCCGCAGAGGAGTAGGTACTATTGGCCATGTTGTTTCTCACACTTGGAATGACATAGTATGCTTTTTCTTCCATTTTTACACTTGATCTTCACATGTGCTGTGGAAGATAAACTTTGATAAGCTTGTAGACAGATAAAGAAACACGGACTCAGGGAAGGTGAGCGACTTCCCGAAGATCACAGGGCCAGAAAGTGGCAGAGCTGGGACTTGAACCAGAGCTCCTGGCTCCAAACCCAGTGTTCACTTCGTCTCCCACACCAGGAACCCCCGTGCACTCTTACAACTCATCAGGGTGAACTGGGTGAACCTGGGAAGCTAGGTTACAGAGCTTTCTATATTAACTTCTGAAGGAACATTATATATTTTGAGAGTATGAACTGGTGCCAGGATCCACTCCTGTGTTTCTGAAATTATCCTCATGAAATGTTTGGGTCACACACAGATAGCTACGAATCACCAGGCTTCCGAAAGCAATTCCAGGATCCCAAAGCTTGGAACCATCAGAAACCATCAATCACCTGGACCACCAAACCAGAGCATGCCAGTCTCTCTGAAATTGGAAGGTTTCTTATACGGGCGTCCACCCCACTGGGAAGATGGCCATTGTTGGTGGTGGGGTGTAATCTGCAATTTGTCACCTTCACCGCTGTCGGGCGCCGATCCCTGTAGCACATCCCGCAGGGGATACGTGAGATTTCCTCCCAGTGACAAATGAGGAAATGAGGCTTAGGTTAAATTCCCTGCCCAAGTTCCCGCAGCTAGCAATGGCAAGATGTGGAATACAAACCCACGTTCTTAATCCAAATGCTGCATTCTCAGGCACGATGTTCTCGTGCCTCCAAGTAGACATTTGCTGATTGAATGGGGTTGAACAGCAACACAGGAGCAAGTGTGGCTAAGTGCCAAATGGCTAGTGCAGTGGGAATTTCTGCAGCAGTTGAGAAAGAGTAGACTGTCTCTAGAAGCTATTGGTGCCACTATGGGGCCGTCAGGTGGGTCAAGCAAGCAGCTGCTGGTGGGGAGGCCTTTCTGGGCAGCCTAAGAAGAAGAGACCTCATAGAAAAACCAAGCCAGAAATGGCCACTCCGTCACCAGCCCCCTCTTAGGTCATATTTCAAAGACTGGCTCAGGGCCACCGGCTGGGGCGCGCGACTGTGAGATCATGGCTGAGCAATCTGACTCTGAAAAATATAAGGACCAACTTGGGAGTTTTATCACATTTCTGCCGCCCAGGCATGAAGTCAGCTGGACTGCGCGTGACAGGGAGCGATCCTCTTGTAATTAGCCGGGGTGTTTTTCTTTCATGTTCTGCCTAAATTCGGTGTGCTGCGAGCGCGTCCGCTCCCTCCGAGCTGCCCCACAGCAGTAGCGGAGGTGAGTCATGGCCATAAAATTTGGAAAGCTCGTGGGGGGATGGGGGTGGTGGTGGAGAAATATAAATTATTGTTATCATCTTTCAGGCGCAGTTGAGTTAATTATTGCACTTGGGCCAGCTGCATCGGGCCTCCGCTAACTGGAGCCAGAAATGAGGCTTTTAGCGGAAAGGAATAGATGCTCTGCTGGGGTGGAGGCCCTAGAAGCCCCTTTGCTCTTTTGGGGGAGAATGGGGCACGTTAAATTCCCAGCACCGCCGCTCACCAGCTGGGACCTGTGTGGATTTGCTCCAAGACACTTGGGTGTGAGCACGGTCACGTTTTCTTTATTTTTTCTAGAGCAAGGAAGTCTGGCTTGGTTCTGCACCTGCCAGGGCTGCCGGGAAACCCGATTTTAGTTATGTCTTTTTTGGAGGAGTGGTGGTGAGGGTTTTTTCTTCTCTTTCTTGGGAATATAAGGAAGCCCTGGGAATTTCTAGCGATGGGTCCACTATGGAGAAAATCCTTGCTCATGGTCCACGAGCACCATTTTGAAGGAAGCCTCCCAACTCCCTCCCTCCCAAGCCTGGTCAGTTGTGGGGCGGGGTGTCTCATGTTTTCCTCACATTTTCCCTAGCACACCCCTCAGTCACCACTCATCCCATCCAGTGCTGCAGATCTCAACCCTCAGAGGCTCTCAAACCACTGCCCTTCCCCCACCTCAGGGGAGACACAGAGCACCTCATGCTGAGCCACCTCCCCTCTGTCTTCTTCAGGCACTGAAATTACCTCATCTCTTTAAGCCCTTTTTCAAACAAAACAAACAAACAGGGAGATTATTTTAGATTTTCCCCTTGGCTATTTGCTCAGAAAAGGAGAAAAATGACCTTTTAATTCTTTGAGTCTCATCTAGCAAGAACAAGATACAGCCACTTCTCCATGAGTTTGTCCTTGTCCGGTGCCTCCATCTTGAGCCTCTCTGAGGCTCGGTTTCTCCTTTAAAGATAGACAGCCCTTTCCAGCAGGGATGTCATAGATCAGGTGACCTATGACATGTGTCAGGCACTTGGTGTAAGCCTCACTCAGAGTCAGCTTCCAAAGCATGGCTGTTGGTAGAGAACAGTGGGCTCTGGGACGATGCCTGTGGCCTCCCCACCCCTGAGGACAGGGCTGGAGTCTGCTTATCTCAGCAACTGGCCTTAACAACTGGGTCAGTGCCAGGTACTCAGCAGGCATCCAAACCTGTTTGGTTAACTGAATGGTTGTAAAAGGCAAGGATTTAGGAGCAGCTGAGAGAACCAAGCTTCCTTGAGCAACACCGACCGACTGGCCTTCATGTCGTATGTGCATGGTATACACACATGTGCATTGTGGGCATGCACAGTGGGTAATGGAGTGATAACAAGACATAATGGCTCAAGGAGAACTGAATATTTGATCTTCTCACTGTGGTTACCAAACTTTTAACTGTAATGGATAAGGAGACTGTACTCATTTTGGGCATATGCTATATATATATATTTTTTTACAGAAGTATGTTTTCTCATTGCCTAATTTTTCCTAAGGCTAGTTTCTGGGGGCTTTCCCTCCCAGCTATCCTTGGCTTCAGTGGGGTTTATAAGCGTCCTGGGTCATTGAGGAAAATGGGGGTATGCTTCAAGAAAACTTTGATGGGGCTCAGATAAATCTCAGGTCATAGGCAGGTGACTTTCTTCTGGATGACCAATGGACAATGTGCAGGAACCACAGGAACATAAATAGCTAAGGTGGCTCCTCTGTCCAGTTGATGTCAGATGCTGACCTACATGGTGGCCTTTGGTCTGCAGGCCTGGCTGGAGTCCTTACGGGCACAGGCAGAGACCCTGATGCCTTCCCCCTTTCTCCCTACCTGATCTGCTTTGTCCTTTTCATTTCTGTGCTCCCCCTGGCCCGCCCACTGTCATGCCCCTCCTTGGATCCAGTGGTCTTCTACCAAGCCAAGTGACCCTCACCTAGGGGTAGGCTTGCCTTTACTCCTATTTTCTTCCCAGGTTTTTGACTGTAGCTTATACTCTGCATTCTTCCTCCCTCAGACCTTCATTTCTGGACCTGTGAATTACTGATATTTCATTTGATCTGAACAATAAACTGAGGCTGGCCCTGTGTCTGAGAATCCCCTGGGGTTTCTAGATCTCTTCTTTCTGCTCCTATCTGTGCCTTTCTTCTTGGAAGGTTGTGCCCTCCATTTCCAGTGGAGAAAGAATCCCAGGGGCCCCCAGGAGAGGCTGGGCTGGAATACTTAGGTGGTGGAAACTCTAGGAAATTTCTGGAGGAGGGAACCTCCTGAGGCCTCCAACCCTTTGCTCAGCTTTCTCAAAATCTCAGCAGCTGATCTAAGGGACATGGCTTCTAACCATCACTATTGTGAAGTCTCCTCACTCAGAGCCACGTTATGATGTCTGTGAGTCTCTCACATTCTTGTTTTGTTGAGCATCTTCCTTCATAAAAACATATGAAAACAATGTAATGGATTTTCAAGAACCCTAAGTATTTCATTTTTTTTCTGATGTAAGAAAAAAAATTAAAACAATTTATTCGATCTTAAAAGTTCAGATATTTTTCCTTTGAATTTTAAAAAATAAAAAACATTTTTCTTGGTCCCTGAAGGTATGGTGGGCCCAGACACTGTGCCTACCTGTGCGACGGAGAAATCAGCCCTGTCCTCACAGATTAAGAGTAGGCATCAGAACACCAGCTGGAACATGCGTGGGGGGTTTGATGATTTCTTGGTGCCTATATCTAGATGCAGCTTCACGTAGTTGAGACCGAGGTGACTGTAGTAGAGTAGCCAAAGCAGGAGCTGGGGCAGTCTGGACTGAACAGACCCTGTGGAAGCCCTGGCCTGTGGCCCCCCAGCCCCACCCAGCTTACACAGCTCAGAGCATTTGCATCCACAGTTCCCTCCCTTCACCACTCACTTGGTCTTTGAGGAGTCATTTCTCCAGTCAGGACGTGTGAGCATGTATGCTGGGAGACTTCCATGGCACATTATGGAACTTTGTGCTTTTTTTTTTCCCCTTAGGATGAACCATGTGAAAGTGCCAGTTTTGTGAGTCACCATTGTGTATGGTTCAACCTGGTACCTGTCAGTTATCCAGTCTCGTGTGCCAATGTCACTGTCACCGTGTAAGTTCCTCGTGCATAGAGACTGTGATTTGAACGTGGCTGTGTCTCCAGCAGCTAGCTCACCATCTTTTAAGTGTTTCTGGAATGAATGGACAATTCAACCCAAAGGGAAGATCGCCCCTATTGTACACACTTTGCTCTGCTTGTGGAGCAAAGGTTCTTAAACTTGAATGGGCATCAGAATTTTCTGTGGGACTTGTTAAAACACAGATCACTGGGCCCCATCCCAGAGTTTCTGATTCTGGAGGCCTGATAACTAGCATTTCTAACAAGTTCCTAGGTGAAACTGGTCCTAGAAATCATGAAGCTAGTCCTGGACACCACTGTTTTAGATTAAAAGTTCTCTCCTGGGGATGGGAGGAAGATTAGTCATAAGTATTAAAAAAAATCCCCCCTGTACTAGGTTGAATAGTGCCCCATCCCAAACTCACATCCACCCAGAAATTGTGAATGTGACGTTATTTGGAATGAGGTCTTTGCAGATGTGACCAAGTTGAGGTCATATTAGATTAGGTGGATCTTAAATCCGTTATGCGTAGTGTCCTTGTAAGAAGCAAAAACTTAGACACACAGACATAGAGACCCACAGGGGAGAATGCCATATGAAGATGGAGACAGAAAGTGGAGGGACACATCTACCAGCTCAGGAGTACCAAGGATTGCCCACAACCACCAGGAGCTAGCAGATAAGCAGAGGACAGATTCTCCACCAGAACCCCCAGAAGGAACCAGATGGGAGGGATGAAGAGTCCTCACATCACTCCATGTTGGAGCTGGATGGATTCATTCACCCAACAGTCTTTCAAAGAAAGTGCTGAGCCCTGCACCTACAGTGTGCACTGCTGGGGCCAGAGGAGTATTCAGAAGACACTATTGGAATTTGGGCCAAGTTTCAGCCTCTCAGGCCTCCTGCGGTCTAGCCAGCATGGCTGTGACCATGGCAATGCGTAGGCCAGGCAGAGGGCAGGTGGGGCTTGCAGTGGCTTGATAACTCCTGGAACATGGCCTGTGCTTTGTCTGGTGTGAGGTCAGGGTGTTGAGAGGCAGGCAGATAGGTGGGGGAACTTTCTACCACACTGACCCAGGCTGTCCTCGCAGAGGTCTTCTTCTTATAAGCCCATGTGTGTGTGTGAGGGCCTCTGACAGATGTAATGGGGGCCTCTGCTTGTTGAGTTTGCTCCACTGGCCAGCACAGCCAGTGGGGGGTTAAGTCCTCCTGCACCCCCTTCTTCCCATCTCTGTGAGGTTAGAGCTAGAATTGGAAGTCTTGGGGGAGGCACACCTCTGGTCCCAAGGGAAGGAGGGAGTGATGAGTTTGGAACTTTCCAGCTGTCCTCCAGGGCCTGGCCATAATGGTCAGGCAAACTACGACTGTGTTTACCAATGTGAGGGAGACAGGGAACCAATCATGTGCTCTGTCTCATGCCATCTAAAAGACGAGCTCCTCAAAAGTAGCACCAGCCCCAACTTCCACCTTGTCAAGGGTGACAGCAATCTTTGTGCAGTAGCATCAAGATAGAAGAGAAGCAAGGGATTTAAGGCTAAGTATCCTGAATTTAATTAGATTCTATTTCCACTAACTGCTACTTCTTTGACCTTGGGCAAAGCACTTAACCTCTCAGGGCCTCAGTTTCCTCACAGCATAAGCCCAGGTGGAAACTGGGACCACCCTGTCAGTGAAATAGTAGAAAAGGAGGCTTAAAGCTCTACCGTGTCCTTCCACAGCCCCACAAAATCTCCTGAATGTCTGAATTCTGGGACCAGCTTCCTCACATGCTGACTCTGTTCTGTTCCACATTAATCAACATGAAGTTGGATCTCTTCCGAGAGTTCCAAAAAAACCCCCTTACAAAGTAGCAACAATAAGATTGGTAGAATCGACCAAAATGTCTTGCTTTTTTGTCTTTTGTTTTGGGTTTGGTCTTTGTTTTTTCACGGAAAAGAGAGATGAAGGGTAGCCACAGCAGAATTTGATCAACTTCCAAAATGGTAGTTGGCCTCAGATTGCCTCTAAGATGACCTTCAGCCACCCACCACACCACGAGGGCCTCTTTGCTTCCCCCAGACCTAGTCCTTCTCTCTCTGTTGTCTTCCCTCTCTTTTCTCTAGTTACTCCTCTCTTCACTCATTCCCTTTTCTCATACCCAAGGTCAAGATGCTCTCCCTTCTCTTTTGTTGGGGGTCAACACCTCTGCCTTCAAGACTCTCACCTACGTCAAGCGTCTCAAAGCATTTTTTTTTCCACAAAAGAGCATTACATTTCCAAGTAAAATTTGTGTACTTGATGTTAAGAGTAATAATTCACCCAGTCACATGCAGATTACATGAGATAACATAAATGAAAGTATTTTTGAAATGCAAGGTATCGTGCAAACTCATTCCTCCATCCATCCATTTCTGTGACAAACATTTGTGAAGCCTTTGGTAGGTGCTGGAGATGCCTTCAAGGGTTTCACAATCTAATGAGATGCTAGAAAATAACTGTAATGAAGTGTAATAAATGCCATAATTGTGCAACATCTCATGTGTAATGGCACAATAAAAAAGGGAGTGATTCATGTTACTGTGAATAATGTAGAATATATGATGTGATAGGATATGATACAATATACCTCTATTATAATACAATAGAATATAACAGACAAGGCAAGCTCAAAGTGCTCTTCTGAGCATTTTGGAGATGAGCTTCCTGTTTGATCCAGTGCCTGTCATTTTATTGACAACCATCTGTACCTCCTCTCCCTGTGTGTAGATTCAGATCTGTGCTCAAGGTTTGCAGGTTAACCTGCAAGGGACAGGTTATTTGACCTCTTAGAGCCTCAGTCTTCTCATCTGTCAAATCTGTACAAAAATTCCTCACAGGCTTGCCATAGAGACTGAAAGAGATGCATTAACTTGTTTGTTGAACAAACAGTTCTTGAGCAACTCCTATGTGCTGGACACTGATCTGCACACTGGGGTTTTTTATAGGGAATGAGACAGTGCATGGGTTCTTGTTCTCTCAGAGTGAACATCCTGTTGGGGAGATAAGATAATTATTGGTGCGCAGCCCTGTTAATTGGCACCTGGAAGCTATGTAACACCTTTGCTGCAGCCTTTCCTTTCAGATTGTCTTCATTTTTCAATCCCCTGCACCTTGCCTCAAAATTCTGTTGCCTTGGAGTCTTTCAGATAGAGGCTGCATAAAGGAAGTCCTGGGAGTCTGGGAGGAGGAGGCAGTCTCTGCTCACAGGCTTGCAGGCTGAGTTGGAGAGTGTTTTAGTTCAGGCTGTTATAATACATAGAATGGGTGCTTAAACAGCACACATTTGTTTCTCACAGTTCTGGGGCTGAGAAGTCCAAGATGGAGGTGCTGGCAGGTTTGGTGTCTGGTGGCGGACGACCTGCCGTTGTGCCCTCACGTGGCTGAGGGAGAGACCATCTCTCTCACTTTCCTTCTCATGAGGGTACTAATCCTATTCGTGAAGCTCCACCCTCATGACCTAATAAGGTCTCAAAGACCTCACTTCCGAATACCATCACATTGGGGGCTAGGTTTTAACATATGAGTTTGGGGAGGGTGCACAGTCAACCCATCACAAGGAGAAAGAGTGGGAGCAAATTAAAGTACTTAAACCAATAAGCACATATCTCTTTCTCTTGGCTTCCGTCTGCCAAGGGCACTGGGGAGAAGCCCAACTTTTTAATGACTTCTCTTCTTTGGTTTAGGATTTATTACAAATGTGTTTCCTCTGTTTCTCCTATAATCATGTCATTGAGTGGCCCAGAGATAAATGTCAACAACACAGCTCTTAAGGAGTCCTGGTGGCGGGAGAGTGAGGGAGCTGAGTAGGGGGCTGGCAGGCTCATCAGAGGACACATTTATTAAACTGTGGAAGGGGTGGGGTAAGCCACCCAAGCCCTGGGTCTGGCAGAGTTTGCAACCAAACGGTAGGGAACAGAGCACTTTTTGTATCTCGGGAAAGCTTCTCTTCAGCCATTGGGCTGGTTTTCCCTGGCACTTTTGTCAAGCTTGGGCTTTTCAGTTTTGACATTTGTTTTTCCTTTTGGACTTTTCTTCTCATTACAAATAGATGCTGTGAATTCAAGCCTTGGGAAAGAGAGTTGGGTTTTAGGCATGGAGCACTGATAATATATAGCACCTGGGAAAGGAATCCGGTGCCGAGGACTTGCAGAGGCAAGACCTGAGGCTTGGTGGGAAAATGGCGTGGGCCTATGATGTGGACAGGTCAACCATTTAGGAATGGGACTGGGTTTTTTGATTGCCAAGCGGGGCTACCATTCACCTCCAAAGGGCTCTGCTCACAGAGACACAAATAGACGTGCTCTAGGTTGACAGGGGTCAACTCCCTTCTTTCCATCCCCCTTTCTCTCTCAGCCTTCCTGGTTTTAAGTGGTGGGACTAAGTGCCAATTTCCTTAAGTGCTAGGATTGGATCCAAGGAATGCACTCTTGAGGCTAGGGGAGTTCGTGAAGAATTCTGCTGTGGAGACATACATTAGGGAGCCAGAACATCAGAACTTTCACTGCCAGGTTGGAAGAGGAACTCTGTTCCAAAGGGCCCTGGGTGGGGTCTCTTCTTAGGATTAGGTGGGGAAACTTGGGGGAGACCTTGCTACTGTGCCTTGAGGATGTTTTTATTTACCTTTCCTATCTCCTTCTTCTCTTTCTCACTCCTTTCTTCTCATTGCCTCTTCCAGCAACATGCTAGTGTTAGGGTTTCCCATGTGCCAGTGTTGGGGTTACAATGATGATAAGGATGGGAGTTGGAGTAAGGCTCAGGTGTGTGAACTTCATCATTCTCTCATCTGTGGGGCTTGGCCTGCCCACGGAGAGATCGGAACTCCCCAGGGGCAAGCACTGGATGGAAACAAAATACTGCTCTAGTAATAGTTGGGCAAATACCTCCCTATAGCCCTTTCCTCTGTCAACTGCCCCCATCCCTGCTGTTATTGCAGAGCTCTCTGGAGAGTTGTGCTGGGTACCAGACTGAGAACTGTAAGCCTAAGCAAACCTTCCATTGCTTCCCTGCAAAGCCCAGATAGGTCTGAAAAAGAAGTTTGTTTATTTATCTACCCAGGGGCAGATGTGAAGTTGGCACAGAGCTGATGAGGTGGACGTGGCTTTGCCTCATGTGTAGGAAGCACAGGGGAGCATGCCTGGCGTGAGTCCTGTCCTTGAGCATGCACGGTGACCCTGCTCACAAGAAATCATAGACCAGTGGGTCTTGTCCCTGGTGTCGCAAACTGGAATCTGACCTTGATTCTTTTTTCCCTTATTCAACTATTCACCAAGTCCTATCAAATGGACCTCTAAAATATCTTTTGGGTCCATGTGCTTCTTTCCACCCCCTCTGCCACTTTCCTAGCCCAGGCCACTGTAGCCTCACTTCCAGCACAGCAAGTGTATTTTTCTAGGTCTCCTCACGCACCTCCTGCTCCTCCCATCCATCAGGGGCCATATTGCTTCCAGGGAAATATCTGTTTGGTTAAGAAACTGCCTTATTGAAGATCTTCAATGTCATCCTTTTGTCTTTGGGGGGGACCTTTAAAAATGTTTCTGACTATTCTAATAATTCCTGTTTATACTTATTTATTTATTTATTTAAACAATTTATTAAATGTTCATTTATTTTCCAGAGACAGAGTGTGAGCAGAGGAGGGGCAGAGGGAGAGGGAGACAGATTACGAAGCAGGCTCCAGCCTCTGAGCTGTCAGCACAGAGCCCAACATGGGACTCGAACTCATGAACCATAAGATCATGACCTGAGCAGAAGTCAGACACTTAATCAACTGAGCCACCCAGGCGCCCTAACCCTGTTTGTACTTTCAATATCGTCTTTCACCTTGCCCACTCCAGAAATAGTAAACTGTTTTCCTTTTTCCCAAACAGGCCACCCTCTTTCTTGCCTTGTCTCACGCTCTTCACTCTGTCAGGTACTTTTACTCTATCCCCTCCCCTTTTCAACCAGCTCCAATGCAATCTTCACCTTCTTTTCTTAGCTGTCACTTTCTCCAGGAAGCCCTCCTTCCTTTGCCTGGATCAGTGGTCCTCTCACACAGTCTGCAGCCACCTATCCCTTTCTGATTATGTGTTGTCATGGCCTGTTTGCTTGAAATCTCCCCCCCACCCCCACCCCGGCTGCTAGAGTAACCTCTGCCACTGACAGCCACCTCCTTGGCTTCTGTTAGGCTAAGCATATGGAGTCTCTCTTCCATTCCACACCATGTGGCTCCACTGTATCTCTTCATGAGTTGACCTTAAGAAAAAGAAAAGGGACACTGGACATAGTAATGGATGGTGTTCACAGCAGCAATAATTTCTTTTAATATGGAGACATTCCCCACGTTGTTGGTTTTTTTTCTGGCTCTCAAAGCCAAGGGTGAAATGAGATGTCAGTTCTTCCAGTAGTGATTCTTGTGGGGTAGCAGGGTAAGAACTGCTTTTTAGGTTATGTCGGAAAACTCCCAAATGGAACACAATTCCACCTCCTCTCTTCTTTTTTATGGTAGAAACTTTGGAGAAGGCATGGTAAATATTTTTTCTGTCTGGAGCCTCAATAGTTCAGCCAGGCTTTCGATGAGGGCTGGCTATATATCAGATGACTCACTGTGTAGACACTGGGGGAGAGGAGGAGATGATGTACTGTTGACTGGGAGAAGATCCGCACCCTGTAGATGGCAAGATGCTTCTGTTCTACATCCGACACTTCCAGAGCACCTCTCTGGGCCAAGCTCCACTGAGTGCTGGATATTAGGTAACTCCCTGCCCTTGAAAATCTTGTCAATCCCTAGGTTTTATAGAAATGGCTCAGATGAAATAGTAGGAGTTGAGAGAAAGGAGGAAGCACAGGCAGACACATATCCAATGAGCAAGAATGGTGTAGTCCCACTTATACAGGTAAATTTCAAGAGTGACAGCATGCCATTGCCTTGGGAAGTATCGCTTAGGTGGTGGGAATGTCAAGGGCCGGTATGGCATTGGGAGGCTTTAGATTCCCCCATAATTTGCATTAGCACCCCCATGTTTTTGTACAATCCCTTCTTCCTTAATGTTACCTAAAGTGTTATGTAAACACATCCTCAATCCCATGTGCAGATTGCTGCCCAAGACTGACATTGGACATTCTATGGCTATCGCTTCCTTTCTCCAATTCCTTGCAAACTCACAAATTGCTGATGGTTGGTTCTCAGTTGGAAAATGAGGCACACCGGGCTTGCCAAAGATCTGGACACAGACAGATGCAGACGCCTGGGCTTGTGCAGACAAGCATACACTTTTATGTGCACGCACACACTTATTTCCATATATACTATGACACCATATTGTCATCCAATTCCCTTACATCATTTGGTAGGAATGTGTACAAACACTCCAGGGACTGAGCAGGTTCATGGGTAAGACCCTTCCTCCTCCTAGATGCTTGACAGGCTTCTGCAAAAATGACCTAACAAAGCCCTGGTTTCAGACAGCGGGACAACGAGGATCTCAACATTATTTATGACAGCCTTTTTTGTATTGTAAGTGACGTAGGTACCCAGTGTCTGAGAGAGGAATTTACACACTGAGAAGACAGGAAGATATGTGGGTGTGGAGTGATGGATGGGGGATTTGGAAGTGTGAGGGGACAGGTGCCGATCTTGAAGCTGCTTGCCTTATATTGGGACATCTCTGACTAAACCAATGGAGATGGAAATCCTAAGTTTTCATTGTTAATAAATCTGCCTCAGAAACAAGGGAATGATGATATTAATAATAATAGCTCTCAGTGTGACAGCTGGAGTTTTGAGGGGGCACAGTGAATATTTCTCTTCCTCTCTGATTCCGAAGCAAGAAAAGATGTGAAGCAGATGGGACCAAAATGTCACTTTTATGGCTGGAGTAAGTACTTTCAGTGAGAACCCAAGAGGGCTTCTCGATTCCCTAACCCAAGACCCGACGTCAGAGCACCTGACCTGAGAGCAAATTGGTGTCTGTAAAACAGTGCCCTTTGCTAGGTAGGGAAGGATGGGGAAGAAAAACCAAATTCCCCCCGCTTGGGGATCTTTGACAGATCAGCACCATCCATTCAAGAAACGTAAACATGTGCTCTTGTTTGGCAACCAGGTAACTCACTCTGTCTCCCCAGGGAGTAAGGGGAAGTGAACCTAGAAGGCCAGGTGTGGTCTGGGAAACCTCCCTCATTGCTTTGAACATCTAGTATCTGAAAAACTTGAACGTTCCCTGAACGTTCCCATGCTTTTGTCATAGCCAACTATAGTCAGAGTAGTTTGGCGGGGAGAAGGTCTGGCCCCTAAGGGGACAGGAGTCCTCTTTCGGGACAGCTCGGCTCCCCACTTTGAGAGGCTGCCCTTCCCATAAACCTCTGCTCCTATGGTGTTCTCCTCGGGCGGCTGGCGGGTAGGGTAGGCTTTGCCCTCAGAAGGTTCTGAAATGAAGCAAATTGTATGTTAATTGAATCACTACCATAGACATTCTGTTCAGGGTTAAAAAGGTGTTCCATTTTCTACATCCTACCCCAAACTATGCCTAGCTACATTGCCTAATATAGCTCCAAAGAAGTGATTATCCAATGGAAAAACAAGAATGATAAAGGGGATCTGTCAGGACAAAGCCTGACTGACACAGAGCCTCTGAAGTGGGGGGAGAGTCGGTGCTATGAAGGGCTTGTTGAAGGGGCACGAGCTGCTTCCAGGGAGGAGTTGCCGGTTTGGATTTGGGGGCTTGTAGATGCCATTCAAGGCAGTAGTGAAGATATGAGTGAGGGCTAAGTATCTCTCCTCTCCACCCCCCAACCTCTCTCTTCCTCACTCTTCCTGAATTAATGACCCCACCAAGACTTCCTGAGAAAAACAACCAAGTCAGAAAGTCAGAAATCACCCCACCTCTCTTGACAGCCCAGCCCAGCCCCACAAACCCATATCTCTTGGTCAGTTACTCCCACATGTCACCCAGGCCACAGAGAGACTTCCTGTTCATTCCACTGTCAGAGACATTCGATGTTAGCACTTTTTGGCAAAGGATCTCGACAATCACCTTGAAAAGGAAAACAGCGCCATGGGTTAGTGGAAAGAATGTGGCTTTGGAGCCAGGCAGTCCTGGGCTCTACTCCCAACTCTGCCACTTAATGCCTGTGTGAGCCTAGGCACACCAATTAACCTCTTTGACTTCCAGTTTCCTCATCTGCAAAACAAACAACACAAAGATGACAATCGTGACCCTACAGAACAGTTTGGAAAGGCGAGGGATTCAACGCAGGAAAATGTGCCTGCAAGACACATGGTGGATAGTAGGTTTCAATATTTGGGGAAGATTCCACTAAAGGCTAATCTTCCTCTTGATAAATAGCAGAACTTATTTTAAGACTCTGAAGTTACAGAAATCCTGCAGCATAAGGAAGTTCTTCTTAAGCAGTCATCATGAGGCTTTCTAAAGAAGTACCTTTCTTCTCCTCCAAGTCTGTGCCCGTTTTCTCTCCGTGGTAGCTTCTCACTAAAATAATTCCATAAATACACTCTCACTGATACCTCTCAGCCATTCCCTTACTACACCAGCCCTGGTTTGTAATGAATTGTTTATCGAGGTTGTCTGTATGTGGCCATGAAATTTATAGAGGGGATAGAAGTCCACAGGACACAGGAGCCTGGCTGGCTCATGTCCTTGTGGCCTTTGTTATGGGCCTGCCCTGCAGGTGATTCAAAGCTACCTAGTCCTTCCAGACTTTGGAGCTTGGATGTAGCCCAAACAGGACCAGTCTACCCATAAATCCTGCTCTCAGGCTGAGTGTGTTAGGTCTCAGTATGTCACGATGTTTCCCTAAGGGTATCAATCGGGGTTACTAGGTACCAGTGACGGAATTCATAGAAAATGCATATATTGAAAAGATACTGAATAGCTTCCAATATTTATGGAAGACTGGAGAACCAAGTTTAAAAGGTGTATAAAAGCCAAAGTCCCCTTTGGCTTCCCTCATGGGATCACAGACTAGGGAGTTCTTTCAAAAGTAGGAAGATATTTTAAAGATTAATTTTTAGTATGCTAGAAAAATAGGTGCTTTAGTTTGTTGTCACAACTTTTGGTTCAGTAAACAAAAAATATAGTTGAAATGCGCTAGTTACCCCTAAAACTTGGGTATAGCAAAAAAAAGTACGGACTTGGACTCAGCTTCTCTGACCCTTGGTTTCTTTTCTATGAAATGGGAATTAGAATAACTATCCTCATACCTCTCTCAAGTTTGTTGTGAACATAAATTTGATAATATAAATACAAAACAAACTGTTCCATGTTCTATCAAAGGAGCAGATGGTATGAATATTTTCCTTTACTATCTGGTAAACCATTGGCAAACAATAACATCTACAATATGGGCTATTTGTTGTCTGGAGTGTGGTGATGTGCATAGGGGCGTGGAAAATCTCCTTCTGCAATTAGGGTGTCCAAAACTCAGGAGACATGAAATGTTGAGTGAGTCTCCTGAGGCCATACAGCTGGTAAGTGGCAGAGCCAGGATTTACATCCAAGTCTGTCTGATTCTGAGTTCTATCTTCTTTACAGGAGGCGTGGTTCTCATTCCTGAATCTGGATGAATTGGCTGGAAGCTCAGGAAGGAGGTTTCTCTTCAGGAAAGAAATGGAAGAATATAAGGTGGGAGAAATGGAAGCCCATTTCCTGAGTGCTTAGAATGATGATTATTCCATAAGAGCACATTGACATATCAAAGCTGGAAGGCCCTAATGAAAACCACAGTGAGCTTTCTCAGCAAGCTCATGAGCTATTGCATTGAACGGTTTTCACTTTGTAGATGAGGAAACTGAAACTGCAAGAAGTTAAGTAAGATGCTCAGCCAGTACAGTCAGGGTTTGAGATTTAACTCAGGCATGTATATTGCCTTGGATTCTTAGTTGGAAACAACAGAGCCCAATTTGGGTTAGTTTAGTCAAGGAAGTGATTTCCTAAAAGATACTGAGTGGCCCTGGAGAACCAGTCATGGAACAGGATCCTAAATCACATCACTGAATTAGTTCAGCAGCTGATTGTGCTAATGTCACCACTGGGTTGCTCCTGCTAGACCCTCTTCCACTGCAGCTCCCAGGGGCTGGATGCAGCTGCCACTACTCTTGTTTAAACAGATTCTTCCTGGTGCCACTTCCCTTGTGTCAAATAGTCTATGGAGGCTTCTGTTAGTCTGAGCCCAGGTCACACGCCTGCAACTTAGCCACATGGGAGTTTGAGAAAGTGAGTATATGGCTTCCACAGAGGGGAGAAATTTCTTCCTCCTATTAAGGTGGGGAAAATCTCAAACATGGAGACCTGTTCCACCATGCTGGGGGTGCAGAGATTTTCTTGTTCCTACCTGAATTCTCAAGACGCAGAACAAAGCTTAGCACATAGTAGATGTTAAATACTGACTGTTTATATCCTCCCCCAAATTCATATGATGAAACCCTCAACCACAGTGTGATGGAATTTGGAGGTGGGACCTTTGAGAGGTAATTAGGTTTAGATGAGGTCATTAGGGTGGGGCATCTATGATGAGATCACTGCTTGTATAAGAGGAGAGACACCAGGACTCTCTCTTCACCATGTGAAGACACAGCAAGAAGATAGCCACACACCCAACCAGGAGGTAGGCTCTCACCAGGGGCTGAATCAGCTGGCACCTTGATCTTGAACTGTCCACCTTCCAGAACTGTGAGAAATAAATGCCTCTTATTTAAGTAACCCTGTCTATGGTATGTTATTGTAGCAGCCAGAGTGGACTAAGACAATAGGTGTGTAATAAATATTGATCAACTGATTGACAACATGATTCTGTGTGATTTTCAAGTCCATGCCCTTGACCACTATACTCTACTTTTCTTTAGGTCATCCCTTGACAAGATCTAGTACAAAATAACTCAATTTCACATCAGTGAAATTATGTAAGGTCCCTATCCTGTATGAAACTACCTTCATGTATATGCATTATTCATTCACTTCAATAAAATGTACTGTTGTGGGTTATGACCATGGGCTCTGAGAAGGAAGTACTATATCTTATCTTTTCACCATGGTGACATCCATTTTTCATACAGTGTTGTAGAATAAGCAATCGTTAAAGAAATGAGAAGGTTGCTGAATGAAAGACTTTAAGATGTAAAGTTGTCAGCAGTTGGGGTGAATAGATCTTATAGGTAGGGAGAGAGGTGGTGTCAAGGATTGCTTCCAGGTTTTTGGCTTGAATACCTGGTTGGATGGTGACTGCCATTTACTGAGATAAGGAGCATGGAGAAAGAGCAGGCTCTGGAAGGAAGATCAGGGATTTAGTTCTGGATTTTCTGAGTTTGTGTGTCTGAGACATGAAAGTGGGGATATTGAGTGGGCTGCTGGATATATGGATCTGGAACTTAAAAGCGTTGTCGGGAATGGAGATGTGAATTTCAGCTAGTAACTGAAACTATAGGCATAGACGTGAAAATGTATGATACACACAATACATAAAACTAGTCTTGAATCTACAGATAATTACACAGAAAGTTGTATACATGTGTAACAGTGCATACAATGGAGTTAAGTTATTGGTAGTATTCAGGAATGAATAATATATAGTATCAGCCTGAGAATTTGATTACTGATCAATGTTCAATGGACACCAAAATGGCAGAAACCATATGTTGGAGGTTGTAATAGTTTAATCCCAAACGGATTTGTCTGCAAGGGCAATATGAACACAGAGAGTGATGTGTCTTTGTCTCAGAGCTCTTCCTCCTGAGCTATTGGACACAAAATGGTAGATATGTCAGATGGATCTTAGCCATGGTGTAGGCATTTCCTTCATGGCAAGCCTAAGAACATTCTAAAGGAGGAGCACAAAGGCATGGCAGTGGGAATGTCAATCTCAGACAGGGCTGGGGACCTACAGAAGAGCTCTATAGGGACTGAGTCTTAGGAACTGTAACCAAAGAGAACACCCCATATTTTTTCTCCCCTCTGTGAAACGTATTTTCAAAAAGCCAGGCAATCCTGAGATTAACACTGACCCTTCAGAGGCTCCCAGGCTGGGAATGGGCTGAGGGGACTTGTGTTAGGAGATCCTTGTACTCAGTAGTAAAGCGATCACAGTCCACCCATACGTCATTCTGATTAAGAGCAAGAGTTGTGGACTCCGAGTTCAAACCTGACTTCTGCCACTAATTTGCTGGGAAGCCTTTGGCATGTTACTTTTTCTCTCTGAACCTCAGTTTCCTCACCCTGCTCAAAGGGCAATGACAGCTTAAGACACAGGGTACTTTGGGCGCAGTGAATATCTCAACAAATTCTTAGTGATGACAAATTTGAATGTACCATCTTGTTAGATAGGTAGCCATTAGTGAATTTTAGATAGGGAGGTGATAAGATCTAAGTTACCATTTAAAAAGATACCTCTGGGGGCCCCTGGGTGGCTCAGTCACTGAAGCGTCTGACTTCGGCTCAGGTCATGATCTCATAGTTCGTGGGTTAGAGCCCAGCGTCAGGCTCTATGCTGACGGCTCGGAGCCTGGAGCCTGCTTCGGATTCTGTGTCTCCCTCTCTCTCTGCCCCTCCCCCGCTTGTGCTCTGTCTCTCTCTGTCTCTAAAAAATGAATAAATGTAAAAAAATAAAAAAAAAAAAGATATCTCTGGTGCCATAGAGGAAGTCAGAGAGGACACTGGGAGACCAAACTGTTGGCTACGGCATTAGTCCAAGCATGGAATGATGGTAGTTTGGATCAGGCTAATAGGGAGTTAGGGGGTGAAATTTTGGATTTCCAGGTTTTTGTAAAGTTACTGCTTTCATTTTTTAAAAAAAGTTTATTTATTTGAGAGTAAGAGAGAGCTCGAACAGAGGGAAGGGCAGAGAGAGAATCCCAAGGAAGCTCTGTGCTGTCAGCTCACAGCCCAATGTGAGGCTCGATCTCATAAACTGTGATATCATGATTTGAGCTGAAATCAAGAGTCAGATGCTTAACTGAGGCACCAGGTGCCCTATTACTTTCATTCTTAATGACATCAACCAATTGCAGATAATTGGAGATATTTCAAAATGTGTAGGGGCGCCTGGGTGGCGCAGTCGGTTAAGCGTCCGACTTCAGCCAGGTCACGATCTCACGGTCCGTGAGTTCGAGCCCCGCGTCAGGCTCTGAGCCCCGCGTCAGGCGCTGGGCTGATGGCTCGGAGCCTGGAGCCTGTTTCCGATTCTGTGTCTCCCTCTCTCTCTCTGCCCCTCCCCCGTTCATGCTCTGTCTCTCTCTGTCCCAAAAATAAATAAAAAAACGTTGGAAAAAAAAATTAAAAAAAAAAAAAATGTGTACATTGTAGTTGTTTTTTTGTTTTTGTATATAACAAGCTCTTATGGCACCATACTAAGCATTTTACAAAAATTACCTTATTTAATATGCCTAACACTTATATCATCCCCATTTTACGGAAGAGGAACTGAGGCTCACACAGCTAGTAAGTGGTAGAGCTGGATTTCAACCCCATGTAGTCTGGATTAACATTAAATTAAAATAAAAAAGATAATTCTTAGAATTAATTTGGGACCAGCTCTGTTTTTATTCCTTCAAGCGGTAAAGGGTTCAGAATCTCTTGCCTAAGGAATTGAACAAAGATCCTCCCATAATTTGGCAGTCTTCTCCTACACCCCAGGGCCATTTAGGACACACCAATTTTGATAATAAGTATATGAACACATAACTAGTGGGCATCTGGGTTGAAAGTCTCTTGGAAAACTTCTTGTATTTCTCTGGGGTGTATGATTTCACCTCCAATCAAAAATTAATAATGAAACAAAATAAAATGAAAAGATTTAAAAAATTGCCTGACTGTTGAACTGCCAAGAGCCCAATTAGTCAGAGCAGACCTTACAATAATACCAAATCAGGGAGGAAGTCCGATAAGAAAACATCACCTCAGATGATTTTTAATTGGCAGAGAGAAAATAACTTGAGAACAATAGCTTAATGCTGCCAATTCCCCTTCACATTTCTCACTAAATCAGTCTTTTCCCCATCCGGAATGCTCTACCCTCCTCTTGACCCACCCATGTACATAATTACCTTGGGGACTTGGCTGAAAAGTTAGCTCCTGCTAAATGCCTTTCCCACCTAGCATCAGTGTGCTGGGCTTTGATGGATTACGTCATTAATCCCTCCCTCACTCAGTGAGCGCCTTCTGGGTCTTAGATCCTCACTTCGCTGCTGAGAACACAGTGGTGACCTGGACGCCACTCCTGGCCTCTCAGAGTTCAGACCTTCCTGTGATGATGGAAATGTTCTATGTTTGCGTCCCCCAATACAGTAGCCACTAGCTCTGTGTGGCCTCCGAGTGCTGGGAAAACGGCAAGTGCCCTTGAAGGATTGAATTTTTAAATGTTATTTAGTTTTGATTAATTTCAATGTCAATAGCCACACGGGACAGCCTAAGTCTAAAGTGAATGGCTGATAATAAAGATAGGATTGCAACAAAGTCTTCACGGGCTGTGATAGAAATCTGGAAGAGGTTGAAGGAGGGAGCCAGAGTGAGGCTGGTCAGCACTTCTGGGCAGAGTCAGGGTTGTTTAGGGGAGCGGTAATGCATAGCCTCTGGGTCAGCTGTCTGGGTTCAAGTTCAGGTGTTTTCCACCTGTTATCTCCGTGATTACAGGCAAGTTACTAAAGAAAAGTGCTGTTTTACAAATGAGGAATCTGATGCTGAACTAGGGCAGAGGTGAGTGGAGCTGGAGGGAAGGTAGATTCGAGATCTGGCCAATGTCACCAGTGGTCCCCTCCTCAGCATGCATGACAAGGCTCACGCACCATTAGCATATAGGGCTATTCTGGCCGAGAATCACATTCCAGTTAATGCACCTTGTGGGAGTCATTCCACTTGTTCACTCACTCGCATGCTCGCTCCAGAATGAAACCACTTTATTTATTTTTTTACTTGATTATAAAAAAAATTCTTGCTCCTCATCAAAGAAGTACAGAAATCACAGGAAATTATAAGGAAGAAATCACAAATGCCACCACCCAGAATTTCAGGAATTGGATGGATGTGCAACTATTCCTATATAGAGATATTAAATTTACATAAGTGGGAAAGTACTGTGCACTGTATTCTGTAGTTGCTATTTTATCATTAATTTGTTGTGAATATTTTAATATGTTAATATAGAACCTCATAAACATGTTAATGACTATGTAATGTTCCATGGTACCATTGTACCATGTATGGACATTTAGATTGTAATTTCTCCCCATTCTAAAACATTCCATGGTGATCATACATCTTTATATCCTTGTATGATTATCTCCACAGCATAAGTTCCAAAATAGGGCTTCTGGTTATCAAAAAATACATTTAAATTTTGATATATAATGGGGACTGAATCTGTAGAGTGCGTTGGGTAGTGTGAACATGTTAACAATATTAAATCTCCTAATCTATGAACACAGGATGTCTTTTCATTTATTTGTGTCTTCTTTAATTTCTTTCATCAATGTTCTATAGGTTTCAGTGTGTAAGAATTTAGCTCTTTAGTCAAATTTATTGTTACATATTTTATTCTTTTTGATGCTAGGATAAATGGGACTGTTTTCTTAATTTTCTATTTGAGTAGTTTGTTGTTAGTGTATAGAAACACAATTTTTGTATGCTGATTTCATGTCCTGCAATTTTATTAAATTGCTTTATTAGTTATAACCTTTTTTTTTGTATGTGGAGTCTTTAGGATTTTCTACATATAAGATAATACCATCTACAAAGAGATAATTTTGCTTCTTCCTTCCTGATTTAGATGACTTGTTTATTTATTTTTTCCTGATTGCTCTGGCCAGGATGACCAGCACTGTGTTGAATGGAAGTGACAAGAGTGGGCATCTTTGTTCTGTTTTTGATCTTAAAGGAAAAGCTTTCAGTTTTGCACTGTTGAGTCTGATGTTAGCTGTGGCTTTTCATGCATGAACTTTATCATGTTGAGGTAAATTCTGCCCTCCAGAAAGTGTTTACTTACATGTGTTCCTTTTCATAGTGATGACACACACCAAGGACACAAGACCTGCAGCTACTTACAACTTCTTTTATGTGAGTCAGAAATAAATTTCTGTCTTATTGAACCCCCCATTGTCGCCGGCATCTTTTACCTATAGTCTCAAGGTAACGCCTTACTAATATAGAACCTCAGCCAGCAAATGTGCTTTAGCTCATTATTTCCATCATGATCCTGTCCCTCTGTTTTTCATCTCGCCTACGTATCTCACACAGACCTTAGCTGAATCCAAACATTTAGTTTCTTTGTGCCAAAATTCAAGTGGCCTTGTGTACTTCTGGGGAAAAGAAGTGACACAACAAGGCAGGATGGGAACACTTTGAATTAATAGTAAACAACCACTAATGGTTCTCTACACTGTCCCCTATAATCTTTTTTTTTAATGTTTATTTAATTTTGAGAGAGAGACAGAGTGAGAACAGGGGAAGGGCAGAGGGAGAGAGAGAGACAGAGCATCTGAAGTGGGCTCTGTGTTGACAGCAGAGAGAAAATATGGGGCTCGAACTCATGAGCTGTGAGATCATGTCAAGTCAGATGCTTAACCAACCGAGCCACCCAGGTACTCCCTGCCCCGCAAATCTTTTGTTTTTTAATTTTATTTTTTTAATTTACATCCAAATTAGTTAGCATATAGTGCAACGATGATTTCAGGAGTAGATTCCTTATTGCCACTTACCCATTTAGCCCATCCCCCCTCAGGCAACCCCTCCGGTAACCCTCTGTTTGTTCTCCATATTTAAGAGTCTCTTATGTTTTGTCCCCCACCCTGTTTTTATATTATTTTTGCTTCCCTTGCCTTATGTTCATCTGGTCTGTCTTAAAGTCCTCATATGAGTGAAGTCATATGATATTTGTCTTTCTCTGACTAATTTCGCTTAGCATAATATCCTCCAGTTCCATCCACATAGTTGCAAATGGAAAGATTTCATTCTTTTTGATTGCCGAGTAATACTCCATTGTATATATATACCACTTCTTCTTTATCCATTCATCCATCGATGGACATTTGGGCTTTTTCCATACTTTGGCTCTTGTTGATAGTGCTGCTATAAACATGGGGGTGCATGTGTCCCTTCGAAACAGCACACCTGTATCCCTTGGATAAATGCCTAGTAGTGCAATTTCTGGGTTATAGGGTAGTTCTATTTTTAACTTTTTGAGGAACTTCCATACTGTTTTCCTGAGTGGTTGCCCCAGTTTGCCTCCCACCAACAGTGCAAAAGTGATCCTCTTTCTTTGCATTCTCACCAACATCTGTTGTTGCCTGAGTTGTTAATGTTAGCCATTCTGACAGGTGTGAGGTGGTATCTCATTTTGGTTTTGATTTGTATTTCCCTGATGATGAGTGATGTTGAGCATTTTTTCATGTGTCAGTTGACCATCTGGATGTCTTCTATGGAGAAGTGTCTATTCATGTCTTTTGCCCATTTCTTCACTGGATTATTTGTTTTTTGGGTGTTGAGTTTGATAAGTTCTTTGTAGATTTTGGATACTAACCCTTTATCTGATATGTCATTTGCAAATATCTTCTCCCATTCTGTCAGTTGCCTTTTACTTTTTCTGATTGTTTCCCTTGCTGTGCAGAAGCTTTTTATTTTGATGAGGTCCCAGTAGTTCATTTTTGCTTTTGTTTCCCTTGCCTCTGGAGACGTGTTGAGTAAGAAGTTGCTGCGGCCAAGATCAAAGAGGTTTTCGCCTGTTTTCTCCTCGAGGATTCTGATGGTTTCCTGCCTTACATTGAGGTCTTTCATCCATTTTGAATTTATTTTTGTGTATGGTGTAAGAAAGTGGTCCAGGTTCATTCTTCTGCATGTCGCTGTCCAGTTTTCCCAGCACCACTTGTGTAAGAGACTGTCTTTATTCCATTGGACATTCTTTCCTGCTTTGTCAAAGATTAGTTGGCCATACATTTGTGGGTCCATTTCTGGGTTCTCTATTCTGTTCCATTGATCTGAGTGTCTGTTTTTGTGCCAGTACCATACTGTCTCGATGATTACAGCTTTGTAGTATAGCTGGAAGTCTGGGATTGTGATGCCTCCTGCTTTGGTTTTCTTTTTCAAGATCGCTTTGGTTATTCAGGGTCTTTTCTGGTTCCTTACAAGTTTTAGGATGATTTGTTCTAGCTCTGTGAAGAATGCTGGTGTTATTTTGATAGGGATTGCATTGAATATGTAGATTGCTTTGGGTAGTATTGACATTTTAACTATATTTGTTCTTCTAATCCATGAGCATGGAATCTTTTTCCATTTTTTTGTGTCTTCACAATTTCTTTCATAAGCTTTCTATAGTTTTCAGTGTATAGATTTTTTACCTCCTTGGTTATATTTATTCCTAGGTATTTTATGGGTTTTGGTGCAATTGTAAATGGGATCGATTCCTTGATTTCTCTTTCTGTTGCTTCATTATTGGTGTATAGGAATGCAACCGATTTCTGTGTGTTGATTTTATATCCTGCAACTTTACTGAATGCATGAATCAATTCTAGCAGTTTTTTGGTGGAATCTTTTGGGTTTTCCATATGGAGTATCATGTCATCTGCAAAGAGTGAAAGTTTGACCTCCTCCTGGCTGATTTGGATGCCTTTTATTTCTTTGTGTTTTCTGATGGCTGACGCTAAGACTTCCAATACTATGTTGAATAACAGTGGTGAGAATGGATATCCCTGTCTTGTTCCTGACCCTAGGGGGAAAGCTCTCAGTTTTTCCCCATTGAGGATGATATTAGCGTTGGGTCTTTCGTATATGGCTTTTATGATCTCGAGTTATGCTCCTTCTATCCCTACTTTCTTGAGGGTTTTTGTCAAGAAAGGATGCTGTATTTTGTCAAATGCTCTCTGTGCATCTATTGAGAGGATCATATGGTTCTTGTCCTTTCTTTTATTCATGTGATGAATCATATTAATTGTTTCGTGGATATTGAACCAGCCCTGCATCCCAGGTATAAATCCCACTTGGTCATGGTGAATAATTTTTTAACTGTGTTGTTGGATCCGGTTGGCTAATATCTTTTTGAGAATTTTTGCATCCATGTTCATCAGGGAAATTGGTCTATAGTTCTGCTTTTTAGTGGGGTCTCTGTCTGGTTTTGGGATCAAGGTAATGCTGCCTTCATAGAAAGAGCTTGGAAGTTTTCCTTCCGTTTCTATTTTTTGGAACAGTTTCAAGAGAATAGGTGTTAGCTCTTCCTTAAATTTTTGGTAGGATTCCCCTGGAAAGCCATCAGGCCCTGGACTCTTGTTTTTTGGGAGAGTTTTGATTACTAATTCGATTTCCTTACTGGTTATGGGTCTGTTCAAATTTTGTATTCCTTCCTATGTCAGTTTTGGTAATGGATATGTTTCTAGGAATTTTTCTATTTCTTCCAGATTTCCTGTTTTATTGGCATATAATTGCTTATAATATTCTCTTATTATTGTTTTTATTTCTGTTGTGTTGGTTGTGATCTCTCCTCTTTCATTCCTGATTTTTTTTATTTGGGTCCTTTCCTTTTTCTTTTTGATCAAACTGGCTAGTGGTTTATCAATTTCGTTAATTCTTTCAAAGAACCTGCTTCTGGTTTCATTGATCTGTTCTACTGTTTTTTTTTGTTTGTTTGTTTGTTTGTTTCGATAGTATTAATTTCTGCTCTAATCTTTGTTATTTCCTGTCTTCTGCTAGTTTTGGGTTTTATTTGCTGTTCTTTTTCCAGCTCCTTAAGGCGTAAGGTTAGGTTGTGTATCTGAGATCTTTCTTCCTTCTTTGGGAAGGCCTGGATTGCTATATACTTCCCCTTATGACTGCCTTTGCTGCATCCCAGAGGTTTTGGGTTGTGGTGTTATCATTTTCATTGACTTCCACATACTTTTGAATTTCCTCTTTAACTGCTTGGTTAGCCCATTCATTCCTTAGTAGGATGTTCTTCAGTCTCCAAGTATTTGTTACCTGTCCAAATTTTTTTCTTGTGGTTGATTTCGAGCTTCATAGTGTTGTGATCTGAAAATATGCACGGTATGATCTCGACCTTTTGTGCTTGTTGAGGGCTGATTTGTGTCCCAGTATAGGGTCTATTCTGGAGAACGTTCCATGTGCACTGGAGAAGAATGTATATTCTGCTGTTTTAGGGTGAAATGTTCTGAATATACCTGTTAAGTCCATGTGGTCCAGTGTGTCATTCAAAGCCATTGTTTCCTTGTTGATTTTTTTGATTAGATGATCTGTCCATTGCTGAGAGTGGGGTGTTGAAGTCTCCTACTATTATGGTATTCTTATCGATGAGTTTCTTTATGTTTGTGAATAATGGATTTATATATTTGGGTGCTGCCACATTTGGTGCATAAATGTTTACAATTGTTAGGTCTTCTTGGTGGATAGACCCCTTGATTATGATATAATGCCCTTCTGCATCTCTTGATACAGTCTTCATTTTTAAGTCTAGATTGTCTGATATAAGTATGGCTTCTGTGGCTTTCTTTTGTTGATGATTAGCATGATAGATGGTTCTTCATCCCCTTATTTTCAATCTGATGGTGTCTTCAGATTTAAAGTGGGTTTCTTGTAAACAGCACCTAGATGGATTTTGTTTTCTTATCCATTCTGTTACCCTATGTCTTTTGATTGGAGCTTTGAGTCCATTGACATTTAGAGTGAGTACTGAAAGATATGAATTTATTGCCATTATGATGCTTATAGAGTTGAAGTTTCTGGTGGTGTTCTCTAATCTTTGTTGCTTTTGGGATATATATATATATATATATATATATATATATATATGTATATACACACATCCTTTTTTTTCTTTTTTTTTCTTTTCATATCTTCTCCCCTCAGAGAGCTCCCCCCCTTAAAATTTCTTGCAGGGCTTGTTTAGTGGTCACAAACTCCTTTAATTTGTGTTTGTCTGGGAAACTTTTTATCTCTCCTATTTTGAATGACAGCCTTGTTGGATAAAGAATTCTTGGCTGCATATTTTTTTGATTCAGCACACTGAATAAATCCTGCCACTCCTTTCTGGCCTGCCTTGGTACTGTGGATAGGTCTGCTGCAAACCTGGTCTGTCTTCCCTTGTAGGTTAAGGACTTTTTTTCCTTTGCTGCTTTCATGATTCTCTCTTTGCCTGAGTATTTTGTGAATTTGACTATGATACACCTTGTTGATGGTCGGTTTTTGTTGAATCTAATGGGGGTCCTCTGTGCCTCCTGGATTTTGATGTCTGTGTCTTTCCCCAGGTTTGGAACATTTTTGCTTTGATTTGCTCACATAACCCTTCTACCCCTATTTCTCTCTCTTCCTCTTCTGGAACCCCTATGATTCCGATGTTGTTCCTTTTTAATGAGTCACTGATTTCTCTAATTCTTAAATCGTGCTCTTTTACCTTAATCTCCCTCTTTTTTCTGCTTCATTATTCTCCATAAGTTTGTCCTCTATATCGCTGATTCTCTGTTCTGCCTCATACATCATTGCCGCCGTGGCAGCCATTTGAGATTGCAGCTCAGTTATGGCATTTTTTATTTTGTCCTGACTAGTTTTACTTCTTTTGTCTCCACAGAAAGGGATTCTAATGTATATTCATCTCCAGCTCGTATTCATATTATCGTGATTCTAAATTCTGGTTCAGACATCTTGCTTGTATCTGTGTTAAGTTCCTAGCTGTCATTTCTTCCTGCCCTTTCTTTTGGGATGAATTCCTTCATTTTGTCATTTTGAAGGGAGAAAAGGAATTAATGAGGTAAAAAAAGATTAAAATTTAAAAAATAATGAAATTTAAAAATATTAAAATTAAAAAATTAAAAACACACACACACAAAATTGAATAAATGATGCTAGATCCTAGGTGTGTTTTGGTCTGGGTGTTGAAAGGGGCTTGATAGATTAGAGAAAAGAGGGGACAGAAAAGAAAAAAAAAGAAATCACTTGAAAGTTTGAAAAAATGAATACACTGCTGTAGACTAAAATGAGATGATGCGGTTAAAATAGAATTTGAAAAAATATACACCAAATTAAAAAATAAGTAGAAAAAAATTAAAGAAAAATATTTTTAATAAACATTGAAAATAAAAATGAATTTTTTCTCTTTCTGTATTCACGAAAAAAAAGAAATGGAAAAGAGAAAAAGAAAAAAAAGAAAGAAAATTGCATAGATGGACTGGCGAACCGACTGAAGTACGACTGAAATAGCTTCCTCTAGAAGTCAAACTATGAAGCGTTTTATAGTCCATAAACTAAGCGGGTGGAAAGACTTGTGTTCCTGAAGAGCAAGGTTGGCCCAGTTGGGCGGGACTTAGTGTAATGGCTCTGTTCTCCACTAGATGGCACTGCTTAGCTTATTGGGTTGGATTGTTGTGGCGTTCATTGGTGTGTCGAGCCTGCGTGGGAGCGGTGAATATGGCGTCACCCAGCTACTCAGTCTCCAGTATCGGAACTCTGTTCTCCCTGATCAGCAGTCATGCACCTGTCCTTGTCTTCGGCTTCTGTCCACTCCCCGCTTTTACACAGTCTGTGGCCAAGCCCCAGGCAGCACCTCCCTGCCAAGTTTTGTCTCAGATGCGGCTGTTTCCTGATCCCTCACTTCTGAGGGACTGTAGCTTTAACCCCTTCTGCCCTTCTGGGAGAGGGTCTCACTGAGTAATGGCCAGGTGCCGGCTGTACCCAGGAACGTTTGCAGGTCCGTGCTGCTGCCAATGCCCAGAAACTGTGGCCGGGTGCCAGCCTGCCCCAGAGAAAGTTCACGCGATTGTGTAGCAGCAGCATTTCAGGGATTATGGCAAATCAGAAAGTGCATCTGGCACCAGGCTTCACCCTTAATGACCTTGTTCCAGCACCAGAGAATGTGGTTGTTCACCTGTGTCCACTGGCACCTTTGCCTTTGGGGGAGCCACACAGCCTGTATCCGATGTCCTCCCAGCAGGGGAACCGCCTCTCCCCATGTGGCCCAAAGACCTCTGGACTCCACACAGCTCCTGGGGATTCACCCTTCCCACCATAGCACTGCCAGGTAATGAGCTGCAGAGTTTCAGACTCTGTGCTCCCCCTGTTTATAGAGTCTTAATGGAATTTAAACCCTCTCCTTTCTCCTTTCTCCCTTTTTAGGTCAGTCCCTGCAGCTGTTTCCACTTTTCTACCTTCTCTCCAGCTGCTTTTTGGGGGGGGGGGTGCTTTTCCCATATTCTCCCTACCTCCCCCCCTTCTCTGTCCTGTCTCCACCCACAAAAGTGGCTCCCTGCCCTCTGCGGCTTCTCTCTCCCCAAGTTCAGCTCTCCGCACCACGTACCTGCTGAATTCTGTAGTTCAGGTTGTGCAGATTGTTGTGTTAATCCTTCGATCAGTTTTCTAGGTGTGCAGGATGGTTTAGTGTTGGTCTGGCTGTATTTCATGGACGCGAGACACAAAAAAAACTTCCCTGCTGTTCTGCCATCTTCGCCCCAGAAATCTTGATAACATCAGTTTATTCTTTCATGTTTCCTAGTGCCTGTTGCAAAGCAGAATTTTCCTCACACTTTTGACAAGCCCTCACACACCCATGTCTTGCTATCTCTCAGCAGGTGACATTAGGAGTTCTCTGCCTGTGACAGTGGGGCTACCACAAGGTGAAGCCCTCTCTTCTCTGGTCTGCTCTCTTCTGGTACTGTAGAAAGAAGCAGCTGGAACTCTTACATACTGGTGAGAGAATAAAAAGTTACCTCCACTTTGGAAGCTTCCATGATGGTTTGTTATAAAATTGAACACACGTTTATCAGAAAACCCACTCAGGAGAAACTAAAGATTGTGCAAGCATATTCCATAGCTGTTTTATTCATAATTGCTTAAATAAGGAAATAAGCCATAGGTCTGTCCACCAATAGAATAATTAAACAAACTAACATATTTCTACAGTGGAGTAAAAAGTAATCATAAGGAATGAACTGCTAATAGATGCAACAGCATAGGTGAATCTCACAAAACACAAACGAGGACGTGTCTTGCGATTTTGTTCATATGAGTTCTCAAATAGGCAACCTCAATCTATGATGATAGACTTCGGAACACCAGTAGATGCCTCTGGATAGAGGGCTGAGATTAGCTGGGGGAGGGTGGAGGGAGCTTTCTGAGGTGACAGGGGGTGTGGGTCATGTAAGCCTATGCTTGTGTCAAAATTCATCAAACTGTGTGCCTAAGATTTGTGTGTTTCACTGTGTATATGTTTCAATTTAAAACCAGTATATTTCTATGGACACAAAATAGAGATTATAGTATAGTAAACCTGATATACCTATTACTCAGCTTGCAAAATTATTAAAATATGGCAAATTTTATTTCATCTCTACTCTTACCCACCCTCTGGATTACCTTGAAGCAAACATTTCAGTATAAACCTGTAAAGATGAGTCTGAGGTTTTCTGCTGTTACTGTCTGATTATCTTCTCTATCTCCCTGTTCATATGACCAACATCATCCCCACCACCACATTCACCTTCACCTGTTGCCTCCTTACTGAGATCTTGCCTTTCCAATTAATTCTTCATACAGTAGCCCAAGGGATCTTCATAAACCCAGTGTGATTATGTTATCCCCTCCTGTGTCCTCCTTAAAATTCTTCAATGAAATCCTAATGCTCTAAAGGTAAATAGCAAAATCTTAAAGAGCTATATTAGTTTCTATCACAACATAAAAAATTACCACTAACTTAGGGACCTAACACCCATTTATTTTTAAGTTTTTAAATGTTTACTTACTTAGAGAGAGAGAGAGAGAGAGGGAGAGAGAATGAGTGGGGGAGGAGCAGAGAGAGAGGGAGACACAGAATCTGAAGCAGGCTCCAGGCTCCGAGCTGTCAGCACAGAGCCCAATGCGGGGATCGAACTCATGGATGGCGAGATCGTGACCTGAGCCGAAGTTGGATGCTCAACTTACTGAGCCACCCAGGAGCCCCCTTAAAACCCATTTATTATCTCATGGTTTCCACTGGTGAGAAGTCTAAGCGTAGGGTAACTAGGTTCACTGTTCAGGGTTTCACAAAACAGAAATCAACGTGCTGGTTGTGGCTGTGGCTTCACTTTAAGCTCAGGATCTTCTTCCAAACTCATGCAGGTTGTTGACAGAATTCATTTGCTTGAGGTGATAGGACAGAGGCCCCCATTTTCTTTCTGGCTGCTCTCCAAAGATTACTCTCAGCTCCTAGAGGCTGCCCGCAGGACTGAGCCACAGGGAGTCCTCACAACACAGGCAGCTCAAAACATGGCCAGTTGCTTTCTGGAAGGCCTGCTGCAGCTGCTTCTCTCTCTTAAGAGCTCACCTGACTGCATCAGGCCCTTCCAGGATCATCTCCCTTTTGATTACCTCAAAGATAACTGATTAATAATCTTAATTACATCTGAAAAATTTTATTGCTATTTAATGTAATATAATTATAGAGTGCTATTCCATTCTAGTCACAGGTCTTGTCCATTCAGACTCAACAGGAGAGGATTTCAGGGCATTGGAATCTTGTATGCCATCTTAGAATTCTGCCTACCACATAAACCCTTCCCAGACCTGCCCAGACTGGATTTTGCCTCCTCTCAGGTCTTGTCTTGCTCCACTGTCTTCCTATCTTTCTCTGTTCTGGCCCACTACCCACTGGCTGCTTTCACGTTCCTGGAAGTCTCCTGCTCTCTTCTTTCTCAGGACCTTTGCATATGCTTTCTCTCTGACTCTTTTCCCCCTCCGCATACCATCCCCTGTTCATCTAGTTAAAACGTATCCTTTCTTCAGTTCTTATATCTGAATGCACTTCCCTGTAGGGATGACTTGACTCGGTCAGATTTGCCTGAAATATGTTCTTAGTACACTGAGACCCTCTTCACAGAACTCCGCACTTTGTGCTCAATATTTATTCATGTTATCGCTCAATCAACATCTCTCCCTCTCCCCAGTGTACTGTAAGCACCTTGAAGGCAGAGGCTGTATATACTTTTGTTTTATCCCTAGCATCTGTCACTTCACCTGGCACATAGCAAGGCTCAAGAAATGTATGTTGAACTTATGAATCAGTCTCAGTTTACTTGAGTGTCTGTGATACAAAGGGCTGGGTTAGCTCACCAGTCATTCTCCAATATTCTGTGATTCCAAGATCCAGTCCAACCATCTCAACTTACAGTCAGGAAAGTGGCCCTAAAATATGAAATACTTTCCAAACATTTGGTGGAGGAGAGGAGCTGCTGCCCCAGCCTCTTTTCCACTACAGCTCTGGGGAAGATTCTGGCAGCCAATCAGCTGTTCATTGGTTCCTTTTCTTTTCCAAACCCCAGGGTGCCTGACTGAGATTCCCCATTTACAGATTGATTGGCGCTTCAGCTGGGATGACTGTCCAAATGTGGACAAAGCCTTCGGATGGTTTTGTTGGCCAACCCACTGTGACCTACTCAGTGAAGAAAGACAGTCCCTCCTCCTTGTTGGCAGCCAGTGGGGTGATGCTGTGGGAAGAAGTCAGGGCATGCTGGCAGCCTCAGGGGGGCTGCTTTGTCACTGTCTACACTGGGAAAGTGTTGGCCTCCTTGTCGGACAGTTGTTGTTGCTCCTCGGCCTACAGTGGACACCAGGCAGCAGACCACCCAGAAGGAAGCCTGTTTCCTATTTGTCTGTCTCCATGCAGCCTGTCCACCTTAGCTGTGTGAGGAGCGCCAGATGCCTGGAAGGAGGCTAGAGACAGAGAGAAGCATCTCTCCTCCAGATTATTCTCCTTGGCGTTGAATTACTGGTAGAGTTTGGAGAGGAACAAAAAATTCAGGAGGATGCATGGTGTCATGTGACCTGAAGGGGACTCTGGATGTGTCAAAGGAGGCACCAGATTCTCAAGGCACCTTGTTTCTCTCAAGGAGGAAAACAACCTGGTGAGAAATTCAGGAAGCAAGAAATCCAGATGTGTCTGTCTTAAGCACTGTGGTGTTCCAAGACAGGAAAGCAACCAGGTTTTCTATGCAAAGCAGGGACTGCAAGGCTGACTTCCAATAGCTCTGAATCTTCAAGGCTAGAAACAGGAACAAACTGATATTTTATTTATTTATTTATTTATTTATTTATGTTTGTTTGTTTGTTTTTAAATGTTTATTTTTGAGAGAGAGAGAGAGAGAGAGGCAGAGAGAGAGGGAGACACAGAATCCGAAGGAGGCTCCAGGCTCTGAGCTATCAGCACAGAGCCCAATGTGGGGCTCGAACTCATGAACCATGAGATCATGACCTGAGCTGGAGTCGGATGCTTCACCGACTGAGCCACCCAGGTGACCCAGGAACAAACTGATATTTTAAAGCTGCCACCGATTATTTTCCCTTTAAGGATAGAAGCAGAATTCATCTCTGGAATAAGGGTGGACTTCTATTTTGTGAAAACCACAAAATTTTGGAGTGCATAAAGGTCAAGTCAAAATCCTACTCTGGAGTGGACAAGTTTGAGACAGAGAAGAGCTCAACAATATAGGTAAACTATTCTGCATAGCAGTGTGAAAAGACATAGCAAGTTGCAATCTGGAAAGTTTTACATGTCTGAGGAGAGTTGCGGGCTTGGGTTTCAGGATGTTGGTGACAGTGGGAGGGGGGCTGCTCCTCAAAACCCAGAGGGAGAAGGAGTGCTTCAGTCAGGAGCAGGATGCTGGCAGGAGGGCACTGTTGACGGGCCCAGGAGCAGCGATAGCTAACATCCACTTTAAACTGTCCTTCTCTCTCACCCCATATGAATTAGTGAAGTTCCTTTAATTGTCAGTAAAACACCCAGTGCTGTCTAAGCGAAGAAAAACATTCTGGAAACATATGCTGGGAGGCTCACAGGAATGGTGGAGTAAATAGACGATCAAGAATCAGAAAAGAGGAAACAAGCACATCTTTTTCTTTTTTTAATTTTATTATTTTTGAAAGGGGGGAGGGGCAGAAAGAGAGAGAGAGAGAGGGAGACACAGAATCTGAAACAGGCTCCAGGCTCTGAGCTGTCAGCACAGAGCATGATGCAGGGCTCGAACCCTCGAGTTGTGAGACCTGAACGGATGTTGGATGCTCAACTGACTGAGCCACCCAGGGGCCCAAGCACATCTTCTGAAATACAGAAGCAGGATTTATGTTCGTTCTCTCTTGGATGGGCTCTTCATGTAACACAGGGCCCTGATTCTCAGGCTGCGTCTCTGTTCACGCTTTAAGTTCCAGGTAGATGGGAGGTGGTTACCCCAGCTTGGTAGGGTATTTCTATTCCTGGCTCAGTGGGCTGTGCTGGGGACAGGGAGGGGCGTAGATCTGGGTGTTGAGGCATTGTCTTAAGCTGACAGCTGCCTCACTGCAGAAATTTTGTCTAGAAGCTATCCTCCTCCACTACTGTGTGAAAACAAGGAAAGAACAAGTGCCTACTGACGAAACTCTCCAAATCATTACAATTATATCATTTAACTGTTCTTTAAGTTTGTTCTTACAGGATGAAACTGAAGTTTAGAAAAGCATTTCTAAGTTCATTCACTCTCACAGCAATAGTGCAGGTACACACTTGATGTTGTGTGTTAAATATTAAGACACTCATTTTGTCTATTGCTAACTCATTCTAATCAATTTAATAAGGTTTATTTTATATATTTTAGCCCTTCTTTATGCAAAAAAAGTGTATGATTCTGGTGATATTGTACTTTAAATTGTACTGACAAAACTACTATTTTTACATTAGTCAGTACTTTTCTGGGAGTAAGTGACAGAATCTAAGAGATGGCTTGAGCCCAAATCAGAGTTTATTGGCTCACATAAGTGGGAAGGAAGTCCAGAGATGGTTGACTTCAGGCACAGCTGGATTCAGGAACTTAGAAAATGTTTTTGGGGCTCTAGGTTTTTCCTTCATTCTTGCTCTGATTTCCGTTGTGTGTTAGTTTCATTTTGGGGATGGACCCTCTTGAATAATGGAGCAAGATTGCCACTAATACACATATTTCCACCACAGAAGCCCCATTAGAAAAAAACAGCTTCTTTGTTTCAACATGAGTATATGAACTAAGGGAAGAATCCAGATTGGGTCTTGTTCTTGTCTCTGACCAATCACTGTTGTAGGAGGGCGGGACAGTAGAGTCCTGCCTGCACCACCTGCTGGCTTCTGTGGTAGTAGAAGGTTGGGGGGTGGGTGCCATGAATCATGATAATTCCCAGCCCATCAGAACCATGGGAATGGAGGGGGTGCCATTCCCCAGTAGAAAATAGGGTTCTGGGAGGGCAAAAACCACAGGTTTCCATTTCAGTTACATTCCTAATTCCTGAATTACATGCTCGGGGGCGGGGGCGGGGGGATCTTAGAAATCACTTGTCCACCACCTCATTTTTAAAAATCAAAAAATAGACACACACAATAGAAGAGACACTACTTAGTTATTCACTTGGCAATGCTATGCTGTGCAGATATAACTGTAGCCAAGACAATTCTAGTCCCTACCTCCAAGAGACATTTTGTCCAGTAGGAAATATATACAGACAAGGAAAAGGTCTCTTACAATACCACATGAGAGGTGTTACTCACAAAGTAAGAATGGATTGCATGTTATGGGAACATGTCAGATAGGCCCCTAACCCAGTTTGAGGGACTGTCTATGAGAAAGAGATATCAATGCCCAAACAATGACCCAAAGTTGGGCATATTAGCTAAGATAATGCTAGCTGCTATAACAAACAAGCCCCCACACTTCAGTGGCATCATGATAGATGTTTGCTTCTCATCCATGTTACTGCCAATGTGATTGGTCTGTGAGTGAACTTCCTCACTGTGATGCAGGGACCAGACTTCCTCTTCTTGCAGTGTTCCACCAGCTTCTAGGACTTGGAGTCCTTTACTTCCAGTTGTCGGAATGAAAGAATAGTGAGGAAAAGATACACCTGCTTCCCACTTTGGTGTATAAGTGACATGTGTGTTTACTCTCGTATTCCACAGGTAAGATCTACTCAAAGGGCCCCACCTGTATGCAAGGAGCGTGGAAATATAGTTGCTGACTTGGTAGCCTAGCAAAAATTTTACAATATGAAGCTGAACATGAAGCTTTGGTGTTCTTAACTCAGTGAGTTAGAGAGAGAAAAGTCTTGGCATCTTAGCTATGCATGGTACATTTTTAAAAGGCCTAGAGGTGAGGAAAATCAGGGTCCAATTGAAGTAGGCCTGCAAGATATATGCTAGATTTAGCAAATAAAAATGGAGACTTTCCAGTTAAATTTGAATGTCAGATAAACAACAAATAATATTTTAGGATAAGTATGTCCCGAATATGTCATGGGACATACTTACACTAAAAGTTAGTCATTGTCTTTATGAAATTTACATTTTATCTAGCATCACATAGTTTATCTGGCAATTCTACATCTGGGGAGAGAGCAGATTTTTCACAACGACTGGAGTATAGCTATTGGGTGGGTGGGAAATAGGGTTTATGAAGCTGGAGAAGAAGGCATAGACCAGGTTTGTGAGAGTCCCTATAAGCCAATGTGACAAATTTATCCTGATGGCAGAGGGGAGGTATCCAAGGGTTTCAAATGGGGAGAGGTTGTGAGACATGTTCAGATCTGCATTTTGAAAAATTATAATGGTGGTGAAGAATGTGGATGACAGTGGGGATTCCAGGAGGGGGTGACTAGAGGCAAGGAGGTGGTGGCCAACACAGGACCAAACTCAGATTTCCTGTCTGCAAGGTTCTTAGAAAGCAGTTTAGAATGGAGGAAATTGCAAAGGCAGGAGGCCTAGGGTCCAATCCTGAACATCTAGATAGTTGCTAGAGCTTTCTTAATTCTTTCTTTTTTTTTTTAAATGTTTATTTATTTATTTTGAGATTGAGAGAGAGAGAGAGAGAGAGAGAGAGAGAGAGAACCCATGGGCTGGGAAGGGGCAGAGACAGAGGGAGAGAGACTCCCAAGCAGGCTCCAAGCTATCAGTGCAGAGCCAGACATGGAGCTCATTCTCACCAACCGTGAGATCATGACCTGAGCTGAAAATCAAAAGCTGGACGTTTAACCAACTGGGCCACCCAGGTGCTTCAGTTTCTAGAACTTTCTTTTAAAATAAATTTTTTTAATGTTTATTTTTGACAGAGAGAGAGAGAGAGAGAGAGAGAGAGAGAGAGAGAGAGAGAGAGAATGAGTGCAGGAGGAGCAGAGAGAGAGGGAGACACAGAATCCGAAACAGGCTCCAGGCTCTTAGCTCTCAGCACAGAGCCCGACGCGGGGCTCAAACTCACGGATAGTGAGATCATGACCTGAGCTGAAGTAGGGCGCTTAACCAACTGGGCCACCCAGGTGCTTCAGTTTCTAGCACTTTCTAGGCCTCACTGTCACCATCTCTCAGTTCCTCTGGAGCTCTAGGACTCTGCCTGCTCTGCAGACCAGCCTCCTCCATCTCTGTTTTCCAGTTCCTTCCACTCTCCCAAACACCGAAAGGCTGAGTACCTCACAGTCAAAAGTCAGACCCTGCCTGGCTCTTGCATTTATGTAACTGTCAGAATCTCCGCCGTGCTTTATTTCCATCAACAGTTTGGTGCTATCAGCTCTAGCTGCCATTGGCAAATCCATCACGTTAAGCCGTAAGAAGTCACACCTGTCAGGCCCAAGCTGTTTATCTCAATAATTCCCCCGCATAAAGCACAAACAGGGGACTATTTATTTTCCTTCCTGACATACATAAGGCTGTTAAAAGTCTGAGCGTGCTGGCAGTTTACATGAAGTTAACCTTAATTGCATACTAGAGCGCCATAAAAGGAAGATCAGGCCTCATTAGCTAGGGACCAATTTTACATTTTTTTCCTCTGACCGAAACTGTTTAAAAGTGTGGGGTACTATCTCCTCCCAGCCAGACATAAATTTCAGTGCTGTCAAAATGCCCTTTGCTAATTCCAACTTTTCTCATGCTTAAAAATGTTCAGTGTGTCAACTTAGGCTACAGAAAAGAAATGTTATATCTTCCTTGGTTTCCCCCCAAATGAATGAAAATCTCTCATATTCACAGCACAGCCTCAGTTACCCAGAGGACATGACCCTGATCAAAATTTTTTTGTGAGTCAGGGTTAATCAGCCCTCCTCGTGGAAAATGTTCTGGGCCTTCCTATTGTTTCTGGGGCACCTATACTGGGACGAACTCACTGATAATCCATGCATTAGCTCAGTATCCCCAGCCACATCCAAATGTCTACCACCTCAATATCCCTCTCCTGCCTGATGACAGGGCAGATGTCAAAGCCCCCAAGGTCACTCTGTGCCCTCTTCTCTGTGCCAACTCCCCTTTTCATTGGCCAGTGCCTGCCCAGCCCCTGGGAAAATTCAGCCTCCTCTCCTACAGCGTTCGCCGCCATTTTGATTGTCAGCTCGACTTCTGATTGCTCTCAGGAGGGAACTGTCATATCTTTGCAGAGTCCTTATCCCTAGACGAGCTTCCTCTCCAACTCTGTGCCTCACTTTGCAGCTGGGCCCTCAAAGCAGCTTTGTATGTGTCCAGTGTCTAAGTCCCCGTCAGCCAGACTACCAGGCCTGGAGCATGAGGACTGTCTTCCGGTTTCTCCACACACCTTTCCTGTCTTGTTCTCCTTCCCCACTTCCAACAAGCTTCTCCTTCCTTCCATAGGTATGTGCAAGACTAAAGACACTAAACTCTAGACCTTTACAGGGGTGAAGGAAAGCTTCTATCTACATGAATGGAGTATAACCAACAGCTAACACACACGTAGCTTGTGCTGGGCACTGCCCTAGAACAGCTCATGTAACATTCACCAAGAGGTGAACCTGGAGGTAGGCTTTCTTGTTATCTCTGCTTATAGATAAGGAAACCTAAGGTAGAAAGACGTAAGTCACCCAGCTGGGAAGTGGTGGTCCGTGATAAACACCATGCTATACCAAGGCTCAGATAATGTGTGTGTCTCTGGAGTGCTATCTATGCTAATAAATCTCAGCCAGCGGGTCATACCAGAGTTCTGGAGAGAGGTCATATCATCCCCTTGGTACTGAGGAAAGAACTGAAGCACAGCAAAATTAACCTCAAAGTTAGCCAGCCCCCTGCGAGGCATCTGGGACTGAGTCAGGCTTGTCTGCCTTTCAAAGCTGAGCACTTTGTGGTGCACCCACTACCTGTGTTCCAGAAGCAGATCCTTTGGGGTTCCTCTTATAGCCGCTGGACTGTGTGTAATTCAGCTGCCTCCTTCACTGAGAAGCTCATGTTGTGCGGTCTGTTAGGGATGGAAGGAGGGACACTAGAGTTGCACCTTAAAGGACTGGCTGGGGGGCCTCACTTTATGACTTATTTGCTGCGCACCCTTGGGCAAGTGCCTCAGCCTTCTGGTTCTCATTTGTCAAATGGACATTTGTTCATTTGCCAGGGACGGAGAAGGAGTGAGAAATTGTATACTGTTAGGAAAGTAGATTCTGGAGTCCAACTTTGTGGACTTAAATCTTGGTTTGGCACTTGTAAGAAGAGCTTACAGGTGACCCCTGTAGGTCACCAGATGTCCTCAAGCCTCAGTTTCTCTCTTTGTGAAAGGAGAGTGATAACAGGGCTGACCTCACAGGTTTAGGGTGAGGAGTGATGAGAAGATAGGGGACGGAGGTTGCGCACAGTGTTTGGCACAGAGTCAGAAAGGGACAGAGGGCAGCCATTACTGCATCCTCGGGAGCCTGCTACGTGTCAGGCTCTGCATCTAGAACACTTGTCAAGACAAACAAGGATGCAATCTTGTCCTGTCAGCCCCTCTACCTCTCAAGAGAGCTGACAAAATGAATGGAGATAGTATTTTATGCAGTGTGGAGCTGCATGGGTGTGGGTCAGTGTTTTTGCTGTTATGTAGGGGTGTGGGTCCAATGCAGATGTGGAGCCAAGTGGCATGGAGAATGTGCTAGAAGGAGCACTGGCTGATTGGCCAGTAAGATTGCATGGCCTGGACAAGTCGCTTCCTTTACCTGCCTCTAAGATGAGGGGTTGTCCAAGAAACACTTCTGGGGTCTCTTTCAGCTGTGGCTCTCTCAGATTCTAGGTTGTGCATTCACCTAAATAGGGTCTTTGAGCCCCCAGTTGTTGTTTCGGATAAACCTCTAACACAAATTGTTATTAGTTTTTAAAGGATTTGCCTTTTCTGCTTCATGTAGAGGACTGCAGAGGGGCCCAGGAATCCGAGGTTTCTGACCAGTAGGTTGTGGAAAACTGGAATTTTGCTCTCTGTTTGTTGGACGTGACCTAATCTTGGGAGAGGGGACTCAGCCCTGCCAGAGAATTTTCTTCTTTTCAAAAGATGTGCTCATGAGTCCTTTTTGTTATTCCCAATCATATCTTCCAAGCAATTAATGAGGCTCCAACACCCCGAGGGCTCCAAGTTTTAGAAGCTTGCCCTGGTGCCTGCTGTTCTCCACAGGGGAAGCTGCCAGTGGGCCTCAGAGCCCTACTGAGCACATCTGCTCCAACACACGCATAGCCTCCATCTCTACTTGGGCGCCTTCCGGCCTTCAGGCCCTGGGACCTTAACTGGCTGGTCCACACTAGGTGAGCCTACAAGGGCTGTGGGGCTGGTTCAGAGGGCCTAGATGGGAGGAGCCAGGGGGCAAGGTCCCTGAGGTGCTCCTTTCTCTCCTTTTCCACCTTTCCATTTCTCTGTGTGTCTTTCTCCCTTCTCCGCCCCTTTTTATAGTCAAATTGTTTGCTTTCAAATCCATAAATATGAAACATCTGTGGAAGAACAGTGTACTAGGGCTTTTCTCTCGCCCAAGAGGGTCTGATCTATGAGGTATCTTCTTTCCTGTATATTCTAATTTCTCTTCTTTCTTTCTTTTTCTTTTTCTAAATCTACAAAGTGTAAAGAATACAGGCTCTGGATTCAGAGAACCTTTGTTCCGAGTTCTGAGGGTCGTGTGCTGTGTGGCCCTTGGTGAGTTACTTAACCTCTCTGAACCTCAGTTTTCTCAGCACATTGTGGTGATTGCTTTCTAACCTGCCCTCCTCCAAGCCACTCTTCTAGGGAAGAATGTTGGAGCTTTGTACAACATAAAGTAAATCTTGTCATAGCCCTGTTCAGCATCCATCTGTGGATTCCCAAAGCATTCAGAGTAAACTCCAACCTCCTGTCTAGGCCTGAAGCCCTGCACGGCCTTACCCTGCACCACCCTGTCCTCACTCACTAGGCTTCACCTGTCACATAATTACTGCTCCAGGGCCCTTGCACGTATGCCATTTCTTCATTCAGGAGAGCTTCTCTGTACTCTTTACCCAGCAGATCTTTCTGATTCCCACGTATGAGTTTAAATGTAGTCTCACCAAATAGACCTTCCCTCCTCAGGCTAACTTGTGGCCTCTGGTTACATTCTTTTAGAAGTTTGTTTACTTATTTATTTATTCATTCATCCATTCATTCAAAAGTGGTGGTGTAAGATGCCTAGCAAAATTCAACTTCTTTTTTTTTTAATTTTTTTTTTAATGTTTACTCATTTTTGAGAGACAGAGAGAGACAGAGCATGAGCAGGGAAGGGGCAGAGAGATGGAGACACAGAATCTGAAACAGGCTCCAGGCTCTGAGCTGTCAGCACAGAGCCCGACGCGGGGCTCGAACTCACAAACTGCAAGATCCTGACCTGAGCTGAAGTCGGACGCTCAACCAACTGAGCCACCCAGGTGCCCCCAAAATTCACCTTCTTAACGATTTTTAAGTATGCAGTCCTGTGGCATTAAGTACATTCACACTGTGGTGCAGCCCTCCACCACTACCCATCTCCAGAACATTTTCCATCTTCTAAATGGAACAATAACTCACTATTCCCTTCTCCCCCCAGCCCCTGACGACCACCATTATACTTTCTGCCTCTAAGAATTTGATGACTCTATTCTCCTATAAGTTGAGTGATAGAATATTTGCCCTTTAGTGACTGGCTTATTTTTAACTAACATAACGTCTTGAAGTTTCATCCGTGTTGTAACATTTATCAGAATCTTCTTCCTTTTTAAGGCTGAATGATGTTCCGTGGTAGGTAGATACTACTCTTCTTTATCCATTCATTCATGGGTGGACTCTCGGGTGACGTCCATCTTTTGGCTATTGTGACTCATGCTGCTGTGAACATGAATATGTGACTATATCCTTTTATAGCACCTTGTAATTTTCCTTCAAATATTGTGTGTTTATTTATTGCTATCCTTAATCCTCTGGCAAACTTTAAACTATGTGAAAGCAGGAACTCTTACTTGTTTTGTTTACTATGACATATCAACCACATTCGGAGAGTTTGGCATGCAGTATTATGCTATACAACTCCAGAGCTAACCTGTTTGTGTGCAAATCCTCCCTCTACCATTTAGTAGCTATGTGACTGTGAGCAAATGACTTAACCTCTCTGTGCCTCAGTTTCAATGGAAATAAAGAAAGTAATTGCCTCCTAGGGTTATTGAAGGGAAAAGGTGTAAAGGGCTTAGAAGAGAGCCTGACCTATATAGGAAATGTTCAGTCAACGTGCACTGTTATCATCATAGTAGATGTTCAAATATTTATTGAGCCAATGTGTTAAACAAATGAAATCAGACTGGAGCTGAATTTATTTGTTTCCCTCCTCACCTCTCCCTTTCACATGCATCCTCATAATCTTCCTGCTGTTTACACTAGGAGTGGATGCTAATGGCAGGAAATTTTCCTACATCTCTGGATGCTCATTAGTATGCCATTAGCAGGGCCTCTCTCTGAAGCCATGGTTTGCAGCCTCCCTGCAATTAGAATGACCTGGGGGGCTTTAAAAAAAATAAATCCTGATGCCTAGGCTGCCCCTGCACCAATTAAATAAATAACTCCAGGGATAAGTCCGAGGCTTCAATATTTTTAAAGCTCCCTGGGAGCTTGTTCCCTGCCTGTTCCCTCGTGCCTACGGCTGTGAGCTTCATGCACTGAAGATGAGACAGACAGACCAAGAAAAGGTTAAAAGGACAGGAGAAAGGTCAGCGCGGGGGAGTTCCACAAAGATGGTCACTTAAGAGGCAGGCATACGAGCATTAATGACTCCAGAGGAAAGAAGACTGAGGGCTTTGAGGTCCCCAGTGATCTGGAAGAGCCTATTTTAGGGGAGAAAACAAGCGTGCAGAGAGTTAAATGGTGGTGGATACATAGCAGTAGGAGCCCTAAGGTTGTTAGCTGAGCTTGACCTTAAGAGGATGGCCTGGAGAGCTGCAGTAAGTAAGGTCTACTTTCCCTAGAGCTTTCACTACAATGTATTCCTGATCCAAGCCAAGTGCCTTATACCATCTCACTGCCAATCCTGCAAATAGCCTGGTGAGATACATCCATATCCTCCCTTTTGCAGATGAGTAAACTGAGGTTGAATAATTTACCTAAGGTCATAGAGTGAGCAAGTAGACGAGCTTAAATTCCAACTTAAGCCTGTTCAACCTCAGGGACTCCACTTGTAATAACCTCACTATGCTATTAATAGACTTGGGTTGCGTTTTGAGGGTTTTTTTGTTTTTTGTTTTTGCAAAAGATTTAGTCATCCTTTATCCCACCTTCCAGGCTGGGTGAGAGTTTGAAATGTATGTAATGTCAAAGGAGTGTCTGGGGAAGGCTGGAACAAATCCCTTTATACCTTAGGAGCATGTGGGTTACCTGGTGTTATTAGAACTTCCATCTCTCTTCTCTTCCCTGGAGAAATGATCCATATTCTTCCTGACTTGCCTCAGAGAACTTACTTAAGGAAAAAGATCATGGGGCCTGTAGGTATGATTCTGACCTTTTTCTGGGTAACTGAGATGTCATCCGTGTGGTAGGAGGGATCAAAATATCCCTAGGGTTATCTAAGCCCCAATACCTGGTACTTTCCACACCTGGTGGAGATTCAGAAGCTATGGACCTGAACCATCTGGAGCAGGGCCTTCTGGGAAGCTAGTGACTGAATGCAGAGCCCCTAAGTTCTTGTGCCACAATATTGGACTGCTGCCTGGAGAAAAGGAATCTCTATGCTTGCATTTGAACTTGCCTGAGCTCTGTTTGCCTTGCCAAGAGATTTTTGGGAAGGCCTGGTGGTTATGTGACATTCAGAGTTAAAATTCATCAGCTGGCCTATGACTGCCAATAATTGGAATGTTAATTGCTAGCTTTTGCTTGGGGTTGATGGAACCTTTAAAATCCAATCACTTATTGTTTAACTAAAAGTTATTGTTAATATTAGTGCTATTCATATGGCAAAAATCAGTTGTTTTGGGTATGGATAAACAAAACAATTGGCTTGAATTGAAAACAAGTGTTACTTTTTTTCTGATTACACAATTTATATATATATTCATTATAAATAAAAATGTTACCAGGATCTATAATTCTTCCCCCTCCATCTATCTAACATCGGCTAACACTTTGATGTCTTTCAGACACTTTTATACACGTATTTACGAGTTTTTAAGAAAATGCAAGCATATCATGACCTTGACTTTATAAATTGCTGTTTTTCTTCCACTTTGCTTATCACATGTCATCCATTGTTTATGCCAAATAAATATTTTTTTGTCTGCTTAAATGATTTAATATTATCCTTGAGAAGGTTTGATATTTTACAATGTACCATGATTTCACTAATCGCGTATTGTTGGATATTTTTATTATAAATTACTTCACAATCAATACTTGTCTTATTCCATTCAGGCTGCTGTAAGAGAATACCACTGACTGGGTAGCTTATAAACAACAGAAATTTATTTCTTATAAGTCTGGAGCCTGGAAGTCCAAGACCAAGGTGCCAGCTTGGTTGGGTTCTGGTGAGAGCTTCTGCTGGATTGCAGACTGCTAACTCCTTCTCGTGTCCCCCCACCCCCCCTCCTGGTGGAAGGGACAGGTGAGCTCTCTCCAGTCTCTTTTATAAGGGCACTAATGCCATCACGAGAGCTCCACCCTTATGACCTAATTACCTCCTAAGTACCCCACCAACAAACACCATTGCATCGGGGATTAGGGTTTCAACATATGAATTTTGGAAGGACACAAACACCTGGTCTATAGCAATGCTCCAGGAGCAATGCTCCAACTTTGCATATATCCAGATATATCCATAGTGTAAATTTTTAGTATAAATCAGAATTATTGGGGTAAAGAATATATACCTTCATAAGGCCTGTTTCCCTCTTGGCTTTCAAAGCTTTTCTTTGTTTGATTTTATTTATTTTAATTTTTTTTTTAATGTTTATTTTTGAGAGAGAGAGACACGCACAGAGTTGAGTGGGGGAGGGGCAGAGAGAAGGAGACAGAATCCAAAGCAGGCTCCAGGCTCCGAGCTGTCAGCACAGACCCCAACACAGGGCTTGAACCCATGAACCGTGAGATAGATCATGACCTGAGCCAAAGTTGGATGCTTAACTGACTGAGCCACTCAGATGGCCCTCAAAGCTTTTCTTTTTTATTTTTAAAAAAAAATTTTTTTTAACGTTTATTTATTTTTGACACAGAGAGAGACAGAGCATGAACGGGGGAGGGTCAGAGAGAGGGAGACACAGAATCTGAAACAGACTCCAGGCTCTGAGCTGTCAGCCCAGAGACCGACGCGGGGCTCGAACTCACGGACTGCGAGATCATGACCTGAGCCGAAGTCGGCCGCTTTTACCGACTGAGCCACCCAGGCGCCCCAAAGCTTTTCTTTTTTAAAAAGGATCTAAGTGTGCCAACAGTAACTAGTAGTGATATTCTATGATAAAAGTAAATTGTAAACAGAAGTTGCAAAGAAGGCAGGAACAGTAAAGGCAGGCTCAAGTCAATCCTTAGTTAATCACAGTATGTATTAACTGGTTGTTGTATTTTAGGCACAATATGTATACGTGTGTGTGTGTGTGTGTGTGTGTGTGTGTGACACACACATGCATATGCTTTTGAGCATATACATATCCTGCTGATGCTCCCATGTAGGCAAGCAAAAGCTAGCAGTATCTGCTTCTAGGGAGCCTCCTTTCTTAGTTTTGACCTTCCATTTTGGGCCAGAGATGGGTATTGCCCTGTGTCAGCATTGGTTTCCTTGGGATGTGCCCAGCTGAGCTTCTTCCTAGACCCTCTTCTCCCCCAACCCAGTGAATGGAATTCAGGCTATTGGGTCGGGGTTGTCACTGGAAGATCACAGCTCTGGGAGGCACCTCCACCATCATGCAACAAAAAAGGGCATTTTTTTCCTTCTTGTTAGTAGACTTTCCAATACTTTCTGGAAGTTGCTTTTCTTCCATTTTCCTCCTTCCCTCCATCTCTTTGTTGTTGTTCTTCGTTCTCTTCCTGCTGAAGCATTTTCCAAACAAGAAAATGGAGAGTTATGAGAAGGAGAAAAGGCTAAATTTAATGCCAAAAAACCAAACCAAACAAAAACAAAACAAAAACAGGGATAAAGTAACTCTGTGCAGCAAAAAGCCCCTGAAGCTTTCATCACATCTATTTTCTGGGCAATGGAGAGGCAGCTTAAACCCAAATCGTGATCTTCAGGGGCTGCTGGGGAGTCAGAGCTGGAGTAATGAGATCCACACAGGGCTTTGGCAGAAAGTTGGGATCTAAGTGGCAGTTCCTGCCATCATTACTCACGAAAAGCCAGATACAACGCGAGTTATTTATTTGATTTTTAATCGTAAAAGGCCTCTCTAGGTTAGTTGATTTGGAGACCAGAGATAAAGCTGGCTTTCTTGTAAAATGACTGTAAAAACACTCAAGGAAAGCCACTCTATTCTAACCTGGAGGCTGGTTGGAAGGGCCTTTATCAAAATGTTATTCTTTTCCGAAAGGCATTCATCATTTTCAACAAGGCTTCGTCTTGGTGTCATAAAGTGAAGTCTTGCCTTGGGCAGGTTAAACTAGCAGCATGCAGGAAAAAAAATAATCCTTTTGACTGCATCCAGGGAGCTGTCACTATGATTAATTAGCCCCCACAGTCCCAGGTGGGTGATAAGGACCAACGCATTCTCACCTACTGTTTGCACTTAGTCAGGTCCCCTGCATGTCATTGTCCTTCTGCGGAAATGGCTGCCCTTAGTCCTATCTTAGGGGAGTCAGTGGGCAGGTTTTAGTTTAAAACCTGGAGAGGCTGGAGTCTAAACTGGCTCAAGGCCTAATCTGCTCTGCTCCCTTGGGCAAGTTTCTTGGTATGCCTTGGCGCTCCGTTTTCTCTAACTTAACATGGCTCCTGTAGTCCCTTATTATTGGGCCGCTGCCTACCTCTCCAACTTCATCTTCCCCCGCCCCCTGAATAGCACACTACACCCCAGCCTTGTGGAGCATCTTTCATCTTTTTCAACCTTCCCTTCTTCCTCTTGCCTCTAGCCATTATCCAAGCCCTTCCTTGATCTACTCCCGAATATTCTTTCCTTTCCTTCCTTGCTTGGCTAATTCCTGCATATCCTTCAAGCCTGACCTTAACATAGCTCTCTTTGTGAAATCTTGCTGGCTCCTCCTCCGGTTAGTTAGGTAGTCCTGATAATTCCTCCCTTAGTACTCCATGTTTCCTTAAAGTGGTGCTTTCTGCTCATATGGGGACGGCTTAATCACAGCATCCCAGCCAGCCTTTGGCCTTCTTGAAATCAGGGAAAACATCTCTATTTCTCATGATGGTAGGTATGGCACCTAAGTACATTGTGTGGCACATGGGAGAGACTCAAAAAAATGATAAGGGGGTGAATAAAGAAAAGTAGTAGATAAAATATGGGGAATAGTATTAGCTGAATGGCACACTTTGTTTTGAGTATCAACACTTTTCGTATCCTAAAATTTGCATTATTATCCCCCACCCCACCTTGACTCACATGTACAAGAATTGCTGAGCATTTGCTATTCATAGACCAATACCCAGGAAGTGACAAAGGTCACTACCAATTAACAATGTCTTTAAATTAATTTGTGTTTTATTAATCACCATAACATAAGCATACATTTGAAAATACTCATACATATAAGTAGTGGAATACTCCACCAAAAACTAAAATTTGTGTGTTAGAAATTACTTCTCAGTGTGCTAGGTGTCATAATATTGCTTTTGGAATCACTGAAGGTGATACCTCTTGCATACCTCCGTTCTCCCCCCACTTCCTGCTGGAGTGGATATGGAATATCACAGCCACTTGGAAAGTTTCTCTTGGAAGAATACATCACTTTTGAGTCACCAAGAACTATTATTCTTAGTAGTAGAGTCATGATTATTATTTTTCACATAGAAGGGTGATATACAGCCTTTGGGGAAAAAAGTATTCTGAAGGTGTAAAGAAAAGCTGCTTGACCCTGGAGGGAAAAGAGACAGCAGTTCTGGGTCTAAGAGCTGACAGATCTCATAAGCCATCCTGACTCAGTGCTTTTGGGAGGGCTTAGACTTCAAATAAGCTGGAAAGCTGAGAGTCTGAGCTCTCAGCATGTAAACTTAAGCATTTCAGAGCTGAGCCTTGAGTGGTTAGGATGATCATTGTGGTCCAAGAACCACTGTGAGTATAATGAGTTGCCACAACTGACAGGTATTGGGCCAGCAGGGCTAGTCTTCAATGACACTGTAGTGGCTAAAGGCTGATCAGTCCCTAGTCCCTTCTGTCTGGAGTGAAGTTCAGTAAACTTACACACTTCACAGTTTTTGCAGGTGTATGTTTAGTGTTTAAGAAACCTCTAACTTTGGCTTTTTCAAGCTTGAGTTGGATATGAATTCAGAATGGGCGCTTCAATTTCAACAAAAGAAAACAAGACAAAACACCTGCGGTATTGTTGTTATTACCATTTCCATTGGTGAGAGAAACAGTCTTGCCTTTTCTGAATATTAGAGGACAAGTGTTTACTGTTCTGCCTTTAAGTGATTTATGTATGATTGAAGCTATCAGTTTCTTGTTAATGCCTTTTGCAAGACTGAGGAAAGTTGCTTCTATTCCTAGTTTGCTGAGAATTTATTTTTCCTTTTTTTCTTTTTTAATGTAAGCTCTATGCCCAATGTGGGGCTTGAACTCATGATCCTGAGATCAAGAGTTTCATGCTCTACCAACTGAATTATCATGAGGAAATATTGAATTTTGTCACATGCTTTGAATCTATTAAGACATGTTTTTTCTCCTTTATTCTCTTAAAATGTGCAATCGCATTTATTACTCTTTGAATGTTAAAACCTTGCATTTCTAGGATACATTCGAATTGGGCATAGAGTATTGCCCTTTTCCTGTACGTTGCTGGGTTCAATTAGAGAGTATTTGGTTAAGGATTCTACATTTATGTTCATGAGAAACATGGGTCTGTAACTTTTTCTTTTGTAATATCTGTCAGGTTTTGCTTTAGAGTTATGCTGGTCTCATGAAATGACTTAAGAAGTATGCCTTCTTCCTCAATATAGGAAAAAGTTTGTATAGTGGTTTTTTTTCTTAAATATTTGATGTATTGCATCATTAAAACCATGCACTGGAGTTCTGTTTGTTGGGAGTTCTCTGAAAGTGAGTTTAATTTCTTCAGTAGGTCCTTGACTCTGCAGATTTTCTCTTTCTTCTTATGTCAATTTCTGGTCATATTTTTAGAGAAATTTGTCTATTTCTTTTAAGTTGTCAAATTTGATGGTGAAATACTGCTCATAAAATTCCATTATTATCATTAAAATTTTTTTTAATGTTTATTTATTCCTGAGACAGAGAGAGGCAGAGCATGACTGGGGGAGGGGCGGGAGGGGGGACACAGAATCCGAAGCAGGCTCCAGGCTCTGAGCTGTCAGCCCTGAGCCCGACGCGGGGCTCGAACTCACAGACCATGAGATCATGACCTGAGCCGAAGCCAGACGCTCAACCGACTGAGCCACCCAGGTGCTCCCCATTATTATCATTTTTATGTCTGTAAGATCAGTAATGCTAATCCTTACTTTTGCATTTCTGATATTAGTACTTGGTGTTCTCTTTCTTTCTCTCTCTTTTTTTTTTTTTTTCCTCCCAACCAGTCTTGCTAGGAATTTATCAATGTTTGAAAGCCTTGTCAAAAACTCAACCTTTGTCCTTGTTAATTCTCTCTATAGTTTGTGTTTTTTGAAAATACATTTTTTTATTCTTTATTCATTCCTTCCTTCTAAGTTTATTCTTTCTATTATTATGATTTTAATAAACTTTTTAGTTTCTTAAGTTGGAACATTGGGTTGTTGATTTCAGACCTTTTGTCCTGGGCTGAATTGTCTTCCTTTGATGCACATGTTGAAACCCTAACCCCCCAGTACCTCAGAATGTGGCTGTATTTGGAGATCGGTGGGGGTTGAAGGGGTAACTAGAGTGGACCCCAATCCAATATGACTAGTGTCCTTGTAAGAAGAGGAATTTAGGGCACAGATAGATGCAGAAGAAAGATCGTGTTAAAACAGAGATAAAATGCCATCTATAAACCAAGGAGACAAGCCCCAGAAGAAACTAAACCTGCCAACACTTTAATCTTGGACTTCCAGCCTCTAGAATCATGAGAAAATAAATTTCTTCTGTTTCACCCAATCTGTGGACTTTGTTATAACAGTTCTGTTATGGAAACTGGTCCGGATCACCCGACAGAAGAACCAAGCAGCACTCGGAGATCTTGGAAGGCAGAAGGTTTATTTTACACTGGTTGCCTCAGAGGAGATCATTCTCCAGAGGTCTGAGTCCAGAGCATCAGCAGACTCTTATAGTCTGTTCGAGTGTGGCAAGCAGGGTGGGAAGAAAAACCTGAAAGGGGAGTCTTCAGGAAGGGACTGGAATTTCCCTATCAGTCCTGTCAGCCATCTTACAACAGATTTTCCCCTATCAGTTCCTACAAACTAATACACTTTGTTTTTCCTTTGTAATATAAACGTTCATATCTATAAAACTTTCTCTGGGCAACATCTGTCAAATTTGGATATGTTTTTTTATTCAATTCAACATATTTTCTCACTTCTACATCTCATGATTTGTTCTTTATCTCATGGTTTATTTGGAACTATGTTGGATTTACAAGTTTTCTCTGTATCTTACTGTTTTTGATCTCCAGTTTTATTTCATTATAGTTAGAAAACCTACCCTGCATTATTTCAATCCTTTTATGTGTATTGAGACCTGTTTTATGGGCTCGTCTATGGTCTGTCTTGTTGAAGATACCACATGCACTTGAGAAGTGCACCTATTCTACGGTTGCTGGTGTTATGTTCTATAAATATTAATTATGTTAATAACAGTCAGTTGGTAGTGTTGTTTATATCTTTTATGTCTTTGCTTGTTTTTTGTCTAGTTCTATCCGTTTCTGGAGAGGGTATGTTAAAATCTCTAACTCTGATTGTGGACTTGTGTATCCCCTTGCTCCTATCAATTTTTGCTTTATGTAGTTTGAAACGCTGTCATGAGGCACACACACGTTGATGGTTTTCATGTCATCCTGAAAAATTGAGCATTTCAACATGATACAATGCTCTTTTCAACTTTATAATCTCCTCTGTCTTGAAGTCAATTTTATCTAATATTAGTACTGCCATTCTAGCTTTCTTATGCTTGCTATTTGAATGGCAATTATTTTCTTGTCCGTTTACTTCATTCTATCTGTGGCTTCATATTTAAGTTTATCACTTATGGACCATGTATGGCTGTGTCTTCCATTTTAAATTTGTTCTAGCAATCTCTGCCCTTTATTTGGAGTCTTTAGTTCATTAATATTTAATTTAATTTTTGATATGGTTGAATTTGGTACAGGAATATTACTAGTTGTTCTCCATTTATGCCTTTTGATTTTTGTTCCTATGTTCTTCTTTTTCTGCTTTCTTTTGGATTAACTGAATACTCTTTTTTTGTATTTTTATTTTTTTGTTTTAACTGAACGTTTTTTAGAATAACATTTTATCTATTGACTTTTTAGCCGTCTTTTATTTTTTTACATTTTTTAGCGATTTCTGTAGGAATTACAACTGCACATTCCTAACTTTTAACAGCATAGTTAGAATTAATATTGTTACATTTTATCACTCTCATCCTTTATGCTGTACTTGTTATATAATACATCTACATATGTTATGAACCCCACACTACCATATTATGGTTTTTTCTGCTTTAAACAACTGTATGTCCTAAGTAAACTAAGAGGAGAAAAATAGCCCTTTGTATTGACCCACATATTTACCACTTTTGGTTCTATTCATTCTTCTCTGAAGATCATTTGGTGTCATTTCTTTGCAGTCTGAAGGACTTCCTGTAGCTTTTGTTTGTTTGTTTGTATGTTTGTTTGTCTTCTTAGTGCAAGTCTCCTGGCAATGAATTTTCTTAAATCCGAAAATGTCTTTAGTTAGCCTTCATTGTTGAAGTCTGTTTTTGGTAGATAAAGAAATCTGGTTGAGAGTAGTTTTAATACTTCAATGATTTTATTTCACTGTCTGGCTTTTGATGAAAAGTTAGTGCTCAGTTAATTACAGTTCCCTTTAGGTAATGTGGCATCTTTCTTTGGCTGCTTTCAAAGTTTTCTCTTTATATTTGGTCTCATCAGTCTCAATATGATATTCCTAGGCAAGCATTTATTTTTTTTCTTTTTTTATCTGTCAAGGCAGGTTGCTATCTTTCTTTCTTTCTTTCTTTATTATTTTTAATTATTTTTAAAATGTAACTTACTGTCAAATTGGCTAACATACAGTGTATAAAGTGTGCTCTTGGTTTTTGGGTAGATTCCCATGGTTCATCGCTTACATACAACACCCAGTGCTCATCCCAGCAAGTGCCCTCCTCAATGCCTATCACCCATTAAAGATCTGTATGCTGAAAACCTAAGCATGCATTTCTTTGTATTTATCTTGCTTGGTGTTCACTGAGACTCCTGATTCTGTAGTTCATGTGTTTCACAAATTTGGGAAAATTTTAGTCATTATTTCTTAAATTTTTTTTCCTGCCCATTCTCTTGCTCCTCATTTCTGACTACACTATACTCATGTTAGACTTTTTGATATTGTCTCATAGATCCCTAGGATTTTCTCTCTCTCCTTTTTAAAAAATTCTTTTTCTCTTTGTTCTTTATATTGAAATTATTGTCACTGATCTATTTTTATATTTATTGTCCACTGTTATCAAATTCAGGGAAGTTTTTATTTCAGATATTTTATTTTTCAGTTTTATAATTTCCATTTGAAGTTTTATTACTTTCTTATCCATTATGGTGTATTTTTCTTTTTTTAATTTTTTTTAGTGTTTATTTTTGAGAGAAACAGAGAGAGAATGCGAGTGGGTTAGGGGCAGACAGGGAGACACAGAAACCGAAGAAGGCTCCAGGCTCTGAGCTGTCAGCACAGAGCCTGACGCGGGGCTCAAACTCATGAGCTGTGAGATCATGACCTGAGCCAAAGTCAGATGCTCAACTGACTGAGCCACCCGGGCGCCCCAGTGTATTTTTCTTAATATTCTTAAATATAGTTAAATAGCTGCTTTAAAAGTCTTATCTGCTAATTCTAATATCTGGGTCACTTCAGGATGGTCTTCATTGATTGCCTTTTCTTTTAAAAATACATCACATTTTCCTATTTCTGTGTATGTTGGTCAATTTTGGATTGTGTCCTGGACTCTGTGAATGCTGTGTTGTAGAGAATTTTGGTGTGGGGATATTCTACCCAAAAGTGGACTTTGTTGTTGTTTTCCTAGTGGGCATCTAACCTGGCTGAACTCCGATTGCAAACATTGCTTCCCCTATAGTGGGTGGAAGCTCTAATGTCAACTGAATCTTTTATTCATTACTGGTCTGCTTGAAGTATGCTTCATGTACTCATAATTCAGGGCTTAGCCAGAGATTTGGACATGGTTTATACATAGAAATTAGGGCTATCTCCTTTTGGTTTTCTCTTTCCTAAGATCTTCTTCCATAGTTTCCAGTGGTTGGAATTGCCTTAATCTTTGTTCTTTGGTTCTTCAACCTGGTATGACTGGAATTTTAGCCTGCCCTCAATGTCAATTCACCTTTCTTCCAATATATATATTTTTTGCTTTTAATTACTCTATATTGCTTTCAAATATTTGTTTTAAAAATTTCCAGAGATTTTAGTTGTATTCTGTGAGAGTGTTGGTCCTAGAGAAAGTACTTGATTATATTGTAAGCTAGACTTGAGTTTGATTCTCAGATCTGCCATTTACTAACATCTTCACTTCAGACAAATTGATCTCTGGAACCCTTAGCAATCTCATCTATAGATGAAGATGATGATAATGATGATGATGATGATAAATTATACAAAGTTAGTCAGGATTAAATAAGAAAATGTAAAGTGCTTAGCAAAATGCCTGGCATATAGCAAATGCTCAGTAAGGGGTAGTTGTTATTAGTAATTATGAGTAAAAATGCATAAAGCCATGGAGGATAGAATGATAAGTTGCATATGAGAGTAGGAAATCTAACTTTTACTTGAAAGACATGATTACCTATGGAGTAATGAGTTTTTCTGCTTAGTTTAGACCTACATAATCAATTTCTTGAGGGCTTAATAACCCTCTTCAACTTCAGATGTGATATTGCCCTTGGAGGTGACATGTTCTGGATATCATTCTCTGCTTCTTTTCCTTGTGATACAAGCAGTGCTGCCTTTAAGACTTGTCTCTGCAGGGGTACTTGGTGGCTCAATCAGTTAAACGACCAACTTTTGGTTTCAGTTCAGGTCATGATCTTGCAGTTTTGTGGATTCAAGAAAGCCCTGCAAAAGGCTCTGCACTCACAGCACGGAGCCTGCTTGGGATTCTCTTTCTTCCTCTCCTTGCCCCTTCCCTACTCGCACTGTCTCTGTTCCTCTCAAAATAAATAAACAAACTTAAAAAAAAAGGACTTGTCTCTGTAGCATGAGAAACCATTTTTCTCATCTCCAGGGATGCCTTATGTGTTGGCATACCTGTTGTACTCTAGGGGGTCTCAGGCTAAATGGTTGACAGATTTAGTAGGCATGCAGAGCACAGGGCTTCCAAAGGTTGTAGTAGATCCATAGTCTGGAGGCCTAGTTGTGGCTTTCCATTTCAAACTTCATGCTAACTAAGGAACCTCAACATCTATGTCTGATTTCCCATCAATGGGAAACCAAGGAAGCCTGTCCATGTCCAGTGGGTCACAAAATTGTAAGAGTTCTCCATTCCCAGCATCCCTCAAATCTTGCTCTTTCTCCCCATCTGGACATTGAAATTACTCTAGCTCAAGTTCCCTTAGCTCTCCTCAGGACATCCTCAATTGCCTTTTTTTCCCTTTCTCTAACACCTCATTTCTTTATCCACTGTCTCCCTTCCATGTCACTATTATAAATGTCTCTAGGTATATAAAGGTTTCCATTACTCAAAACACATTAAACATTATAGATAATAAATTTACAAACTCCAAGTATTGTACTTAACAGACTTCATGATCTGGCCACTTAACTGTTCATTTACTAATCCACCAGCCAGAGTTCCTTCCCATATGATGTCTCCATGTCTCCCTGTGTCATTTCTTCACTTTAATAATAATAGTAATAATTTCTAATAATTTCTTGAATATTCATGTGTCACTTATAAGAAAATCCACTTTCAACTTAATAATAGCTTGCAGGAACAAAAGAAGTACTACTACACTAAGCAAATGAACATTTTAATTGTAAGACATATTGCAATTCTAGAAACATCAAGGTGTGAACAAGTTGCAGGTGTGAGCTTTGAAGACATATCCTAATAGGTACTATTTAGTAAGCATCAACAAAGGACTCTGTACGAATTTAGCTAATGAATATTTTCTTGCTAATTTTCCTCCAAGGAACTCTCAACATGTAGTCCTGCCCCTCTATACATGACTTCTAGATTGTTCTTTGTGTTAGAATCAAACTTCACAGAATCTATGTGGTGCGAGATTGTTGGGTCTGCAAAGAGAATAAGGGTTTACCTACTAGCTATGTAATATTTGTTATATTTTAAGGAAAAAGCTCCTGTTAAAAATAGGACCAAAAAAAGGCCCCCAAATATATATATTCTGTATTGCTGGCAGCTGAGAATTAATTATTTCTGCTTCCTGGAGAGGGTGAAAGGGGTGAAAATGAGAGGATTTGCTCTTTTTGTCCAAAGACACAATTTTATTTTTTTAAAAGAGATTACCAATTTACTTATTACATCAAGGTAAATTAAATACTTGGGTCCCAGGCCAGGGATTCCCTCAGATTTTTTTTAAACCACTTTTGGCCTCTTAATATTTGACCAGAGTCTGAGTTGAGATTAAGCAGTCACAGATCTTGATGTGATAAGGGAAAGAGAATTAAAATGGACAAAAAGAAGTGAGGCTAATTGGCATTTCCAAGTGATTTTCCCTTTGCGATTGGAGAAAGAAACTCTCATGAGGGAGAGTGGTGTTTGCTTTCTCCTTGCTACCTTCTTTGTGTGTGTGCCTGTGAGACCCCTGACCAGGCCTCACCCCAGTCTCTCCAGGCTATAAGTGAGGCGGGCTTTGTTGAGAGTGTCTATACACATTTAATGAGACTTCTGTTGTCTGTGCTCAGAGGATTCCAGACCCTTCACTACATTTCATTTGGAATTCATCCGACATGGGCTGTTCTCCAGGCTTAATGGCTGAGAGGTCCTTTCCAAAGGGGAAAGAATTCAGGGATAGAATTTAATAAAGTTTAGTATGAAAGCTAATTCTTCATAAAACCCTGAAAATTTTCCCCCAAAGTCCAGACACCAAAACTATCCTGTACCTCACTGCCCTCCTCTCTTGGGGCAATGAATCTGCATTTGTAAATAAGGAATAACTTCATGACAGTTTAATGGGGTTGGGGAAAATAATTGCCTTTCTTTCTTTCCTTTTCTTAATTTTTTTTCAATGTGGCTCCTCCTATCATGTCCTGCTATGGTGACCCATGATGGTGGGTTTACTAGAGATAAAATCCTTAAAGTGAGACTAAAATAAACACAAAGATAATCTTATTCCATTTTTGGGCTTAAACTGTCTACCAAAGAGAAGCACATTCATTGTAAAAATGAACAGTCTTCTAGGGAAGCAGTCTGAGAGGCAGAGTGGTGGGTGCTGGGCTAGAGATGCATGAAGAAGCTATCAGCTAGGGGTCCTCGTTGATGTGACCTCTCCTGGCCTCCATGGCCTCCTTGCTGGCCTCATTCATTCCTACCCCAATGACACCTCCTTTTGCTTTAGCCTCACTCAAGCTCAGATTCACCCTCAGTGCTATTATTTTCAATTTTCCTTTGAGCTTCAGTATCCTTTCTTGCTTCTTTGCTTTGCTGATCTCTACCCACCCTTCAAGAATCCTCTCTCTGGGAAGTCTTCTATGTGCCCTCTCTCTGTTCTCTCCCAGCACTTTGCTCAGGTGCTGTTTGGGCTTGTTGACGGTGTTGATAACATTATTTATCTGTTCACATGAGAGCCTCTCACCCTTAGACTCTGAGCCAATTGAGGTCAGGCATGAAGTTAATTCATTCATTTGTTCATCTGCTGATGTGCTCATTGAATCATTGGATCACACACACTGTGCTAGAGATACAAGGGAGAGCTCAGCAGACATAGCCTTTGTTTCAGTGTAGCAAGGGAGACAGAAAACACAGTAACCAAAAAAAAATAAATGCTGTGAAAGAAGCAAGCAAGCTATTGAGATAAAGAAATGGGAAATACACTATATTATAAATGGGATTGTGAGGGAGCTTCTTGGGGGATGTGAAAATTAAGTTAAGATCTGAAGAAAGAAGAACTAACTTTAGAACAAATCAAACTGACAACTCAATCATTCATTGAATGAAGAAATCTAAAGGGGAGATACTCATGCTTTACTGTGCTCAATTAAAAATATTGCTGAGAATAAAGTCAGTGGGGATTTCCTAAGGCAGTCCTGGGAAGGCTTCTTGGGTGCTATCTCTGATCTATTGTCAGTGGCTGCTTGGAGCGCAGTTTTGAGGAGGACTGTGGCTGTATCCAGGCTCAGTGGGAAAGAGTGCCATGATCAAGGAAAGAGGTCAATGTGGGTGAAGAGATAATGGTGTCTGGAGTGCAAAACCCTGTTTATTCCTGTCAAATGGACTGACAGGCAGCTGGGACCATTTCTCATGTTTTTACTTCTAACTTTTCCTCTTTGCTCTTTGATTCTTCTCTCAGAGTTCAACTTATCTCTTCTTCATCCAATCAGCTTATGATATTGTCATGTTTTAAGATTTCCCCAACTACATATATATGCAAATCCCCAAGTATATCACATACACGTATGTGAATGTATGTATGTGTCCACATATAAAAAATATGCATATGAATGTGTATACATGTGTATATGCCATGTGCACACTGCACATTCTCATGTATTCCTGATCAATTCCATCTCACTTCATGTAAATATGAACATTCAATAGCACTGCCCCATCTCATACTCAAATTACCAACTCTCGTCCTAGCTGGAGCAAATATTTCACCTGGTCTGTGTATAACTCCTTCAAGCAGACTGGTGAACCCTAAGGAAATAGGATTTAGGTTTACAAGATCTGAATCTAAATCTTAGGTCTTCTTCTAACTAGTAATAACTCCCTCAAGCTTTAAATGTAAAATGTAGGCTTAATAATAATAATAGATATCACACACTCCTCACAGAAATGTCAGAAGATCAAATGAAACTATGCATATGAGTACATTTGAAAAACTCGTGAGGGATTTAGAAATGTAATATTCCACAAGTGTGCTTCAATTACCTATTTCATTCTTTTGGTACCTCTCTGTACCTGGTACTCCCATGTGAAAGAACTTAGAAGTGGGGCTCCTTTGATTTATCTAGTAAATCATGATGCATAAATTGGTATTTATTAAGTGCATTCAGATACAAATAAAAAATGGCTCCATACATGCTTGTTTTCCCGCTTTGTAACAGAAGAAATAAATTTGAACATAGTTTTAAAACTTTTTGATTTGCTGGTTTCCAAAGTAAAATTCTATTAGACTAAAGTTTCTCTCATGCTAGGTCCCTTTTACAGAATCTAATATTTCCATGTAGAGGAGAGATAGCTCGTCTCATTTTAAGGTTACTGTTAATTCAATGCAAATTAAATACTTTATTTTATTTTTTACATTTTTTAGAAGTTTATTTATTTTGAGAGAGAGAGAAAGAGAGAGAGAGAGAGAGAGATGGTGCAAGTACAGGAGGGGCAGAGGGTATGGAGGAGAGAGAGAGAATCCTAAGCAGGCTCTGCACTGTCAGTGCAAAGCCCAATGCAGGGCTCAAACTTATGAAACTGTGAGATCATGACCTGAGTTGAAACCAAGAGTCAGATGCCCAACTGACTGAGCCACCCAGGTGCCCTAAATACTTTAAAACCAGGTCTTGTTTCCAAAGGAAATAGACCAATGGAGAGAATGTCACAAACTCCCTAATCGGGAAATGACAGGTGTAGAGAAAGCACATCAACTAATACAAGAGATGCAACATGAGTTTGGCCTCTAGAAACACTAGCAGGGAGTCAATGAGGAGTTCTAAATTCTGACTCCTAAAACCCAATAGCTACATGACTTGGGAAAAGCACACTTCTCTGAGCCTCAGAGTGCAGAGCCAGGCTCTTTTCTAGGCACTAAGGAAGCAATAGTGAAAGCAACGGTGAACATTCTGGGAAGGAGCTCAGCACACTGAAACAGGATAAAATCAAAGAGAATTGCATTTGGGGGCATCTGGATGGCTCAGTCGGTTAAGTGTCTGACTTTGGCTCAGGTCATGATCTCATGGTTCATGGGTTTGAGCCCTGCATTGGGCTCCGCACTGATAGTGGGCAGCCTACTTGGGATTCTCTCTCTCCCTCTCTCTCTGCTGCTACCCCTACTCTCTCTTTCTCTCTCTCAAAATAAATAAATAAGCTTAAAAAAGGGGGGGGTTGTATCTGGGTACATCATAGCCAAACAGTAGAAAAGATAAAAAAGAAATCTTAAAATTAGTGAAAAAAAAAGGCACATTATGTACATGAGAAAATGTTTCATATGACTGCACACCTGTCATCAGAAACCATGGACGCCAAAAGCCAGTGCAAGAATATTTTTAAAGTGCCAAAAAAAATCTATCAATCTCAAATTCTATATCCATCAAATATATTCTTCAATAATGTAGGCAGAATAAAGACATTTTCAGATAAAGATAAGCTGAGCAGAGTCATTGTTGCTAGACATGTACTATAAGAAATTCAAAACAAAGTTACTCACTGTGAAGGAAAAGTGGCCCCAGAAAGAAAAGAAATGGACACACAGATCTTGGTGAATGGATGAAAAGCACCAGAAATGGTAACTCTCTGAAATTCACTGCAGCTTGATAATCATTCACACTCAGATTCACATATGAGGAAAATGTGGGAGAGAAAGGTTTAAAGACTTAACCATAAATCATACCTGTAGAGATGGCAGAGCTTGCATTTGAAAAAATCCCTGTTTCTTTATTCCTTTGACTAGAGCAGCCTATATCTCAAAAGTGGTTTTAGAAGGAGAAGTCAAAGATTTAGAAGAGAAGGCACACCTTGCCCTCTCTTCGCTGCGTGAAAATATCACAAAGCAAAGGTAAGGGCAGTGGGGAACAAGGTCTTCTGGAAGAGAGTGGAAGGCTGATAGATGCAGAATATGAGGGGCTATTGCTTTGGAGTGACTTTTTCCCCTTCCATGGTTCCAAGAGACTGTTCTTTAGCTTGGACTTTGGGGTGAGTGTTTGGTGTGGGGGCTGATTGCTGGGAAGACTGAGATGGAAACAGTATGGCCTTTGTTGTTGATGAGCACAGGCACTGACCTGGATTAGCTTGCACAAACGTGCATAAAAGAGCAGGTGGGCTAGGGGAGCCTACTCTAACAACACTATGGAGAAACCACTTGTTTTGATCCATGACTTTCTCTAACTCATCACCCACTGTTAGGCAACACAGGCTGTCTGCCCTAGCCACTTCTTGCTGCCATTTACTGGACTGGATTCTGTTAATTCTCTGTGCTAGAATATTACTGTTTCCTTAGCCTGGATCTCTAACATTAAGACTAAACCTTACTTACCCTTAACCTAGCTTCTATCCTTTCCCTTACCTTTACCTGACACTAGCTCTGACCCAACACTCACTGATTCTCTCAATTTGAATCCTTTTTGGTCTTCGAGGGCCAAATCCTGTCTCACTACCTCCAGGTAGCCTTCCTTGACTTCTCTAGCCCCAGACACCTGGGGCTCAAAAAATGTGATACCTTCTAGAAAAATTCCCTGCACCAATGCCTTTTTTCCTCTTGTTCTCTGCCTCCTTCCTTGTGATAGCTAAACTGTATTGATAACCTACCACGTGCCAGGCACCACACTAAATGATTTTATATGTTATTTTATTTAATCCTCATACCATTTCCATTTCACAAATAAGGAAATCAATGTTCATTGAGAGTCAATCCTTCACCCAAGCATCCTGGTTGTTTACAGAGCTTAGTAGACAGTATTCTCTCTTATAACATTTTACTGCATCCCAGATCCTTTGGGTCCAAGTAAAAGAGTCATTTTCAAGAAAAATTCACACATGCACTGACACATAAATCTGCATTCACTTTTTTTTCTCTCTCCACTGTGAGGCCTTAAGGGCCTGGGTCCTGTCTCTGTCAGGTCTTGTGTCTGCTCAGAACAATAACTCCAATAAATATGCTGATTGGCTGAGCTGAGGAAGTTTGGTATTCCCATAGTGAGGCTGATTAAACAAGTAGCCGATCAACAGTTTGAGGTTATTTGCAAAAGTGAAATATACTTAATCAGGCCCGGTGATTGTGGCCAAAACTCTAATGAAGGATGCAAGGTTCAGTGGAGACTTGTACCCTGTGCTCACGTTGCACTCCCCGTACACCTCCTTCCAGTTCTATTACAGAAATGGAGGCAAACCTCTAACTGTTCTAAGCATCCGAGAGGAGGGATGTGAAGTAATTTTTCACTCAGTAGATGAGGCCGGGACAACCAAAGCTGAAACGAGAATTTTGCAAACACAAAGAAGTTTATTAGTCTGGGCAGAAAGTCAAAATCACTAATTTTTCCTGCAGACACATTTTGTGCCTCATTCTTGCCCTCCTGGGCTCTGGTGCACGCTGACCTCTGCAGTGGGTGAGAGGGCTGTTCGTTTAATTTTGCATGATGGAGATCGTGGCTCCCGGTTCTTTCTGCGCTGGGCATGTTTCAGGGGTATCACAGCCTCATTGCCCCCCAAATGTAGCTGCTGCCCTCCAATTGCCCTCTCCCCATCCAAAAATGTATATGCGTGGTGGACTGAAGAGCTGTGGCACCTTACAAATTATCCATTCAGACTGTCAAGCATCTTTTGTTTGGAAGGAAAGGAGATGTGACAAATGTAAACACTGGAGAATGGGGCCTGCTACAGAGGACGGATGCCATGTCAAACCTGATAAAAGCTGATGATGCATTCCTTCGCTGTTAGTCAGCTGGCTGCTCTCTCCCTCCAGCTCCCCTCAGCCTCTTTTTTCTCTGCTGTGATATTTTCTTTCATTCAGACCCTGTAGGCATGCTCTGGAAGCAAGATTCTGATTAGTCTGAAACTGCCTACCTTCTGTTTTTATTTTCGTCCATGTTTCTCGTTTGATGCCAGGCTACAGGGTACAGATACAGATCACATTAGATGAGGGCCTCTTGTTTCCTAGGACACAAGGCAAAGAGGATTCCTTTCTGTCACCCTGAGTGGAAGGACCATCTGGTTCAAATGCTGATGGAGGCTGTGCCTTCAGTTATTGAGGTCCTGGTTTTATAACATTTCCTGAGGTAGAGGTGCAGGTTGGAAGGCCTGGGGGATGGTCAAAGGAAAGGAATAGCCCGGAGCAAGTTGTGAAAACCAAATCAGCGTTTTACTCCAACTCCATCCCTAAGACATGACTACATCATCTTCTAGCATGTTGAAAATGGCACTCAAGTTGGACGTGACTGGCTATGGATGGTGCCTCTTAGAGTGGCCGTCCAGGTGTAGGGTATCTCTTGCTAGCTTTGGCCATGTTAGGACATCTCATTTCTTCTCCATTTGTATAGCTCTTGCCTCAGATAAGCCACAGTATAAAGTAACAGTTAAGAGAACAGGTGTTGGGGTCAGACAGATTATGGTTCAAGTTCCAGATCCATCTTTTTCACTCTTAGTCAAGATTGCATTTGGTTGCAAGCAAGATCAATGTTGACCAGTAAATAACAGGGGAGTTATTCATCTTACACAACCAGAAGTCCACGGGGAGGCAGGCCAGGGCCATCACAGTGGCTCAGGGATTCCATTGTGGACCAGCTTCTTCCAGCTTCCTGTCCTGCATCCTTAGGGGGTTACTATGGGACAAAAATATAACCCCAACATTGTCCATGGAATGTGGTTTATTTTCAGGAAAAGATATAATGATGGTGAGATAAACAAGCAAAATCATTCAGTGTCTCTCAGGGTTCCCAGGAGAGAGATTGCTCTCAATTTCAGCTAGAACTACCCTCAGTGTGTTCCAAAGCAGAGGCTCCATGGGGCAAAGACCTCCAAAATCCTCCCCTGGGTCTTGTCAACTAACAAGCACATATGTGTCAACACAGCTGATGTCTTTTGTCCTCTTGCTATGCTCACTTATTTAAGAATGACTCAACTCTGAGCCGACTCTCTAGGCTTGACTTTACAACATTTTTACTATTGCACAGCCATGAACCTGAGCCAATGTGGTGATAGATTGGGGCCAGAAGGGGGGCAGTGGTGGTGGGCTTAGAGAAGAAAGAACCTGTGAGTGAGACACTCTTTCCCAATGGAGAGAGATTGGATGTGGAGGGCTCCATGTTGACTCTGGGTTCTTCACTTGGGGGAGCTGGGAGGATGGTGAGACCATGAATAGGAAAGAGAAAGTCAGCAGGAGGAATGTGTTCAGGATGGAAAACGAGTTCAGTCTGGGACACGGAGAGGTTCTGGGGTTATGCAAAAGCATATCCAAGGGGAGCTACTAGGCTGCAACTGGAAATCCAGGCCTGGAGTTCAAGAGCGAGGTCAGTAAGGTTAAAATGCAAGAACTATTTAATGATATTAATGAGAGAAGATAGACATTTTAAAGTTTTGGACTGAAATGGTGAGGTATATTCCCATTAGTTATGGGCATCCATCCCATGATGGAATCTACAAGCTGAATAAAATGAAGTCTGCAATTATCTGGTGAATATGATCTTTGTGGAGAGCCTGTTGAGGGGAAAACACAAACCTCTGGTTCCCCATAACTGCAGGAAAATTGGGAAGGGTGGGTATTTCTGAGTTCACAGGAATAAATAATTCATTGTGTTGTGTAAGTTTTGCAGGTTTTTTTTTTATACATCAGCTCATTTGAGGTTCATAAGAATCCTATGAATAAAGCAAGGGAGAGCTTTTTTTATTCATTGACAACTGAGGAACGAGGGACGCAGTCAAAGCCCATGATGTGTACAGACTTGAACAGCTAAGCCCACGATAGATACGAGATCCCATACCAGCTGACCCAGTGTAATTTCCACCCTGGCTTACAGAGGTGCTGGGCCTTCTAGATCCTTCCTCTCAGGCAGTGCCCAAACAGGACTCATCAAAAACACTTCATAATACCACCTCCACTCTTTGATGACTTCATAGTGAACTGAATAAATGATTCTTTTTTTAAGTCTATCTATCTATCTATCTATCTATCTATCTATCTATCTATCTATCTATAGAATTCAGGAGGGACAGTGGGGAGGGGAGAGAGAGAGAGAAAGAATCTCAAGCAGGCATGAACCATGAGATCATGACCTGAGCTGAAACCAAGAGTCAGGTGCTTAACTGAGTAAGCCACCCAGGTTCCCCAACATAAATGGTTCTTCAACTTTGGTTCACTTGGCAAACTTGTAAGATGCGGATTTCTGAGATTCACCCTAAAAGATTCCACTCTAATACATGTATTAGTAAGTGTTTGTCAGAAAAACAGGATCAATAGATTACATATCCTTATCTATCTATCATCTATATATTATCTATTTATTATCTATCGATCATCTATCATATAGAGAGGGAAAGAGATATATTGGCAGATATAGATATAGATACAAATACATTATGAGAAGTTGGCTCACATGATTATGGAGGCCAAGAAGTCCCCAAATTACAAGCTGGAGACCTGGGAAGCTGGTGGTATAGTTTCATTCGTAGCCCAATAGCCTGAGACCCAGTAGTGCCCATGGTGTAAGCCCTAGTCTGAGGCTTGGAGGAAACTGATGTTCCAGCTCAGAGAGATGCTCCAGTCAGACAGAAAAAGAGAATTCCCCCTTCCTCTGCCTTTTTGTTCTATTCAGTTCCTCAGTGGATTGGTTGATGCCCACACACACTGAGGAGGGTGCTGACTCAAATGTTAATCTCTTCTAGAAACACGCTCACAGACACACTCAGAAATAATGCTTAAGCAGATATGTAGACATCCCATGACCCACTCAAATTAATATGCAATGTTAACCATTGCAGTCTGTCTGTCTATAGTCCAGGATTCTGCATTTTTGCAAGCATCCCAAGTGAGTAGGTTGTGGATGGTTCACCCTCCATATTTTGAGAATCACTGAAACAAGGGGGAATATAGGTGTGGGAAAGATGTCTCAGCCCTTGTTCTTTTCTCACCCCCCCCGCCCCCCATTCTCTAGATGAGGAAGAGTTGCTTATCTGATTAGCCAGATTCTGGGACATGGACTAGGCTATATTTACTGATGGACATGATCACTATTTCTTAAAATGTTAAGTAGTTGTCTTTCTTATCCTCTTTTCTACTTCTTGCTGCTGCTTTGATAGGAGGGACATCACCAAGATGAGCCAAGATCTCTCAATGTCTGACTACTTTCTCCTGTCTTTTGCTTTCTTTGTATGCTCTCTTGAATGTTGTCATGAAAACTCTGGTCCACTGGATCATATGGCCCAGCCAGAAGGTGATAATACCTAAGAATTGTAGTTGGGAGGAGGGGTCTTTGTAGGCAATTAGACTAGTTTGTAAGCTTCCCTCAGTCTTAACTGAGTGTTACATTGGATATATTAGGTATTGGTCTCAATAAACATTTTTTTACCTTGGATACATTTGGTTTTGCTTCCTTTTTTTTTAAGCTTACAAAATTTTTATTTTATTTTTAATGTTTATTTTTGGGAGGGGGGAGAGGGAGAGAGAGAGTGCAAGTGGGATAGGGGCCAAAAGAGGGAGGCAGGATCCAAAGCAGGCTCCGTGCTGTGAGCGCAAAGCCCAACGCAGGGCTCGAACTCACAACCCTGAGATCATGACCTGAGCCAAAATCAAAAGTCGACTGCTTAACTGACTAAGCCACCCAGGTGCTCCAGTTTTGTTTTCTAGCTTCTTCAGGAATACTAGCTAACATTTACTAAGTGTGTACTATGTGCCAAACAGTGAGTGTTTTGCATAAAGTAAATCATTTTATAATGACCCTGTGATAAAGTACTATTATTATCCCATTTTTTTCCCCCAGATGAAAAAAAAAATTGCCCAAGGTTTTCTCACTTGTGAGTGAACAAGATTTGAATCTAGGGCATCTGCCTTTAATTGCACACACCTTGTCATTCCTATTCTCCTCTCACCCACTATAGTTTCCCATATTAGGAACTGCCTGGAGGAAGGTATGGGTAATAAAGGTCAAATGTTGGAATTCTAGGGACCCCTGCACATATACCATCTTGGTATGATAGAGGCCAACTCAAAAGCAAAAAGATACAAGAATACAAAGCCATTATTTGTCTGATTAGAATCAAAGCTCTATTTTGAATTGCATCAACTAGACAGATTTTTTTTTTCAATAGCTTGATGGACTCTTCTGAATGGGCACTTAACTCTGGCCCCTCTTAGCAGCTGTTGAAATTTCTATAACCTCAATGGTTCTGGGATCAACAGACGATGAAACTTTTTAGCAGATCCATTTTCTCTGAGCCAGCTGACAAGTACAGGAGTAGTATTCCCTATCTTAGAACAAACTATTAATCAGAAAGAAAGACAACAACCATAAATCGACAGGAATTGGGTACTATCGTCCCCGAATGACTTTGCCCTGCCAAAAGTGTTCTTGGCTTTATAACGTTGGTCGACACTGGCCCTAGCCCAGCGGTTTTCAGTTTTTCTTTATGGAGTCGAATAGACTAAACTCAGCACTTTCTCAGTCTCTCAAATAAGTGCACTGACATCATTTGGAAATTATAAGAATCCACATATCAGGCCAAATTCCACCCTGGGTTCAACATCCGCTCCCCGCCCCCCCTCCCCTCCCCTGAAATCAACCCCCAAGAGTATGGTTAAGTGAGGGTAGAACTTGGCCGGAAGCTTGTTATTTTTGCAGTTTTAATTACACATACCTCATCCATTTGACCAAATTAGGAGAGAAGGTTCATGGAGGGAAGCTTCGCCTATTGGCTTGCTTTAATGTCTGGTTCCTCAAGTACCTAACTTGGGAATTTCAGGAAAATAGTCAAGAATTGACATTTTACATTTTTACAGCTGGGAAGAACTTGGATCATTAGTATATAATCCAAACCCCATGGTTTTGTAGACCAAAACAAAAACAAAACAAAACAAAAACAAAAAAGCCCCTGAGATTTAGAAAGAAAAAGTGCTCAAGATCATATGAAAGGTATGGTGACCCAGGCCGAAGGCAAGAAAGAAAGAAAGAAAGAAAGAAAGAAAGAAAGAAAGATAGATCCAGGACTCTGCCTCCCTTGTTTAGTGTTCTTTCGAAACACTCAACTAGAAAGGATGATTTATCACAGAAGTTTGCTCCTGCTGTATTCAGTAGTTGGAAGGACCTAGATTTTAGAGCCAGGGAAGAGTAGGAGTGAATCCAAGTTCAAGTACTTCCTAGCCGTTTGTGCCTAGTTTCTTAACTTCCATGGGTCTTAGTTTTCCTATTTATCAAACAGAGAGGACTAAGACCTACTTCCTAAGGATTTGTGACAATTAAGTGAAATGGTATTCACCAGGCAAGTGAAACACAGTAGCTGTTTGGTCTCCTTCTCCATAGAGCTTCTGGGTTATAAATGATAGAAACTCAAACTGGCTTGAGCATAACAGGGAATTTGTTAGGCCACCTGTATGACTCTGAGTAGATTTTGGTTCAAGGAGGCTGGTTCTATAGGCCTAAATGTTAATATTAGAAATTATAGTTTTCTTCTGCATAAGTGACACTCTCAGGCCAGCTCATGTTGGTGTGACAAAATGGATGTCAGCAGCTCCAGGTTCATATCTTACAAAGTTCCAATCCAGAAAAGAGAAAACTTTTATTTCCCAATATTTTTTACTAAAGATCCCAGAATTAAGTCACGCTGGCCTAACTCTGATAAAATATAGAACAGAGCGAGTCAGGTATTGAACAATTTACTGTGCCATATGCCGTATGGATAGATCAGAAGGTCAGGTTGAGGTCATATGCCCAGTGCTGGAGCTTGGGAGTCATGGTGATGGAGAATGGAGTGAACCTCCAGGAACACGTAGATTGAGAGGGGGCAGGGCTACTTTTCCATGAAACAATCCAAAGGCTCTTGAGAGGATGAAGGTGAATGGGCACCAGAGAAGCAAAAATAAGTTTCACTTCCCTTCTTTTTCCTCCTTGTTCCACCTTTGTCAACACTCACAAGGATGTTTGTTTTCTCAAAATTGTTATACAACTTATCTATGCAAGAAGGAAATGGATAGTACTGAACTTAGTGCCTCTTGCACTGAGTAATTAGACTTTTACGGTTACAAAAGAAAGAATTGGTCACAGGAAGTATTCTTTTCTGCTAGCGATGCTTTATCTTTCTTTATAAAATCAAAAAAGCAAATTATATTAAAATGGGAAAATAGTGCTTGCAAGTAGGGCTAAAAAATGCCATCTATCATTAAACATGAGTTGTCACACTCCATGGCACTATGTCCTATTTAGATGTAATATTGTTTATTGAAACAAAAGTTATTTATTAAACATTTACTGTGTGCTAGGCACTGTGATTGAGCTAAGTACTGAGGACACAGCAAGTATGTTAAAAATAGTTTTGAAAGTGATATACCTTAAGATTCAGTAAATGCAAAAGTATTTATTAAGGCCCAGCCATGTGTTGACCATCTTTCTAGGCAGTACAGGAAGTGAAAAATTAAAAGCCAGGAGAGCATGGTGATAAAGTACACAAGGCTTTGAAGAGAGATGACTGTGTGCTCAACATTTGGCTTCATCACAGATCCACTGCATGACCTTGGGGAACCTGTCATTGAACTCAAGTTCTGTAAAATGAGCATAAGAGTTGCATTTGTTTTTCAAGGTAATTGTGAAGATTAAAAGTTATAACGTATTTCAAGTGTGGCACATAGCACAAAGTAGGTTACAAAATAGTAAGATGTGGAAATTTTTGCATTGACTTCCTACCATCCACCTTGAAGTCCCAACATGCACATATGCGCATGTGCACACCCCCACACCTATGCACACGCGTGCACGTGTGTGTGCAAGCACACACATACTCATGGAGCCACTGATGTAATAGATGCAAGGGCTAAATATATATGCTGTGATCACCGTGGGCCAGAACCTGAAAATATTTTGTAACCTCTAGCTGTTTAGGCTGCCTTGCTACCTAGAAGGCAAGCCTGCAGCTTGCCACCATGCCACACGTGTCCACACACATGCGAAATGTGAATTGTTGGTGGTCCCTAAGAAACCAACCATACGAAACATTTGGGTCCCTGTGTGGTTCATAACTGTGATTCTCACACAGAAATTAGTCTGTTTGTAGTGAGGCCAACCCAACTGCTAACTGTGTGACAAAGAAAGTGAGAAGGGAGCTTTGAAATAGCATGGTCACTATGGACTAATGGGTACACTGGATTTATCCTCCCATGTTAAACAACTAGAGACCAGACAAAGCTGTGAAACATTGGTAGTACATGACACTGGGTAGCTGGCAACTCAAGACAGTGATCCCTGAGAGAGGAGAAATCAATGCTTCCCAGGTTACTTCTTGGAGAAAAGTTCCAGGAGGTGTTACACAGAGGAGGCAGAACAGAAACAGAGCCCAGGAACCTCCTTAGTTGAGGATGGAGCTCAGGGAGGCCAACACAGGTGGAATTCTGAACTGAACCCTGCATAGTTTGGATCTGCTCTTTCTTTTCCTCCTTTTTCTAGTTTCCTAAGATGGTAGCTTAGATCATTGATTTTAGATCTTTCTTCTTTTCTAATGCATGTATTCAGTACTATGAACACTTTTCTAAGCACTACTTTCTTTGCATCTGACAAATTTTGATACATTGTATTTTTATTTAGTTCAAAATATTTTTAAATTCTCTTGAGATTTCTTTTCTGACCTATGTGTTATGTATGTATGTATGTATGTATTTTCCAGAGGACATTATGTTTTGTTGTATGAATGTCAAATATTTTACACTACTTATTTACCATATTTTATGTATTCCATAAAATAAGCACTATTTGAAAATATACTAGAATTCATAACAGAAGTAATGCAAAGAATAGATGCTTGAAACACATGCAGTAGGAAATTATTCCCAATTTTATCATCCAATCTTTTTGATAAGGAATGTTTCTAGTGCTATGGACCAACTTGATCTTCTTTGAAATGTGTTGTCCACTTTTATGTTTCAGTCACAGTAGCTATAAATAGTTATTTAAGGGTATCCTTGTCTAAATTCCCATCAATAAGAACCAATCAGGGGCACCGGGGTGGCTCAGTCGGTTGAGCATCCGACTTCGGTTCAGGTCATGATCTCACGGTTTGTGAGTTCTAGCCCCGCCTTGGGCTCTGTGCTGACAGCTCAGAGCCTGGAGCCTGCTTCAGATTCTGTGCCTCTCTCTCTCTCTCTCTCTGCCCCTCCCCCACTCACATTGTCTCTCTCTCTCTCCTTCAAAAATAAATAAACCTTAAAAAAAAAAAAGAACCAATCAATTTGTACTCTCAGTGTCACTGTCCCTGTTCACCGGAGTCTCCTCCAAATCAGAGAGCTCATGGACATTTTAGACGATCCCTGGTTTTGGTTTGTGTTTGATCAATATCAGTCCTTTCAGTCATATGACCTCCATCTTTGCTTCTCACACTCTTCTCCCACAGAAGATTCTAAACAAATACATTTAGACTTTCTTCCTTTGCATTTCCTCATACTTAAATGTGACCATAACAATGCTCTGATCAGGGTGAGACTGTGTTATTGGCACATAGTGGAGTTTTTTCTGCAAGCTTACTCCACAGAGACTGAAGGCATGAAGATCTAATACATTAGAGAGATCAAGTCTTGATCTTTGTGTTTCTAAAATTTTTCCCATTCCGTTTATGGATGTAATGGTTGTTCTTAATTTGCTTAAATCCTCTTGTGAAACCAAGTCTGTTCTTTTAATGATAACGATATCTGCCAAAGCAGCTTGCCTAGAAGTCTCATTGATAAGGCCATCAGGTTTTTCTTCTGCTAAATGTTTTAATCCATATTTTGAATCCAAAAGTGTTATGATCTCAGCAGGATAAATATCAATCCCTAATTCAGCATCAACCCCAAACATAAAAGCCACAGCACCAGGATCTGCTAATCCAGTGGTCTCTAATGGTATGTAATCAAAATTTCCCCTCTTCTGCATCAAATTCTCATTAGCTCTAAGGCCACCGTCCTTTACTGAACAGCAGAACCAACCGTTTCTAAGTCCTAACATTTCTTGGTAGGACTTTCCACCTTGGCTGACAGCTAAGGATTTATCCACTGCACTTCCTTTCTCAAGTTTATTTAAAATAACTATTAATCTTTTACTATGTTACTCTGTCTAAATATAGTTCAGAAGTATTGTCTTCCTAGCACCTAAATACCCGGTGATAATTGTGACTGGGATCTTAGCACCAGGACTAGACTTTTCCTTCATCTCAATGGGGACCAAATCAAGACAGCCCTCCTCTGCCTGCTCCTCCTCCTCATCCACAGGTCCAATAGCCTATAACGTTCTGGCCAACTGCACAGCATGCCTATCCCTCATCTGAAGAGCTGGGACCCCCCATGTGTTATTTAGAAGTGTATTGCTTAATCTCCAGGTATTTTGGGATTTTTCTAGCTATCTATTTGTTACTGATTTCTAGTTTAATTCCACTGTGGCTGAGGGCAGATATTGTATGATTTCTATTTCACTACATTTGTTAATGTGTGTTTTATGGCTCAGAGTGTGGTCTATTTTGGTGAATGTCCCATGTGAGCTTGAGGATTAACTGATGGCACTGTTGAGTTCAACTGTATCTTTACTGATTTTCTGCCTGCTGGAATCTATTTTTTATAGAAGGGTGTTGAAGTCTGAATTGTAATAGTAGATTCTTCTATTTTTCTTTGCAACCGTATCAATTTTTGCCTCATGTGTTGTTTGGTGCATACACATTAAGGATTGTTATTTCTTCCTAGAGAACTGGCCCTTTATCATTATATAATTCCTTTCTTTATCCTTGATAATCAAGTGAAAGAGGAGAAGACAATGGGTAAAGATAAGACTATTACTCTGGAGTTCCATCATGAAAAATAACATGCTTTCTCACCAAAAATCAAGGTTTCTTAGAAACTATCACAGAAACTCTGTGTTGCACTGATGACACTTGTGCCCATGGCTGAGAAACTTTGAGCTAAAGCACTAGCTAGAAAATGGCAGATCCCCGCCCCCCCCCTCAATGATTCAATTACTCAGAAGACTCTGTTTTGAGGAAAGATTTATTGAGTGCTATAACTCTCTCAGGAGTAACCTTCAAACAGCACATTCTGGGCTACCTGAGGGAAGATGATGGTCAGGGGCATTGCTTTGAGATGATGGATGAAGGGAAGGGAACTAACATAAGTTGAAAGCCTGTGATGAATCAGACACTATAACAGGTGCTTTGACATGTATTTCCATCCAATAATATAGCAATATTTATTAAATACTTACCATTTTCCAGTTATCTCTTTTGACCTTCAAAACATGCCAATGAATTGGGTCGACAAGTATAGAATATTGCTTAAAACCATAGGCCAAAGTGCCTGTATTTTGATTCTGGCTCTACTCCTGGTGTGTTACCTTGGGTGAATTACTTACCATCATGTGATTCAGTGTCTTCATCTGTGAAATGAAGACAGTAGGAGCTTCCTCCTCATAGCTTCTTTGCGGGAGGGCAGATACAAAGAGCTCTGTCATCATAGGCTAATACTGCCATTATTAGCCATATTACAAGTCAGGAAACTCAAGCTTGAAAAGCTGTGTCTGGGGTCACACACCCAGGACTTTGTCACCTTGGGGTGGAGTGGTACACAGTGAAAGAAAATTTGACTTGGATGAGTAGATGCAGTGGGGAGTGCATTGAAGTGTGAGACAAGGAGATCTTCTCTAGAAGACAGCCTTGCAAGGGAGTCTAGATATTGTAAACAAGTGTGGTGGAGATGGAGTTTCCCCAAAATGAATATTTTTCCAAATTCATTTGCCTACAGAGGCATCCCTACAGATTGCTTTTTACAGACAAACATGCAGAATGGGTTCTCCTGGGAAGATATATGAGGAAGACCCCCCCACCCTAGTCCCACCCCAAGCATACATGATGCATCATGAGCTATTTTGGTTCAGGTTAGGGAGGATAACCTGGTGAAACCCCAAGGCCATTTGGTGGAAAGAGCTTTCTTTTTTTGCTTTCTGTACAGAGCTAGTCTTTGTAAACAGAGTTTCCCAGACAGGAAGAGGAAACTGGGTTCCAGTAAAAACAAGTCACTTGAGGAGAGACAGGAAGGAAGTTGTGTGAGTGTTTGGGGCTACTCACTTTGGTTATGGATGGTCTTTTAGTCCCTTCCCAGTGGCCAAGGAATTTAATTAACACTGGAATAAAGCTGAGAAGGACTCTATGAGCTTCTAGAACCCCACCATTGATGCCTTGGGAGAGACATCCCATTGTGCCTAAAGCTTCCCATGCTTGCTATTCATACCAGCTGGGGGATTTAAAACCCTTTCTGACATCTGAATTTTATATTATGTTTAATTTCTTCAAAGTCTTCTGTGACTGTTGTCTGTAGGATTCATAATAGTCATGCTGATGTGGGCAGGACAAAGGGATTATCCCCATTTTGCAGATGAGAAAACAGTCTCTAGGAGAACACATTTCCTTCCTGAGGTCACATAGTTGGTGAGTGGCAGCGCTCAGGCTGAACTCAGAGGCTCATAAGGAGCCTGCTGAATGGCGCGAGGCTGGGAGCGGACAGGTGTTGGTACCAGTGCAGCTATGGGGAGTGAGGCTGGACTCAGAGGTGTGAACATAGCGGCTCAGTTTTCTACCTTTGCATCCTGCTGCCAGCCCTGTGCCATCTTGTCACAGGGGGTCTCAGATATTTATTAAAATGTGTTAAAAGGAAACCAACAGAAGTCAGGGCTGGCTTGGCGCCAGAAGAGGGATAAGCAGGAGTCCTGGCTGGGGAGAGTCCAGGGCACTGACATGGGGGTCTGGTGCACTGCACGGTTTTAATGAAAGACTGCTGGAGGCATGTGCTTGTAAACTGTACAGCACAACAGCAATACAATATGTGGCTCTGCCCTGTTTCAGTCAGAAAGGAAGATCCTGGGACCAGGAAGCAGAACGAGATGACTTTTTCTGTCTCCATGTTGCCCTGCTGTGTTGTCAAACAGTGACCCTCCCGCATCCCTCTGTATCTTTATGCCTGCCCCATCCTCCCATCCCTCCTGCCTGATACCCCAAGTCCTTCAGGTGCACAGTCATCTTCCCCCATAAGGTCAGACCCCTTGGATGCGGTTTAAGAAAGACAAATGGAGGCAGCGTAGGGAGGCAAGAAAGCTTTGCAGTCTTGGGGTTGCTTACACCAAGGCCTCCTGCATGCACCCTGGGCCTTATGGCAGCTCCCCTTCCTTTGCCCTCCACCATGGCCCAAGCCACAGGCCCAGGTGTGCAGTTTGGATGAGTCATATTGGCTCTTCAGAGAACACACAGGGAAAACAGTCTGCTCCTGGGATGCTGAGACAGGGCCCTGAAAGAGCTTTTAGGTGTGGAATCCAGGCAGCAGTGCCCCAGGCTGTCAGAGAGGGTGCTTTGTTCTTTCTCCCCTCCACCTGGCTCAGGTGGGCTGTCTTCTACTCATCCACATGAAGGGCTGCCAGCTTCTCAGCTGCCTCTTGCAGCCACCAGACGTTCACTAAGGGACATTGCCACTGTTTCTGCAAGTGCAAATGGTTTTTGTTTCTGGGGAAACTCTTCAGTTTTGAGTAGTTAGCTTGGGAAGAGCGTCACCTGGTAAGTGCATCTGCCATGCTGAGGAAATACCAGTGAATAATAGCAGTAATAATGATGATAATAAAAATGGTGTACTTTAACAAACACCTATTATATGACAGACACTGTTTTAAATTTTTTTCATGTTTATTTGTTTATTTTGAGAGAGAGAGAGAGAGAGCGTGTGCATGTGTGCGTAGGAGTGAGCAGGGGAGGGGCAGACAGAGTGGGAAGGAGAGAGAATCCCAAGTAGGCTCCACGCAGTCAGCACAGAGCCTGATGCAGGGCTCGAACTCAAGAACTGTGAGATCACGACCTGAGCCAAGATCAAGAGTTGGACGCTTAACCAACTGAGCCACCCAGGCGCCCTGCCAGACACTATTTTAATCGCATTGCATGCCTTACTTTGCTTAGTCCTCACAGCAAAATGAGGTAGGTATGATAATATTTTAGGATGAAAAAGCTGAGACTCGGGGAGGTTACATACTTTTCCCAGGGACAAAGTATGTCATGGCAAGCACATGACAGAACCTGGATTCTGTCACTGGCCTTTCTGACTTCCCAGACCAGCCTGGTTGCCACTAGTCCTCAAGGTTTCCCTCAGATGGTGAACTGGGAGTAACTTCATTTGTGCGTGTGGATATCATATAATGGCCTTTGCTGGTGTGTCCTCTCCCATGGAAGGAATTCCATGAGGCTGCTTGAGGCAACGTGCATACTCCTCTACCCATCCTGCCATGGGCCATGCCGGCCCAGCCTGTGAACCTTCATCAGTGCGCTCTGGGGACCCTTGACCTCACCTCCTTGTCCTGTTCTGGTCTCACTGACTTCTTTACTGTTCCTCAGACACATCAGGCATTCTTCTGTCTCCAGGTTTGTGCTTTCTGTTCTTTAATTCTGGAATGTTCTTCACCCTGACTTCATTCAAGTCTGTGCAAATATTACCTTAGCTGAGAGACTGTCTCTAACTTTGTGTATAAAAGAGCATCCCTTTCTTCTCTCACCATCCTGGGCTTCTATCCCTTTCCATTGTTTTGAGCTTCCTCATAACCCTCACCACCACCTGGCATAGTCTACAAATGGACGCTTGGCCAGTGTTGTTCCCTGCCATGTTCTCCATGTTTAGAACACTGTGTGGCCTGTGAGGTACTCAGTAAATAGCTGTTGATGACTATACCAGTGAATGAAATGTCCCAGGCACACTACTCCAGATCATGAAGCCAATCTTACATTGCAACTTAAGGCAAATGTTGACATATCAAAGTAGAAACTGATAAGAAAAAAATCCAGTGGGTTATTATTAAATACAGTGGTTAAAAATAGAGCAAACTTTTTTTAAATAAGAAAAATGTTTTTCTTATGCTCTTATACAGATTATATGCATATAATTATTGCATGAATATTTGGGATTTTGGACTTGAACCCAGCTAGAGTTACTTGCTATTATCTGTATGAAGGTGTGCATTGAGAACTCCATGTAGAAATTGTACATACTTTCTCCATGAAGTTTCCTAACTATTCCAGTAACAATCAATACCTATTCCTTGAAGATGCCTTGAAGAACACTTTATCCATACCTCTGTAATAAATAAGGCAGCTAAGCCAAAATAATTTAAATAAACACTGGATATGAAATCTAGCAAATACAAATTAAAATTTTTCTTTTGAAATTCTATAGCTAGATGACTGGACAATCCATATACCCACTCTCAACTTCTCTTTGCATGAGGGTGAAATAATGCAGTCAAATTTCATTAATTCAACAAATATTTCTTGAGTATTTACTATGTGCCAGGAACTTTCACTGTATTTTTGATAGATCCTAGAACAAAACATACAAAAGATATCTGAGCTCATGGAGTTCATATTCAAGTGATAATGGATATTAAAAGGAGTTGCTTAGCATCAAATGCCAAGTTAATATTAAATAATATAGCAGATGTGAGCTGCCCTCCTACCATCTACCTTCCCTTGCCCCAAGTTCCAGAGCCTCAATTATGTTTTGGTGTCTACCTCTTCCACATGTTTCTGGGAACACTGACCACACTCATAACCTCAGGAATAAATCCTCACCATGCTCCGTAACCCATTTGCCAGTGGTTGGGGTAGAGTTGGGAATGTGACCCAGGTCTGAAACAATGCAATGATGGAGGAGGGGGTTTACAAGAGAAAAAAGAAGAGATAGACTCATTTTGCCTCTGGAAATTGTCATATCCAGATGTTACATCTGGATCTGGCACATAGGAGTGAAGTCATTTCCTAAACCGAAGAAGAAGGGAACACTGAAGACACAGAGCAGAGAAATGGAAAAGACCTGGATTTTTTATAATAATGTCAGTCACAAACTCACCCAATTCTAAAACCTACCCCACCTTTGGACTTGCTGCTACATTTCTGAATTATTGAAGCCACTATGAATTAGCATTTTCTGTTACTTGCATCCAAAGGTACTCTAATTGATATAAATTATTATCATGATTCCATTTCTCTTGCTTATCAGCAAGATCTTTGGGAGTTGAGTCTGTTTCATGTTTATGCTTGTATTTGTACTACTTGGCATATATAGCACTATGTTTAATATAAAGTATATTTCAATGAAAATGTGTCTACAATCATGTATTTATACCTTTGTATATATGTGATTTTTTAGACTTTTTGCAGGTCTCAGGTTCAGTGCTTTATGCAACAGTTATATAAGAGAATGATAAATACCAGCTTACTTCCAAAGGTTTGGATATTGAAGACACAAAAATTTTAAAAGAACCCCAATTTCAAAACCCATGTAGTTTAAGTGCAGGTTCTGAGATTCAGTATTCCTGAGGTGGGTTTATTTGAAGCAATGGCCTGTGGCCACACAAATATCTTTTATAAAGCCCTATGAGTATGGCTGAGGTTACAACTCCACTTAGTAAGCATGGATGTCCGAGCCCTGAAGTTGGCTGTGTGTTGATGCCAGTAAACGACAGTTAGGGTGGGGTCCACTCTGCCCCATGATTTTGGTTGATGAGGTCATGGGAACCGGACAAGGTTGGCCTTGGGTCCTGAGCTGACAGCCTGAGGTATAGTGATGTAGTGTGTGCATGTCATGGGCCAATTACTCTGCTTTCACAGGTGGAGAAGCTGAGACAAAAACAGCAGAAAGACAACTGGTCTACCTCAGGAGAACACAGGATTTATGGGGAGAATTCTCATTGCTCCCCTGAATGTACCTGCCCCTCCACTGAGAGGACCCTTCAATTAAATTCTTCTTAATTTTCAACACTTATTCATTGTTAGGCATTGTAAGGGATATAAAGATAAGAAAGATACAATTTTCCCTCAAGGTACTAACCATTTGGTGGAGAATATAACAAGTGTCTAATTCATTTTTACATATGTTCTTTCAGTCATTCATTCATTCCTCCACTCATTCAGCCAACTTCTAGAAACTTGAAATAATGCAGCAAGTAATGCAGAGGTGGTCTCTGCTTCAATGGAGCTTGTATTATAACAGAGAAGACATATATTAAAGTGTTAACTACCTAATCAATGACTTAACTACATTGATGATCTGTGCCACAAAAGAAGGAAGTACGTAGAACACTAGCAGAGCTTTAACAAGAGGTATGATCCAAATTGGGGATGCCACTACCTCTATTTACAGATGAGAAACTGCATGGGAAAATAAGCCAGTTGCTAGAGATTACTCAGTTAGGCATGATGGAGCCAGATTGGCTCTCTCCAGAGTTCTTAACCACTCTACTCTGCAGGGAGATATCATGAGCTCCAGGATTGCCTTGGAGCAGGCAGTTGGATAAATAAGCCTGGGCCCTGGAGGAAGCTTCTGTGCAGGGGCTGTACCACAAATGAGAAAGCAATGAATACCAGCAGAGAAGTACACCGTGCTGAAGAGGGACGTTAGGGAGAGACTGCATCTATCTGACAGAAGCACAAATGACTTCCCAGGGAGGTTACCTTTACCTTTAGAGCCTGAGAGAAATACAAAAGAGTTTCTGCAGTGAGACAGAGATCAAGGGTATAAAGGGCATTCTAAGAAGAGAAAAGAATGTGAAAAAGAAGTTGGCAGAGGCAGAATGGTTACTTAAGGGGACCCTGCCAGGTCATTCTTGTGCCTTGCCTATTGTTTCCAGACACCCTCAACAGCATACGGGGCTCTTACAGGCATGTGGGCACACAAAGCATTGTAGTTGGTGTTGAATATTCATTAGGACCCCAATTTCTACAATTCTTGAACAACAAAGAACCAAATTCAGCAACTATCCCACCTTGGAAACTGTGTCCATTCTTAATCCTAGTTTGAATAATGGGATTTTCGACAGGAATGTTGTTTAAGAAATGGGTGCCTAACATTGATCTAAATGCAGGGACAGAACTTCCATGATATCCTCTGGAAGTCAGGAAATCTTCAACCCACTGTCATCTCTGGCTAACACATTCCCAGACCTTTAGAACTGGAAGGGACCCAGAGATCATGTGGCCCAAAACTCCCATTGACTTGAGACTGCCTGTGAATTGAGACTTAAAATATGAAGTGACCACCCGAAAGTCATGCAGCCCTTTACTCAGGAATTTTATTCCCTCTCCCAGACTCGTCCTTTCTTCTCCCAACTCAACAGCTCCAGTAAATTTTTCTACCCTCAGGCACACACTTCCATTTATTATCTCACTGTATGGCTTTGTAATCTGCATCTACACTGCCCCACACCTTTGTTTTTGTTTTTGTTTTTGTTTTTGTTTAGAGAAAGAGAGAGAAAGAGAGAGCAAGCGAGCTAGAGTGAGTGGGGGAGGGGCAGAGGGGGAGAGAACTTTAAGCAGGCTCCACACTTAACACAAGACCAATGCAGGGCTTGATCTCACGACCCTGAGATGACCTGAGCTGAAATCAAGAGTCGGGTGTTTAACTGACTGAGCCACCCAGGTGCCCTCACACCTTTGGTTTTTGTATGTTTGTTTTGCCATGTTTTACTTTGTTTTGACCATTTGTGTAGCATCATTGCAGCACAGGAGACTCTACTAATCGATTTACACACATTATCTTTTGTAATCTTATGGTCATCCTGTAAATTATAGATATTCTTATGCCTTTTTTTTTTTTTTTTTTTTTTTACAGATGTAAAAACGGAGACTTTGGAAGATTAAAGTGGTCTCCTCCAGCTCATACAGTGGTTATTTATATGAGCCAGGATTTCAACCCGTGTCTACCTAATTCAAAGCCTGTACTCACATCCAGTCAGCTACAATGTCTCACCCGCGTCTTCTCTCTCATGGAAGCCTGATTGCTTTTAGGCTAGAAGCATTGATTGGCTAGCAGTCTATATTCTCTCTGAGACATGGGTGTCCCTACACAGAAGTAACAGGTTCGTCTTTTAGAAGTGTGCTTCTTATTGCTCCTTGGCCTTTTGGTTAAAATAAAGTACAAAAGTGTATTTCTTCCATGTGCCATCTATTTTAACAATAGCTGATATTTTCAGGCAAGACTGAAATAGACATTCATGCTGTATTATAATGGCTTTTCTTTTTCACCCAGGCAAATACTGTGATTTTTTAATATTAATTTTTGTTGATTTATTATCTAAAAAAGTTATCTAATCCGCAGAACTTTGGGGGAGGGGGAAAGCATTACTACATTGACTGTCCATTTTGGATAACCTCTCAATTTCTGTAGTTTATATATATATACCTTTTTGGGAAACAAAGAATCAATTTTATCTGGTACCCAAAAGGGTATGATGCCACATCTCATTGTGTTTTTATGTCTTTCTGATGGAGTGTTAGCAATGGCTCTTATCCTGGATCCATTTAGCCTGGCCTGGAACCAGAGAACATTATCTCCATTCCCAGAATGCTCTCGAATGAGCCTACATATCAAATTACCATATATCACCCAGGAACACCAGGACTCTTGCCACTTACTGTGAATTTACAGTTCTTCGTCCTCTTCCAAACTCCTAGCATTTCTTTTGATGTGAAAAAGCAATTTTAAAATGTACCATATCTAATATAACACATGGACATGTTCACCACACACATTCTTTTAATTAAAGAATCGGTACACTGCCTTTTGCTGACAGTTAACACCCATGCTTTAATGCCATTTTCTATTATTGATTTATGAGGTGCATACTCAAAGCAAATTAGGGAATAAATCATCGATGACATTGATTTGCTTACCAGCTCTCTAATAAATGTGTATAATTAATTGTGGGTGTGCTACCTGTCCCTGCTAGTTGAGACCTTCCCACAGTTTTGGCCTCTTCTCTCTGTTACACTCTTGGGCTTAATGGAGAAGGATTGGTGTAAACCTGAAGGCACAACACAGGCGAGAGCTTAAGCCATCAGTATGTGTGAGACCCTCAGGTGGAAAAGGAATTTTTGCACACTTTCTTCTCATGAAGAGACCGGTGGGGAGGGAGTTTCTGCTTGCGTGAGGCAGCTCATTATTTCAAAGGATTTGCATGGGGCTTAATAACACCTCTGGAACTGATTATTTCTCAACCAGGATGGCCATAGAATCAAGTGGTTTTTACTTTCATGGGCCTTGGTTTGCAGATGCCAGGTAAGAGGAATAGGTGGTCACGCTTTTGTTTCGTTGGTCAAAGAACCTGCTCTTTAAAAAGCAAGTCTTTTTTGTTTGGTTTGGTTTTTTTTTGTTTTTTTTTTTTTTTTGGGCAGGAGAGGTGCTCAGTACCCTTCAGGGAGTGGGGTCTTATGTGGCAATAGGGTGCAGTGGGGATTGTACTTCCTTTAGAGCCAGCTTGGATCAAATCCCAACAATGTCACTTACTTTCACACTTCAGTGTACCTTTGGCAAGTTATTTAACTTCTTGATCTCTGTTTCCTTGTCTACAAAGAAGGAAATAATAATAGTAGCTCCTCTTAGGGTTGCTCTAAGGATTAAATGAGATAATTTGTTTGAAGTGTCTAGACTAGAGCCTGGCACAGAGTTGGCACTACATGGTCACCATTATTATTTATTATTCTGGAATCCATGAATGGGCTTTTGTGTGTCTGTAAATCTGAAGATCTGTACAAACTTTGTGTGTGTATACATATATCTAGGGAGTGGGTCCATGATATTCATCAGAGTCTCAAAGGGATCCCACACTTCTCTAGGGTTGAAGACTTTCTGCCCTCCTTCCTATTTTTGGAGCATTTCTAACTTGGGCCCTCCTTCCTGATTTGAACATGCTATTCCACCTGCATGGGATACGCTGACCCAAATCCTCTCCCTCCTTTCTAATAATAAGAATAATAGCAACAACAACAACAACAACAACAACAACAATGATAGTAATAACCTAATGTTTACAGAGCTTCTACTATGTGGTAGATCTTAACTTAGGTACTAATTTTTCTCTAAGCCTCATTTTCACATCTTGTAGGGCTGTTGTGAAAATTAAATGAGGAAATGTGGGCAGAGGAGCTGATACTCCATTGGTATATAGGAAATAATCAATATATCCTCTTGACTTTTCTGTTTTGCATATTTTTTTTTTTGCATTCCTCAATGGATAAGAAGCATTAGGAGAATAAGCCTTTGTTGTTTTAAGACCATTATGTTCTTGGATTGTTTGTTACTGGAATATAATGTAGCCCATTCTGACAGATACATTGCTATATCCCTCAGGGCTCAGGATAATCTGGCACATAATTAAACACTCAATAATTATATATTGACCAACTCAGTGAGGGAAAGAAGAAAAGAAGTGTGGGAAGAGGAGAGGAGGAAAAAAGTTGGACATAGGATGAAGTTAACTAAAATGACTCATAAGGGTTCATCTTCTCTACAGATGGACTGAAACGATAAATATTTTTCCAATCTATAAAAATAAGGATTTTCCACAGCTTCCAAAAGACTGAGATATAATTATAAAGGGAGAACATATTTTGAGTTATGGGATCCAGGAGTCTTGGGGCATCCTGTTCTTTTTTGGGTGGTCATCAGGTTAATCCCTGAGTATGGTATTTCCAATTCTCCTTGGTACCTGTGGTCTTCTGAGAAGGGAAGACTGTAGGATGCTCTGCGAGAAGATTCTATTGCATGTTATAGTGTTGCATTGATCCAGTATTGCATTCCTGGTCTGGCACAGAAATACCCACTTCCCTACCAGTCTTGTATTGGCCACATCCCAGTTCTCATTGGAGTGTGGCTCACACCTCTGTGTGTCTGACCCCAAAGGCTCTCAGTCGTGAAGTACACTGGGTCTCAGCATACTCCTGGCTGCATGGCCACACAGAATAAAGAAAAAGAACAATTAAAAACAGATGCCTTGCACAACCACCAGGACTTCTCTCTATTTTAATCTCCCGAAGTGCTGTTTCTCAGAGCTCAGGAAGACTTTGGCTGGTGACATAGCAGTGTGAAGGACCGATGAATTGTTGGCATTCTTTTGTTCTGAGGAGAATAAACTAGTTTCAGTTAAAATAAGAACCAGATTGCCCCCAAAAATGTCTATGTCTTCAGAGTTGCCAGTTAAAAACAACTTCTAGAGTGTTTGAATGAGAACTTTTCCCAAGGATGGCTTTGGTGAAGGAGGAGAGGCTGCCAGATACTGCATCATTAACTAAATACCACAGAAAATGGCTCTATGTTTTATTGCTGTGTGTGTTAAACTATGGAGAACAAGAAATTGGAAAGCTCAGTTGTATTCAAAGAATGGAGAACAAAATGCTCCAGCTGTTCTGTTTGGGGAAGGATAATTCATAAACAGAAAAACAGGCAACACATTTTTGGATATGACTCAACAACTAGTTGGAGGCCATCATGGTGGCAGAACTCTTTTGGCCACCCAGCACCCCTCCCCACCTTCTCCCCTAAGATGTGTCTGAATACATGTCTTAATTTGATCCTGGAGGAAGTCATGTAGCATGCATGAGACTGTCAAATTGCCTTGGTCCTTCTGGGCGACTGTTTCTTGCTCATGTGGGCCTCACAGAGTGATGCACAACCTAACACAATACCAGGGCAGTTGCTGTTGCTCCTAAGTTTGAGTTTAAAAGAGAAAAAGGAAGAAAGAAAGTGGCAAAAGTGTACCCCCCACTGTTTCCTGTTAGAATCATATTTGAGCTTCCATTCAAGTCTGGAAAAATTCATCTGATGACATCTGCTTGACCTCCTGGGAAATAGAGGAGGGGTGGGGTTTGCCAACAAGATAACTTCCTCCTTCCTTCGCTTCCTGCAGCCTCCTGCTCCAGCAGCGCCCATGGCTGCCTTCCAGCTGGGCCTGGATCCTCTGCTATCGTGGACCCCACCCTGCACGTTCCTGTCTGCATCTGGAGGCCCCGCGGCCTCTGGCTGTTGGCCTACTAGAGCAAGGCAGACTTTCTCAGCCCAGCAAAGACGTTGGCTCTGGAGACAAGAAGTTAGAGAGAACTCAAGAAGCCAATGGGTAAGGAATTCCAAGGTCTTTGTGGAGCTCCCAGTGAAAAATATAGGTCAATACTTGTTTTCTGAAAGGATTCTTCTTTCAGGATTGTTGGACTCTGTTCTTGCCTTTGAGCAAAAGCGTGGCATAAGATAAGGAAAGTCCATTTCATTCAACTGTAGATTAATTGCTACCATTCAACTGTTTTTGATCTACAAAATTGGCATTTTCATATGGTTCTACCTACTACATTATGTCAACACTGTTCTGGACATTGAGGGTAACAAGAACGGTAAGAAAAGGTGCTTCAGGGGACATAGCTTCCAATAAGGGAGATGGGCATTTAAGTGAATGTCATAGAACATTGTGAATAGTCTAATTATAGAGGGTGTGACAACTCTTGCTTGTTCAGAATAGAAGATTGCCAGAATCAGTTCTAAGTTATTGCACACACTAGAGCTCCTTTGTTTAAGACTAGTTACTCTCTACCAGCTCTTAGAGTGGGGAGAAAGAGGTGTGTAGCATTTTTTAGATTCTATATATTTTTTAATTTTTAAAATATTTATTTATTTTTAAGTTTATTTATTTTAGAGAGAAAGAGAGACAGAGACAAAGACAGAGTGTGAGTGGGGGAGGGACAGAGAGAGACGGAGACACAGAATCCGAAACAGGCTGTAGGCTCTGAGCTGTCAGTACAGAGCTGGATGTGGGGCTCGAACTCACGAACTTCGAGATCATGACCTGAGCCAAAGGCAGACGCTTAACCAACTGAGCCACCCAGGTGACCCATGTAGCACTGTTTTTTCACTCATTTTTAAATTTTTGAATAATTTTGGGTTTATTGGAAAGTTGCAGAGATAGTACAGACAGTTCCCATATATCCATCACCCAATTTCCCCTAATATCTTACACTGCCATGTACATTTGTTAAAGCCAAGAAATCAGCAGTGGAATTAAACAAATTCCAGACTTATTTTAATCTTATCCTTTTCCACAGCTGTCCTTTTTTCTATCCACACTGCATTTAGGTGGGGTGGTTTTAAAATGTGTTTGCAATTTTTTTGACACTCCTTCCATGGAAAGTGGGGTCTATGTCCCCTGGAAACTGGATAGTCTTTGATGACTATTTTGGTCAATAGAGTACAGTGGAAGTGACAATGCACGACTTTCCAAGTCTAAATGGTGATTCTTCTTGAAGCCTCCAGTGTCCATGTAAGCAATCCAACAGCTCTGAGCCACCATGTTGGGAGGAAACTCAAGGTAGCCCATGCAGAGACACCACATGGGGAGTCCTTGAGACAACATGGGGAGAGATACTCAGTCACACTCCAGCCTCCTAACCCCCAGCTGCTCCACACAGTTCCAGCTTTAACCACTGTCAGACTGCAACCAAGTGAAAGACCCTGAGCCAGAGCTTGCCAGTCAAGTATTTCCTGAATTCCTAACTCAGAGATGCGGTGAGCGGTGTTACAATGATTGCTGTTTTAAGCAATTCTGTGTTGGGAGTTTCATGATGTAGCAGTAGATACGTGGACTAAGATGGTTCTACCAGCAGTCTAAATGAGGTATGAGACTCAGTCACACATAATAACCTTTCAGATGTTCCACTGTTTCATTTTTCACACATTTACTGAGCACCTACTATATCCCAGGTATGGTACTAGGTGCTATGAAACTAGGTGACTGAGATAGTTTCTGACCTTGAAGAAAGAAAAGCAGATGATTCAACAAATGGCCACACTATGATATGTTAAGGTAGTGTCATGAGAGGAGAGAAAAGGGACACATTTCCCAGGAGATGTGATGGATACCCTTTGCATGGATCAGGATTTGAAAGATGAATCAGAATTTTCCATTGGGGAAGGGGGTGAGAGTGAATGGTGCATTAAGGGAACCTGGAAGAGCTCTGCATAGCTGGAAACAGAGTTTATTTGCATGAGTGTGTGTTTGGGGAGTCAGGCATGAAAAAGAAGTAAAAGTGAAAAAAACTGAACAGGGACACCGAGGTCGAGTTTCCAGAGTGGAATCTGAGGTGGGAAGTGGAACGTCATATCTTTTAGCCTGGATCTGATTCTTCTTCTAGAAACTTCTGAAGAAGATGATGTTTAAATATTAGTTGCTAGTGCCCTTAGGAATTTGAGCTTAAAATATACATCCACTGTATGTAGCTTGACCTTCTGAAAGAATAAACTTTGGAAATGACTGGAGGTTAAGTTCCAAACCTCTGAGCAAGTCTGTCAAAGTGCTGGTCAAGAGGTTTATGAAGTTTTTATTTCCATCGTTGGTCTTTTCCACGGAACCAAGTGTATGTGTGTATATGTGTGGAGGGGGAGTGTGGGATGAAACATGCATTTTCAAAAGTAAACAGAGCTTAAGTGAAAGGAAATCTAATAAACTCTGTGAAGGCAGCAACTGAAGACAGAAACGGAAAGAAGAGTGGAAAAAGAGTGAGCTCAAGATGGTAGGGGATAAGGGAATGAGTCAGAACCCAGAAGAAAGGGGCAGTTGAGGGGGTGGAGAAAGCCTGTAGTTCTGGAACTCTGACTCCTGCTTGGGCCACTGTGGTCCCTTATTTTGCTTAATCTAATGTGAGTTTGTTTCTGTCTCTTTGAAACAGAAGAGTCTTGACTAATCTCAGGGTTATATATGCTTCTTATTTGACTCCTCCCAAAATGCAGATTTGCAACAAGATGTAATAATTTTCTCAAAGTCACACAGTAGGTAAATGACAGAACTGGATTTGAACTGGATCTTCTGACTCCAGAAGTTGGTGTTCTTTCCAGAAACTGAGGCAATGCTTGGGTTAGAAATCTTGCTAATTTCTTGGTTTTGACAAATGAACATGACAATGTAAGATATTAGGGGAAACTGGGTGATGGGTGTATGGGAACTCTCTGTACTATCTCTGCAACTTTTCTATATATATAATGGAATATTACTCAGCCATCATAAAGAATGAAATCTTGCCTTTTTCAAAGATGTGGATTGAGCGACAGTGTATTATGGTAAGCAAAAATAAGTCCGTCAGAGAAAGACAAATACCATATGATTTCACTCATAAGTAGAATTGAAGACACAAAACAGATAAACACAGGGGAAGGGGGAAAAAGAGAGAAGAAACATATCATTAAGAGACTTTTAATGATAGAGAACAAACTGAGGGTTGATGGTGGGAGATGGGTGGGGGATTGGCTAGGTGGGTGATGGGTATTAAGGAGGGCACTTGTGATGAGCACTGGGTGTTATACATAAGTGATGAATTACTAAATTCTACTCCTGAAACCAATTTTACCATGTATGTTAACTAACTAGAATTTAAATAAAAACTTGGGGAAAAAAAGATGGCCAATGCCCCCCAGACTACAGTGGGCTCTTGTGAACTCCCAGTTATGAGAGGGAATATCACTGTACAAGTTTGTATCACTTGCTCCTGTCTGTCATTTTATTTCCTCAACTTAGAAGTAGAAGGAGAAAGGATATATCTCCCATTTACCACCGAAAGCAAAGCAAGTGTGCTAGCCTGCTTAGGCTTCCATAAGAAAATATCATGGAAAGGGTGGCTAAGACCTCAGACATTGTCCCCCCACAGCCTGGAGTCCAGAAGTTCCAGGTCTCCGTGCAGCATGGCAGGGTTCTGGTAAGGGCCCTCTTCCTGGCTTGCAGACTGTGTCCTCACATGGCCTGTTCTCTGTGCGATCTCTCTCTTCCTCTTCTCATAAGTCTACCAGTGCACTCAGATCAGGGACCCCCTTATGACCTCATGTAACTTGAATTACCTTCTGCCTACCCCATCTCCACATATAGTCAGTCATATAGAGGGTTAGAACCTCAACATATGAATTTTTGGGAGATACAATTCAGTCCATAGCAGACCCATGCTCTATACCATAGGTGGTGAATGCAAATGCAGAAGTAATTAGAACTGAGTGTTCAGAGCAGAAGACCCTTCGCTTTGGCAACTTTGTGCATCCTGCTTGCACTGGAGAAGGGCTTTTTGGTGTTTGTCTGGGTAAGAAGGGGGGCTTGGGGGAGTCCAGCTCCTCAGATAAAGATCTGTGATTTGCTTTCTTGCACCCTACCAGGTTCAGTGGCTTCTAGGCACATCTCCCCATTTCTTAGAATTTCTTGCCAGGACGGGGAGGGAGACCTTTTCCATTTGGGTCTCATTTTTCCACCTTCCTTCCTGCCTCCTCCTGGCAAAGACTGATCTGTCTCTTTGACAACTGGACACCCGCTGCCAGAAGAAATAATCCCCATGTGTGCAGGGTGTTACCAAAGGGAACAGGGTGGAGGGAGGAGGGAAGGGCTTCCTGCCAGCAGCCCAGTGGACAGCAGAGAAGGGGGGATGGCTGTGCTGGCCCTGGAGGGTGAGGCAGATGTTTGCAGGGAGAGGATCTGCCTGGGAAGAAGCAGAGTCCAGAGGCAGCCGAGAAATAACCAGGGGTGGAAGAAGCCAGGAGGCAGAGGGGAATAGGAGGTGGCTTCCAACCGGAAAGGGATGGAGGGAGTGGCTGGACGCTGAGGAAGCACATGGGGTGGGGAGGTACTGTTGAAGGAGGCAGAGGGGGGTGATGGTAACAGCTCACTATTGTACAGCATTTCACTGCTTACATAGCATTTTGACCTACATTGTTATGCATGTATAACATGTTAACCTTAGTGAAGGTCTCTGGGTCTTGATTCCGGTTTGTAAAATGGGGGTAGCTGCACCTACCAGGCAGGCTTCCTGAGGCTACCCATTTTGCTGAAAAGTAAGGCAAGGCTCACATCATAAGCGGATAATAAGAATGCTTGTTGGGTAGTCACTGTGTGCCAGGTGACATTCTGGGTGATTTACGTCTGTGAATTGAGACAGTTCTCCAAAGCAGATAGGCAAAGCTGCTCTTTTGTAGACAAGGAAACAGGCTCCAGCTAATTCCCGTATTTTAGAAATACATATTAGCTGGAGCGCCTGGGTGGCTCAGTGGGGTAAGCATCCAACTCTTGTTTTTGGCTCAGGTCATGATCTCACGGTCCGTGAGTTCGAGCTCCACATAGGGCTCCAAGTTGCCGGTGCAGAGCCTGCTTGGGAGTCTCTCTTTCTGTCCCCCCCACCCCGATTGCTTGCACACACACACACTCTCTCTCTTAAAATAAATAAATAAACTTAAAAAAAAAAAAAAAAAGAAATACATACTAGCCAGTACCAGTTTCAAGGTGGCATACAAAGGCTGGAGGTGAAATCAGTACAAACACATCCCCTGGGACAGGACAGTTCCAAGGGCTTTGTGTCCAAGATTTCCTTACATTTTCACAACCAGGAGATAAGGACGCTGTTATTATCATTCCCTTCTTACAGATGGAGAAACTGAGTCACAGGTAGGCAAGGTGGCAGGGAAGTAGATTGTTAGTGAAATTTGAACTGAGGCAATGTGGTTCTAGAGTCTTTGGGTTCATCTATCATGCTCTACAGCAGTGAGTAAAAGAAAGGTGGCTTTGTTCTTAATTTCAGGTGACTGACTCCAAATCCTGTGTACTTTCCACTAAGCCGGACTGCCTTTTGGGCTTCACTGAAGGAACATATTAAGTGTAGTGAAAAGGGGATGGTCATACAAACATGCCAAGATGTGCTGAACAGGTGGCCCTCTTTCCTAACTGCCAGAGCACAGCTTCACTCTAGGGCCCCACCCCGAGATCCTAACAAACAAATACATCGAGGAAGATGCCATGATTTCTGGTTCCTTGCACATCAACCAGGTCTCATGGACTTTGGGTGACATCCAGCTCCAGAATAATCTCTACACACGGGGACGTAGGGTATTCAAGTGGTTTAAATGCCAGGCTCGGTGAGAGACCTGGCTTCAAATCTCTGTTCTGCCATTTGCTGCCTTGAGACCTCCAGCTCATCGCTTCACCATCTTGAACCTTAGTTTTCTGCTGTAAAGTGGGTGGCACAGTACCAATTTCTTAGGGCTATTGTAGGGATTAAATGAAATCATGCTTGTGAAGGGCTGCACCCTGGCCTTGGTGCATGGTCAGATGTGAAGTCAATGTTAGCATTGGGGTTAAGAGCTTAAGGCCTGGCCGAACGTACCTAGGTGTAAGTCCAGGTTCTGATACTGATACTTTGTGTGGCCTCAGCAAGTCAGTGAAGGCCTCTGGGTCTTGGTTCCCTTTGTAAATTTCAGATGACAGCATCTACTACACAGGACAACTGGGGTGTTGAGTGACTGAAGCGCAGGCAGTGGAACAACCAAATGATTCAATAGCTCTTACAATTCCTAGAAATGAGGAAGAAGTGACCTCTGGGCTGCTTCTCTTACCATGACTCTGTCTTGCCCACTGTTTCCGGGGCACTTTCCCAGGCAGGCCAAAGGCTTGAGAAGTGACCATCACTCATGATGGCCTAGTTACTCATGAAATTGGGAAGACTTCACTAGAGTATGGTTTTATGAGGTCTTTATCGTTGTGTGGAACTCTCCCGTGCTAGGTGTGATAAGGTATGTAGAAATGTTCAACACAGAACCCCTTTGTACGGGCTTTGCACTCAGACAGTTCTAGATTTCAGATTGGGGTAGGCTTCTCTGTAAAAAGGAAACGATAATTTTTACCTCGCATGCACTACTGGATGATGAAATGAAAGGGCACAGGACTTTGCCAGGCATGCAACAAGCTTTAAGCAACTGGTGATTATTATTCTTGACCATGGGGGTCCAATTTTTTTTAGAATAGGTAATAATTAATGGAAAAGGCCCTAATGTCTTTTGATAAGAAATATATTATACAATATTATCTTTATATCTTCAATACTGATATTTTAGTTAAGGAAGAAAGGGAAGGAAGGACGGAAGGAAGGAAGGGGAGGGGGGAAGAGGGAAGGAAGGAAGAAGGAAGGAAGGAAGGAAGGAAGGAAGGAAAGGGAGGGGGAAAGAAGGAAGGAAGGAAGGAAGGAAGGAAGGAAGGAAGGAAGGAAAGGAAGGGAAGGAAGGAAAGGGAGGAAGGGAGGGAGGAGGGAGGAAGAGAAGGAAGGAAGGAAGGAAGAATTCAAAATTAGAGCTATCATAGGTCCTGCCACAATTTTATATTCCTTGCTCCATACTAAGTATCTGTCCTTTCTCTGATCCTTGTCCTCACCCCTCTTTCAAAGCCATTTATAAATTCTGCTGGACACTTGTCTTGTGTAAAGAAGTGATATAGTTAAATAGTTCCTGTACAATGAGTAAGATTAAGATCAAAATGTAACAATTACAAATGTATGAATATAGTAACTCATATTTACAGACAGAAAAAGGAGGGTGAATTTCTACAGAAAACCTAACCATAGAATGTTTACTTCCCCCCCGCCCCCAACCTTCTGAACTTGTTTTTAACAAAGTCAACTCCTGAAGGGAGTTCTGGTTATGGCAGCTACTAAAGATACTAATCTGGACTTTATTTGGGTTATGTTCATTATTCATCATTTTTTATCTGTATTGTCTTCCGAACTGCATTTACATTTATTACTAGTCCCCACCTCAAATTCTATTCCAAACTATAGTAATCAAAATAGCATGGTATTGGCATAAAAACATACACATAGATCAATGGAACAGAACAGAGAGCCCATAAATAAGCCCACTTATATATGGTCAACTAATTTTCAACAAAAGTGCCAAGAATATAAAATGTGGAAAGGATTGCTTCTTCAGTAAACAATACTGGGAAAATTACATATCCATATACAAAAGAATGGACTTGGATCCTTATCTTACACCATACATAAAAATCAACTCAAAATAGACTAAGGACTTAAATGTAAGACCTAGAAACATAACATGCCTACAGAAAAGCATGGGGGAAATCTCCTTGACATTGGTCATAACAGAGATTTTTTGGATTTGACACTGAAAGCATAGGCAAAAAAGTGAAAATAAGCAAGTGGGACTATATGAAACTGAAATATTTCTGCATAGCAAAAGAAACCATTATTAAAATGAAAGGGCAACCTCCAGAAAGGGAGAAAAATTTCCAAATTGTGTGTCTGCTAAGGGATTAATGTCCGAAATATATAAGGAACTCATACAACTCAATAGCAAAGAAACCAAATAACCCAATTAAAAAATGGGCAAAAGGGGCACCTGGGTGGCTCAGTCAGTTAAGCATCTGACTTCAGCTCAGGTCACGATCTCACCATTCGTGAGTTTGAGTCCCATGTTGGGCTCTGTGCTGACAGCTCAGAGCCTGGAGCCTGCTTCAGATTCTGTGTCTCCCTCTCTCTGCCTCTTTCCCACTCGTACTCTGTCTCTCTCTCTCTCTCTTTCAAAAATAAACAAAAAATTAGAAATTTCACAAATTGCAAAGGAGCTAAATAGACATTTTCCCAAAGAAGACATACAAATGGTTATGGGTGTATGAAGAGATACTCAACTTCACTGATCATCACTGAAATGCAAATAAAACCACAATGAGATAGACATCACTTCACACCTTTTAGAATGGCTATTATGTGAAGTCAAAAGATAGCAAGTGTTCGCAAGGATGTGGAGAAAAAGAAAACTCTCTTACATTGTGGAAATATAAATTGGTACAGCCATTACAGAAAACAGACTAAATATGGAGGATCCTTTAAAAATTAAAAATAGAACTATTTTGTGTTCCAGGAATCCCACTTCTGGGTATATATCTAGAGAAAATAAAAGTCACTATCTTGAAGAGATATCTGCACTCACATGTTCATTGCAGCATTATTCAAATAGCCAACACATGGAAACAACCTAAGTGTCCATTGACAGATGAATGAATATAGAAAATGTGCTATTTTATTCAATCAAAGGGAATATTATCCAGCCTTAAAAAGGAAGGAATTCCTGCCATTTACAACAACATGGATGAACGTGAAGAACATTAAGCTAAAAGAAATAAGCCAGACACAGAGACACATACTGCACAATCTCACTTATGTGTGGAATCTAAGAAACTTAAAGAAAAAAGTCGAACTCATAATAACAGAGAGTGAAATGGTGGTAACCAGATATGGAGGTTTCAGGAAAAGGGAAATAATCAAAGAGTACAAACTTTCAATTAGAAGATGAATGATTTCTGAAGACCTAATGGACAGCTCGATGGGTATAGTTAATAATAATGTATTGTTTCTTTGAAATTTGCTAAGAGAGTAGATCTCAAATGTTCTTCCACACACAACACACACACACGCATACACAACAAGGTAGCTATGTAAGTTGATGGATATGTCTTAAAAAATTGCCAAGTAACTGCTCCTCAACAACTCCTCATGGTCTTCAGTAGTGTCTTCCTTGCTGATATTATAATTAGGGATTTAGTAAATATAAACAAAATTTTTAAACAAAGAAGTTAGTAGAAGAAAAGTGCAATAATTAACACATAATTGATTAATGCAAAAGCAGTCAAGAAAGGGTATAAAAAGCAATATTTTGGGGAGAAGTAGAATCAAATGACTTATTAGCAATCACACAAAATTTAAATAGACTATTCCCAATTAAAATATAAGGTTGTCAGGGGCACCTGGGTGGCTCAGTCAGTTAAGTGTCTGACTTCGGCTGATGTCATGATCTCACAGTCTGTGAGTTCAAACCCTGTATCGGCTCTGTGCTGACAGCTCAGAGCCTGGAGCCTACTTCGGATTCTGTGTCTCCCTCTCTTTCTGCTCCTCCCTCCCCCTCAAAAATGAACATTAAAAAAATTAAAAAAAGCAGGATTGTCAGACTGCGTGCAAGAATATGGAAAGGTTGAGTTAAATATATATACCACCTAAACACAAACCTAAAATAGACTTTAAGACAAAAAACATTACTAGAGATAAAGAGGTACATTTCATAGTAATAAAAGGTTCATTTCACCTGAAATATACAATAACTCTAACTTTGAATGTATTTAATAACAAAGTATCAAAAACAAAGCAAAAGTTGTCAGATATAGAAGATGAAATAGATTAATCCACAATCATGGTTAATAGATTTTAACATATCTCTTATAGTAATTGATAGAAGACCAAGGAACAATGTATAAGATACAGAAGATTTGAACATGATTAACAAATATTATATGCAGAATACTGTACCTCAAAACAAAGAACATACTTCCTGTTCAAATGCACATAGAACATTTGCTATTTGCTGAACTATAAAGCATGATTCAATAAAATTGAAAGAATTCACATTACTCAGAGAATGTTTTCTGGCCACCATAGAATTAAGCTAGAAATTTAAAGGTACCCAGAAAGGCAGCCCTATGTATATTTCTAAGTAATCTATGGGTCAAATTTTTAAAAAATAAGGTTGGAAGTTAGAAAATGTTTTTAATTAAACAATAATATATGGGATGTCCACCTGCCCCTCATTTGTTCACTGGATATTTCCCCTAATAGTTTACAAACTTTTAAACTCAGGAAAGGGCTGGGCCAGCTGGATCCAGAAAACAGATCTGCATGAAGCCCCTCTCCTCAGAATGTGGAGGAGGAAACAGAGAAGACTGGTAGAACTCTACAGGAGGGCCTCAGAGACTGTGGGACCTTAGGAAACAGCGCTGAGAACATTTCCACCATGGAAAGCACTCTTCTTTATCCCTCTCTCTATGGAAAAAAATGGAATTCTGCTAAAGCAGAGGAGAAAACTAGGGCCTTAAATACATGTATTATAAATAAGAAAGGCCAAATATCAATGGTTAAATATCTGTCATAAAAGCTGGCAAAAGAACAGCAAATTAAATCCAAAGAAAGTAGAGGGAAGGAAATAATAACAACAAGGGGGAAAATTAATGAAATAGAAAATAATCAGCAAAACCAAAATTTGTTTTCTTGCAAAAACTAATAAAATTGATAACCCCTGGAAAAAATAATTAAAATAAAAAGTACAAAAATCCAGTATAAACAAGGGGAAAGACATTAAAAAATAATTATAGGTTATTATAAGCATTTTTTATGAATAAACCTCATCAGCTGAGGTAAAATGGATAAAATTTTAGTAAACAAGATACAAACAAGATATTAAGTAATTCTATATCTATTAAAAATAATAAAACCACAATTTAAATCTTCCTATGAATAAAAATACAGGCCTAGATGATTTCTCCAATGAATTCTTCAAAACATTTAAAGGAGAAATGACACTAATCTTAGATAAACTTTCTTAGGGAAGCAGAAAGGATATTTCTCAACTTCACTAGGCCAGCAAATCTCAATACCTGACAAGGATATTACAAGAAAGGATTCAATCAATCTTTCTCATGAATACATGTGATGATATTTTAAACAGCACATATAAAACAAGATATACAAAAAAGTTTTTTATCATAACCAAGTCAGGCTTTTTTTTTTTTCCCAACAGGCCACAGCTGATTTAACACCAGTATAATTTCACCAGTATAATTCAATAAACTAATAGAAAAGGGATGAGAAATAAGATCAATAATCATATTGATACATGCAAAAAAAAATTGACAAAATTCAATATCCATACATGACTTATAAGTAATCGTGGCAACTAGAAATAGAGGGAACTTTCTTATTTGGTAAATATCAATAGAAACTTACAGCAAACTTTATATTTGATGATGAATGAACCATTAAAAATTTTCTTCCTGAGTTTGGAGTTGAAAAAAAAATGGTAGAGATTACCATTTTATACCACTATTATATAACCTCTACTCAACATTGTATGTTGGAAGGGCTAACATCTGCAATAAGGCAAGAAAAATAAATAAAATACATAAGAAATTAAAATGAAGATACTATCATTATTTATTCATGATATAATTGTGTACCTAGAAAATCCAAAATAATCTACAAATAATATATTACAATTAATAATTTAAGCAAAACTATAAAACATTATTGAGAAAATTTAAACAAGATCTAAAGAGAGAAATATATTAGATAGTTTATCTCAAATTTGTCTATAGATTTAAAGCAATCTTAATCAAGATCCAGTAGCATTTCTTTGAAATTATCAAGTTGATGTCTAAAATGTATAAATAAATGCAAAAGCTTCCCAATAACAGAGGCAATTTTGAGGAGGAAGAACAAATTTGGATCCTATGTATTACTGGATATTAAGAGTTATATAGCTATAGTAATGAAAACAGCAGTGTATTATTGTCATAAGAACAAACAAAACAATGGAGCGAAATAAGTCCAGATAGAAATCCAAACATGTATAAATACTTGATTTATGACAAAGGGAACATAGTAAAGCAGTGGAGTGAAGATGATCTTTTCAACAAAATGTTCTGATTAAGTGGAAAAATGATATTGAATCTCACACCATACTTGAAACAATTAATTCCTAATGGACTGTGGATCTCAGTGTGAAAAATAGAGTTTATGGGAGATACTATAGAGAATATCTTCATGATTTGGGGGTAAACAAAGACTTTTGAAACAGAATATAAAACTACTAAATGCAATAAAATTGCTTGATCGACTGAAATATATTAAAATTAAGAACTTATGTTCCCCAAAGAGCACCATTCAGGGAGTGAAAATGCAAACCACCAAGTGGGAGATGTTTTATTATTTTTATTTTTATTTTTTAATATATGAGATTTATTGTCAAATTGGTTTCCATACAACACCCAGTGCTCGTCCCAAAAGATGCCCTCTTCAATACCCATCACCCACCCTCCCCTCCCTCCCACCCCCCATCAACCCTCAGTTTGTTCTCAGCTTTTAAGAGACTCTTATGCTTTGGCTCTCTCCCACTCTAACCTCTTTTTTTTTTTCCCTTCCCCTCCCCCATGGGTTTTTGTTAAGTTTCTCAGGATCCACATAAGAGTGAAAACATATGGTATCTGTCTTTCTCTGTATGGCTTATCTCACTTAGCATCACACTCTCCAGTTCCATCCACGTTGCTACAAAGGGCCATATTTCATTCTTTCTCATTGCCACGTAGTACTCCATTGTGTATATAAACCATAATTTCTTTATCCATTCATCAGTTGATGGACATTTAGGCTCTTTCCATAATTTGGCTATTGTTGAGAGTGCTGCTATAAACATTGGGGTACAAGTGCCCCTATGCATCAGTTCCTGTATCCCTTGGGTAAATTCCTAGCAGTACTACTGCTGGGTCATAGGGTAGGTCTATTTTTAATTTTTTGAGGAACCTCCACACTGTTTTCCAGAGAAGCTGCACCAGTTTGCATTCCCACCAACAGTGCAAGAGGGTTCCCGTTTCTCCACATCCTCGCCAGCATCTATAGTCTCCTGATTTGTTTATTTTGGCCACTCTGACTGGCATGAGGTGATATCTGAGTGTGGTTTTGATTTGTATTTGTGGGAGATGTTTTAAATACATATAACCAAGAAAGAATTCATATTCAGTCTTACAAATCAATTTCTAAAGACAGATAAGCCAATTTAAAAATGGGCAAAAATTTTAAACATTTCATATCTACATGGTCAATAAGCACATGAAAAGGTGCTCAAAATCATCAGGGGAAGGCAAATTAAAACCACAGTTCAATACCATTGCAAAGCTACTAGAATGACAATTTTAAATGTTGACTAAGATGCCAAGCCATTAGAACTCATATACTGTTGGCAGGAGTGTGAAATGACGCAACCACTCAAGAAAGCTGAACATTTGTGTACCCTATGACTCAGCAATCCCACTTTTAGGTATGTACCCAAGATAAATGCTTACATCTGTTCACCAAAAATACCTGCAGAAGATACAATGTCATATGACATTCATAGCATCACTGGTGAAAAAGTCTGCTCATAATATTTAACCTGAATCTATTCAGGCTTTTAAATCTAATTTCCAACTTACAGTTGATGCAGGGTAAAGAGAAACCATGATACCACCAGAAAACACTCAGATAAATCCAGACTATTAGGTACTGTACAAAATGGTCTGAAGTCTTTAAAAAGTCTCTATCAAAGAGAAAAAAAAGCACAACAAAACAAAGGTGAGCCAAAACATAAAATACCAACTGTAAAATACAATGGACCAGCACTGGATATTGGTTGATAAAAAACAAGCTATACATGACCATCTTGTGACAGCTGGAGAAATTTGAAGCCTGGATATCAGATGTTATTGTGAAGTTACCATTAGTTTTCATTGTGTGAGATGATATAGAGTCATACTCTTATGCTCAAGAGTTATATGCTATGTATTTAGGGGAAAGTGTTATGTCATCTGCAATTTATTTGCAAATATTTACCAAAAATAAGTATAGCTAGATGATAGATGAATGAATGTAGATGTAGATCTGTATACATCAGGAGAAAGAAGGCAAATAAGGCAATAGGTTAACAAGTTGTTTAATTTAGGCAGTGGATATTTTGGTGTTCATTATGCCATTCTTTCAATTTGTGTATTTAAAATTTCAGTAACAAATTCCTAGAATATAGTTTTTAAATGGAATTTTGCACCTAGACTTCTTTGGAAGGACACTTAAGTTCTGCTCTACTTTAAGGTAATAGAAACTAGAAATCCTAACATATATATTATAGATGTAGCTTATGTTAGAGATAATGTTGGAAATCCAATCAGAAAACTTAGGGTCAAAGAAAATGCCTTGGCTTTACATCACAAGTTTGGTTCATGAATATGCATTGATAAGTTTTAGGTTAAAATAAAATGCTTAATGTATGTATACGTCACCTTTTAACAATTCCCAGATTTAGCCATGTTTTTCCAGATGAGCCAACTAACCACAAGTGCCAAGTAATGCCAGGTAAGAGGGCATCCTCTGTAGTACTTCAGTATGGAAAGAATGCAGCACGCAGCTCAGAGCTGGTTTAGTGGTATGATTGGGATAACCATCCGTTAGTGCTGTTGGGACTTCCAAGAGAAAATAGAATGAGTGAAGACGGTCCTGTTGCTCTAGGGGACCATATGGAACACAATACTTCAAGAGCTGGACTTCTCACCTTCATGTTGCATGCATTGCATGTGTTAAATGTATAAATAGACAAAAATCAACAAGTCATTGACTCTTACAAAGGGGTGGAGATGTAGGGCTGATTTGGGGGCTTCCTTGCATACCCCTCAGGTTGCAAGTTACCTTCTCCTCTTTTCCTTTTCCATTTGCCACTGCCCTTGGGGCCGTTATTACATGATTTTGCTGTAGGGATTTGCTGTGGCCAGAGAAAGGTAGAACTCTGGCCCTCTTGCTGCCTGAGTCATCCTGGCCAGTGAACTAGCTTTATGCACAGCAATTGCTTCTCAATCTTGGCTACACTTTAGAATGACCTGAGGCTCAACCCCCACCCTAGACAAATTAAATCAGAATCACTGGAATTGAGACCCATATATTGGTATTTTTCAAAAGCTCCCCAAGTGATTCTGTTATGTAGTAAAGTTGAGAACCATTGGCAAACAGTAATATGGATAGTTCTAAAACTTTCAGTGTTGAGTGCAAAAGGTGGAAAGCAATTTATAGCACAGTACCATTTAAGGATATTAAAATTTCACACACACACACACACACACACACACACACACACACACACACACCAAAGCTACATGTTTTTCAAAGACACATAAAAATCTAAGGACATACCTGAAAACTCAGGAAGGAGGATAAAGGAGGGGAGTAGGAGTGAGAATGGAGAATAAATGGGAAAATATAAAATAAATCAAGAGACAGGTCTTGCACAAACCTTAAAGCCATACACTAAGGAGTGTGGCTATTTATTTATAATTAATATAAATAGAGAATTTACATGCAGCAGACATAGTGGTAATTGCTTTACATGCCTTATTTCTATTAATCCTCATAGCAATTATAAGGCTAATATTATTAGTTAAGGTCATTTTACAGATGAGAAAACTGAGGTTTAGAGTTTAAGAATATTAATTAAGGTCATTCAACTAGTACGTGGCAGAGTTGGGAAGAAGCCCTATCTGTCTGACCAGAGTTGAGACTCTCTTTGCTCTATTCATGACATCCCTTGGGTCTTCTTGAGCATTTGTTGGAAAGAAAGCTTCCTTCTTCTGGAACCCTCCCAACATCATCCCACCCTTGCCAAGGATGGCACTTACAATGACCATTCAAAACTGTGCCCAAGGCTGACAAAGGAGGCCTACACACAATCTTCCTGACCTGGAAACATACAGGACCAGCTTCAGTTTCCTCATGAGGACCAGCCATGGCTGTTGGGTTCAAGGAACAGAAAAGAGCCTCATATGATAGAATAAAGGAGGAGGGATGGTGGAAGCTAAGATGACAGAGAGGGGAGCTCAGATCTCATTTCACCTTTTTTATTTAATTTAACATAGTTAACAATGTCAGGTTATTTCTTTCCCCTTACACAGACTCAGATTGTGGAAGACTTGTGTAATTTCCTATCCACTGCTCACAACACCTATCTCTGAGGACACCAATCTCAAGACCCTTAGAAATTAATTATAAAAATAACAGTGTAGGCACAAATATTAGTCCCCATTTTCCTCAGAGGAAACTGAGACACAGAGGAGCAACTTGAGCAAGATTTCCCAGCTAGAAAGTGGTGAGGCAGGAGAGACAGGAAATGCACTCTGTCACCTGGGTTGGCGCCCCCTAGAGGTAAGCTGAGTCTGACCTGCCCTTCTTCCCTCCCAACTGGATATACAAGTCCGAAAGGTGTAACCCTTTATCCCAGAAGCCAACCCCGTCAGTCTGTGCTCTACTCTTGGAGTGCACTCATAGGGCTGGAACAGAGAAGGCTGGCCCTTTGTTTTTGGTGGCATGTGCAGCTACATCTGTGGGGAAAATAGAGGGGCACTGGAAACTCCTCTTCTCCCACTTATTTTTAATACTGCCATAGTATCAAAATTCATCCCATTGGTTTATGGAATTAAAAGGCTTTTGTTAAAATATAATCTGAAGGATGTGTGAAAAACAAGGAAGGTTTCTCAAACTTTACTGTGCCTAAAACTCAACTTGAAAATTGAAAATGCAGATTCTTGGGCCCCAACAGCAAAGATTTTGATTCAACAGATACAGGGCAGGGCCTGAAACTCCGATTTAATTATTTAATTTTGAGAGGGAGAGAGAGAGAGGGTGCGTGTGCGAGTGGGAGCTGGGGAGGGGCAGAGATAGGGAGAGAGAGAATCTTAAGAAGGCTCCATGCTCTGTGGGGGGGGGTGGGGGCCTGACATGGGGCTTGATCCCATGACCTTGGGATCATGACCTGAGGCTAATCAAGAGTCAGACATTCAATGGACTGAGCCACCCAGGAGCCCCTGGATTTGAATAACACTACCTGGCGTTCTGGTGATGGCATTCCTTGAAGCTCACTTTAAGAAACACCGTATTAATATGAACTCTTTGGCTTTGATTGGTTAATGAGATTCTTGGCTGCCTGTACTGGCCACTTCTGTAAGGAGGCAGAGAGATTGGCACACAGCTTCTCCTCCTCCGACTTGCTCTCTGTGCACGTCCGAGCTGCGTTCTCAGCTCAAGGCTGAGAGTGAGCATTTGGGGCCCTGACTCAGAACCCAGGTCTCAGGCTTGCCAGGCTCTGCCTAGACACACATTTGGGGGCTAGCGAGGGCTTGGTGCTATTTCAGGACCTCACACAGTGGTTCTCAGCTTCATGGGCCCACCTGAGAAGTAGAGGTGGAAAGAGAAAAGTGATATTTTGAACTGTGGTGACAACGGTATTTAAACATCTTACATCTCTCCAAAGTCTTGAATGGTGTTACAACAAAGTGACATATGAGGGCGCTCTAGTGAATCAACAAGAGCAAATTCCACTAGAAATGGGGAGGAGGGGGTATGTTAATGATTAGATTTCACCTTTCAGTGCGTTGGAGCGTTCTTAGCCTAAGAGGATCCACTGAGCTTCCAACTGTGTGTTCATGCCCACTCATGTTCAGTGCGAGTGTGTGTGTGTGTGTGTGTGTGTGTGTGTGTGTGTGTGTGTGTGTTGCACACATGCATGCAGTGGGGAGTATGAGGAGTAGAAATTGATGAGGGACCAAAGGGAGAGAATTTTAAAAGAATAAGCTTTCAGAGGTCAACTTCTTTGTGATTTGATAGACAGTTTTCTGCACTGTCATGAAATGTCCCATCCTTTTCTTTCAAGGGGACAAATGCCAGTTCCCACAGAGAGTCCTTGAGAAGGAGAGAACATGTGGAAAAACATGCCAGAAGGAAATGCACACAGAAGGAGTCTTGTCCATGCAGGAGCATCTTTTCTGGTCTGTTCTTGCTGGGACCCTGTCAGCCCCTGTCTGGCCATCAGCCCTCACAGGCTGACACCAGGAGGCAGCCCTCTCTCTCTCTCTCTCTTCTCTGTCTTTCTCTCTCTCCCTGTCTCTATCAGGAAGCTGCCCATCTGAGGCTCCTGACCCAGAAAAAGGAGTTCTAGTTACACATCAGTCACAAAAACAACACCCATCAAAGGCAGCAAAAGGCCTGAAATGCTTCGTTTTCTCAATTTAATTACAGGACTGGAGGATCTATTTAGATCTGGAAGGAGCCTGATTTCAACTTGTTACAAGGCAGTTGAATAATGTGCTGGATATTATTTTTATTTCCCACTTTCCCAGCTTTTCCTTCCCTTCCCTTCCCTCCCCGCCTTCAACACAAGCTCTTAATGGCCTCTTGGGCCCTTTTTAGTCCCTCCCCATAGACCCGTGATAAGGAACATAAATGAAAAACCACATTTGCTCCGCTTTCACCTGGGAAAGTCTATTCAAGAGCCTGAAGCCAATTAGAGCTTGCAGTTAAGGCCCCTGGACTATTCCTGGGCCCCTGAAAGGAATGACAGCAGGTGAGTGATGAGGGGGCCTTCCCCTGTGGGCAAGTGCAGTGTGTCATTGTGAAGGTATTTGGTCATCTGAAAATAAGGGGCCTATGGCTGCTGGATCAGATGACAGTACTCCAAATGCTTTTGTGGTTACAAGTTGTTTTATTGGGCAGTGGAAGATATGGATCAAAGCTTTGTTTCTGGCATATGTGATGGGCTTCCCCCTTGCTCCCACTCCCTTGAACACAAGCATGAACACATACACTCACACATGTACACATGCACACACACAGACCCTCCAGCCCCAAAGCTAGACCTTGAAGTATAAAAGGCTGGCTAACAAAAATAGACCAGGGAATGAATTGTCATCTTAGAGGTTGGCTGCTTTGTATACTTACGAAGTAAGAAAGTATAATGACATTGCTTTGTGAGGATAAGGCCACCAGGTTATTTGAGGAACAATGATGAGACAATCCTTTCTGGGCCATTCATTGTATGTAAAGGATTCCATTGTGACCATGTAGTGGGCAAAATCATCTAAAGCCTGAATTGGCAGCACAGAGGCAGGTGGGAGCTGAAAGACTGGGGTGCAGTTTTTGGACCAGTTCTGGCACTGACTTTCAATGATTTCAGTTTGGGACGGGGATCCCTCTGGGTTGATGTTCTTTCTCTGTACTAGGCAACTTCTCTCTCTGGATCTTCTGAGCTCCAAGGATCTGGGAACCCAGGCCTCTCTGAGGCTCAAACATTTGTGTGCAACATCTGTAGGAATCTTCTGCTGTTTCCATGTACATTGCTTTGAGATTTGTCTGGAATTTTACTTATTCTCTGCAAGGTGTAACTTACTCTTTTTCCTACCTCCCAGGAATTAACCACAATGTGTATTATAGGCAGGAAGTATATGGGACAGGTATGCATGGAAGGTTTTGACTTCTCTTTCTTTGGACCTCTTTGCCTGTCCATATTAAAGCCTAATTCTGAACCTCTTCCTTCACATTCCTATTTACGAGCTATATAGGACAAAGATCTCTCAGCAAGGCTAACCTAGTTTTTCCTCATCTAAAATTTAAGTGAGCTCTTCCTTACAAAATGGATTTACCTTTTTAAAAAAATTTAATGCCGTTAAGATGAAAAACAATAAAGACATAATCTGAATAACAAGCCGCAATTTCACTGACACCTTCTCTTAACCAAAAGTGACAGGTACTTTTACAAATTATATAAGTACAGAGGCCCTATAGAGGCAAACTCCATGCTGACTTCACCCTGAGAGTGAAATGTATATACTCCAAACTGGTAAGAAGCCACACATATAAGAATAATTTATGCCTTATATTTTATATGATAGACTTGGCAACATAAATAAATACACCTGAAGGCTTGTGATTAGCATTGGTAAACCAGAACGCAGACTATTTATGTGTAGGCAAGGGGAGGAGGGAAATGATTTTCACCATAGAATTCCCCATTATTGACTATTTAAGGATCTTATCTTGAAGCTGGATACACAAGGGTTTTTGTTTTGGAGACATTTAATATTTACACAGTTTTCCAAAAAGTGCAAAAAGTAGAAGACAAGTCTTAATTTTCTAATATCTGGATTCAATCCTGGTTTAATGCACTAATGATTTTAGTGGGCATTGTAATCACCAGAGAACTTGTTTAAAATGTTGATTCTCAGGCTCCACTCTTCAGGGTGTTTGATTGTATAGGCCAAGTCAGATGCAAAAATATGTATTTTCCCCGGTGATTCATATGCCTCTAATCCAGGGAGATGGTGCTTTAAGACACACTGGTCTTATGTATACTCACTTTTGTTCAATTAGAAGTTTTCATTTTTTGAAAAAGCTTTATTTAAATAATGTCTACACCAAACACAGGGCTTGAACTCACAACCCGAGATCAAGAGTTGAATGCTCTTCTGACTGAGCCAGCCAGGTGCTCATAGAATTTTTCATTTTTATTTTAACTATACACTTAAAGGCTTAGCGGTCTTATTAATACTATAGTTGAACTTATTTGATAGCATTTTATAGGTAGGTTGCAAGACACACTAGATAGATGCCAGGTCTTACTCATCTTTCTAGTTCCAGAATTTAGTACATGGCCTGCTAGACAGGAGACTCTTAAAATATGTTGATGCATTTCACTGAACCAAAGGTTCCACTGTGATTAAACATAGCTGCAGTCTCGAACCTTTGGCACAGAGCCTCAAACTCTGGAAGACAAAACATAAACATTATCTGACCCCAAAGAAGACAATCTTTACTAACTTATACTACACTCTCATACTAACTCATGCCATTCCCCATAAATGTTTTATTATCATTTAAGTAGAATCTGTAACAAGCTTGCTTATCTTGTTTCTAGCCTAAAGGAAATAAAGGAGAAATAGGAGAGGCATCTCAATAGCCTGTTCCTTCACTTGGCATCACCCAGGTCCCATGTTTTCCTGCCAGGGATGCTTTCTCTGACTCTGTGCCTGTCATCCTACAAGGCTTAGCTCAAGCCTCACTGGGACGCTGCTCTAATTATTCTCATCTTCTCTTCAGATCTTCCATGTCCCTTTGGTTTCCGGAAGCTCTTCTGAACCAATCATCACATCGGCCAAACAGACCTTTATTACTTTTACTGGCTCTTCTGCTCTCTCACTGCTCACCTTAGAGATGCTGATTGGAGATGGAATCCTAATGCCCCCTCACCATCTTTTCTTCCTACATTTTTGAGATCTGCAGTAGCAAATGCAAATGGTTTCCAAGTCCACAGTAGAGTGTTGAAAATCTTTAGTTTGTGCTGCCAATTACAACTCAAATATGCCCTGCTTAGACTCTTGTCTTTTCATCTAGATTGAATCCTTTGCAAATCTTGTCACTTACAACTCCTAAAAAAGTCTCAGAAATCTATCACCTTCTTTGTCTCTACCACTGTTTCTCTAGCTGGTGCAAGTTACCATCTTCTCTCACTTAGGCTTTTGTCCTCATTTTCTGTTTGGTGTTCCCACACCCCATCTGTCCTCCTCACTGTAGCCAGAGTGATCTCAGAATGCAAAATCATCTCATCTCTCCCTGGCCTAAAAGCTGCATAGTTTCCCATTGCTTTTAAGAGAGAGAAAGCTTTTCAATAGGAATTACAAAGTCCTACCTGGTATGGACCCTGCCCACTTCTGCAGCCTCAAGCTCACCTTGTTTTCTCTGCTCCAGCCACTGTAGCCTTCTTTCAATTTTATGTATTTTCTAGACTGCCTTCTGCCACAGGATATTTGCACACACTATTCCCTGTGCTTGATCTTCCCTCACCTCTTCATCCAAATAACAGCTATTTATAGTGCATAACTCAGCTCAGATCTTTCCCTGATTTCTTGGCTAGGTCAAACCTCATTCTCATAACATCATAGATCTTCCTTCGGAATGTTTAGTGCAACTTTAATTTTACAAATATTGTGTTTACTAAATATCTGTTTTGGCAATTGACTGCAATCTTCACGAGCACAGGGGTCATTTCTGGTTCTATTCACCATTGTGTCACAAATATTTAGTCCAATGCTTATCAAGTGGCAGGCACTTGATAAATATTTGTTGAATGATAAATGTTTGATAAATATATTCAACAATACTAAATGTGTTGTTCACTGGGGATATGAATGTACATTAGATATTGTCCTTTATATTTGGAATCTCACCTCTATTGAAAAAAGTAGACTTGAAAGCTTATAATTTCAAGAGGGTAATAGAGGGATGACCACAGAACTTGAGATCCAAAAGAGAGTAAGTAAATCCACCCAAAGGAATCTGTAGACTTCACAGATAATGAAAATTGATCTGTGTCTTAAAAGATAAATATGAGTTTACCAAAGGCAAAAACACCCCAAACAGAAAGAAAGCATGTTCAAGTACCTGAAGGTTCACAATAACTGTGTGGCAGGTGTATAGAGTTCTGGAGTGGTGTTGGGTGGCTGTGATGAGCTAGGATGAGGAATGGGTGGCAGGTGGAGGTGGAAGGTCTTGCTGAGGACATTGAGCTATAAGAAAGAGAGTCAATGGGGGTATAGATAAAGTAAATTTAAGGATGCTTGCATGTTCGGAAGGTCCCTCAGAATGGAGTCAGGAATCATGGGAGGGAAAGAGAGACAAGCTAGGGAGAATACAGAAGAAGCAACTTTAGTAGCTCAGATGGAGAAAAACCAGGACCACACAAGGCAGTGACAGAGGAGAAGGTGAAAGGTAACCCCAGGAGCTGTTTCAGAGGAAAAATCAACAAGGCTCAGTGATCAGCTGGATGTGGGGTTTGAGGGAGAAGGGAAAGCATAAGGTAGTTCAATTAGGTAGTCTAGCAAAATGGAAGAATTGTTAATTTGCATTAAAAGTACTCCAGGAAGAACAGATTTGGAAATAAGGGAAGAGATAAATTGCTCATTTTGAAACAGGCTGAGTTTTAGGTCCCTGACTGAGGAGCATCTAGGTTGGAATGTTCAGGGGAGGGTTGGATAATCTGAAGTGGGTTCCTATGACCACCTGTTACTTGGTTTTGTTTCTGACATGGGTGATAACCTATAAGAATACATCAGTACTGTGTGCTTTTAAAAAGACAATAGGCCACATCTGCTTCATGCCTGGAGCCAGTTATGTCATAACTAAGACAATGTAACACCCAAACAATAGCGTAATTGAGGGAGGGTCATCACGTGCTGCCTGAATAATTGAAGAGGCACCTCTAGTATCCAAATGGAACCTTAGTTTGGAACTAACCATCAACAGATGGATGCCAGCTAGCTTAATGAGTAGGACGGAACTCTTTTAAGTTTTAATATTACCATGGTAGAGCACAAAAGGCACCAACAAAGGATCATTACCTTCAATTGTATCATCTTCATTTGTGGAGGCCACACAGTGCACTCTGGTTTGACTTGGGGAAGAAGAGCCATTTCTCCTGGACTCCCTTTTACTCTAAACTGCTCATTTACTTCTTCATCCATGTCATGGTTCAAGAATCCAGGTTCAGAATCTCTTGGCAAAAGACGAAGATATCAATTTTGGTACTTGCTCTTGGGTTAAGCATGTGGGATCCAGAGACAGAGAGCGCTTTGGGCTCAAATCTTGACCTTTCTACTTATTGACTGCTTGATTAATTTTGTTTTCTGTGTCGCAGTTTTACTTTCTGTAAAACAGAGATAATAACAGTGGTTATTTTAGGAATTTTGTGATGATTAAATGACTCAATACATGTAAACTTCTCAAGAGAGTGTCGGGCACTCAGGAAGTGCCCAATAAATGTTAGCTTTATTTCCAGATCTGTAAGTTCTAGGATTGCAAAGTGGGGTATTTTGTTTGATAACAAGGGGCTTAAAAATAAATGTAAATGCCTTTAAAGGAGCAGTACACTCCAGGTCCTTGGACCCCACTAATCCCCATCGTTGCTCATCCTATTCACACAGTTCTGTTTACCTCCTGTATTTGGAATCTATATATCCCAATACAGCCCAAAGTAAGAAAGCATTTCAGGTTATGGCCCAATGATGGGAGGGAGGACAATTTTGTCTACCTTTACAATTAAGAACAATTTGTCTTCTCTGAGGGCAGAATAAGCATTTGTTACCTGGTATGATTAGAAAAGGCCAAGAAAAATCTCATTGATTCTGAAATCCCACCATCAACAAATATTTCCTTTGGATGAGGTAGCATAGGGTTAGGGATAACCCAAGAAGCAGGGGCTAGTAAGGTCAGTTTCAGGTATGAGTAGCACTTTGAAGTCTAAAGATAAAATCCTTATGGAACTCCCACTCAGTTCAAAAAATTACATTGATATTTGAACCTGGTAGAAAATGAGCCTTGATTCCAATTAACTATGGTCCTCAAATGGGATCTTGGTTGGTTGGGGCTCTTTACTGTGAATCAGGCAATGTATGTGGTGCTTTGCCACAGGAATCCTTTTCTTCTTAATCTACCTTGTGTTTGTCACAGTTGGCTTTGGGAAACATCAGACTTGGGGGTAGACAGAAGTGATGATGAAGGTGCTCATTTCTGTATTCCCCATTCCCCTTTGTCATTCGCATGTAACCAAGCTGGTTAATTTCCAGGAAGCAAGAGACACAGAAACAATAAATTCATGAATGAGGTGAATTGCATTCAATGACAAAGCTAACATGAAGCTGCTTTTAAGCATAAATTCAGCCACTGAAGTCACACAACTGAGTTCAGCAGCAAGAGCGCAGGGAATTCTCTGAAAGCCACTCACAGCTGTTAGGGTTCATTTCAGCCCCTCCCAGAAAATTCCAAAGAGAGGACATATTCCCTAGCTACTGCCTGACTCCTATGGTCCTGATATTCATCTCTGGAGAAAAAAATTGATTGCATTCAATGACAAAGCTGTCAACAAGCTGCTTTAAGTTTTACTTTCCTTGTTAAGGGACTGTCTGTTGCCCATGGCTTTTGAACTTGGACAAATCTATATGTAGATGGCCCATTAAAAATCAACCTCGTTCATCTTTTGTTTATTTGCTGTTTTGCCTTGTTTTGTGTTTGTTTCCTTATAACCTGGAGCAAAATTGGGAAGTAGAGGAAGTATGCCTTCACTAGCCCTTCTCTTTTTCTCTCTTGTACACTTTTTACCTCCTCTTTTAATGGACCAACATCTAATGGACCAGGCTCTTGATTAGTAATGGTTGAGCCACTAACTTATTGAGCTGGAGAAATCTAGCAAGTTACCTCTCCTTATGGTGCCATAGCTGTGCCATTGATAAAATGGAGAGTTGCACCTGTTGATCTAGCACCAATTTATATGTCATTAATCTCTCTGCTGAGCCCCTTGCCCTAGAACAGGGTTTACTAATACATGGACCTTGATGTATCCACTTTCCCTCCCTATGCACAAGGCAGACATCACTCATCAGTCATGGCCTTCCTTCTGACTCAACTCAGATTAGCGCCCCACCCCCCACCCCCGGCTCCTTTCAAAACATCACCTAAGCAGAAGGTGAATGGGTGATACATGCTTCCAATTATGGAATGAGTCAGTCATGGGGATGAAAGGTACAGCATAAGGAATATAGTCAATGGTATTGTAATAGCATTATATGGTGACAGATGGTAGGTACACTTGTGGTGAGCTTAGCAGAATGTATGGAGATGTTGAATCACTATGTAATATACTGAGACCAATGTAACATTGTGTGTCAACCACACTTCAATAAAAAAAATTTATTTGAAAGAAAGATTTCTAAGAGTTAAGAATTCTAAAAAGTGTGATTAAGACTAATGGAAGTACTAAGGGAAACAACTCCATGCAAGTAAAGTAAGATACATGTTTTTGGTAAGAAAAAGCATAAGGAATAGAAATACATCTTTGTTGAGGGAAAAGAAATTATTTTGTACTAAAGTGAGATGGTTATTTAAAGAGGAAAAACTTAGGACAAAATCTGAGTGTAAAGAAACAAAAAGTTGTAGAAGTTTTATGGAAAAGGAATCTTTGGAAAGGAATTTTATGTGTGGTCAGTACTGGCTAAGATTCGATAAGTTTAAGAAAATGAGTTTTAATATCAGAAGTATACTAGTGCAAAATTAAAATGTTTTCTCCTTGGGAAATGGACAAAGTAATTTTTTTGAATCACTGGTCTGCTCATAATAAGAAATTATTGACAGAAGTTTTTCTTTACCTTTAAAGTTATCTGTCTAAAAAACAAGGACTCTGTTTTACTAAAATCATTTCCTATGTTTAATCAGATCTTTGGTTACTTAAGAAAACTGTGTCTTAATATTAAGAGAACTAAATTTTGCTCATGCACACACAAAAATCACCTAAGCAGCCAGGGGAATAAAATTGTACTCAAATAGAACACCATTTGCCATCCCAACCCTGTAACTGTTCTGTGCCTGTTTCCCATGAAAGCATAATTGTTTATGTTTAAGTGGCCATTTTCCCCCTTTATCTTTAAGATGGTGAGTGGGAGGCACTGATATGCAGAGCCTGTTTGAACTTGGGCAGTCTGTTTACCTAGCATTCTAAAGCCAAGGAAGGTATTTTTTTTGGAATAAAGATATTAACACTGAAATCAACACACAATGCTATGCCTCCTACATATGTCACCCTCTTTGTCAGTTCTTCAAAGTCTCAGAAAAGTCTCTGTGCATTGTTACTTCCTGGGCCATACGGGCCATACATGCACAGCAGAGTCAGGATTCAGTTACCCAGAGTGAGAAAAATCAGGTAAGTAAACATATCTTGGTCTGAATGAGACTTATTTCTATTTGATGCGGCTACAGGTACATAATGAGCTAATCAGAAAAATTATATCGGAAAAAGGATTTGGAGGAAAGCAAGATGGAGGCTTTGCATGATATTAGAATAAAATTATCCTGAAGTTCAGTTTGCAATGTAAACAAAGTAGCAGTTATAAAGAGTATTTCAAGATTATTGTTAGATCTGCATAAGATAACAAGAGGGGGAAAAAAAGAAATGTAATGGGTTTCAAAGGTCTATTCATGTCATATTTTAAATATGGACTGTAGGTAGGGTGACAACATAATTTATTGTCCAAACCAGGACATGTTTGAGAGTGAAAGGAGCTCTATTAATAATTGAAATGGGACAACAGGTGTAAGCTAGGACATATGATCACTGCAACCAAAGTCCTACCCATTGCAAAAGCTGCTGAATGTGTGTCAGTCAGAAGGGAATAAATGAGCAAAATATATTTAACAGAAGCACTAAGTCTATGAGCGCCGCCTTCCTTCTGATTGAGGGGCATAGTAAGGGCCAAAGTTCAGATAAAAACACAGGGAAGACTATTAAAAATATGTGGTATTCCTACCAGTATGTTGTTCATGATGTATTTTTATTTCAAAGTAAGGATGATTTGGAAGATTCTTTCCTAGGAAAACGCATTTCTAGAAGAGAATACAATTCTTAGAGAATAAGAAGGCTCAACTGTATAGTCTTGGAGCCAGCCATGTAGTCTCAACAACCAGAAGTTTCCATGCAGCCGAACAGAGAAGTCATATTTCTGTGACACATTTCAGACACTTCTAGAGTGTTGTCACAAGGATCACTTGACTGCATCAACTCAGCTTTCCTAGCTGAAGAAACTAACACTTACCATATTATTTAGTCTCACAAAAATTTGGAATACTTTAGAGTTTCTGTCTTATAAATGTAGAAACAGGTGTCAGAGAGGAGCACAAGGTTACCTCACTAAAGCCAGACTGGGATTCAAACTCAGCCAGGTCCAACTTTTCCCACATTCCTAAGAGAATGGCATCAAACAAAAACAGCAGAGAATGCAACTCATTTGTTAGTTCATCCAATGTTTCCTGAGTGCCAACTTCATGCTAGACAGTGTTCTATGTGCTAGGGGCACAGAGATGAACCCACAGCAGCACCCTTATGATGCTTATGTTCTCATGGAGAAGGCAGGTAGAGAATCCATGGCAGGGGGAGCAGCACATGCAAAGGTTGTGAAAAGAAACTTTCTGGACTGTGTTAAAGGACTATCAAGGACAGCAATGGAGACAGAAGCAGGGGACAAAGTATATGCAAGTACTTTGGATTCCACAGAAGATGGGCAATCAGAGAAGTGATGTGGTCTTCTGTACAACTGTGTGAAGAGGGTAAAAGAGGAGGCAGTAAGATGAGAGGAGGGACTACTGGTGTTCTTCTAGGCTAGAGATGAGGGTGGTTTAGACAGGGCAGCAACAGGTGAAGAGGTGAAAAGTAGACCGAGGGCACATTCTGAAGGCCACAGGGCAGGCTTTGCTGATGGATTGGGTGCTGACTTTGGGAGTGAAAGAGGCACCTGTTAATGGAACCAGGAATGTAAAGTTGGAAGGAAGAATGGAAGAGGCTGAGAAAGTGATCAGGACTTCATTTCTCTTCAATGGAAGAGTTTGATGTTTACTGAAACTTTAGGTCTGAAAGCATCTCCTAGGGAATCTCTTAGGGATTTTTAAGCAAAGGAGAAAAATTATTCCACTTTCCCTTTGGAAAGATGACTTTGATAGCAGTGTTTGGAGTGGATTAGGAAAGGGGAGAGAAGGAACGGGGAAAGCAGTTGGAAAGTTAATTGTCGAGTTAGGTAGGGGATTATGGAGCCTTGGATCAAAACAATGACTGAGGGGATAAAGAGAAATGTGTACATTTGGGAAATACTTAGGGGTGAGGGAGTTAATAAAAAAATAGTCACTTATTAGATGTAAAAGGAGGAGCATGTTAGAATAGTTCCTCTTTTCTGGGTATTCTGAAGTCTGGGGGAGACTTCCAGTTGCCTAGTGCCCCCCAAGTTGTTCTGCCTTACTGACAGAACCCTTACTTTATTGAGGAAATGATGTCTGTATTTCCCAGTCTTCCTTGGTTTGGGTGTGGCCATGTGATCCAGGTCTAGCCAATGATCAGAAATGAAGATGTTGGGAAAGACTTCCAGAAGGTGTTCTTACAAGGGGAACAGACATTTGAGGAAAGCCCTTTTCCCCGCTTCCTGACACTTAACATGGAGATCACCTTGAAGACACAATGAAGAGAGAGAGAGAGAGAGAGGGAGAGAGAGAGAGAGAGGATGAGCAGGGGAGGAGCAGAGAGGGAAAGAATCCCAAGCAGGTTCTGCACCATCAGCGCAGAGCCTGATGTGGGACTTGAACTCATGAACTGTGAGATCATGACCTGAGCTGAAATCAAGAGTCTGATGCTTAACTGACTGAGCCACCCAGGTGCCCCAAAGACATAATCTCTCTTTAAGATGACAGAGCTAAAGATAGGCTTCTTACTCCCTGTCACATCGTGGGACCAGCATATCAGCTATAGTCAGCTCTCTCCCAACATCTTGGACTTGAGGAAATGAATCCTTGGCATTTAAGGTGTTCTTATTTTGAATTTTCTGCTACAGGCACTTGAACCTACCCTAATGAGTGTGGGTGTTTAACAGAGAATATTGTAATTAACATTCACAATATCCTCGTGACTTCGGTATTAGAGCCCCCACTTTACAGATGAGGAAATTGAGGTAGCAGAGTTGGATTTGAACCCGTGGACTGACTGGCTCCAAATCCCGTTATTTTATGAGGCTGATCCTCTGTTTTGAATTAATTCATGCATTTCTGCCAACTTGGGAGTTATGGATTTTAGACTTTTCTAAACACTTCTTTAGATCATTTTCCCCTTGTACCTTTTAAGCATTTTTTTATGTGATCAAGATTTATGGTTGGACAAGAAATCAGTAAGACCTTGTCTCCAAAGATTTCAGCCCAGAGAAAAAAGTCCTAATGTTATTGCACTCCTGGTATCTGTACAGCAGGAGTTTTGCTTTAGACTCTGAGACTAAGGCAGGACCTCTGATGTTTCCATCAGTTAATGAATGCGAAGACTGAGTTTCTCAGGATTAGCTCAGCATGGATCCATTCAGAGGCTACTTTTTATTCTGTACTCAGAATTCAATACTCAAGGTCACTCTGTCCTGCCTGGGGAGTTTGAGGGACCAATGTAATAAATAATACCCTGAAAAATTATGGGCTCCTTGAAGAAGGAACTCTATAATATCACTCAATGTATTTCTCTTAATTCAAGTCTAATTTCCAAATGTATGTACATTTTTACACCAAGAATTCTAAAGAAGTCTCAAAACAAACAAACAAACAAGCAAACACAAAACCCAGAAAGAAGATCACAAGTATTTGTTCATCTGCCTTTCTGAGATGTAAAAAAGCCATCATGCAAACACACTTTCTCTGCCATATCTTATGTGTTTATAAAAAGATAATTCAATTCTAATAAATATCTCTTGGATTCCTTTGTAAATATTAAGCTCCACCATGTCCTTGCCTTTCATCTTAATGAAACTCATTCTAACCCTTAAGAGGATCATGTCGTTTTGCACATCAGTGAATAAGCCTCATAGCTCCTATTTCAACCCACAGCAAACGCCCTTGAGGTTAGAGCTTGATGGTTAAACACAAAAGGTCCCAATGCCCTAAAATTCCACAGATGCCTGTTGAATTACCAGGATGCCCACAGACTGCAAATACTTAACAAAAGAGGTTTCTCCTCCTGACATCCCCCACACTCCCACCCTCACCACAACTAAAAGAGAAAAAAACCCCAAAACTTCAAACAGTGCACCTGGCTGTAATCTTTTCTACTTGAACTAATTGCTGTTTGCAGTGGCATAAGGTTGGGGGGTGGGGGGAGGCGGGGGAGACTCCTTTGGCTAATAATGAAGTATCAAACCACAAAATGATTTCATACAGTCGGTTGTTCCATTCCAGGGCAGCCAACATCTTACATTAATTTTCAGTTGCAGGAAATATAGTTCTCATACAAAGAAATACATTCCTAACAAGGTACAGGAATTAATTTTCAAAATGCCCTTAATGCAAATGCAGGCAGAGTTTCAAGTCGCTGCAGAGTTTCAGAGTGACTATTAGAATTGTCTGAAAATTACACAACTTCTGGACTTTAAAAAGCATTAGTGTTCTTAAAAGAGGAAAACCCCCGTGTTTATAATTATCCACGGTCTTAATTATGCTTTTGTGTTTACGATGGTTTATTTAATGTCTCTCTCACCCATTAGATTGTACATGTTATGTGGATAGGGACTCTTGTCTATTTTTGGCCACCACTGCACCCTCAGTATTCAGCAGAGTGCCTGGCAGGTGGCAGGTGTTCAGTAAACCATTGCTGATCAAGTGAATGAATGAAATCCCAAGACTGTGGACAATTCTTTAAACATTTGCAATAATAGCCTGCTGCCAAATGATCAAAATGGAGGAGAAGGAAGGAAGGGGGTTTATAAACTTCTATAAATTTTATTATTTACAGAGTACATTATCTAAGTGGAAATATTTTCACATACAGTCATATGATGACTATCAGTATTGTTGGTGGTAGGAGGAGTAGCAGTAGCAGTAGGTGATAGTGGCCTTGAGTGGCTACTATGTGCCAGGTGCTGGGCTTAACTCTTTGCATAAATCAGGTTTCATTTTTACACCTTCTCTATGGAGTAGTTTTTATGACTATCTCCACTTCACAGATGAGAAAACTGAGGCATAAATATATTAAATAACTCTCCCACAGTCCCAGATTTCCCAGTGCTGGAAGTGGCCCAGCTGGGAATGAACTTCAGCCCATCTGTGCCATCCTTTCTTCTCTTTTCTTCTTTTCTTAGAGCAACATAATTGTGGTAGACATCATGGTAGGCATTGTCCTTTGACTCTCCAAACATCCATTCCCAGGAACCTTCCCCCTGACTTTCCTCTCCTAAGAGACCGGAAAGCTAAGCACTTCATTCCCAGCATCCTTTGCATCAAGGCTGGCCATGTGACACAGTTTGGGGCAAAGAATTAGAAGTTGAAGTCAGCACAGAAAGTCTGCAAGTGGGGACTTGGGAAAGCTCTTGATTTCTTTAAGAAGGGGCATGTGCAGCTGGAGCTCCTCCATTTCCCATCTGCCTTCATCCATTGTTGAATGTGATGTTTGTCTGTAGGCACAGCAGTCATGTTGTAACCTTGAGACCAAGGGAATCACAGGGCAGTGAGCCCCAGGAACGTGGACCCACTGAACTGATCTCAGTCACCAGCTTCCTGTGGACTTCCTCTCATGTCAGGAAAACTAGCCTCAATTTGTTTTAGCCACAGTGAATTCAGTTTTCCACTATTTTCAGGTGAAATCGTTTCAGAATGATACCAATCTAAATCTTCTAAAGTTAAGGCTAAGGACTTAGGAGCGGCTTCAGGAGCAACCTGAGGAAACTCACTTTTGGTGATGAAACAGAAGTAACCTCCTCACTTGTGTTGAGGTTGAATCTTTCAGAGTGAGGACATTGAGATCCCAATCAGATAGAATGCACTGGATTGTGAAATTAGGTACAAATTTTTATATATGCCATTGTGTCTCCCAAATAATCACAGACCATGAGTGTTGCTAATAAAAACTTGTAAGTATTTTGGAAACTGTAATCAGATTAAAGGAAGAAACTCAGGGACATGGATGAAACCTGCTATTCCCACAAATGGATGACATATGTTTGAAAGGATCCAGCCTTGTTGCTCAAAAAGGTCAGTAGATTTTGTGGCCTGACATCGAGAATTCATACGGGCTATCATCAGTCACTTAAGGTAAGAAGGATACATATATTCCTCCCTGAGTAACCATTCCTTTTGCTGTTTTGCTCTATCCTTAAGAATCATCTGGAGAGTTTCTTAAAACCTGCCTAAATAAAAAGCTCAGAATAAGCAGTTTCTCCTTTCCAATGTTCGTGTCTTTGCTGGTAGCACTTTACTGGTATGTGTTGGCCTCCTCTATTTGGATAAAAAAATTCTTGGTGTGGCTGGCTGGCTCAGTCACAACATGTGACTCTTGGGGCGTCTGGCTCAGTTGGTTAAGCACCCGACTTCGGCTCAGGTCATGATCTCGAGGTTTGTGAGTTCCAGCCCCGCATTGGGCTCTGTGCTGACAGCTCAGAGCCTGGAGCCTGCTTCAGATTCTGTGTCTCCCTTTCTCTCTGCCCCTCCCCCACTCATATTCTGTCTCTCTCTGCCTCTCTGTCTCTCAAAAGCAAGTAAACATTTAAAAAGATTTTTAAAAAAGAACATGTGACTCTTAATCTCAGGGTTGTGAGTTCGAGCCTCATGTTGGTTATAGATGTTACTTACATGAATGAATAAATAAAAAGTTTAAAAAAAAGAATATTCTTAGTTTTTGGTAGAGAGAGATTTTGTTTATTCATTGGGATTATCACATGAATTAACCTGGCAATTTGTATCTCCAACTGTTATAATTCAGTTTCTGCATTCATTCATTCCTTCATTCAACATCATGGTAGACATTTCAGGCCTGTGTTTCTTAGGTCCTCTCTTTTTGGCAGTTAGAAGTGGCTTGACAGTTACCAAGGAAAAATTGACCAAAATTTATTCATATTTTTTCACAAACTTGAACTGTAAAAATAGTTGTGGTTTTCCACAGAGATTCCATTATATTTTTAAAGGTTGTTTTTGCTACTGTTCACTTAACTTGACTAGTGTGTTTTCACCTTATTAGTGTTTACATTTGCTGAAATTTCATTTTCCATCATCATTATGTGGCTTTATATCTACAATTCTTATAAATAGAGCAGTGGCTCTAGGAGCACCTGGGTGGCTCCGTTGGTTGAGCATCTGACTTCAGCTCAAGTCATGATCTCACAGTTCGTGAGTTCAAGCCCCATGTCAGGCTCTGTGCTGACAGTTCAGACCCTGGAGCCTGTGTCGGATTCTGTGTCTCCCTTTCTCTCTGCTCTTCCCCTGCTCACATGCTGTGCCTCTCTTAAAAATAAATGAAGATTTAAAAAAAAAATTAAATAGACCATTGCTCTAAAGTGATTTGCTGAATGCAAAGTTAGTGATAAAAATAGGTGTACAGTTATTACATCTCAAAATAATGTTGTAAACAAGGAATAAGACTCAAGTATAAATATTACTATGTATATGTTCACACAAGTGGCTATGTGTGATAATGTCATATGTTTTTGACAGCCTCTCCCCCAAATGTATGTACAGGAAGAATCAAAATGAATATCTGAGAGTATATCTTACTATGAGCAAATTATACCTAAAGAATCTTGACTTTCAGAGCGCCTGAGTGCCTCAGTCAGTTGGGGATCCAACTCTTGATTTTGGCTCAGGTCATGATCCCAGGGTCATGGGATTAAGCCCCGAGTTGGGCTCTGTGCTGACAATGCGGGGCCTGCTTGGGATTCTCTCCCTCCCTGGCTCTCTTCCCCTGTCCTGCTCACTCTCACTCTCAAAATATATAAGATAAAACATTAAAAAAAAAATCTTGACTTTCAAAATGAATGAATACATGGATGAATGAATGATTAAATTAATGAATGAATAAATGAATGAATATCTGGAAGTTAGATTGTATTACCCTCTAGCACCTAGGGTATTATTTATTTAAAAAATTTGTAGGGGAGGAACATAAAGTCAACAACATAGTCACTTAATTTTTAAACAAAGCCTAGTGGTATCACTCTCAAGCAATTGAGTGTCTCCAAAACAAGGGCAAACTACTGCTTTCCAATACAAAATTGATAAATTAGTTAAGGCAGTGAAGAAACCATGGATCTTGAAGTATCATCCAAATTCATACTCCTTGAAACAAAACAACTTAGTCACACTGTGACCAAGACCATTACAAGACTGGCCTCAAGCTAATAAAAAATATTATGTTCTGGAAGAACTCAGGATGAGGCTTTGGCAAGATTCCCTCATCCAATGACACTTCTGGGCTTCTTATTCATGGTAGTGCACAATGGAGAGAAACAGTTGCTGTTACTTTATTATAGGATGAACCTACTTATATGCAGAATACGGATCAACCCTTAGCGTTTTTCGCAGGACGTATACAAGGGGAAAGTGCAAGACAACATCTTGTTCCATTTAATTGCTTTAAGGCTCTTCAACAAGAGGAGACATTTTTCACGCGGTTAAGCAGTTATTTTGTGATTCATGTGCAGGCTGCAGAAGTTTGCTAGAATCTGGTGTGATGGTCTTACCATGCAAATAAAAGACCTCGCACCCACGATCTGCTCACACGCTGCTTGATTCGTAGAGAACTGCCAGAAACAACTCCAAGAAATGGTATGGACATTGTGCTCCAGGAAGACGATGGCGATATTAACCCGCAACCCAATACCAATTATGCAACAAGGTGGTGCTGACATTATGCCACCTACTCTTGAGTCAGAATTGAAAGAAACAGTGAGGATTCCAAATCCAATCAAACCACTCTGACAAGTGTAAGTCTTTCCTAGTCTTTGTTATTAACTGAGCAGCCAGTCGAACATTCTGCTTTTTGTTACTAGAGTATGCTGGCTCTTGAGGGGGAATGTGATCTTAGAATTTTTCTCAAATCAAGGATGAGAAAAATTTTTTTTCCATGACACTAACATACCCTTTAAAAATGTTTTTTTAATGTTTATTTATTTTTGAGAGAGACAGAGACAGAATGCGAGTGGGTCAGGGGCAGTGAGAGAGGGAGACACAGAAGCAGAAGCAGGCTCCAGGCTCTGAGCTGTCAGCACAGAGCCCAACGAGGGGCTCGAACTCACGAGCCGTGAGATCATGACCTGAGCTGAAGTCGGACGCTCAACCGACTGAGCCACCCAGGCGCCCCCTAAAATACCCTTTTAAAATATGATTTCAAGTGGCTTTCTCCAGTAGGCTGTCTTAACAGTATATGCTATGTATTGGTTCCAAAATGTTGTGACTTTTAATGTCAAACACTTAGATAATATGTTAGGGACTACTTAAGAAAATCAAACTGGTGCTAACACTTTCATTGCTGGGAAGTTAATTCATTCCCAGTACTTGATGATTTTCTTTACTTGTTGAAGATAATCACTGGTGATATGTTACCAGGCATATTTTACAACCACATCCAAAGGTTCCAGTACACTAAGAAGAAATACTTTTGAGAGCAGGAGGCAACAAAATGGGTGCATTAGGAATTCACTGACCAATAAATATCCCCCAACTTGAAAAAGGCAATTTCCAGCATTCGGATAAGATACCCTTACCAACTAGAGATCCAAAACTACTTCATACTTGCTGCCAGCCCCAGCAACCTTCCTCTGTGCCAAATTAGCATGTAAACTGATATATGAATAAACAGACATATGTTCTTTTCCTTCTCATTCTTTTTATTAACAAAAGGATGGCATTTTACAGTACATTTTACTCTGCAACTTGCTTTTTTATTACTAAAAAATATATCATGGGAAACTCTCCAAGTCGACTGGCACAGAAAATTTACTTAGAATATTCTAATTTTGTAAGTAAAGTAATACCAAGAAACCAACTGAATGTGGAATTAAACGAACAATTGCAAATGAATCCCTCACTCATATGAGAAAACCCTATTATTAATTTTGAAAGTTTATGTAAGAGCTGATCATTTAAAAACCAGAAATATAACTCAAAACCACAAGGAGATACCACCTAACACCCATCAGAATGGCTAAAATGAATTCAGGAAACAGCAGGCGTTGCAGAGAATGTGGAGAAAGGGGAACCTTCTTACACTGTTGGTGGGAATGCAAACTGGTGCAGCCATCCTGTGGAGGCTCCTCAGAAAATTAAAGATAGGGATATCCTATAATCCAACAATTGCACTACTAGGTATTTGTCCAAAGGATATAAAAATGCTGATTCGAAGAGACACCTGCACCTGAATGGTTATAGCAACAGTATCAACAATAGCCAAATTATGGAAAAAGCCCAAAATGTCCATCAATTGATGAATGGATAAAGAAGATGTGGTGTATATATATATATATATATATATATATATATATATATATATATATATATATAATATATTGCACATATAATATATTGCATATATAATATATACAATATATACTATATATTATATATATTTAAATATATTATATATTATATATATAATGGAATATTACTCAGCCATCAAAAAGAATGAAATCTTGCCATTTGCAATGATGTGGATGGAACTATAGTATATTATACTAAGTGAAATAAGTCAGAGAAAGACAAATACCATATGATTTCACTCATATGTGGAATGTAAGAAACAAAACATGAACATGGGGGCAGGGAAGGAGAAATAAAATAACAAAATAAAATAAAATAAAATAAAAAGAGAGGGAGGCAAACCATAAGAGACTCTTAACTATAGATAACAAACTGAGGGCTGCTTGAAGGGAGGTGGGTGGGGGGATGGGCTAAGTGGGTGATGGGCATTAAGGAGGGCATTTGTTGGGATGAGCACTGGGTGTTATATATAAGTGATAAATCACTAGGTTCTACTCCTGAAACCAGTACTACACTGTATGTTAACTAACTTGAGTTTAAATAAAATCTTGGAAAGAAAAATATACATACATACATACATACATACATACATACATACCAAGATGTATTTTTAAGTTATTGATATATAGGTGACATACCATAAATCACAAATAATTAAAACATACAACTTGATGTTTGGACATGTGAATATATCTGTGAAATTATCACCACAATCAAGATAATGAACATATCTGTCACTCTTGAAAGTTTTCTCAGGCACCTTTGTAATGTCTCCCTCCAGCCTCACCTGGCCCCAAGCTACAGGTAAAATTCAAGTCTCCTTCAGATGTCTCATCTGGACCAGCAGCCACATAAGGTATACTCCTATCCTTGCTCGTAGTAGCACATATAAAACTTCTTGTATTATGATCACTAACATTCCAGTGACCCAAATGAGACACATGATAAAACCCTACATCGAAGTGGTGGGAAAATGTACTCCCACTCATTCTAGTGGGATGTCCTGCATCATTACCTGGCAAAAGAGATCAGTGTATTAATCGTTACCAGAGAGGAAGTAAAACACTGGGAAGAATAGCTCAGGTACAATAAATAGGGAGCTGAAAATATAGAATTGATGTTCAAAAGCTGGGAATTCAAATCTGGTAGTTGAAGCCATCAGTGTGTTTGATAGCATACAGGAGGAAGGGCACTGAACAATAAGGCTAATGCTGGAACTTCAGGCTATGCCACATTTAGGGAGTAAGTTGCAGGACAGAAAGAACAAGAAGAGGGGCACCTGGGTGGCTTAGTAGGTTAAGCGTCTGACTTCCGCTCAGGTCATGATCTCGCGGTTCGTGGGTTTGAACCCCACATCGGTCTCTGTGCTGACGGCTTGGAGCTGGGAGCCCGCTTTGGATTCTGTGTCTTCCTCTCTCTCTGCCCCTCCCCCACCCATGCTCTGTCTCTGTCTCTCTCTCTCAAAAATAAATAAACATTAAACAATTTTTTTTAATTAAAAGAAAAAGAAGGAGAAGAGCAATTGAGGAGTCTGAGGAGTCTCAGAAGTGCAAAGGAACTGTTGTCTAAAGTCATCTTTCAAGCTTTCAAAGGTCCTACAAAAGTTTTAATGGCCCTAACAATAGGCATTTTATGATTTATTCCCTGTGCTCTCAAACTTTTTCTTTCCTTCTTAGCCAGATAAGGGAACAGAATGATTTGTTGGAGTCTCTGATCCCATTTTTTTTTAAATCACTAGATTCCTATTATAACCAAAACAAGTATTATAAAGGGGCAGAGTAGAGTTAACTTCAGATTTCTTTTAAGCCATTAGCACTTATACAATGAGAGGCTATTTGCTCTTCCAAAACCTTCTATGTACATATAGGTCTAAATTTAATATATGTTTATTATGAAGGGTCTTAAATATCACATATAAACATAATGTATGGTCAGTCTTCTGGAATAATGCATGCTACCTAATTTTCTGTGACTCATCACTTCATGAGCACTGGGAGGACCCTGACCGCAGCTGTACAGAAACTTCCATAATAAAACCATAATGGGCACTGCACAAATTGCCTTTTTTAGATTTGAGGTTTCAGTGCAATTGAGAATGTTGGATGAATTTCCTTGAGGCTTGGCTTGAGGAACTTCCAGTCGCTGTTTGCCCAGTTCTGAATCTGGAATATAGCTTTAGGTGGAAAATATGCTCTAAACTCAGAGCTAGGTGTGGTGGTGGCGGTGTTTTTGTTGTTGTTGTGCATGTAGTAGACTCCATAGAAAATTAAAACAAAATGTAATTATAGAAAGAGCTGTTTTTCCTTCTTGGGCATGGACTGAGAAGAGAAAGTGATAGTTCATTTAAAATTTTCTGATGTGATATGTGAGTTACCAATTTATGGCCTTTCATTCCCCCTGTTTAACCTACCATGTGGTCTCTATCTCCTGGTTGGATCAGAACTGCTACCCATGGTATTTAAGAATCTTCAGACTGACCACAGCTTTCCCCTGGCTTGATCTTCTGTCTCTCCTCTCCTTGAGTCAAACCTCCTCACTTGTGTCCTGCCTGGGTCAGCATTCCTCTTTTCCTGCTTTTCTCTTCCTATACCTTTTGTCTTTTTTTTTTTTTATGTTTATTTATTTATTTTGAGAGAGAGAGAGAGAGAGAGAAAGAGAACAGGGGAGGGGCAGAGAGAGAGGGAGGGACAGAGGGAGAATCCCAAGCAGGCTCCGCTCTGTCAGTGCAGAGCCTGATGCGGGGCTCCATCCCACGAACTGTGAGATCATGACCTGAGCCTTAATCAAGAGTCAGATGCTGAACCAACTGAGCCACCCAGGTGCCCCGACATCATTTGTCTTTAAATATCACTCATCCTTCACATGTCATAAAGGAATCTTTTCTTCTGGAAACCGTCTTTTGAACCAGCCAACACTGTGTCTTTCCCAAGTGCTCCTATAACCAGGCATTAGTACTGATCACTCTGTGTTTTAGTTGCCTGTTTACTTGTCTGTCTCCCCATGAAACTAGCTCCTGGAATGTGTGGAGTTTCTATCTTTCCCCATTACAACCTCAGCTCCCAGCTGGGTCCAGACACATGCACCCAACTGGTACCTCATATGTGTTTAAATGGACCTCTGAATGACAAGGTATCTATCTTTAGGGAGATCACAATCTACCACAGAGATTAGTGCAAAGAACACTAGATGACCTTAAACGTTTTAATTCTTTAGAGATCCAAGGAAGCTTGGTGGAGAAAGCAGTATTTAAGCTGGTCTTTTAAGGATTTCATGAGGCAGAGATAAGGAGGTAAGGGTGGAGGGAACAGAGTAAACAGATACATAGAGGAGAATCCATTTGTGTTCTGTGCATGAGAAAAAAAAAACAACAACTCAGTTGTCTGGGATGGTCAGGTGCACGATGGGAAACCCAACTGTGGCAAGGAACTTTGAATAAGAGTCTTGGGGACAGAGACTGAAAAGCCTCACAGTATATGCAGGAAGAGTGGTTGGTTATGAACACGTGCCCCAGCAGTATCAGCATCACATGGGAACTCGTAGGACATGCAAATTCTTACTCTACCTCAGACAGCAACCTGATTCAGTGGCTTAGCGTCGGGTGGCGTGCCGGGCGGGGGGGGGGGGGGGGTGGGCAGGAACCTGTGCTTTTATAAGCCCTCCTGGTGATTCTGGTGTATGCTAGGGTTTGAGAACAACTCTAAGGTATTTGGCATTTTCCTCTGAGTAGAAGCCACTGTTGGCTGTGTTTGTGTTGACTATAGCACATCTTCCCCGAACCTCCTGAGGGGACGCTGTACTTTGAGGTTAATTCACTCAGATAAATAAAGTATGGTGCACTCTTCTGGCTTCCAGATCACATATCAGACATCCTCAGAGAAGTCTGACCTCAAAAATCAGCCCTGGTCCACAATTTCTGCATTAGCACCTCACATCCTGTCTCCAGCTCCTAGGTTTATCAATGGGCACTCTTCCCCTCCCTCCAGAGGTTGTTTGTGGGATTGCTCTGCCTGGGTGTCTCCAAGAGAAGAGGCCAGACTGTCAGGAATGGTTTGTATTTGTCTGTTTGGGGTGGACTCATGAGATACTGCTTGCCCTCAATCTCTTCCCTTAGTACAGTAGTTTTCATACTGACGCTCACAGTGTCATTTAGAGAAACAAGGTCATCTGTCCACAGTATGCACACTGAGGTCAAGTCTCCCCCACCCATTCCTGTGGAGACCTAATATCTGGGATTGTTGAGACAACTGTGTATTAAATCAATCAATCAATCTTTCTTTCTTTCTTTCTTTCTTTCTTTCTTTCTTTCTTTCTTCTCCTCTCTCTCCCATCTTTCTTTCTTTCTTTCTTTCTTTCTTTCTTTCTTCTCTGAGCCTCCTACTTTCTTCAAAGATGCTCCTGACTTGATCTTGCTGTGGACATTTGGTTTCCTAAATAATCCAAGCCCATTTTCCTCTCTCACACTTCTTAAAAAAAAGTTTTTATTTATTTATTTTGAGAGAGAGAGAGAGGGAGAATGAACAAGCAGGGGAGGAGCAGAGAAAGAGGGAGAGAGAGAATCCCAGGCAGGCTCCGAGCTGAGCTGTCAGTACAGAGCCCAATGCTGGGCTCAATCTCACGAACCAGAGATCATGACCTGAGCTGAACTCAAGAGTTGGACGTTTAACCGACTGAGCCACCCAGGTGCCCCGCCTCTTCTCATGTTTTTATCCCCTTTTTTCTTCCCTCTTCCATCACAAAAATCTCTTAACTGCTGAAACCAGGTATGCCCTCCCAGTTATAAGTGTCCTGAGACTGGGCACTTTATTTTTGAAGTGCTCATTATTTTTGTAATTATTGAATATGATCTTGGATGGTGAATTCCATGAAGCTGGGTGTCATTTCTGATTTGTTCTCTGCTACATCCCCATGTTTTAGAGCAGAGCCTGGATCCTGGTTAAGTGCCCAAGAACTATTTGTTAAATTCTATAAATAAGGAGTGATGTGGTTTTATTTTACTTTATTTTTAAATGTTTATTTATTTTTGAGAGAGAGAGACAGAGAGAGACAGAGACAGAAAGAGAGAGACAGAGTGTGAGCAGGGGAGGAACAGAGGGAGAAGGAGACACAGAATCTGAAGCAGGCTCCAGGCTCTGAGCTGTCAGCATAGAGCCCGATGCTGGGCTCAAACCCACAAACTGCAAGATCATGACAGACGCTCAACTGTCTGAGCCACCCAGGCACACTGCAGAGTGATGTGGTTTTATAGTATAGGTCACAAGAATTTACCTCTTAGCCCCACGACCTAGAGTCATGTCAACAGTAGGCACTAAATAAATGATGGTTGATAATTTTGCACATACTATTTCCCTCTACCTGGACTACCGCCCTTCTCCTTCTGTACCTACTAAAATCCTAGTCCTTTAAGGTTCAAGTCATGGTCCATTAATTGTCCATTTGACCACTCCGGGGCTGCCATGGACATAGGCTGATGTGAATGGTGGCCTCTGGAGGTATGCAGTATAAAGTCCCCTCCCAGCTCAAATGTTTCCTCTACTAGGGAGCTTTGATCACAAGCTGTGATCTTCATGAGGTCAGTGATTTTTGTCTTATCTAGCACCTAGAGTAGTGCCTAGCTAGCTCATAGCAGTGAATAAATATTTGCTGAATACATGAATGACCTCCTTAGTCATAAAGAGTTATTTCTCCTCTATGTCTTACACCTTGTCCTTGCTTCCAATTTGTCAATGTGTGTGTGTGTATGTCGGGGGGCGGGGGTGATACTCATAAGTTCCTCATGATTATGACTGAGTTTTCAGTGATTCTGAGCCTTGTTCTTTTTTATATTGAATGTGAGGGTTTCGGAGAGCCTATAATTATAAGATTGAAGGCCTTGTGCCACTCCTATACACAGGTGGATCAACTCTCCATGGAAGTTTCTGGAAATTGTGCACACCCATGTTTTACTGTGGTCTGGAAGTTTTACCTCAGGGTGTGGTACATGCACTTTAGGCCACAAAACATGGTTTCTGAGAAGTACTGTTTTGAGAGTGAAGGCTCTGGAAACTTGGATAGGAAGCATGAATAAGCCCTAATGAAGGACAGTTATACTTGGAGGTTGCCAGCCCAGCCCCAAACATGAGGTGCAACCACCAGGCACCGCTGGCCTGGATTGTACAAAAGGGTGTCCCACGTTCTGAAGAGCTGGGGGGAAGGGAGGGACTGTCATAAGCTCTGGTGACCAGAACTCATGTTTTTGGCAGAGACTTCTGGGATATGTTATTTCATATTCTGTGTTTTTCAGGGTCTTAGATCACACAGGATCATTTGTTCTCTTGCATACACTGCCAAGTTCAAGGATCTATCTATGTTTTACTGGACACACCTCGCTTGACAGGCAATGTATGCAAAGATGTCCTGTGTTGGGCTGAAAAACATGTTGTCTAGTGTCAAACTCAGGAATGGTGCCAGAAAATGCCAGCCCCGTGTCAAATCTGGCATGCATCCTGTTTTTATAAATAAAGTTGTATTGGAACACAACTGGGCTTATTGTTTACATATTGTCTATGGCTCCTTTCACTCTATGAGTTGAGTAGTTGAAAAGGGAGACCATGTGACACACAAAACTGAAACTATTTACTCTCTGGCTCGTTATAGTTTGCCAACCTCTGACTTGGGAGACAAAGCCTACCTCTGCCAGTAGGAGATTATAATTACCTGTTATTTTAACTCTTTCCCTCAATAGATCCACATTCCATGATAGCATAGAGGTATCTGTCTCACTCACTGTCATATCCCTAGGAACTAAGCGCTTGCTAGATATTAGTCAAGTTAATTAATTAAAGACTAAATGATTGAATACAGAATAAGGGAAAAATAAACTAGATCCTTGAAGGGCACAGAAATTTTTAGTCCTTTGAGATTCCCATTGATTTCTTTGAGACCTATACGTTGACTTTTGTTGTTTAATTTTTAAAGATGAGGCACTCAAGAAAGGCTTGGGTATAAAGTAAATGTTTGACTCTTGGTTCATATGTATCTAATGACTCCTGTTTTAATTTCCGAAATGTTTGCACAGAACATTTTGACCTTTGATACGCAATAAGAAGTATACTTAGGAAGCCCCAAATATTTTTTCAGGGACATTTTAACATCACTGCCTTTGTCTATTGTATTAATTTTCTAGGGCTGCTATAGCAAAGTGCCACAGCTGGGTGGCTGAACCAACAGAAATTTATTTCATTTTCTCTCAGTTCTAGAGTTTGAAAGTCCAAGATTAAGGCATCAGCAGGTTTGGTTCCTTCTGAGGGCTCTCTTTGTGCTTTGTAGAAGGCTGCCTTCTCTCTGCATCCCCACATGGTGGTCCTTTTTGTGGCATCTCTTTTTGTGTGAAATTTTCCTCTTGTTATTGGTTGGATTAGATAGGTTACAGGTTGGATTAGAGCCCATCCTAATGACCTTATTTTAGCTTACTTGCTTCTTTAAAGACCCTCTCTCCAAATATAGTCAGATTCTGAGGCACTGGGGGTTAGGGCTTTGCCAGGTGACTTTTGAAAGGACACGCTTCAGCCTGTCATGTCTATGTATCTCTGTGTACTTTCTTCTTTCCTTTTTTTTAAATAATTTTTTAATACGTATTCATTTTTAGAGACAGAGAGGGACAGAGCATGAGCTAGGGAGGGGCAGAGAGAGAGGGAGAAGCAGGCTCCAGGCTCTGAGCTGTCAGCACAGAGCCTGACATGGGACTGAAACTCATAAGCTGTGAGATCATGACCTGAGCTGAAGCTGGATGCTTAACTGACTGAGCCACCCAGGCGCCCTACTGTCTTCTTCTCTATAAGCTGTAAGCACTTGTATAAAACCACATGTGAGGTGACTGTCACGTCACAGAGCACCAAGGCTGATGTGACCTGTCCTGCTGGTTGAGGCGTGTGTCCTCCTCTTCCTCAACTTTTCCACCAGAGAAATTTAAACTCTTTCTTTGGTCAAAGGCTTACTAATGATCATTTTCCCCAGTTCAAACCTCCAACTGTTTTAGGGTCAAGTTTCTCCCAGTGAAGAGAAATAATTTAAATGCTTTCAATGCACTACATGTATTTAAACATGTGGGGGAGGGGAAATGGGTGGACCACTGAACCTAAATGTTCACCCACAGGGGACTGATTAACTATATTACAATGGAGCCATAATGTGAAATGTGATGTAGTCTTAAACAGTGGATTGCTGAAGAATATGCTTAGGGACCCCGAAAGTTCTGTAACATGTTGTTAAAGAAAAAGAAGGCAAGTTACAAAACGCAGTGTATTCACACATTTAATGATATTTATTGAGCATGTACTATGGACCAGTCACTGCTTTAGGTTGTGTAAATTCAGGGGTGAACAGAGCAAAACATCTGCCTTCTTAGAGCTTAAGTCATGGTGGAGAACATCCACAATAAACACACAACTCTGTGATGCATCAGGTGGTGTCGTGCACTGAAAGAAAAGAAAGCAGAGCAAGGGAACAGAGGAGTCAAAAAAGGAAGCAATTATTTCAGCTCATTGGGTCAGGAACTCCTCTTGGAGGAGGGGAGTTGGAAAAGGCGAAGGGGGTAGTCATTGGAATATCCAGTGGAAGAACATTTCACAAAGAAAAAGGACAGCCAGAGCAAAGGGCCAGGAGATGCAGACATGCCTGGTGTGTTTAGAGGGTGTTAAGAGGTCTGTGTGGACGGAGTGGAACGGACCAAAGGCTTTTACATCAGGAGTAGCATAATGTCAACTCTGCAGAAATAAAAAAAAAAATGCAGCGAAAAAAGTTTGGAAAGAAATGTATTAGGATTGTGACATCCTGAGTAATCTTCATTCCCTTCCCTTTGGTCAGTATAGTGTTTTAGACCTTCTCTTACACATGTACGTTACTTTAAAAAGAAAAACACAAATGTTTTGGTATGAAACTTGCCATGGGGCTCATTACCTTTGTCTGGAAGCTGTCACTGATATGATAGGGCCTGGGTCTCCAGACAGCCATTTGGGCTGTGCATCATTCCAGGAACAGAGGAGAACCCATAGCTGCAAAAGCCGGAGGGAGGTGTTTTGCAGATACTCGCAGACAACCAGAGCAGCCCTGATTTACAGTTAGCAGTAAAGGTGTTAATGTCTCCTCTCAATGGCATCTCTGCTATTGATAAGTGTTGGCTGAGTCTAATGACAACCTAATTGGCAACAGAGATCGGAACAGATGTCTCACCTAATAAAAAGCCTTTGTGTCCACAGGCCGGCCCCTTTTGGTCTTGGCTGAGCTTTGGTACTGGTAATTGTCATTAATCAAACATGCTCATTGATTGCTGCTCTCTGGGCACCACGTCTACTAGATCAATCTAGGCCAACTGAGCATGCACAGACCAGCTTGCCCTGAACCCTGACCTAGGCCTTGTCTTCTGTCACCTCATTTAATACACACACAGGTTAGACTCTTCACCCATCCATTTGCCCTGTGAGTCCCTGGTGGATTTAGGAAGGGTTCTCCATTCTCCAGATGTAGCTAAGTGAAGAGATTGTTACTGGTGCTAAGTGTGCGGCATGTGGGATGAGGTGAACTGGCCTGGGGTTCCATCCTATGTTAGAAATGAAACTAAAGACCTTCTGTGTAGGGAGGGAAGAAAAGAAAGTACTTTGGAGCACGGCTATCCCCCTTCCTTCCTCCTGAGCGACTAGGTAAGATCAAGACAATGGTTATCAGCTTGCAAAGGCAAAGGCATTTTACCTTCCAAATTTCTGGTTGAATTAAGCATGTCGATGATCGAAATACACTGCTGGTAAAAGAATATCCTCTTTGTCTATGGAGGCCTGAACAACCAGCTAGCAGAATTAAGGAACATTGTATTTAGACCAAATGCCCAGGAAGCAGCATTCAGAACATAAAGTAGAACATTCCCTTTAGAACTAAAACTGTAAAAAGTATATATCCTGTAAGCCTAATTCCCAAATTCATAAGTGCTCAATGAAAAGGAAACAAAAATTCCATGGTCAAATAAATTTAGGCCTTGCTAAGATGAATTTAACCAGGTTGCTTTTCCATAGGACTTATCCGAGCCTTCAACGTAGAACATAATGGAAATGTATTACTTTGACTCAACCTTTTTTTACAAAAGAGTTGCATTAGGTACAATACAGGTCAATCTTTATACAGACACTGACAGCGTATCTTTTTTCTCATTTTGGTGTTTGATGTTACACACCTTTCTACTGTAAGAAAAAAGGTTGGATTTTTTGGCTTCCCTGTTGGTTTCATCAATTATAAACATACTTTTCCGAATCAATGCATAGTTTTCTGAATAAATGAATGGACAGATGGATGGATGGAATGGAATGGAGTGGAATGGAATGGAATGGAATGGAAAAGTATAGCAGCAAAATGTTCTCAAGAGTCCTGTAGCTTCCCCTCCAGCTCTATTTTTATTATTGTGTGATTCTGGACCATTTCCTGTTATTATTACACTTATTGTTGTCAGAGGAAGCCAATTCATTTTAATATTAGCCTGAGCAAAACATAATGAGGAAGAGAATCTGCTACCAAAAAGGAAACATGTATGTGCTGCTTTGCATTCCAAAGCCTAGTACTCAGATAAAGAAAACATCCAGAGTGCTCTCCACACAGTCTCAAAACATCCTGGCAGTCCAATGAAAAATTCAGTCCACATCAAGGAAAAACTGCCTGAGAATGAGACGATTTACCAAGCTCTTCACTACTCCTGTTTTTATTTTGGAAGAGGAAAGAGGAGATGAGGGAGAAGGGGAGAGAAAGCAGGGGGGGCCAGGGAGGGAACAGCTTGGAGCACTGATGTTGCCAAGGCCCCAGGCTGAAGGGTGAGCTGCTGGCCTTCTTCCTTTAGATCTTCCAGCTTGTCCAGGGCTGACATTTTTCTCCTTCAAACAGAGAGCCTCTAAAAACTTGAAAGTCCGTCATATCCATGGGCCAAGACTTCTCTTCTCTCTCTCCTTCCCTTCTTCCCTTCTTAACAAAAGTATTTCCTCTGAATTGTGCATGATGTCCACTAATCTTGGAAGGATCACTCTCTTCTGGGCACGCACGGGAGATGTGAACGGAAGGAAGGGGAGGAGGGACAGAGAACCAGCAGATGAGGGCCCTGACTCTGCCAAGCTAAGTTAAATCTTTTCACATAATTCATTTAATGCTCACAGTTAATAGTTTGTCAGGAATTGTTAGTATCCCCATGATACAGTGGAAGAAATCAAGGCTTAGTGAGGCTAAGGAACTTGCTTGCTTAAGGTTATCAGGCTAGAAAGTGTTGGAGGCTGGATTTAAATAGAAGCAGGTTTGTTGACTTTGAAAACCAACACTTTTAACTGCAATCCCAATGTTCTTCACTTAACATTGTCAGACCTCGACGTTCTCGTTTATGAAATAGACATTATCCCTGTTTTTGCCCTTGTGCTCTTTATTGTTTATTTTCTACACAGTAGCCAGAAAGGCCATACCAGCTAGGGCTAGGCTTGGCTGCCAGAAACAGAGACTCAAAATAAATGTCTAGAGGTGACTTGCATGGGCAGTATGGGCCTGCTCCATAAAGTCCTTGGGGACTTCAGATTCTTCAGATTCTTCCAACTCACCACTATCCCATCCAGCAGGGTGGCCCTTGTCCTCATGGTCCGATGTAGCTTAAAGCTCCAACCATCACATCTGCATTCCAGGCAGAGGATGGAGGACAGAGCAAAGGTGAAAACGGAAAAGAGATACAGACTGCCTGTCTTTTAGGCATGATTTTTCTCTCTTTTTAAAGAGAGAGACAGCGTGCACACAAGCACAAGTGGGGGAGGGGCAGACAGAGGGAGAGAGAGAGAATCCTGAGCAGGAGCCTGATGCAGGGCTCTATCCCACAACCATGAGATTGTGTCCTGAGCTGAAATCGAGAGTCGGATGCTTAACTTACTGAGCCATCCAGGCGCCCCGGCATGATTTTCTGAACCAACACACCATATTTCCACTTATGGCCCCTTGGCCAGACTTGAGTTGCCTGGCTAAAACCACCTTCAAGAGATGCTGGGAAATACGGTCTTTATTTTTACTCTGGGATGCCATGCGTCCAGCTAACAACTTGGGCTTTCCATTATTATGCAAGAAAGAGGAAGCGGGTGCTGGGGCGACAGTATAGGCTCTGCCAGAGTCACCCTTTTGAAATGTCAGTTGGATCACGTTGCTGGCTCTGCTTTATGTTGTGGAAAGACTTCCCACTCCCTGGGGCTAGAAGTGCAAGCCTTCGCAGTGTGTAACAGGGCCTTACATGCCTTGTCTCCCTTATCTCTCTGAGCTCACTTCCTACCGCTCTCTGCCTTGCTTGCTCTGGTTTAGCCACACCGGCCTCCTCGCTGGTTTTCTAACAAGCCAAACACATTCCCGCCTAAATGTTCCCTCTGAGCCTCTGGAAGCCTTTTTCCCCTGGGCGTCTGCTCATCTCTGTCCTGCAGATCTCTGCTCAAATATCACTTCATCGGAAGTGATATATAGAAAAGCATATCCCCCATGACTCTCCAACCCCTTTATCTTGCTGTATCTTTGTTTTCTGCTTCTATCCTCACCTTATCCCATCCGATATACTCCATAGTTGTTCACGTTTGCTTATTGTCTTTTCCTCCTATTAACAGCAGAAGCACACGGATTTGGGAGGCTTCGTCTGTTGTATTCGATGCCTTCTATCTCCAGGACCTAGAATAGAGGCCGGCATCTGCTGTAGGCATCCAATCAACATGAGGAGAATAGACGAATGATTGATTGAATAAATCCCACTTTCTCTGTCTTCCAAAGCGTAGGAGAGGGTGATTTGTGATATCCAATCTAAAAGGGCTTGGAAAAGAGAAAGAGTCAAATATAAACTAGTATTTTACTATTCTTTGATGTCCTCCCATTTGAAAAAGCCCTCTGTAGCCTGTGAAGAATAATGCAAATACTATTGGCCTTTGTTATTTTGAAGTCAGGCATAGTGGGATAGAATTTCCAGTCATTTCTTCCCAAAGCACCAAGACTACTTACTCTAAATCCGTTTCTTCCCTGCCTTTAGTTTTGAATGAACCTGGCTTTGCTGCACATAGTTCCCTAATATATCACTTTGATGGCTTATTTCACCCTAAGTAGCATAGAATTGAAGTCTGAGACTGTATCAGGCGAATTTCAGGGTTCCTTATCTTCCCTTTGTGCCACCGCAGTGGGGGAGAGTGGTCAAGCTGCGCTTGGCCAAGTTAAATGGGGAGACCAGATGGTCAGAAAGAAAGGCATTGTGGTTCAGGTTTAGGAAGGGAAAAGGTGGGAGCCAAGTTCCTGCATAGTTTTTGCCCAAGAGGTCGGAACATTCAGCCCTGGGGTGCATTACTGAACGATGGGGTCCGTCAGCAAATATTTGCCAAATCGGAGTTCCTTTTCATGTTAATCTCCCGTGACTTCCTGCCAAAATGTCAAAATCATCTCGCAGTGCTGGGGTTTGGGTTATACATTGCTTTTCGTTTCTAGAGACAGAGAAAGGGATTCATGGTAAACACAACAAAAAGAAAAAAAAAAGCAACGCAGGAAGTAACAAAGTCGCTTTGAGCTTTTGCTAGTAGCAGGCAATTTTAGGAACAAAAGCAAACCAAAAAATCCAAAATCGGGGAAGAGAGGTTTGACGGGAAAACAACAGAGTGACAGGAAAGGCAATTTTTAGGAGGATCTCTGTTGCTCTAAACAGAAAAGGCAGGTGGCGCAGAAGCCCAGAAGTCACTCCAAGTTGAACTGAGTGGCGGCATCCTGAGCTGTCTGGCACTGAAGTGGGGTCAGGAGGCAAGAGATAGAAAGTCAGGCAGTAGAAGGTGGCAGGGATCCAGGCAGGAAATGGGCCGAGTGTGAACAAGTGTCTTCGTGGTAGGAGCAGATGGAAGAAGAGATGTTAGGGTAATACTGCTGACGAAGCCTGACTCCTTCGTGTTCTTGATAAAGTATTTCATCGCTGCTGGCGTTCGGCAGGCCTTGATTTTATATTGTGCTTATATTACTGTGCTTGAAATAAAATGGCAGGGCCTTGACTCTGCAGCATCAGAGCTTAAATGTTAAAGGCAGAAACACGAGATACTGACTGGGGAGAACTGGGGTGGCTGCAGAGCCTGGGCTGGCTGAACGTCTCTGGTTTTCACCATCGCTGGTGGCCAGGGTGACCTCGTAACCACGTGCCGTGCCTCTAGCTGAGACTATAAGCCACTTTCCTATCAGTGCTCTCACTTGAGCACAGCAACCGTGTGGCACAAACACGGGATGAATCATAGCCCCCTCTGCAGGCATGAGAGTGCCAAGCTCGATGTGGTTGAGTGGCTTGCTCATGGTCTCTGGGCTAGAAGATTGCAAAACTCACTAGAACATGGTGCTCCGTCTCCTACCATGCTGTCTCTCCACCATTTCATTTACATGAGTTAGTTACCAGCGCCGATTGCCTGTGTACTTTGCTAGTCGTCGTGGGGAGAGGCAGAAGGGCAACCCAGATGTGACCCCTCTCCTCAGGATGCTTCTGCTCTAGAATAGGAGACAGGCCAAAGGCAGACAAAGAGATCTATGGACAAATGTTCCCACAAGCACACACTTAACAAGGTGTTGTTGGAAGCTCTGGTGGTAAATCTCTGGGGATCTGAAGAGACTTAGAAAGCTGACACGTTGGCGTGGCTGTGAGGTCGATCCGGATATTGGGGAGCCACGAAAGTGGAGGCCCAGATGGGGCCAAAAGGTGCATTTGACTGGAGGGAGGGTTTTGAATCAAGAGTTGAGTAGTTGCGCAGCAAAGAAGTGAAACAGCCTAATTTCTCTGGGGTTATTTCTCTGTGAGTTAATGGTATGTTTCAGACTCCTTATTACTGGGATCTAGATATAGAGAAATGTCTGGGAAAAATTTGTCCCAATTGTCTTGTGGCTGCCCTTTCATGACTTTCAAGTGTGGTGTATATCAGACTTTAAATGACTGTGGCTCTTAGAAATTCAAACACCATCTGGGTCTGGATAATCCCCCAAACCTAGGGATGCTGTGTGGGAAAAGACAAACCCTCATCTCAGTGTTAAGGTTTGTCCTTGGATCATACCATCTTTTGCTGGACATGCTCAGATTACCTGTCTGGAAAGTGTCCCTGGGAAGACACCACAAGACCCATCTTTTCATGACACAGTGACCTCATTATCTGGCAAAAGCATCCTAATTTCTCCTTGGGAAACCATCCCTCTCCAGCATGGACAGACTCAAGGATCTGATAGTCAAGATGCTCGCTTGCATTTGGCCTAGGGAGGCTGAAACTAAGGCAGGGCCAATCCCTTCTCCCTGGATCTCAGTCTTGAGCAGAATGATAGCCAGACTGGAGCTAGCTACAGCTCAGTCAGGTAGACACTGGTTCTCCAAAGAGACTGCCTGTCCATGATATTCCCTAACACCCCCCCCCCAACTCCTACATTTCCAGCTTTACCTTCTCTGATCTGCTCCCCATTCTTCCACCAATTCCTTTTTTTGCTTTGGATGAAGTTTGTTTCTGTTCTTGCAATCAAAGAACTTCAAAGGACAAACAAGTCTAATCATAAACATATTTTCAGATGCTCAGGGTGTGTCTACCTCTGTCCATCCTCCAGCCCACCTGCCTCAGAACTCTCTTAAGGGAAAGAGCCCTTCCCATGAGCCAACATTGCCAAAAGTGGGATGTGTAACACCAAAAGGTTGAAAAAATCAGTGAGATACTGTATGATGCAGGCTTCTATTTCATAATAATTACCAATTAATAACTGCCTCTTGACCTCCATGTTTGCCCACAAGTATGACACTAATCACAGGGTTGGTTTAAGTCTTGGCAGTAAATTTATATGCCAAGTGCTCAAAACTATTTCTAGCTATCCATAGAATTTCTGTTTTTATTTCTATTTCCTTATGTTAAAAGCCACCACAGTAAAATGTATTCCTAATATCACTATTAACATTTACATCCTGGAAACTTAAATGATCAACACAGTAATGGAATGCCCGGAAACCTATAAAGTCTTTTGCTAAGAAAGCTGGCTTTTTATTTCCATCACGTGGAGCCCAAATGCTTTGACAGTGATTGGTAGAACATAAAAAGTTGATAACACTTTACTGTAGAATTGAAAGGTGGCCAGAAAGGAAGGAGAGTTTCACAGCTCTGGAACTGCATGGAAATCCATTGCAAACAGGACAGGTGGAATCTGAGTGGCATCTTCAAAAACTGGAAGGGCTGCAGTGGGAGGGGACAGAGAAAGTCTTCAGATTCAGGTGGCCCTGAGTTCACCTTCCATTTATATGTTTCCTTTGGGTCCGATTCCAGGAGGTCTGGCTTTGAAGTCGACAGATTACCCCACCAAATCATGTGTCTGTCTGGCATGTGCTGGGCATGACTGGCATAGTTTAATATACCAAAATATGCCAGTGGAAAGACAGGAGATAAACAGTAATGGAAAACTTCAGTGAAAGTAATAATTCAGTCTATTTCTAGCTACCTTTATCTGCCCCATCGGAATGCTACTTTTTTTCTGCCCTTCCATAGTTGACACCTAGTGTCCCACACGGCTAACCTGGGAACCTCAGTATTCTCCTTGTATTGAGAGACAAAATAACTTTTGTAATTCCATCTAGATTGTAGGTTGTATTAACCAGGGTTCATACACAGTAACAACGAATATGATGGGGAAAAGGGGTTTATTATGGGACTTAGACCCTCCCCAAGTGTGAGAAGAGCTGGAAAATGAAACATATGAAAAGAGAATAAAAGGAACAGAGAAAGGGCCACTGACCAGCTCTCTGGAAACACAAGTGAACAAGCCAGCATTTGCAGTGGGCTATGAGAAGATAAGTCCATCCAGCCTTCTCAGTGGACAGCAAAGGGAGAGCTCTCCCAGGAGGCTATGGAAAGTTGATGTCTTTGTGCTACTGAATCTCGGAACCCATAGCTGAGAATTGGTCAGCAGGTCAGCAATCAAGAATATTAGCTAGATGTGGAGTAATGAAGAGCAAAGGTAAACTAGGACGCATTGAGGATCTCTGCATCTCTCCAGCATCATATCTGAACACATATTGTATGTCTGCTGAGAGTAATGGCCACTGGCTTACTTCCACCCTCAAAATATTGAACGACTTCCTCTTTTGGGCAACACTAATCTGGAACCATGCAGATTAGGGAGAGGAAGGAAATGGAATTTTGAGAAAGTTTCTAGCTTAACCAAGTTGATAATGTAACACTTCAGAACAGCACAACTCTGATCAACTTAGTACATCTCTTTTTTCTATATTTAACTTCCAGATAAAGACTGTGAAATCGTGCTTTCTCTTAACATGGTGTAACTATTCTTCATACATATGAAAACAGGCTGTCTCCAAGATGATATCGTTTCATGCATCTTTGGGTTATGCTCACTTTCATTACTAGCTGAATCATACTCCTCTCTTAGTATCTTGTAATTTAATATCAAGATATAAGGCTTACTACTTTTATAACATCTTATATTGCACAGTAAATAAGTAGGATAAGAAGGAAAAGAAAGAAAAAAGTATGTAAAAAAGTATACACACACATACATATCTATATTGATGCATACAAATATACATATAAAAAAGAAATTCTCATAACTATGATACTCACTCTTTCTACAACTGGCCATATTATCATAGCTGGTATTTGTAATTTCCTCCTCCATGATTGTTTCTATATTTGCCCTCAGGAAACCCTACAGCTGGTCCTAGTTCCTGGTCTAATGGAATGATCCAAATTCTGATTCTTCATTGAGTTGTAGCTTTCCATTGATTTTCATACAGGGCATGGGATTACTAAGAGATGTCCCAAGATTGCCTGCATTCTGGACATACTTTTCCCTTCCCTGAGTGTGTGGTAGTGACTCAATTTCTCCTTGATAGGGTCAACTGCCTTGACCAGTACAGTAACCTCCTTCTTTGCTTCTTGGTTTCCTAGCATGAGGACTTTGGAGTGGCCAGGTGGCAGTCTTAGTTCATAGTTAATACAACTATTCTGAGTCCCTGGTGGACAATCCCCTGTCAGAAGCATCCCCAAACCTGCTCATGTTTTAGCAGAGCTACAGATATTTTCTTGGATTCTCCTTTGGAGCAGCTTCTAAATTCTGAGACATGAACTTGGAATTCCAGGCATCTTGGGTCTTTTGCACAAAAAAAGTTCTGCTTGGAAACTGAAGAAAGAAAAAGAAAAATAAAGAAGAGGAGGAGGAAGAGGAGGGAAGAAAGATGTTGTCTCCTCCAGGGAAGGCAGGCTTTTCCAGACAGGATTATGTCACAGTTGTTTCTTGTCGTTGATTCCACAGCCACCATCATATGTGTTGCTTATGGATCTGTGCCTCTATTTTCAGGTTTGATATATCATGAAAAAAATGAATATGAGAAATCTGTGTTTGAGAACAATGAGATCATGTGATTCTTGGGAGCTGGAGATGTATAAATTCAGGAAAGTGAAATAATTTTGGAAACAAAAACAGAGAAACTACTTTCTAATCTTGGGTAGGGCTTTTTAAATTTTAATTATTTTATGAGGCTAAAAATAACAAAAAGTATAGTTTGACAAAATATTTAACACTAAGTTCAAGACAGAAATTGGTAGGGTAGGAGAAAGACTTGCACTGGCTGGGTTTTAACCTATAAATCAAGAGAAATCAGCAGAGAATTTAGTCCAAACATGTGCCGCACATAGTTTCCACTGGCCTTGTGTTACCAAGGTTAGAATTATGGTTGGATTCACTAGAGAGAAAGTGAAAAATTGATGACATCTTCCCTCTGAGGTCTTTTGCTTTCCTTATAGCTACTGCAGAAGCCTTGGCACTCTGTGATGTAAACTTCAGACATATGATGGATGCTGTCACGTCGGGGTTGAACAATGTGAAACCAGAACTCTGTCCGTGCTCCTAGGACTCTTGTAAAACGTCTTCCTCTTGCTACTAATAAGATCAGACACCCTGGATATTCCATGGGAAAGTGTCCTGAATGATGGAAAAATCACTGAGATGGCAATAAATCTTAAGAGTCATGACAAACCAAGGACAGTTAGGGCATCTTTGCCTTCCAGCACCATGATCATCTTATTCATTCACTCATTCATTTATTTACTCAACAAATATTTCTTAAACACTGTAGCTGAAGCTGGTGGTGCCTGCTCACATCCTTTGGACCTTATCACTTTGGTGAATGCCAGGCAACTTCTTCTGTCAGTACCTGTGTCTCTTCACCTGAGGGATTTCTCCAAAGCCACTGTGCCATCACTCGCTGACAGATAAAGTGATAGTTAATGTCCTCTGGGAGGATTCCTCCACCAATGACTGATGAGAGTTTACTTATAAATACCCCAGCATCCTCATTCTTGAGGTGGGATGACACTAATGTGCATTTTCTACACCATTCCACCATGTTCCCCCAAGGGAAAAGCAGCAGGGGCCCATGATTTTAGCTAGTGTGAAAACACATCCTTTTATAAGCTGCCTTCCCTGTACACCTCCACACTCCCACCAGAGTTTTCTGCACCTCCCTCCCAAATGAACCACCTCCACTCAAATCCTTGTCTAGAATCTGCTTCTGGGGAATCCACATACCTACTATATACCAGGCACTGTGAAGGGATTTACTGATTGAATAACCACCAGATTATAAGATTTCAGACACAGTGACAGGCTGGTAGGAAGATATTTGATGGATGTTTGAGAATGTATTCTAAAAACTTACTTTGTGGAATTACTGTGAGGTTTAATCTCCCAAAGCACTCAAAATCTGGCCTGGTATACAGTGGAAATGAAATAATTATCAGTTGTTATAGTTATCATTCTTCTGAGCTAAGTCATTGTGTGTCTAACAGTTCCTTGTTAAAATATAAATTCACATTGGGGATTCAGGAGGGCACTTGTCATGATGAGCACAGGGCAATATATGAATGACTATATTGTTGAACCACTATATTGTACATCTGAAACGAATATAGCACTGTATATTGACTTACTGGAATTAAAAACTTAAATGAAAAAAAACAAGTGAGGGGTAAAAAAAGATAAATAAATTCCCATGCAAAGGTGGCACATTGGACTCTTGGCTGCCATCAAGGTTCTAGAAAGAATAGATTTGTCAGAGAAGCTTTAGTCACTTTTCTACACAAAGGCCAAATCATCTTTAAAGGTGGCAGTGAGAGAACAGAGAGCTGACTGACAGGGCAGCAGGGTGGGACAGTCCAATGGGGTCTCCTGTCTGTCAAGGACCAGCCTGAGGCTCTCTCTGAATGGCCTCGGTGGGAGGCACATTCCAGGGCAGGTGAATCCAGGCTTCTCTGAGTGCAAAACCCTCGACAGAAAAAAACAGCAGTGCCAAGATTTGAAGCCAGGTCACTCATTTATTCATTTACCACTTTCATATGTTTGTTCAGCCCATGATTATTTAAACCAGCATTTCAAAGACCATCAGAGGACTCCCAGTGGGAGAACACGTAGTTGTAGACCAACAGTGTGCAAATAAAATACCTCAAGTGCTTTGGTAGAATGTGTGTATGGATCAGAAGTGAGGGAATGGCACCTTCCATCCTGGTCAGGAAGAGAGAGGTCTGGCCTGGTTGTGACAGGCAGCTGACCCTGCAGGTCACAGTATCTCCACATCACTCCATTGCCTCCCAGGTCCTGGGATGTGGACACATCGCTTCATTTCTTTGCACCTCACTTGGGTTCCTCAGCTGTACTGTGGGGGGATCCTGACCCCAAGCTCACAGAGCCCTATGACCGTTGCACTGTTGGTGTGGGGAACAGCTCAGCAGAACATCTGCAGATGCCAATTGCCTTCCATCTCTCCTCCAGCCTGCAAAGAGCAAGATTCAAATAGGCAAACCACTCATCAACAGAAGGACTGACAGTTCTGAGAGTCCCTCCCTGGGCCTGAGGGAGCCCAGATACAGCTATGTGGGGATATCAGCAAGAGAGTATGGAGAGTGAGGGGTGGGCTCTTGAGGCAGATGGCCGGGGTCCAAATCTTGGCTTCATTCATGATCTTGGGCATGTCCCTGAACTCTGAGCTTCTGTTAGTTCACCCAAGCAACACGAGTGATGCTATTAATAGTTCTCATCTCCAAGTGTTGTTATTAAAATGAAATGAGATGATTAAGTGTCTAGCATGTCATAAGCACTCAATAGATGTAGTTATAATTTAGAGGGGATTCCTGGCAGAGGAGAAATCATCCGCCAAGATTCTAACTTATGTATATCTCGATGACCGTGATTCAGCAATCTCTAGGAGGAATGGAATAGGATCTGACTGATCAATCCTTTAGTTTTAGGAAGCTTTGTGTTTTGACTTGCTGGTTGCAGACATTGGCAATGCCCTGCCCATATGCCCTAGACATTGTCCTCCACACTCTCACGGCTATTTACCGACCACACCTGCAACTCTCAGCCCAAAGAGGATGGAGCTTGTTCTGCATTCCTGGCAGACTGAATGTGCCCTCAACCCATAACAAAGGAGAGCTAATGATGAATAAACATACCAGCTTCCTTGCCCTCTTGTTGGGAGGGTGTGACCCTGGGGCATTTGCACAATGAACTCAATAGTCACCAGGAAGGGTTGAGTTCCAGTTGCCCACAGTGGTAGTTAGCTGAACAACACACCCCTTTATTAACTTCTTTCCCTTCTTATTCTCACTCCTTCCCTTCCTTACCAGTATACTCGAGGATCACTTCCTTAGAAAATTCATTGCACTAAAAGCCTTCATTCTGAATCTGTTTTGGGGGGAACCTAAACTGAGACACTCATTGATAGGCACCTTTAATAAGTTCAGCACAGGCCAAATGAAGTGCAAGGTCGTACCTGTGTGCAATCATGACTGTCTAGACAGCCAGCTCAGGTCCAAGCAAATTTTTGCTTGCCTGAATTATTTGGGTTGGCTCGCCCAGGCAGCCCTGGACTCCCTCCAAAATTCTTCCAGCCCCCGCTTCCCTTTAGTTTTAGAGACTTAACCTCTGAAGCTGGCAGGCCTCAGGAACTGCATACAATTCTGTGAAGGGCAAATGTGGGCTGCTCCTATGAACAATCACAGGATAGAAACACAGCTTTTCTCTTGTTCTTAAGCTGGAACATCAAGGCCCTCCCATCTTTTCTGGGCCTAGAGATGAGACTCAAACTGTTTTTTCTCTGTAATAAATGCCATTATCAAAGGTAAGATGTTAACAAACCATGGAATATGCATGGAAGTAGGGCCAAGTTGTCATCATTTGGAAGCCCACTCACAGCAGGCCCATCCTTAATCTGTAATTCCTACCTGGGTTCCCCAGATACACTCATAGCTCTATTCAGCAGAGCTGATGTGATCCATGCATTTACAAGGGTGCCCAGGATCTCGTGAGAAAGCTTCCAGCTAAGCAGATGGGGAACACCAAATCAATCTCAAGTTTAGAAGTGGGAGCCAATCCTGAGGTCAATGCTAGGAGCTTTCTCTGTCTGAAAATCCCTTGGAGAAGAGGGAAGGGGAGAGGAACTGAGCACTCACCATCACAGATTTAGAAATGATTTCAGAAGAGGACAGAAGCCAATGAGAGAGTAAATAACGGTGAGCGTTTTTTGAGGACTTCACATGGGCCAAACATGGAGCTGAGTAAGCACATTATACACATAATTATATTTAGTCTCTCTCTCCCTCTGTCTCTATGTCTCTGTCAGTCTGTCTCTGACCCTGTATCTCTCTCTCTCTCTCTCTCTCTCTCTCTCTCTGTGTCACTCTTTTATTATCCCTCATTTAGGGATGGGGAAATTGAAGTTTGGAGAGATCTTCTGCCCAAGATCACCTGCCTACTAAGTACAGAAGGTGAGATTTGACCCAAGTTTATCTGGCCCCAAATTTGTGTTCTTTCCCATTACACTTAGAGACTTTGGCTCAGAACAACCATGGATTGTGATTTTTCTGGTCTTCCTCGTTACTGTGAATGGTAGTGAATATTTGTGGTATACCCACTATGTGCTAAGCATGATTTTGGAAGATACAAAGGTAAATAAAACATAGCCTACCTCCTTGCTATCACTTTGAGTTTTTCCTTTTGACCCTTTAAACACCACAATTATTCAACAAGTTTCTTTCACAAAGAATCCTAGACTTTGCCCTTCCTCTTGACTTTCCCAGTCACAAGGGATCCAGGTCCTCATCACCTCCCTCCTGGTGGTATCATAGCTTCAGCCTCTTGCCTTCAGTTTTTTGGGGAACCTTTTGAAGCATGACCTTCATAATGTCACAAGAGGCAGGAGCTGGCATCCATTTCTTTCATGATTGCTGAGGCATGTAGGGAGGGAGGCCAGGCCTGGGAAATGAGAGAGAGGCACACAATCAGGACTTTGCCTGCTATTGACTACTGGGTGACATTGGGAAAGGTACTCCTCTCTTATTTTGGGCCTAAGGTCCTAATCTGAAAAATGGAAGAACTGGGGGGTTGGAGGTTTTGGGAAGTGCTTCATGGGCCTCTTCACAGGATTCATTCATTCATTATTTGTTAAACTTCTGCTGTGTGCCAGGCATTATTCAAAGCACCAGGGATAGAGTGGCAAACAAAAGGAGTCAAAGTTCCTATTCTGGCTCAGCTGACTTTCTAATAAGAGAGAAGGCTGATAAACAAGAACTATGTGTCAGATAATGGTAAGTTCTAAGAAAGAAAAATAAACAGGGTAAAGACATGGGGAGATAGTGGCCCCGTGCTAAATAGGCTGGCCAGGGAAGGCCTAAAGATGGGGTAGTAAATAAAAAGTGGTCTCAAGGAAGTAGGGGAGAGAGCCCTGTGGATATTTGGGCAGGAGGCAAAGCCAGTCAAAGGCCTGACGTGGGAGTGAGCTTGACATATTTAAGTAAGCAGAAAGGAGGCCAGTTGGGTTGGGGCAGAGGAGTCAGTTGTAGAAGTGTCAGGAAATGAAGTTAGAGAGTTGGCTGTGTGCAGGTTCATGGATAGCTTGTAAACCTAGGTGGGGCTATCAGATCTGACTTACATTTGGAAGTATGGTGACTAGGTGATAGGACATCAAGCTGGGGAAGTAGGGAGTCCAGTGAGTAGACTCGTATAGAATCCAGGTTCGAGCTGGTGGTGATCTGGACCGGCGTGGGAGCAGTGATAAGAAAACAACTAGAAGTAGAGTAACACTGACAGGGTTTGATGACAGATTCAATAAGGGGTGAGAGAAAAGGAGGCCAAGGCTTGTGGCCTGAGAGGTTGGAAAAATTAATCGCCCAGGGAGAGAGAGGAACAGGTTTGGGAGGGGAGGTAAGGAGTATAGTTCTGAATATGCTGAGTTCAATATCTAGTGGAGATGCCATGTAAGGCATTTGGTTTATGGGTCTAGAGTTCAGAAAACAGTCTGGGCTGGAAATACAAATAAGTGAATCATCAGCAAGGAGATGGTGTTTAAAGTTGTGACACTGAATGGGCTCAAGCAGGGCATGAGTGTTCATAAAGGACAAGGACAGCACCCTGGGTATGTCAGGCTTTAGTAAGAGAAGAGAATGGGGTAAACTCAGTAAGATAGGAGAGCCAGAAAGTGGCATGCTGAAAGCTAGGGAGAGATTTTTTTTTCAAATAAGAGGAAGTGATGAGCTGTGGCCAGGGCTGCTGACAAGGCAAAAGAGAGGAGGACTGACCACTGATTGACCACCAAACTAAGAACTGACCCCTGAATTTGGCAACATGAGGGTGACATTTTATAGGAGTGGTTTCAGTGCCCTGGGTGGTAGTGGAGAAGGCTAGGCATGCAGGGCTCTGGACCCCTTAGTCCCCTCTAACCAGAACTTGTACACACCCATGCACACACAACATCCAGACAAATACAGAGAAAAAAATATATCTTAAAGTAGTTATCTTTGTTTTCTGCTTCAACACTCCTTTGTATGAATCCATGACTTTTTTAATGACTAGTCAAAAGCACCCAAATTGCCTCCTGGAGTATTGAGAATGTAGCAGAAATTAAAAGTAAAAGAAACAGTCAACGTTCAGTTTAGTTTTAGGATGTCAAAGCCCACGCCAGAAATATTAGTTTAGAAAGCCAAAGCCTTTACATTATGAAGCCAACTTTTTATCAGAAGAAAACAAAAGGTTCTTGGTAATCAAGAGATTGATTGGGAGCAGAATGGAGACTTTGTGCAAGAACATGCATTGCAGAGGAAGGAGAAGGTCTCAAAGCTCTAATTCTCCCATCCTCAGGGGATTACCTGAGGGTCAGTTGGACAAGAAGAGGATGGGACACAGCCTTAGAGAACATCTTTAAAGTTTTAGACAAGAGGACCAAACCTTGACTGGAGGTGGAAGTCACATAGAGAGGACCAGAGATCAATATTGAGAGATTGACCAGCACCAAGGACCTTCATGGGGGCCAAGCCATAGGCTGAGAGCATCTGCCTATCATTCATGGGCAATGTGAACCATCATCACATGGAAGAAACCACATGAGCCCTTCTTCCCATTATTGTCTGTGGGGTTCTTCCACCAACCGTCTCACCATTTCTGTTGGATTTTCTAGCTAAAAAGTCCCCTGTCCATGCCCGACGATTTTGCCAAATCCCATCCTTACTTCCCCACATGGGGACTCCATTTTAAAAAACCTATGGCATTCTTAAGGCTCCTGAAACACAGTGTGGGTGAAGAGGGAGTGCCCTAGATCTCCAACAGGACTGTGGAAGTGTAGGTGGGAAATATGCCAGCACTAGTACTTGGATTAGGCTAGACAGTGAGGAGACTCAAACAGTTATATAACCCTTCATTGGGAAAAACTTTCTCCTTTTAAAAATGTTCCAGCCGCAACATGTAAAGGGCTAGAAGTCATCACCTCCAACCTTACAACAAGAAAAAAGTTGAACAAACTGAAGATCAATAACTTTTCTTAGATCCTTCGGAAAGCTGAGGTTGCCAGGGTAACCAACACCTTGAACTAGGGAGATTTCTGAGAGATGCCCTAACAGGGTTTCAACAGGGGACACAAAACAAGGACAGCAGGGAAACCTGAAGCCTGTGGCCCCTACAGCTGCAGTGAACATTAAACACAGCCCCACTTGCTTCCAGATTAACAAGAATCCTCTTACTAAAGGCTTATTTGCCTCAGTTCCCATTACCTTATACAACATATCCAGCTCTCTCCAAAAAATTATAGGTCATGTTAAAGGTAAGGAAAATCACAATCTGAAGAAGTAAGATTCAGAACCAAAGTAAGTATCAGAACCAAATTCAGATACAACACATGTTTTGGAATTATCAGCCAGGGGGTCGAGGCCAACATTAACTGTGATGAGTTATGTTGATAGTATATACCCTTGACATGATGTGATGGGGAAGGCACTTTACTTCCATGGTCTTCCTCCCCCAAACATGCAGCACCAGCCCAATCTGAGAAAACCACCATGTATCACCATCCTGAGGGCCATTCAACAAAACATCTGAACGGTACTCTTCAAAACTTGTCAGGTCACCAAAAACAAGACAAGCATAAGAAACTCTCACAGTCAAGAGGAACATAAGGAAATTTGATTATTAAATGTCAATGTGGTGTAAGGGTGCCTGGGTGTCTCAGTCTGTTGAGTGTTTGACTTCAGCTCAGGTCATGATCTCACCGTTCGTGGGTTTGAGCCTCGTGTTGGGCTCTGTGTTGTCAGCATGGAGCCTGGAGCCTGGAGCCTGCCTCAGATTCTGTGTCTCCCTCTCTCTCTGTCCCTCCCCTGCTCTCTCTCTCTCTCTCTCTCAAAAATAAATTTGCATTAAAATTTTTTTTTTTAAAATGTAATGTTTCCTGGATAGAGTTCTGGAACAGAAAAATGACATTAGATTAAAAGTAAGGAAATCTGAATAAAGGATGAGCTTTAGTTAATAATAGCTTACGAATATTGTTTCATTCATTGTGTCATAGGTACCATACTGATATAAGATGTAAAAATAGGGAGACCTGGGTGTAGGGTATATGGGAACTCTCTGCATTAGCTTTGTGATTTTCCCAGAAATCTAAAATTGTTCTAAAAGTAAGGATTATTGAAAGAAAAAAAAATGTATGGCAATGCCTGGGCTAATGATCACTGAGGTATCTTTAGCTTTAAAAAACCATGTTGTTTGAGGGCACCTGGGTGGCTCAGTCAGTTAAGCATCTGACTGCTGCTTTAGGCTCAGGTCATGATCTCAAGGTTTGATTGGTGGGATCTGGCCCTATGTCAGGCTCTGTGCTAACAGCATGGAGTCTGCTTGGGATTATCTCTCTCCCTTTCTCTCTGTCCCTCCCCTGCTCTTGCTCTCTCTCTCTCAAAATAAATAAACATTAAAAAACACAAAACTATGTTGTTTTGTTTTGCCTGTCATATCTAGAGAACCCAGAGGTGCAACTCATCTTGGTCCACCATAAAGAACCCCTGGATATAAAAGGATTGCTGAATCCAAGCAATGGTGCCAGAAATTCAAAGGCTGTCAAAGTTGAATTTCAAAAGACAGAGATTGTGGTGGTTAAGAACACAGCTCTTACTATTTATTATCTGAGTGACCTTGGACAAGTTATTTAATCTCTCCAGGCCCCCAGTTTTCTCATCTGTTAAACAGAGATAAAAATAAAAGTACCTAACTCATAAGATTAGTAACAGGATTAAATGAATTAGTGTTTGTACCTCGCTTACAACAGTGTCTGGGACTATCTACATCTATGTACTCTCCATATGCATATTAAATAAATAAAAGCAATTATTTGAAATTAGCAACTATGTGGAAGCAGTAGAATCTGTGTTGGTTTATCTACTGTTTTTCCATTAAAAAGTAAACAAAGAAAACAACAACAAATGCCCATCATTTTCATGAGCATTTATTTAATACCAGTTGAGCAAATTTTATTGTTTGGCACTGTGCTAGCCACTTCACATGCATTAAATGCATTTATTCGTTTATAGTATGCAATATTTGATACTTTCTTGTCTTTTTTTTTTTTTTAACAACCAGAAATGTCTGTCCAGCTCATACTGAAACTACCTGGGCTTCCCCCCTGAACCTGGACTATTCTGAAATGCCCACCTTTCCCTGGTACGACTGATTTTGGAGATAAGCAATGAGTTCACAAAAGGAAAACACGTTTTCAGGCTCATTCTGTTGAAAACTAGCAGGGGCACTTTTTGAAAAAGCTCATTTCCAGGCTTCTCTGTCTTTCTCTATTTCTTTGAATCCCCTTTGCCTGTCGCATCCCAGGAATGAGGTGTCATACCCGGGGAAGTTGCTGGATTACATTCTGATGATGTGTGGGCTCAGGAAGTTGGAAGTAAAGAGGCAGGCAGGACTGACTCTGGCATCACTTCCTAACAAGTCTGTTGGCTACAGTTGTTTTCCTGACCATGAGCCTCAGCTGAGCCTCTTCCATTCTCATGTCCCAGTTTATTTTTCTAAACCAAAGTCTTCGTCTTAGTGTCTGGAAAGCAACTTGGATGTTCAAGGCGACTAAAGCTATCCAGAGGAAAAAATTAAAAAGTCACCATCAGGTAATGAGGCCAGACTATTGGGTGTCTCATATCCTGGCTCCAAATGCAGATGCCAAAGAAGACTTCAGAATGGATTTCAACAATGGCAGCATTGTTGGAATAAGTGACGCTTACCCTTGGTGACTTAGAGGCCAACACCTATTTGGATGTGTGAGATCTTGTATTTTAAAAAATCAGTCTCATAATGTGCTGTCTTACCTGATAGTTCCAATATGGCTGACACGGGAAGTTGAGAGGACCGCCATAACAACATTTCAGTTCATTCCCTATCACACTGTTACTTCCCTTCCTAGGTCTGGCTCAGCAAATAGTCCCAGATCCTAACAAATCCTATTCTATTTGAGGGAGTAACACTGCTATTTTTAGTGAATGTAAGGGGCTGTATTAATGGCAAAGTCCACTTGATTCTACCTTCTAATTGCTATCGTATCTGCCCCGTCTACAGCCATTTTAACAGCCCCTGTCTCAGGCTCTGCACATATTTTTCCCTTGCTAATATAATCCCTTATTGGTCTCTCTGTGTTTGGTCTTACTGTCCCCAACCAATCCATTTCACACGTTGCTTCCAAAGTGAGATTTTAAAGATACATCAGAAACATACACTGACATTTTACTTATGTAATTAATATTCCTTGCTGCCTTTCAAGGTGTTTGAAGATATTGACATTGGCAGGTCTTTGTTTGCTGAGTGAGGTGATAGGAATGGAAGCATGGGAATCATGCTCTATTGTTCTTCATGAGTTAGAAAGAAATAGTGAGATGGAGGAAGAGGGGAGACTGATTCCTGAATAAAGACCTAGGGTCTGAAAAATGAAGGGTTTTGCAGGGGAAGGGTCCAGAGAGGTAGGAACCCTGCTGGCAGCCAAGGGAGGGATTAGGGAGAATAGGGATTTGGGGGAGGGGGGTTCAGTGCACCTTGAAATGTGAATCCCGCTACAGTCTCCCCCATGAAACTTTTAGTTTCCGTGGAGATGTAGAAATCTCCACATGTACAAATGTAGAGAAAATCTACATTTCTCACTCATGTTTTGTGGAGGAGATTGTTTGGGGGGAGTGTGTGGAAGCACTGAGTCATGCTACAAGAATGGCATTTAGCAAACAAAAACCATGGCAGGATGCAGAGTTAGGCAATCGCATAAGGCACAAATCCAATCTCCCTGCCTCTCTGATGAAGTCTTTTATGGATCCCCATCCCCCAGGGGGTGATCATGGGGGCCTGGGACACTTCAGCATGGAACACAAGATCCTTTCTGATCTGGTGTCCACATACCTGTCCAACTGTATCTTTTAAGCACCAATTCACACACACACACACACACACACACACACACACACACACACACACCCTTTACATCCCAGATTACTGAAGTGTAATTTTAGCAAAGATTGCCTTGATAATATATGATATTTCACCTTGCCTAGGCAGTTCTTCCCCTGCCCATGTTTGGCCAAAAAATGCCTCCTCTCTTCTCTGAAGCACACTGAGGAGCTCCCTCCTCTGGGCTCCCACTTTGCTGTGAAGATAAACACTTTTATTATATTATCACACTGTTTTGTAGTTGCATATTTGCATACCTGTTTCTCTGATATAACCATAATCTTCTTAGAGCCAGGTTTAGTCTTCCCTCTGTAAAGTATTTCTAGCATATAAAAAGGGCCAGACATTTAGTCTGATGTTTGATAAATATGCTTACCTTTTGTTGCCTTTAAGTGTTCCACAGAGAAGCTACTAAAATAATTAGCTGGTCAGAGAGAAAGAAAAATTCTTGTCGGTTCTCTAAAAACTTGTCCAACATCTGTCATGTTTCTCATTATGAAGCCTACCACTTTGGTGGTCCTCAATAAACCATGACTCCCAGCATTTAAGTCAGCCTTTCTAATATTGACTGTGCTTTGCCATATGAATAGCTTTGGCTAATACAAAATTGGCAAGCATTGTGCAAGAGTGGTTGCTTGATAAGTCCTTGCACATTGGGTTTGTCAACTTGGAATGGTCTTTCTTGGAGCCAAGGTACCATAATAAGAGGAAGATCAAGTGTTCATGTGGAGAGACCCATGTGGATAAGAACTGAAGCCTCTGGATGATTGTCCCAGCTGAGCACCCAGTCAGTGACCACCACTGACTTCTAACCATGTCAATGAGGACATTTACAACTTCCAGCCCTATCAGAACCCCAGCCATGACCACCTGATGCAGAAGAACCATGTAGTCAATCTGAAGAATTGTGAGAAGTAAGTAACTGCTGTTGCTTTAAGACACTAAATTTTCAATGCTGGACATTTTATATAATTGGAACTATTATGATGTAGTCTTTTGTGACCCACTTCATTCATGCTGTAGTGTGTTTTCAAAGTTTATTCATGCTGTAGCATGTATCATTTCCTTTTAGGACTGAATAGTACTCCACTGTATGGATATACCACATTTTGTTTCTCCATCCATCAGTAGGTGGACATTTGTGTTGTCTCTACCTTTTCACTATCATGAATCATGTTGGTATAAATAATTGTGTTTAAGTTTTTGTATTTACATGTGTTTTTATTTCCCTTGGGTGTATGGAGATATACCTAGGAGTGGACAGGCTGGGTCAAATGGTAACTCTGCCTTTAACTCTTCAAGGAACTGCCAGACTCTTTTCCAAAGTGGCTGTCACATTCACATTCCCACGAGCCACACCACCCTCTTTTTACAGATTCTCATGTAGAAAAATGAGGATGGAATTCTGTAATGGTCCTACACTTAAAGAGCCATTAAAGAAGATCTGACAGTAAAAACTGAACTACAGCAATTGAAAATAGCAGGAGAAAGAGAAACCATCCTTATACAATTGGTAGAAAGAAAGGTCAGAAAGGTCAGTGTGAAAATAATCCCAGGCAGCAGAAAAGTAAATTATAATAATTACTGAAGAAAGGATTTTAGGACGTGAACAGTAGATTATACATGGTAATTCTTACCAGTTTCAGGGAGAAGCCAGACTGCAGTGGGTGACAGGTAAACAGTGTGTAGGCAGAACAGTTTTGAAATTCATCTGTGGCAAAAAGGACAAAGAAGAAATCCCCCATCCTTAGGATAGAGGGGACTTGAGCTTGTCTGTAGAGACAAGGGTCTGAAGTGATTGAGAAGTGGATACAGGCAGTAAGATAGCGATGCACTGCTTTGGAAAATCCTAGGAAGACATAGCTTCAGACAGAAGGGAAACCTCGTTCTCTGTGGCCAGGGATGGAAAGAGACATGGGTGGGTACAGATGACAGTGACTTGGGGACATGTTCAGGTCTGATGATCTCTTGTAGAGTTTTCTGTGTTGGCAGGCACACAAGTCCCAAGAAGATACTAGGACACAAACCATTTTTCCTTTCCTCTTTCTCCTCTCCCCATCCCCAGAAAGCTGTCTGTGGGAGGAAGTCAAGCCCTTGGCAGGCTTGCCCTCACACCCCTCAGAGCAGTTTTCAATGCAAATGATAAAAAGACACTGAGGGGCATTCATGTCTTTTAGCCTACTTTACCATTCAAGGAAGCTTTACGTCTTGAGCAAATGCATAGAGTTTGAAATGAGTTGTTTTGTGTTTTCTGGAATTTGGGGTATTCACCATCGTATTCATAGAAGGTCGATTTACAGAGGCTGCCAGTAAATGCAGATTCCTGGGCTATAAGACATCAGCTCAGATGATTCCTTTGAATTGCCATGAATCATGCTCATTCCTTAGTATATTTATTATACATTACATTTTTTCCTTCATAGTCTGAGAAAGCCTTCCTAATTGAAAAACCAGGAAATAGTTCATTGTTTCTTAAAAGCGGAAGGGATAGCACTTACTTACAGTAAGTCTCTGCCTTTCTAGTCAATAGTACTGACTTATAAAGCCTGCTGGGGCTTTCCTTCCAGGGAAAGGAAAAACCCTTCTACATGTACTAGCTGCACACTTACCACAGCCTCTGGCTGATATCAGAAGCATTTCAATAAAATCCAGCACGGAAACGCAGGTTTTGTTACGCTGGCTCCAACTGATAATCAGCGGCAAGAGTTGGACAATCTCAGGAAAAAATGACCAGCAAGACTACATGTGGTCTCAAATTCTGGGGGTGGTGAGGGGCGGGGAAGCCTGTGTTTTCAAGTAAAATGGGAATCTTTTCTGTGGAACCTTGGGACACCTCCTGGGCCCCAGCAAGTCCCCAGCCCCAGCAAGTACCACTTCCGGGCAGCTGGAGGAACTGCTTACACTGGGCAGTGTCTTACTTCTGCAGAGAACAATGGCTTATCCCAGGGGCCATTCTTGTCCCCAGTGTGGTCCCAGCCCTCCAGGGACATGAAAATGGACCCTTGTATGAATGACTTTCCCTCAGGGTCTACAGCCCTTTGGCGGGGGAGGTTTCCAAGGATAGTTGCATTAGTTGCATCCGAGGATGCTTTTGCTATGTTGCTTTGTTTTGTTTTAATCACAACTGGTGGGGGAGGCAGGACAGGTGTTTTTACCTGGGGTTCAGGGAGGTTAAGGGGTCTTTCCTAAAGTCACATAAAAAGCTTGGGTGGGAGAAAGATGGCTCCAAGTGTCTTGGCGACATTGTCTGGAAATTTCCCATCAGGACATACCTAGTAGGTGGAGTTTAAAAGCCGGTAGCCCCATTGTGTGTGTGTGTGTGTGTGTGTGTGTGTGTATGCACACACACACATTTGATGATAAAGGACTAACAGAATAGCTTGAGTTTCTGTGTGGCTAGAGGGGATTTCATTTGAAAGACACATCTAACAAGGTTAACCTATAACACAGATGTTGACTTTTGAGACTCTTATTCTTCAGCCTTCTGGAGTTACCCTGTCCTGTGATATTTAAAGAAAAACTGTTTGTACATCCACCTGACAAACAGTGGAAACCCCATCATGCCTCTCCCACCCCTCACGCCCACAGGGATTCTCCAGGTACTTAACGATTTTCCTGGTGACTTCAGGATTTTACTGAGTTCCCAGTCTCTTACCAGTGCCTCCCTGCACAGCTCTCCTTTTCTAACCTTCGTTTTTGGCCCTTTCCCTTGAGTTTTTAAAAAATCCCAGGATATCCTGCATAGGACAGTTTATGTGAGTATTTGAGGGTGATGCCCAAGAGCCAGGAGCTGGAAGGACTACATTGCCGGAAACCAGGTAAAAGTGAACAGTGATTTTCAAAGTTTTCTGGCCAATGTAGTCATGCCGGTCTGAATGACTCTGTGTGAGTAGAAAGAAAGCCTATCTTCCTTGAGACCTTCATTACTGTCTGCTGAGAAACTGCTGTAATAACTAACAGGTTGATATCTTGCCTTGGAGTTGTGTAACCCACAGTAGATTCAGCTGGAAGCAATGGTCATTCCTGCCATTGGGAGCCTCTCACTGGCCACCACTCCTTCCGAGGGCCCAGTCCCTCCACACCTTCTGCCTGTTCTCTCTTTCCCCAACCCCATCTCCTCCTTTAAGCTCCCTCAGGCCCCTTCGATTCTAGTTACTTCATGCTCTTCCTTCTGAGATGCCTTGCAGAAGTTTATAATTCTTACTTTATTATGTACTAGCAGCAATACAATCTTATCTTCTTTGAATATTTGATTTTCTACTTCTCTCTCCTGCCCAGCCCACCCCTGGCCCAAGGGTTACCCTTCTTAACTGAAATGGCCCATTGTGGTATTTTGCCATTAATTCCCTGAGGATTTCTGTTTCCAGCTTTTTACATTAACTTTCTTTCCCCACTTTTTCACATGGTTAAAAAAACAAAACAAAACAGGACTTGATGGGTTTATTACAATCCTCAGTGCACCTCTTAACTCTTCTTTAAAAATCTTCAAATGGGGTACCTGGGTGGCTCAGGATGTTGAGCGTCTGACTTTGGCTCAGGTATGATCTCATGGTTCACAAGTTCGAGCCCTGCACTGGGCTCTGCACTGAGGGTGTGGAGCCTGCTTGGGATTCTCTCTCTCTCTCTCTCTCTCTCTGCCCCTCCCCCCACTTGTGCACACTCTCTCTCTCAAAATAAATTAAAAAGCTTAAAAAAGTCTTCATATTATGGCATGTAGTGGATGCCTACTAAATATTTGCCAATGGAATGTTTATGATGGAATGTATAATGCTATGTAGTTTTGTTTTTTAGGATATATTAGGTGTGACCTAATATCAGTTCTTGGCATACCTTTGAGTGGATGCTCGAAAGATGTTTGTTAAGTGAACATCTTCCAACAAAATAACCTGTTTTCTGCCTAATCCAGTGCAATCTGTTGGGCTGACCACCATGATGTTAAATAAAAATATTGGAGTATAGGGTCATCTTAGGGTCACCTTAGTTTTCTAGTTATCATGGTTGATTAATTCATTCATGGGACAAAATTATTTAGAATGAAAACAACTATATAGCATGATAATCCCTTCTATAGATACACCACAACTTAAAAGTCATTTTAAGAACATTATTTTGGGGGCACATGGGTGGCTCAGTCATTTAAGCGCCTGACTGTTGATTTCAGCTCAGGTCATGACCTCATGGTTCATGAAATCGGGCCCCGCGTGAGGCTCTGTGCTGACAGTGTAGAGCCTGCTTGGGATTCTCTCTCTCCCTCTTTCTCTCTGCCCCTCTTCTCTCAAAACAAACAAACAAACAAAATAAGAACATTGTTTTCAAGTCTTCTCCTCAGAACCCTTTGAAGTAGATCGTAGCTGTCCCCTTCTCCCCCGACTCCATTTTGCAGATGAGGAAACTAAGACCCAGGGAGATTTAAGCAACTTGGTTAGGCTCACATATCTAACACCTGATGAATCAAGAACTTGAACATAAGTCTGCTAATGCCAAATCTTCAACATTTTATGCTATATTACAGCTTCCCTGATTCGGAAGCAGAATACCATAACTGCAAAGTTTTCTTTCCAGTGTAGATGTTTAAAAAATATGTTCTTTTGCAAAAGCATAAAACACATTGCTCAATACCAATATAAGTCTTCAGTCTAGAGTTCAGACCATCAAGTGCACAGCACAGCACACTTTGAAAGAGGCCTCATAAAAACACAAAGTTGGAATTGTCTCTAAGGACCTTAGCTAAGTAGACTGAATCTAGTGGGGAAAATAAAATCTTTTCCCAGAGTTTCATGGGAGTGGAAACTGGAAGATTGAGAGCTTGTGAGAAATAACAGATACTTTAAAAAATGCTTGATTCGAAACAAAAGAATGGCGGAAGAGTTTTAAAAAACAAAAATAAAAATGGTATAACATTTGGAATATTTTTAGAATTATATAATTTTAGGGCTGAAAGGGACCAGAAAGAACATCTAAAACTCCCCGTTTCAGGGTGCCTGGTTGGTTCAGTCAGTTGAATGTCTGACTCTGGGTTTTAGCTCAGGTCATGATCTCAAGGTCATGGGATTGAGCCCCATGTTGGGCTCTGCACTGAGCATGAGGTCTGCTTAAGATTCCCTCTCTTTTCCCCTTTGCCCTTTTCTCTCGCCTCTGTGCCCCTACTCGCACTCTCTCTATCTCCCAAAAAATAAATAAAAATAGAACTCCCTTTCTTTGACAAAAAGTAGTGATATTTTGAATCACAACCAGTATCAGCTACATAATTTGTGGGGCCCAATGCAAAATAAAAATGTGGACCCCCTTGTTCAGAAATGATTAAGAACTTCAAGATGGCAACCACAGATCATTTAGTCAAGTGTGAGACCCTCCTAAATGTGGGGCCCTGTGTGACTACTCTACAGGTCACACACCTGTGAAGCCAGCCCTTGTCACAGTATTTTTAATACCAATATTTTACATTTATATGGCACTTTATAGTTTACATAGTCTTTTCACAGATATCTATTTTCAGTTCCACAAGAGCTCAGTGGAGTACAATGTCCATTGCTTTAATTTTAAAATGCTTCCTCTCAAAAAACAAAAGAAAACAAAAGCCATTTCGTCTCAGAAATGAATTTACTGGGGCACCTGGGTGGCTCAGTTGGTTAAGCATCTGAATTTGGCTCAGATCATGATCTCGTGGTTCGTGGGTTCAAGTCCCACATTAGGCTCTGTGCTGACATCTCAGAGCCTGGAGTCTGCTTCATATTCTGTGTCTCCCTCTCTCTCTGCCCCTCCCTGCTTGCACTCTGTATCTCTCTCTCTCTCAAAAAGAAATAAAAACATTAAAAAAAATTAAAAAAAAAAGAAATGAATTTACCAACCATGACATTCTGATCAACTGAAATGATATTAGACCTCTTGTACCACTTATGTTTCATAGTATGGTGAAGTTAGCAGCTTATACTATTTTAAATAGGAAGCAGTTAATTTGCTCATGGAGAATCAGTCATTCAGCAAACTCTTTAGCACTTACTGTGAGCTGGGAGCCCTTTACTAAGCATTTCAGGTACTTAATGTGAACTTCACAGAAATGAATATATTTCCGATGTGCTGCAGAGCATGCTGAGAATCTGAGAGGTCAAGTTAGATGTTCAAGGTCACAAATTAGTGAATGAAATAATTGGGCTTTGAATATTAGTTGTTAGACTGTTCTGTGATGCTGTTTTTTCCCAATGTATTTATTTACATTCAAGTTAGTTAACATACTGTGTAGTATTGGCTTCAGGAGTAGAATTTAGTAATTCGTCACTTACATACAACACCCAATGCTCATCCCAACAAGTGCCCTCCTTAGTACCCATTGCTCATCTGGCCCGCCCCCCTCCCCTCCAGCAACCCCAGTTTGTTCTCTGTATTGAAGAATCTCTTATGGTTTGCCTCCCTCTCTGTTTTTATCTTATTTTTCCTTCCCTTCCCCCATGTTCATCTGTTGTGTTTCTTAAATTCCATGTATGAGTAAAATCATATGATATTTGTCTTTATCTGCCTAACTTATTTCACTTAGCATAATACACACTAGTTCCATCCACTTTGTTGAAGATAGCAAGATTCCATTCTTTATGATTGCCAAGCAGTATTCCATTGTATATATATATATATATATATATATATATATATATATATATACCACATCTTCTTTATCCATTCTTCAGTTGATGGACATTTGGGCTCTTTCTGTAATTTGGCTATTGTTGATAGTGCTGCTATAAACATTGGGGTGCATGTCCCCCTCAAACCAGCATTTTTGTAACCTTTGGATAAATACCTTGTACTACAATTGCTGGGCCCTAGGGTAGCTCTATCTTTTAAGTTTTTGAGGAACCTCCACACTGTTTTCCAGAGTGGCTGTAACAGTTTGCATTCCCACCAACAATGTAAAAAGGGTTCCCCTTTCTCCACAGCCTCCCCAACATCTGCTGTTTCCTGAGTTGTTAATTTTAGCCATTCTGACAGGTGTGAGATGGTATCTCATTGTGATGCTCCTTTAAAAGTACTGAGGTCAGTAAAATGAGATACAAATGTAAATTTCAAATTGTTTGCCATGGAATCTAAAAGCAAGTCACAGAGTAAATCACTGTTCTCCTTTTTCAACCTCTTTTGTCTCTCTCCTTCTTCTTCTACTTCAGTTTCCACAGTGGAAAGCACAGAAGTATAAAGAGGAAAGTTTCATATATTTTAGAAGATTGCCTAGTAAATAAATTAAAAGTAAATTAATTGACCTGAACCCTGTCCTCTAGGCAGAGCGCTGATTCGTTACTTAATATGCAGGAGCTTTTCCACACTTTTGAGCTGCCTCCCAAGTTGCACACAGCTCTGTGATGGTTTTGGCCAATGAACTACAAACAAATGACATGTGTCATTTCCGGGCTGAGGTAGTGAAAATCTTCTTCTTGAGTCTTTGGTTCTCTCTTCCCCTGCTCAGTCATCCTGGAAGCCATGTGTGGAGATATTGGAATCACAAGACAGAAGCATATTGGCTCCCTGAATCATCACTTGGAAGGGAGTTTCCTGGAGAGCCATGGGTCTTACAGTGGACTTTTTGCGAGCAAAATAAATTTTCATGTGAAAGTCCCTGGGCTCTGGGAGTTCACTACCTTAGCATAAGCTAGTAGGACTCTGACTGATATATAATATTCCTCTCCTTCTGGCTTAGTTCCCCTTCCCTCTTTTTGACCCTTAGGATCCATAATTAACATATATAAAGGCGGTCAAAATTCCTCCTCAAGCTGCTTTTTGTTTTACTGGAAACTTCTGACAGCTGGCCAGTTTCTGCTCTTTTCAAAGATTGAGGCCTCAAGCCATCTGATTTTACATGAAAAACAGGCATGACCCAAAAGGTTGAAGGATTTGAGAGCATCCATGAGTCAGAGGTTTCAATGGTTTTTAGGTTTTTATAAAATGAGTAAATTTAGGAAAAAAGTGGCTAAATGCTGAAATGATAAGCAGAGAATTGTCTATCTTCCTAGCCTGCGTACTTGTTTTCAGGGAAATGTTGAAAGGGAAAATGTATTCGCTTGTTTTCTTCAGCCAGGGATGGTACAGGAGAAACAGAATCCCCAGGCATGACCATAAATCTTACGTTTAAATAGCGATATGAAACAATTAGTTTTGGAAACAAGATCATATGAGATGTGCCCACGATCTAAGTACTGAGATTGTTTTATATACGAAATGTAAAGGGCATGGATTTTCCTCAGGGAAGTGGTCAGCTTGGACCAAAGAAATTTTTCCAGAAAGTTAGCATGGATATGATGCCTGCTCCCATTGCTTGTTCTGTATGAAAACTGTAGCATGTTTTGAGTGGGAAGCACAGGCTTTAGAATCAGAAGCAGTGCCTATTGCTAGCAACGTCCCTCAGAGGAAGCCAGCTGTCGACTGAAGGTCATAACAGTGTCTACCTCACAAGGGGATTGCGAGAAGTTAATGAGATAGTGAGTGGAAAGCTCTCTACCATGCACAGAGGGAATGCCCACTAACCACTAGCTATGATTCTGGAAGGTTCTGAGGACTGGAAATTCTTTGTCTAATGAGGATGACTTGAATTTTTGGAGACAACAAGTTGCCATCTGGAGTCAAAGCTGGTGAAAAAAACAGAACCAGCCATCGAACTCACAAAACTTGAGGCAACGTGAGCCAACAAGAATGTTTTCCTCACATGTGGGTTAATTCCATGGTGTCGAGGTGGCTGGAAGGGAGACGATCTGTACGGCATCTGAATTAGTCCTGGGAAAACAGCTTCTAACAGGAGGGAAGGTATTTAAGGCAGAAATAGAAGCAGAGCAAACGTAGGGGCACCTGGGCGGCTCAGCTGGTTAAGTAACCGACTTCAGCTCAGGTCATGATCTCACGGTCCATGAGTTCGAGCCCCGCATCAGGCTCTGTGCTGACAGCTCAGAGCCTGGAGCCTGCTTCTGATGCTGTGACTCCCTCTCTCTCTGCCCCTCCCCCACTCATGCTCTGTCTCTGTCTCTCAAAAAAAAAATGTTAAAAATTAAAAAATAAAAAAGCAGGCAAATGTGAGCACAGATCACACTAGGGATAGGCTGTAAACTAGTCTGGTGGGAACAAAGGGAAGGTGAGGCCAGAGATTTGGCTTGCAGCTATCTTACCTAACAGTTTGAATGTGGCAGTGAAATATTTTTACTTGATTCATTTGGTGGGGGGGAGCCCCTAAAAGTGTCAGAGTGAGGGGGTTAAGGGCTGGACTGAATGGGAAGGAGATGGGTGGGGAAGGTAGCAAATGGAGGACCCCTAAAATAACACGGGGGAGGAGGAGGTAAGCTGTCCTGAAATTGGGGCGATGGCAGTAAAAGAGAAAGGATTTGAGATGGAATGTTCATGACTTGGGAACAAAGAGAAAGGAGTGTAACATGATCACCTCGTTGGGGGCCTGGTGCCTGGGACCATGTCGGTGCCATTTACCCAAACTAGATAGCCAGAAGAAGGGCCTGGAATTGGGAAGTGGGGGGGAAGGGAGTTTTGGCCACACGTTCACCTCAGGATCATGGTGCATTTGTGTGGATGTGTCCCAGGGTAACTGCAGTATGAAAAATGTCCCTTGTTTGACAAGATGTCATAGTCCGACTTGGCGGGGTGGGGCGGGGGCAGGAATGGAGTCTGCGTGTGACTTGCTGCTTTAATGCCAAGCTGAAATGAACTTTGGACGTATTCTTGCACTAGCAATTACTTTGGGCCATGAAAGCTTTGCGATCTTGTAGCCACTAGTCATTTGTGGGCACAGTTGGCCACGTGCCCCTTCCCTGGCAAGGAGAGATGAAACAGATCTTTATAGTACCAGTTGGACACACAATTACTAATAATTATAATTTGCACAGACATCAAGTATCCAAGTAAGAAAATTTACCTACAGGAGGACTAGGGGAAATCGGCTGGAAACTTGGCCCAGGAAAGAAAGAAAATAGAAAAGTAAGAGCTACAAATAGGAGGCTATAATTTGACTTCTAAAAGAAGAGGGAAACATGGGAGTGAATCAATAATTATTGAGTTCCTTTTGTGTCCCAGAGTTAAGTGCTGGAAGCACTAAGATGAATAGGACACATCCCTCAGCCCTCAGTCTAGAGGGAGACAAGTCTACCTTCAGAATGCCATAGGAAAGTATGCTGAGTTTTGTAGTAGAAGGGAACACATTTTCTTTGGATGCACCCCCACTTAAAATGGGGGCATGAGGGATGGGAGTCCATTTTTAGGTGAAAAAATTGAGATTCCAGGAAAGTTAAATGAGTTGCCTAAAGCCACATAGTGTGATTATTAAGGCTGCATTGATTACAAGCGACAGAAACCACATTCAAAGTAGTTCAAGGGTTAAAGAAAAAAACCCAAACTCTAGTGGCTTATGTGATGAAAAAATACACATGAGGGTGCAGGGGTTGATCTGACACTTTTCCTGGATCTGGGGTCCTATCCGTGCCCTGTCTTTGACTCTGCTTTGTTCCGTGTGGCTTCCCGTTCAGAAAGCCTCCCATCCATGGGGAGGGAAGATGGCTCTCAGAAGCCAAAGGCCATGGTCCTTCCAGCTTATAGTCCACATTGACCTCCAGAAGCATTTTGATTGGCCCTGCTTGGCCACCTTGGTTCAATCACTGAGTCAAGTGAAGTTGCACGCTCTGATCATATGCCATACACTGTGGTGTGGTTGATGGTGCCGCTCGATTGACATCTCAACCAGAATCATCTTCAGCAGGGAGGGACATTTCCATGATGAAATATATGGGTGCCATCCCCAAAGGAAGGGGACAGACACAATCCATGTCCATTGTGCACATGTTAGGAAGATGCAGAGGTGAGCTGGAAGCCCAGGCTGCATTCCAAAGTCTGTGTCTTTCCATCATCCAAAGCACTCCTGCTCCTGATGAATGAGAGCAGGAAGAAGGTCAGGTGACAGGGCAACTGGAAGGGAAGGCAGAAATCATTTGGGGAGGCCACACCAAAGAAGAAATGGGAAGAGGAAGCAGGAGAAGTGGGCTGGTGAGATACTGTGGGAAAAAAGAAAGCAAGGATTAAGGGGATGAAAAGGACCAGGGAGCCTTTCAGGGCCCTCAACCCCCTCCTCTGGAATCCCTTCCCAAAGCTGCTGCTATTTTTCAGAAAGCTTTTTCCCTCCTCCCTTGTTAAGAAGCTGAGAACCAAGTGCCCCATTAATCTTTCAGAGGCCACTTTGGCTTCTCAGCGGCAGAGATGCACACATTGGCTTGGCTGCCTCAAGTTCATTCTCCTTTCCAGAGGCAATGAGACTTGCCAGAGTCTCTTCATACTTGTTAGGTCTGCAGGGACCAACAGCTGTTACCATGGTGGCTTGGTTTCTACTGGGGAGATAATTGTCAGCCCTGTCATTTGCCCAGGCTCTCCAAGGCCATATTCCTTTTTCTCAGACCTGAGTGTAGCGAGAGGAACTCAGAAGTCAAAAATAAACCCAGACCTTGATTTGCCACCAGCTCAGTAGGCAGCTGCGATGTGCCTTCTCCAATGTGGTGTGTGGTCAGGGACCCAGGAAATTCTTTCTCCTAGCAGTTGGGGCGGAATAGAAAAAAAAATAGACACACGTGCTAAAGAACAGCATGACACAACAGTGGTGCAACCAGATTTTTTTCAAAAAACTTAAATATCACAAAAGAGACTGTTTTGTATACTGAGTGTCTTCCATGAACCAGGTCCCATGTTGGGTGGTGAAGACACAGGGCTGAACCAGATATGGAGGGTTAGGAGGGGGATATTTTCTCTTGTTCTAGGTGTCTCCTCCATGTGGAGAGAGTACAGCTGGGATGAAGTGGTTGCTGTTTCTCCAACCTTTCACCCCCTCTTCCCTGGAGAGACTGAGGGCCAGGCCATCAGTCAATTTGCAAGGGGTTGAACAGTACACTTGCAAAGAGTAAAATGAGACATATTTGTCTCGAGTCCGCCATTTGGGTTCTTTGGAGTCACATTCCAACCGCAAAGCCTACTCTTACGAACTGAATTGTGCCCCCAGCCCCCAAATTCATGTGTCAAAGTCCTAGCTCCCAGTACCTCAGAATGTGACTATTTGGAGATAGGACCTTTAAAGAGGCAACTAAGTTGAAGTGTGATCTTTGGTAGTCGGCCCTAATCCAATATGACTGGTGTATTTACAGGAAGAGGCGATCAGGACATGAACACACACAGAGGGAAGACAGTGTCAAAACACAGGCAAGAGAAGACAGCCATCTACAAGCCAAGGAGAGAAGCTTCAGAAGAAACCAATCCTGCTGACACCTTGGTCTTGGGCTTCTGGCCTCCAGAACCGTGAGGAATGTAATATCGGGTTCTTGACGCCACAGTCTGTGGTATTTGCTCCAGCAGTCCTCCCAAACATGCATCCAGAAAAAACTGTGAGACTAGGCTGAGTCGGTGTCCCCCTCCACCAGCACATGCTTTGTGGGGAAGTTCGCTCAGTCTAGTGTTCTCTGGGTTAAATTAATAATAAAGCTAAGAGTTTGGCCTCCATCTGCTTTTCCTGTTGTCTTTTTTCACATTTTGTTCAGATGTTGGCTGAAGTAGGCACGCTTTTTATTGGCTTTCCTTAAAAACTTCAGCTTGGACAATGGTGCTCAGGATAAGCCAAATTCTGCTGTGGTACCAAGTAACATTAGATCTCAATGGCCTAACGAAACAATAAATTATCCCTTGCTCACAATCTGTTATCAGCCTGCCAAGGTGGACCTTGGATTCTACATGCCCAATACAGCTGTGGAGGGAGACTACTCATCGTAGTCACTCAGCTACCCAGAGCCCCATCTCATTACTGAGATCCATGGTCTCTGTAATGGGAGTGAACAAACATGGTGAATTGCACACTGGCTCTTAAGTGTCCATCTAGAAAAGACACACATCCAATCATATTTCACTGCCCAACACAAGTCATTTTATCATGGCTAACAATGGAAAGGGGTGGAAAAGTATAATTCTATCCCATTCCAAAAGGAGGCGATCTGGGAATATTTGTGAACAGCCCTAATAACCACCATATGGATCATTGTTACTACCCCTGAGGAGGTTATAGTTTAGAGAAGGATGAGGAATTGCTCCCAGATTGGCATTCTTCTCTTTTTCTTTTTTTAAAAAACATTTTTTGAATGTTTATTTATTTATTTTGAGAGAGAGAGATATAGAGAGTGAGCAGGAGAGGGGCAGAGAGAGAAGGAGACAGAGAAGAGCCCAGTGTGGGGCTCGAATCCACAAACCACGAGATCACGACCTGAACTGAAACCAAGAGTCAGACGCTTAACCGACCGAGCCACCCAGGTGCCCCCCAGATTGACATTCTTGTTTGAAGAAATTGACCTACTGCAGTATGTGCATGACCCACTTGAAGGTCCTCAGATGAGACCAAAGTTACTTCCCTCAGAAGTGAGGCCTTACAATGGAGAACTATAGCCATAGTTCTGCTCATTCAATGAATACTTGTTAAGCACCTATTAACAGGCCAGGCACAGGCACCATCCTGAACCTTGCAGAATTTGAGGGATCCCTGACCTCCCACCTGCTAAATGCCAGTAGGATTCCCCCAATCACTGTGAAGACAAAATACCTCCACAGACTTCCAGTCTAAAGCAGGGCGCGATTATGGCAGAAGCGGCCTTTTTTGTTAACTTTTTGTAATAGAAAAAAAAAGAAACATGCTATTTTTGGGGCAAAGCATTCATTTTACAGCAGGTTTGGTGGTCGTGGGGAAGTGTTTGGGGCAAAGAAAAGTAATAGGTTTCCATCTTGATGCTCCAAAAATGAGTCATGGGATGATCATCATAGCTGTAGGAACTTCAGAGAACGTTTAGGTCTTTTATTTCACAGGCAGACAAAGATTTGGGACCGGGTTACTGTGAAATTTAGTTTTGTTTTTTTCTTTAATCAGGACTTCAGATAGGGAAAGAAAAAGGAATCCTCTCTTCCTCACTACCCAGATCACAGCGCCCTCCTTCCAACACCTCCTACCTTCATGACTCCTACACGCCATCTGCCTGACCATGACTTTGGACTTGGGTGGGTGGGGCAGCAGGTAGGGAGGGGGAACAGAAGATTAAGAGGCAATGGGGAGAGAGAAGAGAGAACACTTGGAGAGCAGGTGGCTCCCCTCTAGATGTGGGGAAGGGGAATTCAAGTCACAAAATAGTAGACTGGGCCTCTGGCCGAGGCTCACACCAACACAAGTCAGGGAGAAAAAAGAAAAAAACCACGTGGTGATCGCTGCTGAGAGGGAGCTCTGATATGTAAATACCAAGCAGTATCATTGTTGCTGCTCGTATTTATAGCCAAGTTTCTAAAACTAGCTACCTAAGGGGTCAGCAGAACTCTCTGAGAAGGAAGGCAGGAAATTGACTTGTAAGCGTCATCAAAACTTGGTTGGTTTCCTCTTCCTCTTTCAGACTGACAACATGGTTTTAAAAAGGATGAGAAAGCACTTAGTTCGTCCTGCCGGTTAGTTACTCCAGATGTGAGATCACCTGCTTCAAGATTTCAGCTGAGGCTTGCAAATTTGTTTCATCTAAGTCCTTAAGCTACTTTCAAGCCTTGGTCCCTGAAGCAAAATTGAAGGTTATAAAAATAACCCCCTGGTACGGCTCCCAGGCTCAAAGGCGCCCTGCCGGCCTCGGCTACTCTCATGGTTAGAACTGCTTTCACTTTGGGGCCGCCCCAGAGTTTTCAGAAATGACCGGGAGGCCCTGAGGGACACAGAGCTCCATTAGGAGCATTTTGTTTCATCTCCCTGAGCAGCTCACCGGGATGTGGAGGGATCATGGGAAGGGCCTGTGGGACGGTTGCCAATGGCACTAGGACGCAGGGAGTCGATTCATAAGTCAGTGCCTTCCTGTGTGAGAATATTCTGCAGCCCACCTCCACGTAGACCAGCCTGCGGCTGAGCGGAGGGGAGGAAACCACTGACCCTCTGCCACTCTCTGCAAGCAGGCACACGTGTGCAGCTTTGGAAGGAAGTCAAGTGGATGTTCCCATGTTCCTCGGGGTGACAAATGTTAATACTCCACGTGCAGCTATAACCAGCAAATACGTCAAGAGGTGTGTGTGTGTGAAACGGCAGAGAGAACTCATTTTATCTGAGGACACTTCGTTCCAACTTTGGGCTACCTTTGTTCCTGTGCCAAAATGGATTGTCTGGGACCCCAAAGCACCAGCTGGTGCAGGTTCCTTCATTTCCTTTGGTCTAGGAAGCAGAGGACAGAGGACTGGATACCTGCCATCCATTGCGAATTTTCTGACAGCCCTCGGCGAGACAGACTATCCTTATCGTTTATCTCTAATGCCGCAACAATGGGGAGAAAGAGAAAATCAGTCTTTATCAGATGGAAGCAGTTGGTCTTCGACTGGAGCAGCTAGTTCCCAACACCTTCCCCGGGAGTACTGCCAGTTTCCCAAGTTCAGAAGCAGTATGGCATTGTGCTCCCAACACAGAGATGAACTTGAATTCCGGTTTGGCCGCTTAATAGCCGCACGGCCTTGGGGAGGTGACTTCAGACTTTCTTGAGCACCTGAAAATGGGAATAAGGACTCCTACTTACTTGACAGAGTTACCGTGGGATAACAGAAAATCGTGTTCATGTAACACTTCGCCCTGGATCCCATAAAAGGTTTTGCTACTAGTGCCTTCACTCGTAAATCACTGTGCCTTCGTGACCATGTGGGGACCTGAGCCACAGTTCTGAGGCCGAGGTTTGGGAGGCAGAGTGGGTTTCGGGGCTTGGGTGGGACCAGCCAAGGAGCAGCATCTAAGGGAGGGCTGAAGCACAAGTCCCGGACCCTGGTCCGAGCAAATCAACCCCAAAGGACTAGGTAGGGGGTAGGATACAGTTATGGGGCCACTGGTTGGGAAATAAATAAATCAAATCTGAGCATATAGACTCCCAGTGGTTGGTAAGAAGTGAGGCCTATAGTCTAATCCCTGAGGCCCAGAAATGCAGCAGAAAGGTGTATTTTATACATTTTTATAGAATGTCTGCAGACTGGATTCCAGCAGGGAGGGCATTATGAAGAACACTGAGTCAGCCCGGATATTCACACGGGCTCTGTTGTTCGTGTTCCTTCCTCTATTCATTCACAGGAACACAGTAACAGCATTCAGAAAATCTGGCTCTGGGCAGAGCCAAGGTTCTCATTATCTTGTCACAGAAGTCCAAGGTTCTTTCAAGAACCAACTCAAGAAAACTTTGTAGGAGTCTCATCCACCCAGCCCATGGGGGTCTGGCTACATCCAGCTTCACATCTTTTCAACACTTATAGCACAGAATGAGACGGTGGTGTGTCTGTCCTCTCTGCCAGAACCTCTACTGGGGATAGAAAATCACCATCTACCTGGATAATTGCACAGTCAATACAATGTCTGGCCCACCAATCATAGCGGTTCAGAATTACTACTTTGAGGGAGAACAGCTTGGTAGATATGCATTCACAGGGCTTGTAACCAGGTGAGGTGCTCTACACGTTGTTAGTGTCATTCCCTTACTCACTTACCTTACTCAAATACTTCACCTGTCTCAGGGTATGTGGCTGTTGATTCTTTAAAAGGGCAAAGGCTCCGAGGACATCCATTAGAGCACAGTGCCAAGTTCAAGGTGGACGCTTGAATTTAATCCGGAGCCTGGCTTATCCCCCAGGGAGCTGGGAGTATATGCAATTCTATCTGATGTTGATGGTGATGGCGCATTTTGTGAAGCAGGAACGAGTCTTCTTTGACCCATCTTTTGTGACTGGACAGTTCCAAAATCATTTCCCCTTATTTGTTTACTCAGTTGAGAAGCTCCTCAGTTAGGGGTCCATGGGTATAGGCTGACAGGTGGCACCATCCCCTCTGTACCCCCTTGGCTCACCAGTCCCTTCCTGCTGTCCCCCTTTTCCACCCTGCTCTGGGTGGCTGACACCAAAGGCCTTCCTTTCCCCCTGGCTTCCTGTTGAATTCGGCTAAAGGGAGGCACCAGCAGAAAATGGGAGAGGAGGAGGAGGAGGTCAGGGCATTTTTCCCCAGCATCCTCCCCAGCTGGGGCTGGCCACATCCTTCTAGGGGTTTCCTTCTCTTCCCAGCCTGTTTTGTTTCCATGGTCAAGGAAACATACTCTCCTTGCCTAGGAATGATGACAGAGCCCTACTGTTGCTGGTTTCTGGGGAAATTCACCGTCCTTTGTGGTTTTCCCTACCTGACTTTATTAAAAGTCCCATTATTTGACCCCTTCTGGCTCTGATACCAACAACATTCCCTAACTTTAGGGATCTTCAGAAAAGTGAAACACCAGCAATTTGCTAAAAAATGTTGTGAGCCTCTGAAGAGATTGGAAGTCCAGCCCCTTCCTTTTTATCTCATCCTCTGTCTCTCCTCCCATAGCTCACTGCCGGCTCATGGATGTCGCCCACCTACAGACTTCAGCCCACCCAGTGCCTGTGTGGGTCTCATACATGGGACTGGGCACGCCCAGCAGAATGGCTGTGCCCAGAGCTCTGTGCTGAGGTGTAAGATCACCAGGCTCAGCTGGGGGGAATGAAAGAAGGTCAGCCAGGCAGAGAGTGTGACCTGTGATGAATGAAGGGGAAGCCAAAATCAAAACTGGAGAGTGGCACTGGGCGTAGAGTCTGCAAGCTGAAATCAGCTTGGGCATCAGCAGGGAGATGAATCAGCAAAGCAGAAGGAAGGAAGAGCAGAATGGAAGGCAGCTTGAAGCAAGTTGATCAGAATAGAGGCCATGAAATGTGTGCAGGTGGCTGAGGCCCATTGTATTTGATGGAGATGAACCCTAGAGGAGGTGTGCAGAGCAGGTGGCTCATGAGCCAATTCCTTTAATAACTGGCTGCATCAATAGCCTCCATGCCACCCCTTGTGGGGTTTGGAATTGAATCAGGCTCCCAGCCCCAAGATTTGGGGGTGTGATCATGACCACTTAGCTCCCATAGAGACCCTGTGATTTTCCTGGTTGCCTAGCAGACCAGGGACTTCTCTGCTGGGGGAGGGAGGGGGTGGGGCAGGGCGGGGGGGGGAGAAGCCTGGATGCCCAAATCTCAGTTCTCCCAGTCTCCAGCTGGGCCCAGGCCATAGGATTGTCTTCTGTCATGACATCCTCATGAATCCTGAGCTTTTGTACTACTTAGTTTCCAGCTTCTCCAGTCAGCCTCAGAAGGACCCTGCTCTGCAGGTCAACTCTGCCCTCCCTGGGGGCTGGATTATGCTTTACAATCCTTCTTTTTTTTTAATGTTTATTTATTTATTTTGAGAGAGAGAGAGAGAGTATGCAGGGGAGGGAGAGAGAGAGAGAGAGAGAGTTATTGAGAGAGAATTCCAAGCAGGCTCAATTCTCAGCATGGAGCCGGATGCAGGGCTTGATCCCATGATGGTAAGATCACGACCTGAGCTGAAATCAAGAGTCAGATGCTCAACCAACAGCCACCCAGGCGCCCTGACAATCCTGCTTCTAAGTGTCTTTCAGTATAATTTCTGGTGGAGAGTCTTGGGCCCCATCTCTGTGACTCCTGAGCAAAGAATAAGGTTTTACTTCAACTTCTTCGCCCTTCTGTTGGGCAATGTCCACGTTGACAACCCCAGAGTTTAGGTAAGATCATTATATGATAATCTGCAAGTCCTGAGCATCCTCCAGAGGCTGGCCTTTTGTAGTAGGTTAGTATCCCCTGTCCACACTGGGTTTATGGAGTGGATTTTCCTTAGTCTCCTCCATCCCTGTGTGGCTGAAAATTTAGGATGCCTTGGCCTCAAGCCCATCCAGGTGAAAGTAATTTATAGCCTCTTTCCATCTACTCCTGTAAGGCTCCCCAAGCCTCCTGAGAGCTATGTGGGATGTTTTAAATATTTAATGGAGACCTAAATGAGTAACTTTCTAGTTCCTGGGGTTCCTTCTCTGTGGGATGTAGCTATCCCAGGTGCAGAGTACAGGGAGGGTATCAACTTGCATTAACTTTTACACACTATCCACACTTTAGCACCTAGAGAATTTGCCAGCAGCTACTCTCTTGCCTTAAAATGTATAGCAATCATAAAGCATCTATTATTCCACCTACTCAACAAGTCCTTTTACAGACCCAGGAGCAAAGTCCGTTGGATAGGTAACACTCACACCCCAAATCCAAAGAGTCTTGTAGGAATCTCTAAAAAGAGAAAAGTGTCTAAGGGATGAGGCATGCACATATCTCTGTCTGGTACATGGAAGATCACGCCAGACTTTGAGGTTATGTTGCTGTCATGGCTGCCCCTTTGGCATGTCCTTTATGGCTCACGAATCCACACTATCTATAGAGTTTGAGAGATGGTTAATAGGATAGCTCTGGTTGGACACTTGTCTCTCTTTCTGCTCATTGCATTATATAGAAATGGATTACCTGGCAACCTCAATCATTTAGAACACAGACCCAAACCAGGGACTACCAACAAAGATAGATGTGTAATCACTTGTATGTATGCACCGCATTCCATCTCCTTGGCGAGATATTTTTTTCCTTCCAGGATGCATAAGAATCTTATTTTTATTTATGTCATCTAGAGACCACCTGCCATGTTGTGTAATACACAGCTGGCAGGAAATAGAGATTTTCAGGATGATGCTAGTGGAATTAAAGCCTGCCTTCTGGTAATGTCTACTTCCCAAATGTCACTGGTCCACTTCCTAGAGCCATCCAGGGAAAGCTTTTTCCCTTCCCCAGAATGGTCTTTGCTTTTTAAAAATAATGTTTTCCCCCTTTCTATTTATAGACATCATAATTGCTTTTGAAATATTTGAAACAGTAATCATGTGGACTTTAAAGTAAAACAGGCTGGGATTGAATCCCAGTTCTGCTTCTCTGTGGCTGGAGCTGTGCAGCCCCATTAACCTTCCTTTCATAGTCTTTAGAACCGGAATAACAACCAGGAAGGCGTGAGGCTGTTGAGAGGAGAGAACACAGGTAATCTGGCTCTGAGGGAGACTTGGTGATCATTTTGTTGAATTTAAACAAAGTGAACCAAATCTTAATCCCACTGCGTTTTAAGTTTGGTTTGTTTTCACTCTGATGAGTTACCACCAAGCCCGATCAAATTGACAGAAAATGCGCTTTGGTTACTTATTCCTCCAACTATCTTTTTTTCCTCTCTTTAAAAATATAATAACACATCTGGGATCTATTGTGTGGTGGTATATAGTTCAGTATATGTTTCTGCTAATGCTTTAGTAAACAGAAACTGCATGAATATTGACTGCTCAAATACAGTAGCCACTAGTCTGCCTTGAGCAAGGCTCAGTATAAAGTTAAACATTGCACAATTTTTAAAAAGGAGGTCCATCTAAAGTGGAACTCAACTTATTTCTGAATTCCTTTATATAGTTAATAAAATGCTTTTAACCATTTCCTACTGCTTAGAATAAGGAAAGATTTAAAAGTGTAGGATGTCCTTATTTTTATCAAAGGCAAATGTGTTAGGAACATTTCTGGCTGTTAATGTCAGTATACTCAACTAACGGTGGATTAAACATATAGAGGGGTATTTTATCATTGTTTTCATATCTTCTCAGGCAGAAACCTTGGTTCAGGGCCCATATCTCTGGATTTTTTTGGTCTCTTCCTCATGGTTGTAAAATGGCTGCCCTGGCACCAGACATCAAGTCTACATCCAACTGAAGAGTAAAGAATGGGAAGGAAAGAACAGCCACATGCCAAATGTGTCCTTTTTATTAGGAAAGCAAGACATTTCCCTGAAGCACTGAACAGAGTTATATATATCTCATGGCCAGAGTGGTGTCACAAGGCCACCTCCATACAGGAGACTGGAAAGGTGAGGTTTTACCTATTCCAGCCTCTGTAGTGGAGGCAGACAAGAGAGAAAGAGATGGAAATGGATGTTGGGTTAGCCAATCCTTAGTGTCTGTCATCATGAACTTTACAAAAGTGTTTGTGGACTGAAGCCCATTGCAAATATCTTCAAATTGACTGTGGCAAACAAAGGAGGTATCAGGCTATGGAGCAAAGAAGAACTTTGGAATCAGTTTTAGAAAGTTGAGGTCCTGGCTCTGTCACTTACTGAACAGGATGGTCCTGAACAAGTCACTGCTTCTCTTTGAACCTCTACTTCCTCATCTATAGTAATAGTATGTCCTAGGGTTGCTGTGAAAATCAAATGAGAGAATATGAGTGCACTTTTTATGCTGATTAGTCTTCTGCACCTGTATGTTATTATGGTCAAGATAAGGGCGATGATAAACAAGTAAGCAAAAGAGGAATGTAAGAGCCTGTTTTGTTCTCCACAGAAATGCCAGGTCCATTAGGTCTATGATAACCACTCCCTTCGCTCGCTTTTTTTAGTCCTTCCTTCATGCACGTCACCATTTCACAGCTCAGACCCCAAGACTGTGATCTAATTGTGTCATGTTCAATTTTGTATCTCCAGTGCCTAGTGCACTGTGGTAGGGACTCAGGGAATGCCTAATGAATGAATGAATTCCCCCCAGAAGTATGGGCTAGTTAGAAAAAGAGGAAGTAATTCAATCATACATGCTCAATAAAGACAAAAGTTCTCAGAGAATTATTCAGCAGCTCTTTAAGAATAAATGGGCAAGGAATTCTGAGAAGAGGGTGGTAGCAGTGGATGTATAGCTTCCAGAACTCAAATTTCCATAAGGCTGCTAGATATGAGCCAATACCCATGGACTTCTTTTACAAAAATCGGGTGACAAGGCATACTTTCAGACCTGAAAATACAGTGGGTGATGGAAAAATGCCAATAGACCCATAAGATCTTCGTTGTCTCAACATCTGAGCTGGAAGAGCAGAGGAAGTGATAGGATAACTGAAACACTTAAGAAGAGGGAAACCCCAAATAGCCAAACAGGTGTTCATCAAGAAGCACAGAGAAGTACTTTGAGAGAAGCAGCTGGAGTAGATGTTCCAGTAGTTTTCCCACTGGAATGGGGGTATGTAAGAGGTCCACAGTAAGAACTAAAAATCCCGGGACAGTTCAGCCCCTGTGAAGTTTTTAAACTGACAGCCACTTCTCCATTTCAGGACAAGGCCCCACATTGGGAAAAAATGCTGAGAGTGAAATCAAATCTAGCAGGTCAGAGACAATAGGGATGCGGAAAAGGAAGATTCAGATAAAAATGGAAGAGGAAGGGGGAAAAAAACCCAAGAAATATCTGAAATAAAACCTTTATATTTTGTAACACTACATTAAAAACCACAGAGGAATGATATCTGTGAAGTTAAAAATGTTATCTGAAGAAAGCGGCCTTCCTCTAAAAATTAGCAAAAACCAATTTCACATAAAAATAAGCAGTAGAAAACTATGGAGGTCAAGGTCCATGAAAAGTTATTTTAAGAAAAAGAAGACTAAGCCATATGTAAAATGGAAAATGAAAACATGCCAGAAAGACATATTCATAAAACAGATTAAAACTGCAATCTATTATTTCAAAATGAGTAAAAGACTTTAAGAAAATGATGTAAGAGAAGATGAACAAAATAAATCATAATTAGAAAAAAAAAGTAGCAATTAAAAATAAGAGAACAAATTATTTTAGAAGAGACTGAATTATAAGAAGCACAGGACAAGGAAACACAACAAGCGATGCTTCAAGAGAAATAGAAGGTGAAAGGAGAGACGTTTTTAAAATAAAAAATAAATGAAGAAAGAGCTGAAAGTATTCCAAAGAACATGACAAATGTTGAAGATACTAAAGAAGCTCTAATATATGAATAACCAGAGTTCCCTGGGAAGAAAACCAAAACAAGGAAACAGAACAAATTCTAAAAACTGTAATTCAAGAAAAGTTTCCTGAAATTAAATAACATTTGAAACTTCATATTGAAAGAGTGCATTGTGTGCCTCATATTGAAAGAGGATATTAATACATACAGAGCAATAGCAAGAAATATTACTAGATTGGACAGAAAAAGATAAAAATCCCTTAGGCATCCACCTAAAAATAGTCATTAACTTATCAAGCAAAAACATAGATTACCCTCAGACATTTGGGCCACATTTTACAGCAGAATAAATAAAGTAGAATAACACACTTTAAGTGGTAAGTTTAACTTTAATTATATTTACACTAAATGTAAATGGTCTAAGTGGGTTTTTAAAAGTTTGCCCTTTTCAATATCCCTGCAACTCCCACCTCTCCATGTTGCATTCAAACTTTGCCTTACAATAGTAGAGGTGCTTGGATGAGAGTGATTTTCCTGTCCACACCCACTGGCAACAGACCTCTGCTTTTCATCATGACAGCATCCTGGGTGTAGGTGAGTTTTCTGTCCCTTTTCCAGTAGCAGTGCTGCCAATGAGGGCTTGTTTTCTACCCCTTCTCCTGTTGCAGCCATTTGCCTTGAAGCAGGGGGCAGTTTTCTCCTTGTGTCATCGTGGCTGCTGATCAGGTCCCAGGGTATGGATAGGCTATCCCAAGCAGTCCTGCTCCACCTTCAAACTTTTACAGAGCCCACTCATCCTCACTGAGGAAGAGTGGAATCTTACTCTCAGATATCCTTTCCTCTCACTGATCTTTCTCACTAGCATTCAGTGCAGACTAATGGAAAGAGCTGCTGAGTACATATAGGACTCCCCTGTGTCTGAGACTCCTACATTGTCATGCTAGCCCACACCTGACATTTAAGAAGTTACAATTTTAGCTGCTCTTGCCCACTCCTAGGGTTACTATCTCTTCCTCCTTCATTCTGCCAAAGGTAAAACATTTTGTGTCTCATATCTTCTCAGAGGGGTTTGTTCATCTTTGAAATTCAGCTTATCTGGTTGTGTTGAGACCTCATATCCCTACTGGACTAAAAATACAACTTTGTAGGTTATATGGCTTGTTATCGTTGTTGTAATGGTGTGAGTGATGTCCTCCTGTGACTTTATATACCCTAAGTGAAAGTGAACCTTCAGCTTAAAAAAAAAAACTGCTTTTGATAATTATAATTGGTAGGGGCAGTATTAGTATTGTTATTCTGACTATTGCATGTGCAGTTATGTAATGTGGGATAAAGAAAATGAATAATGATGGAATATTTCAATTCTCTCATTCGCTGTGTCCTTGAGGACCAAGGCTTTTGGTATGAAAGAAAGGAGACACATACATGATATGGAAGAAATTAAGTAAAAATCCCGCAACTCTGAGTTTGAATTGGAAACACTATCATGAATTTACAAGCTATTTTTTAATTTTTTTTTATTTTTTAATGTTTATTTATTATTTTTGAGAGACGGAAAGAGACAGAGCACAAACAGGAGAGGGCAGAGAGAGAGAGGGAGACACAGAATCCAAAGGAGGCTCCAGGCTCTGAGCTCTCAGCACAGAGCCAGACTCAGGGCTCAAATCCACGAACTGTGAGATCATGACCTGAGCTGAAGTCAGATGTTTGACTGAGCCACCCAGGCACCCCTACATTATATTTAAATATATAAATCCACCAAAATGTCTAGAAATATGACTAATCTAGTTGCAATAAGCATCTGTAGTGCCCAGATTGTGATCTTCAAATATAATTTTCTATTATAAGAAACCGCAGTTTCTTGGAGAAATAGCTAATTCCAAGTTTGAGGTAGGACGTACGCAAGATGAACCTAGGACATTTTGTCCTACCGAAGAGAAAAGATGCTGTCAAAGACTAATCAGGTCATGTCAAAAGGATTCAGCTGCCAATGTTAAAAAATTTCTAGTGGCCAAAAATGGGACAACTTAAGTTTGAATAAAAATAAGAAATGTAATGTATTTACACCTGTTAAATATATTAAAATTCATGAGTCATAATGATACATTTTCTACGCTTTTTAAAAGTTTATTTATTTATTTTGAGGGGGAGGACTGAGCAGGGAAGGGGCAGAGAGAGAGAGAGAGAGGGAGAGAGAGAATCCCAAGCAGGCTCTGCACTGTCAGGTCAGAGCCCAGACGCCGGGCTGGAACCCACAAACCGTGACATCATGGCCTGAACTAAAATTAAGAGTCAGATACTTAACCAACTGAGCCACCCAGTTGCCCCAAATGACATATTTTCTAAAAAATCAAATTAGGCACTTCTGAGGATCATAAAGAACCAATTTATTGTGTTGAAAACAGGTAAAGAAAAAGAATCAAGCATTTGTCCTAGCTTTTAGATATAAACTATACAACCACATAACCAAATAATAGATGAGGGATGTGTCCCTTTATAAATTATTCCAACTATAAAGTAAAATAAAATGTTAAGTTAACATGTCACCAATTCTCAATCTCCAACAAATTAATAGGTCTAGGCAATGAGCCTCAATGGCTGTTGACATAATAGAAAGAGAGACAACCAGACATATGCTATCTAATGAAATAACATGCCACTTCCTGCAGTCTTGCCAAAATGACTGAGTCAAAGTTTTATTGGTCTCTGGATCCAGCTTCTGATTTGAAGATTACAGAGAGGACAGAGAAACATGTTGAACAGCACCATAAGTACCCAATCAGCAAAATCCAGACAAGTAGGAAATTCCACAGGTCAAACCACCAAAGATCTTTAACAGATAAATTATATGCAAAAGCAAGGGATGGAAGGAAAACCAGCAGATCAAAAGAAAACTTTAAACTTATCAAATTTTTAAGAGTGAGTAAGAATAAACTGCAGTGCTGAGAATGTACCCGTGGGTAACAAAATCATAAAGAAACAGGGAAGTGATTACTCTAAAAGTCAAGATAGTGGTTGTTTTTGGAGGGGAAGGGAACACATGTGAAGGGCTTCTGGAATATCTGGAAAATTTCTATTTTTTGGTCTAAGTGAGTTTTAGCCTTTTAATCCATTAAGCTATATGTTTGTCTTTAAGCTGTAGACTTCTGGGATTTGCAGATTTTGTAATGTGGTACGTGTTTCTCATCTGCGAGTTATTTCTCCAGGGGAAAAGGCAATAATTTCCTAAAATCCATACGAATGTGAAGAAAAGTAGTATGTCACTGGTTGTTGTTGTTGTTTATAGTGCAAAATAAAAAGAGTAAAAAGAAAAAAAATGATTTATTGTATCTGTGTTTTATTTTACAATAAGAGCTTTCTCTAAACCTGTTCCACTTCAGAACAGCCTCTTGATATCATTCCCCAACCAGGAAATTGCACATGTCTATGTGTAAAAATGAAATACACTATACATTTTTTCAAGAGAATAAATAGGCAGGAAGTATATTCTTAATATATTTTAGATTGAGTTATATTTCCTAAGTGCCTTTATTAAAATCCATTTCACAGAATCCTTTCCTTCCTTAAAAAATCCTTTCATTAGATTCTGTGTGCCTTTTTTCTAGACTTGCCAAGCTAAATAGCTGGAAAGAATTTCCTTTTCAAAGGCCAAGGAACATGCAATCCTCTATATAATAATAATAATAAAGATGTATTAAGGTTTCCATCCCCCATCCCTTCCTTCCACTTTAGAGGGGAAAAATGTATGTGTATAAATATGCACATGCACATATGTATAAAAGCACAGTGAATGCTGTAATATCGATGTAGCAGTGGCACTCAAAAGGGAAGCCTTCCTCATGAAAAAGATAAATATCTTCTGAACAAGAGTTAGAAGGTGAAACAGTTTTATCCAAAGTGTAAATACAGGAAAGAATTTTATTTGCCATCTGAGTCGTAATTTCAAAGCCAATATGTGAGCCCAATATGGGAATTTTAGCAACAACTGAACTTTCTGACTTCTGAAAGGAGATTCCAGGCCTTCCCAAGTCTTTTGAAGTTCCATTTTGCTTTGTCTTCAAATGTCTTGACATAATCAGCCCATTGATGCCTTGTGCTGTCTTGTGAACGCAAGCATTCGCTCACAAGTCCATGTCAGGGCTGGAGACAAGGAGGGGTTCAGACCCCGTTGACACCAGGGCGGCCGGTCAGGAAGTTCTCAGATGTGCAGCGATGTGAACTTTTAGCTGAACCGTTGCCCAGTGGGGCGCCTGTCTTTTCAATTCCCATCGCTTCAGGTCTTCAAAGGCTGAGGGGCATCTGTACCCAGTGACCTGCGTGGCTGGCCTGACACATCTCTTTCCCATGGGGGGTGGGGGAAACGGGGCCAGACCGAAATGGCTTACCTTCATTTCTCAAAGTGAGCCAGAGCATGTGTGAGACTCCCCAAGAGCGGCAAGGTTACCCCCCAGTGCCATCGGTCACCGAGTTCCATTGGCCACCGAAGGAGCATCTCCTTGACCAGCTTGGAGAGGCTTGGTTCCCACACTTTGGGTTATCACTGATTAGGATAGTAATGCTGACATACACTTACAGGAGTGTGAACATTGTCCTTGTGTAATCATGACAATAACCACCAGGCCGGATAATATTTTATCTCCAATTTCCACATGAGGGCACAAAGTAAATTCACTCAAGATCACCCACATATTTAGTGGCGGAGCTGGGACTGAGCTCAGGCAGCTCTGCCTCTGGACTCCGTTTCCCTCACCACTGCTCTACAGAGCCTGTGGCCAGGGGATAAACACAACCATAGACATAACTACATAGACTACTGCTGATAACAGCTGCCATTTGTTGAACTCCTCCATGTATTAGCCACAGTATTGAGTTTTACAAACACTTTATTTAGTGATAGATGATAGATAGATAGATAGCTACAGATATATCTATCTATATACAGCTATAGATACAGATACAGATAGATATACATCACATGTATAGGTACAGACATAGATATACCAAGGCCTAACAATTAAGAGCTAGCCTCCAGCCAGACTGTCTAAATTTAATTCCAGCCCAAAGTTTACCCGCTCTGTGACCTTGAGCAAGTGACTTAGCACCTTTGTGCCTCAGTCTGTTCATCTAAAAAAAACCCCTTTATAGAGATACTGCAAGAATTAAATGATATATAATATATAAATACATTTCCTGACACAGAGGTTAGATACTATTATTATTAATATATGTAATATATAATATCACATATTCTTAATTATAATTATAATATTAATTATACCTTACAAGATTAATATTAATAATAGATAATATTATTATTACTATTATATATACATAGATGATCTGTTTTCTCAATTCAGAAAGCTTGGTAAAGAGACTGGCATTCTTCGAAATTCATCAGGGTCAAAGTTTACAAAAAAATATTATGCTGAGCTGACTCATTTTCCCCAAGGAGATCAATATTTCAAATACAAACCACCAAAGTAGATTGATGAGGCTACTGTTGAAAATAAGCCTTAGGATTGTAGACCACCCACATTGCACACAAGCTCTGTTCTGAGTAAGACAGGCTCCCAACACTCCACAAAGGAGACCATGTTCGGCTCTCATTGCCATAGCACGTGCTGTCCATCTGAGGACGCATGAAGGCCATGTGACCCTCTGACCACATTTCCCACTTTGCTGAACTTTCATCACCTGGACTCTAGTACTTCTTTTTTTTAATTAATTTTATGTTTTTCTTAATTTACATCCAAATTAGTTAGCATCTAGTACAACAATGATTTCAGGAGTAGATTCTTAATGCCCCTTACCCGTTTAGCCCATCCCCCCCCCCCCAACCACCTCCAGGAACCCTCTCTTTGTTCTCCTGGACTCCAGTACTTCTAAGATCAAGTCTATTTCTGTCCTCATGAGGGGCTCTGCACAAGTATCTAGTATCCAAATCCTATTTGATGTCTAAACAATACTCCTATGCAAAGCAGGTATGACCAAATGACAACACAGGCAGAGAGTACTGAATGGATACTTTGAATTGGGTGCTGTGTTAAATACTGCACAAGCATTACCTTTCCTGAACCTCATGGATTCATATGGTTGTGTTGGATCCCCCTCAGGCCCCGTATCCAAATCTCCTAAATGGGGGAGGTGTCCTCAAGCCCAAATTCACCCACCTCTAGGACTAAGATGTTAATTCTTGCATTCCAAGCTGCCCTCATTCCTTTCTAAACTGTTTTTCATTTCATCTCTGCCTTCACCACCATTCACCCTCTACCTAAGGAAAGTTTCCAGTCACAGAAGTTCCCTCTCTGAGGATTTATTACTGGAAAAATTGCCTATGAGTCCATTTGTCCCCTCTGAGCATGCATAGTACTTAGTACCTGGTTTTGCTATAGCACCATGCTGAACATGAGTTTTCTCCTCCATTAAGCAGTGACTCTTTGAAGGCAGAAACCTGTCTTATTCATCTTTCTGACCCTAGCACTTAACACAGTGCCTGACATATACCAAGAACTCAATAAATATTTGCAGAGAGAACAAACAATTGAATGGATGGTTAGATGCATAGGTGAAGGGATGCTTCAAATGACCTTACTTTCTGCTGTTGAGAAGTCACTGTTAAGTCTCATATTGTTCATCATCAAGAACCCATTCTGTTGCTACAGCACTTAGCACAATGTCTGGTGTGATTTGGTACCCAATAAGTGTTTCTGAATGAAAAAATAAGTACACAAATTGGGCTTAAGACAATAAAAATCCCCTAAGAGATATATTTCAACACTGTTCTTCCAGTTCTGAAATTTGCCACAAATGAAACCAGATTAACAGGATGCTGGGGACCTGAGCTGCACCACATGAGGGCCTTAGCTGGACTGCCATCAGGCCATACTGAGGAAGCTACTGACCTATGACATTTAAAATTATGTCTTCTGTCAGGTTACTGTGGATGACCTTGTTCATTACATCCAGAGTTGAGGTCCTTTTCCCTTTCAATACTAAACAGAGTTCTATCGCTGAAAAACAGGTCAGTTTTTATCGCATACACTTTGTGAAATGTGTAATTGTCTCTATTAATCTTCCCTCCCCTTTTATTGGCCACTAAAATTGAAGCTGAGTTTGTAGCCAGTCATAGCAAGGGAAAGGTCTTTTTGTAACCTACTTTCTCAATGTCAATCTTGGATCCCTATCATTTCCTTGCTATAAATTCCTTCCTTCCTTCCTCTTTTACTTCTACTATTAATTTTATACCTTCTCATTTATTTATGAATCATGGCAGGTCATCAGGGACCATAAGTGAAACCACACTTAAAACGTCTTATTTTACTGTCTAACTACAAACAAAGAAAATTTACATATTCAGTAAATATGTTGTTATCTGGATACACAGTGATTTTTACCTTTCCCTGGTGTATGTAATGTATCCAGGTCTAAAATCTTCTCTGGAAGAGAAGTATACCTCTGGATAGAGGTATAAAATATTAAGTAAAATAAGATATTTTAACAAGTCTGTTGATATCATTCCTTGTGTGCTGGGAGGTTGAATTACTGGGAAGATGATCTTGGCTCTCTTCTGGCTCATGATAGTTACCAAAGATAGTTTGTTGCAGAAGGAAAAGAAAAGGAGGTGACGGATATGCAGGAAGAGATGGGGAATAGTAGGGGGACAAGGAAAGAGGGAGAGGGAGAAAGAAAGCAGGGGACCAGCAGAGGTGGGAGGATAGAAGGAAGGTGTAAGAGATACACTAACAGTTTACCTCATCAACTAAGACTGATTTTTGGATCTCACTTGTCTTTGAGAGGCTGTTTGATGGCCAGAAATAAGAAGGAACATCAGAGGTTGTATCACTGTTTGCACTTACCTCCCTCTGCTAAAGAAGGTGATGGAGTCACCCTATTTAACTTTAATACTAACTGAGGAAAGAAGTCATAATCAAATTTTCGAACCACCACCTCAGACCTCCAGCTCAGAGTCAATCTTCTGACTCCACCATTTCCTGCCCTGAGAAACACAAGCCAAGGCTTTTCTTGTCAGCCTTTCCGTGTGTGGAAAACATGGCCAATTTTTTAAAAAGTAACCTTAACTCGTCACCGTTTCTTTTTACATTTTTATTATATATATTTTTTGAGAATAATAGTAAAAAAATTCGTTGTAAAAATGTGGAGACAAAATTGTATTGAGAGAATATAAAAATGGACTCTAATACCAAGAGATAACTGCCGTAAGTATTTTTGATTATTTCCATCTAGTCTTCTCTATTTTCATATACATGGGGTGGACATATGTAACTGTATGTACATTCAGTCCCATATTATTTTAATAATATGTTCCTGTGTCAAGAAATGTCCTTCAAAATTTGATTGTTTTTGAGGGCCAAAGTTTTTGGCATTACATGTGCGTTATATTACATTTATGGAAATATCTCTATTTTATCATGTTACTGAATCTTTAGTGTGATATTGCTGGTGCCCTGGCCCATTCTTTCTTACCAGACTGCAACTTCCTCCTGGGACTGTAAGTGTTGATGACTGAGTTACAGTGCCCTCTTCTGCAGAGAATTTCCCTACATCCCAGAGGGATGACACCATCTCTCCACTTGAAGGGACAGCCAGCCGTGAATGACCAGCTCCATGGTGGCATGCATGTTCACAATCTCTGCATGGGACGTTACCTATTAGAGTGTAGAACACAAGTTTCTAGATCTTCTCCCTGGAGCTCATCAACTGAGGTGACTCAGCTACACTCCCCATTTCTGCTTCTATTTGTGTGTCTCATTTCACCCACTGCAAACTAACTACCTCTTCCTCTTTTCCGTGTCCTCTACCTTAATCTTAGTACTGGATACCTCTTAGACTCAGCTTAGTTATGATTCCTTATGCTTCCCTGTCTACCTCATGGGTGTATTTATTACATCTGTTTAAGTTCCATTTCCAACCTGATTTTCTCCACGTTTTCTAATTCCAAGTCCCAAGAGTGAGAATGTGATTGGCTAACCTCATTCCTGGGCTTCTGATGAACCTCTGTCCTGGCTACCCTTGGGTGGGGTCAACCATAGCCTAGGCCATGATGCATATGATGTTTAATGTGTTTCTAGATTTCCCTGACATGAAGACATTCTGACATCAGTCTATGGCTTGAAACTGAGCCAGGGCTCCAAGAGGAAAGGCTAAATGGCTTTCAATCTTACACTGAAGCACTTTCTTCTTTGGATGACTTCTTTGTCATGAAAGTCATACTGAAATTGGCAGGTAGAGTCAGAGGGGCTAGGGACTCCTCTCACACCTGAAGGAGTTGCCTCTTCCTGCAAAAGGCCAGTTGGGAGCCGGGCTAACTGAGATCCATAAGCACGCTATGTCACAAACATAGGCATGTGTCCTGTGCAAGCAGAAGTAAGTTATCACAGCTCACATGATAAAATGATCCCAGATAAGGGTTTAGGAATTATGCCCAAATGTCCAAATTATGCTTAGGATATCTCTTTTGGCAGTGGGTATGTGAGAAAGAATTCCAAGGTTAGGGACCAATCCAGGTGTCTTTTACCAGAGATATCACTAACAATCATTGTCATGTACATATATGCACCCAGCCATCCATTCAATCATTCATTAAATATTTGTCGAGCATAAATCACATGCCAGATCCTATTCTAGTTCCTGGAGTTATATTAGTTAACAAGGCAGGCAAAATCTCTGCCCTCATGGAGGCTACCTTCTGATTCAGGAGACAGTTAATAAGCAAACATGCATATAATATGTCAATTTCTGTTAATGACTACACAAAAAATCAAGCAGGATGAGCAGACTAACAGCAATGGGTTGGGTGGTATTTTAGACAGGAAAGCCTCACTGAGAATGTGATATGTGAGCAGGCCCAAATAAAGTGAAGGAAAGATCCACTGGAAAATCTGGGAACACAAGAATGCAGGCAGAAGAACAGATGGTATAAATGCCCCGAAGCAGGAGCATGCCTGGAAAGACAATGGGGAGGAAAGCATACAGGACAGAGTAAAGAACATGCATAAAGGCCCTGAGGCAGGAAAGTACTTGACGTATTCAAAGATCCCAAGGCCAGCTCCTCTGAGTGCACCTCAGAGAATCAAAGGAATAGTGAATGAGGTGTTCATCTAGTAATAGGCCGGAACAGAAGACTTGGTAGGCCTTTTGTAGTCCATGCTATGGGCTTTATTCTTTAGCCTACATGAAATGAGAACTGGTAAGATAGATCAAAAATTATTTTTTGTGTGTGGTCGAGTTTGGGTTAATGATGGCTTGGTGGGGATGGCAGGTTGTGGGGCAGGGATAATGGAAATGGAAAGGAGTATTCAGGGTTAAGGTACATTTTGAAAGTAGAATGGACAGAACACGGTGGTTGATCAGATATGGAAAGAGAGAGAGAGAGAGAGGTGCCAAAGTTGCTCCTTGGGGTCTTTGGATAGCTGGTTGAGTAGAGATGTCATTTACCAAGAAGGGGAACTATTAAGGGGAAATAGATGTGGGAGAGGAGAGGGACCTCAGCCAGGTTTGTAGACTACTACAATAGAGTACTATTATTATTCATATTTGATGACAAGTAAACAGACTCAGGAAAGTTATTTCACTTGCTTGGGATCACATAGCCAATAAACAGGGGAACCTGGTTTCATATACATGTTCATCTGATTGATACCAAAAACTGTGTTGATCCTTCTATATTTCTCACATAGCCTCTTAAGAGGAAAGAAAAGATCAGAGCCTCCCATGGAGGGTAACAGAAACTGGGACACAGGGAGACCAGCCTGAGAGCCACAAGAGCACACCTTGCCTGGGCTGAGAGGTCCACACCAGAATGGAAAGCAAACGCCCAGATTGTGCAGCCATGCCCTCCAATGCCAGGAAACTGGAAGTCAACCACCAGCCACAGTGATTCTGGCCACAATAACTTCTCTAAAAATTTTCCTGGGGACTGAAAACTGTTAACTCAGAGATGTGGTCCCCAAGTACAGTTTCCAGACCAGTAACATCAACATAACCTAGGGACTTGTTAGAAATGCAATTTCCCAGGCATCCCAGACCTTCTGACCAGAGACTCTGGGGGTTGGGACCCAGCAGTCTGTGTTTTAACAAGCGTTCTAGGTGATAGTACTGGACCTCAAAGTTGAGAGTCAGAACTAAAGCATCTGGCTTCATCTGACCTCAGTTTTTGTCTCTGAGCGGTCCTTGCCTGAATGAATGCCGTATAATCCCAACAGCCAGCCAAGTTTGGACAAATGGGGAAGCTACTGCTGAAGCTGGATGAAAGCTCATTTTTTCCCCTGTCTGATCCTCTTACATAAATCCCCATCCAAAAAGGAAATAGCCCTTTTTTTTTTTAAAGGGCCTGTTGTTTTGTGGCAAAAGGAATGCTTTGCTAATTTTAGGAAGATGGCTTCATGGCTTCAGTTATGGACAGGAAGTCTCAAAGGGAGGGGACACTTTGACTTGAATTTTTAAAGATTGCGTTCTTTTATTTATTTATTTTTCTTTAGGGAAAAAAACAACACATTGACAGAAAAGAAAACGCCATTAACAAACCTCAGCTTACTGAAATCCCTGACCGACAAGAGGAGGCATGTGAGGGCCAATTGCTGGGGCCCATCTCCTACAGTTGAATAAGTCTGGAAGACAAAGGCCCTCCAGACTGTGCTCTGAACAGAGAATCTTTGCAGTGTAGATTAGTTCTAGGAGAAAAGACAGTAGCTGGCTGTTTGGTAAGACTAATTCTCAAGAACATCCCTCATCTCAGCCAACTCCTGGACTACAGGTGTACCTTGGGTTGGTCCTCTCAGAGCATCAACCTGGTAACCAAGTGCTCAGGAGTGCATCAGGCTTTACAGGTTACAAGAGGCTTCTGCATTTCTTGTTTACTCTATAGCAAGTAAGTCAGATTATATCACTTCCATTTCACGAGTAAGAAAACAGAGATTGCAGAGGAGAGACGTGAGCCTCTCAGATGAATAAAAATCATGAGCCATAGGAGTTTTAGATATCTTATCTCATTGAATTCTTTTTTTAATATAATTTATTGTAAAGTTAGCTAACATACAGTGTATACAGTGTGCTCTTCATTTTGGGGGTAGATTCTCATGATTCGTCACTTACATACAACACCTAGTGCTTATCCCAACAAGTGCCCTTCTCAACGCCCATCATGCATTTTACCCTCTCCCTCACTATCTTAAAGAGAGAAAAAATCTTATTTTCATTTCATAGGTGAGGAAACCGAAGGCTTAGAATGTAGAAGTGACTTACCTTTAAAGTCACTTTATTAGAAATTTGGGAACGCTTTGTAAACTCAAGGCTTCTTCTGACCCCAGCCTTCTTCTTTGGCTCAGATGAGTACTTTAAAGTAGTCAGTCCATGAACTTTCATGGACCTCGTACTGATCTCTAAAAAACTGAACAGTTCAAAATAATTGCTTAGTTAAAATGTAATTTATCCCAACAGTGGTCCTAGCCACTGACACATAATTAGGTGAGTCCTCACATTAGGAACTTTTGCTCTAGTAAGTATAACACTCAGAAGCTCACTCTGACAGATGTGGGTGTGTGGGGAGGTGGTTGAAGGGTGGGGATAAGGCCACGGAGGAGAAGTGTTCCTCAAGGGTCTGAATCCCCTTCACAGCTTCTGGCCTGTCCTAGCCAGAAGCAAGAAGCAGGAAACAGGCTCGAACCCTACTTGGCTACTCAAAAATCCCAGCCCCAACACCCTGAAGAGTGTAAGAGAGGTGTTCTCTTTCCTTTTGGTACAGAGATGTGACCTGTGGCCATCTCTTGCACTGCACTGTGTGAGTCACCAACGGTCAGCAACCAGAGGCTGCTGGGCCTGGGGAGAGGATTACTGCTCATGAAGCCTGCACCTTGGGGCCATCTTTGCAATCCTGGATTGGTCCACATGTCTGGCAAGCAGGCCTATTCAAGACAGTCTGCCTCACACAGATTTAAACTGCTAGTCCTATGAGGGTGTCTTAATTACTTTGGCTTCCCATCAGCTTTGACCCACGTGAGTCATTTAACATAAATGAGAGCCAATCTATCACCTTCTGCTTAGAAATGTTTGATGACATCCCATTGCCTTTAGGATAAAGTCCAAAAAAGAATGGAAATGAGAAATTGTGAATTATCTATTAGCAAGAAATCTGTCACACAATTGTCATAGATTTTCTCCTTCGTGATTCATTTGTTTAAAACATCCACCTTCCAGATGATGATGATAACGATGATAATGACAATGAAAATGGGGACCACGGGGAATCAATTGAATAAAGCAGCAATGCTCTGGCAGAAATCTAAAAATGGAAAATGAAAGGGCTTTTTCTAGCAAGTTCTGGTGTTTTGGGTTGCAAGGAAAAGATACTCCCCCCCTCTTTGTTTTTAAAGGAAATTAGGTCTCTGTCAATCATATTATGCTATCTCCCACTTCAGAAATGAACATGTGTCACAAGTTGGGCCACTGAGACCAAGGCAGTATTTTGTTCAGACTTCAGGAAAATAAAATTTTTGTTTGTAAGGGAGTTTACTGAGAAAGATGCTCCCTCGTCCCCCGGGGGTGGTCATGTGTGGATTGGAGCAGTCATCTTTGTATTAGCCAGAGGACAACACCAGGCCACAGAGAAGGACAACGTTCAGTGAGTTACAAAGAAATAACACAAGACCACACTGGCTGTGTGATGCAGCTCCTTTGCCCACTTGACGGCGAGGGCCCCACAGGCAGGAGCTGGGCCTGGCACAGCCCCTGTCACGGAGAAGGAGCCTAGCTCAGGAAGTAGAAAATGAGCAAATAACAACTCAACCTGAGATTTCCTCAATGCTTTCAGCTGAATTGCAAGCTTAACCTTATGCAGGTAATATACTTCCCTGCTTGAAATTCAGGGACATAACAAATGAATTTTTGGAGCAGAGACTTAGGTAGCATGTTGGGGAAGAAAGTGGAGTGATAAGATGGGGGCGGGAGGTGGGGGTGCAAAGGGTTCTGGCCTTGCTGCAGTGCTTTGGCCAGAATCACGTGTGTGGGGCTGTCCAAGCCACGGACACTGCGTTCTCCTCTGGGTTTGTGCACGCTGAGCCAGTGAGGCGCTTGTACGGAGTCTGGAAGAAGCGTTAGACCTTTATTAGCTTAAGTACTTTAGCAGAGTCTAGATTGCATCCCAACCTGGAAGTTTTCAGCAGCAAACTTGCAGTGGCTTTCCAAAAGCTTGAGGCCCGCCTTCCCTTCATTCAAAAGGCAGGCTATGCAGTGAAAGCTGAGTACCAGAAAACAACAGTGAGGATTTTGAAACTTGTATTGGATGAGATTTTTCATGCCTTTCTGCTATGCAGACATCCAGCAACACTGTAGAGATAGGTCAAATCCAACCCACAAGCCCTGGCTCTTTCTGAATTGGTGGCTGCCTTATCTTAAAGGAGCTTCAAGGTCTGATTGAAAACAACTCTGAGCTACGTTTAATTTGAGCACTAATTTGCCTTGGACAAGATGCTTGGCCTGTCTGGGCTTCGAGCTTCTCATCTATAAAGTGTGTGGTAGGACTAAACCAACACTGGGTTTCTCTGCACTGAGAAATAGCATTATATGAAATGAAAATCCAAACAACATTTAGAGAAAAAAGAGCATGGGATCTCGGAACTAAATACATGACCACAGTTAACTCACTCTGCAGCTCTGATTCTCATTTTCATTGTCTGTAAAAAAGAAAGAATTTCATTTTCATTGTCTATGTTATGGAGATTTGGGAAGGTTTCAAAGAGATGATGTAGTAACTGACACGGAGCAGTCATTTAATAAAAAAATTAATTCAACAAATATTTATTGAGCAAATACTATGTGCCAAGTACTGTGCTAGCCTCAGGAAATACAGTGGTAAGCAAACTAGGTAACACCCTTACCCTGTATGAGTAGGTGGACATAAACTTAGAAATCACATTTATGAATGTCTAATTGCCGTATGAGCTAAGACCTATAGGGCAAGTAATGGGACTGTGACACAGACATAATACATGCTAATTCTTATCTCAACTGCTCTTTTCATTCTGCAATGCCACCAAAGCCACCATTTACCAGATAGTTCCCTCATAGCCCCGTTTATGGCTCACCAGGCAGTATGCACCACCCCAAACTAGATTTCCCACTGGGTTAACTTTCCAGTATCAGAGGTCTTTGTGAGATTAGTTGATTTCGCTTGTAAGCCACGCATACAGTAATGCAAGACTATTCTTGGGAGTGGGAAGCAAATCCTTGAATTTACATTGCTGACCTCACGTCCTTTCTCTGAGGTCTACATTACTGCTCATTCTGCTGAGGCCAATTTGGCTAATCAACACATCTTCTCACAGTCATCATTACAAAGCTGTCTAACTACAGAGAATGAGGGCTTTCTGCCCGGGCTGACGCCCACCTGGCGCCAGGTAGATGAAGGAGCCCCAGGAGAGCAAGCCAGCTGGTGTAGAACATGTCCAAGAGCCAGAGGGTGGGCGATACCCCACTCCGGGAGCATGGGAGGTTAACTTCGGTAGGCAGGTAATGTTTGGCCTCTGAGAGAAACTTAGACATGTCACCTCAACACCCATGCCAGTATTTTCTCATGCACAAATGGGACCAATCACAGCCTGACCTGTGCACTGTGCAGTTTCCATTCACACATGTGAGATGTATGTCCTGTCACTTCTTCCAAACCCATCACTCCGTGTACACATCCATAATCACAGTCCTAATTCAAATATCATCACCTTATGTCTGGATTACTGCAGTAACTTGCTGGCCAATCTCTCTTCTCTCACTCTTGTTCCAAATCCAGTTATGTATGATATTGCTTCTAAGTATAAAATATAAGTGATGGCCTATCGCTTTCTGCTTAGAAATGTTTGATGACAATCCACTGCTTTCAGAATAAAGTCTAAAACCTCCGGCATGGCATTTGTGGAATTTACTATGAGTTGCCCATCCACAAACCAGCTCTCTTCTGTACCAGCAAGATCCAGTTTAAGGTCTGGTTGCAATGCCCCCCAAACTAGGTGACAGACCACAATTGCTCTAAGTCACCTACAGTGATCTCATTCTTCTTTGGACTAAGGGTGGGCATATGACCCTGTCTTGTCTATGAGTTATAAGGGAAAGTTCACTTGGGCTTTAGGGAAAGACTATTTTCTTCCTGATAAGAGGGAAGTATGTGAAAAGATGGCCTGTTTTCTGTGTGATGTTTGAGACTGTGGCAGCCATCTTGTGACTGACAGGGTAGGCAGTAAGATCACTAACATCCCAGTTTGCCTGAGACTTTCCTTCTTTTAGCACTAGAAGTCATAAATCAGGAAACCCCTCACTGCCGGGATAACTAGGACAGTTGGTCACCCTAGGAAATGTCACTGATATTCTGAGCAAGACACACACAAAAATACCCAAAATGATGTGAACACGGAGCTGCTGAACCAAATCTGAGGTTGCCTTGCTCACGTCGTCTTCTGCAAGTTGCTCAAAAGCCCTCATCATATGTTTTCTAACTTGTAGCTGAAACTTACAGCTTGAATCCATTCAACGTCTTTCATCATATGGCCCAGCCTGTTTTCCAAATGCAATCTCCCACCATCCTTCCCACCCCCATACACACCCAGTGTCAATTACTCACTATTCTGTGAGTCTGCCATGAATCTGCACACCTCTGTGCCTTTGGTAATGCCATTTGCTTTGCCCAAAATTCCTTCTCTTCTTCCATCACTGAAAATTTCCTAAACTTCCTCCAAGGTCCAGCTTACCAAGTTCCATCCTTTTTGATGCCTTCCCCCACTCCACCCGCCTTGCTCCTTCCTCTAAACTCCCATGGTTTTGGCAAGCAGAGAAACTCTTGGTTTATGTCTCTCGTCATGCACTTTGAGTATTTCAAGAGCAGTGATTATATCTTACTCATCTAGTATCTATAATCTTAGTACTGCCACCCATTCCATGCTTGCTCATGGAATGAATAATAGTATTTTATTGGATAAATAATTATATGGGACGAATACATTTGTTTTAAAGAAACAGAGTCTCATGGAAACTGCAAGGTGTTACCCTTCTTTATCCAGTGGTCTCTGCCCAGGGAACCTTCCCTGGAGAACTATTCATATTGAGATTCTCCTTCCTTTGAATTCATTCAATGTCCATATTGTTATTGAGCCCAAACAAGATGCCATGAACTTCTCAAAATATTGCTGGTAATTATAGATAACTGGTTCCTGTATGACTCTTACCTCTGTAATAAAAGAGTAAGAAAAGTGACTTCCATCTATTATAAAGGGCACTTGATTCCAGGTCCATGCCCTGAATGAAGTTTGGGGGCCATAAACGTTGCCTGAGGACATGCAACAAATGCTGTTATTCCACTATTACACCAAGAATGCCTGTGAGTGCAAGTAATAGAAAATCTACTAAGAGTGAGTATGGCAGAGGGAGCTAACTATCATTAAAGCTTTAGGTTCCCCTTCCATAACACAGAGTTGGGAAGCAGCTTTGTAGGCAGAGACTTCATTTCTCAGTTGTCCTGCATTGAGGTGGAGCCATATTTCTACTGACAAGTCATTGGAATATGAACTGAAATGAGGTATATCATTTGCCAGCCAAGGAGGTTAAGAAAGCTTTACCCACATCTCATCTCCTTCAGCAGTGATATTGGAGGTCACAACCTCAAGATGGAAGCATCCTGAGCTAGAAGGGGCCTGATTCCCTGAATCACCAAATGAAGAACAATCTCCTGGAACAGCACCCACTTAAGAAAAGCCCAGTTGGGTTTTGTTTGAGCAAGATATCAACAATTATTGTGTTAAGACACTGAGATTTGGGGTGTTGCTTTTATAGCAGTTAGTCTAGCCTGATAAATATAGTAGCCTAAACAATTGGGCTATCGTTTTCTTACACAATGAAATCCACCTAAAGATGGATAGATTTTAAAGAAGACTTTAAAGTGTCAAACAATTCTTATGCTTTTACTCTACATCCTTAGTCTTTTGCTTTTCATCTTGTGGCTGCTGCCTCATGGTCACAAGATGGTTACTGCTACTCCAGGATTTAGATCATCACATCAGCAAGGAAAAAGTCAAAAGGCTAGAATTTATGGTTCCAGTTCAAGCTGAAACTTCTAGCTGACTTTCCTTTCTATGTCATTTGCCAGAACCAGGTTGTATTGTCACCCATAACTGTAATAGTGGCAATCTAAGGACTCTTCCCCTTTTGCCACTTCTCTAGATGAAGACAGCAGGGAAGATAGTGGTTGGGAAGGGGTGTTAGAAAGGCCAGCCAACCAAGAGCATGTACCACAGCCTTTATTCTAATTTCCAACCATTTATTTATAAAACTTTTCTGTGTAAGAATTTCTGTTAACAAGATAAGCTTTATTGCCAACCTGATAGCGGTGGTGGTTTTAGGTTACTAAATCAATTCAGAATACAGATGGGTTCATTGCATTCATGTTTTGTGAGGACAGATTCATCCAGGGCATGTGAGAGGCATCAGGAAATACCACCTTGTGAGTCAAGGCAGAACTACAGGGAGTCCTCAGGTTCCTTAAAGTCCAGCGTAGTAATGTCATCACCCACTCTCACCATACACCTAATTGTCTTTGTCTTTTTCTTTCTTCATAGAGTGGTTCCATATTGCAGTGCAATTCAAATGGGCTCTGAACCAGGAGACCCAAAAACAATGTAGACAAGTCATTTCTCCTCTCTGGACCTCAGTGTGTTTATCTATAAATTCAGAAGTTGAGTTGTCAAAATCTCTAAGTTTTCTTCCATCTCAAGCCTGTGATCCTAAGATTCCTTGGAAAGATGCTCAGTCCTTCAAGGCTAGGTTCAAAGGCTGCCTCCCCGATGAAGCATTCCTTGATTACCAGCAGCCAAATTATAACTCCTTCTTCTATGTTCCCTCAATGCAATTACATATTATTTTACAATAAGTAGTTATTCATATGTCTGGCCTCCTAGCAAATTGTATACTCTTTGAGAAGGGACTCCTGTCTCTAATTTTCAGCAGGGCCTGGCACAGTGATTTCCAAATAGTAATTGCTGAATAAAAGACAATTGAATTAATTGATTAATTAACTCATCAATAAATTACAAAATATAGAAAATAACATAGTAAAATGCACTGATTCTCCAATGTTTCTGTAACCAATGGACCATTTTTCTTCAAACTAATTCTTAAACAAAAGCTCCAGAGAAGAGGAGGTGGATGGAGTTTTTTGCTGGTTGAAGTGTGGAAGATAGTATAGGAACCCAACTGGACCAGCCTGCACTCTCCCAGAGACCCTTGGGACACCTCTCCAGAGAGCACACAGAGGGCTCCATGAAACATAGTCTAGAAATCTCGCACCAGGAGGCAGAGATCTGAGGAATCAGGAAATATGGGCCTCAGTCTGAGTTTGGCTTCAGTTTAATCATCAAATTATTGCTCTTGGCCTCAGTCTCCTTACCTGAGGCAAGGAAGGGCAAGAAGGTGACACCCATGTGTCCCTTTCCCTCTTGCCTTTTCCTGGTCTTCTTTCTCTAGAATCTTTCCCAACACATCACTCCCATGTGAGTTGGTCCTTCACATGAAACTGATTTGCTACCTTTGGGCTAATGAGATGATGCACAATTCTCTTTCGGCCCAAACATCCTGGATTTCTCATTAAAAAGAAATCAGTCTCTCAACTTATGTTGCTGCTCTGTTATCAATGACATTGTTAAGCAAATTAAACCCTGAAGGTATATGTCTATAGACTCCCTTCCCTCCAAAGAATATATTGAGAATGGGTAATTTAAGGCTAACAAAATATCTGAATCATATGGTTTGAATCTGGTCCTTAGCAAGGGACCTCTTTCATAAACAGGAGAGCTATGCATTGAAAATATGTATGTGAGCAGATGAGTGCCTTTCTTCTAACAGTCTACTTTGAAGGGTCCTAGGATCCTGAGGACATGGTGACAGAACTGAAAGTTTTGATAATGAAGGAAGTAAAACGTTGGTGAGGAAAATACCGGAGAAGATATACAGATGTCCTAGAATCTCAGAAGGCCCATCTTACAGAGCAGAGAATAGACTGTTTCCATTTGGTCGTCAAGAGTAGAACCAAGGCTGAGGTGGTGGACCCAGGGTAGCTGAGACTGCAGATTGGTGGTCTGTGGTCCACACTCACCTCCCAGAGAACGTTTTGTTTGGCTAATACAGTCTTTGTAAAATATTTGAAATAAAGCTAACTTCGGAACCTTGTAATTTTGTGTAAAAATGAAGAGTTCTATTGTCTCTTAAAACTAAAGGGACTTGGGGCACCTAGCTAGCTCAGTTGGTTAAGAGTCTGACTTTTGATTTCGTGAGTTCAAGCCCCACATCAGGCTCTATGCTAACAGTGAGAAGCCTGCTTGGAAATCTCTCTCTCTCCTTCTCTCTCTGCACCTCCCCAGCTCATGCTCTCTAAATAAATAAATAAATAAATAAATATTGAAAGGATCTGAAAATACCATCCTTTGGTAGAGTATCTGGGACTGCCACCCTAGGGTCTGCATTTGGGGTGAAAGAGAGGCGCTCTGTAAAGGATGATGGCTACCTGTTATTCCTCTTTCTGAGGAGTCAGAGGTTATTAATTTTTTTTTAATAATTCCATTTCAATTTCTAATCTTGGTATTTAACAATTTAAGTACAGCCTCCTTTCAAGGGTGACACTGGATACTCCACAGAGTTAAGCTACCCCAGCCCCAAGCAAAGCCCTGGATCTGGGAAGTCTGGGCCCACATTCCTACAGGGCAGTCATCTATAAGCGTGGAGTAGCAGCCATCTGCTTTGGGAGGGCATCTCTTCTCCAGGTAACCACCACCTTCCATGACTCTTTCTCTTAGAGGCCCATATCATCTATCTTACCTGCGTTTATCCCTGTTCCTTCAGCTCCAAGGAAACCGATTTGGGCTTCATATAAGGAGAAAGGAATCATTAAATATCTGAAGTTTTGAAAAGTGGAATCGCTTTAAAAATGGAAGAGTGAGTTTCCCCATCATCAGAGGCATTCAAGAGAAGCAGAACCACCACCTGTAAAAGGGAAACAGACGTGGACTGCACATTGGTTTGGAAGATACTCTGTGAGGCCCCCTTCATCCTCAAAGACACAGTTCTGTGAACAGCTGGTAGCTGGAGTAGAGCAGGACTTGCTCAAGGAGCAGCATGCTGAGGAAGGCTCAAGAGCTAAGAGAAAACAACTGGCACATCATTTCAAGGTTGGATCCAAAGCCATCTGGCAACTTTATCCAAAGCAGGAAGAAACATTTTAGTGCACACTTGACTTGAAAAATAATCAACATTTACTCTGGGAAAAATAACGCGTTCCATTTGCTCAGTGCCCTGTGGTCTGCGATGCGTGCTCACGTGCATTATCTCGGTTCATCTCATGACTCTGTGATGGGAAAGCAGCATGGGCATTGTTAATCTAATCACACAGATGAGGAAACTGAGGTCCAGGGAAACTAAGTCTCATACTCAACAAGTAAGCAGCAGTCAGGACCTGCAGGTAGGTGTGGGTATCCCTTGGCTTTTACTCTCCCAATCTCGTCTTATGGCGTCAAATCTCACGCATGGAACCAAAGAAAAACCTCAAAGGGTCTTCAGCCACAGCCCCCATTCCTCATGAGCTGCTGTTGGTGGGGGAGATCTCACTGCTAATCTGAAGTGCCAGCAGTCAGTGCCACGGTCCAGTGGTCTTTCCGTCGGCCTCACTTAGCTCTTTCTTCAACAAAAGCCCAATTCTTCTGCTGTGGAGAGAACAGACAGGTGGTCACCATCTTCCCCAGAACAACCCCTTGTGGACCTGAGGCCTGTTATTAAGCTGACTCTCCATCTTTTTGATCTCCAGACAAAATAATTGACTTAACCTTTCCCCCAAATGACAAATACCCTCTTGAGTATCAAACACACTTTCCGTATAAATGGAGAATTCCAGAGTGCCCACTTAACAAACCGCTCTTCTTTAAAAGCTCTCCTTTCTAAAAGCGGTAGGGCTTTTAGCAAGGGAGCTCTTCAAGTAGCCCATTAGTGTTCTCAAAGGATCAGCAAGAAATACGACTAGACCTTTGACCCCAGCTCTGAGCGGGTGCTTTGAAGAAGAGAGAAGAGAATGGCCAGGCCCTGAAATCAGGTCAGTTTGTTCCTCTCGACCCTCCACCCTGGGTGTGGGCCCCACCTGCTCCCTTCGAAACAGCAGAGTTAAGAGCTCAGGGCTCTCCTGGGCCCTGAGGTCATCCTTCTTCACGTCCCTGAAGTCCACTGTGCGCCATACCTCGAGGGATTTACATTTGCTTGACTATGATTCTTGGACCACACCGCGTTGCTTCTTTTTCTCCACAGAAAGGACTTGCGAAGAGTTGAAACTCTTGTGACCCACGCTGTTTTCTCCTTCCGGCTTAGAACAGTTGAACAACAACCTTCCTGAAGTTTCATGTCCTTCAACATGAAAGAGAATAAACATGACTCCATATTTGAGGGTTATTGTGAGGTTTACCTGAAATGAAGTATCTGAAAGGCCTTTACCAACTATGCCATGTTTTGTGAACATACAGAAATGTTAACATTGCCTTGTTTGCCACTCTTACGAGGTTCTTCTAGCTGGCAGGTCGCCATGGAGATGACAGAGGCAATATCTCAGTGAAACGTGGCCCAAACTAGGCCAAGGGTGACGAGGGCAGGCCGAGGGGCCCAGCCCGGGAGCTTCCTGTGTAGCTCTCTTTGTCCATATGCACCTGCCATCTCAGACATCCGACATCAGTGCAAATGAGCCTCTCATAGGAATTGCTTTTGCCGCTGCACCTGCCTGCCCCTATTTTCTTGCTGTGATGAGAGCCCACAGCTCTTGATGGCCACTCGTGGTCAAAAGCCACAGAAGAAAGCCTCTCCTTGGGGCCCATTTGTTTCTACACCAAGATGCCCCAGTGGCTGTTTATCTGTAAATGGGGCATTTTGAGGTGCCCCCTCACACACACCAGCTTGCTCATCCATCTCAGAGCTCATGCCCTTCTCCAAGTTCCCTGGAGTCTGATGTCTGAACCACAGATTGCTTTCTTGTTTTATTTCTTTAACTGATTGGCCTGGAACTGGGTGTTGCCCTTTGTGAAATACTCAGGGAGGATCTTACATCAATCTCTGTTGGACAATTTGTAGTTAAAAAAAAAAAAAAAACTCACCATTTTTTTTATTGATAAGCCAAACCAGATGTAAATTGACATTTCTTTGTAAATAGAAGTAAAGAGATAAAATCTGTTCTTGACTGGAGTAGACTCATTGCATCGTCAACCCAATTCTATTCTTCCTTCATATGACTTTGGAGTTCTTCCCAAAATTTAAGAAACAAAACAGATGAACACAAGGGAAGGCGGGGTCGGGGCGGGGCGGGGGTGGGGGGGGAGGAAGAGAACAGAGAGAAACAAACCACAAAGGACTTAACAATAGAGCACAAACTGAGGGTTGATGGATGTAGGTGGGTGGGGGGATGGGCTAGATGGGTGATGGGTATTAAGGAGGGCACTTCTTGTGATGACCACTGGGTGTTGTATGTAAGTGATGAATCCCTGAATTTCACTCCTGCAACCAATATTGCACTGTATGTTAACAGAATTAAACTGTTTAAAAAGCAGGGTAAATTTCCCTATCCATGCAACTTGCTTTGGTTAGAAGATTAAGAGAGAAGTGAGGGTGTGCCTAGCTCTCACGGGGCCTTGTGTTTAAAGTTGCCCTCTTGAGAGATGCCTGCGTGGCTCAGTCAGTTGAGCATCCGACTCCGACTCAGGTCATGATTTCATGGTTTGTGGGTTCAAGCCCTGCATCAGACTCTGTGCTGAGAGCTCAAAACCTGGAGGCTGCTTTGGATTCTGTGTTCCCTCTCTCTCACCCCTCCTCTGTTCATGCTCTGTCTCTCTCTCTCTCAAAAACAAACATTAAACAAATTTTTTTAAAAATTAAAAACAAAGTTGCCCTCTTGAGCTTCTACCATTGCCAGGTGAAGAACCTGCCTGAGCTAACTGGTGGGTCCCCAGAAGGGGTTCAGAGACCTGTGAGGCTGAGCCTCCCCAGCTTACAGCCCCAAATAAACTCTGTTCCACCTGGCCTGTCTACCTGCAGACACACACAAGAGCTCAGTTAACATCCTCTGCCCCCAGATGATCCGCAGACACGGAGCCATAATAAGAAATGACTGTTGTTTTAAGCCACTGGGTTTTAGGCTGATTTGTCATATAGCAATTGCTCATTTAAACATTGCCAATGAAAAATCCCTGGAGAATTCAAGATTCATCTCTCCCTAAAATAAACTTAATGTTAAAAATATTTAGAAAATACATTAAAATTTTCCTTTGCTACAGAAAGTTAATTCATCACAGAACACTTAGAAAACATAAGAAAGACAGAGAAAAGAAAGAAAAATCAAACATCCTTTAATTCTGAGAAAATCAACATCTGTTAACATTTTAGTGTTTATGGTCTTTTAAAAGCCAGTGGTTTTTGTGACTAAGTTACTAAGTTTAAAAATAATAGCAATAAATCACAAAGGAAAATTTGAATAGATTTGAATGAACAAAAATATAATATGCTTGCATATTTATTTATTTATTTATTTATTAAAAGTTTATTTATGTTTGGAGAGAGAGAGCACAAGCAGGGGAGGGGCAAAGAGAGAAGGAGAGAGAGAAACCCAAGCAGGCTCCGCGCTGTCAGCACAAAGCCTGATGCAGGGCTCGATCTCGTGAACCATGAGATCATGGCAAGAGTCAGATGCTTAACTGACTGAGCCACCCAGGCACCCTTATGCTTGCATATTCAAAGAAAATACTAGAAAACCAAGAGCAGGAGAAATGAAAGCAAATGTTTGGGAGACATGTGACAAAAGTGTCATTACCTTTGCAGCATGAAGAGTTCATAGACACTGATAAGAAGAATGTGAGATCCTAAAAGCTAGGTGGCCAAAGGCACCATATTAACACTGACAAAAAGGGACATGTAGGGGCACCTGGGTGGTTTACTCAGTTAAGCATCTGACTCTTGATCACAGATCAGGTCTTGATCTCAGGGTCATGAGTTCAAGCCCTGTTCATGCCTCCCATTGGACATGAAGCCTACTTTAAATAAAAGAGAGAGGGGCGCCTGGGTGTCTTAGTCAATCAAACATCAGACTTTCAGCTCAGGTCATGATCTTATGGTTCATGAGTTCAAGCCCCACGTCGGGCTCTATGCATACAGCTCAGAGCCTGGAGCCTGCTTCGGATTCTGTGTCTCCTTCTCTCGCTAACCCTCCCCCTACTGGTGCTCTGTCTCTGCCTCTCAAAAATAAATAAAAATTTTTAAAAAATTAAAGAAGATACAGAGAGAGATGTATGACTAGTAAACATAATGTGAGGAAATGCCCAACATTATAATCAACGAAATGCAAATTAAAATGTTACTTTTGACAGGACATTAGAAAATCAATTTTAAGTCACACTTAGGGTGAGTAGTAGGGTATGATAAATACATACATTACTGGTGAAATGGTAAGTATATGAATGCTTAGGAAAATAAGTATAGTTTATAAGCCTTAAAATATGCATGCTTTTTGAAAAAAAAATTTTAATGCTTATTTATTTTCGAGAAAGAGAGAGAGAGAGAGAGAGAGAGAGAGAGAGAGCACCAGTGGGAGAGGGGCAGAGAGAGAAGGGGACACAGAATCTGAATCAGGCTCCAGGCTCTGAATTGTCAGCACAGAGCCTGATGCTGGGCTCGAACCCATGAACAGTGAGATCATGGCCTGAGCCAAAGTTGGATGCTTAACCGACTAGGCACCCCCAAATATACATGCTTTTGACTTAATCATCTCACTTGTGGAAATCTATCCTAAAGGTATAATCCAAAATACAGTCCAAGCTCTCTGTGATTGGCCAACAGTAAGGCAATCTATAAATAAATCATGATATGCACAAATGATAGAATACTATGCAGCCACTGGAATATGAAGCTTAAGACATTTTAATAATGGAGTAAAAATGGTCACATTCAGTATTCAGTGAAAAATCAAACCACTAAATTATACACACAGTGTAATTACAATTGTGTGCAATAAAAATCTTGAAAAAAAACACATCAAAATGCACATAGTAGTTTGTTTTGTTTTGGACAATCCAACAATAACTGCCTTCTCATTTGTTTCTTTTTGTTCCGTCCAATGTAAACATTTTATCAACTGAGTGTGGTCCCCCCACTGGCCCTTTGAGCACGTGCTTGAGAAGTGTGGTTCTTGGTGGCGTGGTCAGTAGATGTCAGGGAGGGGTTACCAGATGCCTCCCTGGACACTTCTTGCTCCACGACAGACGTGTTACCTGGCAATTAAATTATTTTCCTAAAAATATATCGCCCACTTTGATCCTGGATTTGGTCTTCAGCTGTTTGGTGCCTGCCACAGTCAGTGTCTTCCAGCATCCAGCAGAAGATGGGGATTCTTGCCACAATGACTTATTGGGGGAGAGCTCTGGGGAGGAGGGGAGGAGGGAAGAAGCAGGATAGGGCAGGGGAGGGAAGTTAAGCAATGGTTAGGTCCTGACCGGAGATGCGCTTCAGGCTCCCTGGGAGCCCTGGGGCATGACGTCCAACTCCAACTCCCTGTGCCCTGCAGCCCTTAGGTTCCTGCTCTCCTCCCTGCCCCACCCTCGTCAGTGCTGGTGTGTGTTGTTGAGCGAGGCCCACTGTCTGAAGGAGGAGGCAGCCTCACTTCCAGCAGGGGAGGAGTAGGGGTGGGAGTCTGGGAGGGTTGCCAACCTCCACTGATTGCACAGCATCTCTCCCTGACCTCCGCTTTTGGCTCTCACTGTTGACCTTGGCCTTTTGGACCTGGACCACATTCAGGGCTGAACTTTATTTGTTTCTTGGTTCCCCATCATCTTCTGTTATGTCTCTCTTACCAAAAGTTTGACAATGACAGTCTTATGAGAAGCCAGGCATGGACAAAACTGGGACTACATAATTTAGCACATCCAGTGCATTGGAAGGTGAGGACTTTGTTCACCACAGAAAGCCCCCGACCCGAAAGCTGAGTAAGAGTGGGAAAGGATCCCCAGCCCAGTTCGACTGTCCTCACACTTGAGCTTAGGGCGTCGATCGTCTCAAGGCTATCATTCCAGAGCCCAGGACCTCTCACCAGGAACCTGATGGCAGCTACGTTGAGAGAGAATGGGGAAACGTTACTTTCAAAAGCATGCCAGGAGCAGAAAAAAGCTGGTGACCCAGATCTATGAAACCCGCTGGTGACCTTCCCAGCCATCTGTTATCCCTTCCAGGAGCCACCATCTAACGATCTGTAAATATTTACTGAGGACCAAAAGGAACAGGAGAAGAGAGAAAGGTGAAGTCATCATGTACACAGAGTGTTCTACAGACAGTAAGAGACGGAGCTATCTGGGGAGCTGAGGATTCAGTCAACAGGAGATACTGTTGTTGGCCTCTCCTTAAAGCCTGGAACTTATCCTGCAGTTAGCTAGAAACTTGCAATGATTCTGCAGACAAGACCACGTGGCACGAAGCATTACAAGTCATAGTAGAAGTATGTTCCGGGAATGTGTTTTTAAAATCAGAACATTTCGAATGTATGCTTCAGCCTTTCAACTTCACATGCCCCTTTTTCTATTCCCAACTACTGCAACGTAGCTCCTTTTACGTGGTATTAGGTGATCTCGTTAGGAAAACATGTCCCTAGTTAGATGGAAAGCTGCAAGAACTGTCTTACTTACCTTTGGATTCCAAATGACTGGTAATACATGTTGGTGAATGAACAAAAGGATGGATGAAATGCAACATTATTTTCCTTCTGTAACATGCCTGCTGCAAATCCTTCAATGTCTGACTTTACATCTTGCCCCATAGACCGTGATGCCCACTCCTGCTGTTCTCTCTTTCCACGTCTGTGTTCCAACGTGCTGAATCCACTTGAGGTCTTTGGTCTTGATTTCTACAAGTCTAGCTACTGCTTGTCATATCAGGTGAGCCTATGATTGAGAGTCTTTGCTGAGTCACAGAACCCTGAACTTACAATTTTCCAGACAGAATTTCTGTAACCGTGGCAACTCTACCATCACCAAAGTCACAATGATGATACCGTTTATCCATCCTTTACTCTGTGACTGGCATCGTGCTAAGTGCTTCCCATGTATTTTCTCATTTAACTTTCCAACCACTCTCTAAGAAAAGTTCCCCATTATCCCTCTTGTCCAGATAAGGAAACCGAGGCTCAGGTTTGGTGACTTGCCCAAGGTCAAAGGCTACACAGAAAATGGAGAAGGGAGAGACTAGTCAACTGAGAGCGAACATTTGGATGCCAGTGCAGGTGACGCTAGGGCTCAAGTCCCTAATCATTGCATGACATCATGTCCTGCGATCACAAGCCCTCACGTTTACTGAAAGCTTGTCATGTCCCAGACATTGTGCTCAGCGCTTTGTGTAGTTATTTCATTCAGCCCTCCAAGGGAGCACAATAGGAGGGGGCTGCTGAGTTGTGGAGCAGGAAGCAGCCAGAGGAGGATGTGGGAGAAATGGAGCAGAGTGTCAGATATAAGGGGACTCCTGGGCCTCCAGAGGAAGGTGCAACCACAAGATCAGGCGCTGACAGGGCCCGGAGCAGGTGCAGGTGTGAGGCACGGCATGAGTTGGAGTGAATAATTTGGGGTGAGGACCAAGAAGGCTCGAGTGTGCACAGGGAACACAGGGAAGCTAGATGGATAGACTCCAAGGACCAGGCAGCACCATCAGCACAGGGACATCCCCTTTAGGCTCCACCCCCCTGCCCCGTCCTGGGGTTCTCTCCTCTCAGGTCCAGCTGGATGCTGCATACCTTCACTGCCATTTCTTCACTTACACGAGACTGTGTGTAGAGGGGGCATTGGGTTAGAGCAGATCCAACATTGATTTGGGGTCCAGAGGCACTAAGTTTCTTTCCTGGTTTTGCTGTGGCATCTTTAGGAACTAATTCGTCTCTCCCGGTGTCTTCAGTTGTCAAGGGAGAAAATGAGACCTCCTCCATAGCATGGTCGAGAGATGAAATGAGGACCCCTATAGGAAACATTTAGCCCCATATGCACTTGGACAACATTTAATAAACACTACCTCTTTCTCCATCTGTCCTTCTGAAACTCTCCTTTTTATTCCCTCCTTCGGTTGTTGTGACCTTGATTCTATGACTTCAGCTAAGCTGTGAGTCCTTTATTGTCCTGGTTTCTTCATTCATTCATCCACTCATCCATGCAACATGTCCCAAATGCTAAGCACAGTTTATCTACGGTTGATCTCACGGCTTTGATCACTTGGTAAAAAATAGCGAATAGCACGCGATCAATTTTTTGAAAAGATCCTTCACAGGCAATCTACGTGGAAGGCTATGTCAAACTCCGTTTATACATCAGGAAAAAAAATGTTGCAGGGGAGTAACTACTGTGCGACATTGTCAAACATTGGACCAGCACACTGAACAGTTCAAAGGAACCATTCCCAGAAGATTTTTCATTTCCCTCAGCTATTGAGTAGGTTGCCTTAACCTCCACCCTCGGCATCAATCTCCCCTGTCCTTCACACATTTCAGAGGAATAAATAGTTCAATCAGTTCCATATATCAGCTTTTCGAGTTTATAAATTAAAAAAAAAAAAATTCTAATTACAAGAGCAGTTCACGTTCACTTACAAAAAGTATTTAGTAAAAATAGAAAAATAAAAAACAACATGTGCTTAAAACATGTTGAACTCTTCCATGGAGAGGCACCCTTGTTAACACTTTGATATAGATCCTTCTAGAGTTTTGAAATGTGTGTGTGTGTGTGTGTGTGTGTGTGTGTGGAGGGGGGTATATTGCGTGTGCCTAAAATAGGGTTATACTATGTCGTATGAGGTTGTCTTTCATTGTTCCAGTTGCCACTTTGGATTCCATCAAAGCAGATCCCATCTCTATCTGTTTACTGAAAAGAAGAGGAAGAATTTTCTTTTCTTTTTAAAAAGTTTTTAGTGTTTATTTTTGAGAGAGAGAGAGAGAGAGAGAGAGAGAGAAAGAGAGAGAGAGAGGCCAAGCAGGGGAGGGGCAGAGAGAGAGGGAGACACAGAACCCGAAGCAGGGTCCAGGCTCCGAGCTGTCAGCACAGAGCCCGACACGGGGCTCGAACCCACAGACTGTGAGATCATGACCTGAGCCGAAGTTGGACACTCAACCGACTGAGCCACCCAGGCGCCCCAGAAAGGGTTTTCCTATTAAAGTGAAGTCAGGCATGGAAGTGTTTGTGTGACTTGAGTTCTTGGCTAACACGGGTTGACACCGTACGTGTCCTCTTGCAGAGAGAGATAGGGGTTGAAAGAGAGATAGGCTGCTTGAAAGAAGCCTCCGTGTGTGGTTCCATTGCAAGTACTATTTCCCTCACGTCCTAATTCATTCTGATGTTTTCTCCTTCTCTCCCCCATTCCTGACACTTTCTCCTCTCTTGGCCTGCTAAGAGTTCCAAGGACACCAGCAGTGTCGCCTCAAAGAGGACTCAAGTCTGTGGAGATGCATGCTCTCAAGAGAGCCTGCCTGCTGTCCAGGAGTTGACTTGCACCGTAGATGGCCCCGCTGGGGTGGCGGCCTACTGTACAGAAGAAGGAGCCAAGCCAAGGACATGGTGTTCTTCCCACAGTCAAATCCCACTGAATGGCGAATTCTTCAATACAGAAGTTTGAATAGGATGGCACTTTGTAAAGAACTCCAGCTGGTTAAATTTAGAGACTGAAAAATCCCAGTCTAATAGTACGTTCTGGCTCCTGGCCCACCACCCCCTTTCGGTGGGGGGACTGGGAGTTTTCATTCACTTGGGGCTGCCTCTCAGGGCTGACTCGGACATAGGCCACAAACTTCTCTGCTCATGTTGGCCTGGATAGGACTGGGTCACTTAATGAGACGAGCAGCTTCCTGTGCCTCTCTGGCTGTGGAAGTCGCCTCGTGCTTGCTGATGCGTTTTCAGAGGCTGATTGTGCAAGAAATGTTGCTATTTTTGTAAATGGTTCGGCCTCTTCAGTCATAAACCTGGCATTTCTGCCCAGGGCCCCACTGCATGCATCCATCCACCCCTTCTTTCATTTGTAAACCGTGTGCAGAACAGAGAGTTCAGAGAAGTCCGCCCTCCCCTGTACCTTGTTGTTAGTGCCGACAAGGAATTTCCTCTGGCTGTGTTTACCAGCTCTACTAACAGATATTTTCAGGCTATTTAGTAGTGTTTTCCTGGTTGTCCTAAGTCTCAACTTCCCAGAGCTAGTCCCAGACGCCTCTGAGGCTTCGTTCTGGTCACAAATACAAGTCGGCAAATGTTGCAGACGTGCCTTCTGTAGGGAGGACACTCTCCCAGGTGCCTGGAGTAAAGGGACCTAGAAGGAGTCCCCAGTCCCATGACTTAAAAAGTTGACCATACCATGCCCTTCCCACATCCCACACTTGCACCTGCTTACAGGCCTTACTGCTCACCTGCTCTAGATTCACACACAAGTGAACTGACCCCAAGGCCCATGATCTTTGCCACTATGTTATAGCTGAGCTTCCCTGTCATCCACCCCAGGGACCTACGTGACCTCAGAAGTCAGCTGGCCATCGGGACAGTCCATGCTGCATGCCAGGGGGAAGGTCTTGCGAAGGCCATTGTCCTCCAGAAGCACTGCCTAGCCTGGCTGCTCAGAGATGTCCCAGGCTTGGTTTGTGAGAGAAACTCCACACACACACACACACACACACACCCCTCTGGCCTCGCCTTCCATGGGTGCGCATCTCCCTGACTCTCTGGGGGGTGTCCCTTCACAGAGGCCAGCTGCCCCCAGGTAGCCTGCCTCCTTATAACATCTGGCCACCATCATAGGATCCTTGTCCAGTAAGGCTGGAGAAGAGAAAAACGGGGCCTGGCCATCCAAGCTGGATGGAAGGTGGAGGTGGGGAATGCACTCTTAAACTTCCCACATTCCACACGTCTGTATCACCTGAATTTCACCAACAAAATATTACATTCATAGTATGTGGGAAGCAGTTGAGTGCAGTGATTACAGGCCCAGGGCTCAGAGTCAAAATGCACGGGTCAAATCCAAGTTCCACTACCTGTGCCAGTTACCTAAACTTGCTGAACCTCAGTGACCCTGTATCTGTAAGAATAACACTCACCTCACAGGTTGTTGTGGGGGTCGAGGTAAGGAACGTAAGGCCTCTGTGCGTTCTTTGTACCTGCTTTTACGGTCTATTCTTGTTGTAAGATTTCAACACAATAACGTTTAATCAATGTTGGGATTTTAGCGCAGGGAAGCCTCTGGCCACTCTTCTGGCCACAGAAGCCTCTGGAAGCCCGCTAGTGGGAGGTGGTGTAGGATGACGAACACGGCTGAAGTTAAAACCAACGGTGCCTATTCTGCCCCCACATCCCCCCGGTTTTTCTCCCCTGCTTCTTTTTCCTGAAACCTCAGCCGCCTAGGTGATAAGACAGCACAGGAGGCAGAGGTGGGAAAGATGGACAGACCGCCGGGACCCCACGTTGAAAGGAAGCATGTTAAGAGGAGATGGGCTGTGCAGGCTGAGTCTGCAAAGCCAAGTGTCTTGCTCTTAAGTTTGTGAAAACTTCCACGCCAGTTTGGCACAGATTTGCTGGTGCCCCATTGGAGGGGGCTTTCCCGATGCCGGCGTGAGCTCCCCGGACCGGAGCAGCTCCAGGAGAAGCTGGAAATGGACAGCGGCCACTCGCTCACCCACACGGCCAGGCCGTCAGCCCTTCCTCATCGGCTCTCCCTCTTGCGCGGGGAACCACGGAGAGGAAACGTTAATCAGAGCCCTGCATTTCAAAATTTGCTCAGCGGTGATAAAAATAAACTCCAAATGTCCACATATTTGATCAATTTACCTTTATCCTTTAATCGAATAAGCCTCAGCCCTGCAATCAGAAAGAAAAATATTTTGCTAAGCATTTCATTTCTTCAGTGATTCATCTAGCAGTGGTCTCAAAGCTGACATGATGGGAATGAGGTATTTAATGCTGAAATAATTTTTATGACCACATCACAAGAGGCTGGAATGGCTTTTAAGGTACATCATATTTTAATCACAAGCACACAAAGAACATACGTTGCTTGAAAACTTCAGAGAAGCTTGGGTCGGAATGCCAGAATCATAATACCATTATCAAGAAAGGAAGGGCTGCTTTTTTTTTTTTTTTTTTCCAGTTCATAACTCCTTCTGTGCTGTTGCTTAGTCTGATAGACTTGAAAGAAAAGTGGTTTAGAAAGAAAGTAACAAAAAGCACATCCAAAAAGAGGTTTTAAACCAGCAGATGCCCAAGCAGCTAAAATAGGTAACTTCATATCTCCTATTACTCATTAGCTAGAGGGAAGGTCTCCTTTGAAATATCAGAAAGATCCCCAGAAGTCAAGGACATCTGCAGCATCCGGGGATGATACACGTGGCTGGTGTCCCCACTGGCCTGCTCCAGCTTGGAATCCTGTCATTGTCCTCGATGGAGGGTATAAAATAAAACCATCGCTCTGGTCCCTCCTGCCAGAGCTCAGGTCACCTGCTCCCCAGCCAGTTGCTACTTAGGTCCAGGGAAACAGGAGGGAAAGGACAGAGAGAAGCAGGTCAGGGGAAGAGAAGGGTTCAAGAGGAAGAGAAGGGGCCCTGAAGAGGTTTTTGTTTGTTTGTTTGTTTGTTTGTTTTAAGAAGGCAGGATTATGCAGTGGGAAATATGAGCTTTGGAATCAGGCAAACCAGACTTCAAATACAGGATCTGCCATTTCTCAACGGTATTCCTAAACCCATCTGAGCTTTGTCTTCTCGATTGTAAAACCAGGGAGAATATCTAGTGTATTAGGTTGCTGTGGGAATTAATGAGGGGATGTATATAAAGATTTTAGAACGGTGCCTGAAAGATAATAGGTACACAGTAGATATTAATTTTCATATTTCCTCTTGTCCTCCGACCTCTTCAAAGGTGAGAAAATAAATAGAATGTGTCACTCAGTTCAAACCTTGCCCCTCAACTCTGAAACCCCTCCGTGGGGCACTCTTCTCTACAGAATAAAGCCCTGGCTTCCTGGCAAAGCACCCCCACTCTGCACAGTCTGGCCACGGGCTGGCATAATTCGCCACCTGTCCTGCTGCCCGCATCTGGGCACGTGACGCCCCATCCCCGCCAGACCACGCCAGCCCCCACTTCTTCACTTTTCCTTGTGTTCTCCTCAGCTTGGAATGCCTGTCTCCCGTATTTACTCGTGGAAATCTTCTAGTTCTCTCCTCTTTCTCCTCTCTTTAATTGGGCGACTACAGTGTGCCAGACATTCTGCTGGGAAACGCAAAGAGAAAGATGACCGGCCCAATTTGGGGGGGTGGCTGGGGTAGAGGTGGAGGAGACAGGCTTTTCAGCAAAAGCTTTATGGAATCAAGGGGGCAGTGGATTCTGCTGGAAGACACGGGAATGAAGGGTCGCGACACGAAGGAGGGAGCGGTTGAGCTGGGCTGTGAAGGGTACGTAGGAGTGTTTCAGAGGGGAGAGGGACGAGGGGTGGTGGTAGCAAAGGCGACAACAAAGACGCTGTTTCAAGGGAATGGAAATCCTAAACCACGCTCTGCAGCTAGAGGGAAATAGCATAGGGTAGAACAAACAGGAGGGGAGGGCTGGAGCTGGTGCAGGTGGCCAAGCAGTTCCAAGGTGCAGGATGCGGCAAGATCTCAGCCACTACCTCATAGCTGTGCATCTGGGTAATTCCGTCACTTTTGGAAAGCTTCAGTTTGTTGTTCCGTAAAATGGGGGTAGAACTAGCACCCAGCCAGGAGGAGGTGTGAGGATAAAGTAAGGTGACCCCTGGAAAATTCTGGCAACATAGGAAGCGTTGAGCAAGCATTAGTGAGTGATTCCGGCCTTTCGTTTCAAGTCTAACTAAAACCCCAGCTCCGATTCAGCCTATCCTGACGCTCTTGAGTCGGCTGTCGCTCCTTTTTCCTCTGTGCTTTCATGGCATTTTTGTAAACCCACAGCCTTTTGTACGACACCATGTGTGTTTTTCTGCTTCCGTCTCTAACAGATGAGACCCTGCGTCTCATTCATTCTGTGGCATCTCTCACAGTAGAAAGCACAGGTCTCTGGATGTGGTGATTAATCGCTGAGCGGTTGTTGACTGAACAAATGAAGCTTCTCATTAAACCACTAAAAATGAATAACTAAGAACTACTAGCACCAAGGGCACTCCTCTCATTCAGTAAGACAAGAGTTTTACATCAAGACCTAGTGTGTATCTACCTGTATATGTATAGTTCACAAAAATCTCATTAAACAATAACATTCCTTACCACTGCAACACGTCACAATGTGTTCTAACCCACTCTTTTTTAATCAGTTTTTTTTTCCCTTAGAAGTTTTAAATTGGCAAAACTATTGTGAAGATACTATAGAGAGTTTCCATGTACCTCGCACCCAGTTTCCTCTATTAATTAATATATCAGTAGGATACCTTTTTCACAACTCATGAGCTGATATTAATATTTTCTTAACTAAAGTCCACACTTTATTCAGATTCCTTTAGTTCTTATCTAATGCTTTTTTTTTTTTCAGTGCCAGCACCCCATCCAGGACACCGTATTATATCTCCTTAGGTGCCTCTTGGCTATGATGGTTTCTTAGACTTTCCTTGTTTCTGATGGTTTTAACAAGTATTGGTCAGATATTCATAGACTGTCCTTCAATAGGGATTTGTTTGATATTTTTCTCATCATTTGGGGCTCTGGGTTTGGGGCAAGGAAACCCACAGACAAAGTGCTATTTTCATCACATTTTATAAAGGGTATATACTATCAGTATGACTTGTCAACGTTGACCTTAACCTTTATCACCTGGCTTGTCAGCTTTCTCTACAGTAAAGTTAGGATTTTCTTTCCCTTTTCAGTATTATACTCATTGGAGTAAAGTCACTATGTGCAGCCCACGCTTAAGGAGTGGGAAGTTATGCTCTTTCAGTTTGAGGATAGAGTATCTATATAAATGATTTAGAATTCTTATGCACGGGAGATTTGTCTATTTTCCTCCATTTACTTATTCATTCAATCATTTTTTTCTATCAATATTGACTCATGGATTCTTTTTATACTTTGGGTTATATTTCAATACTGTTTTTACTTCCTTAATTATTTTGTGGCTCCAAACTATGGTGGGTGAACTTTCAATTCTCCTGTAGACCTTTGACTTACCCTTATTATTTATCATGGTGGGTTTTGCTTGTTTGTCTTTGAATACTTTCTTATTTTCTGGTACTACAAGATGCTCCAATATCATCCTACAACTTTCCTGCCACAGTCTTGGAATCAACCTTTTCTCCAGGGAATCCTGGTTCCTTTTATTGAAGAATGGTATTGGAAACTAAGATCTGGTCATGAGCTATGCTCATTGCCACCAGGTGTCATTGCTTCTAGACTCTCTCAGCCAATAGAACAAGGACATATATGTATGCATACCAACTGGTGTGTGTGTGTGTGTGTGTGTGTGTGTATCTGTAAATGTTTCTCTATGTAACCACCTGTACCCATACAAAGCTAAAGATGAGTTCTTACTGATAACCTCCAACTCTAATCCAGTACTACATGGATCACTCGAGACCCTCACTTATCTGTAACCTCCTACTCCAACAGTGATAAACCTGCCTCCTGGAATCTGTCATCCACTTACTTAACTGTTCAATTCCAGTATACGTGTATGGTGGTTTCAGTATTATTAACTAGACGAGCATGGGACTCAACTTCATCAACTAGAGTACCGTTCTTATGTACAGCCCTCTTTGCTTTTAGGCTTATAGAACCACTCAATTCCAGTTACTTAGCTTAGCACCCTCTCCCCACCCCCTTTGGTGAGGCTTCTCATACATTTCTTACCTGGGCCTGCTGCAGGTGGGTTATTTCCATAAATAACCCCTGTCTTGAGGTCTCCGTCACTGCCATCTTGTTTCCTTGTTTTTTTGCTATCTTGTTTGTGGAGGTCATCCTTCAATATCTTTCTGAGAAGCAGAAGATGGGAATCTACATTTTGAGACAATGTCTAGGTCTGTACTTCACAGCTTGGTAGTAATCCCTCCCCAAAAGTCCACATCGTAATCTCCAGAATCTGTGACTATGTTACGTTACATGGCAAATGGGACTTTGCAGATGTGAGGAAGATTACGTGTCTTGAGATGGGGAAAATATTTTAGACTACCCAGATGGGCATCGTATAACCACATATGTCCATAAAATCAGAGAACGTTCTCTGGCTAAGAAGGGAGGTGAGCAGAAGTGACATTAGAGAGATTTGAAGTGAGGACTTGGTGGAGTGTGGCTGGCTCTAAGACCGAGGAAGGAAGCCATGAACCAAGGAATCCTGGTAGACTCTTGAAGCTTACAATGACCCCCCTGGTCAACAGCCAGTGAAGAAATGGTAATTTCTCTTCTAAAACAGACAGGAACTTAATTCTGTCAACAATCTGAATGAGACTGGAAGAGAATTCTCAATCCAGAGCCTTCAGAAAGAAATGCAACCTGACCAATACTGCGATTTCAGCCTTGCAAGACCCAAGCCTGAGTAACTAGTCAAGACTTCCATATTTCTGACCTCCAAATCTGCGAGATAATAAATTTGTGCTGTGTTAAGCTGCTGAGTTTGCGGTGATTTGTTACGGCAGCAATAGAGAACGAATCCATCTTGTTTAGATAGAAAACATCTAGGTTGGAAATATTTTTCCCTCCAAACTTCAGAGGCATTTCTCCAGTATCTCCCAGCATCTCGTGTAGCAATTAAGAATTTCAATGCTATTCTTATGTCTGTTCCTTTTTAATTTGATCTGTTTTTCCTTTGGGATTTTCTCCTTATCCCATGGTGATCTAAAACTTCATAATGACTTGTCTTTGTATGAGCCTTAATTCGTTTATTGAGATGGGCCCTTGGTAAAAATCTAGAAACTCGCTGCAGCAGCTTTTGCAGCCTGGATAGCACCCAAAAATTTTAGTTTGGAGAGTGATTTGGTCTGGGCTCTGTTGGGAAGTTCTAATAATCTGGTCAGGCTTGGCTGACATAGGCTGGCCTCAGCTGGATTTACCTCTCTATGCTCCATGTTACTTCTTAGCCTCCCTCAGCATAGACAGGCTTGCTCAGATGGTTAGCAGGTTTTAGCAGCGGTCTCGAGAGAAGCATGGAAATACACAGAACTTCTCAAGGCCTAGACTCAGAACTTCTGTCATGTTCTATTGGATAAAGCAAGTCACAAACCCAGTATAGACTTCAGGGGGTGGAGAAGCAGTTTCCACCTTTTGACAGGAGTATTATGATTAATTTTGCATGTCCGTAAGAACTTTTCTCACATTATTCCCTTAATAATTTCCTCTTTCTTCTCTGTTGTCTCTTTTTGGACCTCCTTTCAGCAGACCATTGAACCTCCAGGACTGATAAAATTAGTTCCTTATCTTTTCTTATTTTCTTAAAAAAATTTTTTTTCATGTTTATTTGTTTTTGAGAGAGAGAGAGAGAGAGAGAGAACGTGTGGGGGGCGGAGGGGCAGAGAGAGAGAGAGACACAGAATCCAAAGCGGGCTCCAGGCTCTGAGCTGTCAGCACAGAGCCCGGCGCAGGGCTTGAACCCACGAACTGTGAGATCGTGACCTGAGCCGAAGTCGTATGCTTAACCGACTGAGTCACCCAGGAACCCCTCTCTTATTTTCTATCTCTTTGACTTTTTTACATGTTCTAGAAGATATCCCTTGACTTTAATTTCCAACCCTTCTATCATTTTTACATTCCAACTATCATAATTTTAACTTCCAAGAGCTCTTTCTATCTTATTTCTCTACGTGTTATTTTTTGTAGTGACTTGTTCTTTTGTCACAAATGCAATCATTTCTTTGATTTCTCCTAGCGTTTTGGTACGGTATTGTTTTGTTTTAGAATTTCTTTCTGCTCCCTGAACATGAGATTGTTCCACCAAGTTCTTCTTTATTTTTTCTTGTGTTTCTGAATTTCATATTAAAGGACCTTTCTCAAAGGTCTGGATATCCTTATTTGTTCTTTTTTAAGAATGAATAAGGAGTATAATTCTGACTGGAAGTACTGCATTCATGACCCAGATTTGATGAATGATCCTGTAGGCTTTATAATATTTAGAGCCAATTTCTGCATTTATAATTTTTTTAATGTTTTATTCATTTTTTGAGAGAGAGAGAGACAGAACACGAGTGGAGGAGGGGCAGAGAGAGAGGGAGACACAGAATCTGAAGCAGGCTCCATGCTCTGAGCTGTCAGCATAGAGCCCTATGTGAGCCTTGAACTCACGAACTGTGAGATCATGACCTGAGCCAAAGTTGGATGCTTAACCGACTGAGCCACCCAGGTGCCCCCAATTTGTGAATTTGATTGAGAGGACTCTCCAAGCATCAGCCTATGTAGGTCATTTTTTTTTTTTTTTTTTTTTTGGTATATGTGGGTTTTCCCAAAGCTCTTCCTGCCTCAGGGCCTTAGCACATGCTGTTCTCTTTAATTAAAACATCTTCTTCTTCCCTTTGAAAATCTATTCAGTGATTATGTATACTTCAAATTTAAGTCCAAGTGTCACTTCACCAGGGATGCCTTTCCTAATCCTCTAGACTTGACTTTAAGCCCTTGTCATAAGCTCTTACAACATCTTGTACTTCTTGCTACCAGTATTTTTCCAAAATATAACTTAAAATATTTTTTATGTAAATATCTATGTAATCCCTTCCAAACTAGGCTGCGGGCTTCACGGTGCAAAGGCCTTATCTTTATTGTGAACTGCAGTGTCTCAAGCATCTGGCACGGTATCTGGTGTATAATAGCTAGCCAGTAAATATGTGTTGAATAAATACACAAATGAACACATAGATAAAATGGTTTTCCCAACTTACATAGTTTTTAGTGGCATAACTGAAGAAAAAGTCCTGTGGCACCTTCTTACGTGACTTCTCTCGTTCTGAGTCTTCTTCCTGCAGTCTCTCGTGAAGCCTCGCAGGGACTCTTGGAAAAACTGTTTTCTCCCAACTAACAACACCCACCACAGAAAATCATCGTAGGCCAAAAGGCTGCAGACGTTCTGTAAACAGCCCCAGCTCACACAGGCTGCTTTATTTTGGGGAGGAGCCAGGGTTGGGCAGGTCCCCAAGACAGAAACCTTTTAAAAAATATTAAAGCCATATGAGGGGGGCTGTGGCATCTGCTTGGGGAAACTGTCTCCCCGTTTCCAACATTTGTGCCAGGGCCCGGGCGATGTGGCTCCCACTTCAAGTGCCTGGGGGTCTCAAGAGTAACAGAAAACGCAAAACTCCCTGTTGACAGATTTCGCCTTACCCGGCGCCAGTACAACTTTGCTTACGTGCGAGAAATAAAATAAAAATGAGTTTAAAATAAGTGCTTTAATTAATACGGTAAGTTCAAGAGTAGCCAAGGCTCATGTCTGTCTGCCTCAAAAGCTATGCCTCACCTATGACTAGAGGCACAACAAAGCCAGTGATCTGCAGAGGGAGAAGCTTCTTACCCCGCTCGGGAAAACAAACAGATAAACAAACAACCACATTTTAGCCAAGCAAGACGAGGTACTCTGAAAATCTGACATTAAAATAAGGCAAAACTAAGAAAAGTTGTCTGTGAATCTGCTCCAGCAGCTTCTTTGAAAATAACGGCTCTGAGAACTGAATGGGACTTGTGTCAAGCTTTCGTTTTGACCTTGAGGAAATCGAGTCTCAGCAGATGCAGGCAACTTGCCCAAGGTCCCAGAGTGAGTGAGTTTTAGAGTCAAATCCAGGCCCCCGAGAAATTGCACTAACTTATATTTAGGATAAATATTAGTTAAGGAATTCTACTTCTACTTGGGATGACGAAAACCCCAAGAGAACATTGATCCCACCATAACGGGGAAGAAATGCTGGATAATTTAAAAAATCATCACCTTTCTTGAGACTACTGGAGGGCTGAGGTTGCACAGTTAGTAAATTGCGTTCCGACGAGGGGCAAACCCCTCCCGGGAGGGACAGCACACACAACCGTCTCACCTCGGGTGGAACATGGGACAAAGTGGAGGCCACTGTTCCAGTGGGTGGGGCTTAATCAGCTGAGATGTTCACAGCCTCTTAAAGGCCAGTGTGGGCTTGCTTGTGAGTTTGGGACAGCGAGGAGCCCAACACAGTGGGGGATGGCTCTTGCTCTCAAGCTTTACTCCACGGGCCTCCACCATGTGCTCACGAGAAACATGAGAAACAGGCTGGAGGCTGGAGAACCCAGAAGTGGCAGGAGGGACCAGACAAAAAGCCTTGTGGCTTCCCCAGATCCTTCTCCTTAGAAAGCAAAGCCTTAAGCTGCCAAGGGCACAGCAGTGAACCTCTTGACCACAGGGCCCAGACATAAATCCATTACTCTGGGGCAGAGGTGAAAGCAAAACCCTCTGCCCTTGGGGGAAGAACCAGAAGCCCCCTCGGGTCTGGGATGGTCAACTGGCATCAAGTTGAAATCTGCCACAACTGGAGAAGAGTGTCTTTGACTCCTAGGGCTGCGGTAACAAAGTACCATAAACTGGGTGGCTTCAGCAACAGAGGCGTATTCATTCACAGTTCTGGAAGCCAGCAGTCTGGAATGGAGATGCCTGCATGGTTGTTTCCTTCTGGAGGCTGGGAGGGAGAATCTGTCCCAAGCTTCTCTCTCAGTTTCTGGTGGTCGCCAGCAACCCTTGGAGTTCCTTGGCTTGTAGATACATCCCTCCAAGAACCTGCCTCCTCGGTCACGTGGCTTTCATCCCTCAGTGTGTCCCTTGTCTCTGTAGCCCCCTCTCCTTTCTCTTATAAAGACACTAGTCATTGGTGGGGCGCCTGGGTGGCTCAGTCAGTTAAGCAACTGACTTCGGCTCAGGTCACGATCTCATGGTTCGTGGGTTCGAGCCCCGCATCGGGCTCTGTGCTGACAGTTCAGAGTCTGGCGCCTGCTTCGGATTCTGTATCTCCCTCTCTCTCTGTTCCTCCCCTGCTCGTTCTCTGTCTCTCTCTGTCTCTCAAAAATAAATAAACGTTAAAAAAATTAAAAAAAAAAGACACTAATCATTGTTTAGGACCCACTCAAATCCAGCGTAGCCCCATCTTAACTAGCTATGTCTGCAAAGATTCTATATCCAAGTAAGATCCCATCTGGAGGTTCCAGGTAGACATAAATTTGGGGGAACACTACTCTACCCAGTACAGAGGATAGGAAACTCTTCCTGCCCAAGAGCAACCACAGACCCAAGGCAGAGTTTGCCGCAGAATGGAGGGACAGGGATGCTGAAAGGCCCCTCTCCCGAGGACCAGGCACGTATGATCTGAGAACGGTGGAGGCTTGACTAGGGTGACACAGCGACTCCTGCCTCTACCAGGAGCCTGATAAGAAGTAGCAGCACTGGGAGGGCCCAAGACGTTATGGACCAAATGTTTGTGTATTCCCCAAATTCTTGTCAAGGTCCTAAACCCAGGTGTGGCTATATTTGGAGATAGGGCCTTTAAGGAAGTAATTAAGGTTAAAGGAGTTTGTAAGGGTGGGTCCCTGATCTCATAGGACCAGTTAGTAACCTTAAAGGAGAGACATCAGAACACTCTTGCTCTTTCTCTCTCTCCAGTGCAGTGATCAGGGAAAGGCCTTGTAAACACACAGAGAAGAGGTGGCCATGGGCAAGCCAGGGAAGCAGTCTCACCAGACACATACCCTGCCAGCACCTTGACCTTGGACTTCCGGCTGCTAGAATATTGAGAAAATCGATGTCTAGTCTTTAAGCCGCCCTGTCCATGGTCCTTCGTCACAGTGGCCCCAGCCGACGATGCCAAGCCCCCCTGGACACAGTGGTGCAGGCCTGCTGGGAGCAGAGGCAGAGCAGGAACCAGAGGGAATCTTCCAAGTCCATCAGGCCCAGGCCAGCCCCAGGTAGCAGCCCTGCAGGGCCATCCCGGCCTGTGGCAAGGAGAGCAACCATAGCAACAAGAAAACCCAAACCCACTTTAACTCCCAGCTGGGGTGACCCAACACCTGCAAAAGAGAGGAAGAGGTGTGTCCATTTCCAGATATGAATACTAAATCCTAGCTTAGTGCCACCTGATGGCCACCAGGTAAAGAAGAAACAGAGTGACTTTCCTAACAGAGGGGAAGGAGGGGATGAGGTGTCCTTCTGTGAAGTTGCACAAGAAAGCCCTTCAGCAGCCACCCCCACCCCTCCATGACTCTCAGCTTCATGTGGGGAGAATTCTCTTTTTCATGGTTTTGACGGCTCCCTACGAAATTGTCCCTTGAACACATTTTACGGGTCAAATGAAAACCAGGAATCACAGGACCAGGGCAACAGGGGGAAAACGGAGCCAAACACATTTATGTTTGTCTTTTCTCGGCATCGTTGACATACCTCCAGCTTACTCAAATGTCTTCGGACTCACAGGTTTAGAAGTCAGGCTTAACATGAACCCTTCAACACGGCCCTGCATGAATTATGGGTGATTTACTGAGATCTCGGTAAAGCAGGCCCTGATGGGATGGCCAAGGCCTAATGCCGCGTGAAAGTTTTCCAAAGAATCCCGACTGCAAAGGGCCCGTTGGCCCAAGGAGTCTCTCTGCTGTGTCTCCATTTCCTGGCGATTTTCCTAGAAAAGGCCTGAGCTCCGCACAGAAGTGGAGCGCCCGCTGTATGCAGCACAGAGGTGAGCAGAAGACTCCTGCTTTCTACCCCTCTTCTTTCTTGTGCTTATTCACAAGGAGGCGCAGGTTGCACACGTAGAGCCTTAGCTACTTTTGGATGGTTAACATATATGGACTAGAAGGGCCTGGACGTGCTTGGTTCCAAATGATCTGTGTCCCCTAACTGTGCTAATTCTTCAAAGGCGATATGACAGCACAGATTTTAGGTTCAAACCCCACCCTGCCACCTACTAGCTTTGTGACATTGGATAGGTCACTTAACATCCTTATGGATTAATCTAATGGATTAATAGGTAGGTAGAGATAGATACACCTCACTCAGAGCAGTGTCTGGCACACAGTAGGTCCTACAAACTTTTTAAAACTACCATTACCACCTACACTTAAAACCTTTCCTAAGTCCTGGTTCTTTACACCATAGATCTCTGAATCAGCCTTCATGAACTGCTACCAAGTGCCCCATAACTCAGGAGCGGTGTTCATCACTCTCCTCTCCGTGTCCTCCAAGATGCCCATAGAAAGCCCTGCTGTGTTGATCCACCTGCCTCTTCCTCTAAACTGGGAGCTTCTGAAGGACAATGACTTTACCTTCATCGATTCGCAGACCCAGTACCTCAATAGCAGAGATAGTGCTTACTGATGTGCTTGGCAGAGACGAAGGAACAATGTTCTTCCTGTGCACAGGATGGGAAAGTAGAGAACTAACATTCATCAGATGCCTAAGACATGCCAGGCATTTAGCTCATTTCCCTTATCCGGAAACATGTGATAATAATGAAAGTGATGTCCTTACTAGAGGTTCACTTCTTAGCCGGTCTTAATAGTAGATCAAAAATGAGTGGTTTGTTTATTATTGCATATAACAAAACACAATGTGTAAGTGGTTAAGAGTCTGGCTCTGGAGGCAGACTGTCTTGGCTCAGAACCAAGATCTATCCTGAGTATGCCACTTACAGAAAGTTACTTAACCTCTCTGTGTCTCCATTTCCACCTCTGTTATATAGGGATAATAACAGGTCAGTAAGGATTACATTATGTGTATAGTTAATACACATAAAATACTAGTAATGACTATGACATAGCAAGTGCTCAATAAATGTTAGCCATGCTACTGTATAGTGTTTGAAAATTTTAATGAAGTGATGTATCTCTTGCAGTAAAATTTTAGTAAACAGAATGTATAGCTGACTAAATTTCATAGGCCAGAAATTTCATAGGGTAGAGAAGTAACAGAATAATCTAATGAGAGGTAGAACACTGAACTTGAAATAAGAAAACCGGGTTTCCAGACCCCATCTTGCCATCTACTTTCTGGAATACTCAACCCAGTTTTTTCTTTTTAAGTTTATTTATTGATTTTTGAGAGGGAGAGAGAGAGGGAGAGAAAAAATCCCAAGCAGGGTCTGTGTTGTTAATGCAAAGCCCAGGGCAGGGCTCGATCCCACCAACCGTGAGATCATGACCTGAGCTGAAATCAAGTGTCGGGCACTTAACCAACTGAGCCGCCGAGGTGCCCCTCAACCTAGTCTTTCATGGATTGTGTGGGTGACCATAGCTCTTACGTTTGGGAAGACAGAACTGTAGACTATATTGGTACATTGCAAACAGTATATGTTATTAAACTACATTAGCAAGAGGAAATCGGAAAATCGCATTGCACTGTGTATCTCAAAATATGGATTTTAAATGTCTTTAGAGAAGTACAACTTCAGATTGTGTTCCAAGGCATGCTGGACAAGTGAGCTGCTCTTGATCATTACAGAGCAGAACACTGTCCCTAAATTCATAAGCAAGACATATTTTTTTCTATTATACTTTAATAGTTTGTAGAATGTTTCCACCGAAAATTCGATCCCCTCTTCCAACTGTATCAGTTATCTATGATCACAATGTTACACAATGCCGTGTAACACCTTTCTCCAAGACACAGCGGTTGTATTATTGCTGGTGAGTCTGTGCATCAACTGGATGGTTCTTCTGGTCTTGGCCGGGATCACTCATGCATTCAGACTCAGCTGTGGATCAGTTCTGCTGATCTTGGCAGGGCTCTCTCACGTTTGGAGGTTGACCGGCTGCAGGCTGGTCTGTGACGGCCTTGGCCAAGATGAGTGGGCTCTCTACATGTGTTTCTCAATCTCCTCTGCGAGGCTAACCCAGACTTGTTCACATGCCCATAGATGGTTCAAGAGGGTGAGCAAAAGTGTTTAAGCCCTCCCGCGAACTGGGCTTGGAACTGGAACAGCTACCCTCACCCATTCTGTTGGCCAAAGCAAGTTCATGGGCATCCCAGATTCAAGGTCCCACCTGCTGGTGAGGGAAGCTGCGAAGCCACGTTGCAGACAAGGGGCATGGTTATGGGAAGGACGGGCAATCAGGGCCATTTCTGCAATCCGTCCACCACATCCTCCATTTGACTTGTTCTGTTTTGCAACTTCCTTCCCAGAGTGAGTTTCTCTCTTGAGGCAAAGGTAATGCTCAAGATGGATCCGGTCTCATTATGCATCTGCCTCCCTTCCTCCCAAAGCCACAGTGTGTGAGGATATGTCCTAAGTCTCTCTTAAACTAGAGATAGTTCATCATCTTCAGAGTGAAACAAAGAACAAGTGTTTTCATATTTACAAAAGTGAAATGTTTTTCTTCTTGTGGATCCACCGCTCACAGAAAGGGAAAACGGCAACGTGACAGTGTAGAGTCGATATTCTTTGGTGGTGTGGTCATCTATGTCATGAGTGCGAAGAGGGGACTAGGGGAAGGAAAGTCAGTCCCACAGATTGCACCCACATCCCATCCCTGTGAGACGCCCCTCCTCTGCTCACTCTCTCACTGCCTTTATCACGTGAGGCTTGCTGACTTGTCTGTCTCCCCATGGGCTTGTCTGCTTGGAAGGCACTTACCCAAAGTAGACACTCATATGACTGAATAAACGGCTGAATGTATACATGCATGAATGAATAAATGAATGAATGGCAAGTTCTTCAAAACGAGAAGAATGACCAGGCATTGGCCACGGGGATGAGAGAACAGCACTTGAGGTGGCAGAAGGAGCTTGTACAAAGCCGGACTTTTGAAAGCACATGCCATGTTAAGAGGGACACGTGTTAGGGCGCTTACAGCATAGGGGTACGGGGAGAGCAGGAAGGTCTAAGACTGCAAAGACGGGCCACTCTAAGAAATCTGGACTTCATTTTATAGAAAATGATGAATTAACAGAGATTTTATGTAAAGAGAGTAGCATACTAAATAGGATTTTTAGAAGAGCTTTCACAGAACAAGCTCAGGTACAGTAAATTCACTTCTCTGAGCCCTAATTGTCCTGTATTTAAAATAGGGATAATAATAAGAGTTGACACATATATGGCCAGGCTCTAGCCTGAGTACCTATACTTCATATGTAGAAGCTATTTTTTTAATTTTAATTTTTATTTTTATTTGAGAAAAAGAGGACAAGGAGAGGAGCAGAGAGAAAGAGAGAATCTTAAGCAGACTCCACTGTCAATGTAGAGCTCAATGCAGGGCTCGACCCCACAATCCTGGAATCACGACCTGAGCTGAAATCAAGAGTCAGGTGCTCCGCCAACTGAGCCACCCAGGCACCCCTGTATTAGCTATTTTAAACATCCCCATAACCCTACGGAGTAGGAACGATTAACATCATTACCATCATCCTCATTTGACAGATGAGGAAACTGATGCTCAGAGAGGGCCACACAGCAACAAAGTGGCAGAGCTATGATTTGAACCCAGGAATCTGGCCCCAGGGCTTGTGCTCTTAACCACTATGGTGTTTTATCATGCATCATTCAGTGGTAGGCAAAATCCAAAGCAAAGCATACCAAGCTCTTAAGCAATGTCTGGTGTAGAGAGAGAGCTAGTAACTTGTTTGCTGGTTTTGTTGCTGGTTGGTAGCTGTAATATGGGGGTATTAACTAATATATTTATTTACATAAATTAAACCTTATGTAAGGATATAAACATTAATGGTTATGTGTACATATAATTTACACGTGTCACTAATTTGTAGGATTGTTAGGAAGCACAAATGAACTAACATACATAAGGTATCTAGCACAAAGCCCTGAACTTTAGAATGAGCCCAAGGTCACTTCTTTTCTACATCCTGGAATGTATTATTATTATTATTATTATTATCAACCTCTGTATTCATTTGATAGATTACCAATAGTCCCATTAAGGCAATCTAGGCTTTCTCCAACATGAACCTCAAAATTCTTCCAGCCTCCACCCAAGTCCCCGGTTGCAAAGCCACTTCCAAGGTCTGTTGTATTACGGCAGCGCCCTACTTCTCGATACCAACATCCGTGTCAGTTTGCTCGGGCGCCCTAACAACGTGCCACAGACTGGGGGCTTAGACGGCAGGCATCTATTTTCTCATAGTTCTGAAGCTAGAAGTCCAAGGTCAAGGTGCTGGCAAGTAGGTTTCTCCTGAGGCCCCTCTCCTCTGCTTGCAGACAGCTGACTTCTCCCTGTGTCCTCACATGGTCTTTCCTCTGAGTGTGTCTGTGTCCTAATCTCTTTTCGTAAGGTCACCTTATTGGATTGGGGCCACCCATATGACCTCATTTTAATTACCTCTTTACAGGCCCTATCTCCAAATACGTCACATTCTGAGGTCAGGACTTCAACGCATGAATTCAGGGGAAACACAGTTCAGTCCCTCACTACCTCCTATCAAAATTGTCTGGGAGATAGATGACCAGAACCTAAAGCAAGAGATTGGAGGAGATTTATTCATATACACATAATCTTTTTCTAACCACTTCTAGTCACCCCCAGAACGTGTCTTCCCCAAATGCCTAAACTATTCCACTCGGTGGAGGGAAAAAATTCTGAGTCAGACCAGTTCTTTGGCTTTGTGTCTAGAAGTGAATGACCCCGGGATTTTCTGAGGGCATTATTCATTTTTCACTGGTAGTGCTTGGCATCATGAGGACAGAAAGTGGAAGAAACATTATGAGTTTGGAGCAAAGTGAAAAATGAAAACAGAGAAGGATAAAAGTAAAAAGTAACCTACTTCTGCCCCCACAAAGGAGCCAATGGACTCGAGAACTTCCAGCCTGGGCCCAGCCCTGCCCCTCCCAAGGAAGGAGGATCCCAGGCCCCTCAGCACAGTGGCAAATCAGGGCACAGAAGATTCTGGAGAAACGTGTGCATCTGCGTGCATGGTGGAGACTGATAGAGAAAGCCTCTTCTAAAGACGTTTTTCATGGGAAAACAGTTCGGTCGCCACAGAGCCACTGGTGCCTCAGGAGGAAGTGGCTTTGCAACCTGAGGGCTGCAGGTGGCAGGCGGCCAGGAGGGGACGTGCACATCCACCTGTCCTGATGGACATCAAGGGTGAGATGGAGGAGGCGAGGACAAGGCTGAGCAAGCTATCCCTCTAAGGAGACCTCTCCGGTGCCCGTCTGGGGCCAGCTGCTCCAGACAGAGGGTGTGGGGAGACACTACTCTCGTGTCAACACTACCTGCGACAGTGGGGCTGACGACTAGCATCTGAGGAGAGGGTGGTGAGATGTCTGCCTTGTGGACATCATCAGCTCAGGCCCTACTCACTCTGGGGGAAATCGCCAGCCGCTCTCAAGACACCTCTGATGTCACTGGAAGAACACTAGAATGGGAATCAGAAGACCTAGGACAGGGTCTTGAACCTTCCCTCCACGACCTGAGGGATTCCAGACACGTCTCTTGATTCTTCTGAGCCCCAGCATCCTCATTTGGGCAATGAGAGCGGGTTTGCATGGCCTCCCCCACCTCACAGGGTTGTAGAATGAATTCAAATGATGTACATGTAAGCATTTTGTTCAGTTCTAAGATGACGAGGAAACCAGTTGGGCCTTGTGCTCAGACAGATCTGAGTACAAATGTGGTTTTAGACGATGACCAGCAGGGTGATCCTGAGCCAACTCTTAGGTTTCCTTATTCATTTTTATTCAGTAAATGTTACAGAGGCCCAACTCTAGGTCAGGTAGCAAATGACTGAAAAAGACCCAGAGTTCTTACCTTCACAGAACTTTCTCATCTGTAAAAATTAAAAATGAATAGCCTGCCTTACCAGGTTGCTGGAAGATTCAAGTAAGAATAAATATTTGTAGGGGCATCTGGGTGGCTCAGTTGGTTAAACATCTAACTCTTGATTTCAGCTCAGGTCATGATGCCAGAGCTGTGGGATCAAACACCACACCGGGCTCAGCACTGAGCATGGAGCCTGCTTGGGATTCTCTCTCTCTCTCTCTCTCTCTCTCTCTCTCTCTATCTCTCTCATTCTCTCTCTCTCCCTCTGCTCCTCTCCCCTGCTCTCTCTCTCTCAAATAAAAATGAATGAGTGAATAAATAAATAAATAACTTAAAAATAAAAGAATAAGTATTTGTAATGCTTAGCCTAGCATGGTTTATAAGGGATGCTCTATAAATGCCAATTCCACCTCTTCTCCACCAAAGCATTATCAAAATTAAAATGGGAGATTTCCTTTGATGAAGGTCTTTTAAGGAAAAAAAAATTGAATATGATTATAGAAAAGCCAGTTTCACAAAGTAAAAATTGGTTTGGGCATAAGCACATTCTGCTGTGGCAGACTGTATCTTTTAATGGAATGGGTGATAAATGATCTGGAGGTTTCTTTTAACTGAAGTCAAATCAATCAGAGCAACTAGCCAGAGTCTGCTCGACATAATGTAATTCTATTTGGAGATTGAGATGAAATCTTTATTAATGGGCATCTGGAAGCGGGTACCTCAGCACCGAAGCCAAGGACCCATCCTTCTTCCTGCCTTGCTTTTGCTCCTTTCTTAACATCCACCCCCAGGCACGTGAGCCTGTGCACACACATGTATCATGCATATACGTGTGGGCACATGCACACACACGTATAGGCACAAATATACACATACATACATAATTCCCAGGATGCTAGTGTGTCCTCTACATAAGGTAATATGCCCCATTTTCAGAAATAGTTCTTAATTTTGCTACGCCAATAAATGTTTATTGAATTGAAGAAACAGATGAATGAATTAGCCCCTATGGACCACAAACTAGCTCTGAAACATGCTTTTTGGAAAAAAAAAAAAAAAGAATAAATACATATGAGCAACACTAGTAAAGAAACTGTTTTTGTTTTTCCTTTTCTGATGATGTGCTTACCATTTAAGACTGAAAGTGTTTTTTTTTTTTCTTCATAGCTTTATTGAGGTATAATTGACCTATAGTGTGGTTTCAGTTCAAGGTGTATCCTGTTTGGAGAAACCAGTTTAACTTTGTTAGTCCAGCGATATCCCAACTTACTTGACCAAGGATGGCTCTTCTATGCGTGTGTGTGTGTGTGTGTGTGTGTGTGTTTGTCTGTGTCGCAACCCCCATTGAATGCACAAAGCCTATTGTTCTGACAAAGTTTGGGAAAGACTGCACCCGCTGGGTAGGCAGTGGCAGAGCCATACTCCATAGACGCCAGCGGGGACTTGGCAATATGCCATGTTGCTGTGTCTGGAGATAAAGCTTGCCCCTGCCTATCTCTGCAGATAATGGAGGCCAGTTCCAGCCAGGCCAGCACTGGAAATTGCGCTCTCTTTTAAGGACAAAGGAGGTCTCAGGAAACTCAGTGCCAGGGATCCACTGGGACCTCCAGAAAGTACAGGAACCAGGGACTGGAAGGTGGCAGGATCCTCTCAGTTTCTCATCCATTCTTTTCTATCAGCCCTCGTTCCTTCTGCTTCTGTGCTTCCTTTCCCTTTGCCTCCAGCTCACAGAGCAGATGGAAGGCTCGGCCAAATCTACAGCGGCACCTCAGCACCAAAGCTCCAGGCCCGCCCCAGCCCACTCATCTGTAGTCACAGCGCCAGGTCACGTTTTGTAAGGTGGTTGCTGGATCCCTTTCCCCTTGGGAGAGGGACACAGCTAGAGACTGCTGGGCAATCACTTCCCAGGAGCCCACCATACTCCCCCACAGCTTTGCCCACCTATGCTCCCAAACCTTGGCCATGCCTTAGCATCACCAGGAAGCATTTTTAAAATACCTGTCTTGGGCTCTCCGGCAGAGATGCCAACATTGTAGGTCTGGCGAGGGACACAGAAATCTGTATATTGTAAAAGTTCCTCAGATTTTGCCGGCACATTGCTCTAGAGTCATCCATCTACTGTGGTGCCCTGGATATTTACACCCTCCTGAGTTCCTCATCTTCGGTTTTCATTTCAGTGTCTGCTCACCTGTATGAGATCACATGCCCTCTGTTATTTCTCAACCAATCAAAATATTTCTCATTTCTCAAGGTCCAGTTGAAGTGCCATCTGGGAAGTTTTCCTGATTCTGCCTGCCGTTGGAAATCAATGAGCTATTCCTTTGTTCTTTCACCGTGTTTTACTGAAATTCATTAGAAAGTAACCTTTCTCTCCCACTAGATCGTGAGCTGCAGAAGGCAAAAGATCAGCTATTTCGAATAATGTTTTTCTGATTGTAAGTAGTATACACTTATGTAAAATTTGGAAAATTCAGATCACTGGGGGAAAAAAAAGAAGAAAATCCATCATTCCCCAAATCAGAAATAGCTATAGTTTAAGGGTGGGCACGTTCTCTCTCATCTTTTTTCAATGGGTCATGTGTGTATTTTTTTTCCACAGTTGGAGTCATACATACTTTTCTACCCTGCTCTTCTCCTGTTAACTTTATATTGAAAACATTTCCCTATGTTGTTGTTTCCTCAAAAGCCTTATCTGAATGGCTATGTAACGTCCCACTGCAAACGTACCACTTTATTGACTCATTTCCTAATTGTTGGACATTTGTATCATCTTCCATTTTTATTTTTGCTCTTAAAAATAGCAAAGTGTGCTGGCTAGTTTTCATTTGTCTCTGCAGAGCCACTGTTCACTCTGGGCCCATATGGACTTCGTCAAAGGACCCCTTTGCCTTTGGCTTTGCTTGGACTCAGAATGCGAGGTGCCAGCAAGAGACCGGAAGCTGGGACGAGGGTGGGAGAAGGTATTTGTTCCCCTGGTTGGCCACATGGGGGCCCCCTCCAAGTAGCTTCTCCTCCTGGGTTCTGGAAACCCCTCACTCTCTGCTTTTTTTTTTTTTTTTTTTTTTATGGCCATCAGCTGGCATCCATGAATTTCCACCATACTTCCCCACACCTTTGCCCACCTATGCTCCCAAACCCTGGCCATGCCTTAACATCACCAGGAAGCATTTTTAAAATACCTGTTTTGGGCTCTCTCCCTTGTCATCTCTCCACACCCTGCCGAAACTTTGTAAGCAGTTGTCTTTTTGTTTTGCTTCACTTTTTAAATTAAACAGTCAAATTACTCAGTTTGAGTGTGCCGATTCCTGACAAGATCCTGACAGATACACACGGCAACTGACATTTTGTATCTAAATCTTTGACTACATTCAATTTTCCTCCTAGAAGTTCCAGGAAATTCTTAAAAGTGGATCAATGAATAGACACATATTTATGGCACTTAGTTTACATTGTCACATGGCTTTCCAAAAATCAATTGTGCCAAATTATGCACAATAAGGTGGTGCTTGCGAACATTAAAAATTACCGTTTTTAATCTTCATGTGTTAATTTGCATTTCATTCATTACCAGAGAAGATGAATTTTTTCACATATTTCAATTCTTCTTCTATGAATGACCATCCCTAATTTCACCCTCTATCCTCCTAATATTTATCTACCTGCCTAGAGTAATAATCGTAAAAACTGCAATTTGTATTACCACTATTGCCAATTTGGGCAACCAGATGAATGGCTGGCCTAGTAGACAAGCCAAAGACTAAAGACAGGCTACAAGACAGAAAAAAATAATAGCATCTGTTAAATGAGATTGCTTAAGGACCACATATACTTCAAGTCAATGGAATAATAATTTGTATTATGAAAAATAGTAGCTAACAGTAATTGATTTCCTATTCTTGGCCAAGTGCTCTGCCAATGTAACAAATTTACATTTGTTAGCCCATCAAACCCTTAACATACATATTTGGATTGATCAGTATGGTCAATAACCATTGAATCATCTCCGGACAAGAGTTCCTAAGCTCAACCCTGCCCCAAGTTTTATAAGCACTAGAAAGCCAGTCTTTCTTTCCAAAATAGTTCTTAAGTAACGAGACACGAGCTTCAGCGTGATGTGGCCTTATGGATGCTGCAACAGCCCTAACCTGTGGTTCCAAAGTTAAGCAAAAATGGAAAGGCTGACGCTCCACTAGACAGACAAACTGTTCTTGGATATTCCCGATGCACTTTTATAAACACTGGGGGCTTGGAAGGTTTGCATAAACATCCAAAAACATTTGCGACTTTGCCGCTGAGAGCAAAGTGTTTGAGCTTCGTCTGCTGGAGAGAAGAGACTCTTAGAAAACAGCCACGTAAAAGTTACTTTAAACTTCTCTTTACAAGTTCTATTTTAGAATGAGGAGAAGGAATTTCCGGGGGCAAAATGCAGCCAGTTTGGAGGGCTGGAAGCAAGCCTCTCCCGAGATAAGCCATATACTGCCTGGTGAGCCTGGTGCCACTGTCATTTTGACCGTGGTCTTCCTGTGAGTTCTCCCCTTCTAGGCCAACCCCTCCCCCCTCCAAATATCCACACCTTCATATTTCCCATTCTTAGAATATCAGGCTCACTTTCCTTACTTTATGCTCCCTTCCTTTTCCATGTGGAGGGACAGTAGCAAGAATGCAGTCCGTTCTCTGTGGGGTTTGATCTGGCAGGGAAAAAAAGTGGTAGTTTCGCAGAAGAACCCAATGCTATTTCTGAGCTCTGCGGCTTCGCGCACATTTTTATTTCTGTAAAAGGCTGTGTTTTATGTATTATAGTCTTGGATTTCTGCTTGTTGCAGCGGACGGCCAAGCCTCAGTTTTAACTTCATATTACTTTGGCTGGTAATGATGAGTCTGGAAGATAAAACAGCACTCAGAGACAATTCTCCCTTCCCTCGCTGCTCAAATTGCCCCCTGTGCGTTTTCAGAAAGAGCTAAAAAGTTTAAAGTAAAATGAAAGGGGGAGGGGAAAAAAAAAAAAAAAAGAAATGTCCCGATGCTCCAGTCTCAGCTGATGCCAGCATCATTCCACGGGTGTGGTCATCCAGATGTTAGCTCCTCCAGATGTGCAACCTTATCCGCCCCAAGGCAGACCCACCTGTGGCGTATATGAAAATGTGATGTATGTGAGGTCAGGCTGCTCACCTTCAAGTCACATGGTTAAAAAAGAGATGCTCTCGTCTCAGCCACTGGGTGTTCTAAGGCCAGCTCTCCGTCCCTTTCGGGTCTGCAGATCACTCAGGATCCGGGTTCCCAGAGGAAGGAGAAGAGACCATTTGTCCACGGAAACGTCTGTAATACACGTTAAGTGGCCCATGAGAGAGCCCTCTCATGTATTGGCTGAAACATGAAACGGAAAACATGTGCAGCTAGCACAGAGCCCCCACAGACCCTTGCGTCTTCCCAGGAAATGGAATAATGAAGGATGGAGCTAACACGTGAATTCAGGCAGCCCACATGCTCGGGTGTTTCACAATGTAAAAAGCATCTGTTGGGTGGAAATCCTGGGCATTGGGATTGGAATTTATAGAGACAGATTGACTTCTAGACTCTAGCCGGGATTCCACGGCCGCTGCTATGGGAATAGACTTTTCCATGAAGCAAGAAGGAAACATTCCTCATGCAATTATGTGTTTATTGATGTATTTGATGCTCATTTGCCGAATGCCAGTGTCTGTGTCAGGGGCTGGAGACCTAAAGGTGAATAAGGCATGGACTCTACCTTCAAGGAACTCACTCACTAATGGGAAAGGAAAGATGGATAAAGGAATATTCATACACAAGAGTCCGTGTGACTGGAGAAATGTACATCAAGATGTAGGTGGGAACTGAGGGTGTCACCATCTGTAAACCAAGATATTTGCTGCTTTGGGCCATCAAAGATTGATTTTCCCTTCCTCATGATAATCCTAAAAATAAATTTGTATTTGGGTATTCATCTCACTCGGCGTACCCCTGGTCCAGGAATGGACCCTGATTGGTCGAAGCCAACCACCACATCTCCTGTCTGTCTGACCAGAATCTGGCTGAGGGCATGTTACCCAATTTAAGTGGGTGTGATTCAGTAGGGAGTACTGGAGGCTTCTGGAAGAGAGGTCCAAATGCTTTTTAAGAGAACTTCTGTGAGAGCCAGTCCTCTCTCTGCTGGTGGTTATGGTTTCCAAGAACTCACTGTTGATGGGGTTATACAGCCTTGGAATAGAGAAGATCCACATAAGGGAGAGTGAAATGAAGGGTAATGAGGTTTAATGCCACTTATCAGCTCCTCAGTTGGATGCATTGGTAAGTCCTTTTCTTATTTTAACCACTATGGGTAGGGTTTTTTTTTTAATACTTACACAGTGTTTCAAAAAAGGAGGAGGAATTTATATTTTTTTAATTTTTAAAATGTTTATCCATTTGAGAGAGAAGGAGAGGGAGAGAGAGGACGTGAGTGGGGGGAAGGGCAGAGAGAGAGGGACACAGAATTTAAAGCAGGCCCCAGGCTCTGAGCTGTCAGCACAGAGCCCAACATGGGGCTGGAACCCATGAAGTGTGAGATCATGACCTGAGCTGAAGTAGGACGCTTAACTGACTGAGCCACCCAGGCGCCCCAGTATATTAATAACAAGAGCTAACAGTCGTTGAGCACTTACCAAAGTGCCAGATAACCTGCTAAACATTTTGTAGGTATGATTTTATCTAATCCTCACAGCGATTCTAGGGAATAGATTATTTTTACCCCCATTTCACAGACTAGTAAATCAAGGCTTAGAAAAGTGAATTGACTGACTTCACTCATATGAGGACTTTAAGACACAGGACAGATGAACACAAGGGAAGGGAAGCAAAAATAATATAAAAACTGGGAGGGGGACCAAACATAAGAGCCCCTTAAATATGGAGAACAAACAGAGCATTACTGGAGGGGTTGTGGGGGCAGGGTGGGTTAAACGGATAAGGGCCATTGAGGAATCTACTCCTGAAATCATTGCTGCACTATATGCTAACTTGGATGTAAATGAAAAAAATAAAATAAAATAAAAAAGATGGTAAGTCTTGCACCTTGCACATTAAAAAAAAAAAAAAAAAAGTTAAATGACTTGCCCAAGGGCAGGTACAACAAGTATTGAATATTATGAATCCTGGTAGGAAGTCAAATAAAATGAGGACTGAAACGTGTCCATTGGACTGAGCCATGTGAAAGGCACTGGGGGCCTTAGGAAAAACATTTGGGGCAAATCCTGAGAGAAAAAGCTGGGGTGGGGTGGATAAAGGTATGAATAAGAGCTAATGAAAGGGAGACACGAGTGGGCAACATTTTGAAGCAGTCGGACTCTGGTCATGGCCTCTACAGAAGAACGCTTTTGGGTACAAACAACAGAAAATGATAATTCAGATGTCCTTCAACAACAAGAACGTTTAGTTTTTCACATATCAGGAAGCTCAGAGGTAGGGCAGGCTAGAATATTGCTAGTTTTGATAGCTCGACAATGTCATTAAGGGCCTGGTTCTTCTAAGGTCTTGGTCTTTGGTATTTCATAGTTTCACTATGATGTGCTTAAGTGTGGATTTCTCCATGTGTATGTGTCATGACTTGGATCCTTCAAGTTTAATGAACCTCAATCTTTATGTCTGTTTTTAAATCTGAAAAGTTATCGACCAGTATCATGGGAAATGACTTGTATACTGTGAGTACGACAGTGAGTACGACGATGCAGTGTTATATGAACAAGGCTAGCCCATCAAGGCCTTGTTTTCCTTATGTGAGAAATAAAAAGCTATTATGAAAGGCAGATGAATGTTAAGTTCAAATATCCAGCTCTCCAAAGCCCAATATCACCATCTGTATCACAGAAGGTAGAAATACAGCCCCGACCTCATTAGGATGGTGATGATGCAATCAGTAATAAATAGCCAAAGAACCTAATAGGGACAGTGATCTCGTTGTTCATATTTTCCACATCTAGTTAGAAGCTGACCACAGGGTTATAGCAAAAGGCAGGCCGAAGTGAAGAGGCTGGACCAAGTTTCATTCCATCCAATCTGTGTATATGCTGCATGACTTAGGGCCAAGTAGGCCTGATTGGATTAATTTGGGCTTTGAGATAGAAATGCCCTAGTAACACATACAGGAGGCTGCCTTATCTCCTATCTAGAAATAGGGTGGGTTGAAGAGACTGATCTGGTGCTTTACAGGGAGTTGCATTCTTAAGCAGCAGAAAGCAGAGGTCCACAATGAGCACCTTCTAAGTGCCAGACAGCCTGCTGCATTGAGACATGAAAAAGACCTGGTCCTGCCCCCAACTGGGTTGCAGTCTAGTAAAATAAGCAGACACAAAAACAGCCTTTTATGGAATGTAGTAAAGTGAAAAGATGATGGGATTCATACAGCGTACCACGAGAGAATAGAGGAGGGGCACTCTACACAATTAGGGGTTTTGAAAAAATCTTGGGAGGGGAAAGTGCCAAAGCCAGGGCTTCAAGGCTGGTTAAAAATTAGCCAGATGCATTTAAAAAATGAAAACATTGAGAACAACATTCTAGAAAAGGAGGGCTGCGTGGGCTAAGGCACAGAGGTGCAGAAGTTACATGATAGGCGCATAGAACTACAAGGAGTCTGGTATCGCCAGAGAACGCAGCACGCATCAGGAAGGTGAGGGTAAGTCTGCATGCACCAGAAGTCATGTCTCTAAGGCTCTGGTGTGGCACATTTGCAATCTTCCCCTTTATTCCTTAGCACAGTGGTTCCCAAGATTTCACATGTATAGAAATCACCAGAAGAGCACAGATTTCTGATTCAGCAGGTCTGGGGAGAAGCCTGAGAATCTTCATTTTTCTAACAGTTTCCGGGAGGTGCTGAGATGACTGGCCCAGGAACCCTACTTTGAGAACCGCTGCTCTAGAAGGACTTTAGACAGGAAGTGAAACGGCCGATTTCACTTCTCTGTCGAAGGAGCCAGGACCAAGGGAACTTTATCTCATGTGGTAGCACAAAGGAGCATTTGCTCAGCCTGCTTTTTGGAGACATCAATGCCCTAAATAAGGCATTCTAGTCTTTTTGAAATTTTAATGGAGGAAGGGTCCTACTCACTATGAATGTTCCTAACCTCCTGCCTATGAAAAATTATATCCAATGCCATACAGTCTGTGCAGACTAACAAAAGGCCAACAAGAACTTGGAAAAGTGACTGCCTTTAGTGACTGTTTTTTACCACAATCGCCTCATCCTCATGGTTTCCTTCTCTGTTCATGCTCAAGAGCATTTTCAAAGTGTCTTTGAGTCTCTGACAAAGGGACAGGGCTTCTTGAATGAGATGCCTCACCTTGCTGAGCCTTGGTTTTCTGGTTTGTAAAAGGAACACGAAGGTCCCATCTAGCTCAGCATGTCTGGGGTGACAACCCAATAAGAAGACAGGCGTGACAGCTCTCTGGAAACCTTAAGCAGGATGAGAGTGTCATTCTCTGTTCTTAAGGATACATTTCTGGAAGGAGGTTGGAAGACGCAAGCATCCTGTGTGCTAAGTGCTACTGGGGCTCCCAAACATTGTTTCAAAATCTGTCCTCGATTGCTGGCTTTTGATGGGTCTTAGCTAGTTTATAAGCACACCGAAAAAACACCAAAGACAAAAAGAAATTTTAAAGGCATTCTTCTTAAAATCCTGACTCCCCCTGTTGAAAATAACCACAAAGCTCATTCAGCCCCACTTCCTGCTCGATGTGGGAATCTTCTCTGGACACCTCCCACGGTGTCACTTTGATGCAGTGCCTCTGGAGTGTAAGTGCCACCTACCCATTGTACGTGTCGCTCAACATGTCCAGAATCCAACTGACAATGTTCTCCTTGAAACCTGTTCTCCCCCCCACCATTTTCTATCTCAAAGAATGGGCAGGAACATAACAGTTCTCTTTTATTCACTCACTCAATATTATTAAGCATCTATAATGTGGCACATCCCTCTCCATCACCTCACATCCGGTTTAGCTCCCAACTGTTTCTTGAGTCCATTCAGTTCTTTCTAAGTTCACTGCCACCACCATAATCCAGGCTACCAGCCCCTCTCACCTGGAGCACTGCAATGGCATCCCCACCAGCTCCTTCAGATAGGCTCTCCCCCATTTGCAATCTGCAACCAGAGAGGCTTTTCAGACTGGAAACCTAAAAAAAAAAAAAAATCTCACTTTCTGGTGGCCTGGGTGGCTCAGTTAGTTAAGCAACTGACTCTTGTTGTTGGCTCAGGTCATGATCTCATGGTTCATGAGATCGAGCCCCAAGTTGGGCTCTGAGCTGACAGCATGGAGCCTGCTTAGGATTCTCTCTCTCCCTCTCTCTCTCTGCCTCTCTCTCTCTCTTTTTCTGATGGAAGTGTTTCAATATCTCACCATTGCACTTAAAACAAAACCAAAATTACTCAGCCTCACCTACAAGGCCTGTATGATCTGACCCTTACGTATGCCTCCAACTTTGTATTGTATCATGCTTCCCTTTGTTTTATGCATCACAGCTCTGTTCTCTCTGACTAGAGCCATCAGAACCTCCATATCTCTCTCTCCTCTTCCTCCTTCTTCTCCTCTCTCCTTTTTCCCTTTCCCCATCTTGCTCTCTCTCACCCTCAGGTGCATTCAGCCAGGCAATCATATTCCTCAGTTCATTATGTTTCCAATATTTGGCATCATCTAGATGATCATCTTGCCCATGTGACTGGTATAAAATAAATATTGTGTTTATTTTAGTTTGCCTTATTTAATACCGAGTAAGCTTAAGTATCTCTTGGTTTCTTCTTTTGTTTCCTGTTTGTATCCTTTGCCCATTTAAAAAATTTGGAGCTTCCAACCTTTTCTTGTTGATTTCTAAGACATATACAGACATCCTTGTACATTCTAGATATTAACCCATGTCAGATTTTTATAATGCAAGCACTTTCTCCCAATTTTTGTGATTATTTAATGTTTGTCACTCCACCGTCTGTGGGAGAATGAGCACTGGGAGGTGAGTCTAGAGACCTGGGTAGCAGCCAGCTACTAGAAAAGTCACATCGATTCTGAGTGGCAGTGCTTATACTCATGGGATTTCTAATATAAGATGGGGTCTAGCTAAAGGAGCTTGACATAGCCCCACATAGCTCCCACTAAAATACAGATGAAGTAAAGAAAACAAAAAAAGATTGGAGTTCATACACCACGAATGGGCAGAAATTTCATCAACTATGAGACCAATGGAAGTGGATTAAAACATCAACAAATTAGTACCATCAAAAACACGATGTCTACCTGAAAGTGTACATGAAGAGCATGTTTCCATCCCAAACTTTTGTATTCCCGGCCAAGAGATGTAAGGTCTGAGTCACAGATAGCAAATATATGGCACCAGAGCCATTACTTCTCCCTCCCAAGCCCCTGGCAGGCATCACTACACCATTCGAACATTCCTTCCTACTGAATTCGGATATAACCCCTGAGTCCTTGTCAGCAGTGTTTCAGTTGACCCAACCAATCAACTGGCTGTCATATCAGCCAAAATCTCTGTGTCCTCTGCAGTCATTCTAACCAGAAACTAAAGCTGGGGTTCCTCCTCCTCTTGCACGCTTTTAGGAGATACCTAGCCACTGTCTTCTTGCTCATTCCCTTCCCTGTCTCTAAATTAGAACCACTGTTTTTAATCCATCATATACCGAAATTCTCATCAAACAAGTGGTCAAAGAGCACAAAGGGCATGACACTTGCCTCTTGGAAGGCATATGAACCACAAGCAAAGCAGATGGATACAAGGCAGGCATGCTAGGAACAGTAGTAAGGGTTGCAATACAGAAGTGATCACCAAGAAGAAAGATGAGTAGTATACATAAGAGAATATGAGACAGAAGCGTAAACGCATGTTTAATTGAAGTCCCACAAGGGAAAAAAGAATGCAATAAGACAGACTCAATATTTAAAGAATTTATGGCTGAGAATTTTCCAAAATGATGATATTAACATGCAGATTCAAGAGGCTCAAACAAATTCAATGTATGATTTAAAAAAAATTTTTTTTAACGTTTATTTATTTTTTGAGACAGGAAGAGACAGAGCATGAACAGGGGAGGGGCAGAGAGAGAGGGAGACACAGAATCTGAAACAGGCTCCAGGCTCTGAGCCATCAGCACAGAGCCCGACGCGGGGCTCGAACTCACGGACCATGAGATCATGACCTGAGCCGAAGTCGGACGCTTAACCAACCGAGCTGCCCAGGCGCCCCAATGTATGATTTTAAAAAGAAATCTAGACACATCATAGTAAAAGGTCAGAAATACAACTGGAAAAAAAAAAAAAAAAAAAAGATTTCCTCCAAAGAATCAACAGATGAGCAGCCAACTCCTTGATAGCAACGATGAAAACCAGAGCACAGTGGGTGATGATAACCTTAAAAGAACTGGCGAAGCTCAAATGCAACTGAAAGAAAGAAACGGTCAGCCAAGCATTCTCAAGATTGCAGGATCATCCATAAAGCCATTTCGCACCTAAACGGAGAGTTTGGACCAACAGACTTGCGCTACTAAAAATACTCTGAAGTGTGTTATTCAGATAGGAGAATAATCCCATAAAGAAAGTTAACGATGCAAGAAAAATGAAGAGCCCACAAAGTAATAAAAATGTGAGTAAATCTAAATGAATATTAAGTAAAAATAACATCTCATGAGGCTTAAAATATATTTTAGAGATAATTAAAATACAGCACAATAGGGGCGCCTGGGTGGCTCAGTCGGTTAAGCGTCCGACTTCAGCTCAGGTCACGATCTCGCGGTCCGTGAGTTCGAGCCCGGCGTCAGGCTCTGGGCTGATGGCTCAGAGCCTGGAGCCTGTTTCCGATTCTGTGTCTCCCTCTCTCTCTGCCCCTCCCCCGTTCATGCTCTGTCTCTGTCTCAAAAATAAATAAACGTTAAAAAAATTTTTTTAAATAAAATACAGCACAATAGCAGATAGGTTGAGAAGAAGTAAATGGAGTTAAAAATTCTAAGTTCTTTGCATTGTTCAGGAGAAAGCTTAACAGTTTTTAGGCATTAAGGACACAACGTGCATGAAGAAAAAATGCCATTGAAAAGGCAAAGGTTATTTGTGAAGTTATTAGTGGTGGTTGGCTCTGGATTGTGGGACTATATGCACTGTCGTTTTTGTTCTGCTTCCTTAGAATCTTTTAGAGTTTCCAACTTTCTACAATGAGTGCATAATACTTTTATAACTAGAAAGAAGTAAAATATTGAAAATACAAAATGTCATCTACACTGTAAGAAAATAATATAATTCTGTCACTTGCTAAGGACATAGTAAAATACTTCCCCACACTGGGAGGCATGTTAGACTCAATGACTAAGGAGAGCTTGTCTCAAGCTAAAACTCCAAGTCTTTGGGATGTTCCCTCTTCTGGCATTCAAATTTCACTCTGAGGAGTGAGAAGAGTGGCACATGTGATTCGTTGACACGATCAGATCATCATTTCAACTCCCATCCCAAAACTGAACCTGCACTCTGACTCTGTTTCACATTCTTTCCCAACTTAGCACAGCCAAGGGGACCAGAAGCTTCAATTCTGCAAGAGCAAGAAGTGTCCTGACCTGAGGATGGAGATCCCAGGAAGTGGAAACCATCTGTCACTGGAAGCAGGCCCCCCCTGTGTTGGGGAACGGAAGTGAGTGCTGCTGGGGGGGCGGATATGGGGCCAAAATGTCTGTGAGTAGAGTGTGTTTCACCCCAGTGATTGTGTTTAGTTCCAGCGTTTCAAACATGGCAGAAAACTAGAAGAACTCCTGATGTGACAGATGTGTTCCTCCAGTGCTCGCCACCAGGTTCCATGGCAGAAGTCAGCCATCCTGTTTTAAGCCATGACATAAGTTGTATTGAACAGGATGTTGTCAACCAAACTAGGAACTTCAAACAATATCACTCTAAAATTACTCCTTGTGATGAAGACTGGGGAAAGATTTGTGGGACAGATGCACCTCATATGATATTTGGGGCACAGCCAACTACTGTGACAACAACAGCCCTGCCAGCAATAGTTATGCAAGAGGAGAGAACCTTGGCTTTAGGAATGCGCATTCTCAAGTCTCTGCCATTTATATGCCACTGTGGAAAAATAATGGAAATTCACCATAACTGAGTATCTATCTCATCAGATGCCAGACAGTAGAAGACTCTTGCTTCTTCCGCTACCGGTGGGAAGCACTTCATTTCTTTTCCAGTCTAATTATAGAAAGATAAACTAGACTTTCAAAAAAAAAAGAAGTGTCCCAGTTTGGGGATTTGCAGTTTTCTTCTGCCCCTCTGGATCTACCTGGAAAGATGTGTGGCACTGCGGTCAGCCTTCCCCCCACCTTGCCCCCAGATATCTTGGGTTTGGATCCTGGTCCCTGCAGCCAATGCTCTGTGTGATCTTGGGGAAATTCACATAGGCCAGTGCCTTAGTTTCTGACTATCTAAGGGAATAGGAAGTAGGGCAGGGCTGAAAGTGATAACTCTCTTGAAGAATGTTGGGGAACTCCCTAACACTTTGCACAGTTCTGAGATACTCAGTGTGAGCAGGGGTCAAACTCCACCAAAGGTCAAATGGACATTTGCCTAGTGACCTGGGGGTAGAAGGGGTGGAGAGCAGAGTGGTGGCCTAAACCTCACATACTTTTCACAAAGATGGATGGGAGCAGATGTGGCTCTGGCTCCCAGAAAAGGAAGCCCATCTAGTGCACTCACATCCTGAGGATTTGCCCAGCCTGTTCAGCAGAGGCCACTGGAGCTTGGGTGTGATGTTAAGAGCCAAATCCTAAATACCTTGAGCCTTCTCCAATTCTACAGTACTGGGAAAACATCTTGTAGTTGCTAACCATGGGATGGCCTTCCACCCAAGAGGGACAGGCTCTGCTGTTCCCAGTTTCTTTCCATGTGGATGTGGGTGTGACATGTGCTCCTATCACAGCTCAGGCACCACAGATTCTGCTGTTCTCTGACATTTAAGTCAGAAGGGACCTTCGAGGTCATTCACTGATGCTTGACCTCCTTTCCATCATCCTCAACAAATGGCCACAAGCCTTCTGTTTTAACACCTCTAGGAACAGGAAACTCACTCCCTAACTTGGCAACATGATTGCATATTTTGGGGGACTTGGGGGGTTTGTTTTATTTTTCATGTCTCATGAGATTCTTTCCTTGTAATGAACACAAACTTATCTTCTTATAGTTATTTTCTTTCTGGTATTAAGTAGAATAACCATATTATTTATTGTCCAAACCCAGATTTATGTCTGAGACCAAATAGGGGCACTATTAATAATTATACCAGGGAAATAGAGGTAAATTGGAACTCTCCTGCAAAACAAGACTTAAGACTGCCCCAGTCTTTGGTTTATCCTAGGGGTCACTAGAACAATTCAAGTTCTCCTTCCTTGCTTCCTTCGTATTTAAAAAGACTTGAATTGCCCCCTGATCTTTCTCTTCTATAATGAACAAGGGAGGCTGATTTCTTTAGTGGAAAGATCATTGGACTGAGAATAAGAAATAGCTATGACTTTCTCGGGGCTACATTGGGAAGGGTAATGATCTTGCAAGATCCAATGTTATGTCCTGATATCCCAGAAAAGAAAGCAATTTGCAACATTCTGAAATGTGAAAGGTCTGTCAGAAGGACATGAGATCAGCCACACGAATTGTGAAACATAAATTGTGGTTTTATTTGTTCTGCAGAAGTATTAAAAAATTGCACATTTGTCATGAGGCAGTATAGCGTGGCAGAGGCAGATGCCAAATTTTGTCTGCAGCCTGGGGCTGAGCTGGCTACATCAGAATCTGGGGGGAGATGTATTAAAAATCAGATTCCGGGGCCTGATCTCAGAGCCTCCAGATGTGCATTCAGAAAAGCTCTGGAAGTAACTCTAATGGTGACCCAAATTTGAGACCCACCAGCAGAATGGTCAAAGAGTACCACCTTTGGGTCCATACATTCATTCCGCCCACAAATATTTATCGGGCACCTTCTAGTGCCAGACACAATCTAGGCACAAGAAAGACAGCAGTAGACAATAATAATAATAATAATAAGGCATAAAAGTCAAACAGATATGTGGTCAAGGGCTAGTCTGATATTACTGTGTGACTCAACTTTTCAATTCCCCAGTTTCCATCTCCCTAAAATAAGGATGATAATATCTACCCCATAGAGTTGTGATGTTTAAATAAGGTAAGATGTGTAAAATGCTTACCCCAGTGGCTAGTTTACAGCGAGCACTCCATAAATGTTCATTATGAAGGTCATACCATGTTGAGGGTGATGATGATGTCAAAGACAACGATGATAAAGCTGGAGGAGGAAAACAAAGAAACCTTATTAATTTCATCCCATAGTGACATGGAAAGACTAACTGTCATCACCTCAAACTTCTCAGTGGACCATGTAGTCACTCTTTTTACTATGACTTTGGGTGGCCTTTCTTTACATCCCTTGGTCTCAAGTATAAAATGAAGGACCTATATAGGATGATAAATAAAGATTCGTTCCATCCAACATTCATGTTCTATAAACCCTAGTTCACTCAAACATGACTCAAAAAACAGTGTCCAGGCACCACACTCTGGCTTCCTTCTAGACCATTCTAGTGGCTGGTGTTCACCTTGTCATGAGGCCCCAGGGTTAAATGCATCATTTCAGGCATGATCTGAACTCAAAAATACACAGTAAAAGAAATAACAGGGGAAGAAAAATGGGGCTGAGCTATAATCGCCATCATTCTTGTCCCTGTATAATAGGTAAGCTTAAGACTGGGCTCATGTCTCCAATAATTGAGGTAAGTAGTGGCTCAGGAAGAAGATGGACAGAGAGACAGAGGGGATGTGAAGAATAAGGCCACCGGGGAGTGAGGCAGGACCAGGGAGGCAGAGGAGGTTAAGAAGCTATTTTTGTAGGCAACAGCTTTCACTCCTCCAAGGAGGTCAGCAGAGATTGTAATGAGAACATCTTGGCCAAGGCCATGATTCACTGTCCAAAACTGGGCTGGGCCCCTCACACTGGGGGAATTTCACAGTTTTTCACATTATTCCCAAACCCCACTCCTCTGTTTAAGGGTGTCACTCAGGGTTTATTACAGAAAGGGTCCAAAGGCCTCCATTCATATATCCTAGGGGGCCAGAGTCTTGGGAAGAGTAGCAGTGGCAATGGGGGCAGCCAGGAGCAGGGATAAAGGGTAGTTCTGGGAGAGATTAACAGGAAAGCTCCTACCAGGGAAAGCTCAGCTCTGTCTGTTCACATAAGCTTGGTTCAGAGCCCTGAAGAGAAGCAAACACTGAAATGCAATGGAAGAATGAGAAGTTGGAAGGAAGTGCAGCTGCCAAGAGGCCACAGGCTGGCCACAGTACCACCACATGCAGCTGCACAGTCTGGGCGCTGCATAATTCCAGAGAGTTCCATTCATGCTGATCAGAGATGGCCAGACATTTTCTGCCCAAATAATAAATAATTTGGCCTTGTGAGCCATTTGACCTCTGTCACAACTCCTCAGCTTTGCTGTTATAGCTAGGATAGTTTGAGAAAACGCAGGACATCATGCATTTTTATGGAGTGTGAAAGCAGCCGTAGACAAAACATAAATGAATGGGCATGACTATGCGCCGGTGAAACTTTCTTTATAAAAGCAGGCAGTGGGACGATTTGATGATAATATCAATGGCAGCCCCTGGGGTTTCGCAACGCAACGGTCCTTGCTCACGGTAGTACCAACAGGATAGCTGAGTTTTCAAAGAGCTCGGGCAAGCCGAGCAGTAGCTCTCAAACACACTTGATAATCCCCATTGTGAGATACACATTTCGTGTCACGGTCAAGCTTCACAAAGCCATACTTAGCCTCACTTAGTGTGACGTATGCTAAGATAGTCTACACTCTGTTGTATTCCATTTAATTTGTTTAAATGTTGGCGGCAGCCAATACAATTAATTCATTGCACAGTCTTCTGATGGACCTTACTTAGCTCCCGGATGGCTGGGCTTGGAGCCAGGAGATCTGCGTTTCAGTCTTAGATCTGACCCTTACCCGAAGTTTGTCCTTGGGTTAATCACCTCACTGGGAGTTTGCATCTGCAGACGGGTCTCATAATTATTGCAGAGTGACTTTATCAGACAAACGTGAAATAATTCCGTTCCTCAGTGTGGTGTAGTGGCCAGCGGTGGTTCCTGGGATGGTTTTAGGCAGTGCACATTGTAGGCACTCATTTTAATTCTTTGTGAAAATACACAAGGATCAAATGCATAATGTTACCAGGGATACAGAGCTTCCTTTCAAAGTGCATTTATTCCAAATAAATTATTTAAATTTATGTATTTCTAGGATTTATATTGAAATAAATTTCTTTAGGTCAGGTTATTTGTATGTGTGGGTGTGGGTGTGTGTGCACGTGTGGGTGTGTGTGGAGGGGTCTCGGAGAAAGGAGCTGTCTGGGTAGTCAGCCTAAAGGCCTAAAGTGCCCCGGTGAGGGAGAGCAAAGCAAGGTGGGATCATTCAGGGGGCAGATCCTGACAGGATCTGAATTTTATTCGGAGTGCCTGTGGAAGTCAACCTGGGCATCTGTCTTTGTACCTGATAGGGCTTTCTTCTTAGTGATGTGCAAGCTACACGTTTTGAAAGCTTTAGCTTAAGGTAATATCTTTGCGTTGTCTACCCTGTCCCCAAGCTCTCACAACCAGACAGCATATTTGGGGGATGGCTGGGGATCAGGGGTCCTGCTAAGCACAAACATTTTTCTCTTAAGAGAGGCCCACTGCCTCTGCTGTCATCAAAGCCACTGGGGAGCTTTGTAAACATATGGATGGATGCCAGGGGTCCACCCCAGGCCTCCCGCATCAGAATCCCCAGTGTGGGGGTGTCAGGGCCCAGATGATCTTACTGCCTGGCCAGGGTGGAAGACCCCTGCCTTACAGAGTTCCAACTTACAACCTCCGCCCTCGGAAAACTGATCACACCAAAGACTACATCTAAGATGATGCCCAAACAGAATGGTTTTCCCTCTGTTGCTAATGACTCAAAGCATGTCTCCCCTGCCCCATTTACCTGCCTTGGGGCTCTTAGGAAAGTCAACCCATCCATCTGTCAATATTTACTCTGTCTGCTGCCCTCAGTAGAAGAAGGGAAAACTGTTTTCACTGTCAAACTAGTGTTTATACAAAGGATTTGTAAGCTTTCTCAGACCTATGGAAAATCAATCACCCTCAGCTAACCTGTGCCCTTAACGAGGTGGTAGCCTTTCTGTCACCATCCTATCCATCAGAGGTGACAGTGCATGGCTTGTCACCTGGTGAGAATTCAGGTTGAAAAGGACGGTGCCCAGAACCCTGGGGAGACAGATGCTTGAAGTAGAGCCCAATCTGAGAGGGTTAAGCCTGCCCTGCCGATTCCGGGGGACAGCGCTGGTGGGGCTCCATCTGGGACCCATTCAGAAGAGACCAGTGAATTCTGGGACTCTCATAAGATGCCACTATTCTTTGGCACTCAGACAGCTCACCAGCCCATTACATTTGCTCCGGTCGATGGTACGCCCACTGTAATCTCCAGGGCAGGGCTCTGCTACTGTTGAGTCCAAACTGAGCATTGCTGGGAAGGCATGCGTTTCCGACAGGTGGCTGGGCTGGGCTACCGGGGGAGAGCGGCGTTTGCACCTGGAACAGTAGCCAGCTTCGATCAGGCTTCAGGGGTCTGTCACAGCCACGTGGTTTTAGACACCCAGACCACCTGGGACAGACACCCTGAAAAGCCATTTGCTGGGCTCAGAAGGAAAAACAAATCTGACCACTGCCTTTGTCATTCAGAGGAGCCGTTGGGTTTCATGGGTCAGTCGAGGGGCAAAAAGCAAGCACATCTGAGAAACAGCTTCATGGACCACATGCCCATCACCAAAGTGCAGCCCAGACACAACGCTCTGGCTCTTACTATGTGCCCAGCCCCTGAGCTGGACACCAGGAAGTAGACCGAGGCTGTAAAATATCAGGCCACTCACAGTCCATTTGTTGCAACCTTTGGAGGGGTTCTAACTCCTTGTAAGAAGAATCGAAGGATCTGAGTGAAGCCAGCTTTCAGTGGGGCAGAAGGAGAAATGTCTTTTAAGGTGTACCTGACCATGGGCCCGCTAGAGCATTATAAATTTGAACTCACTGAATGCTCCCAACTCAACACTCAGTGAAGTCCTATCATCTTTAAAATGGGGACGATACTAGGATCCAGCCGGAGGATTGGCCTTCCATGGAATCCCAATAAAACAGTACCCGGAATGTGCTTAGCGTAGTCCTTGCTTGCAGTAAGCGCTCAATAAGTGCGACATACTTATTATTATTGTTATTGCTACTTCTAGGAGTCCCATTTTACAGATGAGCAAACTAAGGCTTAGAGAGATTATGGGATGAGCCTGAGGACACACTGGCAGTCAACAACTGCCAGCATCAAAAGCTAGATCTTCCCGGCTCCAGGAGCTGAGGTCTCCCCCGCCCGTCTATAAAAGGCCCGCCCTGTACAAACTGTGTGGGGTGGGGACCTTGCTTCCTCCCTGGAGAAAGAGTCTGTGGGCCCATGTGAAAGCTGCTCTTGGCAAATCGGCTGTGCACTGGTGCCGTCCTGACACTGTTCCCATCTGCCGCCCACATAGAGTTGGCCATGCTCCAAAAGGCGTCCCAACCCATCCTGATCCCTGGAGACAGCGTATCTCATTCCCTGTTCTCCAGGCCACTCTCGGGGTGTCTGTGGTGGGAGAGGCTACATGTCCTCCCCTGGAGGCCCTATGCTTGGAGATGCAAAGGAGCAGGGACCCTCCACTCCTGAAACATGGGCTGTCTCCCTTCCTAAGCCTATGGAGGTGCACCTGGCCCGGCCTCCCAGGGAGGCATAGCAGCCCTTATTCTGAGAAGTCCCTGTGAGGGAACCTACTTCAGCCGCTTAGCACTCAGTCCCCTCATGGTGTGAAGCTGCCGTATCAGATCTCTTGTTGCTGCTATAACAAATTGCCATGAACTTAGTGGCTTCAAGCAACGCAAATTGCTCTCGACAGTTCTGGAGGCCAGAAGTCCAAAATCAATCTTACAGGGCAGGGCTGGTTCCTCTGGCGACCCCAGGGGAGAATCCACTTCTGGCCTCTCCCAGCTTCTGGAGGCTGCCTGGGTCCCTTGGCTCGTGGCCGCACCACTCCCATCTGTCCACATCCCCTCTGACTGCCCCTCCTGGCTGCATCTTACAAGGATACCTTGTGATTGCATTAGTCATGCAGATAACCTACAATAATCCCCCCATTTCAAGGTCTTTGATTTTACTTCATCTGCAAAGTCCCTCTTACCACGCAAAGTAACATCCACAGCTTCTGAGGAGTAGAATGTGGACATTGCCGCGGGCCGTTAGTCGGCCCCTCACAACTGGGCTCCTGGGCCTCCTTCACTTATTCATTCAGCAAGCTGGCTCTGCACTCCAGCCAGGCCCAGGCACTGCTGCTGTGACTTGGGAACTGCTGGACCTCTCTCCTGAGTGAACCCATGTTCATTAGCTTTCTGGGGGGTACAAATCACAACGTATTTGGCTCCCTCCCCAGCGCCCAGCACATAACAGTTGCTAACATCTACATTATGCCAGGCTCTGTCTTGAACACCATAAAAATATGCTTAGCGCTAATGCTGGCAACAACTGTATGAGGTACCCTTGTCCTACCACAGCTGGGGAAGCCGAGAGTTTTCTTGCCTTGCCCAAGTCACACAGCTAGGGAGGAAGGGTTGTGATATGGGCAGCCTGCAGCCTGACTCCCGAATCTGCTCATAAGTGTTGTCCCACGTGGTCTCCCAAATAGCAGCTTTCAACAAACACCTACTGAAAGGTGGAAGAGGCAGACAGAGAGGCACCTAGAGCTGCACATTCAGGGGACTAAGGTCTTGAGTGTCATGTGTGAGTGGTCCTTTCATTAAAAAGAGGCTGGAGGGAAGGGATCATAGGTCCTAGGGATGACTCTGCCAGGCACATGCTCCATGGGCTTAGGGGAGGCTGGAGCATCAGGGGCCGCCATGACTGGGTCAGACATATTTGACCAAAGGTCTGTCCTCCAAATTCTGGGCTGTCCATGAGGAAAGGTGCTTGTCTGCTTTTGCTGACTGTGGTTATCTCAGGTTTAACAGTCTCTGCCCAGAGTAGGTGCTTGATTGATAAATGTTGAATCACGAAATGACTTAGAGGTACACTAAATACACATTTCTTCCGAATCCCAAATGGCCAGACGTTAAAAGGCAATATTCAGCCAGAGCCAAGGGTCAGGGCAGACTGTGACACACTCCCCCCCCACCCCTCACAGAATGAAACTTTGTAGTGTCTTAGTCTGTTCCCCCAGCAAGCAGGACCTGAGGCAGAGGGTCCATGTGAATTATGCTATTGCATAGGGCCACCTCTGCCACAGGGGTGAAGAGAAAGGCAATGACTCAGGGAAGAAGGGGACATCAATTTTCTATTGCTGGGTTACAAGTTGCCCCAAACTCAGTGCCTTGAAACTATTGTTTCACACGGCTTCTGTGAGTTGGGAATCTGGGAGCGGCTTAGCTGGGTAGTTCTGGTGCAGGATCTCTCAGAGCTTTTGTCATTCTTTCAGCTGGGGCTCCAAGGTTTCCAGACTCACCCATGGGTCTCCTGTCAGGAGACCTCAGTTCCTGGCTACATGGGCTTCTCTGTGAGGCTGCTCACATGACATGGCCACTGGCTTCCCCCAGAGTCAATGAGCTGAAAAAGAGAAAGTGTATTAGTCTGCTCAGGCTGCCATAACAATAGGCCACAGACTGGGTGGTTTTGAAAATCCATTTTTCGCAGCTCTGGAGGCTGGAAGTCCAAGATGAAGGTGTCTCGGGGCTGGTTTCTCCTGAAGCCTGTTCTTGGCTCGCAGGTGACCACCTTCTAGCTGTGTCTTCACATGGTTCTCTCTGTGCACACATCCCTGGAGTCTCTTCCTCCTCTTGTAAGGATTGTAAGGACAACCATCCTATTGGATCAGAACCCTCCCTAATGGCCTCATTTTCATGTAATCATTTCTTCAAAGACCTTATCTCCAAATACAGTCACATTCTGAGGTACTGGGGTCAAGGCTTTAACATATGAACTTTCAAGGGGGGAACAGGGATACAGTTCCACCAATAACAGACAGAACCCAAGAAGGAAGCCATAGTTTTTTGGTAACCTAATCTTGAGAGTGACATTCCATGACTTATACTAAACTCTGTTCTCTAGAAGCAGCTCAGATAGAGGAGAATGAAACTCTATCTGTTGAGGGATACTAGAGAATTTGTTGGCCTATCTCTAAAATTAACACAGAGGGAGAGCCAAGGGCAGAATGTGTTATTGAATTAGCCCAAACTAAGTGTAACTGGCTATTGGCTCCTGTGGGACCATCCCCTAAGAACCACATGAACTGAGGTTCTCTGTGGCAAGAGAAAAGGAGAATTTATTCACCAGCTTCCATTGTCAGTTGGTTAGTGACCCTCACAGGTGGCATCATCTGTCCTGGACTCCAGGATGCTTAACCAAGACTTCCAGTGGGCCCCCTTAGTGGCAACAGGGAATCCCAGGCTGGAGGTGAGAGGCTGGTACACAGGTGGGCCTGTGGCTGGCCACCACCAGGCTGCACCTACAGGAAGTAGGTCAAGACATACTGGTCACGACCTCGCAGAGCCGACAGCCACGGCGGTACTGGAACAAGATAGGTGAGGCCAAGAGGACCCAAAGTGGTACATAGCAGGTCATGAGTCTGCAATCCAGTCAACAACTGACTGACGATTACATTTTATTATGAAAAGTATTTGCCATTGGATTTTAAATTTTAATTGTAAATCTAAATTTTCAGTGGGGGCCAGTAAATTCTCAGCGATGCGCTCTCCAGCCATCACCATGGTGACCCTTTCAAATGTGGTAGTGGAGGAACACGGCTCTTCCTGGCTGGTGGCGCCACTGGAGAGGCTGCTGGCACCGACACGGGTGTCACATTTGGGAGGTGTCCTTCTCTGCGAGGGACTAACCAAAGCGAAGCCCCCTCCACTGCCTGAGGGCTCCAGTGGGCTTCCAAAAAGCCCTTTTTGTTAACAGCTCAACCCAGCAGAACAAAACATGGTTTGAGTATCACACTGTTCTCCTGCATGCTCTTTCTTCCCATTTTGTATAGTCTTCACATCTGGGTTGGAGAGGATTTATCATAGATGTTGCTTCACATGATTTTGGAGCATTTTTCCCCTTTGAGGAGGCAAAATTGGCACTGGCATTTTTTTGTAAGTCATCCTCGCAAGAAGTGAAGCATTCTAAATAAAACTTCTTCTCAAAAGGCTCATGGCCTAAATGGGAAATAAATTGCAAAACATGAAATCTGACTCTTAAAGGCTATTTAAGCAGTGTTACAAATACTAGTATACCAAGTAATTCTACAGACGTCTGCATTCCCATCTAATCTCGGTTATCTTGATTATTCTGTCGTGTGTGATCATTCAAGCATTATAAACATTTGTTGGCTCAAAAAGGCTATTAACTTGTTTTTAAACTTATCTAGTTGACCCGCTCCCTTTAAAATATCTATATTAGCATCACACTGTCTCTTTACTCTTTGAAAGTTCTGATAAGTGTTTCGTATTTAAAATTAATAGCTTTCATTGCTATCATTAATTATTATAGCATCTTGCAACAACAAGTACTCAGCTGCTCTAGCAGACTGATGGAATTTCAATGTATGAAGCCTATGAGAAGAATCTTCACTCTGGGATATGCTTAGCTTGCGGTCCTCTATTTAAAAATACATACTTGGGAATGAACAGGAATTCCAAGTGACATGGCTTGTTTGTGGGACTGACTATTGCCCTGGGTAGATATGTTGTAACCCGCAGGGACACAAGAGCATAGGTCACACAGACACAACCCGATGCCAGAGACCAGGGCAAAGCAGGCACTGAGAAATTGGTGATTTTCCAAAGACAAAATCAAACCTATGGAGGCTGAATACAGAGGCTGGCTGGCTGGAAGGACGGTAGCACATGTACAGTTGTATTGAAATGATCTCTTTGCCCATCTATGCAAACCAAACTGTGAGCCTGATGAGGGCCAGATTTGTGTCTGATTCACTTCGGTATCTCCACCTCCTAACACAGGGCCTGCCTGTCATGTAGTTGGTGGACTTAAACTTGATGGTGCCCACCAGAGGCTTCAAGAGGTTGCTGCATCCTCTGGGCAACACCAGCTTCACATTTTCCTAGAACTACACCCTCAGGCTCAAGCCTCTGCTTCTAGGCCCTGCCTCTGTCTTCTGCTGGGCACAGCTAACCCACCCATACCATGGCCCTGTCCAGCATGTTTGGCCTTTGGGGCCCAGACCTCTGACCTGTCATGTTAGAGGCCCTGGCAATCTCCAAGGGCCAGAATTTGTGCCTCGTCAAAAGCAGAGTATCTTTGCCATGAGATCAGAAAGGAGTGTAGTAATCTAGAGATAGAACCAATGGGATGGATGATAGATGACAGAGAGACAGAGAGAGAGAGAGAATAAAGATCTGGCTCACTCACATGACTGTGGAGGCCAAGAAGTCCCATGATCCACAAACTGGAAACCCAGGAAAGCTGAAGGCTTACTTCCAGTCCAAGTCCAAAAGCCTGAGAAGGAAAAGAGTTGATGGTGTATATTTCAACCTGTGTCCAGAGGCAGGAGAAGACTGATGTCCCAGCTCAAAGACAGCAAGAATGAATTCTCATCCTTTCTGTGCTATCTCAGCCTTCAACAGACGGGATAAGGCACCCATATTGAGAGGGCAATCTGCTTGACTCAGCCTACTTGTTCAAATGTTAATCTCAGTCAGAAATACCCTCAGAAACACTCTCTGAATAATAGTTAACCAAATATCCGAGCATCTCATGGTCCAGTCAGGTTGACACATAAAATTAACCATCGCAGGAGCCAAGCTGCCTGTGTAGATCTTTGCTCCCAGGGAAGCTGGAAATCCTATAAAATCCTAACAGTGTGGGAAAAGCATGTGTTTTGGCACCCAGTCAAGAGTGAGTTTGAACCCCACTCTACCACTTAAGAGCTGTATGACCAAAACCAACTTATTTGACCTGAGTCTCCATTTCCTCATCTGTAAAGTAGAGGCAACCCTATCCATCTTACAGGGCTAATTTGAGGAGTCATTGAGATAATATATATTGAGTGCCTAGCTAAGCATCTGGCACATACAGAGGTTCTCAGGAAGTGCCAATTCCCCTCCCCCTTTCAAAGGACATCTCTGCACTGGGCTGCTTTTCAACCTTTTTGTCCATGCCCGGTGAGTCTTGCTGTCCATATTCAGATTCCACATGATCTTTAAGGTTCTCATGCCCCAAACCTATTTGGGGCCTCTCGCACCCCTTTTGTGAGCCCCTATAGCATTCAGCTCAGTGCACACCTGTGTCTCAGTGTTATTTTTATTTGTTCAGTCATATCATGAGTTCTATGAAGGAAGCAGCTATATCTTAGAGGAATTCTCTCCCCTCTCTCTGACCACCAAACCCACCAGCCACACAGGGCTGGGTACACAGAAGTCTCTTAGCGAAGACTGAACTGAATCCAAACATAAACTATTCAAGAGATAATGATTTCTTTTAATGAAAGAGACCTCCTTCATCCTTACTCCCAACACGCTCAAGGAATCCAGCCATCTCATGGGTCTGAGCACTGGAGTGAGGGCCCAAGTGAGTCATACATCACCCGGCCAACCCATGTGGACTGTCCAAAGGCCACACAGTGGCCAGCTGGAACCAGGATGTCTCACAGGCATCATGAGAGCGTACTGGAAAATTTTGGAGACAAAAATTCCAGATTTAAATCTGTATAATTTTAGCAAATGAATTAAACTCGGTTGCTCATTTATGACATGAGGGTAATAATGCCCACGCCATAGGGTTGTGTGAAGATTCAATGAAAGAATATACAAATATAACAGGAGCAGCATAGTATAGCATAGCCAAGACTCAGGAGTCAGGTTCAAATCTCAGTTTTTCTCCTTACCTACTGTGTGACAGCAGGCAAGTTGCTTATTTTCTTGTGCCTCAGTTTCCTAATCTATAAAACGGAAATTATAATAGCACCTACCTTATGGGTTGTTGTAACATTGAATGAGGTAATAAATGTAAAGTGCTTTAAACAGATGAGCATGTAAGAGTCAAGCTCAATAAATATCACAGAAGGGGCCAGTTTGGTCCCTGGCATTTTGTGGGCACTCAGTAAATGGCAGCTACTGTTAGTTAAATAGGTGGTCAGTTGAGGAGAACAGGAAACCCATTAAAAACAGCAGCAAGAGGGGCGCCTGGGTGGCTCAGTCGGTTAAGCGGCCGACTTCGGCTCAGGTCACGATCTCGCGGTCCGTGAGTTCGAGCCCCGCGTCGGGCTCTGTGCTGACAGCTCAGAGCCTGGAGCCTGTTTCAGATTCTGTGTCTCCCTCTCTCTCTGCCCCTCCCCTGTTCGTGCTCTGTCTCTCTCTGTCTCAAAAATAAATAAACGTTAAAAAAAAAAAAAAACTTTATTAAAAAACAGCAGCAAGAGGGTCTATCCTGAGCAGAAACTGAACTTTGCAATGAGGAAATGTCATGGAAGCAAAGCTGTCATCTCGGCCCATCACCATTATTGATAAGCATACACAACATATTCCGCAGTCAGGGGGAAACATACACACCAACTCTGCACCCTGATGGTAATAAAAGACTATGTGTGGCTCCGGTCCCCCAAATATATGATGCCTTGAGCCTTTCCACATTAGCAGGCACCCCTAGCGAAAACAACTATGTTCCTGATTTCTGCAATGTTGATAGCTGAAGCGATGTCACAACCTTTCTGCATATGATAATCATGAAAGAATGCTGCTTCTTCCCCACCACGAACAGACTGACGCACACTGGGTGACCTTGATGGTCTTGTGGTTTTGTTCTTTAAATACCTTTGTATTTCATCTTTGGAGATCCAGTCCTAGTGAAGGCTGACTCCCTTCCTTGTTGCAAGTCAACTTTTTTTCTTTATGAAACTTTGGTCTCTGAGTCTCCCATTGACAGTTATGAAGCCAGTGGTAGCCAGTTGATTGCCTTTTCTAGTTCTGAGGTTGCTGACCACAATTCCTCCCATGGATGAAGCTTTCATTAAAGAGTTGATGGCCAAGGTGTGAGTGTTGGAAGGAGCATAGAGGGGAAAGGTAAGAAGACACGAGCTGATACATCTGTCCCTAGATGAAATGGATTAGGTAACGTAGATGCACTTGCTGGTTATCTCAAGGAGCTACACAAAAGTTGTGTTAATTAAGACTACAGATAACCCCACCTGAACTTCAAATCATGGAACATGATTTATTTATGCGTAAATAAATTCGGAGTGGGGGCACCAGTTGCATCCCCACCAACAGTGTAAGAGGGTGCCCCTTTCTCCATGGCCTCACCAACACCTATGTCTTCTGCTGTTGATTTTAGCCATTCTGACAGGTGTGAGGTGATTATCCCATTGTAGTTTTGATTTTCATTGCCCTGTTGATAAGTGATGTTGAGCATCTTTTCGTGTGTCTGTTGGCCATCTGTATGTCTTCTTTGGAAAAATGTCTATTTTTTTCAAAGTAAAAAAAATAGAACTACCCCATGATCCGGCAGTTGCACTTTGGTATTTACCCAAAGAATACAAAAATACTAATTCAAAGGGATACATGCACCCCTATGTTTATAGCAGTATTATTTGCAGTAGCCAAATTATGGAAACAGCCCAAGTGTCCATCGATTGATGAATGCATAAAGAAGATACGATGTATATACATACAGTGGAATATTAGCCATAAAAAGAATGAAGTCTTGCCATTTGCAATGATGTGGATGGAGCTGGAGAATATCATGCTAAATGAAGTCAGCAGAGAAAGACAAATACCATATGATTTCACTCCTACGTGGAACTGAAGAAACAAAACAAGCAAAGGGAAAAAAGAAGAGCATAAGTAAATTCAAATATTTATAAATTAAGATATATAGATTAGCTATATTAAATACTAACATTTATATTGATTTAAGGTGATATATAAGAATATCTTATTAAAATGTATTATAAGGTTTATATATTATAATATTGATGTGGTCTAATATCAATATTAATAAAATTAATAGAACACATTAAATATTAATGTTAAATATACTAATATATAAGCTTATATATTTGCAAATACAGTATAAGAAATATATTTTTATAATTTTTAACATAAGCTGTCAACAAAGCTCATTTGAGGCATTTCCTATTGTGGTTTGCAGCAATCCTTAGGGGTTCTACTTTCATGGTTACATAGAATGATTTGCACTAAGTACAGATATATTTGAACACCAACCAGATACTCTGAAAGTACTTGGGAGTATTTGAAAATAGTTTCTTCTCTTGGTAGCTTAAACATTACCCAAAGATTTTGTATTAGTTTGTCCAGGCTGCCATAACAGAATACTGTAGACTGGCTTGCTTATAAACAACAGAAGTGTATTTCTCACAGTTCTAGAGGCTGGAAGCCCAAGATTACAGTGCTGGAAAACTTGGGTCTGGTGAGAGCCCGCTTCCTGGTTCATTGGTCTTCTTTTGTCTGTGTTCTCACATGATGGAAGGGAGAACTCTGGTCTCTTCAGCCCCTATAAATGCACTAACCCCATTCAAAAGGGTTCCACCCTCATGAATTAATCACCTCCCCAAAACCAAACTGCCTAATGCCATCACCTTGGAGATTAACTCTCAACATATGAATTGGCAGGAAATGGGGGGCACAAATGTCAGCCTATAGTGGGATTATTCACTTTTCACCAACTCTGAAGAAGTGGTTTCCCATACAAAACTGGCTTTTAACCAAGGCCCTGCTTGAATTATCACAGACACCAAATTTGTAGACATTTATTGAGAGATTACTCTGTGCCCAGCCCTGTGCTAAGTGACTTATCGATGTTATTGCATTAATTTTCAGTTCCCTATGATATAGTATAAGTGGGACTCCTTTCAGTTTTTGTAGAGGAAAGTACTTTCCCAAGATGAAACAAATTGTATGAGGCTGAGTAGGTGTTTGAGTCCAAATCTTTCAGACTCTTCACTCTGAACCCTTACACATGCTACCATGCCATTCCTCATGGGCTGTTTTCCTCCATCCGCCCTTTCATTAATATGGTAAACATATGGTCTTTGAGCTTATACCAGGATGGGGCACTATTCTAAATACTGAAGAGAATGATACATAGAAGCTACCCTCATGGAGCTTACATTTCTGGGTGGAGGTGATGGGAGACAGAAAAATATACAAATAGCAGAATACATCATGATTCACATGGTGGTGAGTGCTGTGGAGAAAAAAAGGAAGCAGCCAAAATGGACAGGGGAATAGTGGGGGGAGGAATAGGGTGGCCATTTTAGATTGGGTAAGCAGGCTTCCCTGTTAAATGGACACCTGGAGAAGGTGAGGGAGTGTACTTTGCAAACTCTGTTCTGAAGGGAGTTGCATTTCAGGCAGAGAGAAAGGCAGGTGCAGGTGCCCCAGGGTGGAGCCTGCGAGGCTGTTCTAGGAAGACCACAGAGGTCATCATGGCTGGAGCTGAGTGATCTGGGACACTGGTTCTACAAGTTCTGCCCTTGGACCAGCAGTATCGGCACCACCTGGAGACCAGTTGGAGCAGTGCAGATTCTCAGACCCATTTCACACCTGAGGAAATAGAAACTCTGGGGTGGAACCAGCAGTGTGTTGTGGTATATGTGCATGTGGAGGGTTAACTTTTTATTTTGAAATAATTTAATGTTTATAGAAGGATTGTAAAGCTAGTACGGAGATTTTCCTTATACTCCGTTTCCCCTAACGTTAAGACTTACATAATCATGGTACTTTTTTTTCCCCCTAAAACCAAGACTAACATCGGTACAAAACTACTAGCAAAGCAGCAAACTTTATTTGGATTTCACTAGTATTTGCAGTGTAGGTTTAACAAGCCCACAAGGTGATGACCACCAAAGTCTGAGGATCACTGATCTAGAGGGACAGTGAAAGGAGAGGGGGCCAGGGAAATTGGGGATAGTCTAGACCTTGTAGGATCTGACAGGCAATTGTAAGGCCTTTGGCTTTTCCGTTTTGAGTTCAAATGACACTCTTGCAATGTGGTCTAACCACCCTACTTTAAAATTGGAAAGGCTCTTTCCCACCCTATCCTCAACCCTTGCACTCAGATTCCCCTTTCCCTTGCTTTATTTCCTTAAAACCTTTGCTTCTTTCCTCTTATTTATTATGCTTACTTTTTTCTCTGTCTTCCCTATTAGGGCTGGAATCTTTTGTCTTACTCACTGATACATTCCCAGCACCTAGAACAGCTCCTGGCACCCAGTAAGGGCTCCGCAAACATTTGTTGAATGAAGAAATGACTTAGAAAGAAAAAATAAAACAGGGAAAGGGTGTAATATTCTGATATGCATTGGATGAATAGGTACTGAATAAAGAAAAGACCAGTAACAGGTGGGGACAGAGAGGCAGAATGGGCAGGGCAGAAATAGGGCGACCGTTAAGAGACTCCTCCAATGATCTGAGAGAAAGAAGATGATGGGTTGTGTGTCTTACTCATGCAGGTTGAGACATTAACTTTACAGCCATCTGAAAAATACACTGTTTAAGAAGAGTTCTGGGGAGTAACTTTTGAAGATAAATCAACTTCATATTTTAAGAATAAAAAATAAACTCATGATATTTGGTTATTTTAAAAGAATTTCCTGTGCACGTGCAAAATGCCCAGCTTTTATTCTCTATTAAGACATGCAAAGTCTATTATTACAGACTTGATGTTTAACTTACCATCAAAGGGAGCAAGCCAAGATGGCCAGATCTCAAGTTCAAGAATGTTAAACACTATTCACAATGTGCCCAGACTTAAAATGCTTTGTTTAATACTAAATAGGTTGGTTCACAAAGGACATACGTACTCTTTCTTCCAGAAATAGGGTGAGTTTATGGGGGTCATTGAGACAATATCCAAAGGTAATATGACACTCTAGAGGCAAAGAAACCACATGGGATATGAAGTCCAGAGCCTGACTTCCAAACTTAGTTCTGTCTTCTACTAGTTGTGGGACCTTGGACAAGTTACTCAACTGCCCTGGGACTGAATGTATTCACCTAATTGTCACTGAAAATAGTGCCTGGCACTTTGCATGTGGATCAGGGTGGAGAACTTTACGATTTTCATTTTAGCAAGGGAGGCTGCTATTGAGTTGCCAAATGCCTGCATCTCTAATTGGGAAGATAACAAGTCATTTTCCAGGAAATCATTTTGTTCTTGGAAGACTCCTTCAAAGGCCCCTTTTGGTTATGTGGATGTAGGATGAGAAGAGCCCCTTTGCTCTAGAGGAAACACTCAAGAGGACACTTTCTTGGCTTAGAAAGAGCTACTCCTCCCCAGTCTCTTCCAATTTTGCATGAGGGCAAAGGGGACCACTGGGAGAGGACTGAAGGGCTGACTCCTTCCCTTTGTAGGCTACACCGCTAGAACCTCTCTGATGGGCGGAGGTGGACTTGACTGAGTTCAGCTGGCAGGAAAGGATCCTCCCAGGGGCCTGGGAAGGGGAAACAATACACATGTTTGTTATTATCACAGAGTAAACATCAAAAATCACTACCATTCAGACTGCTTAACAGTTTACAAGGCATTGTCACATGTATGAACATCATCTTCACAGTATCATGGTTTGGCCTGACTTCCCAGAACAAAGAGGCCATGTCCCCACTCCCAGTACACCTAGGAAAAATTCCCCTGGGATTCCATCCAAGCAATGCTCTAGCAGATACCCAGCATCTGTGGATTAAGATACTTGAGTACCAGCCTCTCCACCCTACATCTTGCCATTAAATCCATTCTGAAACTCCTTCTATCCCCCTTTTCATCACCAACCACTCATTTTCTCTTCCCAGCTGTAATTCTTGAGGCCCATCAGTTCAACCCGTGTCTCACTTTTTCTCTAGCTTTTGGTGTCCTGGTCTACCTCCTGGCTTCTACTTTTATCTTTCCTCTTTAGCTCAATCATTGCATATTTTCATCCTTCTAGGCCCCTGTCTGCCAACTCAACCTGGCCCTCAACATCTTCTCTTGGTATATTGCCCCATAAGTAGCTCCCCACACTTCCAGGGATGGAATGTGGGCAGAAAACTCCACCTGACAGATGATGAACCTTCACAGATCCATACAACCAACCCGACTGTGTCATCCCAATGTCACCCCAACTCTCAGAACCCTTCCACACCTGAACCTTCACTCTTTGCCCCACACCAGTTCACCTTTCGTTAGCAGCAGCCTAGTCATGTAATGCATTTATCAAAACATGGGATATTTCATTCAGTAGAATAGGGTTTCATCACATTTCTATCCCCTGGGGTGACACCCTACCCCACCCCACAATCATGGCTAGAGTGGTTCTTTTTAAGGTGGTTGGGGAGCAGCAGTATTAAGGCCATTCATTCTAACCCAAGTCAGAACTGCTGGACCAAGGAGACGTGGCTGCAAAAAGGCCAGTGAGTAGCCTGAGCAAAAGAAATGGCCTCAAGGGGCTGAAATCTGCCAAACAGCTGACCAGTGAAATCTAAATTGGCAACAAGGCCCAGTCCCCATTTCAAAGGGGAAATTAAAACCAGGCTTTCTGGGAGGGCAGGCCCTAATCAGAAGGGAGGTGATACCTGTAACCAAGGCAACGTGCAAACACCAACTTTTCCTTTCTCCTCTTCTCCTCCCCAGTGGCCAAATTCCAAGCAGGCCTCCTACACTCATATATCTCAGGGAGAGGTGTCAAGAGAGGATGAAGACATCTTATCATTCCCTGAGAAAATCCAAAAGGTTTAGGATGTTCCCACCAAAGAAAAGAAAATAAGATCAAGGAAAATCACTAGAGTTGCTTATGTTAGCAAAGAGACTTATATAATAAATATAGAAAACATTTAAGTCTTCCCAGACTGAGGTCATGAAGGCCCTTCTAGAAGGATTAGAAATGCAAAATGAAGTTATATAAAAATAGTCAAGAATATCGTACATTTATGTAGACTGCTGCAGCGTCCAGAGTCATTTTACATACACTACTATCTTGTGAGGTAGATCTCACTGCCTCCATTTTCAGGGGGAGACAATAAGGCCTAGGCATTTTAAATGACTTGTCCAAGGTCTGGCATATGGCCCAGAGCTTCCGACAGGGTCAGTCCTCAGTAAATACTTGTTACATGAATGAACAGAGCTCATGTCAGAATTGATCTTGGATTGAAAGTGTCTGAACCCAAGTTCAATTTTTTTGCTGTCCTGCTCCATCCTTGCTGTACTGAATTCCAATAGGAGTTTTGTTCTTCTGTCCATCGATGCAATGAATCCTCAACGAGGCCCTACTTTGTGCCAGGCCCTGTGTGAAGCACTCAATCCAGCAGTGAGGGAGGCTCAGGCCCTCACAGAGCCCACACCCAAGAGGTAGAGCTAAGGGCAGGAAGTAGGCTGTGAGAAGAAAGAGGTAAACAGGATAATTTCAGATTGTGACAAAGGTTGTGAAGAAAACAAACAGGGTGATATGTTAGGGTGTAACTAATCAAAGGCGTGTGTGGGGCGGGGAGTATTTAAGGGGCCTCTGAAGAATTGCTATTGAGCATCACGACTCTACATATACGTACAGCAATGTCCTATTAACCTACTTTTCTGCTATCTGTGAGTTTCAATTTAAGCATACTTTCAGAGAGCTTAGATTACTGTTAAAATGCTAACCATTTGGGTGGAAATTTTTAATAAATATTGCCTACTTCACTGCTTTATTAAGCCCTCAAGTGAAGTCAAGAGGGCTATCAGCTCTGCACCCAGTGGTCACACTGAATGACGATTTATTTCCTTCTGTCTGGTCAACCTTCGTCTCTTAGTGAAGTAGCTCAGTAGAGCCAGCCTCAAATGTCTACCCAGTTCTGAGTTGTAGCCTAGAAGGAACTAAATGCTGATGCGTTAAAGTCAACAGTCTTTGGTAAAACTGTGTTTAATTACTTCTGAGAAAGGGACAGAGACAAACAGGAGAAGCAGCAGGAGTAAATCCTCTATTTCTCAAGCAAATTATGTAAGAGCACACAACTAGTTAATAACAGAACAAAGACGATAACACAGCATCCCAACCAAGTTCAGGGCTCCTTCTAATCTAGACCACAGGAATCTGTTTAGCCTCAGCACATGCATCCATAAAAAGAATTGTCCTAAATGATCTAAGCTTCTTTCTGGCTTTACAACTCTGTGTTGGAGGACTTTCACTTCCAGCCAAGATGGAGTAACAGGAACTGATTCACCCCCACTGTCAGAAAGAACCAAACTCACCAGACAAAAAAATGAAACAATGCTTTACAAGACAACAGGCATTAGGCAACACAGACTAGATAGAAAACAAACAAGGTGAGCCTCTGATTCTCTTAACTTACTGTCTTAAAAGAGCTCCCAGGCCTTGGGGCAGGGAGGGGAAACCCAGGAAGTTCCCAGTGAATTTTCTGAGTTGAAGACACAGAGTTAAGAATCCAGAGAGACCAAGGGAGCCAGGACAGGGAAGAGTCCTGGAGAGGAAAGAGAACTCCAGAGATCTATAGAGGGCTCTCCTTAAGTATTCAGCAGGTACCTGAGCAGTGTAGGTGTGTGAGAAAACTATCTGAGGGTAGGGAAAGAACCACTCAAAAATGTTAGAGGGAATAGCATAGAGGATTCACACAAAGCAGAGAAGAGTGTCTATTTCCATGAGTCAAACTGGGTAACTTGATGGATGGGGTGTTTAGAAGCTTGTTAGAATAGTTAGCTCTAGACTAAACGTCACCCTTGTCCCATCTAATAAGCTTTAAAGAAATATCTGAAAGGGCAAGACTATTTTCAAGTAACCTAATTGTGTCCCAAAAGAAAGCTTAAGAATATTCATAAGAATATAAAAATATTGAGCAAATAAGAAGTCGCAATGTCTGGCATTCAATCAAAGATTGTCAGGCATGTAGAGGCAGGAAAATTTGATGCCTACTGAGGAGAATGATCAATCAATGGATAAAAATCTAGAACTGACACTGATGCTAGAGTTGGCAAATAAATCCAAGTGACCTAATATGCATATAATTGAAGACCTGAAGGAAGCTAAGTGGGAGAAGTTAGTTAGGATGAAAAAAAATTTCGAAAAATAATAGCTCAAATGCTTGGATTTGATGAAAATTTTAAATCCACATATCCAAGATCAATGAATCTTAAATACAAGATATATGGAAAAGAATAGATCAAGATACATCATAATGAAATTGCTCAACACCCATGAAATATAGAAAATATGAATACCATAAAATATGAAATAAATGTGAATATGAAAAATGGCCAGAGGCACCATATGAAAAGTGGCCTTGGAAAAAGGTACTTATATACAAAGGAACAAAGAAAAGATTTATCAGATTTACAGATTTATCTTCAGAAACAGTTGAGAAGTGAGAAGAAAATAGAGCAACATACTTAAAATTTTAAAAGGGCCAAAAGGGGCACCTGAGGGGCTTGGTCAGTTGAGTGTCTGACTCGATTTTGGCTCAGGTCATGATCTCAATAGTCATGAGATTGAGCCCTGTGTCTCTCTTCATGTCCCTTTCAGAAGAAGAAGAAGAAGAAGAAGAAGAAGAAGAAGAAGAAAGTAAAAGGGGAAAAAAGTATCAACCTAGAATCTTTTCCCCACCACAAATATCTTTCAGAAACAAAGATGAATATAATGGAATATTATTTGACAATAAAGAGGGATAAAGTACCGGATGTGTGAATCTTGAAATCTTGAAAATATGCTAAGTGAAAGCCCATTACAAAAGACCATGTATCGTATGATGCATTTCTGTGAAATGTCTGGTAACAGGCGAGTATACAGAGGCAAAATGTAGATGAGTGGCTGCCAAGAGCTGGGAGGGTCATGGGGAGGGTGGAATTGAGAGTGGCTGCTAATGGGGACAGGCTGTTTTTCAGGGTGATGAAAATGTGCTCTAAAATTAGGTTATGGTGACAGCTATGGCATCACTCTGTGAATACAGTAACCATCCTTGCATTGTATGCTCTAAATAAGTGAAGTGTGTGGTATGTGAATAATACGTCAAAAAGATGGTTTTTTAAAGGCAAAATAGGGGCACCTGGGTGGCTTAGTTGGCTAGGTTTCTGACTCTTGGTTTCAGCTCAGGTCATGATCTTACAGTGCATGGGTTCAAGCCCTGCTGTCAGCCCAGAGCCTGCTTGGGATTCTCTCTCTCCCTCTCTCTCTACCCCTCCCCTGCTTGCGCAGTTTCTATCTCTCTCAAAATAAATAAATAAACATGTTTTAAAAGGCAAAATAAAAACTTCTGAAGATATATAAAAGAGGAAAGAATTCATCACCAACAGAATTGCACTCCAACAGATGTTAAAGGAAGACCTTTCTCAGACGAAAGGAGAAGGGTACCAGGGGGAAATAAAAATATTCACCCAGGCATGAACTATACTGTGAACTGTTTCTCACACCACTAATCTTCTGTGATTAAATACTTACCACAGCACTGTTTCCATCCTAAGGATCCACCATCATTACTCAAAACCTGATGAGATGAGAGGGGCTGGGATCCAACACACATTGGATCCATTGGTCCATAGGAGCCATTGGTCCTACATAGAAGAAAGACACTTCTGGCCCAGTAACAGGAAGAAAGGATATGTGCGAATACCAGTATGTTACAAAGGAAATTTTTTCTTCCTTTTTTTGTTCTTGGATCATCACGTAACAGGAACCATGAGATGACAAAAACAAACAAATAAAAGTAGTTATACTTTCCTTTCTAGAGTCAAGTTAAAAAACAACACAGTAACAGCTTGCAAGGATTTTTGTGGATAAATCTAACCTGGAGACTTAGAATCATGAATAAATGAGAAAGACAAACGTCCTGCTCAAGACTGCAGATGGAATTGGATTTGATGTAAGCAGTTATCTAGAAGAGTTCAAGCAGGTAAAACATCTCATTGTATCTAGGTGTTCCCATATCTGTAAGTGGAGGAGCCTGGCGGGCCTCACCTTAAGCAAGTGATCAAGGTTAGCATCACCAGTCGTAAGGCCAGCAACGTCACAAACTCCCTGAGAAAGGCACATTACTTCTGTGGTATTCTCAACGAAATGAATCACTTTAACCTAATTATGTGAAAACATCAGAGAATCAGATTGAGAGACAGTCTTTTGAAAATTGTTATTTATTTTAATTTTATTTTTTTACTTGAGAGAGAGAGAGAGAGAGAGCAACGTAGAGGGGCAGAGGGAGAGAGAGAAAATCTTCAGCAGGCTCCACGCTTAGCACAGAGCCCGATGCATCTCACAACCCCGGGGTCATGACCTGAGCCAACTCAAGAGTTGTATGCTCAACTGACTGAGCCTCCCGGGCGCCCCAAATTGAGAGATAGTCTTTTGAAAATTGTTATTTATTTTAATTTTATTTTTTTACTTGAGAGAAAGAGAGAGAGAGAGAGTGAGAGAGAGAGAGAGAGAGAGCAACGTAGAGGGGCAGAGGGAGAGAGAGAAAATCTTCAGCAGGCTCCACGCTTAGCACAGAGCCCGATGCATCTCACAACCCCGGGGTCATGACCTGAGCCAACTCAAGAGTTGTATGCTCAACTGACTGAGCCTCCCGGGCGCCCCAAATTGAGAGATAGTCTTAAAAAAATAACTGATAAGTACTCTTCAAAATTGTCAAGGTCGTGAAAGACAAGGAAAAACAGAATCTGCCACAGACCAGAGGAGATTAAGGAGACATGACAACTAAATGTAGTATGGGATCCTGGATTTAATGCTAAAAGAGAATTCTGGAAAATTGGTCAAATTTATGCTAGATCTATATTTTAAGTTAATAGTTCTGTTTCAATGCTAACTTCTTGGTTGTGAGCATTGTACTATGGAAGCAAGATGTTCATATTAGGGAGAGTTGAATGAAGGATATACTGGAACTCTGTGCAGTTTTGTATAAATAAATTTTTCTATAAAAAATTTTGTATAAAATTTTTGTATAAATAAATATGTATAAATTTTGCGGTTTTGTATAAATAAAAAATGATGGCCCGCTTAAAAAAAAGTATTTTAAAAACTGTATTATTTATCAGCTAATCCAGATGGTCAGCAAGCTCACTCATCTGGAACAGATCTGGAGTCCTATGATGAACTAAATAAGGCTCTGAGCACAAGAAAATTAGCCATCACCAAAACCATGCAGTGATAATACAACCTTCCAGGTTGTTGTGGGACCTAAACTAGATCACGGATGTAACATGCTTAAGATGTTCAAAGTAGGTTCTCAGTAAATAGCAGATCATCTTCCGTAAGGCAGGCAGCCCTTGCCCGAAGGTTACCAAGGTCACAGTGCATCAGAAGTAAAAACCTAGGCTTTGCATTTCTTCTCCCTGATTCATTTTTTTTCCACAAATATTTCGTGAGCACTTACTAACAATTTCAGTCCACTCTACCACCTTTATGTGAGTTTTTCAAGAAGTTTTAATCCTAGATCCTTTTCTACACCAAGACTCAGTAAATTTTTCTGTAAAGGGCCAGAGAGTAAATATTTTAGTCTTTGTAAGCCATATGGTCTCTGTCTTAACTGCTGTAGGAGCACAAAAACTACCATAGAAAAGACTTGAGTGGATATGATTGTGTTCCAATAAAACTTTATTTGTTAAAAAAAAAAAAAGAATCCATGGAACAAGTTGGCCTATGGATTATACTTTGCCAACCTCTGTCTTAAAAATTCAAGAAATACGTGAATATTTCCACCAGCCTAATACTGAAGAAAAAAAGCTCATCCAAGATTCCAAAATGAACTCCCCCAAAATAAAATAAAACTAGAAAACAATTTAGTTCGCAAACTAGGTCATATATAATGGACATATGATTCAGAATTTCACATTTTCAGTTGAACATTTGCTTTGGAAGGTTTTTTTTTTTTTAATTTTTTTCATGCGAAGATATTCACGATGACTCAAGCTTTTAAACTGTCAAGCAAAAGCATGCATGCAACCAGAAGTTAGCCTCCAGAGGCCTCCCTGACCCTTGACCCTTTTTTGGATTGCAGTCGGCATATGCGACTGGTCTTTGTTCTTAGACATTATGCTTGAAATGCAGTTCAGTAAAGCCACAATTACAGATTCCAAATGAGCATTATCATCATTGCTTTTGAAAGGGGTTGTTTTACAGACTGTGGAGTGGCCCTGGAAAAGAAGAGAGAAGGCAGCAAATAGCCATCTGGCATCCAAGTTGCCTTTGCAGTGGGGAGGAGAGCCATTTCCAAAATCTGCCTGGATGACACAAGTTAGCCTGAGTTATCTGTCCAGAAAGAGTCCAAAATGTCCCTGCCTCTGGAAACAACGGGACCACCTCCCTACTGTTCACGCCACGATGCTCATGGTGGAAGCTCGACCCTGTTACCCCCGCTTCAGGTAGTCACCAGTCCTCTGGACCTCAGCTTCCTCCAAGCAAGTAATTGACCATGATATTAATTTTTTACTTCACTTTGGATGCTATATACTTAATAGAAGAATCAGCTTTCACTGCCACGTGGAAATGTAATACAATTTTCTTAAGTATCTACTCCCAGGGTATATTCTAAATATTAAGGTCCCATCCCACTTGCATATTTATGACTAAAACCTTCCCATATTGAAGGGAACTTTATTTGGAGGTACAACATTAAGTAGACATCCATTTCAGAGTATTCAAAAACAAAAAATTCCAACCCTTCCAGTGCATATCAAGACACCTGGACATCACACATGATGACTGTAGACCAGGGTTTCCCAATATAAGCTTGGCTGCATTTCACAAAAAGCCAACTCTTGGTAGCTTAAACAAAGAGACTATTATTTTTATTTCACATGACAAGAATTCCAAGGTGGCAGGCAACACAAGAAAATAAGTCTGAATTTAGTGACATCACTGTAAACCCAGGATCCTTCTTTCTTTCTTCTCAGAAGGACTTAGTCTTTTGGCTTCTCACCTCAAGGTGACTATTTGGCTGCTATAGCTCCAGACATCACATCCATATTCCAAGTGGGAAGAATAAGGAGGCTGAGGAAAATTTCCAGAAATGGCTTTCTCCTTTTATCAGTGAATGAAAAACTATTCTAGAGGCTTCCCAACACTCCTGACACCCCACACAGATTTCTCTTTGTGTTCTACTGGACATTTATCAGTCACACAGCTATCTCTAGAAGTAGAAAAGCCAGGACAGTGAATGAGTTGGCTCTCCAACCACTATAATAGAGGGTAGCAAGGAAGAAGGGGGTGGATGGGTGTCAGCTTAGCCAACCCGATTTGTTTATCACAACACGTTATATGTATACATATTTTTGTGTTTCTATTTTTTGTGTTTTCCTACTTGTCAATAATAAAAGCATTTCTTTTATTATTAAAAAAGTAACTTTAAAAAATTGTTTTAAGTTTATTTATTTTTGACAGAAACAGAGTGTGAGTATGAGCTGGCGAGGGGCAGAGAGAGAGAGAGGGAGACACAGAATCCGAAGCAGGCTCCAGGCTCCAAGCTGTCAGCACAGAGCCCAACTCGGGGCTCGAACTCACGAACTGCAAGATCATGACCTGGGCCGAAGTTGGACGCCCAACCGACTGAGCCACCCAGGCGCCCCTAAAAAAGTAACTCTTTAAAGTGTATTGATATGATAACTTGATTGTTATTGGAGTCGTTGCTTCTAACCCAATAAAAACATTGGTGCTTAAATAAATGTAATTAGTTTCTAATTGCCTTTCCAATATACCCTCTATAGCAGGAGTTGACAAACAATGATATGAGCCAAATCTGTTGTAAATAAAGTTGTACTGGAACACAGTTTATTCGTGCATTATTTATGACAACTTTTGGACCTCTACAACAGAATCGAGGAGTTATAGTAAAGACTATGTGACCTACACACCTCAAATACTGTCTGGCCCTCTACAGAAGAAGTCTGCCAACCCTTGACTGATAGGATATGCCGTAGGAGATACTAGCTCATCCTGTAGAATTTCAGACTCCTCTTCAGAGTCTTCAGGACTAAATGGATTTTTTTGTTAATGAAAACAACATTCCTCTATGGTCTTGCTGATACCAGCATTGCAGGCTACAGAGGCTGATCTGGTCCCCATATGAACACTGGGCCACAGGTTTGTCTTTGTTTTAAATGCACTCTTTCTGGGGCGCCTGGGTGGCTCAGTCGGTTAAGCGGCCGACTTCGGCTCAGGTCATGATCTCACACTCCGTGAGTTCGAGCCCCGCGTCAGGCTCTATGCTAACAGCTCAGAGCCTGGAGCCTGTTTCAGATTCTGTGTCTCCCTCTCTCTGACCCTCCCCGTTCATGCTCTGTCTCTCTCTGTCTCAAAAATAAATAAACGTTAAAAAAAAAATTTTTAAAAAAAAAAAAATAAATGCACTCTTTCTAGTTTCCCATGAAAAATACGATATTATAGGGGCACCTGGGTGGCTCAGTCAGTTAAGCGTCTGACTTCAGCTCAGGTCATGATGTTACAGTTCATGAGTTCGAGCCCCGTGTCAGGCTCTGTGCTGACAGCTTGGAGTCTGGAGCCTGCTTCAGATTCTGTGTCTCCCTCTCTCTCTACCTCTCCCCTACTGATGCTCTGTCTCTGTCTCTTAAAAATAAATAAATAAACAAACAAACAAAACAAACATTAAAAAAAGATATTATATAAAAGTCACCTGCTTGGAGAGGAAAACCATTTAACAAATTTCTAGTTCTTTTGTATTTGATTTTTTAAAATACCAAACAATGAACTCACTGGCCCAGAGATCATCACCATAGCTGAACCAATAATAAAGCCATCTTGCTTTCTATACTTTGCAAACAAGATCATTTTGAGAAAAAATAAATCTCTTCTAAGTCAGGGGAAATAGAACATGTCCAGGGAAGCTACACAAAGCTCACTGGAAGCTGATTCCATCTCCCTCCCTCTCCTCGGAGAGCAGGATGCATCCATTCCCCCTTGCAGGGCCATAATTCATCCCGACAGCCTCTGGGGCTGAGTTAATGGCCACCCTTCCCTAATGGAACAGTTAATCTCTCCAATATAACTGTGGCTGATCTCAAGTTCTGGCTTTGGACAAAAATCCAACAAACTTGGATATGAATCTTCAAATGCTAAGTTGCCTTTGCCAACCACACAAGGTAAAAGCCCAGGAAAGGGCTTCTCCAGTGCCTCTGCCTGCCCTAGTTTCTGAGCTGCCGACCACACGGCAGGCTTTGCAATGGGTCAGCAGTTGTGGCCGGCTTGGCCTGCCGTCTGCTAATTACATAAGCTATACTTACCTAGGAAGGATGGGTGGTTTCTTATGAATCTGGCTACTATGATTACAAATTTAATTCCTAAAAGTAACCCAAAATGCGGGTTCCTCTCTTTTTTTTTTTTTTTACCCTAGCCCCTCTCCTCCACCCAAAACAATGCAAATGCGTGCAGAACAACAGCAACAAAAACGGATTAAAGAGGAGAGCAAATCCATTTTTTTTCTTTTATTCTCTACTTTGGGCTTAACAGACCTTAGCTCCTGTCATGTCAGCTGCCCAGCAGCCCAGGTGAGGCCATGCCTTATCTGGCTGATGAAGAAGCTGAGAGGTCAAGCGCCTTGTGCAATATTCTGGAGAGAAGCGGCTGAGCCAAGCTTGAGTCTGTCCCACTCGAAGGGCCACCCTGGAACCATTAGATGACAAACACAAGGAGAAAGAGAAAGTCTACTCAAGGATGGAGGAGCAGAAAGATGGAAAGAATCTTGTTGGGAAATTGAACAGTGAAGATTTGCCCACCTTCATGCTTCTTGTTAGACAAGGAAAACGGTGCCTGAGCGTGAAACCACATTTTGTTAGATGTTCTACTGTGGTGGCTGAGCGCATCCCTAACTGATGTACCATGTCTGTGCAGGAGCAAATAGTTCCCTCCACTCACACTGCCCTGCACCTCACCCCTTCCATAACAGCCCTGGCAAGTTTCTAGACAATTCCACACATCCTTAAGATGCAGCTTAAAGGTCACCTCGTGCCTCAACTTTCCTCGCAGCCTCTCACTCAGGTAGGGTCCTCTGTCTTGTGCTCCTGCAGAACCTGGTATTTTGTCTGCTGAACTGCTCTTTTCGCATTGAATTGCAAGGACTAATTTCTGTGTCTGCCTTCCTGCAGACTATAAACTCGCTGAGGACACGGACCACCCTCTATCCCTAATGTCAGACACTGTGGTAGGTGCTCAATAAATGTGGAAGGAAAGAAGGAAGGAAAAGAGGGAGGGAAAGAGACAGGCAGGGAAGGAGGGAAATAAGAAGGAAGGAGTGAAGGAAGGGAGAGAGAGAAGAAAATAAAAACCCTTTGAAATGGCTGTGGCCAATATTACATAATCTGATGAATAACAGCAGAGGTCCTGGGGGCACCTGGGTGGTTCAGTCAGTTGAGCGTCTGGCTCTTGATTTGAGCTCAGATCATGATCCCAGGGTTGTGGGACTGAGCCCCATGTTGGAATCCGTGCTGAGTGTGCTTGAGATTCTCTTTCTCTCTCCCTCTGCCCTTCTCCCCAGCTTGTGTTCTCTCTCTCTCCAAAAAAAAAAAAAAAAAAAAAAGAGTAGAGACCCTGGAATCTGACTTCCCAAGTTTAGATATCTGCTATGATTTTGACAAGTTATTCAATCTAAGTGACCATATAATTTAGTATCCACACTTGTGAGCATGGAAGGTGATAGAAGTTTAAGCCCAATGAGAATCTGGGATGACACATGTAAGTGGGGACAGTCTCAGGCAGTCCAGGACAAGTGGTCTCCTATTTAAGCCCCTTGGACCTTGATTTCCTCATCTATAAAATGATGACAATTGTACCTGTTTTATAGGATTGTCTTAAGGATTGAGTTAAATACTGAAGGTAAAACTTTCAGAGCAATGTTTGGATCTTAGTAGGTACTGCATAAATGTCAGCTACCCTATCATCGAAGATGTGAAAGCTGAGGATCAGAAAGGTTAAGTGACTTTCCCAAGGGCACTCAGCTGGCAAGTGACAAGTCAGCATATCACCCCAAGTCACCAGATTCTAAACCTAGTGATTTGCCCATGACCCCTTGGCCACTTCTAGACCAATCCAGGCACTGTCTGTCTGTTTAGCCCATGCCCACACCAACTAAGGCCAAGGATGGGGGACTGTCCATGTTCTGGCTGCAGAGGGAGGCTGCCTTTCCCATTCAGCAGCTCCAGTAGAGGTCCTGGGCCTCTTCTGGAGGCCTCTTCTTTTATCCCAGGCCAGACGTTCTTTGTCCCCCAAGAGATCAACACAAGAAGAAGAATTAGTCCTCAAATTCCCTGCCAGCCCAGGTTGCTGTCTCGAATCCTCCTCTGCTTCTGACCCCTTCCACCCTCGTGCCCCCCCTCACATCACTGCTGAGGCTTTTGGCTTGTACGGGCTTTGCTGCTGCAAGTTGCTGGTAAGACACAACCTAAGAAGCTTCTAGGCATCCAACACCATTATACAGGTCTGATGCTATGTGCCTGGACCCTTCACTGCACAAACCCGGCTCTCGTGTAATCCAAGCTTACTTATCCCCTCCCTCTCCTGGATCACAAACCCTGCAAGAAACAGGAGTATCGTGAGTCTCAATAAATGCATAGTGATGACTGGAGGGTGTTTGTCCCCTGGTCAAGAGCCCCGGAGTGCATGGCTATGATGGCCTGAAGCCGGAGCAGATCAGAAATAGTTTAAGAGGATTTGGGACCCAGGTCTGGCCACCTGCAAAGCTCTGTACCTCAATCCTGCCTTCCCAATCAGCCCTGATTTATCCAATTCTCTTGTTCTCAACAGCTTCACGATCACTTATAAGGCTATTCATTATTTGGATCAAGGAGCAACTTAATTTAACCCTCAACACCTGGAGTGGACACTTTCAGCTACGCCCAGATCCGTTCACTTCTGTTTCATACTGGTTTTTAATCCCCAGCTTCGTATGCTTTACCTCTAATTGCTTTTATTTACAACTTTCTTGAGAGAAATATTCCTGAGCCAGTAAGCCAAATTGCCTATATGTGCAGAAAGCCAGGAACCCTCAAGGCAGCCTAGAGCCAATGGTGACTGGTTGGAGCAGGAAAGCCCAGCTCCCTGGCCTTGAGGTGGGAGGAACTCTCAAGATGTCAGTTACACTCCAGAGCTCCCCGCAGGAGCAAGCTGAGCCTGGAACTCTGCCTGAAATTGCACCCTTGACCAACTTCTTTCTCTTCTCTGACCTGCTTTCCTTGCCCCTTTTCTAGTTTCTCCTGGAAGCACATTCCTAATAAGTTACTTGTTCCCCCGCTTCTGGGGAACCTGTCCTGAGACAGCCAGATGAAGGTTACTCCTTGAGACCGTGTGTCTTTCAGCAGCCTAGTGCACTTGCCTTCCTACCTTGGCAGTATCATAACGGCAGCCATTCTGGATCTCTTCTTCTCTTCCTGACTTGCTCCAGTTCTCCCTTCTTCTCTTCTGATCATCTACCTGTGGATCTATCTTTACTTTATGATTAGAAAAAGAGTGATGGTCACATACCAAACAATCAAACCAGGTCTGATTTCACATTCACGCTCTTTTACCGGTAAGATGTCTACCCCTTAAGTTTTGTCTTTGTAGCTGATCTCTGAGATCCTGATTTGAGAATATCTTCCAAAGACTCTTAATTTGAATTCCCCCTGATGGAACTTCCCCCATTCAAATTCTTTTAAGCCTTTCTAGTTCCACTTTCTGATCCATTAGAGCATAATGCTTGGCTCTGCCCATCCAATGTCCCTAAATGGAAGACACAATACCTTTGAACTTCATTCATGCACACAGTCTAAAAAATACTTATTGAATGCATTCTCTATATCAGGCTCTACATGGAACACCAAGGATACATGATTATTGGATTAGGGAAGGAAGGAATGGATGTTTAAAGGCTCTTTCTGGTTTTAATTTCTTTCATGCCTTTTCCCAAACTCCACCAAAAGTTAAAAAGAGTATAACATTAAAAAAATAGGCCCCGGGGATTGGGGGATGGAGAATCTGAGCTTAAAAATACTCCAAGCAAAATACTGGCCGTGTGATATTGGATAGATTCATGTAAGGTGACTCTTCAACAGTGGTTCTCAAACTGGATGCATCCAGGATTTATTTGGCAACATCTGCAGACATTTTTTGGTTGTCACCACTGGGGTATGGGCAAAGGCCAGAGGTGCAGTGAAACATCCTGCAATGCAGAGGACAGTCCCCGACAGCAGAAAATTCTCTGGCCCCAAATATCAATAGTGCTGACGTTGAGAAAGTCTGCTTTATAATGGTTCCAAACCCACAAGGCTGATGTAGAAACAAATGAACAACTTGCTCCCACTAAGTGTGAATCCCTCCCCACCCCAACCCACCCCCAACCCCCGCCTTTTCCTTTCCTCCTTCTGTAGCACAGAATCCTAACATATTTCCTCAGATCTGGGATTTTGCTGGGAAGCATGAGGCCTGGCCTAACTCTCTACCTCCCTCACTCCCACCTCACCCCAAGGGAATTGGCCTAAATTCACAAAACAACTTTTCTCACTTCAAAGGAGATATTCTGTTCTCTTTGCAGTGACAGAGATTAAATAGGTGCTTATCATTCTAGCATAGTTGGGAGGCTACAGCCTTTTTTCTTGCTCTGAGGAAATGGAAGCCACGAGAAGATCGTATAGCAGGCATAATGGCAACCAGATTTCATCCTGTGTTTTACTGTAAAAACCAAGCTGCAGGCGCTCGCCTACATGAAAACACCCGTGGGATCGAACCCAGGTATGCTGGACTGAGAGCCTCTGGGACCAATTCCGTTTTACCCCTTCCTAAAGCGATGACATTCTTAGCAAATTTCACTTCCTGTTGCATAATTAATTAGAATTTTCCCAGACTAGGAAATAATGGGCATGGAAGGAGCCGTTCTTGATTAGAGTCCCTGTTGTGTCTACTTGCTGCTAACACGGTAGCCATTAGCCACAAATCTGTTAAATCTGTTTAAATCTGTTAGTTCAAATGTTTAAAAAATTAAAAATTCAGTCCCTTCATCATACTAGCCACATGTCAAGTGCTCAATAGCCCCTGTGGCTAGTGACTACCATACCGGACAACATAACTATAGAATATTCCAGAATATCACAGAGCACAGGGCAGCACTGCACAAAGGATGTCGGGCAACAAACACTATTTGCTTGAGTCCTTGTTTCTTCAATGGCAAAATGGGGGACCGTATTTCTTGTCCCTTTTCCAGAACTATTGAGAAGGCAAACCAGTGGCATTGGCTTGCTCTCTAAAATATAAAACACTTTGCAAAGGTGAGGACTATGATAAGAGCCCACTCATTTCCTTTACCAAAGATGGTCAGCCTTGCTTTATTGCCAAGAAACCAGAAGTCTTCTATCCAGACCTTTTTTTTCTACAGTTGATAAATCACAGCCCGGGTGAATAACTTTAAGGTGAGGGAGCTTTGTGGGTATATTGCCCCCTCATTCATAACTAGAGTCTCTGCTGTGTATAAAGCAAATCCACTGGTCCATTCAAAGATTTTTTGCAGGTCACAGACTTTCCCTTTGCCTACTTAGGAAGTTTTCACTACTGGTTTTTTTGTTTTGTTTTGCTTTTTTGTTTTTGTTATTGTTTTTTTCCCCTTCCAAAAACTCAGCCCAGCTCCTCCATCCGTAATGGGGCATTCAAGCAGACTCACTCTCTGGGCATGAGGGAGTCTTTGAATCTTTCTTACTTGGGATCGACAAAGCCTTCCAAATCAAATAGGAGGAATAATTCCGTTAAGCCCCGAGTAGTCTTTGGTGTTTGCTCTGCCGTCAGCTTGGACACACTCCACCAAAAGAGCAATTCTCTGTTTCTACTTAGGCTTGCCCTGATCTGTTATAAGTTGTAACTCGATGAAAACATTATAAGGCAATAAGAGTGTGCATGTCAAGTAATTGGCTAAATTGTGTCTGAGAGAGCCCAGAGCATGCCAACGGGGCAGCTCAGGCAATCTGGAAGGTGCCATGGGAGTCTGGAAGGTCGGGCTACTCCCAGGCCTACCAGAGGTCCTTGTGTTTTTCTAATGGTAATAATAAGCTTTGGCATTGGACTGGCATTCTTCATGCTCTTCAGGGTGAACATGCTTCTTCAACATCCACCATCAATTACTCCTTATGCACGGAAACACCCCAGATCTGAAAAGTGGAGTCCTAGGACCAGGCAGGCTGAGGGGAACACTTAGGTGTTGCTTTGACATTCTCTGAGTATCAGGACTATTCCTGTGAACAAAGCAGACAAAAATCCTGCTCCCGTGGAGGTTGTATTCTAATGGGGAGAGGAAGATGGGGAGGGAAAAATGCAATAATGAATGAAAAAATAAAAGTATGAAATGAGAAATATATGAAGGGAAAGGGATGCTAAAGATAAAAGAAGGAGTTGAAATTTCACAAAGAAAAGGCCTCACAACGTGGCCTTTCAGCAGAAACCTGAAGGAAATGAGGATGTAAGCCCGAAGGATATCAGTAGGTAGTGATCCTCAGGCAGAGGAAGCTGGTAAGTGCAAAGGCCCTGGGGCAGAGGAGTGCCTGGCCCCTTTGAGAAAGAGTAGCAGATTAGAGTAGCTAAAGTATTGTGCCTGGCAGAAGAGGATAGTTGGATAAGAGGCCACAGAGGTGGCATGGGGCCAGATAATATATTATCCTTCTGTATTCTACCCTGGAAGACATGAGAACTTTACGGAGAGTTTTGGGCAGAAAAGTGAAACAATCTGACGGAAGTTACTGAAGAATCTTTCTGGACACTGCTGAGAATAAACCGGGTTGGGGGAGGCAATGCAAGGATGAAAGCATTTCCTGATCCACCTACCTCACAGACTTTTCTCTGACCCTTATTGTAGGTCAGCGGTTCACCACCCTTATCGCTAGGACCTGCAAACATTCACACCATATCAGTGCTCTCCTCGCCAGGGCGATCTCATCGAATTCATTGTTCACATCCAATTGTACCATCGAATTCATTCTTCACATCCAATTCCACTCATAGCCTGACAAAATCAGAGCTCATCGTTGTTGGAAGGAACCTGGACAATTACTTGGCTTAACTGTTCATTTTTCAAAATTATGAAATGGATCATACATACAGCACAGCTTAAAGTACTCTTGCATGACTATTCAGTTAATGACAAGAACCTTACTAGTCCCTTAGGTACCTACTGTGTCTCTTCCCAGTCACATGCCTCTCCCTTCACCCTTCACCCCCAGACAGAAGTAACTACCATCCCACCTTCTGTGTTAATCATTCCCCAGCTTTTATTTGCGGATCTCCACTTACCATGAAGATCCAAATAATGGGTTTCAATTTGGAAAATGGGATAGCAGCACAAACCTACTTGTGTCCCTGCTAGATAGGGATCCACAGGAGAAAACAGGCTGAGCTGAGTGAATCTCTAAGCCATGGTCTAGCTTCAGCTCCCCTGACTTCTGGGGAAGTCACTGGGTAAGATCACAAGCAAGTCCTCAAAAACACAGATCTCACTTCAGAAACCCTGGAGCTTGTCTGGCAAGGTGGTAGTGTGGGTCAAGAACCAGAGGTACAGAAGGAACATAGTGGGGGTGAGTGGGCTACTCTGAATTTACATGAGCTGAGTCCAGCTCTCAAGGTCAGGTCAGAGCAGAATATTCCTTAAATAAGTGAATGTTCTCAGCTTATCTAAGCAGCAGGGTATGAAGCAGAGAGCAAGAACTTCATCAGCATACGGTCAGGAGAAGCAAGGTATAGTTCAGAGTCCAGACAAGACTTTCCAGGGTATTCTACACTCAGGTTACTGAGAACTTGGTATTGACAACACTCATTGGCTCTGTCTCTGCTCAGATCTGGTGGGTTGCCCATCACGTGTGGACACAGTTGCTATCCTGGGATATCTCTTCACCATCCTCCTGGGAATTCTCCCCATCTCTCTCCTCTTTGGGCCCTGCTCCATGCTATTTCCATGTCTCTCTTGTTCTTAATTTATTCTTTCATTTTGTTGAAGTATATCCTCCAGTGGATTTTTGAGAGCATTTTGAGATCCTAAATATTAGAAAATATCACTATTCTACCCTCAGTTATAATTAATTATTTGGCTACGTATATAAATGTTAGTTGGATATTATTTGCTTTTAGAATTTTTGGAAATGCTGCTGTTGAAAAAGCTGAAGCTGTTCTGATACCTGAGCCTTTGTAGGTAATCCATTTTGTTTTTTCTTTCCAGAAACCCACAGAATCCTTTTTTTGTCTCCAATACTCAGAGACTTCATGATAAGCCTTTATACAGAGCATTTTTCCCCCAGGCACCAGGTGACAACTCTTCTGATCAGTCAACCCCCACATCCTTTAGTGTTGGGACATTTTCTTAAATCATTTCATGGATTGTTTCCAGCCTTCCCTGTGGCTTCCTCAGATCTCTTTTTCTGGAATTTCTTTTGGACCTCTTGTATTGTCACAATTTCATTTCTATTTTTATTTCTTTGTCCTTTTGCTCAACTTTTTGTGATATTTCTTCAAATTTATCTTCCAGTTCTTCTGTGGAGATTTTTATTTCTGTCCTCATGTTTTTAATTACCCAAAACTGGTTTTCTTCTCTTTCTTTACTTTAGAGCATCTTTTTCTCACGTCACTCGTGGACTATCTTATCTCTCTTAAGAACATTAATGAAAGACGGTTTGACATTCCCTCATGTCCATGTTCCCTCTGTGTTGTATTTCCTTTGCTTACTCATGATGGTCCCTGTATTTCATGTTAGTGCCTCTCTTCATGTCTGGTAATCCTGCTTCCTTGTCATGAATGGCAGTGAGGAGCCAAAGAACTGATGGGCAGCTCTCAGCTGAGCAGTGGGGCTGGTCACCATTGACTTTACCAGACTGTGTGTTAGGAAACCCCTTTTCTCAGTACCTTTTAGTCTTTCTTCTTGACTGGTGGTTAGAGACCCCAGAGAGCACTCTACTCATCTGTGGCCTGAAGGGGAAATCTCTGGACAGCATTCTGTGGTCAAGGTGGGGGTAGATGGAGGGACATCTCAGCATATAATATGTGTTGTGTGGAGGGTCACTTAAATCCCTTATCTTTCATGTGGTGTCTACAACTTTATGCCTGCTCTCCCCAATCCCAGTGACCTCTAGTTTTGTCCCTCCATTAAATAAGCTTTCAGACTTGCAAGCTGTATAACCATTTAAGGTAACTAATACTAACTGTAGTCATGAATTCCCGAATCGTAAGGCCTCACAAAATAAATTTACTTCTTACACTTGCAAATGTCCACGGTCCTCCTTGGCAGACAATCCCATACAGTCATTCATTGACCCCATTTCCTTCCATCCTGTGGCTGCACCAGGTCCCAGAGTTTGCTCTATGTAGCTCCTGTATGCAGAAAGAAAGACAAGATTATTCATATAAGGTTGTGACGGACCAAGACCGAAAGTGGTACATATCATTGTGCCCAAAGTGCATTGTGGACTCAGTCACATGGCCATCCCTAACTACAAAGGAGACTGGGAAACGTCTGCTCTTCTGTGTGCCTGGAAGAAAAATTAAATGAACTTGGGTGAACACACAGCAAGCACTACTTTAAAGACCCTGGCATATTGCTTAACTGCTATGAGTCTCAATTTTTTAACCTATAAAATGGTAAAATTGGAAGAATACTGTCTGCCTTACAATGTTATTGTGGAGATTACATTTATGAAATGCTTGGTCTAGTGATAGGTACGCAATAAGTCCTCAGAAAATAATTGTTGTTATTGTTGTCATATGTTTTTCTTCTTTCATTAGTTCATTTTATCAAAGATGGAGATCCATGAAAGACTGAATCTTTCATCTTTTGAGAAAGAAATTGAAAAAGCAGATGACAGTATAAAGAAGAAAAATAAGGAAGTGAAGGAGGAGAAGGAGGAGACTTGCATGCTAAGTATCACATCCATTTCATTTATATGTCAAATATTTTAGGAACATCTACTATGTACCAAGCATTATATTAGAGGGAAATAAGATAAGAGCCCTACTTTGAGTTTACCACAGTCTGAGAATCCAAAAGCTAAATATTACCACTTTTTGGAAACTTTGGACCATTTTTCAAAGTAAAGTTGGGAGATAACCCAGAAAATAAAATGATCTAAAATATTTTTTTTTTTATTTTAGTGGTGAAAACTTGGGTTTATCAAAGTTATCAGTCACCTCCATGTTGCTAATTCTCAGTCTTTATCTTACTTGACTTGCCGGTGATCGTGACCTCATTATTGAAGCAGTGTCTTCTTGTGGACTCCAGAACAACACATACCCCTAGTTTTGCTTTTACTTAATTGGATGCTCTTGCTTAGTCTCTTGTACTCATTCTTCTTGATCTGTCAGAGCTTGGTCATTGTACCTCTTCTCCATGTACCTCTACCCTTAGTGATCTCATACAGAGTTATAGCTTTCAATACCATCCATGAATGGAAGCCTCCCCCAAATTATACATCCTTGTCAGGCCTCTCCAGAACTCCAGATTCATATATCCAATTGACGACTCAACTTCTGTACTTGTGTGCCTATTAGTCAAACTTCTGATCTTCCTCCCATTCTCAAACCTGCTCCTCCCACAACATTTCCCAGCTCATTATTTGGCAACATCCTTCCACTGCTTAGACCATCCTTAGTCATCCTTCACTCTTCTCCTTTACACTTCATTCAACCCTTAAGTAAATCCTGTTGGCTCCACTTTCAAAATACATCCAGAACCCAAATATTTCTTACTGTATCCACTACCAGTGTCCTAATCCAAACCACCATCATCTCCTACCTGGATTATTTCATTAGGCTCCGAATTTGTCTTTCTGCTTTTTACCAGATCATTCATCACCATGTGTCATAATTATTGCCTATCTTTGTCACTAGGATATAAGCTGCAAGAAGATAAGGGGATTTTTGTCCATTGTCTGGCACTTAGTAGGTGCTCGATATTTTTGAGTCAATGAAGAAAGGAATGTGGGCACTATTTTTAATATACCTGCTGCAATTTAGAACAGCCCCTTCCATCCTGAAGTAAATGGGTAGATTTAACATGATGTGAGCACTTCTTCAGCCTCCATTTCTTTTAGAGTATGATCATATTTGCTGGAACAAGAGCTAGGGCTGGCCCCTAGGGCACTGGTTGCATTCTCTGGGCCCAGAGAAATGGTAGAGCCTAGTGGTTTTAGAAAAGCACAAGTCAGTACAATGCCTCCTCCTCCTCTATGACTTCTCCATAGGCAAAGTCTGCAGCCATGTTGTCTGGGAATCCCTGGCACTTTATTCATTGAACTTAGAAGATGCTGTTTTCTTGCAGTGGACAATTGTTATTACTCCACCTTATATTCCCAGCACCTAGCTAGAGTGACTAACTCATCCTGGTTTTCCCGGGACTGTCCCAGTTTTAAAACTGAGAGGCTTGCATGCGAAGAACCCTCTCAGCCATGGATAAATCAAGATGGTTAGTCACCTTACCTTTAGCACAGCACCTGTCACCTAGTGAGGAATAATAAATAAATGTTAGATAGAGGAGATCATGTTACTATTATTTGTTCATGCGTCGCTTCTCCCTCCAGTGCCTGGCATATGGCATAATATTTCCTAAAACGTGTTTCAGAGAACCCTGGTTCCGTGATATTAACAAAGTTCATTGCTATGGTAGATTCTATTGGGTGCACCCCCACATCTCCTTTCTTGAGATGGTGTAGCTATCCCCTGGACGATCTGTTAGCTACCAACAACTCATAGCTATGCCCTTAAAAAAAAAAAAAAAAAAAAAAAAAAAAAGATTGCCCTTAGCCTATGTAGCCTATGGGAAGTTTCTTGCCTAGGGATTTCAGACAGGTTCTTCCCTCCTTCCTAAAGGGTCACTTTAAGGTGACAACTGTCAAACACTGGCATACAAAGCTCATCCCACTTCAAGATGACATAAGTCTGTAGCATCATTCCTGCTCTGTAGCTCCCCATGGGATGTAATTGAGGCTAGACTTCAGCTGAACCCCTATCTTTGCAAAGCTTCTTCTCTCACTTCCTTACAGATTTCTCCTGAGAGCTTCCTCAACAAATCACTTGCAAAATAATCCCCATCTTAGACTCTGCTTCTAATAAACCAAACATAAAACAGTTATTACTTAGAGTTATCCCAGAAAACTACCTCTAAGGATTCTGGAGTTGGATAACCTACCTCATTGCAGCCAGCAGTGAGGACCTCCCCTCTACTGGTCATTACAGATTGATGGTCCTTGGCATGCTGTAGCACAGTAAATGCTTTCCCCTGAACTTGGATAGAATACAATTTTAAGGAGATTCACTGGATAGTGTAATATATCTTTACAAGGGAAAGAATGAGGGAAAAATAGTCATTATAAAGATAGTGAAATTGGGAGCTTAGTTGGTTAAGGGTCTGACTCTTGATTTTGACTCAGGTCATGATCTCACAATTTGTGGGATGGAGACCTAAGTCAGGCTCTGTACGGACGGTATGGAGCCTCCTTGGGATTCTCTCTTTCCCTCTCTCTCCCCACCCCCCTGCACATACTTTATCTCTCTCTCTCTCTCTCTCTCTCTCTCAAAATAAATAAATAAATTTGAAAAAAACAGATAGTGAAACTGGGTAGTTGTTGTTGAGTGCCTTCCATACGCTAAAGAATGAGAACATCATAGGTTCAGATTGATAAATTCACACTCATAAATTCAGAGTGTGAAATTCAATGGGCTTCTTGATAGTGTTTAAAGACACTTTCTTATCCTATAGCCAGAGGGCCAGTTGAACCAAAGCCAGACTCGTACCCAATTGTAAGAGTAGTAGAACTTTAGAGAAGGTTGGATTCTAATTATAACAAAGTTTTCTAATACCAAAGTTAGGCTTTGATGAACAAGTGGGACCCAGATGCTTGAGATGAGAATATATGGGTAGGTGTACCTAAGAATCTTGAACTACCAGTTTTCGTTGAATACTCTGGGTCTGCAGAACTGAGCCACTCCTCCTTATTAGAAGACAGAGCCTCCAACCCCCACCCAGTCTTACTTGAAGATTGCACAAAAGCCTCAAAGGAGACAGCTATATTAAAAGACAAAGCCTTCCCTTCTCGGGATCTGACTCTGGTCCCCCTCCTGGCCACCAGTCCCATAATCAGGCTCAAATTTCAGCCCAACCTGACTGAGGAAGTTGTTGGCCAGATACACCAACTGACTCTACACTAACTGAAAAACAGATGTAGGTAAATGTACCAGTCAGGAATTGGGAGAGAGTGTCAGAGATGGATCATGAAGGTATTAGATTTGGTAGAACAATAAATAACATTGGATAAGGGAGAGTTTTGCAGTATTAGAGTATACTCTGTAACACAGATCCCCAACAAATGTTGGAATACACTGTTTGTTGTTAAAACACTGACCTGGGCACCAGTCTGATATGGACTGCCAAAATGGATATTGGAAACTTGGAAGAAATAACTGTCAATAGTAAATAAAGATACCAGATCTACTGGGCAGATTGTGGAGGAAGAGACCAAAAAGCCCATGAAAGTGGGCATTTAAGAAATCGTCTACTGAAGAGAATTTATTAGCGATCCATGTTCCTTAGGGGGGACCCAGAGAACATTCCATTTACCAAGGTGATTAGGAAAAGGTTGGTCAACAGGGCACCAGCATCATTCAGAATCTCAGCAATGACTGTCCTCTATAGGCTGAGTTAATGGTATGAGTTTCCTAGCAGCAATTGGAGTGGAAGAGGTCAGGAGACAGTGCTTAACTTCAGAAACCAGGTAAACAGAACTAGAAGAATGATCAGCAAGGTTGGAATGGTAACCAGGGAGGCCTGACATTCAAGGATACATAGAAATAGCTAACATAACAGTGTTTCTAAGGGCAATATAGACAGAGAGCAACAAGAAATTAATTACTGTGAGACTGCTCAACTCTTAAAATAGGTTCAGGCGTGTTTGTGATCCTCTAAGACAGGTGTCTCAAATGTATTTGATCAGGGAGTACTTTTTTTTTTTTAAGAACACTTCATGGGATTGGTATGTTGCAGAATAACAATGCTACATAGTTCATTGTTCAAAATATTTATGAAGTGAATGCATATACAAATGTATACATGGTTCCTTAGTACAACTTCATATAGACATTGGACATAATCTAGATCCAAAGCACAATTCCAATACCTACATCCTAGGAGGGAAAAAAAAAAATGAAGAAAATATTGATCTAGTAATGAAAGAATCAAGTTGCTAACAGACTGGTTAAACCACAAACCCAAACCGCTCAGGAGCAGTCGGCATTTGATATTTCAGCAACTCATTTACCCTTCCCCACCCCAACAAAGCTTAGAAAGGCAGGACATCAAGAAAAATGACTGTAGGGAAATTAATGGAACAATGTATAGTGAAGGGAAGAAAGTCAATAATGAAATTGGTCCAATTTAAACAGCCAGGCCAAGACCACAAGGTAAAAAACTTAAGTTACATTCAACACTGAAAATGAGTCCCTATGATTTATTTAGCATTCCAGAAGATAAAGAGCAATAAACAAATGCATCAAACGTATTAAGTTATTGTTAGAGTTACGTGCTTCAGTGATTCAAAGCTGGGCGCAATGAAATCCAGCAGTGCACTGTAAGCTTTGTTCCCTCTATCTGACCGGCTGTATGATTCCACCACTGGATCAACAGAAAGACTCCAACCACCATAGGATTTCTTTCTTTCTTTTTTTTTTTTTTTTAAGTAGGCTCCATGCCCAATGTGAGGCTTGAACTCACGACCCTGAGATTTAGAGTCACATGCTCTACAGGCTGAGACAGCTAGGTGCTCCTCCGACCATCATAAAAGGTAATTTCCCTTCAGGTGGTAGGTAAATTATAAGAGGGAATAAATCCAACACTAGCGTTAGTTCCAAAAGAAAGACATCCATTTTTCAATAGCATATGTTTTCTGCCTCAGGCTTATGCTGTTCAAACCCTTCAGGAAAAATCTCTACTCTGTTCCTTTGGAAGATGTCTCTTTCACTGTGCTCCAAATCTTGCTCATAGGACATCTTGACTCAACACTTGAAAGTGCCAGTTGCTTCCTCTTCAGTCCCACTGTTACCCACATGCAGATTTCATCTCATGTTCAGACTCTGCAATAGGCTTAGTCACCCAACTTAACTCACTTGTTATTGAACATTCAGAAGGCATACCTCTCCCAACATTTCCCATTTAAAAAGCACCAGCAACATAGTGTGCCTACTACTATAGATAGCCCCAGGTCCTTGGCGTCCTGGATGGGATCCTGGAACAGGAAGAAGACACTCGTAAAAACTAAGGGAATCTTAACAAAGCACAAGCTTTAGTTAATAATAATAAAGTCATCTGAAGAATTTAAAATAAAAACAGCTCTTTGTCTTTTCATGATTGTTGTCCTCATTTGTGGATGGACAGCTGTGTCCCTTGTTGAGAGTTGGCTGCCATATTGGTGGACACCAATGCAGCTGTTTGCACCTTTTAATCATGTGCCCTTTAGTCAAATTATCAGGAGCCCAAACATGTTATACATCCTGTTGAAGCTAGAAGCATGGTTTCAAAGGTCCCTTCCAGTTCTAACATTCTGTTTTTTGTTGGAATATGAGATTATTCTTTTCCATAAGACCCACAAAGTCACAGACTGCAGAATTATAAGTAGAAGTGTCCCCCCAAATGAAAGAAAGGACTTCAGGTGAGTTTAAAGGTGAGAATTAAAACGGGATAAAGCTCTCAAGACAAGGTAATTTTTTTAGTTCTCAGAATGGGTATTCCATTGGATTCAACTGAAGACTCAACTCTATTTATTCCAGAATTTTTTACTGGGCATCCACCATAAGCCAAACCCTATCCTCAGTCCTGGAGATATCTGGGCAGCATTTAAAGGCTTAAAGCAAGGGACTTACAAGATCCTATTTGCATTTTAGAAGGAACACAGCAGGGAGTAGATTTGAGTGGGGAAAAAGAGAAGGCAGGGAGACTGATGGAAAGGTCTAGGAGGTTATTGAAAAAGTCCAGGCAAAATTCTGTGGTACTCTGGACTGGGGTGTGGAGGTGGAAATGGACAGTTCTGAGAGATACTCAGGAGGAAGAAAACCCCAAACTTGGTGACTGATTAAAAGATGCATGTTCAATGGTTTTACTTTTGTCTGTGTGTGCACGGACATCCATGATGGGCAGGGCCGGGGGTCGGACTGGAATTCGAACCACGAGATTGCCTCTTAGAAACAAGTTCTAGCCCTAGGACCAGCTGAGGATCAGAGTTTTCCTTAAATCCTCCTCATAAATCAGCATAGGAGAAAAACAAGAGTCCAGACAAGAAGATGCATGTCTAAGGTAAAAGGAAAAACATGTTTGGTCCTAATAGGTTTGTGGTGGGGGGAGGAAAGGGGAGGAATGTTCTGGAGCAGTCTGCCCTGAGGTGAGGACTGGTTTGGGAGGCTGCCAGCATCTGTAAGCAAGATGTTAATGGGGTTATCAGCTGTTGCTGAAACAAAGGCAGGGTGTATCCTGGCAGCCAAGGAGCCTGAACCAGCCAAAATGTGTGTGTCTGTGCGCGTGTGTGTGTACGTGTCCCAGAAGAAACATCAGGCTCACTGTCTACAGATGTCGCAGAGAACAAATGGTCTTGGCAATTCGACCTGTGAACACCAATCACACAAGACAGACACCTTTAACGGAGGGTTGGCATTTCTCAGTGGGGCCACTCACATCGACAGCTTCATTTTTCTTTTGCCTCTGGAAGAAAGGGGGTCTCTTTTATCCCAAAGAGAAGCTCCCTATGCAAATGAAGTCACCTCACCCCAACTAAACACACATAGTCACACACGATGCCAGAGGTCTCTGCACCAAAGACCCGTCCATTTCTTTTTTCCTTGTCAATTCACATGTACACACCAGGGCTTATATTTAATCACATTCCCCTTGAATGAACCATTCCCATAAATGGTGCTCCTAGAATATCATCTGTAAAGTGTCTAGAGCCAGATATCGAATGATGGAGGCCAACGGCATCTCTCAAGAGGTGCTTTGGCCTTTTACCCTGTTTGACACCATTATCAGGGGGTCCAAGAACCAATTTAATGTTCTGGGTCACCTAGAAAATATCTGACTTATTTCAGAGGTCTTGGGAGAAAAGATAGTAAAAGCATTAACTTTGCAACAGGGTAGACTTGAGCCGAGTCCTGGCCTTTCCATTGACCTTGAGCCCATGACTTGATACCTCTGCTTCCGGTCCCTCAACAGCAACATGGGAATAATAAGAACCATGAGTAGGCACTACTAGTATCCCCATTTCACAGGTGAGGGAAGCTGAGACCCAGCGAGATTTAGTGCCAACTAATAAATAGCACAGCTTGAATTTGAACCCAGGCAATCTGGCTCCTCGCTTGCATCGCCTGCCAGACTTAGACAAAATTTCTTCTTTAACCTTCAGAACAACTCTGCTAATGGGAACTTGGGCAAGTAAGCTAACTCCCTAAGCCTCTGTCACCTCGAGAGAAAATAGGGTTTTGTGATTTCAGACCTCGTAAAGAGCTTGTAGGGAATATCTGAGCAATGCCAGTAATGGGATTAGCAGAGTGCCTGAGCAGTTGTGAGCACGGTAATGGAGGCAGTAGTCATTGCATCCCTCACCCTAACCATGCTGTTAGCATCATAACACCCATAGTACTTGGAATTATTTGTTTCAATGTTTATGATTTCCTGGAACAACAAGTTCCACGAGGGCAGAAATGGTTTCTTTCTTATTTGCTTCTGTACTCAACAACGTTTGGCAACCTGACACAGGCCGGATCGTACTGCCCTTTTGATGTTATTCACCGATGAACCAACAGATGACTTCAGTGCTGCGTCCTCAGTCTCTCTTGAAGGGTCGTAGGATTAAATGAGATAATGTATATCGAATGGCTCGTACCATGTTTGGATTGAGAATTCCACCCAATTAATGTTAGATCTCTCCTCTTTGCAACCAGAACACATGATCTGAGACTTACTCTGGAATTACGTGGTCCAGAGAGTAACAAACAGAATGCCCGGGCTCCTGTGAAGAACACTAATGTGTGCCACTCAACTTGGGCACAAGAGCCGAGACGGCACACGAGCTGGGACCGAGCTGGGACCCACCTCAGTGGGTGACACCACCATGCATCACAGCAACTGCACTGTGGGCACATTTGGAAGTCTCAAGAACAGAAACAGGAAGGCACCTGATGTACTGATTGATAAAAGCTACTAATGAGGTCCGTGCATGGTACAAACACAGGCAGCTCTTGCTTAGTGGCACCAGGGAAGGGTTTGGCAGAGATGAGCGAGACCACAGCCAATCCATCCGTGAGCCAGTGTGCTGCATCCATAAAAGGATGATTCAACTGAGTACACTTGGAAACAGAAATTGCCGATGATGTTCAAAAACTAAATAGAAATAGTAGTTAAGAAACTAAACAGAAATATAATGGACAGTTGGGCAAAAAAAAAAAAAAAGTCTCCTCTTGCTCAAAACTGCTCAGAAAATAGCTAAAGTCAAGGCAACAGGCAGTGCGAAAAACAGGGACTTACGCGTCAGACTTCCCTTCCAGTCTTGCCTCTGCCAACTGGGGCCCGAGGCAAGTCAACTCACACCTCTGAGTTTCCGTTTCCTCATCTGCAAAATAGAGAACATCCACTTCATAGAGGCCGGAGAGGCTTAAATAAATCTTCTGAACAAGGGGACTGGCAAATAGTAGACCCACAAGCATCACCACCGCGAGGCAGCCATGCTGATTAGATGATCTGTACCACCCGGAATCAGGGCATGGCTATCTTCCCTCTTAAGTGGTTTCTAGTGGCTGTATCACTGTGTTGGGCTGTGAGTCGCTATCTATTAATATGACTTACCCAGGGCTTATCAAAGGGCAAGTGGCAAATAAGGACTCCGAGATGATGGAAGGGACCCGCATCATCCTCAAATAAGATAAGATATCAATGACAGAGGGGCGCCTGGGTGACTCAGGTGGTTAAGCATCTGACTTCAGCTCAGGTCATGATGTCACGGTTCGTGAGTTCAAGCCCCACATAGAGCTCTGTGCTGACAGCTCAGAACCTGGAGCCTGCTTTGAATTCTGTGTCTCCCTCTCTTCCTGCCCTTCCCCTGCTGGCATTCTGTTTCTCTCTCTCTCTCTCTCTCTCTCTCTCTCTCTCTCTCTCAAAAATAAATAAACATTAAAAATTAAAAAAAAAAAAAAAGGAAAGAAATGGCAGGGCACTGGTTAGGTTGGGGAGTAGGGGTGGGGACATGGGGTTGACATGGCCAGAGGAAGCTGGGAGAAGGCCACGAGAGAAAAGGGAAAAGACGAAGAGCTCCGAACAGCTCTGGGAGAGAGCTGAAGGCTGGCACTGGCCCAAAGGAGGGGGAGGGAGCCGAGCGATGGTGCCTGACTGGGTTCAGTGCTTCCCTACTGGGGGGCTGCCTGCCCACACTGAACTGTGGATGGCCAAGCAGAGGCAGAAACAGCCAGTGGGAGGCAGGCTAATTCATGACTGACAGCCCTGGGATGTCTCAGGAAGTGGAAAAGCAAATCGAGCAGGAGGTGAGAAACAGACCTAGGTTGGAGACAGGGCTGGTTGAACACCCACATAACAGGACCTGAGACCCTAGGGCCCTGCCTCACTCACTCAGATACTCTGAGCAGGAGACCAAGAGTGGGTCTCCGGTGAGACTGAACCAACCAGTCTCCCCACTCCCCTTTCTCTAACCCTTGAAATAATTTCCAAGGTCCCTTAAAAATTATTATATGTATATCTCGTGGCATATTAGCATAATCAGTGACTTGCAGGTATCATAATCCAATAATAATTTGCCAGTGGTCTTTTAAGCAATTGTTTCTGTGGCTCTATTTTTGTCTACTGATTAGCCTGATCTTTTCCGTGGTTTCTCACTCTCCATAAAGAGTATCGATTCTGATGCAGGTTGGGAGTGGGGGTACAAGAAATTTTAGTTCTTTTTCCCTCTTTTTAAACTTCATGGGACACCTGGGTGGTTCAGTCGGTTAAGCGCTGGACTTCCGCTTAGGTCATGATCACCCAGTTTGTGAGTTCGAGCCCACTGCGGGGCTCTGTGCTGACAGCTCGGAGCCTGGAGCCTGCTTCGGATTCTGTGTCTCCCCCTGTCTCTGTCCCTCCCCTGCTCGTGCTCTGTCTCTGTCTCTGTCTCTCTCTCTCAAAAATAAACATTAAAAAAAACCTTCTATTTAACACTTATTTATTTAAATTCAAGTTAGTTAACATACAGTGTAATAGTACTTTCAGGAGTAGAACCCAGTGATTCATCACTTAACATATAATACCCAGTGCTCAAGCCAACAAGTGCCCTCCTTCCTGTCCATCACCCATTTAGCCCATCCTCCCACCTACCCCCCCCCCCCTTCCAGCAGCCCTCAGTTTGTTCTCTGTACTTAAGAGCCTCTTATGGTTTGCCTCCCTCTTTGTTTTCTCCTTCCCTCCCCCTACTTAACTTTTTAAATGTATTGCAGGTAAGACTAAAAATCTTACAATAAATTTCTACTATATAAGATGTTGATGGATCTGGCGTATGGCATGTGCAACAGTGGATTTTTCTCCCTTATTTAAAACCAAAAATTACTTTTTAAACCAAACTTTATTGGGGAAAAAAAGGTAATTATACTTAACTTACATTTCATAAAATTAATCTTTCTTTTGTTTTTTTTAATGCTTATTTATCTTTGAGAGAGAGAGAGACAGAGTGTGAACGGGGGAGGGTCAGAGAGAGAGGGAGACACAGAATCTGAAACAGGCTCCAGGCTCTGAGCTGTCAGCACAGAGCCCGACGCGGGGCTCGAACCCACAAACCATGAGATCGTGACCTGAGCTGAAGTTGGACGCTTAACCGACTGAGCCACCCAGGTGCCCCATCTTTCTTTTCTTTTTATAAATTTTTAAAACTGGTAAGGAGAACACAATGTATTTTTGTTAATCGGCTTAAGGCAAAATGGAATTTAGTTTTTCTATAGGTAGGTTGACATATTTCACCTACAGTTTTTTTAATGTTTATTTATTTTTGAGAGACAGAACATGAGCAGGGGAGGGGAAGAGAGAGAGGAAGACACAGAATCTGAAGCAGGCTCCAGGCTCTGAGCTGTCAGAACAGAGCCCGACGTGGAGCTCGAACTCACAAACTGGGAGATCATGACCTGAGCTGAAGTCGGATGCTTAACCGACCAAGCCACTCAGGCGCCCCTATGTATTTAATCTAAATAAGGGTTGTAAATTAGTTGGATAAGTACCATTTAAAACATGAAAATATATTGATACTGTCGAGTAGGAAAGGTATGGAAATTATGAACCAAAGTAATATGAATAAAAATATAGCCTAAGACAAAGTATACAAGAATTTGAAAACACATTTTTTTTTTTTACCAACACAAAACAGACTTAACTATAGACCTAGCTGTTCCAAAATAATTATACACATGTTTGTTTCTTGATTTCTTTCAGGCCTCTGTGTGCATAATAAATTTTATGTTGGAAATTAAAAATAAAATTCACCTTTGAAATGTGATCTGTGTGTTATTGTCCTTAGTGCAAAAATACTCAGTTCTTGGTCAAACTTGTGATAAGCACACAGATTTTATTCCCAGCTGAAGTGAGACCATTTCTGTCCCTGCTTTTGATGAATGTTAAATGAGGAAAAACTCGGTCACACTTGTAGGCAGCTGAAAATTGCAGCAAAGGGGCCCTTGCTTTCCCACGCAAGGCCAGACACTTCTCGCCACAGAAGCCAGAACTCGGGAGGGGCAGATCAGGAAACCTCATCTTGAGTGTACGATCTGCCCCTCACAGAGTTCTTCCTCTTTTCTCAAAGCCAAGTGCTTGGGCTGAGCAGAAGATCAGAAAAAAAGGGTCTCTCGCCCTCTCATACACATGCGTTGAAAGAGAGGAAATACTGTTCAGTTTGGTCCTGCAGGTCTTGAGGTGGTTTATGCTAAGATTTGAGGGGTGCCGATATCTTTCCTCTCGCACAAGCCCAAGCAGCGCTGGAAATGTATCCAGATTTCCTTTTGCAAAGGATTCTTCCTAAGAATCTTGCCACTTGAAGTCAAAACAGCCCTTCTCAGGCCTCCCTGAGACTTCTTCCCATGGCCCACGTAATGACAGCTATCTTCTAGGTAGTCTCAATTCTGACCACTCGTCACCTCCAAAGTTCCCAACGAATCCGGCCGACCGCTTTCTTGAGAGTCCCCCTGACTCTCCCTTTCCAGCTCAAACACGTGTTGTGAACTCTCTCTCTGCCAAGCCACCAAATCTCTGTGTGTTGAAACCTGCCACGAAGACAACCAATGATGGGCCACCATCGGTACAGCCACCGACACCATCCCTCCGAGACAGACTTTCTGTTTCTAGATACAAAGACAAAATATGAAATACAGATGGGTTTTGCTTGTTTCAGATAATTTTTTCTGGTAGCAAAAAAAATTTCCTTGAATTTCATCATCATTTACAAATCTTGCAAATGCTGCATCATGACATTTACGGGTGAAATCTGTTGACTCATGAGCTTGGATAGAGAAGCTATTGTTTTTCAGTTTATTACACTAACCTCTTCATCATCACATGACAGGCTATAGGTGCACTGACTAATTAAATGGGTTGAAAGTAGAGCCTTTTCCATTTCTCCTCCTACACCTTACCTTACCATTTTGTTCATTTGAATCTGACTAGCATTATTAGGTTTTCACCAATTGTGTGACTTTTCCTGGGGGAGAAGGAGGCAGTAAGTTCTGCTACTAAGTAACTTGCTCGCTGAAACTGAATGTGACTTTTTGGCTAAAGGCTTACCCCATTTGTTTTGAGATTGCAATAGCCATTTAAAGTTATCGGCACCTTTCCTTGCCAAAGGGCTGTAATTTACAGTTAAAAGTCATATTTTCCCCAAGCTAGCATTGCCTTTGTGAGTTGTTTGCCACAGACCCCTGCACAGTGGGATAGGACAGCTAGACCACCAGTCATGTAAATCCACTGATGAATAGCTTTCATGATAAAGAGAGGCTTCTATTGTGTGCCACTGGTTGGAATAGTGCAGTGAACTCGCTCAGAAAGTTGTCATTCGAATAGTGCAGCGAACTTGCTCAGAAAGTTGTCATTCTTCATTGCTAACCTTATCAGAATCACCCACACCTGTAGGACTAGAAAAGTTCCCATGGAAAAACAAGCATGGAAGAAGAGCCAGGAAACACTAGAAAAGGAAAACGTCAGGGGGAACTAGCCCTACCAAATGTTGAAACACACTTTAAAGCCAGGATAATGAAAACAACACAGGACCGACACATGAATCAACAAATGGAATACAGTTGGAAACCCAGAAATAGACCCAAGTACATTTGGCAATCTAGTGTGTGGTAAAGGTGGCCTCTCAAATCATGAGTGCAAAAATGGTTGGTCTTACAGAAGCAAGAAGATCAGAAGAAGCCCTCCACAGAGCTGGGCAAAGAGGGTGGGCTGGCTGGTGCTGTCCTTCCCTTACCAGCTGGAAAGGGAGACAACGTGCTTTGCAAAGTCCCAGGGCCAGCATCGCACAGCAGAGTATCCAAAGGTGGGTTGGGAGCTGAGTTTCATGGCTGCCAAACATCTAAACACTGATTATTTATTTAGTTAGCATGCATTATCCTGTAACTGTATTGAGAGGAAGGAGTAAGGGCAAATGAAAGCATATGATGCTGTAGGAATGCTGAATCTTCACCTCCTTGCCATAAAGTCAAGATGATATCCAAAAATGACATCCGAAAAAGTCAAGGATAGCAGCATAAACATAAATTTAGAAAAACAATATGAAATGATCGGGGCGGGGGGGAAGTGTAAGGAAGGGGTTTCAGGTGGAGGAGTGAGACAGGGTACCAGTTTGTTTTGTTTTGTTTTGTTTTTAGTTATAGACCTACATTTGACTTAGGTTTGTAAAAACTGAAATTAAACAAGAGCACGTGAGTGAAGAGGGAAAGCGTACAGCTCTAGGGTGGCGTCTGTAGTTTGGAAAAATAAATTCAATATTATAAGGCAGTTTCATGTTTGGAAAGCGAAAAGGAAAACTATCATTTTGATAATACAGACTCCCAGAAGCAAAAATGGAAAATCCTTTTTGTTTTGAATCATCTGAGACATGGACAAGAAATCAGATTGTGGGTCCCATGAAGGCAGATTGGGTGTCTGTTTTAGTTGCCAATATAGGTAAATTTTATGAGCTCCCAGATGAAAGACTGAACAGAAGTGCTCTCAACAGAAAGCATCTGTATACACCTGCATTGATCGCAAAAAATCTCGAGGGCTTACCAAGCGAAAATAACATCCATCTTGCAGGCATGTTGCCAGTTTCAGAAAGGCAACCAGGTCATTACAAACTATGTGGTTAGGGCTATTTCAATAATGAGGACAAAGAGTTTTGAAGTGGAGAATATCACATTGCCTAGGAGTGGATGAAGGTGACCTTGAGAGTTGAGGGGCCATAGTTGGTCTGAGTCTCTAAGGATGTCTAGGAGCGACCAGGAAAGGGAAACAGAGGAGAGTAGGAAAGGACACGGGGAGGTGACAAAGCTTGATGTAATCATGGGAGAGTCAAATGTCTTATGGGGATGGAGCAGAGGGTCTCAGGAGATGCCCAGCAGTGGGTGATGAGGTTAGAGAAGGAGGGGGATGACCACCCTGAGTTCATTGGATCTTATTCCTTAGGTACTGGAAAACAAACACAGAAAAAAACAATCCTTTAGACTGAGTTTTAAGGAAGATCTTTCTGGTAGCAGTGTGAAAACAGTACCCAGAGCAACAAGAACAGACTGGAAGCACCAGAAATAACAATAAAGAAAGCAAATGTGCATTCAACACTTACAGCGTGCCCAGCTCTGTGCTTGGGTTTTGCCCGCATCGTCTCATTTAATCCTGCCTATTACTCGTGTGGTGGAGATTTTTATCCCAATTATACAGACAGGGATGCTGAGAAATGAGAGATTAGGCTTTTTTTTTTTTTTTTAAGAAAAAAAAAGTGTTCCCTAACCAGGAAGCTTCTGATGCATTTTCTGCCTGGGCAGGAACCAATCAACACGTGGGGCTGGCCTGATTCCAGCAGGTGTGATCACCTGGCAGAACAGGAAGCATTTGGGCAGGATTGAGGGCAGTTCCTGACAAGTGTAGAATGACAGCTGTTGGAAGGAAGTAGGACTAATGCCTAAATATGGTTATTAAACAGAAGTTCAGGGACATGATGTCAGAAGACATCCAACCAGTCTCCTGACATCCATTCCTCCCCCAAGCCTGTCCGCTCCAGTTCCGGGTGATTTCACATTGCCATTAAGAGTTATTAATCACGCCTTCCCTTGTTAAGTTACTATTTGCTATCCCAGAATCATAGATGCCATACTACATGTTCAGTAAATGTTCTTTTCTTTTGCCCACAGCCCTTTTCATTGGATTTCCTTCTCTTGTCTCCATATAACCACACTCCTGTTTAAGGGACGCGTTATATTTTCCAAACAAGTGTCTCCTCCCAATTTTAATAAACACTTCATCTATTCAACCACTGGTCAAGTAAGAAGTCTCAATGTCATTGTCAACTCCTCTTCCCCTCCATAGTCACCAAGTTCTATCTTGCCCCTAATTCCTGATGCTTTTCCAATCCTTGTCACCTTCTCATCTGACCACCTCTGACTTACTTGGTCATCTAAAGAGCCTTCTTATGGTTGTCTTACCATCAGTTTTGCCCATACCAAAACAGCCCCTCTATAATGGGTTGAATTGTGTCCCCCCAAAAGGTCTTGGAGTCCTAACCCCCATTACCTGTGAACATGACCTTATTTAGAAATAGGGTCTTTGCAGATGATAAAGTTTAAGATGAGGTCCCTGGGATGGGTCCTAATCCACTATGACTGCATCCTTATGAAAAGAAGCAAACTGGACAGAGTCAGACATGCACACAGGGAGAATGCCACACGAAGAAGGTGGCAAAGAGAGGGGTGATGTGTCTACAAGTCAGGGAACACCAAAGATTTCCAGCAAACTACCTACATCTAGGGGAGAGGCATAGAACAGATTCTCCCCCCATAGTCCTCAGAAGCGACCAACCCTACAGACACCTGGATCCCAGCCTCCGGAATTGTGAGATAGCTTTCTTTTGTTTCAGGCACCCAGCTTGTGGTACAGTAAGACCTTGGTTTGCGAGCATAATTTGTTCCAGAAACATGCTTGCAATCCAAAGCACTTGTATATCAAACTTAATTTCCCCCATAAGAAATCATAGAAGCTCAGATGACTCATTCCACAACCCAAAAATATAAAATATATAAAAATGATTACAATGTTGTAATATAATACAAAATAATAAAGAAAATACAAATTCTAAAGAAAAATAAATTAACCTGCACTTGCCTTTGAATATCTTCATGGCTGGTATGAGGGAGACAAGAAAGAGGAGGGTTATTTTGTAGGACCACTTTCACTGTCACTAATGGAATCACTGCTGTCTATTGGCTCAGTGAAATCTTTTTCTTTTCGTGCAACTTTAACAAGGAACCTATCCAATGACACTTGCTTTTGCCTCCTTTTGAGGATTTCACAGAAATATGACATTGCATTGACAATCACCCACAGTCCCGCAGTGAGAGAGAGAGAGAGAGAGAGAGAGAGAGAGAGGGAAGACTCATTGACGCAGCTGTGATCATGTGATGTTCGACATCATGTACTACTCGTATTGCAAGATGTCGCTCGTTTATCAAGACAAAATTTATTAGAAACGTTCCCTTGTCTTGCGGAACACTCGCAGAACAAGTTATTTGCAACCCAGGGTTTTACTATACCTATCCTTAGCAAACTCATACAGCCTCAAAAGCTTTTTGTCTAAATGCACATCTGATTACACCAATCTCTGCTTGAAATCCTTCCACAAAAATGAAAATAAGGTTCTATTTATTAAGCACCAACTGAAAACCAGGTACTCCTCTCTGTTGCACCGAATCTTAAGGTATCCTTTGAAAGAAGACATTTCCATTCCTAATTTTGTAGTTGAAGAAAATGATCCTCTAAAAAGCTGTTACTTGCTCAAGTGTAAACAGATAGTAAGCAGAAAAAAAGGAATTTTGACTCTTGGTCTTTTTGAGTCCCAAAGTTAAAGTAGCACTGCATGTTTCACTATAATAGGGCTTAGCAAGTTTCTTTTGTAAAGAGCCAGAAACTAAATATTTTAGGCTTTGCAGGGCCTAAGGTCTCATTTGCAACTACTCGGTTCTGCCATTATGGCATGAAAACAGCCTTAGACAACATGTAAATGGATGGGCACAAATGTGTTCCAATAAATCTTTACTTACAAAAACAAGTTGTTGGCCCTCTGGCCATAGTTTGCCAACCCCTGCCTTACAACGTTGTCTGTAGGATATAATCCATGCTCCCCGACAAGATAATTACGAATATTAATAGTGCGCTCTCTTATGTCAGGATCTGTTCATGTAGTAATTTATTTAAATCCCCACTCCTATTGTCTGTTAGAAACATGCCAAAATCATACAAAGAGTACAGAGCCAGGATTGGAAGTTGGGCAGCCAACCTCCAAAGCCCGTGATCTTACCTGTACTTTCTCCAGCCACACCACTGCAGAGAAGGAGAAAGGGAGGAAAGGGCCAGGGCTAGCCCCACCCACCTGCTCTGGACCAAAGGCCTGGCCTTCCTGGAGTCCTCACTGTCAGTGGGGTGGGAAATGCACAGAAGGAGCGTGTATATATCTCCTCCACCTGGTTGTTGTGAGAATCTAGGGAGATTAAATCCAGTAACCTAAGTGAAAGCACCAACTGTGCTTGGCAAGTTGCCTAGGCTTGCTCGCTAGCTTTAAAGGCACTTTTATCATTCAATAGCATCTCAGCTGGGGTTGCCACTACTTGCCTCCCACCAACTGTGCTCCCCTTTTCTTGACTAATAGAACCCCAACTTCGTTTGGGATGGCAGCCAGTGGTGACTATGGGATACAATTCTGGCCAATGACATATGAACAGAAGTCTGTTGGGGACCGCCAGAAAAGTTGTTGTTTTTCTGATACAAGTTACATGTGTCTTCTTCTTCCTAGGATGTGGCCAAAGAACCCTAGGCAGGGAAGCCATCTCTCAACCCCAAGGATGAAAGCTTTACCAGAGCTGGTGGAGGAAAATGTCACAGGGATTCTGGGGCCCTGATGGAATCGTGTGACTTCTGCACCCTCCTTCACACTCCCCACCTCCAAACATCTGGTTAGGGGAGGGAAATAACGCCTTCTTTCATGAAACCACTGTAGGTGGGTTTAACCCAACTTAATGTGGACTTAAGCCTTCCTAACCCAAAGACCTGGTCAGCACATGGAACATATCTTCCGCAAAGAACGTGCTTTCTATAACGTAAGGGGTGCTCGATAAATGCTTGATGAATGAATCGACAGGTAAATAACTGCATCAATGATCAAAAACAGAAGCACTAGATCACAGAGGTCAATGTCCTAGGGAAAAAAAATCATATTTCTAGCTACCACTCACTCCGTGCTCACTCAGGAATCTGCACAAGTGTCAGAGATTGGCACTGGCATTCCCATCCCACAGATCAGGAACCGAAGCTCAAGGAGCAGAAGGTAACATGTCCAAGGAGTCACAGCCAGCATGGGGTGAGGCTAGGATCTGAATCCAGATCTGGGTGGTGGTGAAGCTTATGTGCCTTCTCTTAGCCAAGTCACTGGCACAATTAACTGCCCACTGGATCCTTGGGCCCTGGCTAGTGGAAGATGGGAGAAATTTGGGGTGGAAGCCAGCCGCACACCCACCAAGCTATACAAGCACGGTGTCTGTTTCCTCCTTGGTAAGAAGGGTGGCATTATCACTTCCTCACACGTGTGTTGTAGCAAATGTGATGTGCGCATATACAGCGTTCAGCAGGGCACTAGTAAAGGCTCAAAAGTACTGCCCCTCAGCATTATTATCATCAGCATGCCCCCCAGAAACCCTGCAAGGATCTGTGACTCGACTGGGGCTGGCCCTGAACGGAAGGTGCCGAGGAGGGGTCTGGGTGAGCGGGACCTTGCAGTTGTTTGAAGCCTGAGTGTTTTTTGGCTTGGGAGACCTGGCTCCGGCTTCTCGCCGCTCCCACCAGCATCTGTTTTTGCGCACAGACCCCCGCGGACTTCAGAAACACCTGTGAGATTTCTCTCCCTCGCTTGAAGTTCTGATAATTCGCTGACTTCATTGTCATTTCCAGCTGAGGGAGCATCCCCTGGAGCCCAAAGGCTCACCCCTTAATCCCACTCAGGTGTCAGACAATACCCGATGGGCGGCGAACACCGTGCTCCTGTCTGGCTCCCTGCCGGCCCCACCTCGGCCCCGGGAGCAGCCGGCAGTTGGGCGCTAGAGGCGGGGGCGGATTCGAGTCTGAGATGCATATCTGCCCAACTGAAGGTTTCACATCTGTCTTGGCGCACACACACACACACACACACACAGGCACACGGAATCTACAGAGTCAGTTGCAGCCCTGAGCAGGTGGGGTCGTTCCCAGGGTGTGGCACGCAGGTGGGGTGAGGTGTCTCCCTGGCCGAGCCAGCTTGGTGAAGCTCACCGATGCCCTGGGCCTCTCAACAGACTCGGTGCCGGAAGGAACGGGCCAGAAAGCTTCTGTACAGAGCAAGGTGTTTGTGCGATCAGTGTTCGGTTTCAGTGCCAGACCTTATGCTTATTAATTAGGTGACTTCAACTGCATTGTCTACTCTCTCTTGCAGGCCATTTTCTCATCTGCAAAGTGAGAAAAATAGAAGGACCCACAATTGTTACAAATATTTTTTAAAAGGCAATTTAATAAAGCTTTCATTACAGTCCTTGGGAGCTTGTTAGTGCTCGATAAATATTAGCTACGATAATCATTAGCATCTAGTTTCTGTACTGTAAAAAGCTTCTGTATAACCTATTAAAAACTGGTATGTGCTCCAGGAGGCTTCCTAGATGGTGGTTGTGTTTCATTTCTTCTCTTGTTGTTTATCTGTATCCTGTAAAAGTGTAAGATGGATGGGCATGGTAATGTTTTGTGATAAGCACATACCTAGTTTTTAAAGTATGACTTTTGTCAGAGACGACTATCTACTAAGTGCTGTTTGTAGTTCTGAATAAACAATGTCATGTGACGTAGCCCCTGCTTCCAAAGGGCTTTCAATCTGATTGGGGAGACAGCATAAACAGAGATAAAAGTGATATAAAAAAAAACGCAACGAGCCTGAATAAGGTGTATAAGCTTATGCTAAATAAGCTAATATGCTAATAAACTAAACATGCTAATAAGCTAAATATGCTAATTAGCTAAATGCTAATGTGGGTGGCAGTGACCATAATCCCTAGGATTATTCAGGAAAGAGCTGTCCAGGAGCAATGGAATGGATACCGGGGGTCTGGCTGCCCCCCCTTCCAATAGGCCTGAGATCACGAAAACTTGAGGTCGGTGAGGAAAAATGATGGGTGATCCTTACACTGAGCCTGCTGTATGCCAGATATGAATCCAAGCACCGAATGTGTTTTCACTTTAATCTACACAGTAACTATATGCAGTTGGTGCTATTTTAAGAATGAACAAGCAGGGTACAGAGAAGTGAAGTAACTTACCTCCGGTCACACAGTGAGTAAGTGACAGGGCTGGTTTTCAAACTCAGATGGTCTCGTTAAAAAAACTGCTCTTAACCGCCATGATAAACTTCTTTCACAAGGAAAGAAATTGCATTCGTTACACGTAAGTAACAGCAGATGCTTAACAAACAACCCTAAATATTTAGAAGCAGAACACAACGGAAGTTTATCACCTGTCACTTAGCAGTTCAGTGCAGGTGTTCAATGGACATCCTTCCACACAGTGATTCAGGGACCCAAGCTCCCTCATCCTATGACTCCACAATTCCTCAGGGCCACAGAGTCCTCCTCTAATTCCACACAGAGGGACTTATGGCCAGGCCGGGAAGTGGCATCCTTCATTCCTGCTAACACTCAGTATTCAGCCACACAGCCATTCCTAGCTGCAAGGGAGTCTGGGAAGTATAGTCTGGCCAAGTGTCCAGGAAGAGCAGGGGTATGAGTGAGCACTCACAGTCTCTGCCACATAAGGCAAGACCCAAACTCTCATCCAGGTGCAAAAAGAATAGAGAGACAGCTCCAAAGACCAACTCCAAATGCACAGTTGTAGGGTCCCAGTATCCAAATTGCTGCAAAATACCCTTGGTCCTAATTTTGGAAGTCCAGAGGTACCTGAATGACCAGTTGCACAGACAGGACACAGCAGTCTGACACAGAGGACTTCAGGCAATGACTAAGTGCTTAGGACATCACGAGCAGAGGCTCTTCCTCTCCCATGCTCCCCTGCAAAGACAAAAACAAAAACAAAAATCAACCAGATGTGACAAGATCTCTGCCAGTGAGTCACTGAGTTGAAGGGCCCTGTATGGAGCATGGCAGGACACCAGGGGCCTGACAAGATGCTTTGCCTATAGTAGAACTGGAAGATGGTTGGATTCAGGATGAGGCTCAGGTCCAGAGGGGTGACCAGGATGCTAGGCAGGGGGGATTAGATAAGGTCCTATGATTAAATCACTGTAAGAGGTAGAAAGACAAGAGGTAGGGTAGAAAGAGGTAGAAAGAAAGAGAAGAGATGAAGAGGAAAAACAGAGGGAACTGTCACCTACTAGATGCACGTGCTAACCCAGAGATCACCTCTGGCACATTATGCGTTTTGAACAAAACAGTCTTGAGAAGCAGGACTAGACCACAGTCACCTTGAGCTCAGAATACCTGGGACTTCTCCCAATGCCATATTTCATGTCCTGGTAAACTACACCACCATGTACCAAGCTGCCAGAGTCAGAAGTGTGGGCATCATCACTGATTCTCCACTCAACTACTGAGCTTGGGGGCTCCAAATTATCTCTCAGATACAGCCCCTCCGTCCACCACATCCCTGCCATAGTTGAGACACCCCCTTCCCACCTGGACTGACAGACAGATCTACAACTTGACTCCCATTTTCCCTCCTTCCGGTGTTCAGTTAGTCCTCCAACAAATGTTTATGGAGCTTTGAAGCAGACACTAGGCTATTTGCCTTGCCAATACCCTTTCTCACCTTCTTCCTTACCAACTGAATCCCAATTTGTTCAAGAAAGTAATATGCCCAGTTTTGAAAAAAAAATCTCACCTTCCCAGGCTTCCTTCTTTGCAACCAGAGGTAACTGGGTGACACAGTTGTGGCCCAATAAGAAGTAGACAGCTCTCTCTGGGAAGGGTTTCTTTCCTTGAATGGGGGAGAAAAAGAAGTCTTCTATGAAGAAATCTTTTTTCGTTTCCCCTGGCTCTTCCTCTCCTTCCTGCCTAGAAAGTGGACATGATGCCCAGAGGTAAGCACCGTCTTCCTCTCATGAGGAAGGATGCCTTAAGCTAAGGTGCAGAAGGAAGCTGAAGGAGCCAGGGCCCTGATGACTTTCTCAAGCAACTGCACATTCCTTGGGTTGCCTACTTCTGCAAATTCATTATACAGTTTCTATTAGTTTCCTATTGCTGCTGTAATAAATTGCCATGATTCAGGATAATTCAGGATGACCTCCCCATCTCACGATCATTAATTTCATCATATCTGCAAAGTTTCTTTTGCCGGTTAAGGCAACATATTCACAGGTTCCGGGAATTAGGATGAAGACATCTTTGAGGGCCACTATTCAGCCTACTGAAGTACACTCTTTACTTGTGTAAACTATTTGATGCTTGTCTGTTACTCACAGCTGAAGACAATGCAGGCTGATAAGAGCACCCAGTGGGTCCCGACACTGAGCCTGGTGCTGGAGACACGCTAGCGGGCTGAGTACGGCCTCCCAGCTGAGAGTCTGTCATGCTGTGTTTGCAACTATTTATTTGCTTATTTTGTGGCCTCGGGAGGCTGTGAACTAGAGAGGGCAGGAAATGTGCAACTCGTGCCTTTCTGTCATCTCAGCACCAACCCGGGACCTGACACATCGTGGTGCTTAGAAAATGTTGGTTGCACAAATGAACTCGGCAATTTGGCGATCACAGCTTGGCCACCAACTCCTAAATACAGGAGTTAATTCTAAGCATCACCGAATAGGAGCGTGGAGACAATTGACTAACATTCTGACCCGGCAGTTCCCAAAACAGGTTCCATGGAACAGGCACCGCATGAAAACAAAAGGGACCACGTGTGGCGAGGCTGAAGCGAATCCATTTAGGAAGTCCGTATATGCCTACCTCTTAAAGTTTCAAAACTCTGACATGTTCCATAATGAAGAAACCTGTTCAACTCAGCATTTCCCAAGCTTACTTGACCATGATAGTCATTTCTCGTGGAGCACCTGTTAATCTCCCGTGGAGCTATAGTTCCTTGAAACACCCGTTGGGAAACACCACTCAACCCTTCTCAGACCTTGGGAACTAGGGGGGTCCAGGGCTCGCAGGCAGGCTCTGCAGTGATCGGGCGGAGTACAGGGCTGCCTGGTGTGGGAGCTGCCACTGTCAGAGAGGGCTTTGGGGTGGCGCTCTACCTCACGGGGCCCTGACATTTGTCCTGGGAGAGGGGAGGGTGAAGCATTCTCATTACCCCCCAAGGGTGCCTGGCTTGTTCCAAATGGCCCAGGTGCAGAGTCAATAGACTGACAGGCTCACCCAAAGGCATCTTTCTGGAGTGCCCTTGGCTGAGCAAACCCCAGTTACAGCATGATCTCAAGCCAGCTGACCATTTCCCAGCGACCTCCAGCCAAATGGAAGCCAGAGGGTGAAGATTTGATCCTCTCCCGACAGCAGCCACCCTGGACAGGGGCTTCCTCTGCCCCATCACAGGAACCCGCGCAACCTTCCAGCCCCCTCTGCATTCTGATCCTGCACTGACAATCCCTGCCCCTGCTTCCAGCGAGCAGCTAGCATTGACCCCCAGGTTCAGGGAACCTCAGTCCCAAAACTCTTCTGACTTCCTGCCTCAAGACTTGGTATGCATCCTCAGAATGACTGGGCTGAACGTGACAATGGAGATCTTCTGTGGTTTTCAAAGTGAAATCTGCAGTTCAGTTTGTTCAATTTCAAACTGAAATCTGGGCGTTCATCAGTGGCCGCCTCTTAGTGACACAGGACAGCTTTTACCGTTTTCATCTTAAACTCATTTCGAAGAACTCATTTGTTGTCCTTACAAATGATTTTTTTAAAATTTTGAACCACATTCTCTAGGTCAAGATCTTCCTATTACACATGGAAAAACTGAGCACCAGAGAAGGAAAGTGAGTGCCCTAGACTGCAAAGCAAATGAAAGGCACATTTGGAAGGAGAACCCAGTCCCATCCCCCGACCCCCTTTAGTTTGGGGAACCAAAGATCCCAAAGATCCCGGGGCTCCTAACTAAGCATTATTTCCATCACGTTGTGTAGTTCGTAGCATGGCGGCACCAGAGTAGAATAGAGCAATCTGATGCAAAATCTTCATGAAACATTCCCCGCCCCCCCCCCAACCAACTTCCAACAGTTAATAGAAACTGTGATAGAAAACAGGCTTCTAAAAATAAGTTTGGGTTACAATAAGAAGCATGCTTTTTAAAAGGAACTCCGTTTGGTTACTTAACAATTCTATCATTCATGTATTTTGAAGGTTCCGCTGGCTTTAAAGTGGATTTGCACAGAGGGCTCTCCTTCCCTTCCCCTACCCTATCTCCTGTCTCCTCACAAGCTTCCTGGCCATTTTTTAGCAACATCACTCTAGCCAAGGAAAGCATTCTTTATCCTGAGCAAGCCAAGAGCACACATGTACACAAATATTCCAAAATAATTAAGCACTGCCAACCCTACAAACACTAGAACTCAGCCCAATCTACTCCCTGACCCCAGTTCCTGTCTCCAACCTGCCATCCCCAGTGCAGGACAATCAACAAAAAGGATTTTCTTTACTTTTCAGAAGACATATCAGGAGAATAAGCATCTCTAGAAGTTTAAGGCACAGAAATCCTCAATTTGCTAGCTTAAGGATCTGTGTCAGAAAAGGATCTGTGTGAAATGTAAACAGATAACAGGACTCACCCCATCAAGTTCAATGAGTTTTCTCCTGCACCTTCCCTACACCCTTTTCCTCTTGATGATTCTTTTCTTTGGGGCACAAATTAACCACCTACTTTCAGGAAAGTCTGCTCTCTGTGAGACTGGAATGATGACCGTAATACAAAAGGAAGAGCTAAAGCTCAGAATGGGTTAGTAATTTGCCTAATGTCACACAGCAAGTAAGTGGTACAGCCCGATTCCAGACCCAGGTTTCAGGCTCCAGTGCTCGTATTTTCTCCACTGGGCTCTTAGCCTCTGTGACACATAATGCTGACAACATGAGCTAACATTTTTTGAGGCCTGTACCATGGGCTGGGCATTGTGCAAAACTGCTGCCACTGAAGAAGGATTTAAACAAACCGACTCCGGCAAGGAACAGGAGCGGCTTTTGTAACCTACCTCTGTCCTCCAGCTGAGACAGGAAAAAAAAAAAAAAAAAAAAGAATTGTCTACCTCTGGAACTTATAATTGAATGGTATAAAACACGTGGACCCTGACAACTGAGTGATCATTTTTGCAACCCAAACCCTCCCATTTGGAAGAGAGAGACATGATTTTCCTGACTTTCTAGATGTCTCTTAACATTGTCACCTCCTGTGCTCTGAGATAAATGACAATGTCACCTTGGTATCACCTGACTGAATAGGGGATGTGGTCTCCTCCCAGATATGAGGGTTCCAGACTTGGCATTTGTCTCTTATCCACATAAGTGGCTTGTCAATCTGTATGGTCACCATATATAAACCCCACAGATCTGCCCAAATGGCGAACACAAACCTTGTGTCACCGAAGCCCTGAGCTTCGGTATGAGCTTGAGCTTGTTCTGGAATTGCTTTAATTGATGACTCTTTCAGAAGGGCCGGCTTTCAAGCTGCAGTCCGTGATCTCAGACACAGGCATGAACCCTCTTTCAATGTAATAGGTTACTTTGGGGACTCAAAGATCCCAAAGATTGTAGTGTCATCTGTGCTTTGTAGGCAGATATCTACTTAATCACTATGCCACTGCCTGAGGAAAGAATCATAATCTCTGCATGTGTTCCAGAGGAATCTGGTTTCCCAGTTGGCAGTAAATATCATTAGTTTCCAAACCGGGCATGTTTTGGCATTTGACATATCGCTGCAGATCTAAGAACAAGACAAAGGGAGGTTTTATGCCGGAGCAGAACAGTGGGCGAGCTGAGGACACCCAAAGTTCTCTCATCTAGAAACATTCCTCCACCACCACGCCCATGTCGCCACCTTAATCACCAAAAATGCCATCTCCAGTAATGCTCAGGCTCTTTCCCTGGGGTTTGAGCTGCCGCAGCGTGTCCAGTCGTGAGGAGGGTCCCTGGGGCTTCAGGACCCAGGTGAGCCAGGCGGAGGGCAATGGGGCTTATAGAGAGACTGAGGTCTAGCTAATCAAAAAGCATAAGTAGTAAACACAGGATCAAAAGAGGAGAAACCACTGTGTTTCTCTAGGGCTAATCCTGCTAGAGAAGTTACTAGAACTCTGTTCCCCTACGGAGTCCCTCAACCATTTCTGGAGTCACTAGGGAATCTCGGGTGTGCCCATGAACAAGTCCCCGCCCCCCCCCCCCCCCCCCCCGCATGCTTCAGCTTCTGCTCCCTCAGGAGTGTTTCCCGTGCAAGCCTCAGCTGGTCATAAAGCCCCGTCCCCCTCCGGATACCCTGGCACCAGCGTGGCTGGCCTTGTCCCCCAGCACTGCCAGAGCCTCTTGAAATGACTCCTTTCACCTGTTCTCAGCATTTATTCTCTGAGGACACAATCAGGGGCCTCTTGGTACTGGGTGTGATGACAAGTCTCACATATGGGCTGTACTAAACATCAGCCACTGTCTTATGATGGCCCTGTGGCCTCCCAAACAGGCCTCTGCACCTGTACTCTTTACTGAAGGTGAATCTTCCCCATATGACCCACCCACTCTCCTTGCACATCTGATTAATGTTTTCCTGACCTAAAACAATCACTGTAGCAACCATCATGGTAGACTTTTCTCAGATTAAGCCATCCCTTGTGTCCCTGGTGTTTCTCCAAGACACAGCAGCCTTGGGGCAAACTGCGGTCGAGTTAATGGGAATAAATCGTATCTCTCTGATTCCAGCCCCGCCCCTGTTATGTAAGATCTCAGGTGTTCCTGAGAGTTCTCTCTTGCAAGGGGCCACCTCCTCGAGGCTCACAAACAAGCTTCGCCCTTTTCCAGTTGCCAATACCAGGGAGCATATGGGCTGATCACTTCTACCTCCAGCGACATCTTTAACTCCTGCTTTCTGCAGCCACCCGAGCTATTAATGCCCGTGATGGCCATCAGAGTTGCCACAAGTCACAATGTCAGCCATCAAGAAATCATGACCAACCTAGGGTTTACCTATAACAGACACCCAAGTCAATGTGAATAAGCACAAGAGGGGATTTGTTAGGTCCCATGACTGGAAAAAATCAAGATGGAACAGTATTCAGGAATCCTAGTGTCCCCTTCCCCCTCTCCTCCACTCACCCATGTGCTAGCTTCATTCCCAGACAGGCCCCCTTCTTGCAGTGGTAAAATTGGTCACTGTGACGGTTAGCTCCAAATTGATGGCCATGCACAGCAGGAAGAAGGAGAATACAAGTTTTTTCACTCAGTTCGTCCAGAGTAAAGGTCCTGGCAAGACCTCTGATTGCCCCAGCTGGGTAACTACTTTCTCTGAACCATGCACTGTGACCAAAGGAATATAAACTTCTGTTGACCAAGGTCATGGGCCCAATCCCGTGTGGGAGAGTATTGGCTTCAACTAAACTTTCCCCAGAGGAAAGAAAGATTTTTATCACCAAAATAAGGAGAAGAGTTCTGGGAAGGCTAAAGCAACAGAAACCCAAATAGACTTTATTCCGAGATCTTAACATCTCTCTTTGCTCTTTTATGTTTGCTCAAGAATCGGGGTGGGGGGGGGGGGGCGGTAAAACCAGATCCCCAAGCAGAGGAGTGAAAATCAAGGTGGCATTGAATCACTGGATCTCAGTGTGGAAATCTAGGATCTGGAAAGTCAAGGGCAACAAAGTAGAGACAGCTGTTGATTCCAGCTCAGACTGGCCTTGGCCAAGTCCCTTGCTCTGTATGGGCTGCATGAGCAGACTGGCCTAAGTCACTGTCCTTAACCCAGGGCCCCTGAGCCCACAGAAGCTTCATTATTGCCCCAGGGTCTAACTTCAGCATAAGACATGAGAACCCTATTTCCATGCTACTCTTTCCAAGTATGCTCAGATACAAACATTTTAGCAGTTAAAAAGCAGCTCCTTGCAACCACGAAGGTAGGAACAGCTGGGGAATAAAGGCAACACAGAGCTGAGAGATGGAAACAGACTTCTGGCTACGTATCATTTGAGGCCTGATTCCCGCCCTGCCTGCAGCCACCGCCTTCCTCTGGACCATTCCCATTACAAAAGCTATCGAGTTCTCCTTTCTGCACACACCATAATGGGTTGAATCTTCTATCACTTACAACCAAAAGAATCCTAAGCAAAGGAAAGAGGGAGTTCCTTTCTGTAGCACTATCTTGAAAAATGTGATGACACATTTGTGGCTTTGTGAGAACCCTCAACAGACTAGCAATGTCTGTCCTTGGCACGAGTCCCTATTGGGACAGGGAAGTTTGGCACCTATGCCACATAGTTGAGGAAATAAATAAATCCAAATCTGTACGACAGTAAATATCCTGTCTTTAGTGCCACAGATTACCGATCATTGACCAGACCCCAATCTCCGTTCACACATCCAACTTTCATTGCCCAGCGAGATATAGTTGGCCAATTTTTTATCCCCCAGGATATCAGGGAAACCAGTGCAGTGAGATTTCATCTGATTTGCAAAGTAGCAGATCCCTGAACATTAATGTGCTGATCAGCTTTCAGAGAGCCAGCCAAGCGTCGAGCCAAAATAAAGAGTCTACCGTGGGCTTCTGTGAACCTGTTATCTTTCTGATTCGTACTCAGTTTCATCTTAAGGATTAATTCTCTCAGTACAAGTTGAGCACCGATAATGCATATGAATTTACATACCCTGTGAGCAGCTTTGTGTTAAACTAAATACCCAGAGCCTTCATGAATTCGTGAAATCCAAATCTCCCAAATGAAAAATTGAGGTCTTACTTGCAGCTTAGAAGATAAAGCACTTCAAAGACTTCCTTGGCGTTTTGAAGGCCTTGGACCTGTTCACCTTTGAGTTTGAGATTTGGCTCACCTTTGAAGTTTGAAGAATCTTAACCAAATTTGTCTAACTACAGAACAGAGCCTCTTCACCAGTGCTCTCTCCTGCCTAACACAATTCTTACAACAAGCTAGAAAGCCACAAAAATATTTTTAGTTTTTTTTCTTCCTCTCTAGAGGAAATCCTAAAGTTAAAAATGGCTATGCCCTGGCACTCAGGCTAATCCCATATAGTGGCCTTCAGAAAACTAAATTGAAGCAATAAAAGGGATTCATTAGTTCATGAAACTGAATGGCCCGGGGATGAGTGCAGCTGCAGGCAAAGCTTGATCCAGCACCCATAGTCTGAGATCAGACTTGGTTTCTTTCTGTCCATTTATTTTAGCTTAATATTTGCCTATTTTCTTTGATACTGGCTCCATTTTCAAGCAGTCTCTCCCCTCATTTTGTCAAGATGACTGGAGATAGCTTTTAGAGGTACGTGATTTTTTATTCACATCCAGCAGAAATAGAGTCTATGTCTTAGCATTTCCAGAAAAAGTCCCAAGGTTCTCCTAATTGTGCGGGCTTAGACTGTATGCCCATTTCTGAGCCAATCACAATGGGAAAAGTAGCTGCAACACACTGAGTGGCCCAAGCCAGAGTCCATCCTTAGAGCTAGGAAAAATGTCTGTCCTACCCAGACCACATGGCTAGAGAACTTGGGGTATAGTAGGTAGGAGAAATGGGGCAATCCCCAAACATCCATTACAGCCCTCATTTTACCCATGAAGCAACAGAAAACCAGAGACATTACTTTTACTCACTCAGAACCACACTGTGAGCTAAGTGGGGGAAGGAGAAACCAGACCTCAAACCTATTGCCCTAAAGAGCCTTATTCTCTTCTATGTTGAACTTGCTCCCAACCAAAACTGCACAAATGCCATTGTGTCTTTTCACACTTCTAAAGTTTCTTGGAAGAAAAATACAGAAACACTCTATAGGTATGTGGGGGAAAGTAAATCACTTGCAGGGGCCCTCCATTCCTCAGGAGCAGGATCACTGATTTTCAAGAACAAACAACAAAGAAAGAAAAGTCCCAAGAGCCCGATGCATAGACTAACTGGGTCATCCCAGCCAGACAGAGCAAGCCAGGATTCTGGGCATGGGGAACAAAAGAGAAAGTCTTGGTTGGGCCTGGGGCAGCCTCCAGATTTGAGGGAGGAGGCTGGGGGCCAGGACTGCCTTTTCTCTGTTCCCAATCCTCTGCTAGGCTATTTGCATCTCATTGTGGTCCTGGATGATTTAGGGAGCCCAGTGAAAGCTCTTGGATGTGGTTAGGACGTTCATGCTCCAGTGATAAATAATGTGACCAATGTGTATGGCCTAGAGTCACTGCATTATCAAAGGCTCCATGGAAACTGGGGACATGCCACGGCTTCTTTCCCTGCTTCTGCTTGCTGCCTTTCTCCATTTATTTCACCTACTTGATGAATCGATTTCTTGTCCCTTTCCAAGAGCTTAACACCAACCTAGGAACTGACACTCTTCCCATCGTTGGCATGCAATCTCTTCAATCCTGCTGTTCTACTAGAGCTTTGATCAGCAGTAGGAGTTGAAAGAAAAAGATGCAGGAGACCAGGCCCCTTGCCCATCCTTTGCCCTCTGCCACCCTCTCCAGATTCCTTTTTTGCGTTTTTCAAAAGAAATCACCCAGTTGACTTCAAAGGAACCCCTGCCTCCAGAGAGATAATACTGGTGGGGAGTAGGGGAGGAAGGGGGAGGGTTGGGAGGAAGCAATGGAGTCTCTAGGCAGGGAGGGATGGGGGGCAGATGGGAACCAGCCCCCTGTTTCAGCGCAGCTTGTCCTGTGTGGCCAGCCCTGGTTGGGAGGGCTAGGGTCTGCACTCAGCGAGGGACGTGACAGTGAGCACTCACAAGTGTGGGCTTGTCTTTGCTGGCAGAGTGGTCAGGTTTGGAAAAGTCAGAAGGGAATGACGACTGGGTATTTCTGGAACAGCTTACATTTGCCCCTATTTCTGCCATGGGGGTAATAACTAGGGTTTGGAGTCTGGGTTCAGGTTCTAGCTCTGCACATTTCAGGTGTGTTCAGTGGGGCAAGCTTTTCATCTCTCTAAGCCCCTGACTTCCTAACTCGTCCCTGAGATGAGAGCACTTCCCTTTCCCTTCCACTGCAGTCAGGGCAAAGCCATCAGAATTGGGAAGGGTGAACTGAGTATGCCCCGCCCAAAACCAGGGCCTGCCACCATTGGGACTGAGCACTTCACTCTCCCCTGGGCAGGCAAGGAAATGAGGTTAAGGCATGCCCAAAGGCCTGAAGTTTTCCAACTTCTATGTTGTTGCAGGGGGTGCACAGGAATCGGAAGGAAGCAATTTGCCAAGGGAAAGGAATATCACAAGGTACACTCACAGCTGGATGAGGACAGAGGCAGCCCAGAGATCAGAGCAGTGGCTTTCAGGTGCCACATTTGAATTGTCTCCAACTCTTCTCCATCACTATGAACCAAGATGAAAAGAATGCCCACCCAGCGATAGCGGAGAAATGGGCCACCAGCTCCCCAACTACTACCAGGAATCTGAGACACATCAGTGGAAGGAAGAGACTTCTTTATTGAGAACATATGCCAAGGTCTATTTCTCCGGGTGCCTCTCTGCCCACATCCCCCCCCCCCCCCCAAAGAGCTAGAGATACTTCTGTGGCCAGAGAGAACATTACTAGCGTCCAGGATACAGAAATCATAATCTCCTTGTCTCTTACAGTTGCTAGGATCCAATAAATTAATGTATGTGTAGGGCTGTTAGACCATGCACAGCAAAGAGTACCTACTCCAGAGTTGGCAGCTGTTGTTAGCATTTCAAAAGCATGCTATTTGCTTCATTTAGATTGTGAGTTTATCAGCACTTCCTCTTTTCAAGGTGGAAAAACCAGAACGCAACTCAGATTTCAAATATTTTCCTCCCTCATTTGTGTGGTGGCTCTTTAGGCACTGAGGCTGATCATGTTTTCTTTTCCACTGTCCCATCATCATAGAACTTGACTTTCTGACATCATATGAGCCCTCTGCGCCAGGACAACCAATTAGGCATCAATGGATGGAGGAGTCTGTAACACAAGGGCTCATTTTTTCCATTTGTCTTCCAAGGGCAGCGATGGGTGCTTTCCAGAGCCACACAGACCCCACCTGCATGGTGCCAACAGAATGGTTTACACACATCTCTTTAGGGGCACCTTGTCCACTTTGTGGACCCAGTATTGTCTCCATCATGTTCTGGTTTCTTTCTGCCATTTGTCACATACCTGGAGCCTTTGTGTCCTCCCTCTATGCTGTCATCATGTGGTTACTCAGCAATTGCCAACTGGTTTTTCATAGTAGCCCAAGAAAAACATCATTAGGAATGGGGAGTCTGTGGCCAAATCCATTGCTTAATGGTCTGCTAAGCCAAATAGGAATAAATTGGAGGTAGCTGACCGAAGTCCTCTCTATTATCAAGGAACATGAAGTTGAGTCTTTAAACATAAAAAAATGGTTGTGCTGCCCTTGCTGCATTGCAGAGTTCTCCCTAAATTATGTCACTTATAGAAATGTATCATTGTCTTTAGGCCTTCCTACAAATATGCTCTAGAAAGGAAGACCATTTTTTCCTACAAGATAAAGTGATCGTATTGTCAGTCTTTACTAAAATGCCTGTCCCCCATAGAATGATTTCTTTGATAATTGGCTCTATTTCTTCTTAATGGGGCTGCAAATTATGGAGAAAGTGGTTCCATGTTCTCTTCCTTAGGGCTTTACTTTTTCCTCATCCTACTGTCCTACCTCTACCTCCCCAACTGACCACCTTCCCATCACCACCCACCCCTACCTCCACTGACCCCCACACATAGCTTTAGTCTCATGCAATCCCATGGATACATAAGCAGAAGAAACAAATTACCTACCAGGGTGAAATTCAGGCTGACATCAAACATCTCAACAGCATAAGACAAAAGATCATAAATGGCAAGGAAATAGTGATCCTAGAATTTTACCTGTGAGGAAGCTATCCTTCAAATTCAAAAGCAACAGCTAAGGAGCGCCTGGGTGGCTCTGTCAGTGGAGCATCCAACTCTGGATTTTGGCTCAGCTCATGATCTCACAGTTGTGGGAATGAGCCCCACATCGGGCTCTGCGCCCAGCGTGGAGCCTGCTTAAGATTCTCTCTCTCTCCCTCTGCCCCTTTCTCCTGCTTACTCTTTCTCTCTAGACAAAAAAAAAAAAAAAAAAAAAAAAAAAGCAACAGCAAAGATAAAACATACCAAAAAAAGAAAAAAAACAGAAATAGCCTAATGTGCCCTTGGAAAAAAAATTTTTTTTAATTTGCCTATTAAATTCAGCCAATGAAAAAAATGAATCAAAATAACTCAGAAAAGAAAACATCCCATTTTAAAATGCTTTAAAAAGAGGGGCGCCTGGGTGGCTCAGTCGGTTAAGCGTCTGACTTTGGCTCAGGTCATGATGGTGCAGTTTGTGAGTTAGAGCCCTACATCCAGCTCTGTGCTGACAGCTCAGAGCCTGGAACCTGCTTCAGATTCTGTGTCTCCCTCTCTCTCTGCCCCTCCCCTGCTCGCACCCTTTGTGTGTGTCTCTCTCTCAAAAACAAATAAACATTAAAAGAAAATTGTTAATGCTTTAAAAAGAATAGGTGGTGAATATTAACATATTGAAATACAAAGCTAATGCTATCAAGATATAACAATTGCAATTTAAACGCAAAATGTAGGGCACCTGGGTGGCTCAGTGGGTTAGGCGGCCGGCTTCAGCTCAGGTCATGATCTCACGGTCCTTGAGTTCGAGCCCCGCATCGGGCTCTGTGCTGACCGCTCGGAGCCTGGGGCCTGTTTTGGATTCTGTGTCTCCCTCTCTCTCTGCTCCTCCCCTGCTTGCACTCTGTCTCTGTCTCTCAAAAATGAATAAACATTAAAAAAAAAATTAAAAATAAAATAAACACAAAATGTATAAGATATAAAGATGAACAAGACATACAAATTATCAAGTTAACTAATAAAAAATGTGAGATAAGGATAGGTGAAGAATTCAAGTTCTAATTTTGAAGGGTGCCATGTTTGAGGTTTGTAGATTTGTCTACATTTAAAGCACATGTTCAAACAGTATAGCAACCCCAACTTGTTAGGTTTTAGGTGATCTTTATGCTTTTACCTTTGATAGTGTCTTTCAGGAACTTAATCACTAGTTGTAAATAAATGCTTACATGCAATTTTAGTCATTTCCTCAGTTCCCTTACTTGCATGAAATAACAGATCATGGAATTTACTAACTTTTGTTTTTAAAGACACATAGAATGTTTCTATTTTTTCTATTCTTTTATCTATATATGGAGAGAAAGAGAGGAGGAAATGATGGTCACAAACATTGAAGGTAGTTATTTCCATGTAGTGAGACTGGATGCTATCCTTAGTTTTCTTCTTTGCATTTTCCTGTCTTGAGTGACTTATTTTAATCATTATCATGTATCATTTAAAATTTTATGGTTATTCATTTTTGAGAGAGACAGAGCACAAGCAGGGGTGGGGTAGAGAGAGAGGGGGACACAGAATCTGAAGCAGGCTCCAGGCTCTGAGCTGTCAGCACAGAGCCCGATGCAGGCCTCGAACTCACGAACCGTGAGATCATGACCTGAGCCAAAGCTGGACGCTCAACCCACTGAGCCACCCAGGCGCCCCTCATGTATCATTTTATAAAAACAGTGTTGTCCAAGAACACTGAAGGGCTGTATTTGAACAAAAGGAGAATGGCTGGTGCCTTCCCCCAGGCTTCTCAGACCCTGACAGGCTGAAGGGGACACTAGGGAATGACCATGATTGTCAAGGTCCATCTGTGTGTTGTCTCTGGAACTATTTTCTGTCTGCACCAAAGATGGACTTCCTAACAACTCAACTCATCGACTCCCCCTGGAAGTACCAATAAGATCCAGAAAAATGAATGTGTAATGTAAATTGCAGGAATCTGGGATGAACACACACATCTAGTCGAAGATGGAGGAAGTTCAATGACTTCCATTTCCTCACCTGGAATCCCCACTTTCTGAGTCAACCATGCAGGGAACAAAGGAAAAATAGTCACAAATGCTTTTCAACCCTAAGGCCCCAATTCTTCATTCCTGAATCACCTGAGAACTTTAAGATAAAGTTTCTAGAGGAAGTCAACAAAAGTAAAAGAAAACCTGTTCCCACCAAAATCCAGTGACACCAAAGGCCTCACTGTATTTGGGGCTCAGCAGAATGGAGCAAGTGCAGAGGGCTTTGCACCTGCTGGGGGCTGACCACCTGCCTCGTGCCCAGGTGTTCTGGGAAATGGGCAAGACAGAGACTCGGGAGGGGCAATCGGAGCAGCCATCCAAGGAGATATTGCAAGTACCGCCCGCCCCCAGAGCCCCACATAGGAGAACAACTATTTGTATGTGCAGTCACAGAGCACTTTGTGTCATTAAATCCCTCTCTTCTTCACAACACCCTTAGGAGGTCAGCGTTATTATCTTCACTTTATGCACAAGGAAGCTGAAGCTTAGACAGTTTAAGTAACTAGACCAAGGTCACTTAGCTACTATCGGTGACCCCAGGATTTAAAAATAGGCTAGTGGTGAGCTGCTCAAACTTGACAGCATTCCTAAAGGAGTCAGAAGAATGAGCCCAGCAAAATCGGCTGAATCAGAGAGCAGAATAGTATCTCAGGTCCAATCAGGCAAGGGTTGAATCTGGGCAGCTAAGGTCCGGAGTCTGGAGTTCTAAGAGGCAGTCACAGCTGGCAGGGTTAGGGGCCCCATCTTCTCCAGAATATCCACTTACACAGCCTGATGGGCCAGGAGAGATGCCCTATTCCTCAGGATGGCACTGTAACTAAGGAGCATGTCAGGGCCCAGCTCTGATGAGTCAGAGACCAAGATGCTCAGATGACCTAAAAGGCCTCTTAAATCTTCTGGAGTGGAATTCAAACCATACCTGCCATAAATCAAATTAAGCTTTATTCCAATATCATAAGACTAAGGTGGCTAGATGCTTGCATTAAGACAAGGCTGGGTCATAAATTCAAGGCTGGTGTGCCCAGGCCCCATGGTGAATTGCAGCCCTCAAAGTTATTATCCAAAGACAGTCTTGGGGCACCTGGGGGCTCAGTCAGTTGAGCATCCAACTTCGGCTCAGGTCATGGTCTGGCAGTTCAACTCTTAGGGCCTCACTGAACACAGCAAGGGCCCCACTTTAACACTGCTTTGGCCTAGCTCCTCCAGCTTATAGATGAAGAAATAGAGGGCCAGAGAGGAGAAGAGACTCACTCGGGTCACAGAGCACATGTGCTCCTTCCTTTTTGAATACCCCTCTTAGGAAACTGGCCCAGGAAGCTCAACTTTGATGTGTCTGTGCCCTGATTCCATCTGCCCAGCAATGGGGAAGGGCATGCTCTGATTCACCCACACTTCCCCTTGTGTCTTGGGAAACTTGTTTCTGAAGCATTCCAACAGGTGGTGAGAATCTTGAATTTCCATTGTTCCCCAACACAAGCCCTGTATTTCATAGGCCTGCCATAACAAATCACCACAAAGCAAAAACAACAGAAGTTTATTCTCTCACAGTTCAGGAAGGTAGATGTCTGGGTCGAGATGTCAAGATGTCTGCAGGTTTGTTTCCTTCTGAAGGCACAGAGGGGAAGCAACCCCATGCCACTCTCCCAGCTTCTGGTGGTTGCCAGCAAAATCCTTGATGTTTGTTGGCTTTACACATATCACCCCAATCTCTGTCTCCATCTTTACCTGGCTCTCTCCGTGTGTCTTTCTGTGTCTGCTCCTTTTCTCACAAGGACACCTGCCATCTTGATCCAGGATGATTTCATCTTGAGATCTTTAACAAGTTACATTTATAAATATATTACTTCCAAATAAGGTCACATTCTGAGGTTCTGGGTGGACATGAATTTTGGGGGAACACTATCAAACCCACAGTAAGCCTCAAGGAACTCGAATCCATGACCTCAGTTTCATTCACTAGCACAGGGCTTAGCCCCTCTAGCTGAGCCAGCACAGTCCTTACTAAAATCGTTCTTGACAACACAGGCCCTTCAACTCCTACATGTCCTGTTGACAGTCCCAGCAGGTCCCCACCTCCTGGGCCAGAAGAAATAATCCAGAGAGAAGAGCCTAGTGCTTCCAGATAATATAGGAGATTTTTCTTGGAAGAGTCTGGCCTGAGGTTCTTCCCCCAGTGCTCCCTTGCTCCTCGCTCAGCAACGAACTTGGGAAGGGGCTCTCTTGAGCTCTTCCTGAAGTCAACTCAAAAGTTGACTGTGACTATAAACCAAGAGACAGGGAGCCTATCGGCGACATTCCGAACTCTTGGAATCCTACTATGTTTTCAGATTTGGTTCTGAGAGCCAAAATTGATAGTATCCTGGAATATCCCTAGCTTATATCCAATTCACTTAAAAGAAAATGGAAAGATCACTTTCTCTGCAGAAAAATTTGCTGGCCGTGGTTGAAGAACTATAGTTGGTAGGTGATGCAATGAAGGTTTCAGACAAGCCCCAAAAGAGGCTTCCAGAAACAAGATCTTGGCAAGAATTGTGCCCTGGAATGAAGCCAGTTGCCATGAGATAGCACCATGGCCCTAGATGGTGACAAGTCTGAACACACTGAAATCGAGATGACTCTTTGGTTTCTGGGTGTCTATTCACTACATTTTGGCTTTTTCACATCCAAGACTGGCTTCTTCTTGACACCAGCTTGGATCAGGAGTACATGTTTTCCCTCTTAGGTAGTCAGGTTTTGGAGAATACAAACCATTCAATCGCAATAAGATCTCAAGTTTTGGCATCAGATACACCTGAGTTTGTGTCCCAGCTCTGCCACTTGAGAACAATGTAACTTAACACAAGTTACACTGAGCTAAAATTAATACTACCTAATGGGATTTTATAAATTAAATAATTAACTCATGTAAGGTATTTAGCACAATGATGGTGCATAGCATGAACTCAATGGATGCTAGCCACCATTATCATTATCATTATTATTGCTATGATTACAATATCATAAGGAAGAGAAATTTACACCCACCCTCCCCCCCAAAAATACACTCTGCATGTGACAACTGAAGAAGATTTGATAATATCTCTTGTTTCCAATTATTCTCACCCTACGTTTCTGGTGACTGGGTAGATAATAATATAAATTGCTAACACTTTCTGAGGGCTTACTGCATGTCAGGCACTATTCTAAGTTCTTCACTTCAACAAACCTAGGATGTAGGTACTATTATTATCATCTTCACTTTACAGGGGGAAAAAGTGAGGCATAGAGCAATTACACACTGCCCGAGATCCTGTTTTGTCATGGTAGAACTAGAGCTGGAACCAAGGCCGTCTGGCTCAAGAATCTGCAAGCTTAACATTCCTGATGGAGGCTGGCCAATGTAACTCCGTTTAGATGCACTTCTAGCAACTTCAAAGAACTGTCAGCAGGAATTTGTAACTGACAATTTAATGTGACAGATTCACCCCGATTCAAAGCTGATTGATGCGTTTGATTTACGTTCAGAAAGTGTGCATCGGTTGTCTGAAGTCCTACAGTGAGTGTCTGACAGATCTCCAGGCAGCCCAACTGAGATCAGTTTTCCTTGCAAATTCAAAAGAGAGAAGAAGCACAGATTGCAGGAGGCTCTTCCTGAATGCCCATGGTTCTGCCTCTTAATTGATTCCTGGGCTTAGATGCCAGGTCTGGGGTTGTCCTGCCTGCTCACCTTGGGAACTGAGGATTCTGTCTATAGTCCCAGGACAAAGCCCAGTCATAGGTACACGGGCTGAGGATCTGCTATACTCCCAGGAGACAGGATGGGAAGATATGGGGACTGAAGTTAGATCTCAGGACTCCAGAATGGAGATTCTTAGCCATGAAGGAGCACAAAGACTCTTATTAGACCCTGCGGGATATCCATGGCAGGCAAGACATTCATCCCAGCCACAGACCAGTTGAGATGGTGGATTTCACTCTGAGTTGGGAGAATGATGTTAAAGAGCACAAGGAGGGGGCACAGTGGTGGCACCACACAAAGCTTCTCTAACCTTGGCTCATAAAGAATGTCTTCAAGTTTCCTTAGGAAAAGAGTGTATTATGGGAAGAAGGGGTAGACAACTCTCTCGGGATCTACTGATAGAGCTGAATGCCTGGGACCAGTCAGGGTGGGGACAGAGGACCTTTTCCATTTGGTGCCAGTTGCCAGTTAAACCTCAGAAGAAGAGTCACAGTCACTGAATGTGTCTGAGGCAATGGCAGCCAACAGTGGCAATAGCAAAAAGTTTTAATTCCTGCCAAGAGAAATATGAGCCATCCCACTCCACCCCAGGCCCTGCCAGGAGTAGAGGAAAGAATTGAAAGGCTCAGGACACCAGTGGTTCACCAGTTGTGACAGACAGCCCTAAGGCCCCTGGAAAAGGTCTATATAAAGAAGAATATTATCTCTTGTAATCCTCTCAACAATACCGAAAGACAGTTACCCCAGCTGATAGATGAAGAAACCAGGACAGAAAGATTGAGTGGGAACCCACTTTCTCCTTGGCTTTCTGCCTGTGCCTACTGGGGGAAACGTCAGGCCTCTTGGAAGGATTGGGAAGGAGTTTCTACCTGTATTTCCACCTTTCATTTCCTTCCCTCAAGATGATGTACCTAATTAAGGAGCCTGAGAAAGGCGTAGAGCACACGTCCTTCATTCACTTTCAGGTTCTTGACTTTTTAGGGTAACCTACTCCCACCCCCACTACCCCCACCCCAACACACACACACACACACACACACACACACACACACACATTCTCTCTCTCTCTTTCTCTCTCTGCCTCTCCATCTAGTAAGTCAACTACTACCATAGGAGGAAACCTGTGCTTCTTTACCTGCTTTGAACACCTGGCTAAGAGTCACCCGCAATGAATCCAGACGTCTAGACTTCAGAAGCCTGATTTTGCTGGCAGGTCCTATCAAGCTTTATTAGTAATAAAGCTGACAAATTAATGCCTACTACTCCATGCATACCAATTCCATGGGGGGAAGCGGGGACTTGGAGCACTTCAGAAACCCAAAGTCTATCTTGCTAATAATAACTTGCCAGGGGCGCCTGGGTGGCTCAGTTGGTTAACTGTCTGACTCGATTTTGGCTTGGGTCAGGATCTCATTGTTTTTGAGTTCAAGCCCTGCATCAGGCTCTGTGCTGTCTCTCTCTCTCAAAAATAAATAAATAAACTTAAAAAAAAAAACAAACGTGCCAGACAGCTAGGAATTGTGTAGACACAAGATCTGAATCCAGAGGATGAGCTTTTAATTGTCACTCTACATTGGAGGAAACTGAGGTCCAAGGAGGTGAGGCAGGAGTCACATCACTAAGGGCCTTGTGGAATTAGAGGAAATTTGTATCTTACCACAAGGGCCGTAGGAAGCCACACACAGATTTCAAGCAAGGAGAGGAGACACTGCCATTTGCCATAACTCTGTACCAGACCCCCACATTGGAGAATTTGTGTTAGAATTTTCTCCCCAAAGAAAACGTATTTAAGAAAACAATATTGTTAACTGCCTTTGAAAACTATTCGTGACACGTGAGACTGAGGAACGGAAGGGTTTATTGTCGTCGTTGTTTGTTCTGAAAGGAAAAACATATCTGAGCAACTGGGTTGTTTTGTCTTTGCTCGACTTCCTCATTCTTGAGCAGTCAGGCAGGTTGGTTGGCAACCCAGGGACATTGTATGAGGTCCTCCTTGGCCTCACGAATGAGCCCCACGGAGCCAGACTTGACTGGCACCTGCTAGTCTTCTGCCCACTAAGCTCAGTTTGATGTCCCTCATTGAATTCTTCATCATCATTAACAACTTCCTGTGCCACTTATATCAGCCTCAGGGTGTACTGGCCACTTGACATGGTCAACCTCAAACAATTTCAAAACAAACCTATGAGGTGGGTGCTATTATAATTTCCATCTTGCAGGCAAAGAGATTTAAGCAATTCGGTCAAGGTTAAACAAGTAGGGTTGGCAGAGCAGAAATGTGGACCCAGATATTTTTGATGCCAGCTTGCAAGCTCTTAACCACAAGGCTACCCTTTGCCACATAGCAGGTGCTCATAGTTGGTGGGGAGACTGCCAGAAGCAATCTTTTGTGCAATGTTTGGGGTGGAGCTGGGGAGGGGAACAGCTTTGATGGGAGTAAAGATTAAATGCCCTGGAGCACAGGCATGTGGAAGACCAAATGCTCAGTACTACTGATAGACTCACACAGTGATACTTAAGATAGAAAATGTTCTTAATGAACTTCAAGTCCTGGCTCACTCAGAATAATGCGGAAATCTCGCCTCAGTGATCCAATATACAAAACAAATGAGTGAGCAAACAGAAACATTTGCACCTTTATTTTTAAGCATAGTATGCAGCACCGAAATAGGGGCAAATGGCTTCTGATTCATTCAATTCAGTGTTTGTGGGGTGCATATTATGTACTAGACACTGACACGGAAATGAATCGGCACAGCCATTGCCCTAATCAGGCCTACAGAGTTCTTGGAAAGGTAGAAATTTAGAACTAACTAGAACGCCAAGTCCAAATTCAATATATGCACTATGAACATGGTGTTCATTGGAGCACAGAAGCCTGATCACTTGTTTTTATTCAGAATTTAATGAAGATTTCACAGGGGCAGGGGTATTAGAATTGAGCCTGGAAGGATCAGAAGAGTCAGGATATAGGAAAGATATTCTGGAAAGAGGGATGGTTTGAAAACCAAAAGAATGAGCGGAGAAAAAAATGCAAAGTATATAAGAAACTGTGAGAAATCTCATATTTCTGCAGTGAAGAGGACAAATGGAGACTTTGCCGGGAACCTAGGTAGGACTCAGATCACAGAGTGCCTTGCCTGCCCAAATAATGAGCTTGGACTTGACCCTGTGTGTTATGCGGTTCCTTTGGAGACAATGAGAACCACCAATTGGGGTGCATTTTTTGGAACACACACTGATGCCAGAGTGGAGGATGGACTGGCGGGTAGAGGCTAGAGATGAGGGTAAGAGAATACTGAGGAGGCAACTTAACAGTCCAAATTATTGATGACAAGGGCCTAAACCCTGGCAATGGTAGGAGGAATGGAGAAGAGGTCTCGTACTGAACAGATACGTCTGGGGTTGAATAGACCAAGTTTGCTGACTAATTGGACATGGAGGGAAGAGAGCGGGAAGGGAAGACCCTAAGGTGGCCAGTGTTTGTGAAAGGGTAGAGGGCTAATGATGTCATGAGTCAAGATAGGAAACCCAGGAGGAGGAGCATAATGGGGACTAGGGAAGATAATGGGTTCAGTTGGGGATATATCGTATTGGAAATATTACTAGACAGACACAAAATTGGAAAGCAGTTGGATGCAGGAGGCTGAATCTCTGAAGAGAGAAATGTGTGAATCATCAGCATTTTGTGGTAGTTGAAGGTCCCAGAGAACACAGAAATTGCTAGAGGCGCAGAGAGGGCAGAACCCTAGGGAGGATTCCTATTTATAGTACTGTTAGAGAAAGAGGAGCAAGGAGGTTAAGAAGGAAGAGCCAAAGACCAGGTGGGATGACGGAGAGGAAGGTGTTCCGAGTCTTGTGTCAAATGCCTCAGAGAGACTGAGCATCTGAGCATTAATGTGCTATGGAGTCACTTGAGGGCTTGTTAAACAGAAGATTCTTGACTCAGCTGACCTATGTAGGGCCTCAGAGTCTGCATTTGTAACAAGTTGCCAGGCAATGTCCTTGATCCTGTCCACCCTTTGGATGGTGAGGAAGAGAGTGAGGATTGAGACAGAATCATAGAATATAGCACTTAGGAGACCACTGGGGACCTTTGAGGGATTTTAATAAAGTGGCAGAGGTCAAAGCTTTGGTTGACTAGTAACAGGGCACTGGGGGAAATCAAGGCAGGGATGGAGACAAGATCTTCCAGAGGCTCAGCAAGGAAGAGACATGTGGGACAGTGGCTACAGAAAAAGGCAAAGGCAGGAGCTGGGAAATGTGGGCATGTTTATAGGAAGGGGAGAGAGGCAGAAGAAAGGTGGTAGACAATTATTCTAGAGAAGGTGGGAGGACATGGGCCATGTCCTCTCACCTGCTTCAAACTCCCTTCTTCTGAGACAAGAGGGAAGGAAGGAAGGCTGGACAAAGAAACAGGTAGAGTTTTGAGGAGGCAAGATAGTGAATTTTATCACTAATGTCCTTTATTTCCCAAAGAAGTGAGAACTAAAGTTCAAACTTTGTGAGAACAAAGAAGCTAATTGGTTTTGGAGGGCAGGAGAGAACAGCCGTGGAAAAGATACGATGCAGATAAGAAGATGTAAAATAAGGTAACGATCAAAAAAATGAAATAAGTATGAGAAAAATAGACAATTCAAAATGATCCTGTTTATATAATAACCCATTACATATATAATATTCTACTTAGCGTACAAGAATCAATTGTAGAATTTCAGAGTCCAGAGAATTTGAGTTGGAAGCGATTTCATACTCATGAAACAGAACTGCCAAAGCCATAAAGTGAGCACGCATAGGACTTACGACGTGTCTACCTTCATTCTAGAGGAATCTTCAGCTGCTGTTGTCCCCAGCTCTGGGCTTAGACCTCCTGAACCCCACAGACAAGAATTTCCCTACACCTCCTCACTTCATCAAACTTAATTCAGATACCCAGCCACATCAATATCGCCCATTCTGCTCTTTTATAATAGGAAATCTTTCTTTGCAATATTCCCTTTGGAAAAGATCTACAAATAGTAGGGTGCTTCTGAGATGAAATTTTATAAGTGACATCATCTTCTGCTCCATCTGGGTGAAGAGAGCAGGTCAATTTGGAAGGGTTTATTATGAGGTTTGGGGACATGTTACTTAAGAGGCCTCCCTTTGCACATGTAACCCAAGTTTAGGGACATGCTGACATGGCCCTCACCAGGGAATGTTGGCAAGAAAGAATCACCAAGAGGGGCGCCTGGGTGGCGCAGTCGGTTAAGCGTCCGACTTCAGCCAGGTCACGATCTCGCGGTCCGTGAGTTCGAGCCCCGCGTCGGGCTCTGGGCTGACGGCTCAGAGCCTGGAGCCTGTTTCCGGTTCTGTGTCTCCCTCTCTCTCTGCCCCTCCCCCGTTCATGCTCTGTCTCTCTCTGTCCCAAAAATAAATAAAAAACGTTGAAAAAAAAAAAAAAAAAAAAAGAAAGAATCACCAAGAACCCACAAAATCTCAAAGTTATCCGGAACCTGACCACTTCTCACCATTTCCCATGTCCCCCATGACCACCCTGGTCTGACACCAGCCTCTGTCTTACTGATTACTGAAATTGCCTTTGAGTTGGCCTCCCTGCTAACCCCTGAACACCAACACTATTTCCAAGAGGTCAGCAGATTGATGCTTTCCCAGCTTTAAAACTCAACTCCGCCCTGGTCACTCCCCAGTCCACATCACTTGGAGAAAAGACTGGAGTCCTTACAACAGCCTATGAGGCTCTTTAGGAGCTACATGCCACCAGATGTTTGATGTCATCTCCTACTACTCCATCCCTGTTCATCTTGTTGGGGCTGCATTGTTCCCTTGCTATTCCTCAGACAGGCCAGGCACACTCCAGACTCAGGGCCTTGTCACTCTCTGTTCCCTCTGCCTGGAATGTTCCTCCCTCCAGTGTGAAAAGGGCTCATCTCCTCACCTTCAGTTTTTGCTCCAATGTCATCCTCCTCTTGAGCCCTTTACTCACAACTTGCTGCACCTGCAACCCCATCTTGCCCTTCCTTTCCATCTCCCATGTCTGCTTTTATTTCCCCCCCCCCAAATTTTCACATTCTCATGAACGCTGTAACTTACTTATGTGGCCTATTGGCTCTTCCCACCCCCCACCCCACCCCCCATGGAATGTAAGCTCTCGGAAGTCAGAATTACTGTCTGTTTTGTTCACTTTTGTATTCTTAGTGGACAGGGGCCGGTAATCAGCAGATACTTGGTAAGTATTACTTCAATGAAAATACAAGTGACCTAAGTCCCGTGTTGAGGTCTAAAGCATGAAATCTAAGCCCAAATGCACACAGGGGCTTGGCAGGCAGTGACCAAGAGCATTGTGAAAGATGGAAAGCGGGGTGCACTGGAGAGTCCCCATCAGCTCCGGCGGGTCATTGCTAGAGAACAATGCAGGCAAAAGAGAGCCAAATCTTCATACCTCTTTTTAAAAGAAACCGGACATACTATTTTTATACAAAATACCATGACTTTGTTATTAATGACTAGGTGCCTGGCCTAAAAGCTCAAGGAAAATGTCCTGGCCCCATAGAACATGTGGCTGAGGCCAGGTGGCCCTCCACACCTGGTTATCATGCCCAAGTGAGAGCCCTCAGAGTGACATGTGAGCCCATACAAGGGCCAAGGAGAAAAGAGGCAACAAGAGAGGTGTGCTTTGGCAAAGGTGGGTGTCAGGGGGGTTTAAATTCAGGAGTGTCCCAGGAAAGTTGCTTTCCTGAGTTAGAACAGTCTGTATTATTAATATGTCCATTCTCCCCAAGTTGATTCAACACAACACTGACTTCAATCCTCGCAGGATTTTTTCATATATCAACAAGATGTTTCTAAAAAAAAAAGTCTGTACAGAAAAGCAAAGGAGCCATACAAGCCAAAATAATTTTGACAAAGAAGAAGAAAGTAGGAGATCCCACACTACCTGATATCAAGACCTACTATAAAACTATAATACTCAGGACATGTGATATTGGTGAAAAATTAAACACATAAGTCAATGGGCTAGAGTGAAGAATCCAGAGATAGACCAAGAAAAACATGGTCACTTGATTTTTGGCAAAATTGCAAAAGCAGTTCAATTAAAAAACAAAAAGAATAGTCCTTTGAATAAATGAGCATGGAAATATTAGATGTTTAAGCAAAAGAAAATGGACCTCAATCTATACCTCATATTTTATTTTTACAAATTCACTTAAAATGGATTATAGACTTAAACACAAACTATAAAACTATAAAACTTTTAGAAGAAAATCTTTGTGACCTTGAGTTAGCCAGGTTCTTAGAAATGACACCACAAACATCATTTATAAAAGGAAAAATTGATAAAATGGACTTGATCAAAATAAAAATGTTTACTTCTGGAATACATTGTTTAAAGAGTGAGAAGAAATCCAAAGACTAGGAGAAAACAATGGGCTTGGATCCAGAACATATAAAGAACTCTCAAAACTCAACAATAAGAAAACAAACAGCTCAACAACAACAAAAAAAAATGGGCAAAAGATTTAAGCAGACCCTTTATCAAAGAAGATATACATGTGTAGATAAGAAATGCGTACATGAAAGGATGCTCAGCATCATTAGTCACTAGAGAAAAGGGAATTAGAACTGCGATGAGATACAAGTACATCTCTATTAAAATGGCCATTTATTTTAACTGCCAATAGCAAGTACTGGCAAGGAGCAGAGCAACTATAACTCTCACGTATAACCTACTAGACAACCTACTTATTCCTAACACTGGTAGGAATGCACAATGATACAACCACTTTGGGAGATGGTTTGGCATGCACTTACCCTATGACACAATTCGACCCTCAGGCATTTACCCAAGAAAAGTGAAATATATCTAATAAAATATATCAACGCACACATGCACAAAGCCTGTGTGTGAACGTTTACCGTAATTTGATTTATAACTGCCAGAAGCTGGAAGGACCCCAGATGTCTCTCAACTGGAGAATGGATAAACAAATCTGTGCATTGGATCACAACTGAGCGATTGAAAGGAAGGAACTAGGGACACATACACAACACGGATGACCCTCAAATGCATGAAGCTGAGTGAAGAAGGAAGCTAGACTCAGAGGGCAGTTGGTTCCATTTATGTGACTTTGCATAAAAGGTACGACTACAGGCATGGACCACAGAGCAGGGGTGGCCAGAGGCAGGGGTGGGGCATGGGCTGGTGGGGGGGGTTGACCACAAAGGGGGTGCAGAGGAGAATGCGGGGAGGTGCTGGAGCTCTTCTTTGCCTGCAGGTAGTGGTGGTTACATGACTCTATGTATTTGCCATAACTTATAGAACCATATACTCCCCCAAGTTTTATTATATGCAGTAATAGTATCTACTGTATACTCCATAATAATAGTACCTATTCCGTATCCTTGTTTTTTTTTTTTAATGTTTTTATTAATTTATTTTTGAGACAGAGAGAGACAGAGCATGAGCAGGGGAGGGACAGAAAGAGAGGGAGACCCAGAATCTGAAGCAGGTTCCAGGCTCTGAGCTGACAGCACAGAGCCCGACGCAGGGCTCGAACTCAGGGAGTGTGAGATCACGACCTGAGCTGAAGTCGGACACTCAACCGACTGAGCCACCCAGGCGCCCCCCGTATCCTTGTTTTATAATAGCACCTACTTCATACCTACTCCATACTCAGAAGAGGAAATCTAATGAAATAACACACATACCAGACCCACATTCTTTGGGTCTTCATTTTGGTTTCTTGGTTTTAGGCGAAGACAAATGCTTAGCATAGGCCTGGTGCATAGCAAGCGCTAGGAAAAGCTTTACTAACGCTATCAAGAAGCAGTATCGTGCTGTGGTTAAGAGTGTGACCACATTTGAACCGAGAGCACTGGTGTCTCAATCCCATTTTGTCACTAATTCCCTATTTGACCTTGGTAAATTACTTCATTCCTATGCACCTGGATCTCTTCATTGGTAAAATGGGGATATTAATGGTACCCACTTTCAAGGCATGGTAGGTGGAATAATGGCCACCAAAGAGGACCACAAGCACATCCCCACACCTGTGAAGTTGTTACCTTACATGGCAAAGGGGGATTCAGTTTTCAGATGGAATTACATTTGTTCATCAGTTGACCTTAAGATAAGGACATGATGCTGACTTAACCAGTGGGCCCCATGTAAATCACAAGGGCCCTCAAACGCGGAGAAGGGAGACAGAGAAGGAAAGTCAGAGGGAGATGTGACTATAGAAGAATGGCCAGAGTGTGACATCAAGCTGGCTTTGAGCATGCAGGAGGGTCCATGAGCTAAGAAATGTGGGTGGCCCCAGGAAGCTGGAGACGGCAAAGGAATGGATTCTCCTCTAGAGCCTCTAGAAAGGAATGCAGCCTTGCCCACACCTAATTTTAATGAGACCTTTTTGGACTTCTGACCTACAGAACATTTGTGTTATTTTAAGGTACAGTTGTGATTAGCTACAGCAGCCAAAGAAAACAAAGGTTAATAAATATAAAGTACTTCAAATAGCGCTGGGCATTAGATAGGAGTTCAATAACCCATCCTCACTTGATCGCAATGACATTGCTGATTATCACTCCTTCTATTGTCAGTTCCAACATTTCTGTTTATGTTGCACCAAGACACATGGCTCAAAACTACATCTCTTTGACACCATGTTGGACCTTGGAGATACAAAATGAAAAACACTCTCTGGCCCTGACTCTCAGGTCAGGAGTTCACCGTCCACAAAGAAACCCCCTGCAAATAAGTCACCTTTTGCTACAAAGTGGCAAGTGTAACAAAGAAAGAAATCTAAGCGCTTTGCTCTCTGGCATTCCCGCTTCCTCTCTCCCCAGCAGCGCTGTTAGAGGAGGTGTGCTGGCTGAGTGGAGATTAATCCTGCCTGGCTTTCCCAAAATGTGAAGCAAAAGAAACTCTCTATGGTCTTCTGATATGATGAATATTTGTGCTTCTCGTGGGGATTCAGCGCTGTGTGGGAGAGCTGGGGCAAGCAGAACTCATAGCTGAAATGGAAACTTCAAGGCAAGCTTGAAATTTGTTGCAACAAGTGCTTTTAGGAAGGTCAGGAAGGTTAAGAATGGGCCAGGAGACCATCATGGGACACTTTGTTTCAATTATTTATTTTAAAGCTCCATTGTACTATCTCCTCTCCCAAATGAGGCATAATAAAGAAAGATAGGACATGCTCTGTGCCGACAGTGGTTCGGGCAGTAAATGTCCAGAAGGGAACTAGATCAAGTCTGGCTGGAGGGGCCACTCCATGCTTCATGGTATGTTGAGTTACCTTTGTAAGGCAGGACTGTCTAAGTGCGCACGTGCATCTCCACACCTATGCACACTCACTCATACACACACATACACGCCACCACCACCCTTGGTCCCTCCCACATCTCTGACGTTTACAGCCTCGTGGGGAGAAAAGAAGGAACGAGAAGTGAAGGATGTCTTACAGCTGTTTGCGGTCATTCATTCATTCAACCAACATTCATTCATTAAGCACCAGCTTTGTCATGCCAGGGACGATCGAGGTGCTAGAGACAGACACGGAAACAAGACAGTGTCTGCCTGTGAGGGGCTCTCCATGTAGCAGGAAGGGCGAAGAAGAAAGCTGGTGATCGCAACGCCAAGCCACCAAGGCGAAAACAGCAGTTACTACAGGAGCTCAGGATGAAGACACATAACAACCTGAAGAGGTCAGAGAAATGTCCCAGGGAAGTGCCCTTGGAGGACCAGAGCTGTTGGATAACCAGTCGTAGACCCAGCCACAAGGAAAGGAGCATGCGCTTTAAAGAAAGCCGAGGTAGAACTAGGGGCTCACCCCCCTCCCATCTCCAACATCCACCCAGAGCTCCGTCCAGGAGTTCACATCCTCCCATAATAACATGGCAGATCACATCACACACAACTGGCCCAGCTCATAGACGTAATGCCACGTGCAGCCTGTGGCCTGGCGAACACGTGGGCGGATAGAGCCCAACGCGCTGTGCCTACCATTTGCAGATGCACGAGGCTGGGAGACTCGGGGCCAGAGGACCATCTCAGGATGAACCCTCACTCTGCCACCTGATAGCGGGAGGGGCTCGCGTGGGTTGCTTCGCTTCCCAAGTCTCAGTTTCCTCGTGTCTAAAATGGGAAAGAGAGGACTACTGTGAAGACAAAGCAAGATGCACACAGACACAGATACGGCAGGAATTCCGTAGTAATACTCAGCAAACGTTAATGGAGAATATCCACGAGCCGCTCCATAAGATCCAGAGATGCAGCCGTGGACAGACAGACTAGGTTTCTCTTCTCATTCCTGCCCCACGACTGTCTTCCTTTGATGGAAGAGCTAAGGACTCCAGGCTCCATCTGCTTTCTAGAACTGTAGCAAGAAGCTGAATGATCACTGGGTGCCAGCTACTTACTGCCTTTGTCACCCTGTGGTGAGTTCTGTGTGAAAGTCTGCCTTTAGTGAAAAGAGCATTGGGCAGGTGGCTCTGGTCTCAGCTCAGCCCCTGACCTGCCACCAAGGGTCGCCCAGCCTCTGGGCTGTGGTGTCCTCCTCTGTCAAGGAGGAAGTCAGACACAATGGTCTCTACAGCCCTTTCTTGTTCTTGGAGTACTGACAGAGAAGGCTCCGTGTGCCCATATCGGAAGAGGCAGAGACTGACCAGCCATGACCTCAGCCCTCAAGGGGCTCACAGTCTGATGGGGAAAGCTGGGAACACACAGCACAAGACAATATGTGCTCTGTGCAGAGTATAGGGGAGCCTTGGGAGCTAGGTGTCACCTTTGGGTTCAGAGAAGATCACCACATGATGGGTGGTCTGGGAGAGCTTCCCGTAAGAAGTGGACTTGAGATTCTATTTTGATCCTAGGTTTAGGGTCTAGGGTCAGGGCAGTGGGGCATTCGGCAAATTCCCAGCCACCAAACCATTTTCATTCATGTGACAAATGTGTGTTGAACACGTGCTTATGCTCCCCTTCTGGGAAAAGTGGAAAATTCTGTGGTCCCTCAGTCTTCTGGACAAATACAAATACTGAAATCCCAATTTCAGTCCTACTGTGTTCCCATTTGGGCCTCCATAACCTGACCTCTCTTTCTGTATAAAAACTTTCCAGTGTGTTTGCCACTATCCTCACGTTTACTTCGAGGGGGATCTGGCGTGCCATTCTGTCTGCTTCTTTGTGGGTCTCTCCCCCAGCACGAGCGTCTCTTTGAAAGCAGCGACATTTCTCACTCATGTTTTTATCCCCAGCATCTAGCAACATGCTCTGGAGTCAACACACTTGTGCTGCAGAGAGAGTTCCAGAAAATGCACCCAAATTCTCACATTCGCCCTCATCCCATGACCTCTTTTTCATTAAGAAAGGGAAGAAAAAAAAAGGGAAAAAAAAGAAAAAAAAGTTAGAGAGAGGGAGGAAGGCAAACCATAAGAGACTCTTAAATACTGAGACCAAACTGAGGGTTGATGGGGGGTGGGGAAGAGGGGAAAGTGGGTGATGGGCATAGAGGAGGGCACCTGTTGGGATGAGCACTGGGTGTTGTATGGAAACCAATTTGACAATAAATTGTATTTAATATAAAAAAAAGAAAGATCTAACTTGGGTCGTCTATCATCTTCCCCTTCTTTTCTAAAAGACATTTTTGGCCCTTTAGTTGAGCTCCTGGAGGCTACTATACCGGCCAGGAAAATCAAAGTAAAAATTTAAGAAACTGGCTCAAATAGATGCTTACATTGGAGAAATAGCTATCAGGAAGACTGGCAAAGGGGAGGCCCCAGAAGATGGGAAGAAGGGGGACAGAGCCAAGACCCACATGGCCTGGATTTCAGGAGGTTTTGGTGGAGAGCTGGGAACGAGTATTGAAGAAAATAGGGGCTTGGGGGCCACTGCAAAGTTCGGGAGATATTGGAAGTGATGGAAATAGTAAAAGAGGGTTTTAAAAAATATTGCCAAGATTTATGAATTGGATCTCCTGTAATATTCTTCAGGAGATGCCAGTAGAGGCTGAAATAGCTTTTTAGAAATGTTGGTTGTTATACAGGGTTTCACTGATGGTGATACTATGCAAAATCTTGGCCATGGGACCCACTGCCTGTCTCTGGGTAGCATGTATTTAGAGATTTGGTTCATGAATGAGCCATGCTAGGTTGTCTGATGCACAGCAGGATTAGGTTAAGCAGACCACTGAAGCTTATTCTATACTGTTAAGTGGTGTTTAAGAACTTGAGCTCTGGAGCCAATTTTCCTAGGATCCACTGCTTACAAGCTGGGTAACTCAGACAAGTTGCTTAACTTTCCTGAGCCTCTGTGTCATCATTTATTTAGGGGCTAATACCAGTATCAACAGGACAGGGTTAGCATGCAGATTATAGGAGTTAATCCATGCAAAACTCTTTGGACAAGTCCTGAAATACAGTAAGCACTTAATAAATGTTAAGTTGTATTGTTTGTGTATGGTTGTCATTATGATTCCACTACAGTCTACATAAACACAAGGCCCTGTAAGTGTCTTGAGTTTCTTGCTCACCAGTCAAGCCACAGATTTGTCCCCTGTACCAATGTAGACCACCCTTCTGGGCCTAGGTCAGAACTCATTTACTTGTAAGTACCTTAGCAGGATTTTCTAAACCGTCATTGGGTATGGATGGTCCTATCTGTCTGGTATTGTTCATCTTGCTTCTCCGATGCAGCTGCAAGTTCCTTGAAGAATACAGGAATCATACTTTTTGGGTTTCCTCTCCCTGGCCTCAAGCAGCCCAGAGGAGCACATACTGAGCTTGGAATGTTCTTTGGTTGAGTGGAATGGGCAGGGGTTGGTGAATCATTTGGTGAACATTTAGCTTTTGCGTTAACATACTTTTCATTGACCTCCCGCTCACCCTCATCTATCCTGTTGTCAAACCCCAGAAATGACTAGACTGTATCATCCAGAAAGTTCTAAAATGCATCAGAGACTCTTACGTACCAAGAAAAAACAGGGTTGCTGGAGGGGAGTTGGGTAGGGGAATGGGTTAGATGGGTGACGGGAATTTAAGGAGGGCACTTGTTGGGATGAGCGCTGGGTATCATACGTAAGTGATGAATCACTTGGTTCTGCTCCTGAAACCAGTACTATACTGTGTGTTAACCGACTTGAATTTAAAGAAATGAATTTGAAAAATGAAATAAAATGCAGTGACAAGTGTTATGTGCTTACGACTACAGCTGTGTTTCATCTCAAACGTCCTAGGCTTAGTAGATAGTACGCAGACTTTCCTGCGTCTCTCAGAGCACCACGGCCAGCATGGTGTCTGAGAACGAGCACAGGGTTGGGAGGTAGGAAGCATGTGCTTGAGTCCTCTTCTATCATCTTTTGGTTTCAATGATGGCACTTACCACCTCCTTCTCAGCTCGAAAATGGGAATAATAAAATACCTGCCCCGTGGACTCGTAGGTCAGATGAGAAGATATGAGAAGATATGACGTAGGGGAAAGTTCTTTGAAATGGTAAATACACCAATGTAGTGATTGTTCCCATTATCAAATCTAAGAATCCACCAGAGAGAGGGTGTCTCACAGAAGAGGCACAGGCCGTTGACCTCCTAGTGTGTGTTCAGCCTAATTAACATTCACCCAGAGAGATTCTGAGACTGAGGAATGAAAAGAATGGGGGATGTGGGCATGTGGGTGGGGGAAGGACAGTTGGGGATGAAAAAAGAAAAATCTAATCTTCTGATAATACCGAGGGCCCCAGCTTAAGAACACACAAGTAAACAGTGAAGCGTGGTGACCCCAGGACCAGCTGGGGGACCTCCTGAACAAAAGCTGTTAACAATACTGCTTTCTTCTGAGCAGCTCACCAGGGCCTGCTCAGGCCTGGGGCTGCTGGAAGAAGGAGCGGGGTTCCTGCCTGGAGCCCCAGCCTCACGGTCAAATGTCAGCCCATCAATACCAAGTGAGCAGAAAGGAGCCTGATGCTCAAGGCCTTTGTTTCTTTGTTTTTAATTAATTAGTCTTTTGTTCGTCAGTCTGGGTCGTAAAGAAATCTCTTTTGCAATCCTTTCAAAATCCAACTCCCCCACATGTACCCACATTAGTGAAAACAGAATAAAATCTGTGGTTTTGGCTCATTGCCTTGGCCATGTGGTCAAATAGGACTTTGAAGGGCTCCTTTTTTTTTTTTTTTTTTTTTTTAAACAAGTGTTTATTGAGTGACTGCTATTCATTCAACAAACATGAAGCGAGTGCCCTACTACACTCCTGGCCCTGTGCTTGGTGTTAGGGGCACAAAGATGAATAAAACCCAAACTTGGAACTCAATAAGCTCTGTAGGGGAGGTCAGAGACCGACCCCAGTTAGCACAGTGCCTGGTAGAAACTGCTAGCTGCCATGAGACACAGCCGGATGGGATGCCCAGTGAGCTCCCAGGAGGAAGAGAACACTGCTCTTGGGCAGGAGTAGGGAAGGCCCTATTTCATGACGGCATGTGAGTGCCGAAGTACTCAGGCGTGCATTCCCCCACGTGTTTACCACGTTAAAATAATAGCAAACTGGTGCAGAACATCCACTGGGTGTGCCAGGCTCTGTTCTCAGCACTTTCCCACTAGAACTCACACAGTGATCTTTAACATGGGCCCGCTGGTTATCTCCACTTTGCAGATCTGAAGCCAGGCAGCCAGGCTCCAGAGCCCAGGCTCTTGACCTCAAAGCTCTGCAGACTCTGTGTTCCAGACCTACCACTTCTGGGAACCACCCGCCTCTTCCCCCGGCTCACCCTCCGACCCCCACCGCGGGCTGTCAAAAGCAGGGACATATCTTACTGACCTTCATGTCCTCGGAGCCCAGCACTATTCCTGACACGAGGTGAGCCTTCGAAAGAGCCGCCTGGAACTGGTGGACTGAACCCTCTGCCGCCAGATACTGAGGTCCCAGCAGGCCCCCGCGGTAGGGACTGGCGGGTCAGAAAAGCAGGGAGGCCAGAGCCGGGCCTGGGCTGGGGTGGGGTGGGGAAGAAGGGAAGACACAACAACGCGTTTCATAAGGCCTTGCTTGTGGCTTTTTCCCAGCGCAGGAATGAGAGCAGAGCTGGAACTTGGGAAGTGGAGGCCCCAATCCTGCACGACCCCATGCACATGCCGCTCCTCCTCTGGGCACAGACCTGCCCTCGGGTGCACTTTTGTGGCTGTGAGGGCAGGGTTTGGGCTTTAGATAATAATTGCATAGATTTGCTTAGTAAACACAGGGCAACCGTAGGATAATGACATGTTCTTACAGAGATGGGGCTTGGTAACTACTTTCAGTGGCCCCAAAGTATTATTTAACACATATTCTGGTTTATAAGACAGAAATAATGATGAATTTGCTTGGTAATTACACAGCACTTACCCACTCCATATCCTGCCAATAGCTGATACTTAGCCCGTCATTAAGGGGCTAGCAGTCGCTTTGGTAAATAGTAACTTCTTCTTCTTATTGGTCTCTAGGCCCATAAAGCATTATTAAAACACCATTAGTGACATTTCTCCAAAGACTACATACACAAGTCTGTGTGAGAAGCCAACTTTCCTTGAGCTAAATGCTTTATTTTTATCTTTCTGACAGGAGCAATAGAAAAGAACTAATTCTAACCTGAGGCTGTGCTCGCTGTAGACATCCCCTCAATGAAACGGAGTTGAAGAGGCAAATGTGCCCTGGCTGAGGGAATGGGAGCCGAGTCACCACCGTCTTCAGTATGAAGGTTGCTCTTTAACTCACCCAAATCGTTGCTCCAGTTGAGAAGGAGCCCCAGGTCTGGCGCCACAACCCCGGTGGGGGGCTGGGTCAGCAAACTGAGAGCCAGGGCAAACCACAGCCTTTCGATGGGTCCCGTTGGTTGCATCCTCAAGGCTTCTCCTTGGATGGGGCCTGAGAGGCTCATGGGGATGTGGGGCTTGGGGGGGGGGGGGTGCTGGGACTCTGGGAGAGGGGGCACCTTGGTTCTCAGGCCATTTGGGGTACACGTGGAGAAGGAACATACACACACTGGATACCAAACAAGGGAGATGCAAGTCCAGGACCAGCCTCCTTGTCCTTGGAAAGGGCTCTTGGGAAGGCTGCCTGACATATTTTGTCCGGAAGGCAGTAATTTGGGGGGCTATGGCGCAGCTGTAACTGCCCTTGGCTTAGCCACTTGCATCAGAAGAAATCAACCCTCTGTAATCAATAGGGGGCTTAAACAGGGTGGTCAACCATGATGGCTGGTGGGAAGAATAGGGAGTGGGCCCTCTGGAGCAAACAGAGCCCTCATTACCATTCCATTCCAACCCATCTCGTTTCTGGAGGGTACGATTCAACACCAAATATGAACTCAATTCCAGATCCCAACTGCCAAGGCAAGTGGCCAGTTGCAATGGTCTGTTTCTGCTGTAATGAACTCCAGGACTCTGACTTTGGCTTTGGGAGTGACTTCAGTTACCATGGAAGCCAGTGGGGAGTAGTTGGGGAAAACTTAGGGTTAAAGCCAGAAGACCTGGGTTCAGATCCCAGCCCTGCTCCTTACTGGCCCGAGAAATCTTTGGCAGTCACCTCTCTGAGCTTCAGTTTCTTTGTGTGTGAAGCAATCTGCAAAGGCTATAAACTCCATTAGGCCAGAAACCATTTTATTCACCATTGACTTCCCTGGGCCCAGCCCAATGCCTAACACTTTCTAAATATATAATCAACATATTTCACCAAATAAGATTGGGGAAATGCATCACACAAAGAGAAGGAAATAAAAACAATTATTTAAATAGTCCAGAAGATTCTATTTGATAATCCACTGAATGCACACGTGTCCCAGGATGATCTTAAAAACAAAGATGTGAAACTATTCTTCTCTCCCTTTCTGGTTGTGAAAAACTTGCTGCATTAGATGCATAAATGGCTGTATTTTGATACTGCACTTTGGGAAATGTTCTCTCCCTAAATAATAGGCAATATGTTCGTTTATCCATTCCACATAATTCACAAGTATTCCTGTATTTGGTCACAATCACAAAACCTTTTAAACTGTACTTTATGGATGATTTATAGGAGTTTCCAGGGAAATTTTGATTACACCCAGTTTTTGCCTTAGACTTAACCTTGAAGCTTACCCCATAGCATTTGGATTATCTCACAGGGTCATTGTAAGTGAGCCAGCAATGTAAGTATTGTGAACCAGAAGCACTAGACAAAAATAGCTGTTATCCTGCTCTGTGCTCTCTTGGTATGGCTACTTAGCTCGGCAAAAGTCAAGAGACTTGATTACAACCCACGCCTTTTGATTTCCAGGCTTGAGCACCGGCACCTACATCACAATTTCACAATAAAACCCGTCGGGTAATTGTTAGGTGCTCACCAAAGTACTAGATACATAGGGTGGTATAAGAAAAATAGAAGGCATATGGCACTGACCAGCAAAAGCTCAATGATTCACACAGACTCAACAAGTGTTTGGCTGGCCCCAAATCACAGCAAATCTTGGCATCCCATCTGAACCTGGAGGCAGCCACTGGGGGGCCTGAGATGGAGAAGCACTCATACATACAGGTAGAACTGGCCCCAGTCCTTGTCACTAAGGCCCGTTTCTTCCCTGCTCCAAACTAATAACTGCTGTAACTATTTCCCCCTGATTCAAAGCTGCCTCGTTTCCATTTGATTTCACAGGGTTTCAAACAAGGAAAGGAAACACAATGTGATTCCTGCCCCCCATGTACTACCTATCGCCCCGATTACAGTGATTACTTCATAGGCAAACACGAATGTGTCCCAAGTGGTCCAATCAGGCCTATCCCCAGGATCACTTTTTCCACACAGGAGTTAACATGGTAACATGCAAGACTGGAGCCCATTCAGTGCCTACCTGAAACTCGGGCCAACGTAAAAGACAGAGTCTAGACCTGAAGAAATAGACTAAGACCAGGTCCTGGAAAACTCATTTGAATGCCTAGATCCAGGTGTACCTATCTTTGAAGTCAAGTGGTCCTGGATTTTAAGTTACGTTATTCAATAAATGTAGTTTTTTGCTTCAAGCAAGTTGGATTGGGCTTCACTTAACCTCCATGGAAAGAGTCCTGACAAATTAGATGGTCATAAAGAAGGGGAGGCTGTACAGAAATGGAGAATGACATGAGCAAAGACTTAGAGGCAGGGTTATAGGTTTGGGGGCATCTCAAGCATATTCATCAAGACCATAGAAGATAAACGGGGAGGGGGGCACATATAATGAAAAACACTAAGTGATAGTGACTTGGGCTTCACCTGAACTTCTGAGAACCCAAATCCAGAGCCAAAAGGAGGAAAATACATGCCTGGACCCAAAGGCATCTCATAAGCTGGCTGGTCCAGTTACCGTTCTCATTCAGGGAAATCCCTATCGTATGCCAGATGCTGCACGTCTGTGGTTCGCATTGTTCCTTTAAAGAATAGCATAGATTCTTCCCCGGGCAAGCCACACATTTTCATTAGCTGTGGTCAGGAGGGAAGCGTGCTCCTTCAGACAAGTTTCAGCTGACAGACTGCTCTGGGGCACGTCTTTCAGGGAAGCTGATTCATCTTCTCTGTCGGCTGGCTGGGGGGGATGCACACCTGTGTCCTGGGATGACTTCAGAGAGAGGGGAGACAAAAGACCACTTGGGGCTCCAGCTGCCTCTGCAGACACTCCTGCAGTGGGGCGGACACAAGTGCAGCCATGCCTGGTGGGCAGTCAGCACCGGGGCTGTTTATGTTCAGCTCCTGGGAACCACCCCCCCCCCTCCCAATGGGGACTCTTCCCCTGAGTTCTGTCCCAGCCCTCAGCTTGGGTCGGGGGGAGACTGACTGACATCTGGGCTTGATTCGATCCCCCACTTATCCACCTCTCAGCCATCCACACGCTACTCGTTCTTCAACTATTGCAGAAAGCAAGCTGTTCAGAGATGCTTTGATGGTGGAGTCCCAAACAGGGCTGGAGGTGAAGTCACAGCAGGCCCACATTTAATCTAGAAGAATTCCGCTAGATGTGGTTGGCGAGAGGGAGAAAAGAGAGACCAAAAGAGAACAATATGTTATGGACATGACTTGACCTTCCAACCCACTTAGACGGCACCTGCTCCAGAGTGACTTTGAGAAAGCGTGTCATCTGTGCTCTCTGTGTTCATACGCCTCTCATCACCCACAGCCTTGCTTTGCTGACCACAGTTGTCAGAGTAAGTAGAGCTGGCTGCTGTAACAAACAATACCAAATCCAACAGGCATAACACAATGGAAGTCACAGGGTGAAGTGTGTCTGGAGGTGCTCCTCAGTGACTGTCCTCTAAGCAGTGATGATCAGCACCTTCCATCTGTGACACTGCCATATTAAACACTCCAGAGGGAGATGACAGCTGCTGCTGGCTGGATTCCCCAGAAGCAGACTCTGAGGGTGAGATTAGAATGCACGATGTTTATCAGGGAGGGAGGGCTCCTGGGATCAACACTTGTGGAAGGGAGGCAAGATTGGGCAGAGGGAGAAGAGGAGCTGCATTGCAGCCCCAAAATAGTCTCCGGGAGCCCAGTGGAGAATTCTGGAACTGGGTGGCCTCCCAGAGATGCCCTGCGTCGGGGCAAGGTGGTTATGCTGTGAAGCCTCGGTGTTACCAGTCGGTGAATGCAGATGAGACCACCCTTCCGCAGCACTCCCAGCAGCTGAGGAATTAAATTTTCACTGCTAAAGAGGGAAGTGGGTGGTGCATCAGAGCAACCACTGCAGGGGGACTAGAGCAGATGTCCGTGAACTTGTGGTAAATATTTTTTTCCCCAGGTTTTCCCCCTTCTAGTGTTTTTAATTTTAATTCCAGTATAATGTACAGCGTTCTATTAGCTCCAGGTGTACATTAGTGATTCAACACTTCCAAACCACACCCGGTGCTCATCGCAAGTGCCCTCCTTAATCCCCATCACCTAGTTCACCCAACCCCCCACCCCACCCCCTGTGTGGTAACAATCAGTTTGTTCTCTATGGTTAAGAGTCTGTTTCTTGGCTTGTCTCTCTCTCTCTCTCTCTCCTCTTACTTGTTTTGTTTCTTAAATTCCACAGGTGAGTGAAATCGTATAGTATTTGTCTCTTTCTGACTTACTTCACTAGCATAATACCCTGTAGCTCCATCCACGTCATTGCAAATAGCAAGATTTCACTCTTTTTCTGGCTGAGTAATATTCCATTATATATATAATGGAATATATATATATCTATATATCTATCTATCTTTATTCAGCTATCGATGGACACTTGGGCTATTTCCATAATTTGGCTAGTGTAAATATCACTGCTAAACATAGGGGTGCATGTATTCCTTTGAATTAGTGTTTCCGAATTGGGGGGGGGGGGTGGTAAATACCCAGTAGCATATTTACTGGATCATAGGGTAGTTTTATTTTTAACTTTTCAAGGGATCTCCATATGGAGATTCTGTTTTCCACAATGGCTGCACCAGTTTGCCTTCCCACCTACAGTGAAAAATGTTCCTTTTTCTCCACCTCCTTGCTAATGCTTGTTTCTTGTGTTGTTGATTTTAGCTATTCTGACAAGTGTGCCATGATCTCTCACTGTGGTTTTGATTTGCACTTCCCTGATGATGAGTGATGTGGAGCATCTTTTCATGTGTCGGCCACCTGTTCGTCTTCTTCAGAGAAATGTCTGTTCATTTCTTCCGCCCATTTTTTAATTGGGTTATTTCTTTTGGGGTGTTGATTTGTATAAGTTCTTTATATATTTTGGATACTAACCCTTTATCAAATATTTCATTAGCAAATATCTTCTTCCATTCAGTAGGTTGCCTTTTAGTTTTGTTGATTGTTTCCTTCACCGTGCAGAAGCTTTTGATGTGATGTAGTCCCAATAGTTTATTTTTGCTTTTGTTTCCCTTGCCTCAAGAGACACATCTAGAAAAATGTCGCTACAACCAATGTCAGAGATCTTTCTGCCTGTGCTCTTTTCTAGGATTTTTATGGTTCCAGGTCTCATATTTAGGTGTTTAATCCATTTTGAATTTACTTTTGTATGTGTGGGAAAGTGGTCCAGTTTCATTCTTTTGCATGTGGCTGACCAGTTTTCCCAACACCATTTGTTGAAGACAATTTTTCACATTGGATATTCTTCCTTTTGGTACATATTTTAGGTTTTGCAGGCCATGTGGTCTCTGTCACAACTACTTGCGTCTGCTCTTGTAGCATGAAAACAGCCAGAGGCAATGTGTAAACAAATGAGTGTGGCTGTGTTCCAATAAAACTTTATTTGCAAAAACAGGCAGCAGGCCAGACTGGCTTGGGGCCATAATTTGTCAACTCCTGGGCTATCGAATGACAGAAGTATTTAAAATCCAACACTGACAGTGACGTAGATCACTCCTGTCCATATTCCATTGGCCAGGACTCAGTCACATGGCCCAATTTCACTGCAAAAGGCTAGGAAATGCAGTCTTCCTGTGAGTCCCAGAAGAAAATCAATGAAATTTGTGAGCATCCAGCCAGACTCTGCCAGTGCCATTCTTGTGTTGAAAGCCATTTTTTAAACATGATACAGACCCGAAATATATTAAAGTGTTCTACATATCTATTACTAAGTAAAGTAGTATCCACTGTACTTCAAAGGAGACTTGGAAGATTTTCAAGAGTTCTTTTCATGGTGTGTGAATTTTGCTCCACGCACCCACTTGGGAACCTAATCCGCCTGTGAACTGTGATTCTACGTCAAGTGAAATGGTGAAGGGCCAAAGAGGCAGGATCTAGATAGACCCAGGTTTAGAGCTCAGTGCTGCCACTAACCAGCTCTGGGTAGCCGGTCTCATTTCCTTCTTGATCCTCAGAGTCTCTTGTTCTAAAACGAGATGCTAATAGGGCCCGCTCCATGTGGTTTTTGCAAGGACAAAAGTGCCACTTAGCAGCTGGCACATAGTAAGTACTCAACAAATGGGAAAGACCATCATCAGTTCTTCATTAAGAAAGGGGGCATATAATATAGGCAATCAAAGTCTGCTGGGTGACGAGACGCAAGTTTGTGCATCTCCCCAAACCTGTTATTATATTTGTAAAATAATCAGACAGTCCCCCCAGATGTGAAGTTGGGATGAGTAGGAATTTCTATGACTCTTGACAATTAAAAATAAATACAAAATGGTAGTAATACTTACCTGACAGGGTTGTTGTTGGGAAGATAAAGCTTACGTCCATAAGAATGCCTTGAGGGCAGAAATATGCCAGGCAATATAGTAGGTTCTGGGGAAACAGGCATGAATAAGTTGTTTTATTGGTTATCTATTGCCACAGAACTCATTAATTTAAAACAACAGTTTAAGTGCCACAATTCTGTGGGTTGGCCAGGTGGTTCTTTGACTAGTTTCGCTTGGGCTCACTTACGCAGCTTCACTTAGCTGGTGGCTTGGTTGTGGATTGTGCTCAGCAGGGACATCTGGGAAGGCTGTGTTCCATGAGAGCAAGCACAAGCCTGGAACAAGCTTCTGATTACATCATGATTGCTGACATCGCATTGGCCACCACAAGTCACATGGCCATCATGTGAAAGGGAACCACATGAGGGCATGGATACCAGAGGAGGAATTCATCTGGGACCGTTATTGTAAAAATTTACCACAAGTACCTTATATGCTCTTAAGAAAGCTGCCATGAAATGTCCATCTTGCTCCAGTAGACTCATTATTTTCCACAGCCCATCCTCCCTGACATCTCTAAAGGAAGCATTGGTAAAAGAACCACCTAGTGAGCTTGCATAAAATTGCGTAAGTCAGAGAAAGACAAATACATGACTTCACTCATGTGAGGACTTTAAGAGACAAAACAGACGGACATAAGGGAAAGGCAATAAAAATAATATAAAAACAGGGAGGGGGACAAAACAGAAGAGACTCATAAATATGGAGAACAAACAGAGGGTTACTGAAGGGGGTGTGGGAGGGGGGATGGGCTAAATGGGAAGTGACATTAAGGAATCTACTCCTGAAATCATTGTTGCACTATATGCTAATTTGATGTAAATTAAAAAAAAAATTGCATAAGTCAGACTCTCCACCTAGAACATCAGGCATCATAATGTCTATCTCACACCGTCAGATCACTCCTATTCAGATCCCATTGGCCAGAACTCAGTCACATGACCCAATACAACTGCCAAGGAGGCTGGGAAATGTGGTCGTCCTGTAAGTCCCAGAACTGAGAAATGGCTCAGCTTTCACAGAGACTCTTACACTGATGTTACTTCTGCCTCCACAGGTTCCTTCACACTCTGGGAAGCTCATAGTAGGATCTTCCTTTACCTGTTGGCATGGCTTGGCTGACAGTGTAGCAACTAGGAGGACGTAGTAGGATCTATGGAGGTTGGACAGTTGCCCAGGCCTCAAGTAGGTTGGGTTCAGGAACATCCAGACATTATACCATGGCCCCAAAGTCCTGGACATGAGCCCCTCAAACAGACACTGGGTGGGACAGCCCTGGAGAGTGTGTCTCTCCTTACGTTCTGGGAAAACAGTGTAGGAAGATAATTGGCTTCACTGTTTTTCTATAAAGGTAGCATGTCATGGAGTCAACTAGGACTTGTCTCCTCTTACCATTACAAAGGACGAGGACACTTGGTTCTTGGGGGTAACCCCTACGTGTCCAGGGAGTATCCCACATGGAGTTTCTCCTCCATTTATTCTCTACTTCTCTTGTCTCTCTGCAGACCTATAATTCTCTCTTTTTAAGCCATCCCCTGTATAGTATCTCTGCTCTGCTGTTTCCTAGACATGCCAACCCTCCTTAAAGATTAGGGGGGAGGGGTATCTCACAGAATGATGGAATTGAGGGATATGAAGGAAGGCAAGATAATGAAGAGATAGCCAAGCTAAGAAGACTCAAGGGACAGAGAGAAAAGATATTTAATTGGTAGTACCAACAAAATTCGGTGATGTGGGCTCTTGGCCTATTTCCTACCCAAGGCCAGCTTCATAATTTGCAGGCCTCAGTGTAAAATAAAAATGTGGGATCCTACTTAAAATGCAGGAAGAAAATTGCCATCAAAGGTACTAATTGTTGTTTTTTTCTCTTCTTCTACAGTCTCTCTTAGGATTTTTCATGGTACTTTTTATTTTCTATTTATTGTCATTCTAAGTAAAGAAAAAGTAAAAATTATAAATTAGTAGCATGAATGTACCATTCACCTTTATACTGCTCACTGTCAATTTTAAAGTTTTTATTTATTTATCTATTTTTGAGAAAGATACAGAGAGCAAGGGGGGGAGGGGCAGAGAGAGAAGGAGACAGAATCCTAAGTAGGCTCAATGCTGTCAGCCCAGAGCCAATGCAGGACTCAAACTCCCGAACCATAAGATCATGACCTGAGGTGAAATCAAGAGTTGATCACTTAACCAACTGAGCCACCCAGGTGCAATGCCAGGTTGTTGTTTTTTTAATTTTCAAAAATGTTTTATTTCTTTTTGAGAAAGAGACAGAGAGACAGAGTACGAGAGGGGGAGGGACAGAGAGACAGGGAGACACTGAATCTGAAGCAGGCTCCAGGCTCTGAGCTGCAGCACAGAGCCCAATGTGGGGCTAGAACTCATGAACCGTGAGACATGACCTGAGCCGAAGTTGGATGCTTAACCTACTGAGTCACCCAAGCGCCCCCAATGTCAATTTTAAATGCAAATAGAAGAGCATTTAACTCCTATGCATAACCATCAAAGGTGCACAATTCATGCCTCTTACTTGCATACGTACCTCGTTTTTACCACAACAGTAGAAATGCTGCACCAAACTAACTCAGTTACTTTCATTTCTTAAATCACCCATCCTCTACCCAGAATTATGAGTAAGGAAGGAACAGAAGGAAAAGGAATGATAGGTTGCCTATGTTTTCCTTTCCTTCTGTACCTTCATTTTCAGCTTAAGTAAGGATCTGATAGGGTTCCTTGGTTATTTGTGGTTCTTAGAATATCATTGTTTTCCTTCTGTGTTCTAAGAAAGTTGTTTTAAGTGGAAGGTATGGCTTCTGGGGGTTGTTGGTGCCCTCATTTGGCCAATCATAGATGTGCTCACCTTGTGCACCTACATTGTGCTCACTTTGAGAGTCTCACTGAACTCCTACTCACCATGAATCTACTAAAATTTGTGCTGGGGACATGACAACTACTATATGTGAATGGGGGGACAAGGAATGGCAGACATGCAAATTGGGTGTATTTCTTCTGCTCACACACGTGCTTCATTGTCCAATCCAACTTCACTTAATTATTGGGAATTTCAAAATGGCAATAGGAGAGCATTAAACCAAGCTCAGGAGGGCTCATCCTTCTAAGCAAAGAGCTCTGCACATGCCCACGAAGCTGAAATAGGCATTTGGAATTTTCACAGGCACCTCCATCTAAATGCATCCCAAACTGATGTCTTGATCTACCCACTACCACCGCCATCAAATATTCTCCTCATCTCCTCTTCCCATCTCAATGAATGGTTCCACTCTCCACTGTCTTGCTGAAGTCACGCACCTGGTAGACACCTTCCTCTCCCTCACCACCAGCCCCTCTCCTCTACCACATCCAATGCATTGCCAAATCCTATTGATTTTCACCTCCAAAATACACCCCCAATCTGTCCACTTGTATTTATCTCCACTACTCCTAGTGTAAGCCACCATCAACTCTTACTTGGACAACTGTAATTACCTCTTAGTTGGTGTCCCTGCTTCCATTCCTGGCCCTTACAATTCATTTTCCACATGGCTTTCAGAGTGATCAACATAAAATGTGAAAATGAAAGTGTGTCAACCCCTGCTGCTGAAATCCATTCCTTAACTGGCTCCTTCTGATCCTTGAGATCAGAAGTTCAAGTGTTCAAGTGTTCCTTCCTCAGAGAGGCCTTCTTGGGCCCCCAATATAAAGTAGGCCTGCCCTACACCTCCCCCATTCTTCTCTCTCAGAGAACCTGTTCTTTCCCTTTGCCATGCTTATCACCACTCGAAACTATATATTTGTGGGTGTTTCTCGAGCCAGCATATAAATTCAAAGAAGAAAATGCTCTGTTTCATTCACCACCTTATATACCCAGCAACTAGCACAGTACTTGGTCCTTGGTGGGAACTCAAACCTTTTTTTTAAGGAATGAATGAATGGACTCATGAGGTCAAGGAGAAGGAAGAGCCTAGGCTACCTCCCAGACCTCTGGCTAAAGAGGACAGGGAGCTAGTGGTGGCACACAGAGGAAGGAGCGGTTCTGAGGGGAAAATAATCAATTTGGCAAGAGAATGAGCTGATGTAGGTGAAATTGTCTTATAAGCTATAGATATCATAAATGCGCAGTAGGAAGTAACAGAAGGCAGTTCCTGTTGGTGTGAATTGAGGTGAACATATCATCAAAACCAGTGTACTTTAAGAGTAAATGGGACACTAGAAATAATTATGTTTGGGTAATAGGATAAGCCAAGACTAGCCAGGCAACAGGACGTATGGTCACCCTAGGAACAGATTAAAAAGACAAAGACACAGGTCTATGTTATAGGGCCCAAGAGCAAGAGTGCCCTGCTTTGGCCAAGTGCCAATCCCCTAGTTCACTCTACTAGGAGCAGGGGGAAGAAGACCACTTCACAGACATGGTTTCCAGGTAGTACAAGAAGCCAGGTAGATTTGATCTAAAAGAAATCAGTCATAAGATGTTAAGGCATTCCAACTTAACTGGCAAGGCATGATGGCACATTAAATAGGTGGTAGTTGAATGTTTGCAGGCTCCAAGCTGGGAAAGGTAGTCAGGGAAGACTTCCTAGAAGAGTTGCTCCTTGAGAGATTGGTAGACTTTGGACGGAGGCAGACGAACTGGAAGAGTGTTTCAGGAGAAGGGAACACATGAGCAAAGGGCAGGAGGCAGGAAAAATGAAGTTAAGTTGGTCATTCTCATTCATCCTTTGATATTATCACCCCTCACCACCATGTAGCCCATAGTTCCTTATTGTGGAGTCTTTTCTCCAGTAACAATCTGTTCGAGGATTTGAAACCTTGATCCTCATCATCGTCCTGTCCCGTGTGGGTGAGCAACCAGAGCAGCTGACCGTAACTGGTGTCATCTACGGGGTCCGGGGGTCCGGACCTGGGACTGACTAATTAATGAAGCCATTTTAGGAGAAGCTGTTTTTTGACCAAGATGTCTATAACAGAGTTTTTCCAATCATGCGTGAGTGGGTCAACCAGTAACTTTTTTTTTTTTTTTTTAGTAATATAAAACAGAGTGGAAGAGAACATTCCAGAATTTATTACAAAAGTAAGGGTAAATATTGCTTTGTAAAACTTTTGTTTCAGTCACATTCACATGGATGTATGGGTCATGCTCACAAATATTTAAGAACACTGCCTGAGTCAGAGCCTTTTTATTACCTCCTCCTCCCGAAGAAATGGCTCCTTGGGAGAAAGCGGGCTGGAGGTCTGTGATGGTAACTGGATGCTTTCCTAAGATTCAAAATGCAGACAGAAGAGAATGCTCCAGCTTTTGGATTTTGCATTCTAAAAAGGAGCCAGAAAAGCATGTCATGGTAAATTATAAAGTGCTTCTGTTACCTTCCTTTCCTTCTCCACCTCCTACCCTCCTTCTATCCATTAATAGGTTCATCAGTGTGGACCAGACAAAACAGAGATGACACAGGCTGCCATGTAATACTGACGCATGGAGTGGACACAGTGACTGATCATGACCCTTAACCGTCTCTCTAAGATACAAAATGACCAGACCTCCCTCCCGTCCATGAACAGATCAACGCTAATCCTCAGACAGCCATGCCAAGCCTTTGGGTTTCCCAGGTTGCTCAGGGTGAGCCAGAGACTGATAAGCAAGCTAAGCAAATTCCCAGGGTTCCAGCTACTAGGTCAAGTTCCTAAGAGCCAACGGATCCTGCTGTACTCTTCCCCACCCATGGAACATTGCAGCTCGGGTCACTGCACAGGCCGCTGAACAAATGCCCAGTTGGCCCGTGAGCCACGCCTTGATCGCTTCACTGTGGGAGGTCAGTTTCCTTTTCCCCCAAGAATCCAACATTGAACTTCCCAGTCCGTCTTTTCTCATTATATAAGCCAGCTGTTTCCTGCAGCCGCCTGCTGGGATGAGAACACTGGCCCCAGGACCGGTCTCTCCCGCAGGCCGTGGCTACGGCCTCTGTCCTCTTGGATCTCCATTTCCTCATCTGCAAAATGGGACAGCCCTCCCTTGCCTTCCCACAGGGCCGTGGGGAGGATCTGGTGGCCTGGTTGCCACTTCCTTCCCCTTCTGCGAGCGAGGTGGTGGTCGTATCATAAGCCACTGCTCCTGTCTGCCGTCTTGGGGGAGCCCGAGGGGTGGGGGTGAGAGAGAGGCTGGGGTTGGTGCTCACGCGAAACGCTGACCCAGGGATACCTCCATCGTACTTGGCCCCCGGCCCACCCACAACTTCCCCAGCAATCTTGCCGCTGCCGCACCTTAAAACCACCCAGCAAGAAAAGGGGGAAAGTATTTCTCTCAGTGAAGCCCTCAGGTCCTCCCTCTGAAACCAGAGCTTCGGGGAGAGCAGCGAGTGAGCGGTGACTCAGTGTTTAGTCTGTGGCATTTCGTGTGCGGACGGACTCCGGAGGGTCTAGCTAAGCTCCCAGCGGCTCTAGGAGGGGTCCATGTGGGAACGAAGCACACTCAGAGGGCGGCTGAGCCCGGCACAGCCGAGGCTGAGGGGAGACACCCGTCCAGAGTGAGTGAGGACAGAAAGGTTAAAAGGTAGCCCTGAGTGGGCGAGTTGGGGTCAGGCAGGGGATGGTCTGGGGCCAATCAAGATAGACATCCAGGCGGAAGCTTCTGGAGCCAACGTGAGGCAGCTTGGCAGCCAGAGAGTTTCTTCCCCCCCATGGATCCCTGGCAGGGAATGTCAACAGCACGGGGTCTCGTCAGGGCCCCACGCGTGACCGAAGCAGGGGAAGAGCTGCCGGCCCACCTCAGGCTTCCGGTCAGACCCCCCACCTCGAGCCCAGTGAGCAGGCAGGGATGGTGCCCCCACATCGCAGCCGCTCCAGACGAGGAGAAACTCACATGAGAAACATCTGCTCCTCTTCATGGGAGTAAAATGGCCTCTGTGTGTGTTTGTCTGTTTCCTCCTCATGCCTCCCCTCTTCGATCTCTCTTTCCTCTTGACTTTTGTAAACATAAAGTGTGGTGCCAGGGCTCGCAAACCAAATCCCAGAGATATTGGGGTGGGTTTGACGTGTCATTTGCTACCGCGAAGGCCTGCTTGCCGGGGGAGACATGTCTGCGAGGAGAGGGAGGGAAGGAACGGGGGGCAGGGAGCACGTCGGAGGTGTGAAAGGAATCCAGGGAACGGGGACGAGCTAGGCTCACACCTTGGAGATGTCACCACCTTCTCAGCCCATGTGCTTAGTGACAGCTGTGGAAGCTTTGCTTGGTCCCATCCTTATGTGGAAACCTCCTCAGCCCCAGGCCATGCCTTCCACCTGCACCTTATTTCATCCAAAGCCTACTGCCAGGACTCAGCAAGTCATAAATAACGGTAAAATAAAGAACATCCAGTGGACGTTAAATAGTTCAATAAATCAGGCTAACTAGACTTCTTCCTGCTCTCACTGGAGGGACTGGTCACAGCAAAAGCAGCTGTTCCCCGCTGGCCACTAGCCACTCCCTGCATGGCCACGCCATGCATTTGGACTAATAACTCGATCAGTTTGGAGCACCCATAATTATTTCCTTCTAACGTTATTGCAAAGTCTAGCTACTCTCTCAGGCTCTGCCTTTTATCTCCTGGCTTCCCATTTCCCACTTATAGGAGACCAGATATACTCCTGCTGATGACCCAAATGTCTTCTGAGGAATGTCCTTCTGATTCAGAGACTGAAATGTGAAAAGAGAGTGGTGTCCTGAACACAGAGGTCACTCGCTTACTGGTCTGGATAGGGGGAGATATGACGAGGAACAAAATAGTCCTTGTGTCATAGCAAGAGAGAAGGTGCTTAATCCCCTTCCTTCAGAGCATATCATTTTATCACTGCCTGACATCATAGTTTATGTTTTATATGTATCTTCTTGCTGTTCCACTACAAGGTAAGCTCCGTGAAGGCAGAGACCTTGACTTTTAGGGTTGATTGCTCACTACTGTATTCCAGTGCCCCAGACATTGCCTGACACATAGTAGGCATTTGGTAACTATTCATCCAATGGATGAATGGTTGAATGGACCTCTCTGATCAGATTGGATCATGCATGACAAGTAAAATGTCTAACCACATGCACACAATGAGCACAGATATGCACGCACACCCACACACAGGGGGTAGTGAGGGTTTGTGAGTGAGTATGATAATGATTCTATTAATTCAGACAGTCATGGCAAAAAGTCAAGCTTTTCTGTGCCAGGGATTGTGCTAAGAGTTTATGAGCATTGACTCAGTCAATACTCCCAATGTCTTGTCCTATTTTAAAGCTGATAGAACTTTCAGAGAGATTAAATGACTTGGCAAAGTCAAGACTTAGTTAAGAGCAGACCTGGGACTTGAAATCAGGTCCATCTGCCTATAATGTCCCTACCTCTTAACCGTGATACTTCCTCAAAATCATCTTTTCAGTCAGACACTCATTGTGTTCAGCAAAACACTATTAGATGATTATTATTTGACTTCTCATGGTTGCCTTATCTCCACTACTAAATTAGAACTTCCTAGTGAGGGACTATATCTTATTTCTTTATTACATTCCAAACAAGACCTCGTACTCTGACCTGCACATAGCAGAAACACAATGCGTGTCTATTCCATTAGTTAATTAATATAACCATTGGGTACATAACAAAAGAGAAGTCAACCACAGATGACACCCAAAGAAAGAAAGAAATGATAAGATGAAAGTGTCAAAATGGCCCTACCTGGTGGGAAACCTCTGGTTGCTAGGGTCAAGTTTTATTCCTCTTTATATTTTCAATTGTTCACAAAAGTCTTGGCATCATCTTTGATGCATGAATTAAGAAAAACTGGTTCACAACCTGTGAATTTCAGAGTAGTGGAATTAAAGAGTCTTGAGGGGTGTTTTATCTAGATATTCAAAGGCTTTGATGGATAAGCACCTATTATGATGCCCAACATACAGAAAATACTCAAACACCTTGTTGAATGAATCAGAATGGTATCTGACATAGAGAGAGGATTCAATAACTGGTTGCCAAAATGTACGATTAAATGATTTTTGCTGGTCTAATAAAAATGTCCCCATTTATCTAGTCAGGCACATTTTTGCATATATTATTTCAGTTAATCCTCATATCAACTCTATGGATCAATAATAATATAGGAAACTAAGGGAATGGCCTGGGAAAGAGGGCCTTCACAATTCCATCTAGGCCTTGTCTGATGTATCACCTGTATTTTACAGGTAAAGAAACTGAGCCTCAGAAAGGTTAAGTAATTTGCTTAAGGTCCCACAGATATAAGGGGTGGATATAGGAATTGAACTGCTTGACTCCGAAAGTTTAGCCATGATGCTTGGTCCTGTCCTGTCGCTTCCTTCTGGCAGAAGTGCTGTGTCCTGGCATCATAATAGTCCTGGGAAACCCCTAAGCCAGCTACTGGAAAGAACTTCAGATACATGGCAGTGGCTTAAGGTGGCCCTCAGTCTCTGACTTCCCCAGTGTGCCACAGCCAGAGTCCTCCCTGCTCTCCCTCCTTGGCAGTAACAACTTCAAAGCATGGGAAAGAACACACAACAATTGAGGGCTCTTGGCCCAGTGAGGTGTCCAGTATCCAAGTTCTTTGCTTTTGTTATGTAATTTAGGTCTCTCGAAAACATATGAAGTGGATATTGATCTTATTCCCATTTTATGGAGGAAAATACTGAGGCTTAGGGAGGTTAAGATATATGTCTAAGTTCACACAGCTGGTAAGTGGCAGAGCTGAGTTCAAACTCAGGTCATCTGGCTTCCCAAACTCTTAAGCACCATGACTGCTTTATTTACATTTATGGTGTTTAGAAACTACCAGTTAAGACATTACTGTTGATATAATAATTATAATCATGGCAATCATGTAGTTACTTATTGTTTGCAAGGCATTTCAAAGTGTATTCTTCATCTGATCCCTCTGCTAGTGTTATGGAATGAGTAAAATGCCACATTTTACTGATAAGAACCTGAGGCTAATGCAGGGAAACAACTAAAGAACTGGGAATTTGAACCCAGGCCTGGATGATTCCAACAACTGGATAACACCAACACCCTCCTGGTATCCCTGTCCTTACCCTTAAATTTTCTGGCATTCTTATTTTGATGTTACCCTTGCCCTCGAAGTTGTACTACACACCTCATCTGCTCTCCATGTCTTGTACTGTATATTTCTTGGGAACTACAGTCAGGAAGATTACAGGGAAATACAAAGACTTGATGTTGATGCCTCAACCCTCTACCTTCTACTGCACCGATCAGCCCTGGTTGTCTGCCCTGTCCCACAAAATTATTAGGGCTCCGCTCTCACAAGGACTTTAAAATAGATGGATGCTGGGGCGCCTGGGTGGCGCGGTCGGTTAAGCGTCAGACTTCAGCCAGGTCACGATCTCGCGGTCCGTGAGTTCGAGCCCCGCGTCAGGCTCTGGGCTGATGGCTCGGAGCCTGGAGCCTATTTCCGATTCTGTGTCTCCCTCTCTCTCTGCCCCTCCCCCGTTCATGCTCTGTCTCTCTCTGTCCCAAAAATAAATAAAAAAATGTTGAAAAAAAAAATGTTTAAAAAAAAAATAATAAATAAATAGATGGACGTTGGAAGGATGCTCCTGTTCCACCAGAATGCATTTGGTTAGAAAAAGTGTGATATGGGGTACCGTCTCATTAACGAGCTTGGCTCGTTGAGAATGGCTTCATCAAGTAGGATCTGAAATCATCCCTTCAAGCAACTACTAACCAACAGAAATAGAGGTAAATATATGTGCAGAGTAAATATATGTGCAGTGTGGGGCGCCTGGGTGGCGCAGTCGGTTAAGCGTCCGACTTCAGCCAGGTCACGATCTCGCGGTCCGTGAGTTCGAGCCCCGCGTCAGGCTCTGGGCTGATGGCTCGGAGCCTGGAGCCTGTTTCCGATTCTGTGTCTCCCTCTCTCTCTGCCCCTCCTCCGTTCATGCTATGTCTCTCTCTGTCCCAAAAATAAATTAAAAAAAAAAAAAAAAAAAAAATTAAAAAAAAAAAAAATATATGTGCAGTGTAAGAAGTGCAGATGTTAAGTGGAATGCCCTTTAGCATGTAGGTTTAGACCCTTTCAAATTATGTTACAAAATCTATAAAAACCTGTTGGAAAATGAGTAATTCAAAGAGATGCCTCTGGGTGTTTTCCAGAATAAGCAAGTTTTGTTGTTATCATTAGAATCAACATTGTCAGAGCGAGTCTTACACATTAATTGAACTAGCAAATGCTTCTGAGTATAATTTTAGCAATCAACGAATTATATTAATAACCCTTAATGTCTGTATGAATTTATGGCGTGCAATATTTTTTCACATATAATATACTGTTTTGTCCTTACCCCAACCATTGAGATCTTTCCATTTAGATAGAAGAAAACTAAGGTTCAGATCTGAGATTCCCTGAATTCAAATTCATTGTTTTTATTTTTCTATTACTCTTAAATATAATAATAATAATAATAATAATAATAATAATAGAAATTAAGGGATTGGCCCGGAAAAAGCGATATTCTTTCCCACCCTTACAGTTCTGCCTGGGTCTTGCCTGATGTATTGTTCTTCTTGTATTTGACTAAGGATGATGAAAAATGAGTTAAATAGATGTGATTCCTCCCTTCTGGATGATTACATTTCGATAAGGCAATAGTGATGCCCATCTAAAGAGTATGTATTTCTTCATTCATCAAATACAAGGACATGGGGCTTTGCTGGCACCTAAGGAGCTCTTGTGAAAATTACAAAAAGGCTCTTCACCTTCTGAGAGGATGTGACCCCAGATAAAGACACAACTACCAACCAGCAGAGCACTGGTCAAAATTTTAGCCCCCACTTGTCCCTCAAGCTAGATACCTTTGTCTAGTGTACAAATTTCACAACCAGAGGCAGAGACTCACATTCTAGAGGAGGAGGAGAATATATATATAAATAGATCATTACAGTGATGCAACAAATTTCATTTAAAAATTTTTGAAAAAGACACTACAAGAGAATAAACTAGGAGTTCCATTCAGAATTTTACTTTCATACTCTTGCTGAGGTTTGAGAAAGCCCAACTAGTGATGTCCTTTTTTCCCTTCCTCAGAACCAATTGGGAGATAAAATTTAGAAATAAGCTGTTATCAGAGACTTTAGGTCGATGGATAAGTAGACTTCTTCATACTAAAACCCCAGAATCAGACTAATTTACCCATCTGGTCAGTTGCAAACAGTTTCAGATTTTCACTGCATACCGCCCACCTGGACCCACCCTGGGGCCTAGCCATGCCAAACTCAATTTTTGGAGAGGCCCAGCAGAATGTGTGCTTCCTGCAAAGTGAATTATATGCCAGAGAAAGCGGGAAGAAAAGGTGGAGACTCTCATTCCCAGTCACCTATCCTAAATTCACAATTTCAAACATTTGAAAGGCTGGGAGCTCTAACAGAGCTTCTCCTCCATGGAAAGAAACACCAGACGTGAGGAAGAACTCCCAGTCTACCCCACTTCCCATTTAATGAACAGAATGATGCATTCATTCCTATTCCCAGAACCGGACCACAAGCAGGGGCCATATCTGTGCCACTTTCCATTTTATCTCTGTGGTACCTAGTAGGAACTCATTAAACATCCGTTGAAAAAAATGTGCTGACTGAAATGATCAGAAAGGCTTCCAGAAAGGAAATAACATCTGGGTTGAGCCTTAAAGAATCAGTAACCAAGAAACATCAGTGATTAAGGGGATTTGGAAGTCGTTCAATAGGGACACAAGATTTTGTGAAAAGGGGAAGATTGGAGGCAGCACGGGAGAAAGCGGGTCATAAAATGCCTTGTGTGCCAATCAAGCAAGTATTGGAATACAAAGAAAAATAAACAAGGATGAACCATAGATGAATGTAGTAAGGTCTGGGTTCACATGATAGTAGATGTGACCTTATGGGTATGCCTTCTCCAGACCTCCTATTCAAATACCCATGGAGATGCTCCAAAAGGTAAAAACATCTTCAACAGGGTGAGCAAGATAAGGAAGCATAGTAAAGTGCATGGTTTCTGGAAGCGATACATATGGTAAAAATTTTGAGAAGAAACTAGAGCAAGGTAGGGAGTCAGAAGTGCTAAGTTGTTGGATGGTGGGGGTGGAGCAGGTCGTAACTCTTTCCAGAGTGTTTAGGGTAGGCCTGCCTGAGGAGGTGGCATTTGAGGAAAGATCTGAAGGAGCCATGGGAATGAGTATCTAGGGGAAGTGTGCCAGGCAGAGGAACAGCCAGGGCCAAGGGCCTCCGGCAGGGTGCACCTAGACATTCCAGGAGCAACACAAGGTCCAGGGTGGTTGGCGTGGAGAAGGCAAGGGGCGGGTGGGAGGAGATGAAGAAACGGGGCAAAAAGGGATGTCACCACAGAGGCCTTGAGGACACTTGAAAGGCCTTTGACTCTTCCCGTGCAGGAAACTGGAGACTCTGGGGTTTTAGTAGATAAGGGTGTGATGTGACTAAGTCTCTAAAAGGGTCACTCGGATGCTGTATTGAGGCGAGGCCATGGGGGGACCAAGGATGGGAGCAGGGAACCAGTGTAGGGAGCTATCACAGTAATCCAGCTCAGAGAAGGCGGTGGTTTGGACCACGGTGAAAGACGGGAGATGGGCTTATTCTGAACCTATTTTGAAGGGACAGTCAGCAGGATCTCCTGATGGATTGCTTAGAGGTGTGACCGCAGGGTCAAGGATGATAACACCATTTGTGGCCTGAAAAACCAGAGGGGTAGAATTGCTGTCAAATGACTAAGTTTGGGAAGACTTTGAGGGAACAGGTTTAGGGGATAAAAATGTAGTGAAGTTTTGACATGCTGAGTTTGAGATATCCATCAAACATACAAACGGAGATGTTGGGTCTACAGCTGGACATTTGAGTAAGGAGTTCAGGTGACAGATGCCTGGGATGGAAGTTTCAGTTTCAGAGTTTTCAGCATGTGAGTGGCATTGAAAACCATGAAGCTGGATGGGATTATCAGGGGAATGAGTGTAATCCAGAAGACCAAGTCCAATTCTCAGAGCTCTCCAACAGTAGCAGAGGAGGGAATAGCAGGGGAAACAGGGAGGGAGAAGCCAGAGAAACAGTAAAACCAAGAAGGTGGTACTCTGGAAGCCAAGGGAGGAAGTAAATCGAGAAGGAGAAAGTGATCATCTGTGTAACATGCAGCTAATAGGCCAAGTAAGATAAGGACTAAGAAATGACCCTTGGATATGGTCTCAGGTTAGGCAATGGGGACCCCAACCACAGTACTTTCAGTGGAACAATGGGGCAGATCAGAATGGGCTTAAGAGAAAGTGGGAGAAGAGAAAGTGGACACAGAGTATAGACACCTCTTAGAAGGAATATAGCTGCAAAGGGAATCAAAGAGTAGAAAGGCTTTGGAAGAGCAGGATCATGGGAAGTTCATTTGTTTTTAAGATGTAAGGGATAACAGTACATGTGCATGTTTGCGGATTTGATCTAGCAAAGAGCAAAGATTGATAAAGTAGGGAAAGAGGGGAGAATCATTGGAGATACTGTCGAGTGATTGGTTTTAGATTAAAGCCTGGGTAGCACATTTAGCGTAAAGAAAGGGCTGGCAAAGAAGATGGGACGGACACTTCTATGGCATGGACAGCAGGGCAGGTTGGTCATGGAGTAAAGGGCTGGGGGTGAATGGGGACACTAGCTAAATACATTACGGTATTTCTGAATAACCAGTGTACGTATTTAAATTGAAAGTCCAAAACTATAATAAAAACTAAGATGTATATGGCTTTACAAAAATATACAATATTGACGGTAATGACAAGAAGAAGCTGTCTCTATAACTCAAATTTAAACTTAAAAAAAAACTAGGAAATACGTGGTAAAGGGAGGCAGAAGGTGAAAAGATAAAACTCCTCATGGATTCAGGGATTAAAAGCAATGGACCCTCAACTCTGATAATTAGAGAAATATGGATTTCAAGCATATTTTATAATTTCAGAGATAACAAAATCTGTAGTAGAATATAAAATAAGTATTTGAAATTTGGATGCCCTAAAATCCAAGAAGTCTGATCGCTTTTCCCTATAAACCACATGGGACAGGCCAAAGCCACGCCCAGAATGAGGCCCCAGGAGTTTGAAGGCTCTGCCGGAGAAGCAGGAAGTAAGTAGCTAAGCAGCTTACTTCACTTTTATGTTTCCTTCCAAGGGATTTGAATTATTTGTGAGATTTGCAAATTTGAAGGCAAGCAAAACCCCCCACATATCCACTGAGCAAACAAGGACAGGTTCTGTCACCTGTAGCCATCATCAGTGTCATATAGATTATAATCTTGGGGCATCTGCTGAGTTTGGCTGCAGGAAGATCCCTGCTCCTTCTTAAAGACAGTAAGAAGCCCACATTCCTCTTCTCTGCATTCTCAGAGAGCCCTGCTCCACCCACCCTCCCTTCCTCTCCTTCTCCCCAACTGCTACCCTTCCCTACACACACACACACACACACACACACACACACACACACACAGAGCCCCACTCCTTCCCAACACACAAGCAGCTGGGTTCTCATGATTGGAATGATACGAGGTCTATTTATTTTGGGTTAAGAAGAAAATGTTTATAATTCACAAAGTCAATGAATGGTTTCCTAGCAACTTCTTGTACAACTATTGTGAAATAATATTCCCTTTCTTTCTTTCTCTCTCTCTCTCTCTCCTTTTCTCCCTCTCATATCCTCTTCCTGACCACCAAGGATTCTTTTTTTTTCTGTTTTAAATAACAGAACACATTGAGGGTTTTATAAAAACTGGGAATCTTTCTGTAGGAAATACATGTAAATATGTACATATTCACTCACAATTCAATTGTGATGTACTCAATTCCATTCACGATTCAAGGAGTTCATGGAATTCCTGAAACCTACCCGGTTAATAACCCTGTCCTACACACAGGTAACATAACATTCATTTTCCATCCCTCTCATCCAGACAAGGAAAAAACAAAACAACAGCACGTGGTTATCCCTGCAAAAATATGATGGACTCCACTCACTTCAGAATATTTCTTCCACCCTTCCCCAACATTATTCGTTCAAACCCCAAAGCATCAGTGCTCCTGCCCGGAGGGATCTGATCTGCCTGCTTCTGCCTGCATTCCCCCAGCCAGCAAGCATTTGGGAAATGGGAACATACCTTATGATGGCCTGAGGAGAATGCCATTAACATAGGCAACTCGAAAGCCTTCCAAACCCAATAAAAATGGCATCAGTGGTCTCCTCACCCGGCTCCATTTCACAGGCTCATCACCACTGGGTGTTGACCATCTGTGAGTGCCCAAGAGCCAAGGCCAAGTGCAGAGGCTGTACTGCCCTGGACCCTTAACAGAGCCCAAAGTTGACTTCATTGCGTCATGAGGCCCCAGGGGCCTTTTAAATGTCAGCTTAGATCCTTGGTCACATCAGTGTCACCAAGTTGGAACATCTTGATCAAATCCTTTACAAAATGAAAAACACATTGAATAAAAGAAGATATTAACAGTTGTCTTGCCCTGAATATTCTTCTTTAGTTCTCCTCAGAAAAAACCTTCTGAAATATCACTTCAAGGAGCCAATATGGCATGAGGATTAAACAGGTAGCCTCTAGAGTCAGAGTAACCTGGTTGGAAACCCATTGCCACCACATATCGGCTGTGTGACTTTGGACATATTTTTTATCTCTCTGTGCCTCGGTTCCGTCTGTAAAAGGAAACCAATAATGTTGAAAAATACCTCTGGTATAGGGTTGTCATGTGGATTAAATGAGTCACTATGTAGAAGACACTGGAAGCAACATCTGGCGATAGGAAGTGCTCAATAAATATAAGCCACCACCACTCTTCCCATTTTACAGATTAGAAACTAAAGCTCAGAGGGCAAAGTGACTCTCTCAAGATCACACCCCTAAGCTACATCTCTAGCAAGTGATTCTAAGGACTGGGGTCACAGCCAATCTGTGATGCTTCCAATCTTCCTTGAACACCAAACCCTTCAAAACGATCGCCTTTTTAAAATCAGTCTTTGTGATACTGCATCATTCCTGTGATAGTACTGCCCAAAATGCAAACCTGCGTCTTACTATAAGGAAACATCACACAACCCAAATTGAGGGCCATTCTTTAAAAACAACTGACCCATACTCTTGAAATATGTTAAGGTCATGAAAGACAAAACGTGAGGGCTATTCCATATTGAAGGAAACTAAAGAGACATAACAATCAAGTTTAACACACAGTCCTGGATTGGACCCAGAACCAGAAAAAATTTTTTTTTTGCTACTAAGGATGTTATTAGGTCAATTGGCTAAATTTGAATAAGGTATGCAGGTTAGATATAGCATTATATCAACATAAATCGCCTGATTTTGGTCATTGTAAGAGAATGTCCTTGTCACTTAAGAAAATATACATTGAAGTATTTCAAGATAAAAGGACACCGTGTCCACAACTCCCTTTCAAGCAGTTCAGAAAAAAAAAATATATATATATATACACATATACATATATATACATACATACACACACGCACACACATGGGGCGTGGGGGGAGAATGACAAAATAAATGTGGCAAAACGGCAACATTTGGGGAATCTAGAAGAATATGAGGGAATCTTTGTGCTATTCTTGCAACTTTTCTCTAGATCTGGAATTACTTCAAAATAAAAACATTTTGGAAAAAGAAACACAAAGAACCAATCTTCTCCCTGCCAGTGATTGCCCCTGAGCATACAAAGTGTGGGGTAGAATTTCTCTGCGGCCTCACCTACAGATACAGCTTCATTCCAGAGAAGACTTCCTTGTTGATGTTAACACAGTTGATTTGTTTTTCCAAGAGAAGATACTCCACCACCACCCATTGGACCCTTATAAAAAGAGAGACATTTCAAAATTAGAAGGCATTATTCTCTCTTGTCCAAGAGGATGTAGCAATTTCTCACTCCTTTTCCCCACTCCTGAAAACTGTCCATGGTTACACTCATCACTCGACACCCACTGACAAAACCCTTTTTTGTCTGCCAGATCTTCACAGGCTTCTAAAGAATGCGGCGAATTTGCCCTGCCTGACTGTGGTTCATTTGTGCAAAATTCCTCAACCCCCTTTTCCATTCACACTTTCATCGTCCGTGCCCTTTTGTCCCATAGGCCCCTTAAAAACAGCACCACAGAGTGAGTGGATGGTCGGGGCCAGGGGGGAGGCCGCAGGCCGCTGAGTCAGCAACGGTAAGCACCTACTGGCTACTGCCAACTGAGCCAGCCGGGAAGGAGGCAAGCCTGGCCCGCCCTCACAGAGCTTCCACTGGGCAAGGGAAGTGGAACCAAAGTTTGGAGGGTGTTGCCGAAGGGAGATGCAAGGTGCTGGGGGGGGGGGGGGGGGGATGGGGAGCTGTAGAAAGGGAGCTGACTTATCCTGCCCAGGTCAAGGGAAATCCTGTGCCATGGATCAGGGGGAGTTGGGTGGGGAGTGGGGAGCAAAAAGAGTGTTTACCACTCATAAGAATAAACACCTGTACTTTTTTTGGAAACAAAACAGCACCAGGGGGAGAAAAAGGAGTGAGTGATTCTTCCTTATCTTTTCACCCACGGGGATACCTATTCTCAAACTCCGTGTGCACTTCCCCTCCTACCTCCCTGCCACCTGGGGTCACCTGGCCACACCCAAAGCTGGATGGCCAGTGGAAGGAGAGCACTTTGACTGGCACTCACCAATCATGATTCATCCCAGGGCTGGGTAAGGGCTCAGCCTCTCCAGAACAGCACAGCCACCATAACGCAAAGCCAAGCTGTTCTCCCGGTGGTGGGTAAGGTAGCCCTGGGGCTGCTGGGTAGGAAACCAAAGGTATCTGCTTCGTCCTAAGCCAATGTCTCCAGCCTTCCCTCACAACTCAGACAATCCGGTTTTGCATACAGCCTCAGGGCAGTGGTCCTCCAACCTAAACACGCATCATTATCACTCGGAGACAGAAGCTTCTGTGCTTGGCATCCTTCCAGATTTTGCCCTACGTACCACTTTATCAGCTATTCATTTGTATCTTTTATAATGAAATGGTATCATAAGTATAGCCCTTTCTTAAGTTCTGTTAGGTCATTCTAGTGAACTATCAACTGGGAGAAGGCACAGGGGTCATGGGAACCCCCACTTGTGGCTGGCATTGAAGAAAGGGCAGCCTTGGTGGGGAGCTTGCCCTTTAACTAATGGATCTGATGCTGACTCTGGGTGGTTAGGGACAGAATTGAATTGAATTGTGGGACACACACTTGTCAGAGATCTGGTGTAGGAATGCACTCATTTAATCCTTATATATATCACATTATCATCATTGTCCCCAGTTTAGGGACGAGAAACAGACTGACAGGGTCCCACATTCCCATGGTCACATAGGAAGCAGTGGAGTCCAAACTGAAACTCAGGTGGGGGTCTCTAGAACCTGAGCTCTAAATCCAGGTGACAGCTGAACACAAGGCCAGGGTACCACGCACCTGTTGCGTATGTGAACGATGCTCCGGTGTTGCACCACGTGGAGCCCCGTAATCACCTCCCCAGTCCGGGTTAGACTCGTTCGGTCATGAATCACCTGGGGCATTTGTTAAAAATAGGGATTCCCAAGGCCCTTCCCCTGAGGACTCTGATTCAGTACGTTTGGGGTGAGCCCTGGGAACTTTTATTTTTAACAGGCTCCCCAGACGGTTCTGACCACCTGGCAAGTTTGGCAAACGTGGTGCTGTGCCACTCTTAGCAGCCTCCTTCCCCAGCTGCACGGGAGGGCCAAAGAACCTGCCTTGCTGCCACCCAGTATTTGTCTGAGTACCTGACACGTCCCTATACAGAGATCCTAAGAGCTGGATATGGTCTCCTCCAGTCTCCACACGTGGCTCAGTCTTCCACGTGGAGGAATTTTAACCAATTAGGCAGTACGAAACCAACGCGACACGACCAAAGCCAAGCCCATCCACAGCCCCACTCCTGCTTCCTGCTCTTCCTCCTGTGTTCTCCAAGTCAGCAAATGACCCGCCATCCACCCAGACGTCAGGGCCACGAATCCGTGGCACATCCTTCCTGCACTTTCTCCTTCACTCCTCCACTCCTGGTCACCATTTTCTAGCCATTTCTTCCTCCTTTGTGATACAAACCAGCTCGTCCTCTTCTTCCTTCCGCTGGAGAACACCCCACTCTATTTTTCCCCCAGACCTGCTTACTCACCAGGCTTTCCGTCCTCGTCCTTCACACCCACCCCATACATGCACCCTCTGGAGGCAGACTGTATACTCCAAAGATGATTACGACAACATCTCCCATTTCACATGCTCTTCTAGAATCTTCTCACTATTCCAAAAGAGGTAGGGTCTAATGTCCCTTCTCTTGAGCATAGGTACATTTTTGTGACTATTTCAATCAAGAGAGTATGCAGAAGTGATGTTACCTGACTTCTGAGGCGACTTCCTGGTGGTGACTCAGATACCCCTTTGCCCACTGTGACTGACACTCACTCTTGAGACTTTCAGTCTCCACCTGTGCCTCCGTGTCGGCAATCAACTGCCCTGAGACTGCCGAGCCAGGAAAGAAGCCCAAATTTGCCCACACTCAGAGACCACATGGAACGGCCCCGAGGCTACGTGAAGAGAGATGCCTGACAGGCTCTCAGGGGCTCCAGCCCCTTCGGCCACCATTTGGCTGCAACCACGTGAAAGACCCCAAATCAGAATTGACCAGCTGAGCCCCTTCCCAAATTCCTGACCCAAAGGAATTATGAGAGATGACAAAATCATTGTGGTTTGAAGCCAGAAAGTTTCTGGAGTGGCTTTTGCATGCAGCAGCTGCTAACTGGAACCCTCTTTAATGGACACACAGTGGCCAGAACTATATGAAGCCAGAGAGCAAACTATTTGTTACCACTCAGCATGGATATTGAGAGGAAGTGCTTTTGACAGGGGGATTTCCTCCTCATTGAATCCTGTCTTAAAAAAAAAAACAAAACAAAACAAAAAAACAACTTGGGCTTGTGCTTTGTCTGGATTTGGGCAGATCTGGGTTCAAAGAAACCACTTTGGCTGGGTTGGTTAGACACCACCCTTCTTGGAAACTGCACTGCATTGAAAGAATGAAGAGAGGCCATGGATGAGGAGGGAGAGGAAAAACACACCAGGCAGAGGCAGTAGTGGGGGGGGAGGGGTCCCTATCTAAGGCAAGAAAAAGAGCAATATGTACTCAGGACTGCAAGAAGGCGAGGGGCCCTTAGACAAGTGCCCACCTTGGAAAACCCTGTTCCAGGGGCTTAAACAATTCAAGGTTTATTTTTCTCATTATATTAGAATCGTGTCCATGAGACGCCCATATGATCTTGGCACTGGACAACATCTGTGCCCACCAGCCAGTCTTCAACTGCCCAAACTCGCAACTGTTTAGGGGCTTTTTCCCAAGTCAGAGCAGGTCACTCTGCCCTCGGGTAGGAGAACCGAAGTGTGCGTTCCACACTGGCTCCCACAGTCCCCTCGAAGGGTGAAGCTCCAGGTGCCCATGAGGGATTGTACTTCATGGCTCACCCTTTATTGCCTTTCTCCCCATCCTTGTCTCCTGTCGCCTCTCCCTTTTCAGCATTTCCTGGGATCGCTTACCAAATAAATGACTTGCATTCTGTGAAGCTAATGCAGCAGAAGCAAGATGGGGAATGGCAGGTGCCGATGCTGGAAAAGTAGGCAGGGACCAGAGAGGCAGGGACTTGCTTGAGGACACACAGAAGTTAGAGGCAGCGCTGGAATCGGCCTCGGCCGATTGGGCAGCACATCTATCCATTTCAGGCTGCCCTAAGCTCACTAAGAAGCCAAGAAACAAAATCACAACTTATAATCTTGGTATTTCTTCCTGCAGATGACCTCACCTGAATTCTTACCTCTCACGGCTTCCTCCCACCAAGTAGCACCCACCACAGAGCACTTCTCTGATGCTGAAACCATCAGCAGACCAAAAAGCAAACAAAAACAAAGATTCAGTAGGAGCTGGGAGCGCCTTACAAGTATACCCACATCAGTCAGCTCAACGTCAAAGAAACACCCCAAGTCAGACTCTGCCCAGTGTATGCCTCCTCCATGTGCTAGCTGTGTGGCCAAGGACGATTTTCATAACTTCTCTGTGCTTCCTCTGTAAGTACAGATACACTCATAATGCTACCTCGCTGGGTCATTTCACAATAAAATGTACAACATGAACAGGTGCCTAGGTCATGCCTGACCACCGTATATGCTTGGGTAATAGCCAGCCCCTCTCATTCCTCCTACACATTCGCTTTTTCCGAACAGAATGAAAGATCAAGTAGAGGTGTATTGGCCAAATAATGGACTCCATTTGCCTGGCGTTTCTTAGCCTACTAGCTTCACCTGATTATTTCTAGGAGGCTAATACCTCATTACAATAACACTGCACTCTAATACCAGTGGGCCCATAAACAGAGGCCCCACTAAAATAAAACCATTATAATCATGGCTCAGATTTAATCACTGGCTAGTGGGCTCCCCAGTGGTTTGACCAAGAGCCAGGCAATAGTCAAATAATCAAACTGCAGATGCCGGGATAGCAAATCAGCTCAAATTTAAACAGTGGCAGAGACCCAAACTACAGTGGGGAGAAAAGGGGGATGGGGAGGGGGGGAGACGCAGGCTTACACAACGTCGGAATTTCCCTTCCATGGCCTCCCAAGTTAATTGGCCCGTAAAATAACTGGGCTTGTTAATGAATAATAGGCTCGTTCCTGAGAGGCATCTAGGTCAGGCAGTCACTCTGGGCCCGCTGGCTGTTGAGGCTGCTCTTAGAGGTGAAAGGGAGCCCTCTTGAAGACAGAGGCATTATGATCTCCATCCTACTGGTTGCTCACAGGCACTCCGCTGCTTGGAAAGAGGACCCTGAGCCATAGAACCAATAATGGGAGGGAAGGAGAGGCAGGTCAGTTTTAGCGGGCTGAAGCTTACACAGTTTGAGTGCCCACTAAAGAAAAATAAGACTGGGCACCTGGGCAGCTCAGTCAGTTAAGCGTCCAACTCTTGATTTCGGCTCAGGTCAGGATCTCACGGTTCGTGAGATCGAGCCCCGCATCAGGCTCTGTGCTGATGGTGTGGAACCTGCTTGGGATTCTCCCTCTCCCTCTCTCTCTCTCTCTCAAAATGAATGAACATTAAAAAAAAAGAAGAGACAAATAAGACAAACTATGCATATAAAACATGTTCGACCATTCAATACCACCTTGCATGAAAGAGTGGTCATGCCAACCAACCAACCCAAGGAGAAGTTTGAGGGAGGGGAACTGGAATGGGAAGAGTTAGCAGTCTTAGCCCACTGCAGCTCAAACACCTTACAAAAACGTAGGGCCACGTGGGCGTCAAGCTAGAGCTGCTCCCCGGCGGGTGAGAGGTCTGAACCTTCATCAGCTTCACGGTATGCCCACTGCAGTAGGGATCTAAGACCACCAACTCCTGAGTGTTTCCCGTTTTGCTTCCCGCTGTCATCCCATCAGCCCATGAATGCTGGTGCTACCTAACTTCAGAGATGGGCTGCCACTAAAAGCATGGCGAGTGGAGCCCATCCCGGGGTGAGTGTCTGAGGGCACACCAGACTCTTTCCAAACCCGAAATGCCAAGTGCTTTTGATTTCTCGGCGGGCAGTGCTCTCCATGAGAAACTGTGTATTTAAACACTAGGTGCTTCACGAAATAGGTAGACATATTGTTTCAAGGAACCCAGACGTTCGAAGAGAATTGCCATTCAGACCCTCCCCAGGCAGGCTGACCGTGGCAGGAAGCATTGTGGCTAAGAGGAAATTCAGCAGATTTGGGTTCAAGTTCTGGCTCAGTCACTTGCGAGCTCTGTGACCTTAGGTAACTTACTTAACCACCTTCAACATTGATTACTTCTTTTCTTAAATGTTTTATTTATTTATTTTAAGAGAAAGAGAGAGAGAATATCCCAAGCAGGCTCTGTGCGGTCAACACAGAGCCCAACATTGATTACCTCTTATGTAAAACTGAGGTAATGATAATATGTTTCACAGAAGTGGAAAAGGCTAATGAAGGTAAGTCACATAAGTCACTTAACCTCATTTCTGACACATAATCATAGGAGACCAAGATTCCCTGGGATTAAGAATAAATCTACTGTCCCTTCCCATTATAGAAGGAATGTCTATTCAACCCCGCCCCTGCCCAAATCCATACCGTGAAGTCCCAACTGCCAGTGTGACTGTATTTGGAGACAGGACTTCTATGAAGGTAATTAAGGTTCCATGAGGTCATGAGGGTGGGTCCTTGCTTCAATGTGATCAGTTCCCTTATGAGAAGAGACACCAGAGAGCTCTCCAGCATGTAAGGACACAGGGAGGAGGCAGTCATCCATAAGCCAGGAAGAGGACCTTCGTCAGACACAGATACTGCCAGACTTTGGCCTAGGACTTCCAGCCTTCAGAACTGCAAGGAAAGAAATGTCCGCTGTGAAACCACCCAGACTGTGGTGTTTTGTTACGACAGCCTGAGCACATTAACACACTTTCACATCAGTCCTCTGCAGCCAACATTGAACTTTCTTTTTGCAAATGTGATCAGTCCAGAAGGAAAGCACCATCCAGAAACATTGAGGCTGGTCCTTCCAGACTGGGTTCTCAGGGGCTCAAGAAGGAAACAGACATGCATGAATAACTTCAAGTGATGGCCTTCTTGCCAGGATCCTTGGAAATGTGAGAAATGGAGGGAGAAATCGACACACTGTACATCAAGAGTACAATAACCTCATCTTGTTCTCCTTTGAGATGGCTTCAGGGTGATGGCAAATGTTGCCCACTGAGGCTCAGAAAGCAACTTAAGTGAGGGGACCCATCCTCCCTAAACTGAGCCTTCATTTGTTCTTCCTATAGTGAACACAGATTTTTATTGTTCAGGATCCCTTCCATCCTGCCCACTCCAACTCCTAGCTCTGGGGACTGCCAGTCCCCTGCTCCAGCTCCAGGATGACCAGTCAGAACACCTTATTTACCTCTCCAGCCACAGTGATTGCACAAGAGGGGGGCATTTGGCCTGAGCCGAGCGAGTCAGTCTTCATCGAGACTTTTCAGCTAAAGCAATCTGGGAAGATGGCTTCCTATTACGGGATTGCTTGAGAGGATGTGAAGTCAGGGGTTTTGGTGGTCGTCTTCCTCCATCACAAGGAGTTAACCTGTCTGTAGGAGAGAATAGGAACAATGCAGAGAGGGAGGAAAAAGCGTAAAGCGATGAAAAAATAGAGTACACTCTGAAGATGCCTGAGGCCTGGATCCAGCTATGCCTGAAACCTGTGGACTTCCCAATCACGCAAGCCAACAGCTTGCAAGCCAATCAGCTTATGTTTTCCTTAAGCTGATTCGACTTGGTTGGGTTGATTTGTTGTTGTTGGTGGTGGTGGTTTGTCACTTGTATCAAAGTCTTAATACATTTCCCATGATGCCCAACCTGACTAGAAATCGTTGGCACCATCTGGTCAGGTGGGTCACTTTCGGGCAGCAAATTTCCCACAGCCCTTCACACTCAGTGGGAGCTAGACTCCCTTGCAGCCTCCTCTTACGACTTTTCGGTCCTCAGCCACCAAGTGGCTCGGGTGGCATCACATCCGCAGCTACCCACACCGCAGCATTTGAAGCAGGAGGGACAGAGCAGAGGCAACGGGCTGGTGTCTATTCCAGGCACCTTAAAACCTGCAAATCCAGTTTTCTGAGGGAAAGTTAGTGGAGTGCCAGCCGAGCAGGGGCAGCACGGAGCAGTTACAGCTTTCCTGTCGCCCAGACGGACGGCTTCCAAAGCTGGTACCACACGTCCAGTGTGTGCTCTGGGGAGAGATGCAGTTCGTCTGCCGTGGCTTGTCTTTGTGCCACAGGGAGGGCGGGGCAGGAAGAGCCAGCCCCTCCATCCACAGGACACAGAGACGTGAAGTCGGCTTGCATCCGAAGACCATCCTGGCCGTGTGACATGTGACCAGGGCACCAACTTCCGAGGAAAGCACAGCCCCACGTGTTCATTGGATAGTCCAGGGTCTACCAAACAGACCTGCTCCTGTCACCGCCCCGGCCCTGTGGGTGACAGCACATCCGGGAAGTAAGAATCCACAGCTTGATGGCATTTCCTTCCCTTCGGACCCGTGAGGGGCTCTCACAGGAGTCGGCTCCCACCAAGTCTGAGGACAGGAGGAGGGGACAGGGCAGGAGTGAGTCTCTTCCGTGTGTTTCATGAGGAGAGAATGAGGTTAAGTGACACCAACTGCTTCCTCAAAGCCACATTGTCAGCCCCATGCCTCACTTTCCCTTCCTCAGCCTCTCCCAGCTGTACCTCATCTTGGCCTCTGGGCCCATCCACCCACAGAACTCATGAAGACTTAAGCAATCCTGTGGCAGCCTGCCTGACCAGCCGGGACTGAGGCAGAAGTTTCTTCAGCACACACACAAGCAACCACCTAAACACACACACATCCTTACACGCAGGCCTATACACACGAGCATACACTCACACGTTCCCACGCACATACGTATACACTATACATTCACGCATACAGGCTCGCGACAAGCACACACGCAAACGTCCATGCAAATAAATACGCAGCAGAAAATCACACCCACACATTCACCTAGGGTGGCCTATCGTACCCTGGCACATTTTTTAGTCAAGTTCATAAAACTGAGGCCTTTTTCCTCCATTGAGCTGAGTCACTGAGCCCGTAAATCCCTCCCCTCTACCCCCCATTCCAGTTATTTCATCCAGGATGAAGATCTGAGTTTTTCTTCACTTACAGCCTCTCACGGATGCTCCAAAGATATAGCTCTGTCATGACAGCTGGAACAAAATCTGTCACTAACATATGTGGAAATGAAACAGAGAGGAGCCAGTGGAAAGACCACGGACTCACTTGCGCCAAAAGCCCAACACCGAGAGCACACAAATAAAAAACCATAGTCCACAGGGGCACCTGGGTGGCTTAGCGGGCTAAGCATCCGACTTCGGCTCAGGTCATGATCTCGCGGTCAGCGAGTTCGAGCCACGTGTAGGGCTCTGTGCTGACAGCTCGGAACCTGGAGCCTGCTTCGGATTCTGTGCCTCCCTCTTTCCCTGCCCCTTCCCCTGCTTGCATTCTGTCTCTCTCTCTCTCTCTCTCAAAAATAAATATTAAGAAAATTTTAAAAAACCATAGTCCATATTTACCAAAATAGATGATAAATTCCAAATGAATATTAACAGATCGCTCTCAGCACTCTAATAACTGAAATACAAGCATCATGAAGTAAGGCATCTATTATTGTAATTCACTCCATTAACATTCAAAACTAGTTATTGTGTTATTTGAATACTCACTCTTTGCCAATGTAGTATTGGCTTCATTACAGAGAATCAGAGAAAAATAGATGGATGAATATGATGACGCCTATAAATACATTAACAGAAGAGGAGATTCCAGAGACGGACCCACACAGAGGGAGAAATTTAATGGTAAAGGTGACAATTTATTTTTTTAATTAAATATTTTTTTAATGCTTTTGTTTATTTTTGAGAAAGAGAGAGAGAGACAGAGGACCAGCAGGAAAGGGGCAGAGAGAGAGGGAGACACAGAGTCGGAAGCAGGCTCCAGGCTCTGAGCTGTCAGCACAGAGCCCGACACGGGGCTAGAACTCACGAACTGCGAGATCATGACCTGAACCAAAGTCGGATGCTTAACCCACGGAGCCATCCAGGTGCCCCAGTGATTGTTTAAATCAGAAAGGAGAAAGGAAAGACCATCAGTATGTGGCCCTGACACAACAGTTCATTTACAGGGGAAAAATAAAATTAGATCCTGCCCCACGTCATTCAAAACAATAGATCCCAGATGCATGAAGCTTCAGTATAAAAACCCAAACCAAGAAGCTGACTCGTAACTACAGAGAACAAACTGAGGGTTACTAGAGGGGAGGTGGGCGGGGCGGCACCTTAACTAGGTGCTGGGGATTAAGGAGGGTACTTGTGATGAGCGGCGGGTGTTGTTGGAAGTGTTGAATCACTATATTGTACACCTGAAACTAATATTACACTGTGACTAACTACCTGGAATTTAAATAACAACTTTAAAAAAAAAAAACCACCAAAACTACAGAGCATGCCCAATAGCAAATGAATTCAGATAACATGACAGGGCTTGCCAATTAGCAGAGTAACACTGAGTCCACATTTTGAGCCATAATACTTTGGGCCCCGCTTCCAGCATTATGCTGGGGTTTCGGTATGCTAGGAGAGAACACGGTAGAACATTCTTACAAGCTTCGGACGGAGAGACGGTCTTCCTAAGCAAGAGGGAAATCTCGAAGCTGCAGAAGGAAGACTGACAGATGTGGCTGAATCAGAATTTAAGATTCTAGGGGTGCCTGGTAGCTCAGTTGGTTGAGCATCTGACTTCGGCTCAGGTCATGATCTCGCGGTCTGTGAGTTCGAGCCCCGCATCGGGCTCTGTGCTGACAGCTCAAAGCCTGGAGCCTGTTTCGGATTCTGTGTCTCCCTCTCTTTCTGACCCTCCCCTGTTCATGCTCTGTCTCTCTGTCTCAAAAATAAATAAACGTTAAAAAAAAATTAAAAAAAAAAAAGAATTTAAGGTTCCATCAAATGACCACCAAGTGAAAGTTCAGATGTGAAGCGCTACATTTTTTCAATAGAAATATCATCAGTGTGTTCGATTACATCATTTATTATACAGCCTTAAGTAGTGGTTACCAAAAATGATGCAAAGTTGTATATACAGGTTTGGTAAAATTTCCAAGACACAGAGCTAAGGGTCCAAAACAAGTTACAGAGCTGACTAGATAGACAGATAGATCCCATTCATGTTTAAAAAGTGTGTGTGGTTTGGCCATAAGAGACTCTTAAAAACCGAGAATAAACTGAGGGTTGATGGGGGATAGGAGGGGCATTGAGGAGGGCATCTGTTGGGATGAGCACTGGGTGTTGTATGGAAACGAATTTGACAATAAATTTCATATTTTAAAAAAAAGTGTGTGTGAGGGGCGCCTGGGTGGCTCAGTCGGTTAAGCGTCCAACTTTGGCTCAGGTCATGAACTCACGGTTTGTGAGTTTGAGCCCCGCGTCGGGCTCTGTGCTGCCAGCTCAGAGCCTGAAGCCTGCTTCGGATTCTGTGTCTCCCTCTCTCTCTGCCCCGCCCCTGTTCATGCTCTGTCTCTCTCTGTCTCAAAAATAAATAAACATTTAAAAAGTTTTTTTAAGTGTATGTGAAAATTATTATAAAACTTCATGGAGACTCCTTTTTAAATTTTATTTATTCTTGTTTATTTTTGAGAGAGAGAAAACCTTAAGCAAACCATGCTCAGCGTGGAGCCCGACGTGGGGCTCGATCCCACATCCCTGGGATCACGACCTGAGCCGAAATCAAGAGTTGGACGCTCAACTGACTGACACACCCAGGCGCCCCAGCGGGAACTGTTATCAATAGAGAACAGACTGAGGGTTGCTGGAGGGAGTGGGTGGAAGATGGACTGGATGGATGATAGGTATAAGGAGGGCACTTGTGATGGGCACTGGGTGTTGCACGTAAGTAAGAATTACTGAATTCTACTCCTGAAACCAATATTGCACTGTGTGTTGGCTAACTAAAGTTAAACAAAAAAAAAACTTTATGGAAAATGGACTATATTCATCCATAATGAACTGTTCGTGCTGGTATCTCTGGGCAGGAGGCTGGCATCAGAGGGTGACGGATGGATTTCACTTTCTAGTCCGTAAGCTTCTGAATTACTGAGTTCTTACAAAAAGAACGGATGCATGCATTTCATTGTGTCACAGGTAAGAGACAAAGAAAATCATAACATTTGGAATCGGGCCATTGTCCTGACTCCCATGTATTTTTAGCTTTGTCGCCTGTGGCAATTGGCTCCATCAAAATGAGGCAATAACCGCCTGCCTCATAATAATGATTTGAGCACTGACTAAGATAAATTACAGCTACCCTTCATTGAGCGCCCACTGTATACCGGGCTTTATAAATGCACTGTTACCTTTTCAATATACTATCGGCTAATTTTAGTGATTTGCATATAAGGAAACTAAGGCCCAGAGAGGTGAACTAACTTACCCAGGATCACAGAACTGCTACGTAGCAGAGCTGGGGGGAAACCTAGATTGTTCTGATTCTAAGATCAAGCCCGTTCACCCATGTTCGCCACTCGAGCTCCTTTTGTTTGCTCTCCCAGAAGGGTTCTGGCACTGGCTTAGGCAACACCCAGGGATCGACCAGCTCTAGCACAGCCCCCAGGCTGGACCCTGCAGAAAGGGGACCAGGAATTCCTGACTCATAGCCACAGCCGATTGCTCACAGGCGGTGTCTGGAAGCGCCCATCTCCCACTTCCTCTGAAATAGATAACAGCTATTTTAGCCTCAAATGCCCCTGGCATAAACACATGAACAGTAATAAATCTGAACTGAAAAAAAAAAAAAAAAAAAAAAAAAGAACCTCCTAAAATAGCAGCCAGGGACCTGCATTATAAAACTCTCCACCCCTCTACAGCCTGCTAGAACCCTCACTCTGGGGACCCCACCCCCCCCCCCTCCACCAAGGAAAGGGAAGGAAGAAGAGATCAGGAGACAGGTACCACAGTCAGTAGGGACTAAATAGAAATAATCAGTGGCGGAGGCTAAACATATGTTAAGGACTAGGAATGGCTAATTGGGTATTCTAACTTTTCAGAGTATACACAGTCTGACTTCTCTCTATGAACCTGAAATTGTAGGTGAAGTCAGATATACCTACAAATACTAGCTAAGCCCTTCAAGGACTTACTATGTGCCAGCAACTGTTTTAGGAATCTTCACAAATTAACGCATTTAATCCTCCGCAACAACTCAATTGTTACCCCAATTTTCCAGATGAGGAAGCTGAGACACAGAGAAGGCAGGTATATTCCCAAAGCTAGTAAGTGACAGGCCCAGAACCACTTCAAACCGCCTCCCACATGCTTGGCGTGGGGAAATTGTTTGCACTGAAATCAAAGAAGGAGCTGGAAGTCTGGATTTATGCAGTGCAGAGAGGTTAGCCTCAAGACGAAAAAGACCTTGAGGATATCAAGATACTCAGAAGTCTGGAGAGAAGAGAGTTGGACTGGCCAGTGAATGGAATGAGGTTTCAAGCTGATCTTATCTGGATCAGAAGGTTCAGAGACCCAGCTGTCACCTGGGTTATGCTTCCGAAGGATGTTACCCTTCCTCTCCTCCAGATCGCCCTTGGGGGTGAAGAAGCCCTACTGTGTGCCTGGCCTGGCATCCTCTGGTCCTTGGCCACTGGGGTTCTCCCTCCCAGTTCCCCTCCCAGGTGTCCCACTTCTGCCATACCACTGTCCTTGCTTCGTATCACTGGGACTTCGTATCATTCTAACTCTGCCCCACGACCTCCAGGACAAAATACGTCTAGAACTATAATCACAGAGGTCAAATGAAGGATACACAGCCCGGCTATATTGTTGGTATCACCTGAATGGAGGGCATGGCTGGTACTCCCTGGCTAATTGGTTCCATCAGCTTTCCCTGAAGTCTAGCCCAGTGCCATCCAATGGAACTTCCCGCGATGAAGAAGATGTCCTGTATCTGCTCTGTCCAATAGGAAGCCACAAGCCATGTGTGGCTACTGAGCAGCTGAAACGTGGCTAGTGCAACTGAACAAGTACATTTTAAATTTGTACTTAATTTGAATGCCAAGAGCTATATATGCCTAGTGGCTACTGTTTGGGACAGCACATCTCTAAACCATGGGGAAGAGCCAGACACCATGGCAGCAAGAAGGGGAAAAGAAGCCTAATGTCACTCGAGTCTGTATTTGTTTCCTATTGCTGCTATAATAAATTACCAGAATGTAGTGGCTTCACGCAACACAGCTCTATTATCTTATAATTCTGGTCGTCAGAAACTCAACACATATTTATTTCACTGGGCTAAAACCATGGTGTCACAGGGCTGCATCCCTTCCGGAGGCTCTAGGGAAGAATCTTTTCTTCATTCCTTGGCCCACAGCCCCCTTCCTTTATCTTCACAGCTGGCATTATCAACACATCACCTTCCCTCTTACAGGGATGCTGTGATTACGTTGGGTCCACACAGATAATCCAAGAGAAGCTGCTCATCTCAAAATCCTTAACTTAATCACATTTGCAAAGTTCTTTTTTGCCATGTAAGGTAATATATTCCGAGATTCAGGGAATTAGGATGTGGACATCTCTGGGAGTGGGAAGTCATTATTCTGCCTACCACAGAGCACCAAACTGGGACAGTGAGAAATGGACTTCCAGATCTGCCTCTAAAGCCTGTCTCTGGGGCCTGATCCAGAGGTGTTTACCCCATTGGGGCTGGAATTGGAAAAGAATACAGGGTACCTGGATCAACTCCAGGGAGTGCAATTTGCTCCTTTTATGTAAATGAGACGCCATGGAGTTTTTGCAGTGCACAACCTGAGCAATTGTACATGGGGTTCTGGGAGAAAGCTTCTATCCAGCAGACAGGCCATCACAAAAGGAGAGAGAGAGAGGAAAGGTAAGCACACATACTCAATTCCTTTTCCTGGTTTGGTGAATCAATAAGGCCTTCTTCATCCCTTGGGGAAAGATTCAGTGAACAAAAGGTAGGAAATGCATTACTTCCAAGTACTTTCCGCCTCTCCTGGAAAGTGGGTGAAAGTTCCTCATAGAAACATTAGGATAGGAAAAGAAATTTCCACTAAGGGGCTGTCTAGCTCAAAGTATCCAGATCCTAGTTGGCTGGAGATTCCTCCCCACACCGCAAGACATATCCAATACCTCCCCACCCCAAATGCTCTTGGACTGACGCAGCCACAAGACTGATAAGACCAAATGTCCCTCACTGGCAAGGATCGCCCTTTACGACAAGCCCACAAAAATGTCCTGTGACACTTGGCCTTTCCCCACTGTGGAGGACTCAGTGAAATCAGCATTTTTTACAGTTCTCTCTGCCTTTGGCCAGTTAACTGAATCCCAGCTCCCTTAAAGAAGAGCGTTTGTCATTTTAGCCTAAATTTTCCCCCTGAAATTCCCAGAATTTCTCTGGCTCCTTCCCCACAGTTGGGCAAGCTCCAGCTACCACGGGGGAGTTCTCTGGGAGTCCTCGGGGAGGGCTCATGGGTACTCACCAATGTCCCCTCCCAGCCACAAGGTAGCCTCATCGGACACTTTCTCTGCTGCTCCAGCAATGATATCTCGTGGCCCCTCCCAGCGTCCAGGTGCATCCGGGCCTCTCCAACTTCTCTGATGGTGTGGCGGGCTGGGCCTGCTCCCAGCTTGACCGCTCTTTGTCCCAGCCCCTCCCACAAAGGCTACCACCTGAGCTGCCTCGAGTGTCCAGGGTCTGACGAGAGCCACCGGCATCTTTCCCTTAACGTCGCCTCCTACTTTGTCACCATGGCCCCTTTCTGGGGCTCTGTCTTAAATAGCAATGAGTGTCAGGAAAGCAGTGAAACACAGAGCTATGTGTGTGACTTGAGGGCGACGGGAGGGTAACTTTAATCAGGTGGGCGTGACATCTCCTCTGAGGAATAAGATTTGATTCCTCCCTTAACCTGAAGGAGGAGACGAAGCAGCCTGCAAGAGTGCCCCAGGCAGAGACCCCCAAGGCCAGAGCAGGCTGGCTTCCGTCTGAGGAACAGAAAAAAAGAGCAGGGTAACTGGCACTAAGGGAGTGAGGACAGAGGGCCCAGAGACAAAGTGGGTAAATGCAAGAAAAGAAAGTGGTCAGGTCATCAGGGCTTTGTCGGCCACAGCCAGACATTTGAGTGACTCCTAAGTTGGGGGGTCTCGGAAACTCAGTAGTTGGGGTACCATTTACTGAGGTGGACAAGTGGGAGAATAGAGGAACGGGTCTGTGAAGGATTGTGAGGTGGAGTCAGACTTCCCATCCAATGGAGCCAGTAGGACTGACTGCCGCGAGCTTGACGCTTGGGACCGTTGTCCCAGCGAGAAAGGTGATTTGAGCAGGGTGGCCCAGTCTCTCTTGTGGCTGCAAAATCAGAACGAAACTCATAGACACACTGACAGATGGCATTCCCACTCCATTAGCCCCACCCTCGCTAAGTCAGCTAACAAACTACTCTGTCCGAAATATTAAAGCAGCCATGATTTAAATCAGGTGGTTTTGTGCTCCCGCTGAAAACCTTCTGCTGAGCTCCCATTACAATTAAAGGAGAAAAAAAAAAATCATGCCCCCTTTCCAGGTGTTGAGGCAGCACTAGCTGCCTCTCAGGCACATCCCCGAATCTCAGTGGCCAAACCCAATAGAAGTTTACTTCTGGCTTATATGCTTTAGACTGAGTGTGTGCCCTGCAAAGACATATGTGGAAGACATAAGCCCCAGTGTGATGGTGCAAGGAAGTGGGGCCTTTAGGAGGTAATTAGGTTCAGATGAGGGGTGAGGGTGGCGCCCCTGTGATGGGATTAGTCTCCTTCTAAGAAGAAGAGACTAGAGCTCTCTCTCTCGCTTGCTTTCTCCTTCCTCTGCCACAAGAGGATACAGCAAGAAGACAGCCTTCTGCAAGAGGGCTAGCACCTGACCTTGGACTTCCCAGCCTCCAGAACAGTGAGAAATAGATGCCTTGGCTAAAGCCACCCAGTATGGTATTCCATGATAGCAGCCCAAGCAGACTAAGACAATCAGCACAGTCCAAACAGGTGATCCTGGTGAATGGTCAGCAGGCCTCCAAGTAGTGACTCAAGAATTCAGGTCCCTGTCATCTATGCCTCCACCATCCCAAACATGTGGCTTCTAATGTCACCATATTGGAGAAAGAACAGGAAGCACTGCACCATTGGAGGTGCCATTGGCTAGAGCTCAGTCACATGACCACACCTGCCTGCAAAGAAGGCTGGGAAATGTAGTCTAGTTGTGTGGCCAGGGGGGTTAGGAGGACAACATCTAATGGGCTCTGCCCTCCACGCTTCCAGAGTCCCTCACAATCTGGCTCTTGTCTACATCTCCAACCTCATCTGCCACAATTCTCCCCTCACCTACTATGCCTCAGCCTTCTTTCTGTTTCTTGAATACCCAAACCCAAGCCTTCCAAGCCTTTTCCTGCCTCAGGACCTTTGTACTGGCTGTTCATCTACCTCTCACTGGCCGATTCTTCCCATCATGCTCACTTTCATTCAGAAATTACCTGCCAGATGCCACAAGATTCCAGCCTCCAGTCAAGTCCCAGTCCTTGATTGGGACTTTGATTGTCTTAATTACATTTGCAGCATCGAAAACTATATTATTTATTTGCTTATTTATTGTGTCTTCCTCTATTAAAATGGAAACATCAAGAGTCCAGGAACTTTGTGTTGTTCTCCGCTGCACTCTCCAGCACACATAGGGGCTCAATAAGTATGTGTTGAACAAAAGGATCAATATCACCAGGATTGCATCTCTATCAGGGATCCCCTCGGCACTTTCAAGGCAGCCTGGAGCAGGGCTTAAAGTGTGAGTTTTGCAACCACGCAGCCTGGAATCAAATCTCATTTCCACATGGTCTGGGACAATAAATTGACAAGCCTCTTAGCCGTAAATCGTAATTATACCGACTTCAGTTTTTGTGAAGATTAGCAGTAATGTCTCTTAGATGCCTGAGACGTTATAGGTGCTCAGATAGGTGGTAAGTGTTGAGAGAAATAAACGGCTATTTTAACTAACTTTTGAAGAGATTCCACTCCATGCCAGCCACTGGGCTGATGACTGGGATGAGCGATCGTGGTGATCATATCATGATCATAAGAGAGGGACTCCTCCTATTCCTACTGTGCAAATGAATAGGGTTGCCAAATAAAAACATAGGATACTTAGTTTAATTTGATTTTCAGACAAATGAATGATTTTTCAGCATAAATGTGTTCCATGCAATATAGGAGACATACCTATGCTTTAAAAAATTGAAACACAATGGTACAACTGAGTTTTACGTTGAAATCTGTATTGCATAATAGATGTCAGGCATGGCCTAGTAAACAAAGGTAGTAAAACCGAATCCCCGTCCCTTGAAGAATAATGTTGTCCCAGCTGCGAGCATTCTGGATCAGTCTTTTGGGGGGAAATTTGGCAATGACTATCGAGGGTCTTAAAGACATTCTCATTCCTGGGGCACTTGGGTTGCTCAGTCGGTTAAGCATCTGACTCTCCGTTACAATCTCACAGTTTGTGAGTTTGAGCCCCGCGTCAGGCTCCGCACTTTGGATTCTCTCTCTCCCTTTCTCTCTGCCCGTCCCCTACTCATGCTCTCTCTCTCTCTTTCTCAAAATAAATAAATAAACTTAAAAAATATATATTCTTATTCCTTAACCTAGAAACTCCACCGCATATGAATTTCTGACATATTAGCTGATTTTCTAAGTCCTTAATATATTTCACAATTTTTTTTGGCAAAGCAGGTTACACTTGCAAAACATCTGTTGTTTCATCAAGAAAAATAAAAAAGAATGATCAGGACTAATATCCTTACGGTAGTAATTGGGAACTGTTATCGATTGAAGTGTGTCCTCCCCCCCAAAAATTCTGCTGGAGACCTAACCCCCAGGACCTCAGAATGTGATAGTACTTGGACATAGAGTCTTTGCAGAGGCAAACGAGGTAAAATGAAATCATTAGGGTGGACTGTTATTCAATATGACTGGAGTCCTTATAAAAAGGGAAGGTTGGGACACAGAGACAGACACACAAGAGGGAAAATGATAGAAAGAGGCACAGGAAGAAGGTGGCCAACTATAAGCCAAAGAGAGAGGGGACAGGTCATTCCCTCACAGCCCCCGGAAGGACCCAACCTTGCTGATATTCTGATTTTGGACTTCTGTTTAAGCCATTCACTTCGTGGTATCTTGTTACGACGGCCGTAGCAAACTCACACAGGAACATCTTAGCTCATTTTCAAATTGGGGTATGAAACTAATCATGAGTTTCTTTTTCCTGTTTTTTTTTTTTTTTTTTAATTTGGCACACGATTTGAAACCCATCTACCTTTTGGGTTAAATGAATCGTGGTACAATAGAAAACACGGCAGCCATAGTTATGCACAAAGTATTACTATGGCAAGATATTCCCATCTATTGTTAAATGAAAAACATTGGAGGTCAAGCTGCCAAGATTCAAATACTGGCTCCATCACTTATCGCTGTGCCACCATATTTAACCTCTCTGTGATTCCGTTTCCTCATCCCTCATTTGGGGATGATTGTATTAATACTTACCTCTTAGTATTATTTTGAGGATTAAGTAAGCCAGAACAAAAAAAAGATTAGAATAATGCCTGCACATAGAAGGTCCTCTATAAATATCAGCTATTAGAATTAGTACAGTTTGATTCCATATTTGTAAAAATCACTTATTTAAATGATATAAACGGTGTCAGGGATAGAGATAGAGATGATAGAGAGTGAGATATGGAGATGATAGAGTGAGAGAGAGAGATGACAGAAGAGAAATAGAGATGATAGAGAGATAAATGTCCTAGGTAAATAACAGCTATTAATTCTGGAGGTGGGATGACAGGTGATTTCTATTTTCTTTTTTTTTCTTTATATTTTTTAGCTGCTACAAGAAGCATGTGTTACTTACATAGCACATTTTAGTGAATATTTTCGTTATTTTAGAAATGTTGTGTCTTTTGACATTCCTAAAATTATACTGCATCACAGTGATACAGAAGGAGTTGATCAACAGCCAGTTAACAAAAGAGCATTTCATCCCTGTGGCCTGAGCTTGGGCTTTTGGTGGCAGAGAGAGAGACCAGCAAGTTTGCCATTGGCAGAGCTTGGCAGTTCTTGTTTTGGGACGGTCAGCCTGAGGAGGAGGACTGTGGGCGAAAAGGGGAAGGGGTCACGGACCGCAGCCCAGGAACAGAGGGAAGAGCTAACCTCTGCCAACAGGTGGCGTTTTGATGATTGCTTCCTCTGTATACGATGTGTGCCTACATTATATGACGCGTGACTCACGTATCTACTCACGTATGTTCGTTCTACTTACACGTTCAAGAAACATTTATGAAGCGTCTACCGCACGCCAGGTCCTATGTTAAGGATAAAAAAGACAATTCAGATGTAGTCCGTGCCCTCAAAAAGCTCACAGTCCAATGCCGAAGACAGACGACAGATGCCACACCATGAACGGTGACAATACACACCAACAGCCGCAGCAACGATCCACGCGGGAATGCAAAGGCCCTCAAGAAGGCCGATTGAGCCACAGGAGCTGTGGCCAGCATCTCGTCTCAAGGACTCCCGCAGAGCCTGTCTGGTTGATTCGGAGTTGTTACGCCCCATACCAGAATCCCCTGCACCCCTAACCCAGGGGCAGGGTCAAACACTGCCCTTGACATTTTGTTCTTTGATATTTATACAACCAGCTGCGGAGATGAACCCGGACACCTGAGAATAAAAAACATTCCAGTCCCACCAAATGCAAGCATTCCACTTTCGGACACAGGTATATCCCTGTTGGCTTAATAACAGGCATCGTAAAAGATCCCGGCCGGTGTTGAGAGATACGTCAATGTTCCAGTAACAAGCAATCATAACTGGATAGCATTCGATAAACTCACTCCTGAATCTCAGGCCTCGGGCCAAGAAACCACCACTGTTTCCCATTATGGTCTCCGGGGCCTTGCCTTCCTCCTCAACGCTGAGCCGTCTCCTTTTAAAAGCTCGCTCTGTGGGCTGTTCTTTGCAACAGGTGCTGCCTGTTATCCTCAGGATGCCAGAAAGACCCAGGGCGAGGCTCTGAGGCGGAGGTAGGTCGGAAAAGGAAAAACAAATCTGAACCTGGGAAGGAAGGAGGAGATGAACGAGTCCTTCTCGTCGCCACCGATGCCACTGCCACCATCACCATCATCAGCCTGCCCTTGAGGAGGTTTTATTGAGCACCAACTCTGTGCTCAGCATTACTGGGCCTGTGGCATGAGCAGCACAGAGGAACTCACGTGGAACTCCCATGCTCCTGGAAGAGAGACAATAAAAAGTTCTCAGAAATTTCCAGATGATGATGAATGTTAGGACAGAGATAAAACAGGGGCACCTGGGTGGCTCCGTCAGTTAAGGTCTGACTCTTGGTTTTGGCTCAGGTCATGATCTCACAGTTGGTGGGATTCTCTCTCTCCCTCAAAATAAATAAACATTTTTAAAAAAGAAAAGAAAAGAGCTACAACTAGGTGATGTGCTAGCGAGGAGCTTGGGTGAGAAGAAAGCTTACTAAGGTGATTAAAGGGTGTATCATTGGAGGTTAGAGCCTGGTGATAAGAAAAAGCCATGAGGCCAAGAACCGGTGAGGAGAGTTCTCAGCACAGAGGGAGCCGCATGTGCAAAGGCTCTGAGGTAGGAATGGGCGTGGCCTGTTTGAGGAGCCGAAAGATTGGTGAGCTTGCACAGCAGACGATAAACTGCTGGGAGAGGGTAGGAGATGGAGTGGGAGACACACAAAGGGCCGGATGAGGTGGGGCTTGTAAACCATGACCAGGAGATTGGATTTTGCTCATAGCTTTATTGAGCACCTATTGTATGCCGGGCGTTTTACGGACACCATCTCTTGAAGTCCTCCCATAGTGGACGTAATGACCACCACATGATAGACGACGATGGTATGACACAGAGAGATTACAAGATGTGTTTTATCTTGGCAGAGTTAGAACTGATATCCACATTTGTCGGACTCCAAAGCCCGCACAGCTAACCACTACACCATGCTTGGTAAAAAGATAGGACTTTAGCGGTGACAGTCCCTCCACGGGATCCCCTCTCCTCTCTCCTCTTCACACCCCCCAACTTCCTGTCCCCCCCCTCACTTCCCCTGCTCTTCCCCCTCAGACTCCTGTAGTATAGGAATAACTGGAGGGCCGGGGCAACACAGCCTCCCCCAAGCCTGACACGACTCTCAGAGCCCAGGACCCTGCACCAACGACCAGTCCTCGTGCTTCCTCCCATGCAGTGCAGGAGCTCCCCTGGGGTAACTCTCTCTGCTTCTCGGGGCCCCTCTCTCCCCTCCCCCCAGGGCAGAAGGGCTGACAACGTGATTGGAGAGGTTGAAAGGAAGCCCCTTTCCCTTCCCTCTCCTCCTCTCTCACTTCTTCCTTCCCCTTCCTCTTAAGACCATGTTGCCCCCCCACGGCACATCCGCTGTGCCCTCCCACATCATGGCAGGCTCTGACCTCACTGGGGTAGGTGGGCCAGGGCTGGCTGCCTGTGGCTAGTGGGCAAATTCGTCCATTGCAGGGTTAGCATCAGAACACCCACGAGTCCGCCATCTGACCCACAGCTAGCTCACCTCGTGCGTTCTGAGGAGCAAATGGCATAGGGGAGCCATTAGTGTTCAAGGGTGTAATGCCTTTATTAAACAGCCAGTGCATGCCACCATCATCCACAGGCCTCCACTTAGGTCCCCTGAGCGTGGTTGGCACAGCAGGAACAGTTGAGTTAATAATCTGAGCTCTGCTTACCTCCCTGAGTTGCTGTGGGAACCAGCTGGAACAACATAGTGAACAACAAGGTGGTCCATATTCAGAGACCTGGATAATTGGAGCATGAAATTGCACTCATAGCCAAGGTGGCTTGTTGAGAAACAGACACATGAATCTCTTCTCATTCTGAGACTTTAATGGAAACTCTCAAGAAGAGGGGATATCATCCGATTTTGAAGTGGGTAGATTATCAAACTGGAGCTACTGGAAGAAAAAATTGTCCCAAAAGGCAGCCTGACTGAGAAGCAGATCCAAGGGGTAGAGAAAATAAGACGAGGGCCTGATGACATTTTCTGAACTCCTGGATCTAGCCATACCTGAAGCACAAAACTTTTCCAATGCAAATAAATTATCTTTATTTTGCTGAAGCCAGTTGGAGAGATAACCTGTTACTGAAAGTTTCAACTAATTGAGCATTTAATTTAATAATGTAGTCCAAGTGCTTCAAGCCATGCCTGGCACACCGTAGCTACTCAATATCTCAAGGCCATTATTCTCAAGCTCGTATGAATCCACCTCGGTAATAAGGCCTGAACTGAAGGTCTTAAGGAGGCTTAAGTTAAGTCTATATCAGAGAAAGCAAAGGGCACTTTAGCCCTCTTCTACAGCTTCTTGCCTCCTACAAGGAGCCTGTGAGGCATCTCTGACATTGGAGCCTCTGGCTGCCAGCCAAGCACTGTCTGACACACTAAAGTTCTGCCATCCTCGGGACACTGAAGGAAAGGTCTGATCCCTTCTTATGCCTCAAAGCAGATCCAGTGACTTCCTTCCTCAGTTACATCTAAGTCAGAGTTCCTTAACCTTGGCACAATTAACACTCTGGGCCACATAACTCTTTATTATAGAGGACTTCCTGTGCTTGTAGAACATCCCTGGCCTCCACCTCCTGGATATCAGTAGTGCCCCTAGGATTGCAACAACCAAAATGTCCCCAGACCTTGACAAATGTCCCCTGGTGGGGGGGGGGGGCCGGGGGGAGTCATCCATCTGAAAATCACTGACCTAGACCAAAGCCATGAATGTTCATTTCATTGAGTAACCTTGGTATTGAAATGTACAACCCAAAAACTCCACAATTTTCAAAGCACAAGCAGTGTGAGGTTAGGAGAATTTAGTGGACAGCTTGGACAGCAAATTACATGATAGTGGCGAGAACCACTCCGTGGGCAAAAAATACAACAAAGCTTGTGAAGCATTGTCATTGTCATCATCATCTCCATCATCATCATCACCATCATCATCACCATCATCACCATGACCATGACCATCACCATCATCACCACCATCACCATCACCATCAGCATCACCATCAGCAGCATCATCACCATCATCATCACCATCAGCATCACCATCATCATCACCATCACCATCACCATCATCACCATCACCATCACCATCAGCATCAGCATCATTATCATCATCACCATCATCATCACCATCAGCATCATCACCATCATCATCACCATCACCATCACCATCAGCATCATCATCACCATCATCATCACCATCAGCATCACCATCATCATCACCATCATCATCACCATCAGCATCATCACCATCATCATCACCATCACCATCACCATCAGTATCATCATCACCATCATCATCACCATCAGCATCACCATCATCATCACCATCACCATCACCATCAGCATCATCATCACCATCATCATCATCACCACCATCAGCATCACCACCATCATCATCACCATCATCATCATCACCATCATTACTACCACCAGCATCATCACCATCATCATCATCATCACCACCATCACTACCACCAGCATCATCACCATCATCATCACCATCACCATCACCATCATATCGTCACAAACCAGCATGTATTGTGTGCTAGCAAGCACTTTTCACTTATTATCTTTTATAATCCTCATTGAACAGCCCCATAAGAGGCACAAATATTAAGACATAAAGCACAGATGGGTAAACAGAGGCATAGGGAAGTTAAGTAACCTGGCGGGAGTCACACAGACAGCAAGGGGCAAAGGGCTTGTCTGGGATTCAAACATAGGTAGTCTGACTTCCCAGCCCAAATTTTTAACCATGATGCCATATTTAGATTTTGTCTGAGATCCATCAACTGAGTGCTAAATTTATTTGATAATAATCATAGGTGGCATCTAAAGAATTCCTGAGACATAGCCTAGATAGATAGATAGATAGATAGATTATTGATAGATGATAGATAGATAGATGGACAGAAAGACAGATGATAGAATCAGAACTATGGAGCCAGAAAAGGTGTTCGATATCATTAAGATCTGTGAGTCCCATCTGGAGACCTGGTATTCCAACACTGCTTACACTGATTAGAAGCCCTATTTGGCTACCAGGGCCATCATAAAAATTCCTAAAATGTGATTTCCTTATACAATCAGAAATACTTCCATATCTGAATCATAGATAGCAGAAAAGAAAATTAGTTACTATTTAACAAATAGTCTGCCCCGAAGATAGTATATTTCAAAACACAGGGAGGAAAGGAATCAGAAAAAAGTCCCAGGCACTGAAAAGTGTGAGACCCTGCTTCAGTCTGATCTTGTTGCTTCTAATGAAGGTGGGAAATTATGTGAGCCAACGTAGACAAAACCATAAAAAGAAAAATTCAATTTTCCTAAATTCATAGTCCTGTCATAGTCCTGAGGACACTATCAGAGGAAGATGTACACATACAAGTGTATTTTTTTTTCCAGTTATGCGTGGACTGAACTTTCCAAAGGACTTCTTATTATGGCCAGCTAGTTGGCCAACCTTTCTAGAAAGGGAAACATTCCCATAGAGCCTCATAAGATGATCATGTGACCAGCAGGTGGCTCTGGAGAAGACAAAAGAACAGAATCACCAGCCTCCTGTATCCTGCCCGGACTAAGCGGGAGTCGGAAGAAAGGCTGGCTTGTCCAGTTCACACAGACATCGATGCAACACACACACATTTGCAGATGGAAACTATAAACCCCAACAGTTTGCCCATTTACTGATCTCCCTTACAGGGAGACTATAACCTCCTCTTTGCATCTCTAGTGCCCAGCACATTTCTTGCCATACACTCTATGAATGCTGGTTGAGCCATACAGTAAGCACTCCATAAATGTTGGTTGAATTAATTCATTTGAACAGACTAAGGTGTTACTCAACAATGATTAACACAGACTTACAGAGGACTTACGGACCCACAATTCAAATCCTGACTCTCACTGGAAAACTTTGTGACCCCGTCTAGGCCTCCTTGACTTATCTGTAAAATGAGTAAATTTGAAAAGTAAAAACTCTATGTCGTGTTGGTGGAAAAGTAAGTCATTACGGACATTTCAGAAAGCAATCGGCCAGCCCTAAGTGAAATGAAATGTGTATATATCCCACTGCGTGCATGTATCCCAGAGAAACCCTGGCCTGTGGTAATGGGTGACACTGTCGAGGGGCGGTATGGGGGGGGGGGGAACAAAGTGAAACTGTGATGAATACGGTCTGTGGGAAGCAAGGCCGCAGAAAGAAGCAAGAAACTAGACATCCCTAGAGCAGCGTGGACAGATTTCAATGCAGTGTTAATATGCAAAACAGGCAAGCAGCCAGAAACACATAGAAAGACCTACGCAAACTAATAATAATAAATAGAATGGAAGCAACCTAAATTTCCAGCAACAGGAAACCGGTGGAACAGCAGGCAACTGAAAAATCACCACCGCAAAGAAAGACCAGAAACCAATGTTAATAATGGTTACTCTTAATGGGTATGGGGGCCGGAAACAGGCTCGAGGGGGAGGGATGCAAGGGAGATACCTTCGAGCGGAATTTGTAATTTACTTTTGCCTGTTCAACTATGCAGTTTACGTAGTCAAAAAGTAAACCAAAGAGAGAAGGGGTGGGTGGGAGACAAACCTCAAAACTGAAAGCAAGCTTTTGAACACAACGTCCTAACTGTTCCTCCTGGAGTGGACTTTATTCAAAGAACCGCACAACAACCCAGGAATTTTGCAAAGAAGTCTTAAGCTTCACTCAGTATCTTTATCGTCAGTCGTAACATTTGTGCTTTTAAAAAAACCATAGTCTTGGGTGAGAAACTAAGGAAAGAGTAAGATTTCTAGCACAGTGCCATCTGTGAACATTAGAAACACATACACTGATGCCACCTGACAAGGACGCACCCCTATTTGAAGATGGAATTAGAGGGAGTGCCTTCTTGGGGAGAGGGAAGGTCACGGGTGTTGGGAGAAAGCGGGAGATAGAGGGCGAGAGTCTTTGTGGGACTAATGGTGACAACGTGCTGTGAGCTGACAGGAGTGACTTACAAGGTTCTCGGAGCTGAGGGAAAAGGTAGTAGGGACATAAAACAAATGAAATGAATGGTCGGACTTGAGTAAATGTCTGGAATAATTTCTCCTTGCTCTTATCTAAATTTTAAAGAAAGAAAATTTGAGAAGGAAATGAGCTACCTGATGTCATTCTTTTGCTTCCAGAACCCAGAACATCTGGCTTATGACAGGTGCTCATTAAATGTACATGGAGTCGATGCACATACAATATGAAGTGCGCTTGACTGCCACACGAAAGAGAATTAGAAGCAGGCAGTCCAGGACAGGGATGGTGGATCCCTGGTGGTTAGGGTCACAGACATTTATCTTTCTGCTCCACTGACCCCCATCTTACAGCTTTTGTCCTCAAGGTCACTTCATGGTCCAATACAAATGCCAGAGTGCCGGTCATTTCATCTACATCCCAGGCCAGACGAGGGGGGAGACGTGGAAGACCAAAGAGAAAGAAGAATAGCTTGTCCCCTCCCTTTTAAGGAAACTTTCTGGAAGTTCTAAAGAGTACTCGCCATTACATTTCATTTTATATAACTTAGTCGCTTGGTCGCACCCAGATATAAGGGCCCAGTAAGGGAAGCTGGAAAATATTGTCCCTTATTTTGGATGATGTGCCCAGCTGGAAATTGGGGTTTGTTACTGAGGAAAGATAGTGATAGTTAACAGGTGTTGGGTAGACAGCCAATAGTCTCTGCCACTGGAGAAGGAAACGATTTTGGTTAGCAAAACCGAGTAATCCTATACCCTTAGGACTTAGTAAAGGTTAGCAGTTGATTGGGAGGCATACGGCTTAGTGGTAAAAGAAGGCAGACTCCAGAGTCTGAGTTCAAATCCGCATTGAGGATATGAACTTGAATAATTTCTTAGCCTCTTCCTACGCTTCAGATTCTTTTGATCAAAAAGTCTCTCTTAGGATGCGCTTGTCAGGATTAAGATGAGCTACGTGAGCAAAGAACCTAGGGCAGAGTATGTCTAAATAGATACAGGAAGTGGGGTTTGGACAATGGACCCCAGCCATCATCTTGTAGTCCCACCTCTCGGACACCCAATAGGCTGTGGTCCAGATAACACCCGTTACCACTGACCCTATACGTTTTGTAATCATGACTATGACCAATCATGATGATTAATCATAATAGCAGCAATTGTAATCATCCATCCACTGCACTTGGCAGGATAGGAGACCCATCCCCCGCACATTAGATCTTCACCGTATCATCTATAAAACACCAATGACGACACCCACCAGTGGCTGATACGGCTAGTGAATGAGATCCTGTGTGTTGAGTGCCTGGCGCATAGTAGGTATTCAGCAATCCTTGCGCTTAATTCCTATACTCGACCGCATAGCCCTAGGTGTGCAACAAATATCAAAGATTTATGTATTGACCACTTTGTAGATTTGAGCATTAAATGTATATTTATATGTGTCTCGAGTATATATGTATGTATTAAATATGTACCAGAAATAAATGTCTAAAACGAAGCGATTCTTGCCAGAGCTACTAGTCACCCTCGCAGATGACTTTTCCTGGTGTCCCCTACTGCGAGATCTGAGTATGGCTTGTTTGCCTGTAGCCTGGCCCTCGCACCAGTAACTCAAACGTCTTTCGATCAATGGCCTGTGTCTGGATGTGCTCCAGAAACCCCGCGTCAGGAAATAGGCTCCAAATGAGGGCTTTTTAGTTCTTTCTGGTATTGGCCTGGATTCAGAGCGAAGGGGATAGGGGGCAGAAGGAAAGAACTGCACAAAGGTGCCAGACGGTGCCCAGAGTGCTGGACGCACCAGGGGGATCCCATGCCCCACGAATGCTGAGATTTGTGCCGTCGTGCCCAGGCACAGTCCTGGGTGAGTGGGATTCTCAGGACTCCATCTCACTTCCTTTGCAATGTCGAGTGGGGAAGGACAGCGAGGCAGGGAGAGCGTTGATGTCTGGTGTGGGTGGGCAAGACAGAGACAGGTGAGCTCTCCCGATGGTGGTCTCCAGAAGGGCCTCAGATATCCCTTGTCTACATTTGAGGTTGACAGAGGGCAGGCCGTGTCACAAAATAAATGGTACAAAAGGGGACCACCTCAGTGTAGATATTAGAAAGCGTATTTTACCAAATAGGGAAGATAAAGTTCTGCCATGCTCAGGCCTCGCAAGCAAACGGGACAGGACTGTGTCTGGCGGGCTCCTGCTCCCATTCAATCCATCTATCCAGAGTCCTCTGAGCCAAGGACTAAACAGGATCCACCTGGCTCTTCTTTCCTCGGAAGAGATCTGAACCTTGACTTTCACCCAGCAGCGACATCCCATGTGATGTTCTCAAGGCTTAGGTGACCCGGGTTCAAGTCACTTTACCTCCCCAAGGGGCCCCAGTTACTTCATCTAAGTGGGGATAATAAGAGCCTCCTGTGGATTAAATGAAATAACATAGGATGATTTGTCATTTGTTGTGGGTCATTTTTTTGGCTTCCCTACATCTGAAACTTCTAGGTCTACAACCCAGTCCAGAGAAAGCAGGCACACCTGCCCAGGATTTCAAATCTCAGAGTGAGTATCCACAGAATCAGGGAAGGAGGAGGGTCCATTTTGGCCATTCTGACCCGGACCATCTCATTTTCTAGGGCAGCCGAGCCCTGTGGCCAGAGGTCAGACCCGGCTGAGGTAGCAAAGCAGCCAGGAAGGTGGTGGAGGTCTCCTCAGCAAACTGGCTCCGTGGCCCGATTCTGGCTGAGGTCTGCCCACTTGCTTCCTTTATATTCCCAAGCCTTTAGTTTCCCAAGCCTTGTTTCCCAGACCTTCTGGAGATTCTGGGAGTCATCTCCCGTCCTCTTCTGCTGAGATCAACTGGGGCTCCTCTCTGGTGTTTGCCGCTCAGGGCGTGGTCCGGCCCAGCAGTGGGAAAGACCCACCACAGTGCCTGGCCAGGAGCAGGTGCACAGGGTGTGCTCAGCTCCCTCGGAACTGGCGTCCTGTTTGTACGAGTTTGCTAGGGCGGCCACGGCAAAGTACCGCAAATTTAGGGGCTTAACACAGCAGCCACATGTTATCGCATAGCTCTGCAGTTCAGACATCTGGCTTGACGTGGCTGACCTCTCTGCTCAGGGGCTCACAAGGCCGTAATCAAGGTGCTGACAGAGCCGCATTCCTTTCTGGAAGCTCTAGGGAAGAACCCACTTCCGAACTCATTCGCAGTGTTGACAGAACTCAGTTCCTTGCAGCAACAGGACTGGGATTCCCGTTTCCTTGACCTGCGGCCCCTCCATCTTCAAGCCAGCCATGGCTGGCCACTGAATCCTTCTCGTACTTGGAACCTCTGTGGCTGTCCCTTACTTAGCCTCCCTCGGCTGCCGTGAAGAGTTCCTGTGATCGCACCTGGCCCACCTGGTTCTTCTCCCTATCTTAAGGTCAACTGATTCTCACCCGAATGGGTAGGTAGCCCATTAGGGCTGGAATCTCGGGGGGGGGGGGGGCCCAAGCGTGCGCACCATACCCTTCTTCCCAAAGCCACTCTGCGATGCGTGAAATGCCCCTCCTTGCTAAGCAGGTCGATGTCACCTAGAAAATGTCTTGAAGTGGGGTCGGATGTATGTTTTAGAACGACAACTCCAGAGTCTGCGTGCCTGCGTGCAGGCGTGAGAAGGGGCAAAGCAGTTGGGGAGTTCTGCTCCTGAGAGAGAAGGTGAGGGTGAAAGCCAAGGTGATGGTGGTGGTGGTGGAAGGAGAGGCAGCCTGGAGACAGAGAGGGGGAGGAGGAGGGGGGAGGGGAGGGGAAGGGAAGCAGGGCTGGCTCCTCCCAGGTTTCCATCCTGTACATCCGGTGCCATTAAGCAAAATGGGAAACCAGCGAGGACGGGAAGCAGGTTTCCTGCGCGGGAGGAAGGGATTCTGATTTGAACGCAATGAACTGGAGAGGCCTGAAGTGTATCAAAGTGAACATGCATCCCCAAGCTCTGCGAGGATGCAGGCGAAACCTGAGAACACCGCAGCTGAAGCAAAAAGAAAAAAAAAAAAAAAAAAAAAAGAGCGAAAGCAAGTGAGAGGGGAGGAGAGGAAGCCGGAGAAAGTGCAGTCGAAGGAGGAAGGATGAGACACATGGCGAACATATGACCACTCTGCCGGGGAGTCAGATGCTGCTGGCTGTGGCCGCGCCGCTCCGCCGCGCGATTTAGGCTCCCATCTGCGGCAGCACCTTGCGCGGCCGCCTCTTCCCAGAGCACAAGGCTCGTGTGCTTCCGTGCGAAGCTACAGCCCAGCATGCACCTGCTGTCCCGATTTTGCGGGAATAAATGCTGCTTTGGGGCTCCGTGGAGCTCCAGATGGCACTCCGGGATTCCTGCCCACACGCCTTATGCTTCCCAGCCCCAAGAGGGTCGTCGCCACCTGAATGCCCCTCCACTGCCGCCCACCTTCTCCAAATGTCCCGCGCTTCTTTGCCTCGCTCTCCTTCGCCCTTCCTCTCTTGCCTCGTGCCGCTGCCCCACGACACGATGGAAGGATCATGGGCTCTGGTATCCGACAGACCTAGGTTACTACCTTACTTAATAACCCAGCTGTGTGGCTTTGAGCAAGTTACTTAGCCTCTCTGAGACCGAGGTTCTTCACACATGGAACGGAACCCGTAACACCTGTCTCAACGGGCCTGTCACATTAACTGCCTAGTCCCTTGTCTGACACAAAGATGAAACCCAGTCGATGTCAGTCCCCCTCCTCCAGCCTGGCACGCGGGCCTGCGGGTCTCTTGGCAGAGGCAAGAAGGCACAGCCAGAGGCGCCACGGGGACTGGTGAGCGCGAGCTGTATAGTGAGGGGAACGAGCCGTCATCTGTCTTTGCCACATCTTATTGCTAGATCCTTGGGCTTGTTATCTGGCCGACCGCTCTGAGCCTTGGTTTCCTTGTCTAGAAAACAGGGACAATGGCAGCATGTGCCTCTGCTGGGCACCTCCCACCCGCCCCTCCAGAGACACCCTCCGTCTTGCCCCACTTTGCTCAAGGTGACCAGTGGCAACTATGCCAACCGAGATCCCCGCCAGCGTGGTCATTTCTGAGCTTCCTCCCCACAGGGTCACGGTCGAGCAGAATTCCGCACACCAGCTCCAATCCCAGCAAGGACTCTAAACGCTTCTGCCCCCTGCATCTTGGTACCGGAGTTGCAAGAAGAACATGACACAACCAAGTACCGAACAGAACAATGCTTTCCATACACAGAGAAGAGACAGAACAAGGTCAGCTTCAATAGTGGGCATGGGTCCCCAGGGCTGGTAGGTCTCTCCCAGTGGCCAATGCAAGGAAGTCGGCCTCTGGGCACCCTTCTGTGCCACGGCAGAAGACAACTCTCCTCTCCCCATGGAGGACAGATCATTAACAGTGGGGTTGGCCAAGCACCATATGACATGCATGCTTTGGACAAAAGAGTATCCGTCCTGCCTGAAACAGGGGAAGATATTCCCACACAAGGGGATAAGCCTGGCACGGGCCATAGAGGGTCCTTATCTCCCGGGAAGGCCTGAGAAGGCCTGTTCTTGCATGGCCAAGTGGGGCTGGAAAAACTGCACAGGAGACAGCCTTTTCCAGTGGTCACCTCTGGCCAGCCGCTTTGCCTGATGACAGCTCCTGTCACGGAGGCCTTCCTGACATAGCTGTGTCCTTCTAGAGCCCAGGACCCGCCCCATCCTCACTCCTTCTTCATTACCCCTGGGTACTGAAGTTCCCTGGCGTCTGCCCTACTCCCTAACCATACCCCCAGAAACTGTCCTTTTATGAAAATCTCCTCAAGTTATCCTATTTCGTGCCAGAACCCTGCTGGTGAGAAACGAGTGAATAGATGCCAAGGGCTTAGAACATTTCCTGGCATAAACACTAAATATGTGTTAGCTCTTATTGGGTCATTTCATCAGGTTTTCATGAGAATTCAATGAGATCATTTTTATAAAGTGCTCAGTAGCCTGTCTGACACAGAGGAAGACCTCAAGTAATGATGGTACCAGGAGAGCATTTACTGCTCCTGTTTGGACAGAGGAGGGCGGATGTCCCTCCCTCTTGACAGAAGGGAATATTGGTAAGAGGGGCACACGCTGTCCTTACCTCTTCTCCTCTCTCCCATGGTGCGCAGCAATTATCTGCCTGGTCAGACGGGAAAAGGGGCATAGGGCAAGCTCCCCTGGGGCCATTTGGGGTCACTCTTTTCTTACCATCTGCCCACAGGAATTTCAGTTTCTTCCCCTGGTCCCAGGTGATACATCCTGCATGGGGGAGGCTGTGTCCATCCAGTTTCTCCACCTCTCCCTGCCTCCCTTAAAGACAGAAAGAGCAAAAGCCCCAATATGGCCGAGGGCCCAAGCCATAGCCTCTAATTTTTCTTTATCAGCAATAAAGCTAGTAATCAAGCTAACTACCTAGGTGGGTTTCTCCATAGACTCAGAGCTGAGAGTAGAAAAAGTGAGATTATTCGCTGCCTCATCAATCTCAAACTGGAAGTTAATTTTGTCTCATGTTTATTATTATGATTCTACTAGAAGGTAATTTGCAAGCAGGAAAGAATCAGCGTTCGTTGTGTGGCTTCGTGGGGAAAAAGGCCACATGCACCTACTTTGCAAAGCTCGTCCGACCTGGGCCTTCCATGCAGCACACTTCATAGTTCTTGGAGTTGGGGCTGAAGATGGTATGTGCTCAAACTTAACCTTCCCTAATATGGTCAACACTGTGGGGATTTGTCATCCTATCTGGCTACCTAACATATTTAAGGCATGTGCTATGTCCAAAGACGTCCCCATCTTGTGAGGCATGATGCAACGTAGAGGTTACTAGAGAGACCGGGTAATCACTTCCACTGCCATCAGAGTGCAGGCATGCAACCTCGTCCCCACCAAATCCATGCTTAGCTTTGACCCAGGTACAGACCCCACAGAGGGTCTATTCTAGGAAAGGTGGTGAAAGCTACCTCCAATTTTCAGAAGTAGTCACCGTGACAGATACTGTGTTAATAGTGGCCTGTCCCCAGCATTACCCTGTCAGATGTTGGCAGTGCAGGGGGCAATGTCTATGACCACTGGGGCTGGCTGGGGGGGGGGGGGGGGGGTCCCCTCCTGACAAGTTCTACAACAGAATTCTGTTTCTGCACCTATAGTCTCAAAGTCTGGCCTTCCTGAAGGTTCTGTGTTTACTGAATAACCTTCAATAATTTCCATTTCTGCATAAAAGAACCAGAACTTGGTCTGAAGTGTCTGAAGCTAAAAACTCTGACTAATACAGCCATTGAAATGACAGCCCTTTGGACCATGAACAATGTGAGGGCAGAAGCCAAGTTTGTCTTCATCACCACTATTCTACTAAGAGTTTCTTTTGGCTTTTGAGTCCATGTTATGCTCAGAGACTGTATCAGTCAAGAATCCTTCAGTTGCAAGGGACAGAAATCCAAATCAAACTAATTAAGCCAAAAACCAAAACCCAAAGCAAAAAACAGGGACTAAGTCTCATAATTGTAAAGTCCTGGGTTAGTGTTTGCTTCAGGGACAGCTGGACCCAAGAGTTCAAATAAAGCTACAATACACATTTAATTTACCTTCTTAGTTCTGTTTTGTTCTCTCTTGGCTTCATTCTCAGGTCATCTTTCTTACCACCTGGTGATAAAACTGGCTGCCATTAGTATCTCTAGGTTTCCATCAGTCCCATGGTCATTCCAAAAAGAAAAGAAAGAAGGAAAAGAATACAAGTCACTCTACCCCAACATGCACACTTAACCACCCACATGGTACTGCTGGGCTCTGTTTTGGAGTGAACCCAGGACCAATCATTGGGTCCAGGAGAAAAAGAAATCCAACCAGTTAGGGTGGGTGAAGAGCTCATTCCTCCTTCAGGGTAGAAGGTGACGCCCGCCTGGAGCCACCTTGCATTGGGAGTGGTTGATCCCCACAGAAAGTGGTGCAGGACCAACAAAAAGAGCAGATTTGTATTATAGAGCTTTCAGTGACAGAATATTATTCAACAAAAGCTACTAGAATGGAAACTAAACGGGCTCGTCTAAGACTGATACATTTCTCTGTGTCCCTCTCTCTGTCTCTCTCCCTCCCTCCCTTTCATTGTCCCCTCCCCCCATGCACATCTCACATACGCATACAAGGCAGCGATTTCAAACAGTCCCTGTGCCACTAACAGAGGAAAAGGACCGTGAGGATCAATCCCAGAATTGCTCAGAGGACAGAGCTAAAGTCTCTTGTTACATCAAGAGGAAAAGAAAAATCATGAGCTGAAGCATAAACTTCCAAATTGTAAGGACCATGATTGCTGGGCAGCGAAAACCTCATCATTCTCAACTAGACCATAATCTTCAGGAAGCTTTCAATAAATAACCTGCTACTTTGACATGAATAAAGTTGAGAAGAAGTGACCTGTGCTGTGACAGTAAAGGCTGAAAGAGAAAAACAAAAGTTGTTTCTGATGTCCCTTGGTGTCGCTCTCTTATCCAGACACTGAAATTGAAGCACCACAATGAGCCAAGTATCATATTCTCAAAAAATCTGCCAGACATTCCTGCCATTTCAGCTTTATTGAATTACTATGGAGTGCAAGCTTAGAAATATAAATCAAGGGCAAGCAGGAAGTGCGTTTATTTCATTAACCCATCTAGCCTTCATCTGAGGCCTGCCGGTGCCTCTGTTGTAAACAGCCTTGCAACCTCACCCTGCAAATACATTGCATTTTGTTTTCCAACGGCAGCAAACCAATGATAGGCTATCGCTTTGTTCCTGCTCTCCTCAGAAGCGTTTTCTGCCCAATTTAGTTGCCCAGATGGAGCGCAGAGCTTTAAGATGAGAACATCTCTGTGTCCTTTTGTTTGTCATTTCTTGGTCTCCCAGGCGCTCGTTGGCCAGACTTGCTTTTCACATCCATTCCAACCGACCAGCCACAAAGGGGAAGAACTGGTTCCCAAGATGGGCCACAAACATCTGGAGGACACGCATGAGCCCAGATGACCTTTGGCACAAAATGTAGTGCTGTGTAGAGGGGTTGCACATGCAAAATGCTTAATAGATGGCAGGGGTAATGAAGGCAGAGATTTTTTGGTCAAAGCAAGCAACTTTGCATTTTCAGATGACAGAGCAGACTTGGGACGGGAATCCCCGTAGTCAGATTGACTGAGTTCAGGTTCAGACCATGCACTTACCAGCTGCATGACTTGAGCCCGTGACTTCCCTTCTCCAAGCTTCCATCTCTTCTGCGGTGTTGATGTTTACTTCCAGGGACTATCGAGAGACAGGACAAAATGAGCTTGGGGGGGACCCGTAACCTACAAGATGTCACTCACCTTGGTTGTCATTATGACACCCAGACCGAAGAGGGCAAGAGCCAGATCCTTAGACGGCTCAGCTTGAGGCAAAATTTCAGTCTCTCTTGCCACCTTTCTTGTGAGAATTCCCTTGCCTTCGCCTTCTGTCCCAAGGATTCCCAAGGGGTCTGTGCTGTTCTCCATTCTTACTCCCAGTTAGCACTTAATAAATCTTTCCTGAAACATTAATGGCTGGCTAAGGTTCAGCTGACAATAGCTTAATGTGTGATATCCTCCCAGGGATCCTGGTGCTTATTTTAATATGGGAAGAGGCCTTAACTTCCCTCCTAGCCACTCAGAAGCTCCACCAGAATCCAGGGAGAGACAAACCTACAATGTCACCATCTGGGCCCTTTCCACATGCTCACGTTAAAGGTTTGGGGGAGTGAGCAAGGAGAGGGGGAAAGACAGTGAAAGAAGATCTTTAGGAGTTCCCTCTCCCTTCCCCTCTCAAAGAGAAGCCTAGTGCCCGGAACACAGTAGGTGTTCCATAAATAATCTTGAATGGATGAATCAATGATAGAATTGGTAAACGAGTCAACAAATAAATGAAGAGCTGTCCCACGCTTTCTCCACTCACTCACCGGGGAAGAAAATAAATGAAAGCTCTCTTTGGCAATGGCACCTCTGAGAAGCAGCCCAACTATAATAGCAAACTCCCTGGCTAACCCTTTTTACTGAAATTACCAGCAAGCAAAATAACCAATTTGCTTTTCACTGATAGAATTTTTACTTGACTTCTTTCTGGAATGTGATATTTTAAAAAGAGAGAGAGAGAGAGAGAGAGAGAGAGAGGTTGGGGGGAGAACAGGATCTTGATAAGAGTGAAAAACATAGGGGGCCCCTGGGTGGCTCAGTTGATTAAGTGTTCAGCTTCAACTCAGGTCACAATCTCACAGTTCATGAGTTCGAGCCATGGGGCCCTGTGCTGACAGCTCAGAGCCTGGAGACTGCTTCGGATTCTGTGTCTCCTTCTCTCTTTGCCCCTCCCTCACTCACAGTCTGTCTCTCTCAAAAATAAATAAATATTAAAGAAAAAAAAAAAGAGTGAAAAACATAGGCTTTGACGTTTGTCATATATGAGTTTAAGACCCAGTTCTGCCATCGCCTATCTCTGTGATTGGGCAAATGGCTTAATTTCAACTTTTCTTCTATCTATGAAGGAGAAACTCCTATGAAATACCTCCTAACCCCATTGTAAAAACAAAATACAAGACAGAACAGATTATATTAAACAATTGTGCTCAGACATCAGGCAACAAGCAATGTAGAACTATGATCCCCAGTAGAAAAGAAAACACAAGGTAAACCCTCCAATTATACCAGCTTAACCTGGGGGAAATTTCTATGATAAATCTCTTCCCCAGAAGGAGGAACCCAAACAGAGATCATGAAGGCCATGGGCAGCTAGATTGTAGGGCACAGAGTACTGGAAAGGAGGGCACTATACAATCAAAGAGCTCCAGAAATCTGCATGGGGATACTGAGACTTTAGATAAATACTGATCTGTGCATGTGTAGGGAGAAAGCCCATGAAGCTGGGCAAAGGAAAATAACAGGAAGAAGAAGAAGAAGAAGAAGAAGAAGAATCATCACTGGGAAGCTACAAGCTAAACAGTTCTCAGAGTTCACCCAGGGCTGGAAATATTCATGTTTCCACCAGCCAGAGTACAGAGACATTGCTGAATGCATATGTATACCAAATGGAACTTATAGGGATGAAAAACACAAAATCTGAAATACAATTTCACTGGGTGGAATTAAGAGCAAATTAAACACTATCAAAGAAAAGATCAGTGAATTTGAAGACACACCAAAAAAATCCAAAACAAAGCACAGAGAGAAAAAAAGATTGAAAAATGTCAACAGCCTCATTGTCAGAAATGTCGACAATATCAAGTGGCATAACATGTATGTAACTGGAGTTCTAGAAGGAGAGGAAGAAGAGGAATAAATATTAAAAGTACTTGAATACATAATGGAAATTTTAAAAATCCAACTTTTGGGGACACCTGGGTGGCTTAGTTGGTTAAGCATCCAACTTCAGCTCAGGTCATGATCTCGTGGTTTGTGGGTTTGAGCCTCACATGGGGCTCTGGGCTGATGGCTCAGACCCTGGAGCCTGTTTTGGATTCTGTGTCTCCTCTCTCTCTCTCTGCCCCTCCCCTACTCTCACTCTGTCTCTGTCTCTCTCAGAAGTAAAAATGGAACATTAAAAAAAGTTTTAAATACAAGTTTTGATGAAATCTATAAACTTATAGACATAAGATCAATGAACCCAAAGAAGGCTAAACACACACACACACACACACATACACAAAGTATCAAGAGAAATCATAATCAAATTGCCAAAGGAAAAAATAATAAATAAAAAATATTAGGTGTTGCACAGAAAAGAAAAATGTCACAGAGAAGAGAGAGAAAAATGATCACAGACTTCTAATCAGAAGGTATGCAAACTAGAAGATAATGGAGTGATAACTTTGAGGAACAAGAGACAAAAATGATCACCTAAAATATTATAACCAGAAAAAATATCTTTGCAAAATAAAGTTGAAACAAAGATTTTTATTTCAAAGAAAGAAAACCTGAGAGAAGTAGTCTCCAGCTGACCTTTACTAGAAGAAATGTTGATGAAATTTCTCCATGAAGAAGTATGATACCAACGGGCAGCTTGGAACACAGAGGATAGAAAACACAGCAAACATAAAGTTATGTGTAAATATGAAAGATATTGTCTGATTTTTAATTTTTAAGGTAATTCTATTTATTTGTTTCTTCATTTAAAAGGTCATTTTAAGGTCATTTAAAAGAAAACCAGTAATAATGCACAGCCGTCTCAACAAATTGCTCTCCAACAACTGAAGATCTGTATGTAAAAAAAATGAAACTCGACCCTTTCCCACACTTGGTAAACAAAAGTTTACCTCAAAATGGAGCATACACCTAAGTGTAAAAAATTCAATGTAAAGCTACTAGAAGAAAACAGAGAAAACATCTGCAACACTGGTGTAGGCAAAAATTTCTTTGGACACGAAAAGCACAAACCATTGAGTATTTTATGAAAAGGATTCTGGCAAGATTCAAAACATCTGCTTTTCAAATCACTCTGTTAAGAAATACAAAGGCAAAAAAAACAGAATGGGAAAAATATCTGCAAACATATATCTCATAAAAGCCTGTGTCTAGATATATAAAGAACTCCTACAACTCAATAATATGAATATTACCAACCAAATTTCTAAAACTGGCAAAATTTTGGAGAGATACTTTACAAAGGAAGATACTCAGCCCAAAAGCACATGAAAAGGTGCTCAATATCATTAATCATCAGGAAAATTCACCTTAAAACTATAATGAGATACTACATACCCACTAAAGTAACTAAAATTAAAAAGACTGACGACGTCAAGCGTTGGAATAGATATGGAGCAGCTGGAACTCGCCTATGTTTTCGGAAATACTGTCACACGGTACAACCACTATAGAAAACTCTGCGGTTCTTTTAAAGTTAAGCATACATGTACCATAAAATCCAGCAATTCCACTCCTAGGTATTTACCCAAGAAAATGCTAACATATGTCCCAATAAGGATTTTTACGCAAATGTCGAGAGAAGCTTTGTTCGTAATAACAAGTGGTGGTATGTTCATACAATGGAATACCACATGGCGATAAACAGGAATGAACTACACGGGGCGCCTGGGTGGCTCATTCGTTAGGCATCTGGCTGTGGCTCAGGTCATGATTTTATGGTTCATGAGTTCATGCCCCGGATCGGGCTTCCTGCTGTCAGCACAGAGCCCACTTCGGATCCTCTCTCTTTCTCTCTCTCTCTCTGCTCCTTCCCTGTTCACTCTCTCAAAAATAATAAATAAAAAAAAATTTTTAAAGGAATGAACTACGGCTACTTGCAACCACATGGATGGATCTCAAAAGCGTTGGGCTGAATGAAAGAAGCTGGACACAAATGAGTACATGCTGAAAACTTTCATGTATATGAGATGCTGTCAGAAGGCAGATTGGGAGTTTGCCTAAGACCAAAGGTGTGGAGCGTAGACAAACTGGGAAGAAGCATTAGAAAGACTTGCGGGTGGTGAAAATGTTCTCTATCCTCACTCTGGAGGTGACCACGTGCACATACTCATTTTTCAAAACCTCCTCAAAACTAAACTCACGTATGTTTTATTGTATGTGAATTGTACCTCGATAAAGCTTATTTTTAAAAAGACACCCCCTTTATAATGGTACAGATAATGGAATAATAGCAGCCTCTAGCATTCTAGGTTGTAGTGATGAGGAGAGATGAGATGTGAGCACTGTGCCATGTGTCACTTCCAGTGGAAACGTAAGGAGCCAGGACGCATTTCCCCACCCTCCCTTTCCAGTGGGGCACTGGACACAGAAGAAGCACATGTCAAGATGCTCTCTCATCAGCTCCAACAGCCTCAAGGGCAGCAGCATCCCACGATTCTGGATCCCAAAAGGATCTGAGCATGTGATTATGAGTTGTATCTCTGAAAAGGGGAGCTGATGTTTCCCAAGCCTCCACGAGTCTTTACTTTATCACCATGGTGCCCAGATTTACATGTTTATGAGAAGCCAGTCTAAGCAGCTTCCCCTGCCAGGAACCATCTGTAACCCACAGGGACTGAACCCACAACCATGGCCTCTTAGGAGCTGACCAGCAGGCCTGGTTCAGAGGTCTGCATCTGGCTTTCTGCTCTGCACACATCCTTTTGTCTGGGCTCCAAAGCCTAATGGTTGAAGCTTCTGGAATGCCCCAGGCACTGCCGCATCAGATGTTTTTCAGCTTCAGCGATTCACAAATTTCTATTTGAAGCACTTTCTCAGGATAGCTATATTATTGGAGCCCCTTTTCTCCAGCTGCCTCCAAAATGAGCTGTTCCCCACCCTCAGTTTCTCCTGACAGGGAGGTGTTCCTCTGGAAGTCTGATTTGAGGCCATGCCTGTATTGTCACCTTGCTCTAGGTTTTGAAAACACGGTGATGTTCTGTTTTTTGTGATGGAAGTTTTCGCAATGCCTGATGCCAAGCAGGTCCATGCAGCCAGCCTGGCATCCTGTGTTTCCATGTGACTCCAAAGCAGTTGCTTTGAGCTTTCAGCCCTCCGATAGTGGGCTCCCCTGAGATGACACATCAGCACAGGAGAGAGTTTATACAGCACTGTTGGGTGTGTGTGAATACACATCTTTGGACAGAAGAAATCTAGCCACTGAAGGCCTACTACTGAGTTTGGAGCCACAGCATGTGCTCAGAATAGAGAAGGACTCATTCTCCATCCCGTTCCACTCAAGAGGAGTTAAGACGCCTGAACCCACTCTATTAATTTTATCTACTGAGATGAAATCTTCTAGACCGTGACACCATATTTGTTCGGAGAGTGCATTGATTTGGGCCCGTGTCTTCATTCCCGATTGTGTCCATTTAGCTCCTGCAGGAAAATGCCATTTACATGGACAAGGATAGTGACAAGAAGGGCCTTATGATCAAGGAGTTTGACTTAAGGAAGGATCATCCCAGGGGCACAACACAGCAGTTAAGAGCTTGGGCTCAGAAGCTAGTCAGCCAGGCTTGAATCCAGCTCCACATTTAATAGTTGGGTGACTCAGGCAAGATGCTGCACGTCTCCAACACTGTTTCCTCATCTTTAGAAATGGAGATCAGGAAACATTGAAACATTAAAGGAGCATTAAAAGGGATGATGTATGTAAAGGGTAAGCACACTGCCTGCAGCACAGTAAGCACTCAGTTAATATCAACAGAAATGACTTTTCTTTGTGCTGGACCTCCCTGTGGAGAGCAGACATAAGCTGTGGAAGAGCCGTTGTTATGTGCCCATCTGACTCCATTTTATTTTCCATTTTTTAAGTATTATAGGCTCAAAGACTACCCGAGAAATTAGGTTGGAGTCAGGTGACTGAGTTGTGGCCAACAGGAGGAGGGTACACGTGACGTATACACATTCAGGCCTGACCCTTACAAGGTCCTCACTTGTGGTCTCTCTATCCCTCATTTGCATATCTAGAAATGGAGGACCCCAAGATGGCGGACCCACAGGATGGAGGAAGCTCAGATCCCTGAGCGCCTGTGTGGAGAAGACATGACAAAGAGAGCTGCCCCACATGTTTTGGACTTGGAGACAGTAAGAAATAATCGTTGATCATATTGAGCCACTGACATTTCGGGACTTGTTACTTTAGCATAACACAGCCTATCCCGACTGATTCACAAATGGAAACCAGCACAGGGGCTGGATGGGGAAAAACTAGCGGGTCGTGACGCAATGCACATTCCCAGTCAGGTGGAGACGAGCACCATAAATTTTCCTTCACTAGGAAAATAATTGTCATAATTTAAAAACATTGACTGCCAATCCCCCCCCCCCCCCCCCCGCCAATTTCCCACTGGAACTAGACGGTTGTGACAGCACAGGGCAGGTTTTGTGACATGAAACCCTTCGTCTGAACTTTCTGGTCTTCATAGAGCACTACTGTTGCTCTGCTTCCATGCCCCAAGCTTTGCATGAGTCTGCGGATTAAAAACATCTTCTCCATAAATTTCAATAAATTGGCAGTGATTTTTCTGCAGTGGAAACATATTCTTATTTAAAATTGCACGTCATGGCATGTATCTCATCTGGGGACCACCTGTCAAAGGAGGCAGCCATTTGTAATTAAGGGCACACAGAGTCCTAAATGATCATAGCCAGTCCATGTTAGAACCTGACCACATATGTTTAGCAAAACCCCAGACTCCCGGGACCAGGATTGTCCTATGCCAATGGGCCAGAAATTAACCCTGTAAAGCTCTGATTTGAAGACCCCAGGGCCTTTGCATATACTATTCCCTTTGTCTAGAATGCTCCCTCTTCATAGAACTAGTTCTTCTTCCAATCTCTTACCAAATGTCACCTCTTCAGAGATAACTTCCCTGACTATTCTTTCTATAAAAGGTACCCCCTCCCTTAATTCTCTATCTCTGTACCCTATCCATATCCTTCATAGTAATTATTACAATCTATAATTTGGGTGGGTTATTTGTTTACTTGTTTATTATTCATTTTCTCACTCCAGTCCAGTTTGAAGGAACCGGGCCAGTAGTCTCTTCTGGAACCCAGAACTGAGACTACCTGCAAGGTATGGGGTAAGTCATAAAATCAGGGAGAAAGCAAGGTTACAAAAGGAGGAGAAGAAGAAAGCTGGTGTGCAAAGAAGGGCAGAATAAAAGGGCCTGGAGTTCTCTTGGCTCCTACTGCTCCAGTGCTGGTTCCAGCTGCATTTCCTTCTCCAAAAACTTCAAATAAATTCCCCTTTTGTGTTTCAGCTAGCTTGGGTGGGTTTCCGCTACTTACACCCAGTCTGTCACTTAATTAACTCAGAGGAAAACAAGCAAATAAAGAAGCAAGGTCCCAGTTCAGTTCAGTTCATTGCAATTTATTTAATTTAAAAAATAAAAACGGAAACAAAACAAAACGAAAAATGAAAAACAAAACAAAAATCAGTTTCCAATGAAAATACACACACTTTGGGTGGTTATCCAGCTTTTTCCCCCCTGTAGGCTGTTCTGGGCTCAAACCAATCAAATGAATGAAAACCAATTTTGACTGGAGCCATAAAGCATGTTGCACCAATTAAATTACACCAATATATTATTATAATACCTTTGAAATGCCTTTCAGACCAATAAATAAAAAAAGACAAATTCAAATAAAAAAGTCAACTTTTTATTACCAAAAAAAATAGAAATTAAATAAAAGTCACAACACGGATTTAAAAAAAAAAATGTGCAGTCAAGTTTCTCTCTCTTTTTTTTTTTTTTTCTTCTTCTTCTAGGAATGATACCATGCCAGTAAATCCCTACAAAACATTTCCAGTTTGGCAATAAGCAGTCAGTCGATCATTCACATTTGTACTCAAGACAGCAGGCCAGAGCAACACTCACCTGAATTCCCCACCCCCCGCAAAGGGCTCCCCATCATCTGAAGAAGCAGCACCTTATAACAGGGATGGAAAGTCAGAGAGCACTTAGCATTTTCATCTCGCCTAGGGTCTTGAAGCACTTCCTGAAAACTGATCATGCCTTAAAATTTACCTGTAAAAAGAAGTAGAATTCTACTCCTTTGGCAGATGTGTAAACTAAGACACCGAGAGGCCCACAGAGGCAGGGAAAGGACCAGGACAGCTGACATGGATTCTCCTGCTTGGTCCACCAGGTCATGAAAGTGTCTCTCACCTGTAAATTCCATGGAAATGAATCGAGCATGACTTCCTTGGTTGGGGATTGACTGGTAGGGATGATAGGACTTAATCAGGAAGCAGGGGAGCTGCTTGTCAAGAGCTCTTCTCTCTATTCCAAGGTTTTCCTTGAAAGGACACAGTCAACATGGCATCTAGAATCACAGGATGTTAGCAGAATGTCGGAACCAGGCAGGGCGTGAGAGACTGGCTAATCCACCCCTCCAGCCCTCGCTGAAGGGAGAATTTAGCCCTCAAAACACTGCAGGTGCCTAAGGCCATCAATTGGTTAGCAGCACACCAGGACTCAGCTCGGAACCTCCGCCTCTGGGTGGAGGCTGTCTTTGCCACAACCCACTGTTGGTGTTTATTGACAAAAGAGAACATGCAGGTGTGGGGCTTTGGGGGGAGGGGGAGAAGCAGAGTGATTTTCCTTAATAGTGTCATTTTAGAAGGATGGAAAATATTAAACAAATGCAATCACTTGGCAAAAGGAAAAAACACATCAACCAGTAGGTAGGCGCTATACCTTCGTAGGTGTTATACCTTAAGTCATACTGACAGCCACCAACTAGGCTGGCCGAGCTGCCACGCGTGACGGACCAGCAGTGTGGCAGTATAGGCTGTTCAGAAAAGGTTGCATGAAACGAGACATGGAGTGGGGAGCTCACAGGCTGCAGGATGCCCTCCATGCACCCACACATCCCCCACACACAATTAGCTATCTACAGATTTTTTTCCCTTTGAACCTATACTGGAGTTCAGGAAGGAGGCGGCATTGAAGGAAAGAAAATCGAGAAGCTTCCCGTAATGCACCACTCAGTTCAACCTGAAGGCACGCACAAGCCACAACCCCAGAGCTAGCGACAGGGGGCAACTGGAGCCATCTCCTCAAGAAAAGGGCACTTTCATTCCAATGACTGTTCTCAGTGCCTTAAGGTGACTTCTTTCTCATCTCTTTATGAACTACTGTCTATTGGTTTTCCCAAAAATACCCCCAAGACTAGTCCTCCTTATATATCTATGTGGCTACCAGAGGTTGGCCATCTTGAATCAAAGGGTTCAATTTTCCCAGGCCAGTAGGATCTGAAGTCATCCCAAATTCCCCAAAGAAACCACTAATTCCATACCCAGTATCTGAAGATGTCCCACTGTGAGACTGACATCTTACCACCGGCAGTCTGGGGGTCAAGAAGTTAAATACTTAGTTATATTACTTTTTAACCGAAGAGTCCTGCTACACCTCTTTCCTACCTCCTCCAGAACCATCTGGATGGCTCCTTGGGAAATGTTCCCTCTCCTGTACGCTTTCTCCCAACCCACTCTGCTCTTTCAACACCTTATTCATTTGAATGGATTCAGCTTTCTTTTCCCCCAAAGCCTAAGAGTTCAAACCCATGACAGAATACTTAGATATGGGCGGGGGGGGGGGGGGGGGGTTGGTGAGGGAGTACCTTCTGCCTAACTTTCCTTTTCTCATCCAAATATCCCATACCAAACACAAACTCCCTGGAAGCAAACTCACCTGCCTCTGTGGATTCCACACTCGGTGGATGGGAACCCATCTGCTATTAGCAAACAGGGTAAATGGTTGAGCCCGTGACTCCTATGGCAACATCACATCCAATTCGTGCAGGTGAGAACCCCAGAGGCAGCATTCCAGTTAACAGTGAGATGTTAAAGAAAGCGACAAGTTGCCCCCTTGCTGGTGAGGATCAATTTCCATTCATCTGCCCAAAGACCACAGAGGGTCCCGAGCTCAGTTACACACCATGGTTTGACCTCTGATGCCACCAACTTTTTCCCTGTCCATCCTCGGAAGGCTGTGCTGAAGAGCAAGGCAGACATCAGGAAAGAAGTAGCAGACGGCAAAAAAAGCCCCCAAATCACCACGGGCTGACTCTTTCTTCTAAGTCCTTAGCAGTGTTCAGAGCATTCTCCTCTGACCGAAGCCCTGTCTTCCATTCCAGGTAGACTAGCAAATTAACAAAGGTCACACTAGCGGCATGAAGGACAAACACAGAGCCCACAGGATGCCTTGACCCAACACTCCCAGGGCTGAGCTGGGTCCAGGATGGCGACTACGTGGCGTGGGCACTACCACCCTCTCTTTCCAATCCCGTGGCACCACTGCGGTTCAATCACGACACTCCTTCCCATTGTGCCTAGGCGACTCGAACCAGCACCCCCGGCAGCCACTATCAACAGATCACTGACTCAAGTTCAGGTTGCTGAAATCTACTTGCCGACCCCATGCAGTCAGACCAAGCCTGCCAATGTGAGGAGGAGAGAAGCAAGCTCTGAGCTCACCCCAAGCAGACGGCCCCAGGCTCTCTTGCCCCTCCTCCAGAAGCATTTGGATGATGTTTAGGGAGATGCCCCCGCTCCCATATGCTTCCTCCCCACCCTCTTAGCGCTGGCCACCACCACCTCCCCCGGACAGCCGGTCCTCCGAGAGGGGCCTCAAAGTAAATGCCAATTCGGACCCAAATTCTGACTGGCAGCTGGCAGGACTGGCAGAGAACCCACTTCTCCCTTTCAGGTGCTGGCGCAAGGCTGCGGACTTGGCCAAGCAAGATGGTACCAATCCTTTTTCAGTCTATCATCGTGGCCAGCAAAGAGGTAACCAGCTCACAAGCACAAGTCATTGCTCCCACTCCTCCCCCAAAACCCACCCACAACCCACCCCCTGCACCCTGGGGAGCTAGTTAAGCTTGTTGCAGATCTCCAGCGCTTTCTTGTAGACCTGAGTCACATCGTCCATGTCCACGAGGAGGGAGAAGCTGCTGTCTCCCAGCCGGTTCCGGTACCGCTTCAGGTACTGGGGCCGCGGCCGGTTCTGGAGCCCCTCAAAGTCCTGGATCTGGAGGAAGTTTTCAGCAGAGACGCAGCTGCGGATGCGCTGGCGGGCAGGGCGATTCTCCTGCAAGTCCAGCAAGTCGAAGGAGTCGCTGGACAGGACGCTGTCGTCACTGATGACGCTGGAGGGCCGGCTGTAGCTCCGGGAGAGGCCTTCGGCGGGGACGCCGGGCTCCAGCAAGGATTCCAGTGTGGGCATTTCGGGGCTGACGAGGGCCGGGTCCATGGTCCCTGCTGAGTACTTGCTGCTGTGTTTCAAGATGCCCTTCCTGCGGCAGGAGAGGCTGTGGGAAGTGCCCCTGGCTGGGTCTGGGGGGCTGGGAGATGGGATGCTGCTGCCCAGCCCATCGTTACTGTCCAACAGCTCGGAAGATTCGCTGCGCTCTGGGGAAGAATAGTACCCCGATTCTCTCTGCTGGGTCTTCTTCAAGATGCCCTTCTTGGGCATCGTGGCCGACTGCTTGGGGCTGAGTTTACCCGGCACCTCTGCCTCGGGGGAGCTTGGGAGGGGCACACCAGTCCGACACAAGTCCTGCTCCATCTTGAAAGCAGAGGGCAAGGCAGGGCTGACCACGCCTTCGATGAAGCCCGTGCTGTGGGAGCGATGTTCGCTGTTGCTCCGCTTCTTCAGGATCCCTTTGGGCCTCTTGGAGCTCAGCTTGGATGGGCTTTCGGGCACCGAGTCCTGGCCAGACTGGGCAAAGTCATTCTCTTTCTTGGACTTTTTCAGTGACCGCTGCCGCTCCAGCATGACTTCTGAGGCCCCGGGTTTGGCCAGGCCCTTCATTTTGGCTTCAGCCTCGGCCTGCAGCCCCGTGGAACGGTGATGCCAGTCGATAATGCGAGCCAAGAGCGGTGACTCGGAGTTGTGCAGTGCGTCACAGTCACAGACGCTGCTCTTGTAGCCCCAGTTCACCCACCAGTGGTTGGCAATGTCCTCAATGGTGGCCCGGCGATCGGGGTTCACCATCAGCATCCACCGAATGAGTCCTCGAGCGTCTGTGGGACAAGAGAAGAAGAATGATACATCGCACGGAAGCCTTTGGCCTTGACGGGGCCACCACTGTAGGGGTAAGGAGACCCTACCAGGGAATGGGAGCCAATGTCTTCCAGACAGTACATCAAAAGCATCATCAGGACGCAGAACCACAGGCCAGTGCATTGTCACATCTTGGCACGTTTTTCCATAGAAATAAAGGAATGTCCTAGAACTACCAAGCTCTCCATCAGCTCAGATCTTCATTAAATGGGGAAGTCCAGGTAACCAGAACAGATTCCACACCCGACCCCAAGCAGGCCCCATCATTCCTTCGGTGGCTATCGTTTTACCAAAAGGGAAAACAGGTGGAGGTTACCGAGGCTTTTCTTTCGACCTCCAAGGTAGGCTCGTGGAAACACACCATGCTCAAGGTCATGGGGAAAGTGTGTCAGCATGAAAAGGAAACTGAGGGCTGAGATGGTGAGAAAAAGGCTCCTCATCAGAGAAGGAAAGACAGAGAAGGGTGGAGAGGGGCTCACATCTGGCATACCTGGGCAGGGAGAGGGGCCATCCCCAAGGCTGGCCTGACCCCGGGCCTTGGCCAGGTTCTGAGACCCACACCCGGTGAGCTCACCTCTTCTCCCTCTCTGACATAAGCTGACGCCTACCGAGCTGTCAGATCCGAGAGCTCATCTAGATCTGCTATCTGCTTATAGCCTGGCTGAGACATACCACGTGCAAATCTCTGCTGCCAGAGGATTAGGGGAAAGGCCCAAAGGGATGTTGAGGAGGCCACAGGAACCAACTGACTCTCACAGCTTATAAATTGACTTTTCAGATCAAACTGTGCTTCCCCCAATGGGAGTTGAATTAGATCCTGGGAAGGATCTAAACTTCCCAGGCCCCACCTCCCCCTCAGCAGCTTGTGTAGGCTAATGAGTAGCTGGTGGGGGCCAGGCAATGAGACCAGGGGTGAGCTACACCCCTGAAAAGTAACAGGATGATCGTTGCCTTCAGACATTCAGGAAATATCTTCTAAATTCCTGCAATGTGCCAGGAACTGTGTTTGTGTGTTGGTTAGCCGATGAGGCAAATAAGACCACCGTGAGGGTCACCTGGAAATTTCTTAAAAAAAACAAAACAAAACAAAACAAAAAACACCAGGCTGGCCTATTTAAATAAATAAATAAATAAATAAATAAATAAATAAATAAGCATCTACATATATACATATATGTATAACACAGTAGTCAAGAGTCAACCCTCATTCTTCACCGATCCTATATTCTCAATTCTCCTGCTCACTAAAATGGATTTGTAACCCCAAAACCAATACCCGGCCACTCTCCCTGTCATTTGTATACATTTGCAAAGTGGCAAAAATTTGAGTCACCCCCAGCCTGTATGTGTGTTCCAAGCTGAGTTCAAAGGAGGTGATGATGCCCTGCCTTCTTCTTACCCTCATACTGTAAAAATGTGTACTTTTTACAGCCTGTAATAGTCCATTTTTTTCCATATTTTTGTCCTTGTTTTTTGGTGATTTCACCGTGTAAAATGCTCCCCCCCCCACCATAGTGCTAAAGCACTGTCTATGGTTCTTAAGTTCGAGAAGGCTGTGACACACTTTATGGAGAAAATACGTGTGTTAGATAGGCTTCATTCAGATAGGAGTCATAGCGCTGTTGGCTATGAGTTTGATGTTAATGAGCCAATAAGATATTTCAAATGAGGTGTCTTTAAACAGAAATATACATAAAACAAGATCTATGCTGATCAGTTGACAAAAATATTGTGACCAGAGATTGAACCCTGTATTTCCTCTCAGAGTCGTGCTTCAGTATTCACTACCTCAGTGCTCAGAGCGACTTTGTAGAATGTAACTACTGGGAAGAATGAGAATCCATTGTGTGTGTGTGTGTGTGTGTGTGTGTGTGTGTAGCATGTCTATCTATGAAGGTCTGTGTTAACTACATTTCAAAGATGTGCACAGACTTTCCATCCACACATGACCTTCTCCTATCAAGGGATGAAGCTTATGACCTTGGCTGCTTTGACCCACAGAACATGGCAGAAGTGACATTATCTGGCTTCCCGGTGCTGACATAAAAAAGGCCTGGAAGCTTCTTCTTTCTCTGTCTTAAGAGCCCTGAGCTGTCATGTTAGAAGTCTAGGCTTCCTCCTGGAGAGAGAGGCCTGGGGAGGGACTTCGTGGAGGGGAGCCCACGTGGAAGGGCAGTGAGCAGGGGTCATACAACCAGACCCAGCCAGGTGGCCATCTGAATGCAACTGTAGGAGAAACCCAAGCACGGCCAGGAGAGCTCTAGCCAACCCAGGGAATCGAGAGATACGGTACCTAGTTGTTGTTTAAGCCACCGAATTTTTTTTTTATTGATTACTGAATATTTTATTTTGTGATTCAATTTTATTTTGATATGAGAAGAAAAATCAGGAATTGAATTAGATTTGTTATCCAAAGTAGTAAAACAGATCAGAAAAACTTCATGAAAGAAGAACCATTCAGAATCCTTCATGACCCAGCTCGTCTATTTTCATCCTAAACATACAAAGAAAAGAGCTAATTCAGAAACCACTAGCTGGATGTGTTTTGATAATTGTTCGTGAGTAAGAATATTAGAGACCCAGCTCCTTCTAAACCCTTACGTAGCTACTATTTCTCGAGGTGTGTATAGTTCTTCTCTCACTTCTGATCGGTAACTATAATTCATGAGAGAACACCTTATTCTGTAAGAGTAAATGTCCCCTGCTTTTGTATATTCAGCTCAGCTGAATTTGTTAATGCTGTCTCTTACAGGACAACTGGTTAGGGAAAAATTTAAAAATTGGATATATTTAAGGTGTATAACATGATTGGTATACATACACATAATTAAATGATTACTACAGTCAAACCAATTAATTCATCTCCTGACATAGTTAAACTGTGTGTGTGTGTGTGTGTGTGTGTGTGTGTGTGTGTGTGTGATGAGAGCATCTGAAATCTATTATCTTAGCAAATTTCCAGTATAAAAAAGAAAGAAAGAAAGAAAGAAAGAAAGAAAGAAAGAAAGAAAGAAAGAGAGAAAGAAAGAAAATAAACCACCAATTTACTTGGAGTGGTGGGGGGAGGGGTAGAGTTGCTATAGCAATAAATGATGCAATAAATGATGCCAAGCGCCATACCACATGCCCCCGGGGCACAGCAGTGAAAAAGAGCGGTTGCCACCCTCCTGGCACTGAGTCTAGCTGAAGGTGGTTTATATGACTGCATGGGCTAGAAAGGACTTCATAGGATATCTCTTCCAAAATTAAAAAAAAAAATTTAATGTTTACTCATTTTTGAGAGCGAGAGAGAGACAGTGAGCATGAGTTGGGGAGGGGCAGAGAGAGACAGACACAGAATCCAAAGCAGGCTCCAGGCTCCGGGCTGTGAGCACAGAGTCCGATGCAGGGCTCGACCTCATGAGCCATGAGATCATGACCTGAGCCGAAGTCAGACGTTTAACCGACTGAGACACCCAGGTGCCCCTCTTCCAAAATTTTAATTAACAGTGGAGAGACTAAATCCAAATGGTAAGGGACTTGCCCAGGTTCGCATAAGCAGGACTCCCAGCCTGCCTACTGTATAGAGCATTTGCTCTAGAAATTCCATTTGGGAAGGTTTGGGCAGAGCAGCGTTATCAAGCCAGCTTTGCCAAAAGGCAAAAATCTGAAGAGGAAAAACAGGAGACTCCTTATAGACATTCAAACAGAAGCAGCAAGTGTGAGCAAAGGCAGGACAGCCAACCACTCCCGCTCGACCTCTGACCCTCCAAGGGCACCGCACCTGAGGGCTGCGTGGGCTCCCGATACTCTCCACTGCTGATCTGCCGAATGAGGTTTTTGTGATCGAAACCATCGAAGGGCATCGTTCCATAAACGAGGGTGTAAAGCAACACGCCCAGGGCCCAGCTGTCCACCTGGAGCAGAGAGACAGGGTATACAGGAGCTCAGAAGCAGGTTCCAGGATGCCTTCCAATCCATCGGCCTCACTGCCTGTGAGCAACCACCCACAACGACCCCAGGAACTGAACGTAGCCCCTGGCAGACAGGTTCCCGCCCGCAGCCTGACAACTATAGGCAAGGCAGCTGTGGGCTGCTTCAGAGCCTGACCTTTCCATTTCCAACAGAGACCGACAGTACCAATCTACGTGAGAATTTTCTTAAAAAGATTATCTTCTTGGATCCTCAGTGTAATGTGAAATAGGTAGGGCCTGGATTATATTCAACCCCATCTGACAGATGAGACTACTGAGGCATAAGAAAGCCAAATGATATTTCCCCAGAGCCCCTCTCTGCCAACGTGATGGGTACAAGACTGGGCCATAGGACCCTTCATTCTGAATCCAGGAATCAATTCCTTCCTGCACCTTCTTCAGATGGGTCAGGGGCTAAAGACTCAAATGCTTATGAGAGCCAGGCACGCAACAAACATGAACAAAGCAAGAGAGAATCTGGGGTACGACGTGGAGCACTGGGGACGGAGACAAACTGTAGAGTGCATTGATCCACCTTACAGAGGCAGCCTCCCCTTGGCAAACTGCTTCCACATAGCCAGGCGAGCCCAGTACTGCCAGATCCTCTGGTTTTTCAGGAGAAGTCAAAAACTGGACTTTGATGTGAAATCTCCCAATTATTAAAGGTTTGGTCAATTTTCTTTTAGAAAGACTAATGTGGCCAAATAAAGCCTACTTGCTGGCCAGATCGCAGGCTGCCAGCTTAGAACCTTGGGAAGAGATCATCGAAGATCAAAGAAGCATTTATTACCTCTGATAAATGTAGTGTGTCAGGTTTTTAGAGTTTCGTAAATTGAGTCTGATGCTCCTTCCTTACACTCTTATTTTAGAAAGACTTTCTCTTCACTACAATTGGTAGGGGGCCTTGGCATCCTTCTTTCACCCTTCAGCCCTGCCTTCAAACACTCTCAAACAGATAAATATTTGGAAGGAAACATTTCAACCCACTGAGCAGCTGCTATTTAAGGGATAACCAGCGGGTGGATCTCTCCATAAAGAGAACCTTCCTTTTAAAGAGAATAATCACTCACAACTCACGCATTTTCAAAATAGCATTTACACATACGCATCTCTCACAGTGGTCCTGAGAGCCTTTAGGCATATAAAGAAATAAACACATTTCTCTTGAATTAGAAGGTACAATTAAAACTGTAATTCCTTAATCAAAAATACATGCTGTCAAAAATACATGCTAAAAGACAGTCACTGCAGAGTTAGGGGTTTGGTGGTTTGTTTTTTGATTTGTTCCAACAGGGAAAAACTAAAAACAATCTGTCTAAATCTAGGGAAGTGATTAAGTTATGGTATATTCATACAATAAAACATGTCTTTATCAGAAACCGCGCTTTTAAGTAATAACAAATTTAGAAAATGTCACAATATGATTTTAAGCTAATAAAAAGCCAGACACACATATGTATACACATATACATAATGACTGCAATTATTTTTTGAAATGCAGAGATCTACATTGGAAAAAAGTCTAAAAGAGAAGTCACAAAAATGTTAAGGTAACTTTATCTTCTGGATTTCTCAAATTTTCTCCCAGGTGTCTACATTATGGCTTTTATAATCATATAAGGAAAAGTCTTCTTGCATGGCATGCTTTTTTGTTTGTTTGTTCTTAAGTATTGCTTAGATCCAATTCTCGCCCTCCCTCCTCCCTTTCCTCCCCCACCTCCACCCCCCACGCACCAGCAGCTTGCTCACCTCTGGCCCCCGGTAAGGTCTCCCATTGACAATCTCAGGAGAAGCATAGAGCGGGCTCCCACAAAATGTTTGCAAGAACTTGTCCTTCTGGTACAGGTTGGAAAGCCCAAAGTCAGCAATCTACAAAGAGAAGCAAGGCCAAGGGGGGCCTGTTAGTGTTCCAGTGAATGTCTACATTAGATCATCTGAGCACGAGGGCGCTTGCGTGGGTCTGCGGCTGGGTCACCATTCTCTCTCCGGTCCTTAGTCTTCATAAAGGAAAGAGTCCACAGGACCGGGCCAGGGACTCCCAGCTGCAGTCCCTGCCACCCACCACAACTCTGTCACATCCGCCCACTACATGCTCTCTTACTTACTCAAAATTACTCCCCGCGTGGCCTTTACCTTCGCTGCAGTTTAGGCCTGCCCTGAGAAACACCCAGGAAATCACTGGCTTGATGTTGCTGATGCACAACGAAGTACACAACTATTAATCTGGAAACCGCCCATCTGTGGCCCAGCTAAACTCACTCTGCACCCACAGAGCGTATCACACTTTGGAAAACCCCGACCAGTGCCGCTGATACCCCGGCATTTTCATCTGCCCGCACTCTGACCAGAACCGTATTTTGCCAAACCTTGTGACCCTAGATGAAATGGACCCGGAGCCCTGGATTTTGAGTCATTGTACAATCAGGCCAAGCTCTGCCGCCAGCCCTCTGTGCGACATGGAACAGGTCCCTTAGCTACTCTGAGTTGAACCACCAGAAAATGGGAACCCAGGATCCTTTCCTGTTCTGGATCACAGGATTATTGTGAGAATTTAAAAAAAAAAAAATCAATCCAAATGAGAACATGAATGTAAACCTTTAAGTCTTCAAGCTCCACGCAAATGTTTTACCCAACCCTGTTTCTCTGGTACGGCACATCCCTTAGAATCACTGTCTTCTGTCCTGGTTTCATTACCCTCTATGGTAGTACTCTTCTCTGTGTGTGTATGCGTGTGTGCATCGTGCATAAATATATACATCACATAAATACACACCCATATATACACATAATGTACATTTATGTACGTATGTATACACACATGCCGTATATATAACTTTCCCTTGCCTGTTAGACTCCAGTCCCCGAGGCAGGTTGCATGTTCCACGTCTTCCCTCCCCACCCAACGAATACTTGTCACGCCAATAGGCAAAATATTTTGAAAAGCACAAGGTAATTAATAGAAAAATGAAGAAGGTGGAGGAGGAGATGGAGAAGGAGGAAGAGAAGGGGAAAAGGAAGGAAGGAAAGAGGAAGGAGAAAAAGAAGGGGAAGGGGAAGGAGGGGAAGAAATTTGCACCACTTACTGAACAACCTCCAAGTATCAAGCACTGTTCTGAGCACTTTCCCCTTCTCTAATCTCATCCAAAACCCCATTTACACAACAATGCAAATGTACTTCATGCCACTGAACTGTGCAGCTAAAAAGATGGTTAAAGTGGCAAATTTCATGTTATGGATATTTAAACACAATTCTTTAAACAGATGAGGAAACGGGTTTAAGGAGACGAGGTGATGCATCTCAGGAGAGCGGACTAGTAGGCGGCCATGGAAACCCCGTGCCTCTAAAGCTTCAGTCCACTGCGTGCACAAGACCACCCCCCGATAATCTGCAAGCTTCACCCCAGCCTTCCGAGCTGAGCTTCTGCCATTCTCCAAGCCGATTTCCATTTGGGGCTTATAAATAGGCTGAGTGATTCACATGCCCAGAGCTCAGCCTGGCCCCAGTGACGCTGAGGCTCTGTCTTGAATGCAGCCCCCAGAATAAAGCTATTTTCTAAAAGTTGTCCCTGAATGAATGAATGGAATGTCATTGAAAGCAGCTGGTGTATAACCACGCTCAGAAAACGCATTCTCTGGGCTCACATTGCACTTAATTGCCCTGAATTCCACTTTCTTATCAAGGCCTCCGATTTGCTTGCAGGAAGTTGGTTGGAAGCTTATGAAGTGTGCCCTGTGGATTAGGAAAGGAAGGGAATGGCTGGATGCCCTGGGGCCTGCCCCGAAGTCCCAGGGCTTCGGCCTCTGCAACTGCAGCCAAGGCAAGGTGCAGACACAGCGCAGTGGGCGTCCCGAGGAAAACGTATCCCCTTCCTACCCCGCGATGTCCACGGTTGCCAAATACATGCGTGAGAGGCACCCACCACCATGGCGTGCAAATCCCTGCACGCACACACTCGCGCCAGACTTCTCTAAGTCTGGGCACCCTTGCTTTCTGTGCAGCTGTCCTGAGAAGCATGTTTATGTTAGGGACCCCTCCCGTCCTCTCAGACTGATGCTTATCAGCCTTGCCCAGTAAAACTGTCATTGCCACTGACAGATTTATAAAAATGTAGATTAGCCCCGTGTTCTTGGCACTTCAACGGAAAAGAAATATTAATCAACACACACACACACACACAGAGTTCTTAAACCTTGAACCACCTAAACTTAGGCTCCAGCTCTAAGATTTCATACCATTGGGAGTGTCTATCGACCATAAGAGCAGAAATGGCCACTGGTTAAAACTTCTCAAAGCCTCAATTTCTTATCTGTAAAATGGAGGTAGGGAAGCGCCTGGGTGGCTCAGTCGGTTGAGCGACCCGCTTTTGGTTTTGGCTCAGGTCATGATCTCAAGGTTCATGAGATCGAGCCCTGTGCCAGGCTCGGCACCAACAGCAAGAAGCCTACTTGGGATTCTCTCTCTCTCTCTCTCTCTCTCTCTCTCTCTCTCTTTCTCTCTCTTCCTCTGCCCAGCTCATGCTCTCTCTCTCTCTCTCTCAAATAAAATAAAATAAAATAAAATAAAATAAGATAGAGTTAGGAACAGTACCCACCTCCACAGTGTCATGGTGAAAATTACATGACAAAAAGTATGTAAAATGCTTAGGACAGACATTGGCACAGAGTTGGGCCTCCATAAATATTTGCTCCCCACCATTAAATCTGTATCCATAGCTTTATCAACCTCACGATATTCAAAACAACACTGGCTTTCCAGTTGAGGAAATTATTTAAGGCCCCTTTTTCAAATTAATACACTTTTTACAAGTGAACGGAACAAAATAAAAATATGAAGTAAAATAGCACAGAAGATACGAGGGAAAGGCAGAAACCATGAAGACAGTGTAATACAAAAAATCTGGGAAATTTGAAAAACCTGAAATTTTGGAAATAGTGATTTTAAACATAATAAAACAAAAATAACCGAATTAAAGTCGTATTTTGCCGACACATCAGTAACCTTTGGAGAAGGTAACTACTTTGAATTTTTTCTGGTGATGGGCTTGTTCTGCCCCGTATCGGCTCAAAATCACGTCCCCACACTGGGCCAATACCCGTTCAGCCTGGGCCCCAGAAAAGAATCTGAGAAGACAACACGCAGGTCCTTAATTTTTGGAGTTTTTGTTATTATCAAGCCATTCTAGAAGGATGTCCTGCTGGATAAAAATCAAAGGTAGAAAGATACGGTAGGAAGTGATTATTCACATTTCCAAATAGCCTCGCGACAACACAGATGCACTTTGAAGACTCCCAGCTAAGTGAAACAAGCCAGACACGAAAGGGTAAATATTATATGGGTCCACTTATACGCGGTACCAAAAGGGGAGGGGCGGCGGTTAACCCTGGGTCTCTGTGAATAATTGCTGTGAGCTCACAGGATGAAAAAGGAAGTATCTGCTTGCCGGTGGGTAAATGATGGGGGAAAATGCTGACGAGGAGGGTGTTGGAAGCAATGGTCTGACGGTCATTTGCAGTGTCTAAGAGGAAGTGCAGCAGACTGGACAGATCAGAAGAATCTGGGGCTGACCGTGGACGTGGCACTGGTGGGACCTGCCACGTAACTCAGTTTCCTCACCTGCAAAATGGCACTAATAATAGAACCCACCTCGGAAAGCTGCGTGAGAGAGAAGAACAGGCACGAGACGCCCTTGGAATAGTCCTGGGACGACAGACTCTAGATTACAGCCGTCATGATGTTGCTGGTGGTTTGGTCTGCTTAACAATTGTTTGCTAAGAAACAGTGCCCACCAAAGAGCCAAAGGGAAATTACCATCACCCGCTTCTGGAATAGGCATGCCCAGGGTGGGAGGCTGTTCTGCACGACGGGAGAAGTAAGAGATGAAGGGTTTGAGGGTTTGGGTTCAAATCCCAGCCCTACTGATTACCAGCACTGAGTTTAGGCGGTTCGTTAATCCTTCCCTGCTCCACTGAGGTCCGCGGGTCAGCAGCTTCCGCACCAGCTGGGAGATGACCAATCCCAAGTGACCTGGGAAAGCTCTTAACTGAGAGCACCTCCGAGAAGCAGCTTCTCAGGGGATGCTAATGAGCAACCCATCACGGCTCACCACGCACTCGACTGGGGCGTCCCGACACAGCTGCCCTGGCCATCATGACTCCGGCAGCCTGGCCGGTGGCTACCAACAGCTTTTGGAGAGTCCCTCCTAGGAACAACTATCTACAAGCTGCCTCCAGACAAGGCAAGGCAGACTGAAGCAAAGGCCAAGAAAGTGCCCGTGTGTGATGCTCGCCTAGATTTGGGGCAAAATTGGGTAGTAGTGGTAGAAGGCAGAATTTATCAGGTGCCTGGGTGTTTAGAGTCCGGCGGCCTTAGGTTTGCAGCCAGCCCCATTTCCGATATCAGCTGCAGGAACCTCCTCATCTGTAAAATGGGGATAATCAGACCCACCCCAGTGGAGACATTCTGAGATCCAAATGATGTAAGGCATGTGGCAGGTCCGGCACAGGACTCCGGCTTCTAGCAGAGGCTCAATGAAGGTCACTTTCCTTTCCCAGCCTCCGTGCACTATTCTTGTGCTTGCTGCTCCTTCCCTGTAGAAGGCTGTCAGCACATTTCTATCAAACTCCTACCCATCCTTCAAAACCCAGTTCAATCACCACTGCCTCAGCAAAGGCTTTTTGGTCCTTTTATAATTAACAGAATCACTACCTCCTGCTCAGCACTTCCAGAGCACATTATACGGGCACTATGAGGCACATAGCAAGGCCATCTGGTCCTGCCAAGAGAGGATCAGGGAAGGCTTCCTGAAAGAAGAGGCATTCAAGCTGAGACTGAAAGGAGGGGTAGGCAAAGAGCAGTGGGAAGAGCATTCCAAACACAGGGAACCACGTGTGCAAAAGCCAGATTGTCCTCACCACCGGACAATTACATTCTGTATCTGTTCGTCTGTTGCTTGTGTCCCCAGCTGGAATTCTAGGTCAAATTCAGGTACCTTATCTTCCTCACTTACCTCTATATCCTTCTCATGGCTCATTATGCTGGTTTAACAACTGTGAGATTCCGAGCTCCGAGAAGATAAGGACCTGGCCCTCTGGTTCACGCTTAAATCCCAGCATCCAGCACGCGGCCAGGTACACAGTAGGAACTTAGTACATGTCTGTGGTCGAATATGTACTGCCCATAGGACATAACTCAATTTGCTCAACAAGTAAGTGCGGAAATAGATGAGTGAATGCAGCCACGCACGGAGACACGCATATACACAAACACACACGTAAATGGGTGAGTGAACAAATGAACAGATTAATTAATGCACAAATGCAGAGTTCTCACGCGCATGTAATCAAAGCCCAGAGGCCATATCCTGAGCTGCCCCATTTGGCCTTGTGAAGCCTCAGAGATTTCTATCTCATCTTAGCCCTAGCCATTCAAATTTCTTTTCTTGTCCGCAGCCGCTTTGAGTCCATTGTCATCAGGGGCAACAGGCCATCTCCCCTATGCCCCTCTACTCTGAGCCCTGGGAGCTCACCAAATTCCCAGCCCTCTTTGAGGAGGCGAGCTGACCCCAGTGCTTGGACCTCTTACTTCAAGGCATTTTTACAGGACCCTTCTATGGGAATTGTCAGCATTCCATTCTCCCAGAGAGTGGGATGTGAATCTGGCCCATTTTTATTAATTGCAAATTACTGCTATGCCGGGCGTCTATTTTAGTAGACATAGGCTTACTCCACAGAGGCTTTAACAGGCCTCTCCGCAGTACGGAATGCAACCCAAAGAGGCACATTGCTCTCATTCTTTCTGCCAACAGACTATGTGAATATTTTTAGAAGCCACGCCCTCTCACAGTGGCCCGATAAATAATTTCCAGTGCCAGATGTGCCCTTTGCAAATCAACACCAGGCAGAGAAGAGGGGACAACGAGTTACCTGGCTCGCACCAAAGTGCAGCGGCATGGGTCACATTTAAACCAGTAGCATGCTCAGAGGCTTCCTGGGCCAAAGCCCCCCTCCCCCCACCCCCAGCCTTGGAATCCCGGAGAAGGAATCGGAATCGAGGCTAGGGAGGCACCAGCGGGGGCTGTGAGAGGGACCTGGCTGCTCTTATCCCGCTGGCTTTCTCCCTCCGGTCCAGACGCTGATGCCACGGGCTCTCCAGAACACGGAGGCCGGTGTGTGGTCATGTGTCTGCTGCCTCTGCCACCAATGCCCTTTCTAAGTATGTTTCCAGCAAAGTGCTGAGTCAGGAAGAGAAGAGCCAGGCAGATACAGCCGGAAGACAAATCAACACCAGCTGAAACGTATTTAAAAAAAAAAAAAAAACCTTGGGAGTGCGTGTGAAATGATGAAAGAGAATTTGCCCAGAAGTCAAACATGGGAGTTGTAATCCTGGCTGTCATCCTTTCACCCCAAACCCAAACAGCTTAAGGGTACCCGCTGTGTGGCAAGTGCTGGGCCACACTCTGCAGAAACAGAGACACAGAAAGCCCACGTGGATTCACTGCACATGATCATGGGCATGTCACCTAGACCTCCTGGGCCTTCATCATGCAAACAAGGGGGTCAGAAAATGACCCTCAACGTTCTTCAAGCTCTAGGATTCTCAGATCCTAGCAGCATCCCTTGAACAAGCAGAAGGAAAAATTCGTGTTGGGGAATGGGGAGGTTTGGTTTCTGTGCGGAGGTGGGGGGGAGGGGCGCGCGTGGGCCCATGCTTGTGTGTTTCACCTTGGGCAATGCCAGGAGTAGAGATTCTTAACGAAAAGACAAGGAAAAAAAACATGACCGACAGTTCAATTTTATTAACGTTCTGTGCGTCTGCTATGCACCTACACAAAGGACAGGGAGCGCAGACTGAAGGGCTCAGTCCTGGGAGCCTTGAGGCCCAACACCATCGCCCTATGGCTCATTTGCATGAGCCATTCCCCTGGGCTCCTGCACCATTGTTCCCAGAACAATTGCCTTCAGAATTCTAACTATTCTTCTCCTCCATTGGGAAATTCTATGACTCCATAGGAAGCTATGTGCCTTATCACTTCTGGGACTACATCATGGGACCAAGAGGTCACATTGTCCCACAGAAGCCAATCCCCAAGCCAGAGGCTCACATTCCAGGCCTTGTAAAGACTACATTTCATTTCGAGAGCTCCCAGGGCAGGTGGCAGGACGAATCGCTGAGAAAGTTACCAGGGTGGAAGGCACAAACCCTTAGAAATGTGTCCCTTGGACAAGAACCCAATTATCTAGCCGTGGCCTGGCCACCACTCCCCAGGACCCAGGCACCTTCCCAGCAGCTGACTCCCTGTTCAACGTCCTCTCTGGTGGCCAACCATTTGCACAGGTGCTTCGGACACGAAGACCTGAGTGCCAAGTGCTCTGAGTATATATGGTCTAAAATCCTCACATTTGCCATGGACTCCCCAGGACTGGGCACAAGTCATGGCACATGGTAATTGCTCAGGAAGTACTCACTGTAAACTTGGACAAGTAGACAACAACCCCCAAAGACAGGACCAGCATCCCTACTGGACAGACAAGGAAACTGAGGCTTAGGCAAGTACTTTATCCAAAATACTGCCATTAGTAAGGGGCAGAGTTGCAGTTCAAATTCAAATTCCAGGCTACCCAACTCCGAAGCCGCCGCTCTGAACCCTGACTCACTGCATGGTGCTCAGCAATGTATGAAGCTACACACGGGGTATCTTGCTTAGTCCTCAAAACAAGCCTGTGAGCATCACGGTTACCCCGTTTTATAGTCATAGAAGCAGGATGAAGTGGCTTTCCCGATGGCAAACAGCTAGTAAGCCATGCAGGACAGAATTTTCCAACCACACAGTCAGTGCTCCAACGAGAATAATCCAGCCACTTTGCCAGAAAGGGAGAGACCTTGAGACTGCACCGCCTGATCCTAGGAAGAAATTGTTTGACCAATTGTTCCCTCCTTATTCTGTGGACTAACACAGAAATGTGTGACCACAGTCCACTACTCGCAAAAACAAGACGTCACCTTAACATGGCTTCTGGGAGCCTCTCAAAGGATGATGCTAACCCATGGTTGGCACCATGATCTGCAAACAGAATCCAAACTCCAAGAGAGGAAACAGTCTCCCTGTGATGCACCCCCTCAAATGAAAGCAACAGCAACAAAAAGAGGGGACGATGCGAGGTCATTCCCATGCTTTGTCCCGGGACCAGGGATGAGGCACTAACGTCACCAGCGGCCAATTAGAGGGATCCCCTGGTGGCGGGAGTACTGAGGCCATTTCATAATGAAACCCATGCGGCGGGCTCCGTTTATTTTGAAACCGTATTTGCTTATTTTGCAGACGTGATCAAAAGGACATTCAGAGAGCTCCGCAGGAGGCACTTGAACCCCGTTGGCCGGGAGAGCTTGCTTCAGCTCCAGCGGCAGCCAGCAATAACACTCTCCGTAAAAGTACACCCATCCCTTGATGGTATGCTCCTTCCCGGCAGCACAGGCCATCGTCCTGTCCGGCAGCTGCCCAGTCCCAAGGCTGGCTCCGGGGGTGGGAGGGTTGGGAGGGCGACGGAGGCGGCACGGCAGTGACAGGAGGGTGGCAGGGAAGGAGTTCCAACTCTTCCATAACCTGGGACCCTGCTGGCAACTCAAGCATTCAGGAGTCACGCAGACATGGGCTCACACCCCAACTCCACTACTTACGGCTGTGTCACCATGGGTTGGTTACTTAACTTCTCTGTGCCTCACGTCCCAATCTGTGAAATGACGTAAATGACAGTGCCCGTGTCACAGGGTTGGGAAGATTAAATCAAAGTGATATCAGGCAAGTTGCATATCAGTAACATGTGCAACCTGTTACTGTCCTAAGTGTTTTTATGGAGATGATTATAGACCATGAGCTTCCTGGGGACGGGGACTGTATTGTAGTCATCCCAGCGTGAAAATCAATGTGTGGCATCCAGTTGGAGCTGGAGAAATGCTTGTTGAATTTCAGTGTTGGAACTGAACTGATGGCTTAAGCCCCATGACTGCCTGCACCTGCCTGCCAGGGCAGGACCCAGCAGCCTCCTGATGCCTGACTTCTGGGCTGCAGCCTGGGGCTGCTTGAGCCCCACCAGCCACAATCCCCAGGCTCCGTATTATCAATCAACGAGACACGAGCTTTACCTTAATATTGCAGTTGTCATCAAGCAGTATGTTTTCCAGCTTCAAGTCCCGGTGGACCACACCGTTCTGAAACGAGAACACAGGCATGGGACTGAATGGGATGGCTGGGATGAGATCAAGAAAGAGGGAGCAGGAGCCGGGGAGCAAAGGGAACGATTTGACAGATTAAAGAACTGCGCCAGCCTGGTGGTCTTCGCCTCCATCCTTCAGGGCCTTTCTCACTGTCATGAAGCTCTCCGCCAGCCAATGACCAGGGACAGGAGAGCATTAGTCACTTGCTGTGTGGTTAAGGGAAAAATGACTGGAATCCATTCTCCCTCAGAGCCTGTAAAACAGCAGGGGGATTCTTTGTCGGAATGTAATTCCACTGTGTGAAAGCAATATAGTCACAGGCAGGGACAAACAATGTCTGTCTGTAGTGTGCTTCCCAGGGAAGAAGCAGATATCTCTGCTGGAGACTCAGAAAGTGGGGCTCACAGACCTGGCTTGTCTGTCTGTCTGCCTGCCTGCCTGCCCAAGGCTGGAAAGGGGACTTGCTCAATCTATTCTGACCCATGAAACTAATCCAGATCTGTTCAGAGCAGAACAGTAACACCCCCATGGAAATTTCCTAAGCAGCTGGGAGGGAAGGTTCAATAAGTCCCTCTCTGCTGGCAGGACTCAGGTGATGGGAGGTGGTGGGAGGGGCCAATGAGACCCTAGCCACTGGACTGACCAAAGCGGGTTCCTGCCATCCTATGTGACCTTTCCATTCAAGCCAACTCTGGCAAGGCTGGACGCTGAAGTGCAGTGACAGGCTGCTAGCCTACAGAGGGTGAAAAGCAGTCATTAACCAACAGACTGCTGGTCTATACAGCAGTAACAACTAGTACTCATGATCCTTTGTAAAACCCAATGATCTTTTAAAGAGGTGGGTGGGCGTGGGCAGAGAGGTGGAACGGAGACAACCAGCTACATTGGGCTGGGTGCACAAACAGCAGGGAGGAAGTTTTTAATATCATTCGGCATAAAGGGCATTTGCAATCGAACCTGCTGTTGTAAGCAAACCAACTGGCTAGAAGCTCTTAGTGTTTCATTCAAGATTTCTTTAGGGGAGCCTGGGGGGCTCAGTCGGTTAAGCTTCAGACTCTTGATTTCAGCTCAGGTCATGATCTCACGGTTTGCGAATTTGAGCCCCCACATCAGGCTCCGTACTGCTGGAAGCTTGGGATTCTCTCTCTCTCCCTCTCATTCTGCCCCCCCCCCCCCGTATGCACTCTCGCTCTCTCTCTCTCAAAGTAAATAAATAAACTTAAAAAAAAAAAAAGATTTCTTTAGTTCAGAATCTGCATGTTTATAGTTGGTGCTTTATTGTTTATTTTCCTTTCCATCTGACAGTTCCTAATATCCCCAAAAGCACTGGCTGAAGACACAAAAGTTGTATTTCTGCTACGCTTTTTCTAACACAAAACTTCAAGGATGTGTTTTGAATTCAGAAATATACAAACCAAGGCTCCTGGAGGAAAGACACAGAATACAAGTTACCCCATTTTTCTCTAGTTTTAAATATTGGGAGCAGTTTGGTTTATATTATTGCATTCTTAGTTTTCATACTAAGATGGAATGAGTCTGATAAAGCCCCATTCATACAAAAGCCTAAGTCTTCACCCACTTCAAATAATGAAAATATGATCTGTAGTGCTTTAAGATGATGCCTGATGATAAAGCATAAAATACTGTTTGATCTGATCGGTGCCTTTGGAGTCAGCAAAGTGAAGTACAACAGTGTTCATGTGGATTAAAGGTTTTAGATTTGAATTATCAAATTTTTTTCAATTTTTTTAATGTTTAATTTGAGAAAAAGAAAGAGAGAGTACCAGCAGCAGAGGGCCAGAGAGATAAGGAAACAGGGGATCTGAGGCAGGCTCTGTGCTGACAGCAGAGAGCCTGATGCAGGGCTCAAACTCCTGAGCCATGAGATCATGGCCTGAGTGGAAGTCGGCCTCTTAACTGACTGAGCCACCCAGGCGCCCCTGAATAATCATCTTCTAATTACTTACAGAGCCACTCTCAATTAACCAGAATATTTAACAAGCCAGAAGGCCCCATGTGGCAATCATTTGAATGAAGAAGCTGACTCTATTTTGGACACCATGTTGGATTCAAGTCACTATTGTCCTCAAAGTGAAAGAATGTTCCTGAAATAAACAGCATGAATAGGATGGGATCATGATTAACATAATTAGTAACAATGATGGCTGAAATACGTCTTGGAATCATTTGTGCCCTTCATTTCCTTCTCCAGAGACAAAGGGTATCCAACCTTTGGCTGTATCATGAGCACATCCCATTAGGCGTGTTGCAATAAAACGTACGTGTAGGTACGTAACCTTTGTGGGTGTAACCTATGTGAGGAAAGATACTGAGAGCACAGGAAGTTCACAACCAGCGGCTCAGTAACTCCACTTCTGGAATATCCCTCAGGTAAATCATTCAGATGAGTGGAAGAGGTTAATATATAAAGATAGCGATCACTACAATATATTAACCAGAAATTGGAACCAGCCTAAATGGCCAACAATCACAATAATTACAGAGAATTTTTAGTAATGTGGGAAAATGGTTTACATTAAAATACTAAGTGAAAAGGCAAGACACCAATATAAAAAATACACATACTGTGGTGCTCTGGATCCTGGAATGGAGAAAGGCCACGGGCGGGGGGGGCGGTGAACTGGTGAATTCGAAATAAAATCTGTAGTTTTGTTAACACCAATGCCTGAATGTTAGTATCTCGGTTTCAACAAATGTACTGCCGTAATGTCAAATGTTCCCATTAGGATAAAAGTGAATGAGGGGCAAATGGGAGCTCTCTGTATTATCTTGGAAACTTTGCTGTACCTCTGAAATCATTCAAAATAAGAAGTTCGAATTAAAAAATAGATGTTAGGAGTAGGAGGAAAAAGACTGGAAAGCAATGCACAGAAGTGTCACTTGTGGGCTATGCCTGGATTCTGGAATCACGGGGGATCGTGATTTTCTTCTATTTTATAAGCTCTCCATGCATATGACAATGAACAGATATCACCTGAATTCTATGAAAAGGATCACGTGGCACCATCAAAACCATCTGTGAGCAAAGCCCCGGCGGGGCGCAGCCGTACCTTGTGACAATAGTGCACGGCGGAGACGATCTGGCGGAAGAAGTGTCTGGTCTCCCTCTCGCTGAGGCGTCTCCTCTCACTGATGTAATCGTACAGCTCCCCCTTGCTCGCGTACTCCATGATGATCACAATCTTGTCTTTGTTCTCAAACACTGTGGGGGGAACGGCAACACACAAACACCCTGTTTATCCAACAAGCTCACTTATGACCGCAGAGGGTGCGAGGGAGGACGACGGAGATGTCACTGAGCAGGGGCCAAGAGACAGCAGTCAGGCCATTCCACGTCACGAGGGGCTGGGCGAGTGTTCCGGCCAGGTAGATGATGACATCACGCTATTGTTACTGGACACACCTCTGTAACCCTAAGGGAAAGGTGTCTCTCTCCTCCGATGGCCCCCTGCCCTTGATCAGGATCATTTTCCTAAGCCCCGCCCACCAGAACAGCCCCCTGTACGACAAACAACTACCATCCATTAACCATTCGATATGGACCAGCGACCTGGACCTCACGAGCTACTCTGAACCCAAAATGGGTGGCTGGACTTGTCACCTCTTTGCTCAAAACCTTCTAGACTTTTCCATCTCACTCAAAATAAAACCCAAAGTTCCAAATGTGGCCCACCAGGTCCTGTGTGGTCCTGTGGACCCTTCCCAGCCCTATTCCGTGTATTCTGCATATTTATTGATTTAGTCACCCCCACTAGAATGTAAATGAGGGTTGGTCTATTTCATTCACGGCTGTATCCCCAGCACCCAGAGCGCTGACATGGGAGCTCAATGAACAATTATCGAATGAGCGAGCTCAAAACTTCCTAAATGCATTCTGGACAGTTACAGTAAATAATTACATAGCCTTTACTCTGTGCCAGGCGCCTGTACAGTTTTGAGTGCCCCACATGTACTGACTCATTTAGATCTTACAGCAAACTTTCAGGGAAATACCAGTAATTGAAAAATGAGGACACTGCGAGCGAGAGAAGTTCGGAGACTTGCACAGTTTGGCTGAGCTGCCAGACTGGGACACGGCTCACCTCTGGCTTCTGGCCTTGGTGAGGACCCGTGATGACATAGCCTAATGTGGTGGCATGTCAGGACCACTGCAATCCCCCCCGCCAGGCTGGGTTCCCTGACTCAGCCCCTTCCTACTCAACCCCCACACAACCAGGGAACTTGTTTTCCAAAACACTTGTAACCGCTTCTCTCTCCCCAACCCTGATACTCTCTCTAGCAGTGATGTTCACACTCTGCCAGACTAAGTCCTTGGGAGGGAGCATCAAGCAGATGCCCATGGGTGCTGGTCAGGGGAGGCCACAAAGCACAGGCACTAGGTCCTCGACACCACCTGCACCAAAGCCACTTTGCTGCTATTGGGCTCCACTGGGCTTTCACAAAGATGGACATCCTTTGAGCAAAGACAAAATAAAGAATAATTGTTTTGAAAGCCATCACTCCCAAGGGACATGGTATAAAAACCTTTGTAGGGTACCCAAGACCGTCCCTGAAGGACCCCTGCCTACATCCCTCCATCTCATCAGTCTCTACCATTCCCCCATCAGGCCCCTGATGTCCACCAGTGCTGGACCATTTGTCGTTTCTCACAATCTCTCTCTCTCTCTCTCTCTCTCTCTCTCTCTCTCTCTCTCTCTCTCTCCCTCCCCCCCCCCCCCCCCAATGACTGCTATTTCCCACCTCCTTCCCCCTGCCTTTACTCCTCCCTGTCTTACCTGTCTGGGAAACTCCGGCCCATCTGTCAAGATTGAACTCAAATATGGCTTCTATTTTGCTTCCCTCTGCCCCTCACGGTGGCTACTTAATACGTGTATCACTTTCAAACCGCATACATTTATGTGCTGATCTACATACCCATTTCCTCTGCCTGGACTGTGAGTCTGGACTTTTAGACATAAAACATTTGGTTTTAGAATCAGACATGCCTAAGTAGGATTCCTGGGTCTGCCTCTTAATTGCTGTGTGACTCTGGGGGAGTTGCCCGCCCTCTCTGTGCCTCAGTTTGGTCAACTGTAAAATGTAAATAACATTAGTAAGCACTTCTTAGAACTGTTGGGAGTGTTTATTGACACTGGGTTTGTTAAATGCTGAGAACAAGGCCTGCACTTATGGCAGGTGCTCAGTGACATTAGCTAGTATTGTGACGATTGATATTATCGGACCCCAGGGCCTTAGCACTGAGCCAGACTCCCAGATACACTCAATGAGAACGGAATGGAACTGGAACATGCCCCAGGCCTGGGTCCTCTGTCCTCCCACACCTTGTCACTGGCTGTTAGAAGCTCAAGCCCCTCCAGTTCCTTCTTGGCTCCTTCAAGTCCAGCCAAACATCTCTGATAAAATGAAGGGGGAAGGAGGAGGAGGAAGGAGAACAGCCAGGCAAAATTGGCTGCTTCTGCGTCTGCTGGCCTCGGGGTACCCTGCAGCCTTGGCTCCTGCCAGGGATTTCAGCCTGTTGTGCCCTTTTCATTAACAATAAACTATGGAAACTGGAAAAGCTGCCTCGGGAGACACGGCTCAGGCTCCAAAAATGATGGAGCGATATGTCCTGGACAGGACGGCGGGCTTTCTAATTTTAAAAGGTGGGGAAGGAAGAAAGAGGGAAGGTTCCCTGACAGGGGAATAAAGAAGGAGCCTCACCCCCCTACACACAAAAGTCTGATGCGTCCCCAGGGGAGGCCAAACCACTGGTCCCCTCAGTGACTATCAGAAGGTGTGGGTCACTTGCCTGGTACAGACACAGGACCGTTTCGGTCTCTTTCCAATCGGCTGACTTGGTATCATGCAGACATAAACACACTCGTTTCAACAGTTCACTGCACCGGACGTTTTCCTACATGGCTTCCATCAGTAAGTCCTGCTAGGCCTCCCTCTAAAATACATCTCGATTCTGTCCTGTCTGACGTCCCCAGCCACCCCTTGCTCTGCAGGCCCCGTCCTCACTGGTCTCCTGCCTTTCTCTCTTGCCCCTCAGCTGGCTTTCTGTATTTAGAGGGGGGCCGGGGAACGGTTCCAGATGCATGTGCTGTGGAGCACAGTCCTGCAAGAGACTCTGGAGGAAAAATAGGGTTCCGCGATCAAACGTAGGCAAAATGTTTGGAAAATGCTAATTAATGCTCGATCGCCCTAGGAGAGTCTGGTTTCTTTGACTCTGAGTTTGGCGGGTTGATTTGGCCATTTCAACACCCCTACTGACATCCAGAGGAACTAACCAGGAGCCAGGCTGGGGAACAATGGGTGAACGAGGTAATATCCAAGTGATAAAATCGGCCCCTCAACTGTTGCAGGCCGGGCTTGCGGGCAGCGGGTGACAGAACTGTCCAAGTGGCCACGCTGGGCTCTGCGACCCCACCCCCACCCCTCCCACAGGAAGCAGCACAGCCAAGCCTCAGGGTCAAGGCCCTGATTGTAACCCTAGATTAGCTAAATGCAAACAACAGTTCCAGACTTGGTACCTCAATGACTCACCAAGGAGGCCGCACGGTGATATGTATGAAGCTTCCAGTCCCTCCTGGTAATAGCGCGCTTACTGAAGGCTACTGTGTTCAGGCACTGAGCTGATCAGTGTTTTGCAGGAATTGTGTCATATGGCTTTGGTCCTATGAGTATCCTCATTGCACACGTGAGAAATTCTGGGTTCACCCGGGTTAATAACTGCCAGGGCCACAGAGTCTGAGGCGGAGCCAGGCCGAGGCCCGCAGTCTGACCACACCCACCACGCTCTTAGCCACTACACTAATACACCTATATGTGAACGCCCTGACCCTTGGTCTCATCAGTCAAACACAGGGCACTCCGTGAGCTCACGGGTCTTACTCCTCCAGCGTGCTGCCTCGGCCAGTGCTCCATAAACGGGAGCTCTCCTCAGAATTACTTCATCTGCCTCTTAGCCAGCTCCTGCAAAATAAAACCCTACGACTTTGCTCTCCCCGCTTCCATCGCTCTTTAAAACGTGTTGTGGCTGCCGCAGAATCACAAAATTTTCAAGGAGGAAGGACCTTAGAGATCAAGTACTATGTTTTCCAGAAGAGCCCAGGGTTTCTAACATATAAGAAAGCGCAAGGCCTTGGGGGTCTGTCCTGAAGAATAACCAGCTTCCGCGCCCTTGGCCCCAGACTCCTTGCCCACGTTAAGGTCACTATCAGCGAGGTGATAGGAACTCTTGGCCATTCTTCTGGCAAAAAGGGCCGCTTCCCTTGGGCACTTTTACAACTGGTTATTTATAAGCCCAGAAATCTTGTCTGTGTTTATGTTATTAGTCACTAAGCAAAAGCTTATTTTCCACCAGTTGGGAAGGGTTTCCTTTCTGAAAAATGAAAGCCTGTGTCTCTTGGCCAGTCTTACCCAGAAGCCCAGTGGCTCCAGAATGGTAAGGAAAACTATGGCCCTTGACATGCCAGGCCTACCAGGAAAATCAAAACCCTGAATAGAAACTTAGCTCAACTTGAGTCAGCCCACAGCACCGGGCCATGTCCATTTGCTGCAGATCCAGGATTTAAGTGTAACGATACACTTCTGTAAAGTACCCACGATGGGAATGGCACGGGGTGGGGGGTGGGGGGGGGGGGAGTCACTTGAGAGAAGACTTGACCAGGTTAAGACTGGGGAAGGCAGGCCAGGCAGAAGGAGCTGCATGAGCCAGGGCAGAGACAGGAGCAGAACCAGCGGCAGTTGGCAGGTGCTAGGAACTAAGGGACAAGAAAGGAGAGGAGGGCTATGAATGAGCCGCAGAGGCCTTGAATGCCCACAAGGAGTTCTGAGGTGGGGGGGGGGGGGGGGGGGGAGGAGTCAGATATGCCCAAACATTGCGAAGAACCATCATAAATAGACGGAGCAAGGGACAGGGCAGCACCCAGGATCCTGGGCCTAAGAAATAGACCAGAGCTCCCTTCCCCTCAAGAGCCTTCCCTGTCAGATGGTAATCTCTCCTTCCTCAGAAGGCTTATTTGTGATAACAATAGTTAACATTTAGTGGACAATTACTGCATGCCATGGATTGTCACCTTTAATCCCAACAATCCTACGAGATAGGTATTAACATTATCCCCACTTCATAAATAGGGAGCCGGCACTCTGATGGTGAAACAACAGGGCTGACCCCCTGCAAGACTACATCCTCCGTGATGAATATCGGTCAACATCAGGGATAAATTTTGCCAATTTTCTAAAAATGGAATCATGCAGTATATCTTCTTTGTGTCCGGCTGGCTGCATTTAGCTCAACACTGTAATAATCCATGACTGTTCCAGGTAATGGAAGATCGTTCACTCTCCTTGCTGACCAGTACTCCGTTGTGTATGTCAAGGCTGTGTCCACTCTACTGTTGATGGGTATTGGGGCTGTTTCCAGGTGCGGGTCATTGTGAATAGTGTTGCCGTAAACATTCTTGTGCATGTCTTTCGATGCTCATCTGTACGCATTTGCGTTGGGCGGGTAACCAATATGGATTTGACCCCAAATTTATATGACTTACAAGTTTCTGTTCTTCCCACGACTCTCCACCACTTTCCACCATCATCCATTTACTTTCCTTGCATAATACTCAATAAAGAGCCTCCTTCACTGAAGAGACCAGCATCACTGCTTTTCTGAAAATGCTTTTTTACCAATCTGGAGCACTTTTTGCTTTGTTTAGTTAAAGGGGATACAAAGGCAACATAAGGCACTGTTTTTGCCCTGAGGAGCTGCAACCTAGCTGGATACAACTAGCAGTGTTTATAAAATAAATCAAGTGCTAACCTGTGTGATACAGACTTTAAGTACCTAAACGATCAGAGAGAAAAATCTGTGAGATAACTCCAATGGCTTGAAAAGATTGCTAAAGAAACAGGCATGGAACTGGACCACCCAAAATGCCTTGAGAGTTTTGCTTGCATGAGATGGTTTTACCATTGTTTCTGCACAGACTGATATGCAAACTCTGTCCATTTTCTTCTACTGTCCCGCAGAAAGGCCTTCTTCCCAGACACCAACTTGAATGATTTCTCTTGTTTTCTGTTTATTTTCCATTTCAAGGGAGAGTGGGGATTGGTTACTATAGCAACAGCTACTTCTCCAAATTAATTCTGAATTTCATCAGATGTTCAGTTTGACAGTCCAGCTCTGCCTTCTGATTGTCTGGCTTTCACAACCAAGCTAATTACCCAGCTCCTAACGACTCCCTCCTGCTGCCCCCGGGGGGAATAACACAACTTGTATAACTCGAGAAAATGCGTATTACAAAACAATGCTCTGGCCTGGGAGAAACACTGATGAGTGAGGAGATCTTGGGATTTTAACCATCCGCCAGCCATTTTAGAACCAAATACACAAGGCCATTTGGGAAGAAGACGGGCTTGGGAAGGGAGAGGGTGGGAATCGTTTTACAGGATGCTCCGTGGAGAGCAGGTTACAAAAAATGGAGGATGTCTTTCTGGTTTACATGTAACGTCAGAAGAGGAACATTAGTTTCTGTCGATGTGAAGCAAAATGGCCAACGGCCTTAGCACCTGGGTGGCTCAGTCGGTTAAGCGTCTGACTTCGGCTCAGGTAGTGATCTCGCAGTTTGTGAGTTCGAGCCCTGCAGTGGACCTCTGCTATCAGCACAGAGCCCACTTCAGATCCTCTGTCCCCCTCTCTCTCTGCCCCTCCCCCACTCATGTTCTCTCTCTTCCTCTCTCTCTCTATCTCTCAAAACAAACATAAAAAAAAAAAAGACAAAGACAAAGCCAAGGGCCTAGAGTGGACCAGTCAGGATTCTCCTCATGCCTTTGCCTTCAATTAACTCCATATCTGAAATTAGTTCATTCTTTCCATGGGATTGCCTCCCTGCATGACAGCATTTTACTGCTTTCCTGAAACCTCAAACAGACACACCGTTCCACTCCTCAGAGATGTGCTCTTATTAAAGGTCATAGGATCCTCATGGAAAGTAGCTTATTTTTCATTTCAGAAATGGAGTTATCTTTCCTTTGCAAGAACTGTCTGCAACCTAATTATAGGCCCTTTAGTCAATACAAGATCCATTCTTCAAAAGTTTCCTCCTCAGAACTAAATTTCAAGCACCTCATGGCTCATGGCTTCATAAAATGGTCCTCTGATCCCTTAAGTCCAAAAGCCCATGGCAGTGAGAGCGAGAAAATTAAACTGGGCTGGCAGCTCTCCACTGTCAATGAGTTGGTCAGAGTTGAATCAATGTGTTTCCTGGCTTAGACAATGAAAGGCTCTTTAGTTCACTAATTGTCTTTTCTTAAACCAAAACTCTCTCTGGATGTCGGTTGGCATGTGCAAGGAGAACCATAGCCAACCAGGCCACCCACTACCAGCAGTGGACCCCACAGAAGGCAGAAGAAATAGTAAGAAAGTGTATGAGCTACCTGCAGAAGAAAGGATGCAGAAGGCTTGTCAAGAACCATCCATTCCTGGTAGGACCATCAGTGCTACTTGGGAGCCCAATAACAAATCCTAGGAGGGCAGGGGATGTGGCCAGGAAAAAGGAAGGAGCTTCATGGGAGAGAGAATCAACGGCACCATGTTGGCCCAGCCATTGGACTCCATCTTCCTTCCACAACCACCCCCTGGAGGTATTTCCATGGAAACAAGCAGGGCTATAAGGTGATGCATTCCATCAACCATCACCACACACTCATCAGCCATGCCCCACAGTCTCCCTGATCGTTTTCTCTATTGCTCTGTCCGGGCCTGTTTGTTACACACACACACACACACACACACACCCAGTCCTGAATCTGAGAGAGCCCTGACAATTGATCAGAACATCTCAGAACCACCCCAGGCTGATACTAAGGCTCTTGTACTTGACACAGTGAAGTTCCAAAAAAAGCATGCAGTTTGGGCAACGAGTATAGTAGAACCTCTCCCCACGGTGAAGACCACCTTACTGTTCCCCTCCCCACAGAGGGCTTTGCTACAGGGGCTCATCCCACCCTTACCAGCAGTCAGGGTGGAAAAGTCAGCCCTGCTGTTATCACACCTCTGCTTCTAGCCATTGTTTGCTCCACCATGTATGGTTCAGGACTATCTTGTCAACTCTGAATTCTGATCTGCCTCATCATGCAACACAGTACCATAGTTAAGAACCTGACTCCCTGAGCCAGGCTACCTGGGTTCAAATCCAGGCTCTGCCACTTACCGGCTGAAGGACCTTGGCAAGTTACCTTACCTTTCTGAGCCTCGGTTTCCTCATCTGGTAAGGTGAAGATCACCTATCCTCATTGTGCAGATTATCACAGCACGTGTACATGTGTTAGCCTGTTATTAGTAAGGAGCGAGTCTTAGTCATGCCTGAATCAAATCCAGGACTATTAAGGATATGTATGGGCAAAATCTGCACCTGAGGTCATAAGTGTGCTCTTGAGGGATGAAAGGGAGGTGGGAGAACAGAGAAATAGAAGACTAAGACTCAGGGACGTCTTCCTCAATGCATGCCGCTGACCTCTGAGGCAAAGTAGCAGAGCCATCCCACTTAAGTTCAAAAGATCCTATATTAAACGACAACACGGTTCCATTTTTTTTCTCTTTAAAAATTAACTTCAAGTACAAGTGGTATTATTTGAGGCATTAGAAAATATTGAATTCCAGGAAACCCAAGAGGGCGAGGCAGGACAACCACGGAGTAGCATTAGTTTTTAGTTGTTTTATTTCTAATCTCCAGCCTCTAGAAAAATGACTTGGGTGTAATCAAATGAAAACAATGAAAATAATACACTTGAAGGTCAAATAGCTAACTTAATAGGAAACTCATTAGAAACGTGGCTGGACAGATTCAGGGCCGAAGAGCTCGTTCGTCTGACTAACAGTGAAGAAAACTCCGGTGCTGTGTTATTAACCAGGGAAAGTCCTTACTTTTGGATCCGGTCTGCAGAGACGTCGCGTGGAACTTGCGAATCTGGCAGCAAAGGCAGTGTGTTAAAATGCTCAGCGATTCGCCATGGGTTCAAAAGAGTAAACACAAGCATAATACACTACTTTGCCAAGTTCAACAAACTGTTTCATGGGGCTCTGAGTCCCTGATGAGGGCAGCAACCAAATGGCTAAGTAAGTAAACCCAAGCCCAAAGGTATCGCTCACTGCTCACTGGGGATCACTGCCAGACACACGTTCTTCTCTGGAATTCACCGATGACAAATGATCGGACCAAGACAAGTTTCTAGAGCAGGGCTCATTTCCTCTTGGTTGCGGGATTAAGTCCATATTTCTCAGGCTGGCCAATTAAATCTGAATCCCCAGGGGTGAGGCCCAGGCATCAGCATTTTTTACAGACGCCCCATGAAACTTCAGTGTGCATCCAGCATCCAGAATCCCTGATGTAGGCGATCTGGCCTCAACCTTCTCTTCTAGCACCTCCCAAAAGAAGGTGATACTCTAGCCATGAAAAGACCTCTCAGAGTCCTAAAGATCACATCAGGAATAGTCAATATGCTTTATTAAGCATATTTATTAAGCATGTACCTGCCACTGTACTTAGCAATTTTATTCATGATCTGGTTTAATCCTCACACCCTTATCTAGAAAGTATGGAGCTACTGGCCCAATATTACAGGTAACAGAACTGAGCCTCAGAGAGGTTAGGTCACTAGCCCAAGGTCACATAATACCAACTAGAAGAGCACCTGGCTCATTCAAATCGAAGCCCACTTGGATCAATAAAATATATATTCACCCTACTGGCAAAGTACCTGGGACATAAGTCCTCAATAAATTTTTGTGAAGGTAATAAGTGATCAAATGAATGCATGACTAGACGAGCGAATGAATGAATGAGAACACTGGGTAGAATTAATGACCAACAGCCCTTGTTAGATCAATTCTGCCATCCCCTGCCTTCAAAAAGGCCTCAGTCAGGATCTGCTTGCTGCCTGAGAAAGCTGGATTAAGGCACTCGAACCTGAGAAGAAAAATGTGAACTGCTTCGACTGTAGGCATTTCCAAACAATTGATGCTAGAAATGAGCCCTGCCTTGGTTTGTGACCTGCTGAGCTGCTGTTTCTCTAATAGAGTGGTTCTCAAACTTGAGAGTGCATCACAGTCACCCAGAGGGCTGGTTATGACACAGAACAGGGGACTCCACCTCCATCTGGGGGGGGGGGGGGGGGGGACAAGCCATGTTGTCACTGTGGTCTGGGCTCCCTCTGAGAACTGTGGCTCACGTACATTACTGGAGTTTATCAGGGTTCTGCCATTCTCAAGGGGTTACTTTCCAGAGGCAGCCATACTCTGGGACTCCAGGACCTCTGCTGTATCCCAGGGACGCACGTCTTGCACCAGCCCCACCGCCCCTGGCTGTAAGTTGAGAGGTGGAGGTAGAATGCTGTCCTCCAAGCCTGCAGTGCACAGTACAGCCTTTGCGCTCTTGCAAAGACCCTGTCTCTTGGTTTCTCCTCTGCATCTCTGGCTGGAGTTTTACGGCAGTGATTTTCGCCAGGAGGCAAGAACAATAATATGCCCTTCCGGAAAGGTCTATCACATCCTCAGGAGGCAAAGGTAGCTTGAAAAAGCATACTGTAATGTACACATCTAGGAAGGTGGAAGGAGCTTTTAACTGATAGAAAACCCACCCAAAGTGTCTTTATGGTAGGAATTCAGAGAATTTTCTAGAATGCAGACTCCTTTACATCTTCTCCAGGGCGGCAGGTCTAAGGCTCACAAGACCCACATGCTTATCGAGGAAGGCACGTTTGTTTGTTTGGTTTTGCTTTTTTAAGCTTCAGAAACTCTTCCAAAGGTGGGAGATCACAGCTGACCAATGCCCAATAGGCTTCCCACTTGGTTCCAGAATGCCAGGACCACCCTTACCTAAGATAGGAGACGTGATGAAAGAGTTGGCCCGGTCTAGCATATGGCAATGCAAAGGGCCAGTGAGGCGATATAATCTTGCAGGGCCAGGAAGAGAGATTTCCAGGAACAAAAACCAAGGGCAGACACGTGAAGGCACCAGGGGAATCTCCCCCACTCACTCCACACACACCCATCCCCCTCCCTCCCTCCCCCCCCCTCCCCCCCACCCCTACCCTGAGGGGTGCTGTTACCAGACAGGGTGCTAAGTTTCCCTAAAGTGCTGTGCGGCAAGAAGTTCCTTTCTGGTGGTTTTGCGGATCGGTCTCCTAGGCTTTCAAAGGGGAAGCCAGGGCGAGACAAAGTGCCTTTGATGTTTGCGCTCTGGGTCCTGAAATCAGAACCTCAGGCAAAAACTGTTTTTATCTCTTCCACCCTAGGCAGCCGAGTTGAAAGCTCTGGCGGGCACTTCCTTTTCAGCTGTTATTTCCATACTGTCAATTCCCACCCTGCTGAGAGAATGGAATTCCTTTGACTGGAAACAGGGTCCATCTCAGAGATGGTGCCGGAGATTTCTTTTTTCCTCTTCTCTCTCCATTAAGTGATTATCCTTAGTACCACATACTAGAAGGTGTAGGTCTATCCTCTTTTATTTACTTAGCATTAGAAACCAGTTACGGCTTGTGTTGACACAGAGTTGACAAATTTGAGGGTTAATCACCTTCACCCACAGGTCAATAGGAAAGTAACCCCAGGGTCTGGTTTGAGAAAGAAACATTTGAAAGGAAACACTTCATCTTCAAGTTTACCAGATCTGGGCCCCACACTTCTTCCTGAGATGTCTGCAGAAATATTTTCTAAAATACCCACAAAGCTGGGATTTAATGCTCTCACATATTTAGGGCAGCAACCCCTATGAACGCCAGGGAATTCTCTCGATCATGGGTTCCAGAATAACGCTTGTCCCCAATTAGGGGCATCTGCAGACCACTAGATGATCTGGCTTGGATCAGGAGCACCAGCCTCAGAGTGCCAGGGACTAGGTTCAGCTCTCGGGTCCACCACTGGTTAGCTGGTGTGACCTTGGGAAGTTATTTGGCCGCTAAGACAAAACTTCCTTACCATAAACTAGAGCTGTTAACAGTATGCATTTTGTGGACATAAGGAATTAACTGAGATGATGCAAGCACACATCCTAGCACAGGGTAAAACTCAATAACTCATAGCTATTATTAGTATTATTTTAAAGTGCAAATAAAAACTATTCTCTTCCTCAAAACCGGTGGCTTTGCCCTATTCCTGGAATGAAAGCCACAGCCCTCCTTTAGTCAATGTGGTCAAAATCTGGCCCTCCTCAGCCTCCTCCACCCCCTCCTGCTCACTGGCTCCCTCAGCCTCATAGACCCTCTGTCACTTCTGTCAACACGAGGTCCTTCCCTCCTCTGAGCATTGGTTCGTTTGCACATGCTGTTCCCCTTGCCTGGCATGCCCGCAACTTCGGCGGGCTCACTATCTGTCCCACTGAGGCTTCAGCTCAGTAGCCACGTTATCTGTTCACTCACTGAATGTCAGCCCCATGAGACCAGAGCTTGTCCTGTTCACCCCAATATTCTTAGTGTCTAGAACAGGCCCTGGCATGTAATAAGCATCCAATTTGTATTTTTATTTTGTTAATGAATGAATTGCTTTTTCTCTGGCACTAGTATGTCAATATCATGGATAGTACAGTCCAAGATAGTGCCTTCCCCTTGTGAAAGCCCAAAGTTCCTAAACATACGGAGTTAGATACATCATTGCTCTGCCACATTGCTACTGCTGGGACGGCTGCTGCTGCTACTGGTGTGTGTGTGTGTGTGTGTGTGTGTGTGTGTGTGTGTGCGCGCGCACGCTTTAAATCATAAAAGTCCTGGCTAAAGAAGAAATTGTAAGGATCTTCAATAGTCCTATTCACTTGGCTGCAAATTGGTGCAGCCGCTCTGGAAAGCAGTGTGGAGGTTCCTCAGAAAATTAAAAATAGACCTACCCTATGACCCAGCAATAGCACTGCTAGGAATTTATCCAAGGGATACAGGAGTACTGATGCATAGGGGCACCTGTACCCCAATGTTTATAGCGGCACTCTCAACAATAGCCAAATTATGGAAAGAGCCTAAATGTCCATCAACTGATGAATGGATAAAGAAATTGTGGTTTATATACACAATGGAATACTACGTGGCAATGAGAAAAAATGAAATATGGCCTTTTGTAGCAACATGGATGGAACTGGAGAGTGTGATGCTAAGTGAAATAAGCCATACAGAGAAAGACAGATACCATATGGTTTCACTCTTATGTGGATCCTGAGAAACATAACAGAAACCCATGGGGGAGGGGAAGGAAAAAAAAAAAAAAAAAAAAAAAAAGAGGTTAGAGTGGGAGAGAGCCAAAGCATTAGAGACTGTTAAAAACTGAGAACAAACTGAGGGTTGATGGGGGGTGGGAGGGAGGGCAGGGTGGGTGATGGGTATTGAGGAGGGCACCTTTTGGGATGAGCACTGGGTGTTGTATGGAAACCAATTTGACAGTAAATTTCATATATTAAAAAAAATAATAATAAATAAATAAATAAATAAATAAATAAAAATAAAAATAATAAATATTATTAAAAAAAAAAAAAAAAAAAAAGTCCTATTCACTTGGCTAATGTCCAAACAGCCGGTTAGATGCGAAGCACTGATTTTTCATTTGGCAAATTTCTACATTTCCGTACTCAGCTAAGGCTCTTGATTGGCCTGTCAGGCAACCAATCAGCTTCCAGGGAAAAGGTTCCCCTTCACACTGTGATTGGCTGAGAAACCACACACTCAGGTCCCCCCACCATTGTTGCCACCACGCTGCCCCTACCACACCCCAGGGATGCAAAGGATTGAAAAGGCCAACCTAAGGAGGATGCCTAGGGCACAGAGGTAGGCTGCGGAGCCTGCAAATTAAGACACAAGATCAGAAATACAGGGTTGAGGCCCGGCGGAGGAAAAGACAAATGGGGTCGCTAGGCCTGTGTGCCAGGGCCACCAGCTAGCCATGATACCCTGTGTTATGAACTGAATTGGGTCCCCCAAATTCATAGGTTGAAATTCCAATGCCCAGGACCTCAGAATGTGACCCTACTTGGAGACAGGGCCTCTAAAAAGATCATTAAGATTAAATGAGAACATCAGAATGGGCCTTAGTCCAGCGTGACTGGTGTCCTTATAAGAAAGGGAAATTTGGACACAGATGCATACAGAGGGGAGACCACATGAAGACACAGGGAGAAGATGGCCATCTATAAGCCAAGGAGAAAGGCTTGGAGGAAAGCTACCCTCTGACTCTGACACCCAGAACTGGGACTTCTAGTCTCCAGAGCAGAGGAACAACACGTTTCTGTTGTGCAAGCCACCGAGTCTGTGGTGTCCTGTTGTGGCTGCCACACCAAACTGATACACCCAGCAAGTCCTAACCTTCCAGAGTCTCAGTCTGTACAACTGGAAAATGGGACACCCGGCCTGCCCACCTCACAGGTTTGCCACAGGGAGCAAATAAGGTGAGACGTGGGGGTGCTTTGCAAATTATACAGAGTTCTACAGATGAGATCAAGAGATCCAACTTAGCTCTCAAAGCCGGGTCCCAGGGTCCTGGGCAGCAAAGCAGATAAAGTCAGAAGACCCTGGAGACTGTGGGGTCACAGGTGGAGGTGTAGGGGCTGGAAGAGCGCCTTGGCGATCCCTGGCTCCAAACCTCCGGGGAAGGGAGGGGAGCTGCCCTCCTCCACAGTTATTTAGTGGATGTGGGAGAAACAGAACTTGCGTGGGAGAAGGGAAAGAGAACAGAACAGAAACCAGAGATTTCTAAGAAATTAAAAGCCAAAAAAAAAAAAAAAAATCCACATTTAAGTCCCTGGGAGTTTTCTGGATAAAAACAATTCATTTCATTTGTATGGTATTCTGCAGGCCATAAAATGTTTGGTGGCAGTAGAGGTTTTTTTTTAACCTATTTGAGGTCAAGAATCCCTCTGACAATCTAACAAAACCTACCCACCCTCTCCTCAGAAAAAACTGATGTAGGCACTGCCCAACATCTAAAACATTACATACCAGCATGGTCCTATCCTGCAAGGATGAACAAGATCTGAATCTACGCTGTCCAATATGGCAGCCAAGACTCATGTGGCTATCGAGGACTTGAAATGTGAGTAGTGGGGCTGACAAGTTGAATTTTTAATCATTTTATTTTAGTAATTCTAAGTTAAATATCCACCTATGGCTAGTGGCTTCTGTATTGGACAGTGCAGTTATACACTATTTCAGGGGATTTATAAGCACTCTGCAGTTCACCCACTGGCCCTTGCCAATGGACCAGGCCAAAGGAACCACTTGTAATGAGTACACTGTCTTCACGATAATTACCTTTTTTGAGCTTACCAGAACATGTATCATCTAATTTACTCCTGTCAACAACCCTTAGAGGTAGAACTGTTACCCCCGTCTTATAGGTGTGGTTATTGATGCCCTGAGAAACCCCTCAACTTGCTCAAAGTCTCATGTTGAGGCCACGGTGAAGGATTTGGGACTAAAACACAAGAGTCTCATGTCAGAACTCAGGCTCTTTCCTGACTCCCGAAAACCTATTGATAGGGTTTTATGAATTGAGGCCCAAACTCCCGCCTGAGACCTTGATGGAAATTATTTCTAGTCACCCAAAGAACTTTGAATTATGTGGTACCCATCTTTAAAATTATAAGCAAGGGCTTCTCTTCTTCTTGAAGCCTCCAGCAGGAGCTGAACCGAGACCAACCTGACCTTGATAAGAGAATGTTTTTCCATTAAGTTTCATCTCTGTCCTTCCCTTGAGAGTACAGATTCCTGTTCTCCATTCCACCTTCAGGATTCCCAAGGCCAAAGTGAGCACGATGCCAGTGAAGAAGTCAGGCTTCTCTGTGCCAGACTTCAGTTATCACAGACCATCTCCCAAATAATCTGCAAACTTCATACTGGGCTTGCACTCTCTCCAACTTCCTGATAAAGAAGGCTCCTCCCCTGAGCCAAGAAATCCCAAGCACAACACCGCACACAGAGCATGGCACCCACACGGGTCCACATTGTACTGGTCATCCTTTACAGCTGCCTTCAGGTTTTCATGGTAATCAGGTCACATGGAGGAAAAACACTCAGAATTGTATAAAACTCACTCTCATCCTGCATTTTGTATCTCCACTCACTTCTAAACTCTAGAAATTCCCCTCATTGACAGGCATATTCAGATTCATTTTATCAACGTAGAATTCTACTTTTGCCAATTCTTCCTCAAAAAAAACCAAAACAAAACAAAAACAAAAACACACCTCCTTCATGGCCCAGCCTGTATGTCATGAAAACATCTAAGCTCTAGGACTCCACAGTGCTAGATATGTTGCTTGTATATCTACATAGTATTTTTCTATCATGCCTTGTATTGTGCCTTGAAAATGAGATTTTTAACCACATTTAACACAGTGCTTAACCAGACACTCGGTAGGCCACTGGTTCCCATCCTCGTTAAAACACAGACTTCTGGGCCCCACCCCAGAGTTGCCCATGCATCAGATCCTCAGTGAGGCCCTTGAATCTGCATTTCTAACAATCCTAATTTATACTAATGTTACTGGTTCAGAGTCTGCACTTGGAGAATGACTGCAAGGGATGTTTGTGGAAAGAATAAATGAATGAACGAAGATTTCCCTCAAGCATTCTATCCTCAAGGGCTCCAAAAATGAGCTTCAGAAAAATCAAGATAAAACCTGTTACCAACATTTACTTCTGGATGAGGAGAAAAAATAGAAACAACAGGGGGAAAAATGGCAAAAAACAGCAGAGAACCAGAAGAAGGAGCACTTAGAATAGATACCAGAAAAACTTTCAGGTTACCATCTGGCTTCCTCTTAGCCACTACTGTGTAACTTATTATGCTCAGACCATAATTAAAAATATTATGATTATACCAAATTAAAAATAGGTCCATTTTTCTGATTCAACTGTATATTTAAAAATATTCTGGAGAAACACTTTGACTCAGGAAGTCCAAGCCTAGAAAATTTCTCATAAGAAAAAAAAAAATTACAGAAATGAATATAAAAATGATTACAAGGAGGATCACTAAAGCTCTGTTTATAATAACTAGAAATCTGAAACAACTTAAATATTTAAGAAAAGGAATTAGATTCAGTAAATTATGATACATCCATAAATGGAATACTATAAAGTCTTTCAAACTGTCCCTACAGGGAATATTTATTGACATAGAAAGAGATGCATGGTATAAAACATGAAAAAATTTTAAGTTAAAAAATGGTATAAACAGTAAGATCTAACTTTGGATAAAAATCATGTACAGATATAGAGAAGTAGATAAAATATAAATAAATATAGCCAGAGTGATATTAGAACTGGGGGGTTAGAACTGAATTATTTTTTAATTATTTTTTAATTTTTATTTACTTTTGAGAAAGAGAGACAGAGTGCAAGCGGGGGAGGGGCAGACAGAGAGGGAGACACAGAATCCGAAGCAGGCTCCGGGCTCTGAGCTGTCAGCCCAGAGCCGGATGCAGGGCTGGAACCCACGAACCGCAAGATCATGACCTGAGCGAAAGTCAGATGCTTAACTGGCAAGCCAACCAGGTGCCCCTGAAAATATTTTTAAATTTTAACTTTTGTATTTCAATAATTCCTGCAATAAATACATATTGCCCAAGTAATTTTTTTACAAGATATTAAAAAAAAGAAAAGATAGGCTATAGGAAGTTTATACTCTCCATTTCTTCCCAGGAAGGACCAACGAGTTGAAGTTCAAGCACTTTTGTGACTTTTTTCCCAGCCCCACTCTTCCACAAACAGCACTTATGACTTGGACTCCATTTGTGAAGCATCTGCTCCGCCAAGAGATCCCTCTTCTTTCTTGGTACTTCCCGGACCTGCTCAAAGCTAATTCCCAACTCAAAGAGCCTAACTTGGAGTAACTCATTACTCCACCACCGGGGCATTTGCGTTAGGCAATGACCTTTACAATGGATCCACCATGACCCTGGTCACCCAGCAAACTGCCATTTTTCAGAAACCATGGCTGTCTCGCATACTGGCTTTTAATAAGGCGGGTTGCCTAGCAACCGCCAAGGAACTGGCCGGGAGGCGGAAGAAGGCACCAGCCGGAGCTATTTATGACCAAAGGGAGCCGTGCTCCGTGTGTCTGGTTGCGTTCGAGGTAACCAAATAGGAGATAACACCCAGCTATTTTTGCATCATGAAGAAAAAAACTACTTGGCTCTTGCCCAGAAGGGCAATTACCTAAAAATCTTGGCAGGCCCCATGGTATGAGAAATGGTAACTGATACGCGGGTGAAAAAAAAAAAAAAAAATCACTGACCTTCATAAATACTGATGATATGAGGATGGTTGAGGGATGACATGATCTCAATCTCTCGTCTGATGTGAACCATGTCTTGTTCATCCTTAATTTTGTCCTTACGAATGGATTTTATAGCAACCTATAAAGTCAGGAAATGAAATGTTACTCAGAGGACTAAACAGATGCAAATCAGCCATTGGGGGAGTTTGGAAAATAAATACAGATGTTACTTGTTGGCAGAACCGACAATAACCAAAACAAAGCTTCAAAATACCCCCTGTCACGTCTTTCATTTATAGCAAAAACACCCTTCTCCTGACAACAGAAAACATCAGAGTCCAAGAGCCTGGGGTTTGGGACGCTGGGTTAGGGGGTTTTATTTTGGTCTTGTTTCCCTTGTTTTGTTGTTGTTGTTGTTTTTCCATAAAGCAGAGGCTGCTTCACGTGGCCAAATTCGTTTACTCTAGGAATCCTGATGCTTTGAAAAAAGGAAACCGAAGAGCTCAGTTTACAGGGTATATAGATGATTAAACATGGATGGGTGAAATCAGTATCACTCAGCCCCAGCGGGCAGCTGCCGCAGCAATGGCTGGTAAAAGCTTCCTTGCACGGTGCTTCTCCAGGCCAGTTCTGCTCAAATGCAGGGTTTTAAGACTCCAGCCTATGCTGCGGTTGTGCAACTACTCAGAGGCCAAATCCTTCCTTCATCCTTCCTCTGGCCCCGGGCACCTTCCATCGCACGTGACGTGACGTGACGTGACGAGACAAAAAGGCTCTGCTATAGAAAAATCAGGATGAAACAAAGGGAGGGACAGCCAGACTCCCTGCCTGGCCCCAGATGATCCCCAATTTGCAGATTTGGATCTGCAAATCCAAACTGTAGAGGGCTGCCAGGGCCAACGAGCAGAGCAATCGCTCAAAAGAAACACATAAATAGAAAGGCATTAAATGACAACGGGAATCTAATGAGGAAAAATATGTTGGCCAGTGGATTCATCTTTGCTCCTAAACAAGTTGCTTGGTAATTTAGTTCACCCTGGCTCTAAGGGAGGCAAAAAGTACTCTGGGGGTGGGGGGGTGGGGGGGGAGGAAGGTGTCCGTGGGTAACAAGGAAGCTTGTTACCAACAGCCAGCTTAGTCCCTTCCAAAGTGGTCCTCCTATGACGTCAGCTCTCACCTGGGCCACCCTCTCCTAGATGAAAGGCATTTAACTCATCCCTCTGGATCACAAAGACATGAAGTACTCTGGAGAGACAGCATCCTCATTACCAACAGCCCACGACCACACCTCGATTATGACAGGGGGAAGCCCTGTCAGCCTCAGCAGGAAGCTACTCACATCTGGGAACGTTTGCATCTTCTGGTTAACACCGGGTCCCCACCAGGCACTATACATGGAAACTACAATCAACCCATCTATAATTCAATGAGAATTGGGCAGCTACTATTATTATTGCTGTTTTTGCCATTTGCTGCCCTCCCAACAAATGTAAATGGACTAGCAGGCCCACATATCCCTCCTTTGCAAAAATCTCCCCAGCTGTAATGAAATCAGTATTTGTGTCATTACTTGGCTCTGAACTATCGGGGATCTTATTCACTGCTTTATCTCCCGTGCTTAACTCCTCGTTGGCACGTGGCAGGCCTGAAAAACCCTTAGTGTGGGCAGGCAGGCAGGTGCTAGGTAGACAGAAGGGGAAGGAGGAGGGAGGAGAAAGGAGGGATGGGAGGGGGAGGCAGGGGTGATGTCTGCGGTTAGGTGATGAGAGCCCAGACCAGAGAGGCGACAGTGAAACCGGAGCATAAAAAGAAGGACCCCTCTAGTCAAACACCACCATCAAGACAGGCACACTGGGAAGATGCTTCGTTTTTCTCTGGCACCCTACTGCAAGGGCAATCGAGGAATGGACAAAGCAGACTGGAAACGCTGGACGCCCTGCTGTAAACCCAGGGAGAAGCACCGTCCTCCCCTAGACTGGGAGCAGACCCCGAGGCGGAGGCCGGATAAAAGGAGGCTGCCCAGAGATGAATGAGCCTCCAGCTTCAAGGCCCCTTTTCACCAGGGTGCCGGGCTCAAGGCCCTCCGAAAGCCCCATTCAGTATGCAGCGAGAAAAGCCTCCCTGCGCTGACGTCAAATGTAAAGATATGACTGGAAGGCTTTATTTTGTCTGAGCAGGGCCTGCGATCCTGGGAGCTTGTTCTGGGAGGAAGCAGACAGTGAGCACACACAGGCCATGGAGGATGTGGGTGGCTGTTTGGACCACCTCCTGCATTCCTCCATGGACTAAAGATGGACCAGGGGAGAAACCACCCCTTTGATTATGCAGCAGGCTGAACTTGGCCTCAAGGAGGCTCTACTGTCAAAGGACAATAGGAAGAAATTCTTTCCCCATCCAGGGTCAGGGGAGGGTAAAGACATTCTGGGGGGTAAGAAAATAAGCCCACTGGTCAGTTCCCCCCAACAGTGGGGCAGGAGGCCGACTGTCTCACAGCGCCGTTTGCCAGGGGGATGTTTCCAGCCCAGTGTGAAAAGGAAAGTGCTCACATTCTAACAAAACCCCACTCAGCACTGAGGAAACTAAAAGGGCTCCATAAATGTTAATAACCATGGTGGTTGTCCCTCCACAAAAGTTTCCCTCTTCCTACAATGAATCTTCTATTGAAAATGTAAAAGAGGGCTCATTCTGCCCCCCCCCCCTTTCAAAGGGTCGGTGGGAAGTCCATCGAACAAGGCGGGCTAGAAATCACTTAGAACCATGCAATTGTCAAGGCCAGGGGGAGACTCTCGTTTCAACTCCCAAGGGCAGTGAGATGACCCACCCAAGGTCGCAGAGCCAGTTAATGGCAAACCACGGACACAGTAACAACCACTGTAATAACAGCAGGTGGTCGTGGAGCACTTCCTATACGGTGCAGACGTTATGCCAAGTGTTCTACACGTCACGGATCTTTACATCCTTATTCAGGCTTCAGCTCCAGGATCCCTTAGGTTTCGGAAACCCTCCCTGACCCCTTTAGGGGATGAGGCAGCTCCTGGCCACCTCCCTCTCTCCACACCTTTCCCTACTTCATCTTCGTGGGGACATTCTGCACCATCTGAAATGCTTCTTGGTTTGCTGCATAGTCAGCCTGTGACCAAATCCAGCTCATGGCCTGTTTCTGTAGGTACCCAGAAAGCTAAGAATGGTTGTCACAATTTTAAAGAGTTGTTTATAAAAGGAGAAAGAGATCTATAAGTGTAGTTCCTGTAACTTAAGGTGGTGCCTGCTTCATGAAGTCGAAGGATAACCTGAGCCAGCACAAGGCAAAGCCGTGTTGTGTAATGGTCAGGAACATGGCTTTGAGTCCGGGCTAAAACCACTCATTAGCTGTGTGACCTTGGAGAGGTGACATAAGCTTTCTGTGCTCCAGTTTCCTCATCCATCAAGTAGGGAAAGAAGGGGACCTGCCTCACAGGTACCCTGTGAGGATGAAACGTCAGGTGCTTGGAACATGCCTGGCCCAGGATAAGTGTTCAATAAACGGCAGCATGTTTAACCTGAAGACACTGCCCCCTATATAGGGCCTTCCTGCTTTCCTTCCTTTCATTCTTGGAGCACACTTGAATTCCTCCTGGTTCCTCATGGGCCAGCAAGTAAAGGCCTAGGGAACATATGTTCCCCAAGTACGTAAAAGTCAGGAGAATCTCTCTCCAGGTCTTTAAACTGTACCCTCACCTGACATGTCAGGAAGCCCAGAGCAGCTGGGGCTCACCCACCATGATCACCATGGCATCTGAGCCTGAGACCAGACAGAAGGATAAAGCAACCCCAGGACTATCCCCCCCCCGCCCCCATCTCCTTCTTATGGTCACCTGTGCAGGTGACCAGGGGAATAGAATGGCCTAGAATGAGGCCAAAAGATGGCCTCAAGACATCCACTTCAGCCTCTCTGCATTTGGACTGTTCATTCACTTACTCCTTTTGGGTACCTACCAGGCACCAAGCACAGTGCTGGAACTACACAAAAGGGAAAACCAGCAAGATTCTGCCCCAGCCCTCAAGGTTGGGGTGGGGGGTGGGGAGCAGAGGAGGGGAAGGACAAGAGCCACAAGCAAAAATTACACAAGTGATCACGCAATTTTCCTCGTGACCGAAGGCTACCAAAGAAACACACACGGGTGCCAGAATTCTGGAGAAAACCTTCTCTCCAGTTTCCCTCAGTCCTCGCCCACATCGACAAAGAAAGATAGAGGTGGGGAAAGGGCCCAGCAGGAAGAGATTACCAAATGTCTGAAACCATACACCCTCCCCCCAAAACATCCAATTCATTCCTGCACGAGCCAGAGAGATGTCACTCCGCCTTCAGAGTGACGGGAACTCACGCGCAGTACAACCACTTTCATAAATGTTCCCAAGTCTAGACAGCACCGTGTGCCTTATAAAACGGTCTGCCTTTAAATAAGGCCACCCTATAGTTTAATGTTTAAACCGTAGGCAGCAGCGGGGCTGGCTGCGGACCTGTGAATTCTGCCCTGCGGTGCCTGCCTGTTTAAGAGGCACACTGAGCCCAGCCAGTCCCCAACCCTTGTTAAATGTAACAGGCCCAGTCTCCTCTTCCATGGAGGCAGTTTTTCCTTTTTGGAATAATCACCATCAGCCACCTGTTCTGCAGCCTGCTGGGTGTCCTTTGCCACAGCGGCTGCTGTGAATGTTAAGAGCTTGGTCACTGGGCAGGGTTCTGGGAAGCAGACGGTGGCTGCGAAAGCCAGGCTTTTACTGACTAGCTGACCTCGTTCCGGGAGCCTGACCATCACAGATCTCGGTGTCCTCATCGGTAAAATGGGGCTAGCAAGGCCCACCTCTTGGGGCTGTCGTAAGGAGTGGGAATAACCTAAGTAAAGTGCCTGGAGCACAGTAGGTGCTTTTACTGATGGTGATGACTATAAACGAGGCCTGGCAGACACAGGGTCCTGGACCATGTTTTCGGGGGGACGAACCCACAGCAAATCATCTTATAGGCCTCTCCCCTCCCCTTTCGGTACATACCTCCTCCCCTTCCCCAGATTTGTAATAAGTAAGCAAGAGCAGGTTAAAATTCACATCCAGCCTGTGCGCCTGCAGGGAGGGGGGCAGCCAGCCGTCTTCCTGTCCTGCTTTGGGGAGTGGAGGTATTTCTGGGCAGGTTCTACATTTGCCAGGCTCTGACCAGGAGAATCACTGCCCTTTTCCCTCCACAGCCACCTCCCACAGATGCTCATTCACTGCCACGTCAGCCTGCAGACACTGTCCTAGAACAGTGTTTCTCAGACAGGGGCCACAGACAGCTTGTTGAAATGCAGATTCCGAATGCAAAGGTCTAGCGTGGGGCCTGGGATTCTGCACTTCTGGCAAGTGCACCCCCAGGTGATGATAGCGATGCACGTCCAGGGACCACACTTTGAGTAGTGAGGTCTTAATGCTCTTTGGCCAGGACACAGCAACAGTTTAAGATCAGTGGCAATATTCTTAATAACAGCAGTAACTAGCATTTATCAAGTGTTAGCTGTGTGTCAGGGGACCTTATCTCATTTCATCCTAACTAAAACCTCATTTGTTACAGGAGGAAACTGAGGCACAGAAAAGACAAATACTGCCCAAACTCACACAGTTTGTAAAAGATAGTGCTAAGACCTCACCCGCGGCAGCCCGAGTCCACCACCTGCTGATTCTAGAAGCTGTGGATGAAGCTGGGGTAGACAGCAAACACGGCAAGTGACAGAAGCTCTCAAAGGTCAGTGTGAAGGGACCCTCCAAGCACATGAAGTTTTATAGGGTCATATGTGAGGTCTCAGGAGGCAGAATTGGGGGTCTGAGTAGCGGGGAAGAAACATGACCATAAACACGGCATTAGAATCACTTAGTAGGAACAAGCTTGCATTCTAATCCCGGCAATAGGAGCTGGCAGCTTCCCGGCCATTCACAAGGTGTGATCTCATACCCGGCCACGTTCCACGGGAGCTCCAGGGCACTGAGTCAGAGCAGCTCGGGGATCTTTTCTCACCAAGGGGCCCGGAGGCCACTTGCAGTGGAGGTAAGCAGCCAAATCAGGGCGGAGGCCGGTGTAGGGGTTCCTGCTCTTATCTGGTTGATGGTCACAGTTCATGGCAAGGCACAGTTCCACACCGGCCACACAGATCCAAAGACCCCAGGATCACCAAATGGCTTCCATTCAGAAAGGCTATGCGTGGCCATCACCACGGTGATGCCACCCAGGAGGCCATCCTGCAGCCAAAGCCCCTAATTAATTAAATGACCCCCAGCTCTTTGTGAGGAGCCTGGCCAACTCGAGACAACACTCGAGCAAGTTGCCATGATGCAACCGACCCTACAGGGACCCGAGCCAAGTCCTCCACGGGGCCCATGGGCCTCTTCCTCTCCGGCTTGTTGATTCATGTCATTACATGGATGTTTTTTCAGACAGAAGCAGGTTGGAAGCCAAGAGCTGTATCAACACGCGCTGAGGAGATGCGCCCAGACGCCAGGGAGCATGGTGTGTGTAAGGAAAAGCTTCTTCTTCAAAGAACGGCAACCCCCTTGTACCACCACCAGCCCTTTAATCTTGTAAAAGGTTCTGAAAATATAATCCTCTCTAAGTCGGTTCTCCATCCTTGATTTCCAAAAACTCCCCATCAGACATGATGTGTCCTCCGATGATGCTCATTTTTCTCCTGCCATGAAAAATGTGTTCTATTTCCAGAATTTGAACAGCAAATCAGATTTTTATGCGACGGGGCTAGGGCCTGCTCACGGGACCCCCAGAGAGGCCTGGGATGTTTTTTATCGACGTGCACAAGGCTTCCCTTGCTCTCCACACCCCCTCTTCAAGGACTGGCCTAAGCGTGTCATTGTTGCATGGGGTGATGCCACAAAGGAAGTGGAATTCACAGCTCAGAAATTACAGGCACATTTACACTCCTTGTACTGCGCTGGGGTTTGTAAACACCAGATAGCGGCCATGGCTGACCAGGCAGGAATCAAAGGATGGGGGGCAGGGGTGCGGAGAAAGGCCAATGGAAAGTTAACAACAGTGGCCATGGCAAAAGCAAGCAACAAGCCAGTTCACAACACATAATCTGATTGTCTGGGAGCACAGTTCCTCCCTCAAAGAGTGGGGAGCGAGAACACCACCTGCACCAGGCCCCGGCAGCCCAGTGGGGGCTGTGGGTGCTGAGTGTCAAAATGCAGCTTCCGGGCCCCACCCCAGATGTACTGAATTCCAGCATCAGCAGTTGCTACAAGCTTCCCAGGTGATTCTGCCGCACTTTGAAGCATGAGCACTGCCATTATGTTACTTAAACCAGAGTTAATGTCGCCATGATGGCACTTCTTACGCCATAACCCAAACACTACGCGGTCATATTCAACACTGGATGATTAATGAGAATTAATGAACTGCCCATCTATATAGAGGGGGACTGAACACAAGCTGCTTCCCTGAGGGGACGCTGCGACCCGCATTAATTTAACCCCCGGCAAATGGAAGGTTTGCTCCCATGCTGCGAGGCCCCAGAAGCTGGCTGCTAACGGGTTACTTCATGCTCTGCACACAACCTGGGGCTCCCACACCTGAAAAAGTAAATGTCTCCAAAGGAGGAGAGAGGAAGCGAGCCCCGGAGCCTCGCGTTCTGACCGCTCTGTGACAGAGGATGTGGCTGGGGCTGTGGGGAGCCTTCTCTTAGCAGAAGCCTCCAGAAGTCTCTCCAGGCTCTAATGAACAATCCTAAGCCCCCCTGTGTAAAAAAGGCCTCTGCTAGCACAAGAGATGCTACACAGACCACAGCAGAGTCACAGAGAGACAGAAAACGCAGGCCTGTTTAGCTGGAACTCGAGTGGCCAGGCAGCTGTTTATTTTTGGGCTTTCACGTTTCTAAAAGCCAAATGCAACACCAACTCAGAATTCTAAAGTGCAGCTGCTTTTCTTCCAGATTCCAACTGTCCTGGGGAGGGAGAGGAAGGGCCTGGCCGGAGGGCAGAGGTTGGACAGCCTCGACCGGTAGCATCCAATAACTCTGATGCCGTTCGTAACCCGGCTTGGATATGCTTAGGGTTGTGTAACTTGTATTTATCAATCTCCAAGCCCAGCAGAACCACGGCCAGAATTGCCAAGAAACCACATCAGCACCTTGGCCTTGCCGTCAGTCACGACAACTTGGCCAGGGGCCCCTGAACAGTGGTACTCAGGCAAGCCTACCATAGACTCAGTTTCCTCATCTGCAGATGAGGATGACAAGCGGTCCAGCCCCACCAGGTTGACAGATTGTGTACAGGGTGGAAGGCTGAGAAGGCAAACAGTCACAGGCACGAGGTGTAATGATTACTGATCACCGTTACATCAGATGTCAGAGCTGCGAGGACCTCAGAATGTTCTATGCCAACCCCCTCATTTTATAGGTGAGGAAACTGAGTCCCAGGGAGGTTAAAGCACAGGCCCAAGTTCACAGAGTTAATAACAGCACTGGAGCTGCAGGAAGATTCCTGAATCTCACTTCAGTCTGAGATTAATACTCTGGGCAAGGAGTGCTAATCAAATTCCAAGCCACAGCTGGCAGCAGGACTAAAACGGCCACCCAAAGATTAGCCATGCACACACGAGGCAGGCCCCAGAGCAGCCAAGCCCCAGACCTGCTGCGTTAGTAATAAGCCAACATGGGGAGATACTCCCAAGCGTGCTGGCAAAGTAGGACCTGTCTCACAGCACGGCACAGTATCTCACCTCCATCTAATGTCAGGGGGCTCTCTGCCCACAGACATGCAGGGGACGCGGTCTTTAGTCTAATTCAGTCCAAACCTCGTTCCAATTTCTGAAGCCTGATTTGATATCACACATGAATAGGCATACTTGGGAGGGTTTTATCCCATTATTTCTTAATTCACTGAAAACAGTGCTTTTAAATATTAACTTCAGGCTGCTGCTGTAGCCCTGGCCTTGCGAACAATGCACAAGGGCCATAAAAGACCTGAGAAACATAATTAGTTTTCCAAAGGGGGGCAAAAAGAATTAGTCACTTGAATTTAGCTGATCCGGGTGAGCAGAACAAAGAAAAAAAGTGTTTTTTTTAATTTCTTAAGATGGTGAAATATATAGAATGTGCAAAAAAAAAGGGGGGGGGGGCGTAGCTTTATATTGCATGTTTTAACCACAGATGATTTTATAAATAAGTGAAAGGAAAGATGCTTCAGACGTTATTTTCATCCTGACAGAGCTCCTATTCGGAAAGCTGAATCGTGGCAATCAGAGTGTGCAAAGACATACCGGACAGGTAAGGAACAGTGGATGGGCTACAATCCGTCCTTCTGGGGGCCTCATTCAGCATCTTTTCACAAACCAGAGTTTCTTTTCCGTCCAAAGGAAGCTCTCATTGTCCACTGCCCAGAGAGTGAGCAGGCTGGGCCCTGCTCCAGAGCCCCACTGCACAATCTACCCCGATGCTTCCCAGCCTGCTAATCAACTCCCTACAAACCTGCCGGGCATGCCTGTCACAGCAGCACCTCCAGCTATACATGCCCAGCCCCAGGCAATGCAGCCTGACCCCCAAGGAGCACGCTCAGTCCCCAGCGGGGCATCTTCTGCCACCCCCTTAGGCAGGTGACCTCCATGAGCTTCATCCAGCACCCATCACTCAGTGCCTACCCCCAGGGAGGTTGGGGCAGGGGACTGTGGTTCTTACCGGGACCCAAAGAACAGCCCGAGTGGAGAGTGTGATGCTTCTGGACATCTGTGCTTTTCGTTTTTTTTTTTTTATTAAATATAGTTTTTTTAATGTTTATTTATTTTGGAGAGAGAGAGAGATACACACACAGAGTGAGAGCAGGAGAGGGGCAGAGACAGAGGGAGACGCAGAATCTGAAGCAGGCTCCAGGCTCTGAGCTGTCAGCACAGAGCCCGATGCAGGGCTTGAACTCACGAACTGTGAGATCATGACCTGGGCCGAAGTCAGCCACTTAACCACTGAGCCACCCAGGCTCTCCTGTGCTTGTCATTTTATCTGCCGGGATCCCTCCACTCCCTATCATCTGCAACTAGCTTCTTCAGCTGGCCAACTCCTCCAGATCTGTCCCCTACCATGAGCCCCCAGAATGCAGATATAGGTCTGCTTTGCTGACCTCGGTTGCCATTCACACAGAGACCATTTCTGTTTTACTCACCTTACCTCCAGTGCCTTGCGGGCAAAAAGCTGGGGCTCAAATGGACTCCAAGATATTAAAAAGGAGCCTGAACATTTTGTTAAGTGAAATAAATCATACACAGAAAGGCAAATACTGTACGATCTCACTTATATGTGGAATCCAATAAAGCAAACCTCATAGAAATAGAGAATACGTTGGTGGTTGCCAGGGGCCGAGGGGTGCGGAAATGGGAGATGTTGGTCAAAGGGCACAAACTTCCAACTATAAGATGAATAAGTTCTGGGGATCTGATGTGCAGTGTAATGACCACAGTTAACAACACTGCCTTACGTACTTGAAAGTTGTTAAAGAGAGGAGATCTTAAGTGTTATCACCATGCATGAACTTGTGCACATGCACGCACACGCAAACACACACACACACACACACACACACAATGATAATTATGTGAGGGGATGGAATGGTTAACTAAGGGTTAACATTTTGCAATATATATGTGTATAAAGTCGTCACGTTCTACACCTTAAACTTACATATGTTATATGTCAATAATATCTCAATATAGCTGGGGGGGGGTGAAAAGGACCCTTAAAAAAATGTCAAAACACAGCCACCTGCCACTGAGTCTTCTTTTATTTATCTGCCTCTCAAGTGTTGAATCCCTACTTGTCCTGGAATCACTGAGCCTGACCTTGTCTCTAAAATGGAGATAACATGATGGTACTTAGAAATGGGGCCTTCGGGGAGTGATTAGGTCATGAGGGTGGAACCCTCAAGAACGGATTAGTGCCTTTAGAAAAGAGACCCCAGAGAGCTCCCTGGTCCCTTACGACAAATGAGGACAATGTGAGAAGATGGTCGTCCACAAACCACGCAGGGAGCCGTCCCCAGACACAGAATTCCCGGGCACCTGACCTTGGACTTCAGCCTCCAGAACTGTGAAAAATAGATTTCCATTATTTACAAGCAAATAAATACATCAATAAAATGGAGATAATAATAGTACCCAGAAGCACTGGGAGATAATTCACAATAGCTGAGAGTAAGCCTAATAATTACTGGTTATAAGCCCTGACTATGGGCCAGGCACTGGGCACCACCCTGTTTCTCAACCTTTCACTCATTAAATTCTTGCAAAAATGTTATTATTTCTGCTTTCTCAATGAATATAAACTGAGACTGAGGGAGGTGAAGTAACTCACCCTAGGGCACTCAACTAATACATAGGACATCTGGGTCTCACTAAACCTAATAACTGTATTCTTAAGCTCTGTATCTCACCCACAAAGTGAGTGCCACAGTGCCTGGCACATAGTGGGTATCTGATAAATATGAGCTGTATCAGTCTCTGAAGACACCGCCTTATCCCCACCCCACGTCTTGTTTTAAGCTAATATTTAAATGCTTCCATCTTCAAAAGCACATCCATTGGTCTTCCTTGGTTTTCTCTGTGAGCCCAGCCAATGCACTTGGGCAAGAGGCAGAATTGGAGAGGAGGGTCTGGGAGGTGTGGCCCCAAAAATGAAGCAATCATGAGTCAATTCTCCTGCAAGCAATTTTGGGAGATCTGCTCTGGATAAGGCACTGATCCAGGTCCTGCAAAACATGACCCAGGCATTCCCTTCAAGTTGCTTGTAATCCAACTGGAAAAGGAGGGGGACATGGGAGCTCCTCCCTGTCCTGCACCCATTCATCCTTCTACTGGCAGAAATGCCCTGACTTTGCTCTGGGAATGCCATTAGACGCAGTTTTAAAGAGACTGTCAGTCAAGATAAAGCACCCTCCCAATACCAGTGGGTGGACCCATGATCCTAGAATTTGGCTAAGAAGACGCTCTTTCCCCAGAATTGAATTTTGAGTGGTTTGAAGATGGCTGGGGCATTGGGTTTTTTCCTTCCCCCAGCCTGGTCCTGTGGGATGCACCAGACCTTATAAATTAATTTTCTCCTTAAATGAGTCACAGAGTCATTAGCAATGTCATTTCTGTCATTAGCAACCAAGACCCCTAACTTCTACTGGGAGATGTCAATGCATTGGCGTGAGAAAAGAGAACAAGGTTACTAGGGAGGCAAGCACCCTTGGTGTCGTGGGCTAGAGAAGTCAAGGCAGGTGCCTGGGAGCAGGTGGGGTGGGGGATGGGACCAGAAAATACAGAGGGTTTAGCATGGACAAGGAAACTACCAGTCCCTCCTGATGCCCATAGGTAAACACATGACCCTAGAGTTTGGCCAAGAAGATGCTTTTTCTAGGACTCCCAAGACCCTTCCCAGAAAAGTGTCTTTTTGTGAGATCACAGGTGAACTGATATATGTGCGCAGAGGTGGGGCCTCCTGAGAAGTCCTTCCATGCATCACCCCCCCCCCCCACACACACACACACACTTCTACTTCCGTGTCTCACTCACACTCCTAAATAAGACCAGAATTGAGTCTTACTTTACCCACTCATTTTTCCATCCCTAAAAAGGACACCTCTCCACTGTCCCTTTTGCTCACACATAGTGCATGCCTTATACTCAGTCACCTCCTCCATAAAATGGGCCATGTCTCACTTGACTGGTATGAGTCAAGATGCCATCCTCAGGAACCATCCAGATGTAATTTTTACAATAATTTCCTCTCACACCACAATAAAGCTGTATCCTATTGCCGTGCAGTTTTGCCTTTTTTTTTCTGGCTGGTTGGGGGTTCCATAAGGATCATTTTGACCTATGTTGGTGGAAAAAGTCTCGCCATTATTCTCTGCCAAAGAATGTTCACGTGTATAAAATATTTACCAGTTATTGTAGACTGAATTGTGTCCCCCCAAATTCAGACCTTGAAGCTCTAAACCCCAATGTGACTATATTTGAAGGAAGTGCCTTTAAGGAAGTAAGTACGGGTAAATGAGGCCATAAGGGTGGAACCCTGATCCAACAGGGCAAGTGTCCTTATAAGAAAAGGAAGAGACCCCCGCGAGCATGCAAACACCCACAAAGGAGCTGCGAGGACACAGTGAGAAGGTGGCCGTCTGCAGGCACAGAAGGGAGGCCTCACCAGACACCAAACCCTGCCAGCACTCCAGTCTTGGACGTCCAGCCTCCAGAACCATAAGAAAATTAATTTCTGTTATTTAAGCCACTTGATGTATGGAATTCTGTTATGGCCACCTGAGCACATGAATATACTAGTCCTCATCTGTGCCACCTAAATCACAGTCAACATATAACCCAACAAAAGGGAGGATCATTCATGGTCAATACCACACACACAGCAAACAGAGCCTACAGGACAGGAACCCTAACTGCCTTGTTCACCCTCGTGTCCCCAATATCTAGGAAAGAGTCTGGCACACAGCAGACATTCCAAGAACATTAGTGGTGTTGAATTTAATCAGACATGATGAACATAATATTGTCTTAACTTCTGTAAGGATGAGAACATCCATCCACTCACTACCGCCAAGCTGGCCCAAGATCTGCAAGCTGCTAAAGTCAGACAACCCACCCAGATAATATCCCGGATTCCACTCCAGTCTACATCGCCTCTGTACTTGTAGGTAAGACCACAAACCCATGGATGGAATACCCGGGTGTGCAAACAACCCCCACACACTATGTTAGAAATGCTGCCCTACTTGACTGTACTCTCCCCACCACCCCATGAGACAGGCGACTCATTTTTCAGGACAGGAAAATTGACACTAAGAGAAAAGGACTCCCCAGGCCCCCACAGGGTCATAAAGGCAACATGCAACTGTCAGCCCAGGTACTTGGATTTTGTGGCTGGTGCTGGGTCACACCTGTTCCTACGTTTCATCAAACCTCCGGAACCATGGGGCAAAGAAGAAACACCCTGAGTCCTGGCATTGCGACCCTCCCTTCTCCAGGAGTTCGGCCTTGGGGAAAACGAGCTCAGATATCAGACTGTTGAGACTTCGTGGACGAGCCGGCCAGGGAGCTAATCAGAACAATTTGAGTGCGCGGCTAAGCAAGCACAGCCCTTCCTGGAGCGAGCCTTGCCTTTATGGCAACACTTCATAAGAACTTTTCCCTTACAACAAAACTGTCAAATCCAGCAACCACAGGCCAGAAACATCCCAGCTGAGCCCCACCAAGCTGCTTTCTGATGTACTGTACACACAAATACCAATATTCCCCAGATGTTCTCTATGTAAAACATTTGGTTTGAGACACAGCCCTTTTTCCCAAAAACCCTTACATTTGTTTAATGGACTCATACAGTTCAGCTAAAATGTCCTGGATCAGACATCTGAGGCCAGCCCGGCTCTGATGCAAGCATCCCATCTGCAGAAAAGACGAACAAGTAAATAAGACAGTCCTCCCCAAGATTTATGCTCCCTGCATCTTTAAGCAGGTCATAAAATGTAAGCTATGTACGGATAATAATGCAAGTTGCTTTCAAGTGTGTTTCTGAGTCCATCTCGGTATTAATCTAAGACTGATGTTCAAACAGAGAGTGGGTCTGGTGTGCCGAACAGGAGGCCACATTCTGCTACTTACTCCCGCAGAAAAGAAGTTTAAAAATCTGTCATTGGAGCCCCCTCCAAGGTAGGTCTTTTCCTGGTCTTAGTTATTCAAATACAGCAGCATCTCCTTCATTCCAATGCCACATATCCCTTAACCCGCAAACACAGGGAGACGGTGAAATGGAAAATGTACTGGACCCAGCTTGGACGCGGGCTCCCTGAGTGACCCTGGCCAGCCCTACGCCCCCCACAATGGTTCATCCTGTTACAGGAGAAAACGGAAGTTCACTAAAGTCACCGTTGGGGCCTGTTCAGCTGTGAAGATTATACAAGGAAGGGAAATAAACCCTTAGGAAAGCCACCCAAGAAATGTCATCGAATCCATGCACTGAGCCCCCACAGATGGTAACCCACAATTCTCCTACTAATATTTATAACAAGCGTGGTCACAGCAAATCTTTGGGGAAGTGGAAAAATGGAAGTAGAAGGCCGCCAGAGGCAGCCTCACCGACAGAATCAAGACAGGACAACTTTAATCTTTAACTTTTCTGTGTTGTGTGAGCTTTCAGTATTGGGCACGCATTATTTTTGCTATAGGGGAAGAAGAATTTTATCATTTAAAAAGGTCACAAAAAGCAATGACAGCTGATGAGGGAGAAAGCAGACAAACTATAAATAGCAGACACAAGAACTCCAAAACAAAGTTCTGAGGACCATTCAGGAGAAGTTCCCCAAAGACATCAAAAAAAAAAGGTCTTATTTTCAAGGTACTTTGTTTTAAGAAGGAAAGAAAGCATAAGAGATTTCCATCATAAATGGCTATAATTTTTTAAAAGACTGGCTCTTCAGTGGGTGAGCTTCAATTACCTGCAAAAATACACTTAGAGTTCTCTATGGTAACTCAGTATGTCCACTTACCCGATGCATCAGATTAACCCGTATTCTCCATTTCTTTGACTGAGGCTCAAGGTAGGTTGAACACTAGAGGCTGTAGCACCACCCTCTGCTTTCCCTACACCCTCTGTGCAATCAGCCAACTACCCATTGTCATCCCCGCCGAGTCGACTGCCCCAATATGGTGGCCTCTACAGTCCATGGAACCCTTCATCCTCTGACAAGGCCAGCAAACCATGACATGATTGTAAGCCCTTCCATGCTAGGGATCAAAAGCCCTAGATAGCAAACTTTACTCTCTCACTGCCAGGAAAAGGTAAAATACAATAAGATAATGCACAGAAAATGCCGAGCAGTGTGCCCAATGCTGCTAAGTGCTCCAAATTACTTTTATTATTATTGTTAACAAATGGGTCTTATGCAGAGATATGCGTTAAGTAAGAAAACTACAATGAGACCTTCAAAATCTCAAGAGGTCGAGAGGACAATGTCAGAGGGTAGAGTGAGAAGGGGGTAGGAGAAGGGGACCAGCTGTGTCCTCTTTCAAGAGGACATTTCAGGTCACCCCCACTAAAAGAAATCCCTCCAAATGTACTTCTGTAGCCCCCAGGGAATTGATTTTGCAGGATGGAATTATTTCCCTGAAATAAACAGACACACAAAGGTCGCTACAACTGGGGCCTAGAAAGAAAACAAGCCAGCTGCCGATTTACGGGCAGTCTCTGATGCAACAGAGCAAAAGGTCCCGGCCCAGGTCCAGTGGGATGGCTTCGGACACACCACTCCTCCCTGGAGAAAGCAAACCGGTGGAAAGGCTCGGGGAGGGGACCTGCCTTCTTGTGGGGAAGGTCCCCACTTGGCCAGGCACCAACGGGGGCATCTTCAGGAGTACAGACCCTCGGACCTCTGCAGTCAGCGTGCGCCGGCCAGGGGCTCTCAACTCACTGCATGACAGTGACACTGGGGGACTGTTAAAAAATGCCGATGCCCAGGCCCCATCTCCAGAGAGCTTTCAAAAGGTTATTTATTCCACTGCTCAGCCAGGACTGAGAACAAGTGGTGTAGTGGGAATTGCCCTCAGCGGGGTCGGACGGACCAGAGCTAACCCAGGTGCCGCCTTGACCCCGTGGGCAGATCAGCTACTCTTCTTTCACTGCAAATTGGTAGTTACCATCACCCCATGACAAAGCTGCTTGAAATGAGAAGTCACGTGTCAGCTGCCCTCCTTCAGTGTGTCTTGTAGGAGGCACATAGGGAGTACCTGTCGGTGTCTATCTTTCTCTCTAAGTGTCTATCTTTCAAGGCTCTCACAAATGAGTCGAAAATTCTGGGCCACTCCCCACTCTAAGGGGTTTCCTGAATTTCTAAGTGGTTAAAAAATGGTGGGGGAAAGACCCCTGTCACACACACACACACACACACACACACACACAGAGGCCCTACTGAGTGACAGGCATACAGCAGAACTATGTAACACAGCAAGAGTCACACGCAGCAAAATGAGGGAACACCTAGTTTTTAAGATGTACGTTGCTTTCCCTGTCCAGAAGAAAGCCTATCCTGGGTGTGACACTTTCTCAGGAAGCCCCTGCCTATCCCTCGTGTCCCCCGTTAGGTCAAGTGCGAGTCCCTTACACCTGGCGGTACTGCGCAGGGCTGGCACGTGGTGGGCTCAAGGGAGTATCTGACAAATGGCGTGAGTTAATTCCGCTCCTTGAGGCCAGGGATGGGCATTTGTAGATCAACAGAGCTCATAATGGCCACAGATGTTAATCCCCTAAACAGGCATTTCATCAACACACCTGAACTTCGCTTGCAAGCAACTGGCAGAAAAGGATATAAAGCCCCGTCCAACATTCAGGAGACAGCTGCTCAAAGCCCAGTGACTGTGAGCAGCGGCGTCACAGCATTTCAGGGTCTGAATTCCATCTACAGGTACCGCAAACGTGGGCAAGTGACTTCGTTTTCTGTGCCTCAGTCTATCCACTGTAAAATGGGAAGAGCCATGGTGTGCACCTCTTAGGGTTAGCACGGGGATGAACTTAGGTCAGTGATTTAACACGCTTAGGCTACAGCCAGGCACGATCACTGCTACGTAACTGTTTGCCATTATTATTACCCCATGGGAGGGTATCAGGCAAAGAGACCTCAAGCTTCAGGCCCGATATAAGAACCCCAAGGTCATAGGGTGCTCCGGTTACCACAAGAAAAGCTGTGCACTGAAGAAAGTGGGGTGGTGTATCCAGATGAATGCAGCAACTAGCTTCCCACTGTCCAGAGCTGTGTTTTTCAAAGCAGAGACCACGAACCAATTCCACCATGCTTACTTGAGTTGCTCGGTTACAATGCTAAAGACTCCCAGGTCCCCCTAAGTCCTACCCCAGCCGTGCTGGATCAGATTCTCTGGGGTACATGCCATGGATGGTGCATTTTGACAAGCAGAGGAGATTCACGTGTCCCCACAAATTTAAGAACCGCTGGATCGGCTAAGCTAGAGGATCCGTGTCTGTATCACCCCCGGAGCCTCCCACATCGCCGGATACACAGTACGTGCTCAACAAATACCAGGTGAATCCATTCAATGATTACAATCCTCTTAAGTGTTGGTTCGATTATCTGAAGGCCCCCTATGCGTAAGGCACATGCAGACCAATGCTGAATCAGACTTCATTCATCCTAAAAATCTTTACTGGGTGCTTACAACATACCAGGCAGTGTTCTAGACCCAAGATACAGAAGAGATGATGAATGAGGTCGCTCAGAGATAATCACAGAGAGTGACAAACACTGCGTATGGAGCCAATAACACCAAGTAAGGGGGTGGCACACTTCTCCCATTAAACTCCGCATCTAGAACAGTGCTGCCCTTTGGAATTTCTATGGCGACGGAAAAAACATTTTCAGCACCGTCCAGTGGTAGGCACTGGCCGCACAGGGTTATCAGACACTTAAAAGGGGGCTAGTGTGAGCAAGGAACTAAAGTTTTCGTTTTAACTGTGATTAATTTTAACAGCCACATGTGTCCTTATTAGACAGCACAGGTCTAAAGGCAGAACAAGAAATGGAAACGGGAAATGATAACACAGGCAATATGTACTACGGGGGCGGGGAGGCGGGGTGGGCGCTTAGAGCACCATGTGTTATCAAATGCCTCTCACCCAATTACCAGATGCCCTAATGTTCTCTGGCTCCAAGAATTGAAACTACAAGGTCAGGTACAAGGCATTGTACTCGGGCTGGAATTTTTATAGCCCATGATCAGTTGGAAGAGGTATGCAGCCCAGCCAAGCCCCAGAGACTGCAGTTCAGGAACACAGCACCACCCGCAAAGCCTGCCCACAGCTGCCAGAGACATCTCTCCTGGCCCCGCCACTCTGTTGTTGGTCGGTCATTCTGTCCCTGGCTGGAACGTCCCACTGGGCCTAAGACACTGCATGGATTTTATGAGATTTCTCCGCTTCAAGCATAAGGACAAGGACAAGCCTCCTAAATTCCACCGGAAAATTGGTGGCTAATCCAAACATTTCATAAAATTAGAACTCATTGTGGGGCTGAAAGGAATTCAGACTGTGCCGCCACCAGAGAAATGCAAGATATTTGTTATAATTTTTTCCTTCATGAGCTGTTTTAAGAAGCAAGTGCGTTTTCTGCTTGAAATAAAGAAGGCATGCGGGGGGGAGGGGGGCTGGAGGGGAGAGGGGCGGAGGGGCAGAGTTTTTGTTTTTGTTTTGTTTTCTCTGTGGTTTGCAAAAAGCATCACCAGATGACAAATGGAGGAATCCTGCCTGACTCCCTAATCCCACAGCTAGCAGAGATAATAAACCTGCCTTCCCAACCTTGGCTGCATCTTGCTTTTATAGAGACGGAGTTTTTCCTGGAACATGGTACTTCTGTGCCTTAATTTTCTTCTTGGGCTTGAGCCCCAGAAGTTTCACAGGCAGTGATTTTATTAGCAAGAGAGATACCTGAATCATTCATTTGGGCCTGCGTGCGTGCACGTCACTGACATTCATTCACCAGGCATGGGGCTAGGCGCTTGGGATTCATCGGTAAGAAAACCGACGAAATCCCTGCCCTGGCAGAGCTGGGATTCTAGTGGAGGGACAAGGGAAGCCTCGGTGACCGCCACTTCAGAGCAGCGTGGGCACAAGACACACAGACTCGCCGAATGCGGACTCTGGAAGAGGCTGGGAAGGGGGTTCTGGGAGAGCAGGAACCCCATCTTCTGACCATCACTCTCTCGCTATCACCCAGAGCAGAGCAGTGTCTGACACACAGCTGGCCCTCGACAAATGTTTGTTGAATGAATAATCAATCCTGACAAAAAAATCTGCCCCAGAGCCCTCATCTTACAGACAGCCCTCATCTTGCAGCCTAGCAGGGACAGTTCAACTTGTGGCAAGAATGGGACGGACCCCAAGACTCCTGACACTATTCGCTGACTCTTAACGCCCCACAGCCATTCAACAAGTACTTGTTGCATCCTTCTTGTGTGTGAGGCCCTGAACTAGGCACCGGGAGGACATAAACGAGAAGGATAACTGAATTAGTTGAGATTATGCAACAAAGTTCCTCCAATTGCCATGTTCACAAGCTTGGAGACCACTTCTCTGAGCCTGGGTTCAGTGGGTGTTCACCATCCAGTGTGTGGGTGAAAAAAACCAAAGCAGGGGGCTCCAGAAGCTTCCAAGGTCCCATCCCACGAAAGGCTAGGGAACCGAGGGATTATGACCATGACCCTGATGTCAGATAGCCCTGCCCTAAATCCCAGCTCTGAGACTTTGGGCAAGTCGTTTGACCTTCCTAAGACTCTTCTTCCTCAACTGCAAAATGAACACACTGATGATAGAGGACAGAAGGCATATACTCAGAACAGCACCGGCACACACACTCGTCACCCAGTAAATGTTTCCTGCTATTAAGACTGTTAGGGAACATACCCTCCATCTGCTCTGAACCTTCCTACACATTCGAGAAGGTGGATGGGTCTCAGTGGAGATTTCCACTTAATTCCTCCCCTCTCCAGGATTTCTGCTGTCAGCTGCTTGCATGCCCATTCATGCAATGAGGGAGGTTTCCCTCCCTCAATGTTGCTTTTTTTAAGTTTATTTATTTATTTTGAGAGAGAGAGAGGCAGAGAGGAAGAGAAAAAGAACCCCAAGAAGGCTCCGCACTGTCAGCACGGAGCCCAACACGGGGCTGGAACTCACAAACCTCGAGACCATGACCTGAGCAGAAATCAAGAGTTGGGCGCTTAACTGCCTGAACCACCCAGGCGTCCCCAGGACGTCCCATTTGATTCTGCCTGGGAAACAGATATCCCATGACCACGAAGAAAATGCAAGCTGGGGTTCTCCCTAGAGTGAGCACATCCTTGCCTTGCCTTTCCATCCAAACACATTCACATGCTGGGCTCGGAGCTCACCTACTCAATGGAGTGTTAGCCTCTTCCGCCCCACTCATTCTGCTAGTTGAAGGAAAAGTTCACTTTCAACTCTACTAAGAACCATTACAAGGTAATTATCCACCTAGGAGGCATGTTCTGCTATTACCGTCCCACTTTCCACATGAGAAAACTGATAGGTTCTTTAAAAGTGAGAATTTTCTGTCTCACACAGAATCTGGCACAGAACCTGCCTCACAGACATCCTTGAAAAAGCGGTGCCTGCCTTGAGCTGAAGGGGAGTGTATACAGATCCAATGGGATCCAAGAACCGGGAAGGTAATGGCCCTCCGCATGGGAAAAGTCTCCTTACACTTGTCAAAGCCTGCACCAAGACAATCGGAAAAGAGTTTTGAGAAATAAAGACACTTCCCTTCCCCTGCAACAAGGAGTCCTTTGGCCAAAAACCAAGCAACAGGAAATGAAATCTACATTCTACCAATTTCCTTCAGTGAATCCCAGGATTCTCTTCCTGTGAGCCCGGAGAACAGTCTGTCTCAGCCCCTCGATTTACAGGTGAAGAAAGGGGGTTCAACACTAGGGTACCTACTTCAAGTGACACGCAGCACCCAGGCGGCCGGGGATACGAGGACAGCCGGCACGCTGGCCTGCCTTTCCCAGGAGGGCTCCTTCCAAGAATAACACTCAAGGAGCGTTTGCTGTGGACCACACACTTTTCTCAGACCTTGACACACAGCTCATTTATCTTCACAGCCACTCCCATGTCACAGATGACGAAACTGAGCCAGGCTGACCATCTCAAGGTTACACAGGAGGTTCAGGCAGGCTCTGAAACCCAACCCGCCCCCCTGCTCCCTTTCAGATCCATAGATTGGATCATCCACTTCCTTTTCACCATCCTGTAGAAGACACAGAGTGTCCCTTGGCAGTCATGTCCCTTGGCACTTAGGCAAATCACACGTGAGCTGAGCCCAGGGCATGAGGGAAAGACAATGGCCAGCAAGGATTCCAAACCTGGAGCAATCAGCGGTCTTGGTGGCTTTGGAGCCACTTGAATATGAGGAGCTTGACACAGAGGAGGGAGTGGGGGAGGGGAGGGGGCCCTTAGAAAATTCTAACACAAAGAAGCAGCTCCCTCCTTCACACTGGGAAATTGCCCTTGGGCTCTGAGACACTGGAACCCGGCTGTCCCCCTCCCCTCCCAGGGAAGGGGGAACCTACCACACATGCCTCCTAGCACGGTCCCCGGGGAAACTTCATGCTGTCTCAGTATCTCTAATGAAAGTAAGCGACATGGAATTCTTCTCTTGAGTTTAAAAGGCAAATCATGATGGTGTTTTTTCCAGACATACATTAACTCTGCACTCCAGTCGGTTTACAATTCCTAAAGCACTTGATTTACAACCCAGGGAGAAAACGGTTTGCAAATCTTGCAAATGCACTTTGCATCTAAAGCTTGCCTCCTCTGCAGAGCTGACCACCAGGCTTCTCAGATGGGGGGCTGTGGGAGCAGCCCAAGGAGGCGGTGGGGGGCGGGCGGGGGTGGGGGGGAAGGGGCAGCTGCCCAGGGTGGGAAACAGGTTCCTCCCTCCTCCTATTCTTCTCCAGCAGGGGTGCAGAGCTGCAAGAGAGAGGCACTTACCTGACAATGCTAGGCTCTCCACACCTGTCCACACAGTGGTGAGGAGGGGAGTGACCCAGAAAGGGAAGAGGGTGGGGACCCAAGGGACCTTTCCTGCTGCCTCCCATGGTCACAGAGCCCCCCTTCTCAGGATTGCTGCTGCACTCCCCAGTCATTCATTCATTCATTCATTCATTCTTACTGAGCACCTACTATAGGAAGGGCACCAGGCCACAGGCCAGAATGCAGTGAGGAGTAAGAAGGCACCCCTGCTTCCCTCCTAAAGGGGGAGGAAGGGGAGGGCATACACAGACAATTCGTCAAACCCACATAGTTCATATGTTCTTTTTTTTTTAATTTATTTACTTTGAGAGAGAGTGCGCACACATGGGAGGGGCAGCGAGAAGGAGAGAGAGAGAGAGAGAGAGAGGGAGAGAAAGAGAATCCCAAGCAAGCGCCACACTGTCAGTGAAGAGCCCGACGCAGGACTCAAACCCACGAACCGTGAGATCATAACCTGAGCAGAGATCAAGAGTCGGACGCTTAACCAACTGAGCCACCCAGGCTCCCCATAGTTTACATGTCCTGAAGGGAACGGACCAAGGGCCGAGACAGAGTAATAAGGAAGTGGGAGTCTGGACACCCAGGTGGGAACCTTGAAGGACGTGGCAAATTCCGTGTTTAGCAGGGAGAGTCATGATCCAAGATAAGAAGGTCACCGGGTACTCTATGTGGTACTTCTCACCAAAATAGTAGCACCAGCCCTTGTTTTCAAGAGCCTGCTAGGCGCCGGGCTCTGCGTCAGAAGCTTCCAAATCCTATCTCTCCTACCAATCCCACTTGGTGGGATGCCGGCAGCCACACTTTCTAGACGAGAAAACAGAAGCTCGGAGACAAAGTGTGGCTCGCTCAGGATCATCCAGCTGCCAAGTAGCAGGGACGACACTGAACTTCTTCCTCTACACCCCACTGATAGCCTGCCTTGCATGTTCCCAGATTATTCCAGATGTATTACTCACACGCCCCAACTAGGTTCTCAGGATCTCGGTGGCAGCACTTGTCATATTCTCTCCTCTGAAATTGCCAACAGTCCTGAGCACTTAGTACGCACTCATTCAATACATCTGCTTTACCACTAGATTAAAAGAAAAAGAAGGTACGTCAGCCCCCAGCATATGTTGTGTCTTTGTTATGTGTTTTTATATGTCGTGTCTGAATATCACAACTCAGCCACAGAGCAGCGATGAGTGGCAGCTAATAAGAATATTGAAAGCCACCGCCAGGTATGCCAGGTGGCGGTGTGCAGAACATATACACCCGGGGGCCCGGTGGAGGGACGAATGAATGGCATCGGTTCTCCCAGAGCCATCAGTCTGGGGCTGCTGCAGGCCAGGAGGGGAGCCTTTTCCTATTCACTCGCCTAGAGGGACGCCATTTTCTAATTCAGACAAATGTGCCCTTTTAGACCAGCAAAAGCCCCAGCTGCATCCGCTATGCATCTGTGCATCCGCTATGTGTGAGGCACGGGTCTAAAGGCTCAGCCGCATCGCGGCATCTTCTTCCATCTTCTCAACAGTCTGGGGAAGAAGAACCATCATAAGCCCCAGCTGAGGAAACAGAGGCTTAAAGGAGATGAGTAACACCCCCAGGTCACAAAATTGTCAAGCGGTGGGACGGAACGTGGGTCCGGGCATTCCGGTTCCAGGGTGCTCTCGTGGCCACGGCACACAGGTCACTGCTTTCCTCGTCTTGTCCAACATTAGCACGAGACTTCTATGGACCCACAGACTGGAATCTTGGCGGCCTGACAGACATGGGCCTCCACCCCCGAGCCCCTTACTCCCCCCACCCCCCTGAGCCCCGGCTTGTTGTTGTTTTGTTTGTCAATTTTTTTAACATTATTTATTATTGAGAGATAGAGAGAGAAAGAGCACAGCAGGGGAGGGGCAGAGAGAGAGGGAGACAAAGAATCCGAAACAGGCTCCAGGCTCCGAGCTGTCAACACAGAGCCCGACGCGGGGCTTGAACTCACAGACCGTGAGATCATGAGCTGAGCCGAAGTCAGACGCTTAACCGACTAAGCCACCCAGGTGCCCCTGTTTTGTTTTTTTAGTAATAGCTTTATTGAGATATAATTTTCATATCACCAAATTCACCCGTTTTAAATGTACAACTCAGGGATCTTCGGTATATGCCCATATTTGTGCAACTGCCATCACAATGTTAGAACATTCTCATTACTCAAGAAAGAAACCTCGTGCCCGTCAGCAGCTGCTCCCCACTTCCTTCCAACCTACTCAAGCCCTAAGCACCCCCTCATCTACTTTCTGTCTCTACGGTTTGGCCTATTTGGGACATTTCACAGAAATGGGATCAAGCCATGTAAGATCTGTTGTGACTGGCTTCATTCACTGAGCATGTTTTCAGGGTTCATCCGTGTTACAGCACGTTTCAGTATTTCATTCCTTTTCACTGTTGAATAATAACCCATAAGTATTCCATAAATGGAATTGTGGAATGGATCAGATATATAACATTCCACAAAGAAAAAGAACACACCACGTTTGATTTACCCACTCATCAGTTGACGGATGTTTGGGTTGCTCTTACTTAGGGCTCTTGTGGATCGTGCCACTGGGAACATTTGCATTCACGTTTCCGTGTGGACGTGTGTTTGCATCATTGGGTAGGCTGACGAGTGGAACTGGCCATCCCCGTTTTAAAACGCAGTTAAAAGTTTACCGAAGGGCCCCGCCGTGAAGTCAACATCTGGCTGCTCTTGGGCCGTTTCCAGAGAATGTTATCAATACAGCCAGACTCTGCTCACGGGTGGGTCATCTGGCCGAGCCCCTCCTACTCTGGGGCCTGGGATCTTCTCATTCCTGCCCTGTGTAGCGTCGTCTGGGCCAGCGCGATGATAAATGCATTCTGCTTTAAAACAGATACTTCACAAATCATAACTTACAGATGCTCCAGGACTTTCATGTGGGAAAGACAAATGAGACTGAGGCTGTCTGACTCCGGAGCCACTGAGGACAGGAAGCCACGGCCAGGAAGCCGACAAGCCCTGGACAGACGTCTCTCTCCCTAACGAGTGCCTGAGCACATGTAACAGAAAGGGAATCCGTGCGGAGAATGGTCTGCCTGGCTTTGCAGACTTCGCTGTGTAACCGGCCATTCGTTTCCAGCCGTTGTTTTTTCTTCCCAGCAAATCAGAAAGCTCCTTGAGGTCAGAGACGATGACCTACGGCCTTTCCATCTCCTAAGATCTTCCCTAGCTCAATGCATTCACTTCAGTTCCATCCTACAAGACTTTGTTGAGGACCTACTATGCACTTGGCACTACGTGAGGCAGTGACAGGAGGTAATAAGACAGGGCTTCCCAACAGACAAGATACTTTGCCTCAATCCTCCTTTCCTGCGGCTTCCCAGGAGGAAGTGAGACGTCCTGTGCGGTGTGGGCACATCTCTACCTGTACGCGGGGAGGTGAACCAGCTGACCTCTCCAGACCCACTAGGGATTCCACAATCAGAGACTACTCAAGGAACAAAGAACTCAGTGTGTGTCCAGATGGAGAGCTCCCTGACTTGACTCATTAAAGCATACTCACGGCCCAACAAGCAGTTTGCCAGAAGCAGACATATCAACGCGGTTCCGATCCTTATCTTCTCATACCTCAATTCTTGCGAAAACCTGCAGGCTAGCCTCCCCTCTCCAAGCCAGCACACCAGAATGTTGGGCTCAGAGCCCCGCTGCGACCAGAACCCAGGTCAGCCCACCTAGAGGAAGAGATATGGTCAAGGTCTCTGCGTTCACACTGCCTGGGTCCAAACCCTGACCCTGCAGCTGCGTGTGACCTTCACAGCCGGTGACTCGGTTTCCTCGTCTAGAAAATGGGCTCATTATGAGAATTAAATCAGTTAATATGTACGTGGCAATGGGGGCACCTGGGTGGCTCAATCAGTTAAGCGTCCGACTCTGGCTCAGGTCACGATCTCACGGTTCGTGAGTTCGAGCCCTGTGTCGGGCTCTGCGCTGACAGCTCGGAGCCTGGAGCCTGCTTCGGATTCTGTGTCTCCCTCTCTCTCTGCCCCTCCCCTGCTCATACTCTGTCTCTCTCAAAAGCAAATAAACATTAAAAAAAAATGTAATATGTACATGGCGATGTACCTGACCCATGGTATAAGCCCTCATAAAGTATTAGCTGCTATTACCATCATGAAATATTATTATTACTAGCCCCATCCTATCTTGTCAATCTTGCCTCCCAGCACAAACCCTGCATCCTAAGCAACACGGCCTGCTCACCCTAAAATCTCCCTTTGTCTGAAATTCCCTGTATCTCAGTCTCCTGAAACCCAAATCAAGGGTCATCTTGAACATCAACTGCCCTCGCTAATCCTCCACTATGCCACTGCCCCTTCCCAAACAGCGCAAAGAAACCCCCCCCCCCCCGGGGAAAAGAATCACCCCATGGCTGGTCTTCTGACACCATGAGCAAAGAACCACGCCCAAATCCAGAGGCCATCCATTGTGCAACATGAGGAAAGTTCTCCGTTTCTGTAGCAGCAGCGGGTTTCGAAAACGACTACTTGACATTCTTTAGCTGTATGACCCTGGGCAAGTTACCCAACTTCCCTAACCATCATTTTTCCCATCTGTTAAATGGGTCTAGCTAGACTGCACACCTCTCAGGGTTGTTGTAAGGCTTCGATGAGAGGAAATGTCTGTAAGGCAGTTAGCATGGCACGTCACACCCCAAGCTTTCAAAAATATCAGCCAGTAATAATCACAGCAGCGGCGGCAATCAGGGAGGGGGTGTTCCTGTCCAGGACTGAACTCAGCGAAATGTACTAAGCTTCAGGGAGCTACATTCCAACGTGAAAATCACCTGATATGATCCAGTCCTACACAAAGGAGGTACTCAGACCTAGTGACTGCTTACTGCCTCCTCCACCAGATGGGTAGCCCCGTGGGTCTCAGTCATGCCTGTGTCCCGGCCTTTCACACGGAGAGAAACACAGGGGAGATGGTAATAACTCTTGGTTGAACTGCACAGAATTAGCTCAAAATTTGTAAGTACATTTTATCTTTGCTACTGGACTACGAGCTATTTAGGAGTGAGCATCACATCTTGCTCTAGTAAAGATTTATTAAACAAGTGATGGAAACACACCAAAGTGAGAATCAGATTGGTTAGACCCAGCTCGGTTACTTCCTGGCTGTGCAACTGCAGAGAAATCACTTAACGATTCTATGCCTTATTTTTCCCGTCTCCAAGAGGAGAAGTTTGGACCACGTGTTTGCCAATGTCCCTTTACTCCCTGAAAGTGGGTTGGGGCCATAATTGCAATAAGGCACCCCAGCCACCCCCACGGGACAGCCACACGTCACCTGCCTCAGCAGGCCCGCTTACTACATTGTGCCCCTCATTTGCAGTTTCCCGGCACCAGGCTAGGAGCAACTTTGGGCTAGGGTTTCAAACACCCATTTTTGGTGAAAGCAGTTCCTTTGCTAAGTGAAGATGCCCCATCACCCAAGCTAGAGCTCCGGCAGCCAGGAACGCCGCGGCAAACCAGGGGCACACTCTTGCCCGCTGATCCGCCACTCCCGGGCCAGACCCCTCCTGGAGACCTCGCCCCCCGGCTCGGGAGAGACGACCTGGTGCAGGGGAAAAGTCGAATCCTTGACGGTGAGGTGATCACATGACACCTCTCCTCAAAATGTTGTTTGTTTTGGGGGTTTGGGTTTTTTTGGCAATAGTTTGAGCAGCCTGAAGGTCTGCGCAGTTTGGCTCAAAGAAAATGCATGCCGTGTTATGCCACAGGGCTCCACTCAGCAGCCCTGCCCAAAACTGTATCAAAACAAAAGTTGTGCAAGAAACAAAGCCCAAATTCAAGGCTGTAGAAATGCTTTCAGATCCTATCACAATCTGGCTGATTGTCTCGGCTCCTCATGGGCGCACTTTTCTGTTCACCTTGTGTTCCCTAATCAAGCCGAGAAGCCGACTGTTTCCCCTACCACTCTGAGTGATACAAGGCTAATTTGTCCCATGCACCATGTCCCTCTGATGGTCTTAAAATCTAAATGAAAGTCCACGTGAGATGAGGAAAAAAAAGAATCTGCTAAAAGAAAGCAACTAAATTGGTGAATTTCACTTTTTGAGGCTTTCTATAGACGATTTTATTCAATTATTACAACAGGTCCATGAAAATGGTACCACTGCCAGCCCATTTTACAGATGAGGAGGCTGAGGTTTCAAAGTAACATAGCCTGCACAAGGTCACAGAGCTGGCGAAAAGTCAGGATTTGAATGTTGGCCAGGGCTCTCAGCCCCTGTGCGAGAGTGCTTCCTGGTCGGATGTGTTCATCTCCGGAACAAGCCACTCGGAGCCCTTGTGTCATTGACACCCTCAGGCAGTGGCCACAAACCACATTTGGGAATCAGAGGGGAGCATGGCTGGACCAGGCCAGGCCGAGTCGGCCACTCTGAGCTCGGGATCCTGCAACTCTCTTCGGAAGTGGCTTTCACAGAACACAGAAGACGGTGTTGTGCAGTGCTCTGTTTGATTCCGAAGGCCCTTCCAGATGTGCAATTAAAAGCCACAACATTTTCATTTTTAAACACTTGTCTGCCTCTGAGCTGCTTTCAACAGGGGGAGGGGGTGTCCCACTGATTCCACAGCATCTCCCACCTGGGACGCCAGCTACTCTCACAGGCAAAGCAGCTTCAAGCCTCTGCACCTCTTGAGAGGACGTGGGCACAAATGAAAACAAAACAGAAGACTGAAAAGGCTGGCCGGAGACAGTGCTCTCTCGGGTTTCTTCAACCGCACCCCAAAAAGCAAGGTGCATCCTTAGAACCAGAAGCAAACTCCAAGTCCACACTTCAGATGAAAATTTCTTGCTGCTCTGGACAGATTCTGAATCGCCAAGCGCTGGACAGGCAAGAACGACTTGCTGACCGATTTTTTTGTGTGTTTGTTTTATTTTCTGTTCAGCCAGGCATAGGGAATTTTCCACCTGACAATTCCTGTTTCTCACTTAAGTTCTTACACCATCTGTGAGCACTGTGCTCAGCAGGGGGAGGACTCAAGGCCAAGGAGGCCTTCCCATCTCCAAACCTCAGTTTTCCCATCTGGTTAATGCAAGCTTCTCACCACATGATTGTGCTAACATTCGTAAGTTTATGTATCAAATAGAAAGCAGTTTGAGGATTTCCAGCTTCTGAGCTGGGATCTGCTACCAGACTCAAAATCTTCACCTAATTTTTTAGTAAAACAAGAGATTTAGCTGAAATTAAGAGCACAATGGGAAACAACCAAGGCTGGACAATAAGAGAGCAGGACTTCAGTCTCCCTGCTGAGAAAGGAGCTTCTCCCGTTCTCAGGGCGCCCCCTAGCGGCCGTCCAACTAAATCCCGACGGAATGTTCAGAGTTTCTGCAAATAAAGGGAAAGACACCCACCAAAAGAGAAAGGCAGGCTCCCGTCTCCTGATGCAATCCCTTTCACTCTAGCCTCGTCTGTGGATCAGACAGCAAGACGAATGCTTGACAGGAAGCCCCAGGGAAACTCAGAAAGGTGTCTCCCATAAGACGAGATCTCATTCTTTCAAACAGCTGGCGGCCGCTCCCCAGCATTCGGGCTTCTGTGTCCTCCAGACACACCCTTACCACTCAACCCCTCACAGGCTCACATCCTCAACCTGCAGCTCCAGCGGCGTCTGTTTTTCATTATTCCGCTTTCCAGCTTCCCAGCGCGATTCTTCAACAGCTATTAAGACAACACGAGCAAGGAGCGAGGCTTACTTCTTGCTTCTTCAACATCCAGCCTGGGGAATATCACCTCAGAAGAAAAGCATGAATGAAGTGCACGTTTCTCAGCCTCTTCTTCCACCAACCTGAAAGTGCGTTCCTCAAAGTACATCTTTACAACCGTCTCTACAGAATTTTCAACCTACAAAAAAGTGGCACCTGCCCAGAATGAATTCTGAACCACTTGTTGGCTGTAGGATTTGTTTACTGAAGACCCCTTTCAAAATACAATGCACAACGTCTCGAATTTCCAATTAACCTATCACAGACCCTTTTTTTTTTTTTTTTTTAAGCTATAGAATACAGTTGGATCAGCCCAAACAGGGAAACTTAGGATGCGGGAGTTATCCAGGTATCCAAATATTTGAGAATTGAGGGGCTAAACTTTCTGACTGGTACCCCCTACCCCCACCAGAACTGTTCCTGTAGAGATTGAAAAGAAAAATACCAACATCAATCTACCACTTCCCTCGCCAGTTCGTTTTGCTTTTTTGCCGTGGTCATTTGTTAAGTGTATAAGCAACTCTGGGCCCCGAAACACCCCCCAAAAGTGCACGCAAGGAGTATCATAATTAGTTCCTGACTTTGGCCCTAAATCGATTAAAATACATCTGATACGCTTCAAATCAAAGAACCATGTTAATTTTCTGCCACACACCACACGAAATCTTTCTGCAACAGTCAGTCACTTTGAACCCAACCCTCTAGCCACAAGCGGTGTGGATTTCAAGGGCCTGTTCTGCAGAAAGGAAAACGACAACAGACCAAGTTCAGGACAACGCAGAGACCCCAAGGCACTCAAGGAGCTGCAAATGGGGCTGGAACCCTGGCAGGGTTTCAGCTGTCACGAAGAGTGGGGCGGCTGGGCCAGACCCCGCAATTCAGTAGCCCTGAAACCAGGACCTGAAATGCAATGGAGTCGGCTGCAACTCGGCATCGGTGTGGCTACCCATGCCCTGGGCATTTCAGTCCTCCCAGAAGCAGGAGGCAAACTGTCACAACCCACAGGCATGCAGCAGCCTTTAACTTTTGCTCCCAAACCTTCTCTTTTAAAAACAAACAACAAACAAAACAAAACAAAACAAACAAACAAACAAAAAACAGAGGCAGGAGCCCACCCTCCCTTGCAGCTACAGCAGCATCAGGGTGATGGGGAATAGGAGTGGGAGTGGGGGGTCGCATTCATCTACAGGACACAGGACTTGGGGAACCACAGCACCCCGCTGAGGATGTGGGTCTGTTCGGAGTTAGAGCAGCGAGGCATTCCAGGGCTTGGTCTGAATGCGTGCCCGCGAGGGAGACCTCCACGGTCCCAACGTTGCAAAGTGTTTGCAAATCATAAACACTACTTTGCTGCTGGGAGAAAAACCCCCAAAATATGCGCAGACAGGATGTAACAAGTGTTTCGAGAGAGAGAGACACGCCTGAGCCACGGCGAGCTGGGGAGAGTGAGGAGTCTGTCTGGGGGTTCCTGGGAAGCCGCTCTCCGACGAGAGAGTCTCGGTGCCCAAGACCCCCGCCCCGCGCGCCCTGGGTCCGCCGCCGCGTCCGACCCCGCGCCCCCGGGGGCTTCCCGCACTCACCACTCGGCCCGAAAACCTCTCGGTGGCCCTCTTGACTTTGCCGTAGGTGCCTTTGCCCAGGGTCTCCTGCAGTTCGTAGCGGTGCTTCAAGTTGTGCTTGTGGTGATGCCGCTTCACCCCGTGCGGCTTCCTGGGCTCCGGGGCCGCCGCCACCGCGGGGGCGGCGGTTGCCCCCGCCACCGCCTCCGGGGGAGAGCCCGGCGCCCCCGGCCGCAAGTCTGGGCCGTCCCCGGCCGCGGGCGCAGCGGCCCCCTCCATGTCCGAACGCGGGGCGAGCCGGGCTGGAGAGGGCAGGACCGGGCACGGCGCTCGCGGTGTCGGGGTCCCCGCCGAGGAAGCCGGGGCGCGCTCAAGGTCGCCCCCGCAGCATCGGGGAGGCGGCCCGATCCCGCTCGGGCTGCGGCTCGGTCACTGGCGGCAGCGGCGACTGCACATCTGGCGCCCCTGGCGCGCACGGTCCGCGCACCGCCCCCCGGCCGCGGCGAGCTGCGGAGCGTCAGGCGAGGTGGCGGCGGTGGCAGGGGAGGCGGCGGTGTTTGCAGGAGGGAGGGGAGAGGGGTGGCTCCGAGCGCAGGAGGGGGAGTGTTATGTGGGGCGCCGCGCCCCCCGACCCCTCCCCGGGAGGACGCGCAGACGGGGCGGGGGCGGGGGCGGCGCGCTCGGCCGGCCCCGGGGGAGGGGAGCGAGGGGCGGCGTGGCCGGGGCTTCCCCACCTCCCCGCCGCCGCCCGGGGCCCGGGGCCACCCGAGCTGGGAGGGGGATGGGTGCGTGTCGCGACTCGCCCTTTGTGCCGCGCGGGGTAGGCCGCAGCGGCGGCCAGGGGGCTTTGTCCTCGCTCGGCCGGGCCGGGGCCCGGGGGCTTCCAAGCCCCAGCGCCCCCTCCCCGGGCTCGCCCGCCGCAGCTACCGCGGGCCCGCTCCCGCCGCCGCCTCCTGCTCCGGCCGCTCGGCCTCCCTGCCTGCTGGCGCCCGGGCGGCGGCGGCGGCGGCGGCTCGCCGAGCCCCGAGACGGGGGAAGCGGGAGCGCTCCGAGCCGGAGGCCGCCGGGCCCCGCTCGCGATCCGGCCGGGGGCGCCACGGGCCCGGGCGCCCCTTCATTTTCTTTTAGGTGTCGCCGCGGCCGCCAGGCCGGAGACGGAGGAGAGGCTGGGGGAGGGGAGCAGGGCGGGTGTTGGGTTACAGGCGGTGAGTCACGGCCCCTCCGCCGCAGTGCGCACCCCTCCCGCCCCGCCGGGGCTGGCACCCCGCCTCCGAGGCCCCCTCCTCCGGCTGGGGCGGCTGTGCTCGGCGGAGGACCCCAAGGGGGGGGGGGGCGCCTCGACCCCGGCCCCGCGCGCTCGCCGAGGAAAGGCGGAGTCGGGGAGGAAGGGAGGCCCGGAGGCTGAACCTGGGGCCCGCCGCGGGACTGCCTGCCCTCCGACACCAGCCAGGGCTCCGGCCGCCTGGGAAGGGAAGACAATTGGGGGCGTGGAAGAGGTGCGGATCCAGGGGCGCCAGGACCGAGCCGGGCGCCCACCCTGCCCGCGAAGGCTGCCTTCGGAGGTGGGCGAACCGGGGACTTCGAGAGGGAGCAGGGCCGGAGCCCTCTGAGCAAGAGGCGACCGGCAGGCCTCTTGGTCCCCTTGGGCCTTGGGAGTTTTCCTCTAACTGAAAGGACCAGATCTCGGAGGTGGTAACGGTGACTGTACCCCGCAGGCCGAGGGTCGGGCGGAAGGGCGTCCCACCGCGGTGAAGCTGCTCCCCACCCCCATACAGACCTTCTCCTAAGAAGCTGCAAGGCAAGAGAAAAAGAGGCCTTAGGGAATTTTTTTTATAATGGTGCAGTATACCAGACTGGGATAGGGAGCGTGAGGTATGAAGAATGTCCCGTGCGTTGTACAAACCGCCTGGTGGTTCTTTACTTTTCCACCAGTGAGCCGCTCTCCACCTTCCTCTGCAGCTCTCAGGTTCATCCCTTCTGCATTCCTGCTGTCTTCACTCATGTCTACCCCTTATCACCTTACCCTGGGCTCCCGCGACAGCCTGTCCTGCCTGGGAGCCCCCTCCCTGCTGCCAGAGAAATGGCCTAAAGTGCTGCAGTCATCGTGTCCCCCAAACCTGTGCCTCTGCCACACTCCAGCGTTAGGCATCCTTCTCTGTCCAAACTTCTGTCAATCTGCTGATGATGACATAAACCCCTCTCTGCCCCCTCCTGCCTTCCCCGAGAGCACACTGGTTATTGCATAATACAAACAGGAAGGCCATGTCTATGCAAATCCTATTCTATCCACCACACTTTGCAGGGCCCCCCCCACCCCCATCCTGAAACTGTATTCTGCTTATATATAAAGTCTCTAGACATTGTGCATGTAAATTAAAGAGTCAGAGTGAGCAAAGTATCGGTTTATCCCCCATGGATAGGCTGTGTGACCTTGGTCAAATGACTTAACCTCTCAGAGCTTTTGTGTCTTCTTCTTAAAATAGGGTTTCCCCGATCTGTTTTACAGGTAAACAGACTGCATAGTGGTGATGAAAATTGTTCATCAAGCATTTCCTGGTTCTCCCCCCCCCCCCACCCGCCCCCCTTACTCCCAAGGGATGTGGTAGGAATCTACTACCTTATATGACTCACTTGGGCCAATGGAATGAGAGCAGAAGTGATACGCATTGCTTTCAGGTAGAAACTTTTAAGGGCCAATGGGCAAATCCGCATGTCTTGAGAATCCCAAAAGTTCAACCCTGGCAATCTTACATTGACAACCGTGGCAATGCAGAGATAGAGCCTCACCAAGCCAGTGTGGGTCTCTGTAAAGATGGCAGAGTAGGCCCAGCTAATCTGCATTAGAAAAGCAGCGTGAGGGGCGCCTGGGTGGCGACTTCGGCTCAGGTCGTGATCTCCCCCCACCACCGTTTGCAAGTTCGAGCCCCCTGTCAGGCTCTGTACTGACAGCTCAGAGCCTGGAGCCCGCTTCAGATTCTGTGTCTCCCTCTCTCTCTCTCTCTGCTCCTCCACTGCCCGTGCTCACTCGCTCGCTCTCTCCCACACACACACACACACACACACACACACACACACACTAAATAAATACATACATATGTACATAAATACATTTAAAAAAAAGAAAAGTAGTGTGAGCAAATATTAAACTTATGCTGTGTTATACCAGTGAGATCAGGGGTTTATTATAACAGTGTAATGTAGCATTCTGGCTAATAGTGTTGCTTCCAAATGCTTGCGACTTAATCAGTATTTGTTGAATGAATAGCACAACGTATTCTGATACTATTTTATGATAGTAAACCGTCCTCTGTAAGGTGGTTGTCATACTCCCTATTTTCAACTAAGGCCACCACATCAGAAAACTGACTTTGCCTGAGATTGCACAGGTCATAAATAGCAACGCCAGGATTTAAACCCTACCTGTGCAGTTCCAAAACTCATGCTCTTCCCCTTCTGCATGTGCCATGCTACCTCTCCTTAAATGGGAAGGGTGGAAACACCCAGTCCCATGCCTGGCACACAGTCATGCCCGAGCACTGGGAGTTCCTCTCCAGACTGAATTCCTATAGCATTTATAATCTGAGCCACACTTCAGCACAATGTTATCACACATTGTGCTCAAGTGTTTTCACATAGATAAAGTGTTTCCTCCAGCAAGATCCCAGGCTGCCTGATTAAGAGCTTGAGTTCTAGAGTCAGACTGCCTGGGTTCAAATCCCAGGCAATTGTCCTCCGGGCCTGAGTGTATGGATGGATGAGAGACTACTGACAGTCAGCAGAAGGCCACAGCGGCTTGTGACACTTGGATGTTACATTTGCGGGGTGGGCAGGTGGAAGTCGGAGGGGGGACTCCCTATGAAACTCATAAATGGGGAGCTGCCACCACCAGGCTTTCTATAGGCAGGCACTGCAATTCCTAGTGATTTGCAGCACATTTGATTGGCCTCTGAAGAAAACTCATTATCTTTGAGGAATTCGGTGCATTGTACAATTATTGACTTTAATTGCTTCTACATTTCCAGATATCTTCCCCTTTCCCCAGGCAATTCAATACTTCACTCGGCCCATACCACAAAGTACTCATTTAGCAAGTGCATTTCTCCACCCTTAGAGAAAGAGACGGGGCAGGGGGTTGGTGGGGAGCTTAAAAGCACCCACACAGTTTTCTTTCATTTGCCAGGACAGCAAGTGCTGTTACCTCTAGAGCAAAGGTGATTTTTCAGTATGAATTTTAGGGTCTTTAAAATCTGAGCTCCCCTGATTCTCTATTGAATATAACCTAATTATATCATGGTCTCTAAATGCTTGACATAATATATCATATTGTTTTGGTGCAATTGACAGCAAGTTTTCAAATAAAGGTCAATGCATACAAAAGTGCCTATAATTTATAACAAAGTATGCGGTGTGAAGTGTTTCTGTAAGGTTGGTGACCTAATTACCTTGCAATTTCTACTCAGATATAAATTCTGATTTCTTTTCACTAGTTTCTATCTCCTGTATAAATTGTGTGAGGAGTGTTTTCCAGTAGTTTTCAAAAAAAAAGAAAAGAAAACAAATCTTTGACCTTCAGGGAAAGTTCCTAACTATGCAGTTATACTTGAGATGAGAATATTTGTTCAATGTTTCTTTGTTACATTGAATGGACTCCCTGCTACCTGATCCATAACCGATAATAAACTGTATTACTTATTTATAAAAAAAGAAAATAGGGGCACCCGGGTGGCTTGGTCGGTTGGGTGTCTGACTTCGGCTCAGGTCATGATCTCACGGTCTGTGAGTTCAAGCCCCGCGTCAGGCTCTGTGCTGACAGCTCAGAGCCTGGAGCCTGTTTCGGATTCTGTGTCTCCCTCTCTCTCTGCTCCCCCCTCACTCATGCTCTGTCTCTATCAAAAAATAAATAAATGTAGAGGCGCCTGGGTGGCTCAGTCGGTTAAGCATCCGACTTCGGCTCAGGTCATGATCTCGCAGTCCATGAGTTCAAGCCCCGCGTCAGGCTCTGTGCTGACAGCTCAGAGCCTGGAGCCCGTTTCGGATTCTGTGTCTCCCTCTCTCTCTGACCTTCCCCCATTCATGCTCTGTCTCTCTCTGTCTCAAAAATGAATAAACGTTAAAAAAAATTTTTTTAAGAAAATAAACAAGTTTTTTTTTTTTTTTTTAAGTGTGGTGGTGGTGTTAGGGATGGTAACAATAGTATGTGTGAGGGCTGGTGTGAAGGTTAAAGGATATAAAGTACGCACTCAATCAGTCATTGTTTTTATTATGCTTATTTTTCATCTTGCATGACTCCTACTAGCATTGAGGCAATTAAAATCAGTTTAATCATACTACTCGATTAGACTCTGACTCCTAGCTTCATTCTGGCTACGTGACAGAGGTTATAACATCTGAAGTTGGAAGCATGACATCCGCACTGTGCTACAACTTATATTTACGTAAGGCTAATGACTTGTTCTGTATTACGCTTTCTGTTTTCAAAGGCTTTAAAAGAAAGGACGTTTGCTTTCTTGAGAAATACTTGTTCAGAAAACATAGTAATACCAGTATCGTGTATCCACGATCTGTCTGCCAGGACCTTTCTGTGTATTACCTCCAATCATCGTAAAACCGCAAGGTGGACATTATGATCCCCCGTTTGGCTGTTAAGAACCGAGAGGCTCAAAGAGGTCAAGTTGCTTATGACCAGGCAGTAGCTGCTTTAGTCAGAATTTGAACCCAAGTCTCTGACTCGGGTTTTGTTCTGACCCCTATTCCAAGCTACCTGGCATCTCAGTTCATCTCAATGAATGCCTATGCTTTGGTTGACGCTAGTCTGCCATTTTTCTAGATGAGGTTTTGGAAAATTACCTAAGATTGTGACGTTTCTGACTTAAGAATTTTGCCTGGTAGACATCTTACATTAAAGAGCAACCTGAGAAGTTACATATTCTTCACTGTGGCAGAAGCTTGCTAGCTAACCACCAAATATTCATGCTTGTCCTTTCACAGAGGAGCTGACAGACAGCTGCTCAGCTGGGGACAGATTTCCCAGCCTCCCTTGCCTCCAAGCTTGGCCATGTGATTAGTTCTCTCTAATGGAATTTGAGCAAAGTGATGTTCATTTCTTCCAGACCAGGGTGTTTAAAAAAAAAAAAAAAAAAAAGCCTAGCTGGAAGCAGAGGGCTCCAAGACACCAGAGGATGGTGGAGTCACAAGATAAAAGAAGCCTGTGTCACCAGGGGCACCTGGGTGGCTCTATCGGTTAAGTGTCTGACTTCGGCTCAGGTCATGATCTCACGGTCCATGGGTTCAGGCCCCACAAGTCAGGCTCTGTGCGGACAGCTCAAGGCCTGGAGCCTGCTTCAGATTCTGGGTCTCTTTCTCCCTCTGCCCCTCCCCCACTCACACTCTCTCTCTTTCTCTCTCTCTCTCAAAAGTAAATAAACAGCTGTGCTGACAGCCAGAGCCTGAAGCCTGCTTCAGATTCTGTGTCTCCCTCTCTCTCTCTGAACCTCATGCTCTGTCTCTCTTTCGCAAAAATAAATAAACAGTTAAAAAATTTTAAAAAGGGGTGCCTGGGTGGCTCAGTTGGTTGAGCGACCAACTTTGGCTCAGGTCATGATCTCACGGTTTGTGAGTTTGAGCTCTGGGTCCGGCTCTGTGCTGACAGCTCAGGGCCTGGAGCCTGCTTCGGATTCTGTGTCTCCCCCTCTGTCTGCCCCTCCCCTGCTCATGCTGTGTGTGTGTGTGTGTGTGTGTGTGTGTGTGTGTGTGTGTGTGTCAATAATAAATGAACATTACAAAAAAAGTTTTTTAAATAAAAAAGAAAAGTCTGTGTCCCTGAATCACCTTGAATAAGGGGAATGAAGACCCACCTCGCACCAGAACATTGGACTGGTACATGAGTGAGAAATAATCTTCTATGAAGTCACTGAAATTAGAGGGTTTATTTGTTACAGCAGCTAGTGCCCTAACTAATACATACAGCTTACGCTAAGTCTGTATCTACACGTGAAAAGCAAAATGGAAGATCCTAACAACCATCTGAAGACTTAGAACTGAAAGTGCCACTTTTATATGTTCCGTCTACTCACTTATTCAAGGAGAAAGCAGATCATTTGGGGCCAGAATTTTTCTTTTCATTTTTCCTGGATTACACGTATCAGGGATCCACTAAGCACAGTAATCAACAGTCATAAACCGGTAAGACAAATTTAGTCATTCAACAAAATCTCTTAATTTTCTCCTCTACGCCAGGCATCTAACACAGGCCCTGTCTCATCCTCATGAAGCTTCCAACCTATGGGTAATAAACACAATTTACAGCATTTAACTGACTGCTGGCCACCAAACTTCTTGGGAGAACCCAGGCTCCTGGCTCCTTGAAGGTGAAACAGAGGACTAAGATAAAAAGTAAAATTTACTCACAAGTCAAAACAGAAAGCTATGTGTCTTCCCCTGCTGAGCAGCTAGAGAAACAGGAAGAAGGGCAGGTACAAGCCTAGTCTCCAGTGTCAAAACCAGCTCAGTTCAAATCCTGGCTCTACCACTTACGAGGTGTGCGATCTTGGGTGACTTCATCTCTGTTTCTCAGGTTGCCTCGCCTTTCGAATGGGGACATTCAAAATACCCAGCTCAAAAGGTTTTTGTTGAGGATTGATTGAGCTAATGCAATAAACAGCCTGGGATGGTGGTAGCACCCAATAAATGTCAGCTGCTAATACGATTTGCCACCTTCCCTATGATACGCTATTGATATCTTATTCGGTCTTGTGCCTGACAGGTTACAAGGGAAGGCCAGGAACAGAATTATAAGTAGAATCAGTTGCTATTACAGGGGTTCAACTGAAATAACCCAGACCAAGTACGCTTGCAATGTTTCTCACCTATTTGGTGATGGGGAGGGCAGGGGATCCAACTGGGAAGGACAGCATCTGTTTAGGCATCCACCGTAGTATGGAGACAGCCAACAGGACGAGGTAGGGTTTCTGGTCCCTGTTGTCCCCGGGGGTGTTGCCTCGGCAGGTGCCTTCACCTCTCTGTGGAATGACATCACCAGGCGAGATGACCTCTGATGCCCCTCTGTGCTGACAATTTTTGATTCCTTCTGGAGGCTGCAGCTTCGAGCCCCTTGCCCGTTTCTTCTTTTCCTCCCTTCTCTGCTCACGTGTGCAGAAGACAGAGCAAGCAGATGACTGCCAGTGGTTCCACTAATTTTGTTTCCTCTGTCCTGAACATTGTACTGGAAAAGAAGGTAGCTTGTCTCGGAGGGCATAAAACAGTGGGGATTGGTTGGAAGTTTCTCTTGGGGAGAAAAGAAACTGAAGAGTGATAAACTCCCCATCAATAGGGAAAGTGCGGGCAGGACTCCAGAAGCAGGAGACCACACCTTGCCACCCTGGAAAGTGGAGAGTGCATATATCACATGCAGGGATGCACTGGGGTCATGTGGACAATAACTCTAATTGGCTATCATAGAACAGCCTTTAGATGTCATTGGGGTTACGTGGGGCGGGGGGGGGGGGGGGGGTTGTCCAGGCAGGGGGATAGAAAGAGCTCATTTCCACGTTTTGCTCCCTGGATGGGTGAATACACTCAACCATATTAGCTAAGTATTTACCATGGGTCTGTCACGATTCTAGGTACTGGGGAGACAGAAGTGAACAAAAACCCTGCCTTCCTTAGGTTGACAGATAAATAGTGAGCCACTGACAAATAAATGTACTACCAGTCAGGTGATGGTAAGGGCTGGCCAGAAGACTAAAGCAAGTTAAATAGGTAGAAAATTATCACAGTGGTAAAGAGAAGACTTTCTGACAAGGTGAGGTTTGAGCAGAGTCCCTAAGGAAGCAAGCATGTGTACGATCTGGCTATATGGGGGATAAATACGGATACCTCAGGGAAGAGCCTCCCAGGCACAAAGCCTTATAAGTGCAAATGTCCTGAGGCAGGAATATCCTTGGCATGTTCATGAAACAGTGAGGGGGTCATCATGAGTGGAATGAAATAGAGGAGAATAGTAGGTGTTAAGGCCAGAGAGTGACTGAAGGACAAAATCCTGTAGGCTTTGTGGAATGATGAAAGAACTCTGGGTTTTATACTGAGTCAGGCAGGAAACCATTGGTGGATTCTGATTAGAAGAGTGACGTAATCAGACTTGGGTTTGAAAAGTCTCCCTCTAGCCATTGTATTAAAAATAGATTTAAGGGGCGCCTGGGTGACTCAGTTGGTTAAGTGTCCAACTTTAACTCAGGTCATGATCTCACACTTCGTGGGTTCGAGCCCCGCATCAGGCTCTGTTCTGACAGCTCGGAGCTTGGAGCCTGCTTTGGATTCTGTGTCTCCCTTTCTCTCTGACCGTCCCCTGCTCACACTCTGTGTGTGTGTGTGTCTCTCTCTCAAGAATAAATAAACATTAAAAATATTAAATAGACTGAGGAGGGAGGGAAATGATGGGGGCAGGGGACTATGAAAAAGGCTAAGGGGAGGCTCCCGCAAGAACCACAACACCTCAGTCAGTCTCCTCAGTGCCTTCCTCCTCGTGCTCACCGTGGTTCATTCCTAAAACACATATCTATCTGATTCTGTGTCTCCCTCTTCTAAGATTCTGCTGATCTCCTGTGGCCTTCGGGACAAAGTCCAAACTCCTTAGCCTGTCAGGACAGCATCCCAGGATAAGAAGAACATTGGCTTTGACCTCAGAAAGACCCAGGTTAGAACCCTGGCCTTGGCGCTCACCAGCTGTGTGATGTGCCCAAGTCGCTGGAGCTCTTTCGACCTCAACTTGTCCTCTTTCCTCCTTGTCCTGGGTGTTATCACCTGCGTGTCAGCTCCATGAGGGCAGGGACTACGTTTGCCTTGTTCCTTGCTATATACTCAATACCCAGAACAATGCCTAGTATACAGTAGGCCCTCAACAAATATGGGTGGAGTCAACAAACGAGCTAATGTAGGAGAGAGCATCTGGCAGAATGGCTGGCACACAGGTGCCCAACAAGTATACCTTTTTGTGGCTGATTAATGCTCTTTCCCTTTCCCTGCAAGGTCTGACCCTAACAGTACTCTTCCTGATTCATATCCACACCACCTCCCCCCACCAAGGACCATGGGCTCCAGAGGCCCCTCTGTTTCATGTCACTCCACATTTATACATGCTGTGCCCAGTGCCTGGGATGCCCCCTTCCCTGTCCTCCAGATAACAAACTCCTACTCACCTTGGAGACCCAGCTTAAGACATCACCTCTCCTCTGCTCCTATGCTAGACAGAATGAAAGTCTCAGTTCTCTGTCCCCAGAGTACTCAGTTCCTGGGTCTATTACAGCACTTACCTCATGGCATTACAATCATTCAGTTATGCGTCCAGCCCCGCCCCGTTGCCTGGGAACTCCAGGATAGTCAGGGATAGAATAGCACTGCCCAATTAGAAACATAATGTGAGCCACATATGGAATTTTATCTTTTCTAGCAGCCACATTAAAAACAAGGTTTAAAGAGAGAGAGAGAGAGAGAGAGAGAGAGAGAGAGAGAGAAATTAATCTTAATAATGTATTTTATTTAACCTCAGATGCCCAAGATATTATCATCTCAATATGTAATCAGTACAAAAACCCACTGATAAGATATTTTATATATCTTTCTTTTGGTACGAAGTCTTTGAAACCCGTAGTATATTTTACACTTAAAGTAAACCTCAATTCAGAGCTACGTTTGCAATGGTCAAACTGAAATATACCCCAGCAAAACAATAAAGTTGTATTTCATAAAAAAAATTATTTTACACTGCTCCAGGGTTTTTTAACTTATATTTTAGTTAATTGCATAAAATTAAATTTTTCATTCCCCCGTGACAGAGCCTCATTTCAAGCACCCAATAGCCACACGTGATTACTGGCTACTGTATTCAACAGTATAGATCTAGATCTTATTCTTCATTTGGATAGAAGTATAGATCTGACTTGTAATCTATGAGCACTGAAAGGATGGATGGATGGATAGATGGATGGATGGATGGATGGATGGATGGATGGATAAATGGAGGGATGGATGGATGGATGGATGGATGGATGGATGGATGGATGGATAAATGGAGGGATGGATGAATGGATGAATGGAGGGATGGATGAATGGATGGATGGATGGATGGATGGATGGATGGATGGATGGACGGACGAACGGACAGATGGATGGATGGATGGATGGATGGATAAATGGAGGGATGGATGAATGGATGGATGGATGGATGGATGGATGGATGGATGGATAAATGGAGGGATGGATGGATGGATGGATGGATGGATGGATGGACGAACGGACAGATGGATGGATGGATGGATGGATGGATGGATGGATAAATGGAGGGATGGATGAATGGATGGATGGATGGATGGATGGATGGATGGATAAATGGAGGGATGGATGAATGAATGGATGGATGGATGGATGGATGGATGGATGGATGGATAAATGGAGGGATGGATGAATGGATGGATGGATGGATGGACGGACAGATGGACGGACGGATGGAGGGATGGGTGGAAAGATGTATAAATGGATGGATGGACAGACAGATGGATGGATGGATGGATGGATAGATGGATGGATGGATGGATGGATGGATGGATGGATGGATAAATGGAGGGGTGGATGAATGAATGGATGGATGGATGGATGGATGGATGGATGGATGGACAAACGGACAGATGGATGGACGGATGGAGGGATGGGTGGAAAGATGTATAAATGGATGGATGGATGGATGGATGGATGGATGGATGGATGGATAGATGGATGGATGGATGGGTAGATGGATAAATGGAGGGATGGATGAATGGATGGATGGATGGATGGATGGATGGATGGACAGATGGACGGACGGATGGAGGGATGGGTGGAAAGATGTATAAATGGATGGATGGATGGATGGATGGATGGACGAACGGACAGATGGATGGACAGATGGAGGGATGGGTGGAAAGATGTATAAATGGATGGATGGATGGATGGATGGATGGATGGATGGATAGATAAATGGAGGGATGGATGAATGGATGGATGGATGGATGGACGGACAGATGGACAGACGGATGGAGGGATGGGTGGAAAGATGTATAAATGGATGGATGGATGGATGGATGGATGGATAGATAAATGGAGGGATGGATGAATGGATGGATGGATGGATGGATGGATGGACGGACAGATGGACAGACGGATGGAGGGATGGGTGGAAAGATGTATAAATGGATGGATGGATGGACGGACAGACAGATGGATGGATGGATGGATTTTACTAAATTTACCCCCTCCCTAGTTTACCTTCTTATTTCTTACTCTAGAAATGCAGAGCCCAGGAAAGAGAGAAAGAACTTAAGGGAAAGGTGAATCCATAGAAATTTTCCATGGACTCCAATTTTTCAACTTGCCCCGTGGGACAAAGTCCAAAGTCATCAAAGTTCTACTCTCTAATCCAGCAGCTCGGCAACCCAGCATATTCAACTCTTTGCTTAGATGTCAAAGCCACATGGGGTCTTTCCTGGCCATCCTGTTTAAAATTGCAGCCCACCCTCTCCTCCTCCATCCCAACACTGGTCCTACTTACCCCTTTACCTGTTTCATTCTTCACCATTGCACTTACTGGCATGTCATCTGTTACACATTCTATTTGTTTGTTGTGTTTGTCTGGAAAACCAGGGATTTTTATGTATATGATGCTCTCATAAATCCCCAGTGCCGGGAATATGATAGGTGCTCAGTAGTTATGCGTGGAATGAACAAATGGGTGGATGGATAACTTCAGTTCCAGCTCTTTCATCTGCCGGCTCTATGACCCCAGTAAGCAATTAAAGATTAGAGCTCAGGTCCTTCATCTGTAAAATGAGTATTTGCTAATATTGACCATACAGAGTTTTCTGATATGATCCTACAGGGTTAATGCTTACCTTCTAGTACTAAGATTATGTCTATGCACTCAAGTACAAAACCTACGCTGGCATGTAGTAAGCACTGACGAAATCACAGCTATTCTTATTCTATTTAAATAATAATATTAGATCCATTCTATCAGGTCTTTAATAACCAGGTAAAGCAATTAAATTTCCCAAGTAATTCTGTCCCAGACAAACAAACAAACAAAAATAACTAGGTCAGGAAAAAATAGTCTTGGGATCTAGATTTCCTACACGCATGCCTATATTTACCTGTCTTGTTTTTATTTATATTTCTAACCATGGGATACAGGTCCCCTTGGCCCTGCCCTGCTAAGACCCAGGGCAGCTCAGTGTCAGGCCCTGAGGCTGCTATGTTTACTGTCACCAGGGACTTAGGCTCCAAAAGCAGGCACGAGAGACAGGGCATTCCACACAAGTCACCAGCCTGCCTGTGACGGCAGAAGCTGTTGGCCCCCCTGCTCTGGAGCAGTCGCCCAGGCCTCAGATGGCCCAGGGCCTGGCAGCTGGGCCCAAGGGGAGCCGGGCTGCCCAGGCGGCCAGCTGGTGACGGATGCATTAGCTGCCTTCCTGACAGATGAGACAAAAGCCCCAAACTCCTTTCAAGGACCTACTCCTCCTGCTCCCTCTCTAGCCTCATCCTCTGACACCCTTAATCTAACAGGCAAGTTTCCAATCTGCCCTTCCCTCCATGACTCTCTACATCCACCTGTTCATCCATTCAACCAGCACATGTTATTTGAGCGTCCACGGCGATGCAGTCACCGTGTCAGGGCTGGGGATAAAGGGTAATATAAGACGGTCCCCTGCCCTCGGGAAGTGTCTAATGCCTCCCCCTGATGTGATGCTTTACAGTTTACAAAGCACTCACACATGAGTGGTCTCTCTTAGATCTCCTAATGCTGTTTTTCTTGGGATTAGATATTTTTATTCACCGCCGCCTCCCGTATTTCACTGGTTGTGCTGAGAGACGGGATGCCTTACCCAAGGTCTCCCAGTGCACGCATGAGGAGCCAGGACTCAAACCCAGGTATTTGCCTTATACCCCAGGGCGTATCCATGTGACATCACATCTCACAAACAGCAGTTCTGTAAAAGTCACAAAAAGTCAGCTCACCGAAAGATAAAGGCCATTTGATGGCTCCGAAAGATATTGCACGTTATACATGGGGAGGAGAGAGACGCTCCCTCCCCCACGGCAGCAGAAGGGGGAGCCTCGGAAACTTACAGGTATTCAGATGGATCGGGAACCTCACCAGATCTGCCTGTCCCTTCTTCCTCCAACGCAGGTGCCCGGCTCAGGATTCCTAGAATCTGAACACAGAGCCCAGACGGCTCAAATTAACACAGTGTGGACAAATGCTGGAAACACATGCGCGGGGATGAACCACACCTCTTTTCCCTTGAAGCACCATTTCTGGCGTCCCTATCTTGATTCCTGAAGTTTTCGGGGAGAAGCATCCAGGTGGCTTTATAAGAAAAAAACATCTTCCCACAGCACCACCAAGTGGCTGAGTCTCTGCCCATTAAAAACTCCATAAAACAGAGGCTCACTCCAATGAGCCAAGGCACAAAATATCCAACGACCAGGACTGGGAAAAAGAACTTGGCAAAACCGAGGTGGGGTGGAAAAATTCATTCAGGGGAGATCCAGGAGGCGTGGATGCCCTTAGGACAGGAGGAAGGCAAGTGGTCAAAGCTCTTTATCAAGAAGCAATTTGGCAGAAATTTATAGACTAGTACTGTGACAAGTGGCCAAACTTTCCCTTTTTATAGATGGGAAAACTGAGGCCCAGGGAAGTTCATGCTCTCGTAGGGTGGCATAAGGGTGATGATGTACTCTGTGCAAAGCTCATTATCTGTATGGTCTTAGTTAATCCACACAAGCCCAAGAGAGAGGCGTTACTGCTCCCCAATTTCACAGATAAAGATAGAATAGGACCAGCACACTATGGTCTTCGCCTTCTTTTTTGTGCCTTACACAAACTGAGAATGGTTTTTACATGTTTGAGCCATTGGAAAAATCAAATAAGAGCAATATTTTATGATCTCTGAAAATTAAGTGAAATTCAGATTTCACTGCCGTAAATAAAGAGCTATTGGAACACAGCCACACCCATTTATTTATGGCCATCGATGGCCTGCTTTTAAGCTATAAGAACAGAATTGGGTGTTTTGACACAGACCATACGACTGTCAAAGCCAAAAATATTTACTACCTGGCACTTTACAAAAAATTACGAGCTCCTGGGATAGAGACTCAAAGAATTTGAGGAACTCCGGGAGAAGCGATACAAGGAAAAAAAAATAGAATCTGACGTTACAGGACCAGGTCTGTCACTGACAGTGTGATCTGCAAAATGGGAGTTAATAATAAAATTCCCTATGGGGTTTGTTGTGTGCATGAGTTAAAAAGCTAGATGCAAAAACTCTCTGCACTGCAAAATGCTCCACCTTCGTGTCCATTGTTGTTTTATGAGATTAAAGCCACCTTAGGACCCCAATCTTCCAACTCCTCATCCTGCACACTTCCTGCTATATCACATAGTCTCTCTGGGCCTCAGCTTCCTCATCTATTAATTGGGCATAATGATACCTTTCATCACACGGACACAGTGAAAATGAAAAAAAAAATAAAGAGCATGTTTGTGAAAGCCACTCTTAAAATATTTTGTGTATGGTTAGCCTCAAGGTCTCCATCTCCTGTTTCTAATGAAATGGAAGGCCATGAGTTTTCAGCATCCAGATTAGAGTCCTGGGAGCCAAAATGAAGAGCTGGGGAAAGGACAGGACAAGAAAATCCAGCCTGGCTTCAGCTTGGCCTCCTGCCCTTTCCGAAAGAGCAGCCCCTTCAGTGTTCTTTTGAAAGGGCAGCTGGTTGGATTCTCAGCACCTTCATTATGCCGGAAGGGCATTTAGGGAAACTAATGTGTCCTTGGGGTATTTCCATCCAGCAGTCCCCTCCAGCCTGACATTCTGCATCTCACCTCCGGCCCTGGGCCAGCGGCAGGCTTGCTCTTGAGCTGTGGTACCAGCCACTCACAGCAGGCATAGCACAGGGGATGAGGCCCAGGGACCAGATCCTGACACGGACAGAGCGGACCAAGGCAGCCAGCTGGGTAGTTAAGGAAGGGAAACAAGAGTCTGCTGCTGAGGCAGGAGATGGCGACCAGCCCACCCAGCCCACACCTGGCCACAGCAAGATAGAGCAATTGTCCAGAGTTTGGGCCCCCAAGGCCTTTACCTAAAATCTTCCAGCAGCTCTCACCAAATTGCTTGGGTCATGGACCCACCTGCTGGCTCAGATCTCCATTTGACTATGTGACTCCTTAGCATCCAGTTGCATCTATCTAACACAGGTCCAGCCAGGGGCGCCTGGGTGGCTCCGTCAGTTAAGCACCCAACTCTTGAGTTTGGCTCAGATCATGATCTCACCGTTTGTGAGTTTGAGCCCCACGTTGGGCTCTGTGCTGACAGCTCGGAGCCTGGAGCCTGGAGCCTGCCTCGGATTCTGTGTCTCCCTCTCCCTCTGCCCTTCCCTGCTCTCTCTCTCTCTCTCTCTCTCTCTCTCTCTCTCTCAAAAACACATAAGCATAAAAAGATAAACATTGAAAAAATAAAATAAAATAGGCCCAGCCACAGTTGAAAGGAATAAAATGCAGAGAAAGTCCAATGTAGGAGAGGCCATGTATATGGAGAAGGAAAGCTCTGGAGTCAGATCTGGGTCATACCTCAACTCCCTTTATTACTAGCTGCGTCACCTTGGGCAAACTGCTTAACTTCTCTGGGCCTCAGTTTCCTCTGTAGCTCCAAAATGGGACTAATACCTAACAAATGTAATTTGAAGATGATTATACTAAGGTATGCCTTATTGGGGAATATTGTTATTTTTTACTGTTTGACAGCAATTTCTCCTCAGGCATCTTGGTAGCCCTTTGTCCCTTAGATCAGGTCTACAAAGAACCATTTGCTAAATGAATGAATGAACCAAACAAGGAAAACATAGTATGCTTCATTCTGGCTTCCCGATAACATCCAAGAGAGTTAAAGCGATTGCATAATTGTGTCCAATTCACAGATGAGCAATGTGAGGCACCAGAGCCTAGATCATCCATAGAAATGTGTAATCCCAGCCAAGGTTTTCAATTTTGGCTTCTGTTTGGGCATGTTTCCTCATCAATTAAACAGGTATAATTGTCAAACCCATCTTACTGGATTGTCAAGGGCATCCACTGAGAGGAGGCGATGTAAAAACATCCTTTTTATGGTTATTAAGTGTAAAGGCTCACTCTCTGAGGAATGTATTTTAATAAGACACAGATTACCTGTTTGACTCTAGCCAGAAGGATGACATTCTAATTGTAGAATTAGATAAGCTTGAGAAGTGTCGATATAAGGGAAGGAGAACTGTCCATCAGTTTTGCAAGTAAATGGCATATGGAAATGATGGCCAGGATAAGGGTGACCTTGTCCTCTGAGGGTGTTTTCCTGGATTTGTGGAGTCCAACATTGACTGTGGCTCTGGCCTATTGAGTGAAACCTACAGATGGTATTTTATTACAGAGACAGTGGTGCCCACAAAATCTGCACATTTAACAGAAGTATCTGGCATAGTCCCCATTTAGAAGCACCCTGTCGGAGCCACAGGGGTCTAAGGCTACAGTGAGCTATATTTCCTTCACTCTACTGGCCTTGTCATAAGTAGAAACCCATCAGAGTCCACTTTTTAGATCTCACACACACACACACACACGGACTATTTAACAATAAAAGATCTTCCAATATAAAATTATCTAAACTGCCTAGACTAAACCTATTAATGTACATGCATATATTCCTTCGGGATAAAAGGCTTGATCAGTGCCTTAACATCCAGGGAGGTACCTGTAGGAATAAACAGAAGTTCTCACGCACGTCTCAGCAGCTGTGTCCGCCATCACCGTGGGTTGGATCCAATACAAGTATTCTCATCAGAGCATGATCTAGGGCCTCTGGCCAAAGACCTTCAGAGTTACTTAGGGCAGTGGGGAAGGGGTGCAGAGGCCACGGGATGGCCCCTGCAGTGCCAACCAATGTCATCTAAGAAAGCTCAGTTCCTGGCAATGAGGAACTCCCTTTCTGATTGGTTTCCCTGGGGGTGTTGCTGTTCACACTCTCACTCTGATTGGCTATATGCAAAGAAGCAAACTCTAATTTGTTGATCCTAGACACATTGACTAGGGGCACTCCTGCTGGCTGTGCTTTCCCCATCCAACTCTCTGCCTTGTATGGATGTATGAATTAATATGCTGATGCTAAAAAGATGCTGGTCCTTGCTGGGAGGAAGCAGCCCTCAGGTGCCTATGTTGGATCCAGAACTGGTACTTCCTGTTAAAAGTATATATGTGTATATACTCCACACACCTTGTAGTAGATGTTTAATAAGTATCCTATTTTCTGGTACGATTTGCTCCCCTCCTTCTCCCCCGGCCATGTGGCTGGTTACCCTCCTTTGTACTTCCTACCACCATTGCCTTTTCCATTTTGTGGAATTATCTGTTCATCGATTTGTTCTTCTCCCTGGGCTGTGAGATCTTCGATGGCAGGATCTGGGTCTCTTTTTCAATGTGTGTCACTTAATGCCATGATACAGTTGTGGTACTAAGTAAATGTCGAACAGAGCTGAGCTGACTCAGGAATATAACTATAGAGGAATGAGACGGACGTTTTAAAAATGCATAAATCCAAAATTAATGGTGTCCATGTCAGAGTGGTCACCAAAAGAGGGGGTACACTTGCTGTACTTGTTGGAGGAAGAGGCTTTTTAGCATGTGGCACGTGTTTTTGAACAGCCTTAGTGATGGTGTACCTTCCTCCGATGATGGGAGGGTTTCCATGAGAATGCGTTTAGTGACAAGGGAAAAAAAAATGACTTAAGCAATGCAGACATGTTATTATCTTGCATGATGAGAAGGCTGGAGGTAAATCGTTCCAGGGTTGGCTCAGCACTCCTACATGGTGATGTATGGAAGTATTAAGTCACCATATTGAACACCTGAAACTAATATAACTGTATGTTAACTAACTGGAATTAAAATAAAAATGTAAAAATTTAAAAAAAGAACACAGGCTTTTAATATTCTTTTTCTCTACCATTCTTAACTTATTGACTTTTTTAAATTCTTAGGGTTATTATCTACCTCATGGTCATAAATGGCTGCCATGGTTCCAGACATCACATTCTCATACTACTGCTTGCAAAGAAATGAAGAAGTGGCAGGGTGAGAGGTCTGCCAGGGCAAAGGGGAAGTTCCCTTCATATGTCTTTCTCTCCCTTGATGAGAGATGAAAATACTTCCCAGCACACCCCATTGACCAGAATTGGTTCCATAGTTACACTTAGCTACAAAGCAGCCTAGGGAAGCAAATACTGGCATATTCAGTCTCTACAGCAAGAGGCAGAGGAGGAGAAAGGAGGTTGGGGAAGGCTGCTAGGGAGGCAATCAAGAAAAGTTCTCAGAGACTTGATTTCCATTAGATGTCAAAATTCAGTTAAAGCTCAACCCAGGGAATCGAATGGTTAACTTTAAGGAGGAACTGTAAATGCTAATAACTGTTGAACACTATAGACCAGCTTAGTAATAAGTACTCGGCATACATTGTCTAATTAATCTTCTGAACACCCTTGAGTGACCTTGAGCCCACCATTGTTAGCCCCATTGTATCTTTGATGAAACTGAGACCCAGAAAGTTTGAATTACTCACCCAAGTCACACAAATAATAAATGAGGAACTCCTGACTCAAAAGTAAAGCCTCTTCATCCCAACATTGGACTACAAATAACTCATAAGAAGGTTTCTCTATCATGGTTCATACCATTACATTATGCTTCACAGTTTATAAAGCTTTTCTACCAGGTCATTTGATCCCCAGAACAACTTGTCGAGGTAAGAAATATTATGCTGTAGGAGGATGTTTCGTTTTTCCACACCATTCTACTTCTCTTCATTTGTGGCAGTAGAACTTACGGTTTTTAACTGGGTACATGGCACCCCAGAATAAAGACTGTATTTCCCAGCCTTCTCTGCAGGTCAGTTGGCCACATGGGTTCTAGAAAATGGGATATGAGCAAAAGAGACATGGGCAGCTTTGAGGTCATGCTTTTAGAGAGGATGGAGTCTTACCCCTTCCACCATCTTGAAAGTGAATCAGACGATGAGCCATAATGAACCACATGGTGGGTGAAGCTACAGGTCGTAGCCACCAGATAAATGCAGCCCAGCAGCTAAGTATTTCAGCTGTGGTCTCTCTGCCTTGTACTGCTTATAACTGAACTGTTACACGGGAAATATTTATCTTGTTTCTATCTTATGTGAGCCACTGCATTTGAGGTGTCTGTTGAGCAAGTGAGTCTGTGTTCTGAGATACTCCCCTAGATGAATCTTGCCATTACTATCCTGCTTCGAGCAGGATACCTTGCCCATATGATTGTTCCTTAATGATGTTTATGCTCAATGACCCTGACTTCATGGAGACAGGAGTGGACAATAAACCCAAGGCAGGCCAATCAAAGTGTCTCTTCTAGTTATCTAAGTGAGTCTAGATCAGTCTTGGCTGACTACTCGAACAGAGAAGATGTAAACTCATGAGCTATGAGGTGTCCACCTCTGCACGTTTCATGAACCAAAGCACAGAAAGTCAGTCTACAAAGAATGAAGCCGACGGGCAGAGACAAGCTGTATGATCCCAGATGAATTTTACACTGCTGATCTCTTCCTAAGGCCCAGCTGTATCTCTTTCTTAAGTTCCGTAAAGCATCTCTGTATCCTTACAGTAATTCCTCCTTTTGCTTCCATAGTTCCAATAAGTTTTCGTTACTTGCCCGCAGAACTCTACAGAATGCTGTGAGGCCAGTAACATTAAGCAGATGGCAGAACGGACTCACACTTACCTTCTCTAATTCCGGGTCCAGTGGTCTTCCCACAGCAAACCTGTTATTTTGCAGCTTGCCTCGGAAACCTGATCTCACCTCTCCCTTCTCCTTTTCAACGGGCACATCCAAGTAGGGACAGGGTTCAGGACCTAAGTTCCAGTTTGGACCTGGCCCCACTAAGTTCTGCCTGCTATTTAAGGGAGGAGCTAGGTCTCAGCTTTCTCCCTGCTTTCCTGCTTATTCAGCTGGATGTGTTAAAAGTTCAAATTTTATTCACATCACTGTCCTAAATAGCCCTTCAATAATTCTCATTTCCTTCAGTCTAACTGCAAAGACCTTGACCGCTGACACCTATCCTCCCCAGACTGTCCCTTGCCTGCTCTCCGGCCTTCAACCCCATCGTGTTGCTCTAGTCTCCCTGAACTGCTTGCGGCTTCCTGTCCTTGCTCATGCTCTTCCTCCCACTTAGTGGTCACTGACCATCAGCCAATTACACACTTTTAGTTGTCAGCTTTTCCTGCGGTAACAAACAACAAGAAATGTCTGTTTCTCGTGTCTGTGCTTCCCTCTCTTCTGTGGCTCTGCTGGGCACAGCTGGGCTCAGCCCCCCCAGGCCGCAGACCAGGTTCAAGTCTGCTGCACCCGTCTTTTCATCGCAGGATCCAGGCTGAAAGACAAGTACGAGGGGTATTTATTTGATCCCATGACAGAGGCAGATGCCCAGGAGGCCAAGCCAAACAGAAGCACATTTCAAGTCTTGGGCCAGAGGTGACAGACATCGCTCTGCTCCATTGTGTTGGCCAGTGCAAGTCACGCTAGGGAGCAAACGTCCATGAGGCAGGGGTGTGTACATTTCCCGTGGAGAAGTGAGGGACAGTGAATATCCACTAGATAAGGATACAGTCTACTGCGCCGCCTCTCATGTCTACATGTGATCAAGAGAGCTTTCTTTCCTTCCTCTCTTGGGAAAGAAGAGTATTGAAAATTCACTTCCTCCCTCCATAATCCCTAGCTGTCTGAATGGGGAGGCGGGAAGAGGGGGACCGTCCCATGTGGGGTCTCTCCCAGGGAACCTGTCTGCCTGCATACTACCCAAGTCAATTTTCTCCTCTCCTCCTGCCCTGTGATAAACTCACCAGGGCAGGACTTAGCCCCTGAAAGGGGGTGAGTAAGCCAGTCTATTAGAGGGGCAAAAGGAGCAGGAACACCACACCAGCCTCAAGCCCAAGCTGAGGTCTCTAGTTCTAGCTCAGTATGAAACTGATCAGGCCTCTATCTGACTGCCGTGTTCATTTCTCAGTGCACAACATGAAGGGGAGAAGTGAGTAAGGTCTCACCAAGCCCCCAACCCCAAGAGTGCTGTGACTTCTCCCAGGCCCCCATCTGACTAACATCTACTAATTATGAAAAATAATAATCCTAGTTTACACTCATATAACGCTTATTATGTGCTGGTCACTGTGAGAAGAGCTTTTCAAACATGAGTTCATTTAAAACTCATGCAAACGCTATGAGGTAGGCACTACTTTTAACATCCGCATGTTAAACATGAGGGAACTGAGACTCAGAGATGTCAAACGACTTACCCAAGGTCACACAGCTATATCAGCACTGGATTTCAACTTGGACAAAATGGCTGGAAACCATGATCTTAACCACTCCACATTACTGCCTCTAGCTTTTCTACATCCCACCCTGCTTCCAGGCTGGCTGAGGGAAGCCCTCATCTTACTGCAATATGGATATGTTTGCAATATCCCCCACAAACTACCATCACCACACTGACTACACTGTGTTAGAATGACCCATTTATGAGTCTGTCTACCCTCCTGGCTCTAAGTTCTTGAGGACAAGAATGATACCTTATTTTTACCATGATATTCTCTGCCTAACAAGATGCTTTTATGTATTTATCCAACATTTCCTGAGCATGACTAATGGCAAGCGCTATGCTGAGTGCTATCTCATTATTCCTCCCAGTCACATGATATCCCAGATGATAGCAAACTTGTACAGTTAGAAAGGTAGATTATTGGGGGGGGGGGGGAAGGCCTGCAATCATGCAATCATATTTTCCTCCTTGAATCTGTGCCGACTTTAAGATTTTCTTTGGCCAATAAACCGCAGTGGAAGTGATGTCCAGATAGTTCTAAGCTTGGACCTCAAGGGGCCTTGTCCGCTTTCATTCTCTTGAGGCCTTGGGCCACAGGAACAAGCCCGGACCAGCCTGTTGGAGGATGGGAGGCCACATGGAGCAGACATGAGCCAACCCAGTTGGTGCCATTTTAGACTAGTCAGCACCAGGCCATCTTGGAGCCGACCACTGATGCATGAGCCAGCAGCTGTAAGCCCTACCCACTTCTGCCCCTTCCGTTCTTCTCTCCCGCCAAATATAGTCACGTGGTCTGCAAGATGAGAAAGGGCCACAATGGTTCCAAACGCTCTGTGCAGAGAAACCAAACAGGCAAACGGGTCTTCCATTCCCGCCTCCAAGGATTTTAATGCACTAGCTCTCAAACCCTACGATAAATCCTGCTCTACCAAGAAGTGATTATTGTGTATCCCAGAATTAGAGCATCTCAAAGGAATGTTCAATGAATAAAATAAAGTGCCAGGAAAGCCTCTTATGTAATTCAAAGGGAATGAGGCCAGTCCCTCTGAAAGTGACTTGGATCTTGGAGAGGACACTTGTTTTTCTGGTTAGTGATGAAGGACTCAGCATTTGTAGAAAGGGATGAGAATTTTGCTGTTTTCTTGCAAAGTCTTGGCTCCTCTGCCCCGAAAGGTTTTGAATTTTCACCTAGTGGGCTCTATCTCAATAAACTCAGATAGCTCTGCCTCCTCTGGGAGGGAGGGGCTGTCTTTTTTATTAGCTTCTTAATTGCTCTGCTGCTTTTGTGTAACCTGCCAGCTGCCTGAAGACGCATGTCTAGGAGTGTAAGTAGCAGGGCAGAGACAAGCCTTTCCTAGGAATAGCCTTTGTTGTTCATTCATTGAAAAAAATTCTAGTATGCTGGCACTTTGGTAGGCTCTGGAAATAGAACAGTGCAAAGACAGAGGACCTGCCTTCCAGAAAGAAGGAGATGGAGAAGGAAGACAGACAAGAAGATCTTTTTTTTTTTTTTTTTTTAGTTTATTTATTTTTTGAGGGGGGGGGGGCGGTGGGGCAGAGAGAGAATGGGAGAGAGAGAATCCCAAGCAGGCTCCACACTGTAAGTGCAGAGTCCAATGCGGGGCTCAAACTCATGAACCGTGAGATCATGACCCCAGCCAAAATCAAGAGTCAGATGCTTAACCGACTGAGCCACGCAGGCGCCCCCGGGGGGAGAGAAGATCTTATAACTGCCATGGCTTTTATTTCTTCGCTTAGCGGTTTTGGTTTGTTTTGTTGGAAGCTTTCACGTATGGAGAGCCCCGCATTGCGCTGACTAGGGAAGACAAGAGTGTTTACAAAATAAAAAAGGATATACTTTCGGAAAGATAATAGTGATTGCCGTTAATAATCATTATAATTTCCTCAGTTTGGTTTTGTACACTTTTTGTAACAAAATATACATAACATAAAATTTACCATTCTAATCACTGTTTTTAAGTTTATTTATTTGAGAGAGACAGAGAGAGCACGAGTAGGGGAGGGGCAGAGAGAGAGGGAGAGAGCGAGAATACCATGCAGGCCCTATCGTCCGTGTGCAGAGTCCAACGTGGGGGCTCGAACTCACAAAACCGTGAGATCATGATCTAAACCGTGTTCCCCTCAAACGCGGATTCCCTGTTCCTGTGTCCTCCCTCAGCCCCTGGCAACCCTCATTCTACTTTCTGTCGGTCGGAATTTGACCCCTCTAGCTACCTCACAGAAGGGGAGCCAACCGATATGTGTCCCTTTGTGACGGGCTTATTTCACTTAGCGTAACGTCTTCAAGGCTCAGCCACGTTGTTGCTCTTGCAGAGTTTCCCTCCTTTTCAAGGCTGAATAAGACTCCAGCGTATGTGTCTACCTCATGGGGTTCATCCGTGTGTCCATCAGGGGACATCTGCTTGCTTTCACTTTGGGCTACTGCAGGTAACGCTACTCTGCGTCTGAGCGTGCGAATACCTCCTTGTGGCTCTGCTTTCATTTCTCTGGGGCACGTACCAGAAATGGGATGGCCGGATCACATGGAATCTCCATGTTTAACTTTTTGAGGAACCGCGTGAGTGCATGGCTCCACATTCCCATCAGCAGTGCATAAGGGTTCCGTTTTCTCCATGTCTTCACCAACACTTAGTTTTTAGGTATTTTTTAAATAAGTCATCCCACTACTGGGGAGGAGGTGATAGCTCACCGTGGTTTTGATGTGCATTTTCCTCACCATCAGTGATGTTGAGCGTCTTCTCATGTGCTCATCGGCCATTTGTATATCTTCTTTGGAGAAATGTCTACCCGGGGCCCCTGGCTTTGTCTTTCGTGACCATGTGCTGCTCTCGTGACCGTATGTTTTGTGCCAGGCACCGTCGCAAGCTCCACAGGTGCGTTATTGTGTGTAACCTCACTACAAGCGAATTTGGGAATATCGTTCCCATTTTCCAGGTGAGAAAGCAGGCTCTCTGCAAGACCCATGACCTACAAAGTGGCAGGGAGGAATGTGAGAGGGGGCCTGGCTGACCTCACTGAGCCGCCCTGCATTTCTGGCAGTGGAGGCCTATGGGAAGGCAAGGAGCAGTGCCCATCTGGCCCTGGGAGGGCTGTGTGTCTCACACATTCCCTGTGCTCCTCTGTCACACTCCCCCCTTCCTCTTACTTCCTTCCTTTCCCCGGTCTCTCCTTTCTGATCCTGAGCCACTAAATGTCTCCTGCCTGCCAGCCAAGATCTGATAAATTCTTAGCACCTCAGTGAGAACGGCTCCCTTCCCAGGAGGATTTTCATTTTCAAAGGCATAAACTAGAAGAAAAGTGCCCAGAAAGACCCTTTGGAGAGTCACCCCTGGAGATATGACTGGGAAAGTGCAATCTAACCTGGGGTGAGCCAACCAGAGAAACGGGGGGGGGGGGGGGGGCAAGCTGACAGCAGCCCCCACCCCATAACCCGGTGACTGGCTCTTTTTATTTTTTTTCCACAAAGTGATATGACCCAACTACTCCCTTGTTCTTAATACAATTCTACAAACTGAGCATCTACTATGTGCCAGGCACTGTTCCAAACATCTTACACAGATTCACTCACCTAAGCCTCCCAACCACCACTGGGCCCATTGAGACATGGAGAAACTGAGCCTCCGAGAAGTCAGATCACCAACTCAGACAGACTCCCACCACTGTGAAGTGGTCCAGACACGATCCCGGCTCATGGGCACTGGATCCAAAGCCTGCACTTAGCTGCTGCCTCGCACTGCCTACAGTATTCTCCTACAGGAATTTAGAGACAGATATACATGCTAGATACATGGATGGATGGATGGATGGATGGATGGATGGATGGACGGACAGACGGACAGATAAGGAGTTGGGTGAAAGCAAAGGAGAGGCTTTTGCTCCATCCCTGACTTTTACTTACTTGTAAAGTAGCTGACCATCAACATCAGCCTCCTCCAGCTCTCACCCACCCCTCCCCTGGCAAGGAAGTCTCAGTTGTCTGTTCCTTCGCACCTCTCACCACCACCAATCCATTGTGTTCTTTCTCTGGGAAAGAGCCCCAGTGGTGCTGCCCGCTGTGGCCTACACCACAGGGCAGCCTTGACCTCTGGCTTTCAGAGGACACAGCCAATGGAAGGACCAGCAAGGGCCAAAGGGTGCCCGATTGCTGGCAGTTTCCACATCCTCCTGTGGCCATGCACCCTGCTCTGTAGCCCGCTTCAAGGCTACAGCCTCTCCAAATGGAATCCCTCTGCCTTCCTGGCATCCTTAGGGCATGCACGTCCTTCAGCCGTTGCTGGCCTCGAAGCGCCACACCACTGCATATTTGTTCCTTCACTCTACCCACGCCTCTGTGATGTTCCCTCCTCTTCATTTAGATCTTCCCTGCCAGCTCTGCAGACTCTCTCAAAATGTTCAGAGAGCGGATGGGGAAGGGGGCTGTGTCTGCTGGATCCTATAAACACATGGACAAACACATGCATATACAGACACATACACACACACGTATGCACACACAGTGCACATGCACGTGGACATGTGCACATGTGTATACATATGTACACACGTGTACATGTGTGCACATACACACATGTGTGCAAACCCATGTACTCGCATGTGTACGTGCACACACATATATGTGCACATGCACGCATGCACACACACCCTCAAATACCAGGAGAACACAGCCCAGATGCTCACAGTGGTTTTCTCTGGGCAACAGGATTATAAGTGATTGTTTTTGTTTTTTATTAATGCGTTTCTGGATTTTCTATGATATTCATGACTCTAAAATTTTGTGTGTTCTCTCTGTTTTCAAAGAAATGCTGATCCATGGGTGAGAAGGCAGAGCCAATGGTGGGGGAGGCAGCTGCAAATATATTGAGGGGGCAGAGTTCTTGTTTCCCCTGCAAATATACTGGTGGGAGAGGACTCCCCTGCCTTTGCAAAGACCCCCACCTTCTTCGCAAGCCCTCCTACGGCCCACCTCTGCTCTGAGCCCACCTCTGCTTTCTCACCAAGGCTACCTTGAGGCCTTGAGATTAGGAAAGGCTCTTAAGAGCCCTTCCATGCCTCTGAAATGACCAGAAGTGTCAGCTAGTCCTCTGCCTGGACCCCTGTCCCCCAGTAGCCTCCCCACTCAGGTGTTGAAGCCTCCCCAGCCCCCTGCTTTCCATCTGTGGGAGGAGACCCTGGACTTTCCAGGCAGTGAGAAAAATGTGTGTCCCACAAACCAGGTCCTGACTTCCTTATTCTCCCCGTTGCCCCACCCCCACCCCTACAAGAGCTCCATTCAATCGTCTCTCAGGACCTGCCCTGAGATCTGAGACACTCTCAGGCAACAATAGCAGGTCAGATGGAAAAGTATTTATTAACGTTTCAAATAGAGGAGTTCTAGAAAGGCAACCCTAAAGAAGGCCTTTCATGGCAGCATTTCAGGCAGTGGTCAGGGCAGTCTGTTGAGAAACGGAGGGTGTCACGCTTCCCTTGCTGCCCTCCGCCAGAACAGAACCAACTTTCTATTGCATTTCAAAGCAGGGCCAACCCAGGTCAGCCAGGTCACTGCCCATGGCTACCTCAGAGGAGAAGCTAATCTAACAAGGATCTAGCAGCACCAGAGGGAGGAACCGGTTATTGAGATGTAAAATTGGGTTAAAGTAAATGAGTCCAGCCCTCTGCTCTACTCCCCAGCCCTGAGGAACCTCTGAGGTAGCTGCAGTGGACAGACCCTGTGGGTGGTAAACAGACCCAAGCCCAGAAGTTTAAAACTCCTATGTTCTGCGCCTAGCCGGCTCCTAATCTGCTGTGTGATGTTAGGCAAAATTCTAAACCTCTCTGAGCCTTGTGACACGGCTGGTAACGTGAAGAGCTTCGGACTGGGTGGATCTAAAGCCTCCTCCAGCTCCAATATGCTGTGATGTCCCCTGCCCTTCCCTCTTCCACCCCCTTCCTCACTCCCTTTCCCTCACACACAGACACACACACCCCAGTCCCAAAGATCGAATCCAAGAGAAAGGCAGAGTTTGGGTCAACTCAGTCCAGAGACTTCTGGGAACTGCAATGAACCTACAGCTTGTATTTGGCCAACTGTCTTAGGGACTGAAAGAGCTTCTCTTCCCAGGTCAACCAAAGGTCCAGGCCTAGATAAAAGGACTGTCCCACGCTCAGCGAGCTGAGTTGCTCAGCCCGCGTCCAGGATGAACCAAGGCTCCTCGCTGACGCTCCAGTTTCAAAACAAAGCTTTGAAAGAGAACTGCATTCAGTGGAAAATCCCCCAGTAACAAGGCCCCTGGGAGCATTCAGGGAACACCATCTGTCAAGCATCACTCCCACAACCTGTGACCAGAACAGCCTTTCAGTGTCAATACCAATCGCGATCATCACATCCTGTGTCTTTAGACAGTGGTCCTGGACCCTGTAAAGCCCTTCATCCGGGCTCAGTTTGGCCCCGTACGACTCTCTGAAGTAGGTGAAGCAAGGGACTTTCAAGTAACTTAGTCCTGTGTTAGACATGGGGACTCTGAAGCCCAAAAACGTAACAGAGGTGGAAAGAGGGATACTCAGAGCTTTAACAAAGTCTCCTGAGCAAAGTTCGATGAGCTCCCCCATGCCAGTGCATCCCACGTGCCCCCGGCAGACGGCTGTCCAGCTGGCTGCACCACAATGATGCTAGAGGTCTTGGAGGTTACCCCAAACCTGTATTTTTCATTTTTCCTAGTGATGCACAGATTTGGGGACCACTGCCCACCATGCCATCTGCACAGAATCTGGGAATCCTGGAAACTGCAGGCTTAGAAGGACCATCAGAGCTCCAGGAGGACACTCACCTGCCCAGCGCAAGTTGTCTCTCTGTGGCGTCCACAACCGCTGAGGACACGGATGGTGACGCAGTGACAGAGACCACCAGTAGTCACAGCTTGAATGAAGGAGCAGCATCGTTCTCACATAACACTCCAGGGCTGATAGGGCAGCTCCTTAGGCTTGGGGACACAGGACTCTTCTGCTTGAATTTGTAGGGTCTACTGACATTTGGGCACGGCAGGAAGCAGACTCCAAGCTGGAGGTCAGCGTGTAGGATCCACACCTGTGGAAAGGGGTACCGGCTGGATTGAGCAGAGGGAGGAGTCGGGCTGTGATACGGGCACGGCCAAGGCTTCAGCCGACCCCTTGGAGACCACTGAGGCTGTGATAACCTTTCAGGTTTTTCATACTGAGACGAGGGAGCCAAGCCTTTATACACACACACAAGGACTAGTCATTGGATACTGGCTGCCCGTGGGAGGGGGTATGACCTTGGTCCAGAAGACTCTCTTCAGCTGAGGGCGATTCTCAGCATTGGCTGATAGCTGAGGGTGGGCAGCTGTGGGAATGAATCCTTCGCTCCTGAAAGGTAATCTGAGCAGCACATCACAGCACCCACTATGAGACTGTTACATGTTGAATTGTGCTCCACCCCCCCCCAAAAAAAAATCCGTATGTTGAAGTTCTAACCCCCAGTACCTCAGAATGTAAACTGATTTGGAAATAGAGTTGTTGCAGATGTAATTAGTTAAGTTTAAATGAGGTAATACTGGAGTAGGGTGGATCCCCCCCAATCCAACATGGCAGCTGTCTTTACAAAAAGGGGAAATTTAGGGGTTCCTGGATGGCTCAGTTGGTTAAGCGTCTGACTCGGTTGTGGTTCAGGTCATGATCTCACGGTTTCATGGGTTCAAGTCCCACGTCAGGCTGTGCACTGACAGTGAGGAGCCTGCTTGGGATTCTCTCTCCCTCCCTCTCTGTCCCTCTCCAGCTCACACTCTTTCTCAAAATAAATAAATAAACTTAAAAAAAATCAAAAAGGGGAAATTTAGACACAGGAAATGCACACAGGGAGTACTCAGTGAAGAACAAAGATTGGGGTGATCCTTCCACAAGCCAAGGAACGACAAAGATTGCCAGCAAACCACCAGCAGCCAGGGGAGAGACATAGAACAGCTTCTGCCTCACAGTCTCAGAAGAGACTAACTCTGCCAATACCCTGACGTTGGGTCTTTGGCCTCCAGAACTGTGAGACAATAAATCCTGTTGTTCAAGCCACTAAGTCTGCAGTACTTTGTCATGGAAGCCCTCAGGAAACTAATATGAAGATGTTGCTTTCATCCATATGGTCTGCACTCCAGCCCAAGGAGAAAGAAAAGGGAGAAGGCAGACAGACCTCCTCCCTCACCTCTAGTCATATCCCATTGGTCACAACTTGATCACATGGCCACATTAGCTGCAAGGAACGCTGGGAAATGGAGTCTTCATGCTGGACAGCCACGTGCCCAGGTAAAAATTCTGCTACTAAAGAGGAATAAGACTGTGAGTAAAATGAAGTGAATCCCTTCAAGGAGGTCAAGTAAACTTGGTCAGGGGGGAAGGGGGCAGACATAACAACAAACACTCCACCTAGAAACTTGCTAGGAGGTCTCCAAGAAAGGAAAGCATATGGGATTTTGAGAGTAGAAAATAAATCCAATCTGATCCTGCCTGAGAGCTGGGGAAGCTTCCAGGAAGAGGTGACACAGGAGCTGGTCCTGGAAGGGCAGAGAAGACATTCCCAAAGTTTGTTCTATGGGTAGTGTACAAGGAGCTCTACACCCATTCTCTCATTTCCTCTTCAGAACAACCCTGCAAAGCAGCCACTCCTATCTCGATTTCGCAGAGGAGGAATTTGAGCTAAGTAGAGAGATTAAGTAACCTCGACAGGTTTCTTGTCAAAGGTCCCATGACTAGTAAGGGGCAGAGCAAAGGTACAAACTAGGTCTTCTAATTCCAAACAAAGGTCCTATTTGTAACCCAGATATCATTTTGGACCCCCCAACCCCTGAGATCTACACAGGACGCTGTTAGGAGACAGAGTCACAGTTAAGAACAATTCTATCCAACGTGTGGGCACATTCTCAGGGACTCATTCATCCATGGTCTCCTATCTCTGCCTCCAGAGTTCTGGGCCTTCATAAGCTGTCTGGCCCTTCCTGGTATCAAACTGGATTTAAGCCCTTCACCAGTTTTCTAAATAAGTAAGTAGAATGTTTAACTAGGAGAGGTAGGGGGAAGGGTCACAGCTCTCCTGCATGACCATTTCCTGACCCCAAACCACAGCCCCCATGGCTCTCCCCAATAGCCTCCACACCCAGCTCTCTTTCAAGCTCCACCACTCTCTTTGATGCCCTGGTGATCCAGGAAACCTTTGTTCAAATCCCCCATTGATAGACTGGGCTCATAATTTACTTACTGATGCTCATCTCTGCAGCTGCCTTTCTGTGCTCTGGTCTGTACACCTGGGGCTACGTATGTGCGAACTACATTTCCCAGGCTCCCTTGCCTACTGGCTTCCTGGTTCTTTCCACCAATGGAAAATGTTGTTGGTTGGAGATGAGCAGGCGGGTGGGAGGAAGTGAGAAGTTTCCTCCTCTGGCATTCTGACTGGTGGGATGGCTGGGGCTCACTACAGTGAGAGCAGCTGGGTGACTCTGGACACCAGCCACCCTGACAGAAGCAGCTTCGTTTCAGCAGCCAAGGCTGAGAAGGCACCTCTTCAACTGAGCTAGACCTCACTGCAACGACACCCCCAGCAGGGCAGCAGCTCCTGTCGGGCACACCAGAGGCTGTGGTGCCCGAGCATCTTCCCTATTGTTCTTCCTGCCCTCCTCCTCCTTCTCCTTTTTGTTTTTCCAGCCCTTTTAACATCTTTATAACAAAACCCTGAGTTAAATTCCCTCTGTTAGAAATACCTAGTGTGAGGGGCACCTGGGTGACTCAATTGGTTGAGCCTCCAACTTTGGCTCAGGTCATGATCTCATGGTTCGTGAGTTCGAGCCCCACATCAAGCTTTGTGCTGACAGTTCAGAGCCTGGAAGCTGCTTCAGATTCTGTGTCTCCCTCTCTCTCTGCCCCCTCCCCTGCTCATGCGCTCTCTCTCTCTCTCTCTCTCTCTCTCAAAAATAAACATTTTTTTAAAAAAGAAAGAAAAAGAAATACCTAGTGTGTTTTTTATTTCCTGACTGAGCATCTTCAACCTCAATGAACATTTTAAGATTTTTTCACCTCTACTTTTCAGGAAAAAGATGAAAATATATTTGACTATCTCTCTATGCCTCTAGTGAGTCACACTGATATCTGTGCACATGTTTTTCAGGAATATGTATTTTGTGTTGTTAACACAAATGGAACATAGAATACTTGGAATATTACTATAAATAATAGTCATTCAATTACTGGGCCATCCTTGTTGTTTAACATTAATTTTCAATTGCTAAGAGAGACCTGTTAAAGCCACCTCAACTGAACTTTTGGAGTTTTGAGCTACTGTTATCCCTCTAATAGTAGTTTCCCCAGGGCACTTCATAAAAATGCCACCTCCCCAGGGGCGCCTGGGTGGCTCAGTCAGGTGAGCATCCTTGGTTTTGCCTCATGTCATGATCCCAGGGTCGTGGGATCGAGCTCCATGTCAGGCTCCACATTGAGCACGGAGCCTACTTGGGATTATCTCTCTCCCTCTCCCTCTCTGCCCCCACTTCTAAAATAAAATATAAATCAATTAATTAAATAAATAAATAAATAAGCATACTTAAAAAAAATACCACCTCCCCCTTCAAAGCAGATATCCGTGTGTGGATGAATCTCTTCTGCCCCAACCCAAGCTGGGAGATCTCTCCAGACAGATCGAAAACAAAGTCATGTCCCAAGCTGAGGACTGAGAGTGGTGTGGCAATAGCCAAATGTTGTTCCAAGTTGATACAAAAGGTCAGGAGAACAGTCTTCGAGTGGTCCCAACATCTCCTTGTGTCCAGAAGCTTCTGCTCTGTTGCTTAGTTTAAAGAATTAAAAAGTTGTGCCCAGTCTAGATAAGGAAATCACCCTGGATTTGGGGGATCTCCTAATACTCTCGGGGTGCACTCCAAGGGCCACACCCCAACCAGTTTCATCAGTGTTTTCGCCAATAAAGTTCTCTCCCCAAATGGAATTCTCCTATCAGCTGTAAAGACACGGCTGCCTCCAAGGTTTTTACTACTTGCCTCCACTGCCTCAAGCAAAGATAACAGTACTGGAAACAGTTCGGTGGCTGAAACCATGAACATCAAGGCCACCTTCGATCGCCCTGTGGTCAGTAAGCACACATCTCTCCCCACCTCCAAGACGTCACAGCATAGAAGGGTCTGACAAAGGCACAGCTTTGTTTGGATACAGCCTTATTTTGCCAGTTATCTTGTGTTGAGGGGTGCAAAGAAACAAGTTGGAAATCAGTGCAGCCTGGAGGCCAGGGTACCTTTGGTGGCGGGAGTGGGGGGAGATGTCTAGCTGTTATTTGCGTTAGGGCTGGGATTGAAGTAGGAAGGAGTCGGAGAGCCAACGGACGAAGTACCAAGACAGGCTCAAAACATACTCTAAACCAGGACCCAGGGAGGATCTCTGTGTAAACAAGAGCGTACCAGCCTCCATGGAAACTTGGGAAGGAAACATGACCTTCCCCTGTTCTCACACATCTTTCAAATAATGGTGGTTGCATCACCCAATCCTTAACATTCAGAGAAGCAATATATGCCTCACGGGCCTGAGTGTGAATACTGGCTGTGGCTCTTATTACCTATGTGTCTTGGGCAAATAATGTAATCTTCCGAGCCTCAGTTTCCTCCTATGTTAAAAAAAAAAAAAATGGGGGCAGTAATGCCTCCCTGAAAGGATTGCTGTAAGGATGAGATGAAATCATGAATCAAGGCACCGTGCCTCACTTCTAGAAACACTGGACAACAGTTTAAAAAATTCAGTCAGGTCTCGACAATAAGCACACTGCCTGGTACTTAAAGGCCCGTTAAACGCTTGTTGGCCCCTTGACCCATGCCCCCACGGCCCCTCTCCAAGAACCCTGACCCGAGCTGGGCCAGCTGGGTTTTGTCCATCTAAAATTTGTAACAGGTACAAGAAATTCTGGTTCTCTGTTGGTGCTTGAGTCAAGATGACGGGTAAGAGCTGAGGCGGTCATTCTGTGTCCTGTACCCAGAGACGCACAGAGAGCCCGTGGACAGAGGGAAAGAAGAAAACAGAGGAGCAGAGTAGGAAGCAGAGATGAGAAGCCACTGCCAGAGAAGTGGGGGTTGGGGAGAAGTAAAGAAGGAGGAGAGAAGGAGCACATATTTGCTATTCCTGAGACACCCTAGGATCCTCCCACTGAATCCCCTTTTTGCCTAAGCGACTCAGTGAGCCCAATCTAAGACATCCGTTCCTTTGGGTTTCCCCTCAGCTCGCCGATTCCTCTCCTTCCCTCTGCTTATGGGGATGCTGGTTCTTCCCAATGTGCCCTCCCCTCCCCTCCCCTCAGGGCTTCTGGATAAAATACCATATGCGAATATACTTTTGACCTGCAAAGCACTGTACAGATCCTAGCCATTATTCATTCATAGATCTGCCTATATCTTTGTCTGCTTCATGGGATTAGATCTGAGATAGGAACCATGTCTACTTAAATGCCCCCCAAAGCACTTGGAAGTCTGCTGGCCCTTGGAAAATGTTAAATAACTCCAAGTTGAGAAATCGCAAACACATTTCTTTTTCTAAAGCAGAGGATGCAGATTTCACAAGGAAAATAAATGTTAAGAAATTACTCAATTTCTTAACTCACGTTCCCAGCTGTTCTTTGGAAACACTGTGGATGGCATTTGGGGTGATTAACAAAGAAGAAATAATTTATGTGAGTGTCTGTGTGCTGTTTCTTAGAGTAGCTATTAAAAACACAACTAAAGAGCATGTGTTTTTCCATTCTCTGGAAAGCAAGAAATATAGAGCTGTTTTTACTCAAACTTTTCCAAAGCAAATCACCTTTTGTGATGGAAAATGTTGCCCTAAGGAGAGAAGTTTTCAAAAAAATTATGAGTGAGTGAAAAAAAAACAGCACCAAAGAGAAGCCCTATTTAATGAGAACAAGAACCTTGCTTAGCAGGCCTGAATCTGTTTGCCGCCTCTGTTAATCAGCTGTCTCTCACCTGCATGAGCGTTGAAGTCAGACAGACCTGGGTTCGAATCCAGCTGTGCCTGTTGTTAGCTGAGTAGCCTGGGATATATCATCACCTCTCTAAGCCCTGGTGTCTTCAGCTGTAAAATGGGGATGAAATACTTTCCTCACAGGCTCCTGGAAAGACTAAATGAGGTTGGTATTTAAAGTACGCACCATGTTGGGGCTCCTGAGTGGCTCAGTCGGTTAAGTGTCCAACTTCAGCTCAGGTGGTGACCTCATGGTTCGTGAGTTCAAGCCCCGCGCCGGGCTCTGTGCTGACAGATTGGAGACTGGAGCCTGCTTTGGACTCTCTCTCTCTCTCTCTCTCTCTCTGTCCCTCCCCCATTCGAGCTTTCCCTCCCTTTCTCAAAAATAAATAAACATTAAATTTTTTTAAAAAAATAAAATACCCACCATATTGTAAACTTTGAACACTGCACTGTTTCTCTAGTTGTTCCAAAGGTGCATAATCCCAGTAAACAAATAACACTGCTCTGTAAAGCACCTCCTGGGTCTAGGGACCATGCACTTCCTAGAGGCGCTTGCTAGAATATTCTAGACCTCAAAACTGAGACCTTCAGTCTCTCGTTCTAGTATCTAACAGAATAGGGATTGGGTAAAGAAAGGTAAAGTTTTTTCTCATTTTTATCATTCAAAACAACGTTGCCAAGTATAAAAGAAAGATGGGGAGGAGGCCCCATCTAGACGCATGATACCAGCACCTGCAATGCACGAGGCGGGAAATGTGGGGAGAAGGAGGAAGAGGGAAGTGGATTGGGAAAGAAGGGAGAAGAGAATCTCAACTTTATCTGTAATTTTTTAAATTTTTATTCACATAAAAATATTTAAAGCAAATAAGATAAAATGTTAAGAGTAATCCAAGGTGATAGGTACATGGACGTTTGTTCTAATATTCTTTGTACCTTTCTGTATGGTTCACTGTCAAAATTACGTCTAACTACACGAATTATCTATTATAACCATAATAATGTTGCATGTAAAGGACTTCACTAGGGGTGCCTGGGTGGTTCAGCCGGTTGAGTGTCAGACTCTTGGTTTCGGCTCAGGTCATGAGCTCACCCGTTCGTGGGTTCAAGCCCCGCATCAGGCTCCACACTGGCAGCACGGAGCCTGCTTGGGATCCTCTCTCTCCTTCTCTCTCTACACTCCCCCCCCCACTCTCTCTCTCTTAAAATAAATAAATATACTTTAAAAAAATAACTCCACCAGTATCCTGGCTACCCTCACAAGTGATGTCATTTATATCCTGGTATCGTGTGTGTGTGTGTTACTTGTCTTTATGCATGGGCATCGCTATTTTACAGAGTGTCATGTATGATCTGTGTCCACTTAGGGGTATGCAAGGATGGCAGAGTAGCAGCCCCGGGGCGGGGTGGGGGGACAGGGGAGAGGACGGAGGGGTTCATTGGGCAGTTTGCTTAACATACATGAAAGGGCAGAAATCTGATTGCTCTCATTACAAGCATTCTGGGCTCTGTGGTCTCAAGTGCAGACAGTCTCAAGGATTTTTGGTGTCGTTTTTATCAGCCTGGACGTTAAATCTGCAAGCTCTACATCATAACATATCGTCTTCCTGCTTTAGCTCATCGTTGGTCACCGATCCATCGGTTCATTCTAGATGTCTATTGAGCATCTCTATGTACCTGGCCCTGTGCTAGGTTCCAGGAAGGTGAATGGGTCAGGCCAGGTAATCCATCCCCCCCCCCAATAACTCAGGGACGAATGTGAGAATCAGACAGGTAAGCAGCTCCTAAGAGGTTATGCAAGGTGATGAGGGATGGAGAGAAGCAGCAGGTTTGGGGGGTGAGGGGTAACTCCCCAGGAGGGGGGATAGCTGGAGGAAGTCTTAAAGGGAAAGTAAGCGTTTGCTAACATTTCAAACTTGGGAGATCGCTTTAAAATCCAAATGTTTTGGCTTCTCCTTCAAAAATCTGAAGATCTGGCAGGACTGGAGAAGAGCCCCCCAGGGCGAACATCAGCTAGACCTGAGCAGAGGGCTGTGGGCCTGAGCAGAGGAGAGTGGGAGGTGAAGGAATTCAGTGGCCAAACCTCTTTAGACCCCACTGGCACCACCTGCACAGGGACCACCTTCACACGTGCCTTTGGATTCTCACAACGTCAAGAGAAAGGGCGCTTTGGCTCCTCCCGGCAGAGGAGACTTGATTCGGAGAAGCTCCTTTCCAGGATCTGTGAGGACAGAGGCAGAATTCAAAGTCCACTTTCCGATAATAAGTCCAGGCCTCCAGCCAGAGCCCTTCTCTAGGCCAGAGGAATCTGCCTCACAGGGGAGATACTGGGCACCAAGGGAGGCCACTTGGGGAGATAGCCATAGTCAGCTGCCTTCAACTTCCGGGAACCTAGCCTAAGAGATAATCTCAAATTTAGAAAAAAAGCCTGTTATGTGTAATAGTGTTCACCCCAGGACGATGTATACTCTTACAAAAACGGACACAAGCTAAGCGTCTAACAGTTTATATAGTGCCTTGCCCAGCCTGGGCCTCGGCAAACATCTCTCAATTGAGCAAAAAGAAAATAGTTAATATTATGTATTAGCCTCCTGGTTTTGGCCCAGGTCATGATCTCAGGGCCCCGTGAGATCACGGGATCAAGCCCTGCATCCGGCTCCATGCTGGCGGCTCGGAGCCTGCTTGGGATTCTCTCTCCCTCTCTTTCTCTTACTGCTCCTCCCCTACTCATGCATTCTCTCTCCCTCAAAATAAATAAACTTTAAAGATTTTTTTAAAAAGGTAACTGGTATGAAATCACCGTACAGGTGGGAAACACCTGAGAGTTGATCGGCACCAGGGATTTCCGGAACTAACTATGTATCACAAACTCTGGGATAATACTTTTTAAAAGTACGTGATGTCATCCGGCCGCTCAGCTAGCAGAGTGGACAGGCTGAGGCTCGAACCTTCGTGTGACCACTATGCCACATGGTCTTTGCAGGGTAGGACATAGGAGCCGCAGCAAGCACTGATTCCCCGGGGTTGCTGTCGTGAAAGAGACCCCCCCCGCCCCCGGTAATCCCCGGACCCAGCACCTCAAGCCTGATCTTGCCAGTGGTCCTGAGGTTTTCTTGTGTGTTTGTGAATCCCTACACACACGATAAGTTCATGGTTGTGGAGTATTAGAGTCAGGAGACAGCTTAGAGATAATGTAGTTCAACCCTCTCTTTGACAAATGAAGACACTGACACCCAGGGAAGTCAAGGGACTTGCCCAAGGTGACACAGCCAAGTCCCAAGTCTGTCTTAGCTCTGCTGGGACGAGAACCCAAATGCTTTGGCTTCAAGCCCACTTTCCATTTTTCCCTCCCTACGCTCAATTTTCCCCAGTGCCATTTCATTCTGCTAAGGAGAATCAGCAGTCCCAAATAAGCGAGAAAGCAAGCTTGTTTTGTGCCCTAAAGATTTTATTTCCAATTTTCAAGGGATTATTGCAAATGACAATAATATTAAGTTATTAAAGCAATCCCATGTAAAATGAAAAAGTCACTTCTCAGAAACCAATTCCCAAGTCATTTTTCTGAAATTAGAAGGAAAAAAGAAAGAAAGAAAACAAAACAAAACGAAGGTTAGAACAAGGCAGGAATATCACAGTCGATCCAAACTAAACACAGGTAAGGTCCAGGGCTGAGCCAAAGGAGGCCGAAATAGCCAGTTTCTTTCAATTACCCACATCTTCTATCCCCTAATTTAAATGAAGACTGTCATTTTATTGGCTGGTCACCCTTTAAGAAATTTGACCCCGTTCATTTATTCAGGTGTGTCCCCATCTCCAGCACTCCAGAGGAAAGCAGGTGGTCCAGCAACTCACTTGTTCCCCTGGGCTCTTCTGTTTATATTCAAGGAGCCACTCATTCCTCTATTCGATTACTTTTCACTTTCCAACATCCCTAAAATCCAACTTCTACCCACCACTCCAAGAGCATAAACTTTGGAGTCAGCCTGAACTTGGATTTTAAGCCCAGCAGGACCATAAAGTACCTGGGTAGCCTTGAATATTTGAGCTCTCCGAGCCTCTGTTTCCCAATCTATAAAATGAGGATAATAAGCGTATACATGACCTTTGTGAGAAAGAAATAAGATTATGTGTGTAAAGTAACTAGCACATTGTTAGTGCTCACTCAATAAATTCCAGTTTTATCCCACACAACTCTTCCTGTGGCACACTTATCAATCAACCCTTTAGCTCAGGAAACCTTGCTGGTTAACCACAAAAGATTCCAGGTACTTTAAGATTTAGAGGACACAAAGGGGAAATAGTTCCCAAAAAATAAATGGAAAAGTAAAGTTTTCCCTTAAAAAGGAATCAGAATTAGTAAACCTAAGAAACATGAACAGAAATGGAGTTGGACAAGACCCCAGTTAAAGGCACTGAGAAGTCCTGCAGAGAGAAATTGATCTCTCTTGCTTAACTAAGCGTTTCTTAAACTTATTTGGCCACAGAAACTTTTGACAAGTAATACGTATTAATTCCCAAAGAACCTGCGTTTTCTTAACACACATTTGGAACTGGTGGTCATTATTTTAAAAGTATTAATAGCTATCACTGGTCAAGTTGACTCCTCCAGGTTAGGTATTTCAATGACTTCGTCTCCACTCACATGTACATGAGGGCCGTTGTCCATATGAGGTGGCGGTCTCTAAGGATTCACCCAGAATCAGCAGACAGTAAGGTAAGGCTCCAAGTCTGCCCAACTTGAAACCTGTGACCTTTCCCCATAACTGTATGCCCTCCCAATTTTGTCTGATTTCTATCCCCTTTTCCCCAAATTGAGCCATAGTTAGTTCTCTCTCCTTAAGTTCCACCAGCTCAAACATTTACCCAAACTCCATGATGTAGAAAGTTCTCCTTTGGTGAGCAAATACACACCATGAGCTCACGAGGCACTGTCCAGACCTCACCTGCCTCCAGACGCTTCTTTCAGAGTGTCTCATAGGACGTGCTTCTGGAAATGCTTCATTGGAGTCTCTGTCAGAAGCCAGAGAAGAGGTGGAATTCTGGTTGTTTTCGCGTAATTGGAGTCTTGATTTTTCTTTACTGTGTGAGTGAAGTCGAAGTCGGGGACCAGGTTCTTACACAGCTTCATTTCCGGTCACGAGTACGGCACATCTCTGAGCAAATCCTCAACACTCTTCTCAAGACTTCTAACGTGCCAGCTATGAAATAAACAGGGCATTCTAGATAGGTAAGCTTTGGCATTCCCGACAAGCACTTAGGCAATGAGATAATCTGAGTTTATTTCATGCAGACTTAGGTTCTAAAGTCCAACTGCTTGGATTGGAATTCAGGCTCAACCACTTACTGGGTGACCTTGGACAAGTTACTTAACCTCTGTTCCTTGGTTTCCTCATCTGTCAAATGGGGTTCAGTAATAGCAATGGGAACAAGGCCTGGCACGTGTAAGGTGTGATAATTGCTGTCATTATCAGCATGGGCCTTGTTACAAAGTGCTGCCCGAGAGGTTACAAACCCCCACATGCCCTGTTTCTGGACAGAGCCTACCTCTCACCCAAAAGTTCCGTTCACTTCTCCCCTTTCTCCCCGTTCCTCCTCTCCATTCCTCCCCACTCCCCACCCCCAGCCCCCCACTCTGAGTCTGAATCCCTCCAAGAAGAGTTTCTGAGGAGTCTTAAATGGAAGATTCCCTGCCTGAGGGTAGAGAGGCCAACCTCCCACAGCTGGACTGGGCTCACGGTGACCAGTTGAGCCACACAAGGTCAGGGGCAGCAGCAGGGTCACCCAAGATATTGAACGGGTCACCAGCCCATTCATGAAGGCCTGGCCCCTGCCTGTCCTCAAGCCTTAGGGCCTCAGGCCTATTCTGAGGGCAGAGTCCCCCTGCTCTGGTGGGCTCAGCCACCTGGGCCTCACAGCACCTGGCTGCCCACAGCTACCCCCAGAAGGGGCTCACGGCGACAGGGGGGTTCACTGCTGCATCTGGACCAGGGAAGAGCTGGCAAGGGGAGGAGGGACATGCGGGAGTGGGCAACTGTTCCATGCGCTAGGGATTTCTGCCACAGACTCATTACAGGATGGTAACGCGCAGGCGCTGGGGAGGGAAACAGGTGAGCTCAAACAGCCACACCACAGTGCCGCCTACGTGTCCCGTGTCACCTAGCCCATCTGTGCCTCAGTTCCCTGAGAGGAAAAAATGAAATCATATGTGGAAGGCTCTTGGAAGGATGGTAAGCTGGCAATAAATCTTAGCTATTTTTATCAACCATTACTCCTTTATTCCTCACAACAATCCTCTTAGAGACTATGTCCACGTCCCCAGTGAGAGAACCAAGGTTCACGGAGCCCATAAGCTTTGGAGGCTGGGTTCAAATGCAGCTCTGCCCCCACCCCAAGTCCATGGTTAGCAATGTCACCACCCACCCTGGGGCGTCCCACTGCCCCTCTGCCCACATTATTCTCCGGTACAGACGAAAGCTCTACAGTCTGTCGGTGCAGCCAGCATCTGGGACGTGCGGGGCACCGACCCCGGGGTCAGGGAAGCAATGGGAAGGAAACGACATCGTGTCTACCCTGGTGGAGCTTAGGGTCTGTGACTGAGACAGAAACCGATCGAACCAACAGGAGCGAGGGCGTATTGAACTCCCACTTTGACCTAATTAAGACAAATTAATTGAACAAAAGGAACGATTCAGTTCTTCAGTCACGCGAGCCAAGTGCCCAACAACCAATGCGGCCAGTGGCTACCCGACTGGTCCGCACATACATGGAGCGTTTTCATCTGAATTCACGGAGTCTTCTGTCGGAGAGCATTGCTCAAGAGGAAAGGAGCCAAAGCTCTGATCTCCGGGGGCTCAGACACAAAGAACCAGCCTGGGGAAGTGGCATCGGAGCTGGAAATGAAGGATGAGGGGAAATCCAGTGGTGAAGAAGGTTGGGGAAAGGGCAGGAAAGCAAGCTAGGTGGGGGCAAGAGCGCCCATAAAAGCCTGTGCTGGGAGGGAACCATGAGACTAGGGTGCAAGAGAGGAAGTACTGTGGTTAAGAACAGCAGCTCCAAGGGGCTGGCTGCCTGGGTTTGAGTCCCAGTCCTAGTCTTCCCAGCTCTTGCTGTGTGCTCTTGGACAAGTGACTTGACTTCTCTGTGCCTTCCTTTCCTCCCCTGTAAAGCGAGGATAACAGTACTTCCTGCCCAGGGTTGTCCTGAGGATTGAAAGAGCCTGGCACATGTTCAGTGCTGTTGTTTATGTGTTTGCTATCATTATTATTATTATTATTATTATTATTATTGGTATTATTATTCCTGGCACAAGATGAGATTGGGAGTCAGGCTGTGCGGGCTTGTGGGCCATGGGAAGAATGTTGGTCTGTATCCTAAAAGCAAGGGGAAGCCTGAAGGGTTTTTTGAAATAATTATTTAAATCTTTATTTATTTATTTTGATGGGGTGGGGAGAGAGAGAGAGAGAGAGAGAGAGAGAGAGAGAGAGAGACAGCAGGGGAGGAAGAGAAAGAGAATCCCAAGCAGGCTCCGCACTGTCAGTGCAGAGCCCAACGCAGGACTTAAACCAACCAATCAACTGTGAGATCATGACCTGAGCTGAAACCAAGAGTCTGATGCCGAACCGACTGAGCCACCCAGGTACCCCAAGCCTGAAGGGTTTTAAACAGAGGGCAGAGGGTGGCTGTGGGCAACGAAGAACCCCAACCCATGTGAATGTGGCAGCTGGGCACGGGAATGTGGGACAATACCTCCAGGCCTTGCAATTTTCCAGAAGAGGCTGAAAATCCAGGCTTTTGTATGTAAAACACCCTAACTTTTTTAAAAGCAGGCCTCTTACTCTCAAATTTTTAAATGTCTTGCGGGACAAACCAACCACCTGCTGGGACCTCTGGTCTACCCACAATCTGCAGATCCCCAAACCCCAATAAGCCAAAGCCTGTAACTAAAGCCCCATCACCTGGTGAGTCAACTGGCTCCAGGAAGAAGCCAATAGATTGCCTGGAACAAAAGTGGCACATCAAAAGAGTCGCCAAATGAAACCTGAACCAAACTGCTACACGGTGGGGCTAGAGGCCCTCGGGGCCTGACTACAAAGGGCCCAGTGGTAAAAGTGTGCATTAACAGCACAGCCTTTTTATTTTCACTTTTTAACCTTTTGGTGGTAAAAAAGAAAACTGTAGGAAAGCCAATATTCTCTTCTCTCTGAGGTTGTTAAACTAATGTATGATCGGCCCTTCCATTGAGTTCATCCATCCTTCCCTTCAAAAAATACAGGGAGCAGGTGTTCATTTGGGAGGTCTGTGGTTCGTGTCATTTCCTGGTGCCTGGTTATAAAACAAAACCACCTAATCAGGACATGGCATAGGGTGGGAGAAAGAGAGGGCGTAAAGAGGAAAGACTGGTGTGATGAAGAAAAACTCGAATGAAAGCCTTAGGTCTGAGCAAGAATTGGGTATTTTGGGTTCTCATTCTGGAGATCTAAACCTTCACGAGAATAAAGAAACATCTGATGGTCTCTAGCATCTTATTAAGTCCCTCCTTCCCCGTGCAATCCCTCAGTCCGGAAGGAAAGATAGGCCTTGGGTTCCTCGGGGAACACTTTATGAACACCAGGAAAGTGGAAACTGAAGACAGAGGCTTCGAGCACTTCCTCCAAGGGTCGAGCCAGGGAAACATCAATGAGGAAACACTGGATTGCTCTCTCCACAGGGTGGGAACTTTATGGGATGAAGTATGCCAGTTTGGCCTGGCACTGAATCGAGCCAGAGATTGGAGCTGAGGCTGAAGGCTGCCAGCCTCCTTTCCAACCTTCCCCAGCACCCCCACACCTCTTGTAGAGGACAGAAGGGTGGGTTATGGGCTGGCTTATGGGGCCCATACGTCACGCTCCAGCTTTGAGAGCAGAAGAGGAGAAAGGGTCGTGATAGACACACACAGCATGTTTCCAGATCTGCGGTCAGGGGCATCTAAATTAGATTAGGGCAGAGTTGCTAACCCGTGGTCTGTAGATTGAAGTTAAGGGCTCCCTGGAAAGCATAAGAGACTCTTAAAAAATGAGAACAAACTGAGGGCTGATGGGGGGTGGGAGGGAGGGGAGGGTAGATGATGGGTATTGAAGAGAGCATCTTTTGGGATGAGCACTGGGTGTTGTATGGAAACCAATTTGACAATAAATTTCATATATTAAAAAAAAAAGGGGGCTCCCTGGACTTGGACGAGAAAAAAAAATTATCTGATTTTCACTAACCTCTAACTGAAATGAAGCATGCCTTTCTATTATGAGTGGAGGCAACAAACCACAGCGGTATTAGCCGTACCTGTGACCTTTCCACAAGTTGAAATCACAGATACTCTAATATCACATTTCATTTGTGGCAGAAACCTTGAAAGAACACCTATGTGCATCATTCCAGAGAAACCATGGTAGTGATTAGACTCGCTGCCGGGTCTTGTTATAAAATACATTAATAAAGAAGCACGTATATGACTATATCACTATTTCATTTTTTAAAAATAGGTTCCAAGGCATAAAAAGATTAACAGTCCCTGGGCTAAGTGATGCAGGTGTGGTCTTTTGAAGGCTTGGTTGCTTAAATTTATTTATGCACTTATTTGTTTGTTTGTTTTTTAAAGTTTATTTATTTTGATTTTTTTTGTTTTTTAATTTTTATTTATTTATTTATTTATTTATTTATTTATTTATTTATTGTAATTTACATCCAAATTAGTTAGCATATAGTGCAACAATGATTTCAGGAGTAGATTCCTTAATGCCCCTTCCCCATTTGGTCCATCCCCCCTCCCACCATCCCTCCCCTAACCCTCAGTTTGTTCTCCATATTTATGAGTCTCTTCTTCTGTTTTGTCCCCCTCCATGTTTTTATATTATTTTTGCTTCCCTTCCCTCATGTTCATCTGTTTTGTCTCTTAAAGTCCTCATATGAGTGAAGTCGTATGATATTTATTTATTTTGAGATAAAGAAAGAGAGCAAACCAGGGGAGAGGTAAAGAGAGGAGAGACCGAATCCCAAGCAGGCTCCATGCCATCAGTGTGGAGCCCATCGCGGGGCTGGAACCCACAAACCCAGAGATCGTGACCTGATCCGAGATCAACAGTCAGATGCCTAGCCAACTGAACCACCCAGGCTCACCTTAAATTTAAAGGGCATGAATTTAAAGAGCAGGCAAAGGACAGGGGTAAGGGAAAGGCATCTCGGGCTAAGGAACAGCATTTGGGAGAGCCATGTTTTTCAGACACTGTAACTATCTGGTGGGAAGAGTTGAGGGGTCAAGAGGTGGACAGTGTGACTGGAAGCCCCTTTGGCTTGGGCCTCACCATCACAGAGGGCCCCAAATTCAGGCTCCTGACCCTGATCATCAAATGAGATTCTATGACCTTGGAACTCTTTTTGCATGTGTTGAAAGTGTTCATTAACCAAAACATTTAAAAATGTACCACAATTTTCCCAACCCTATTTTGACATGTCCTCATTTTTCTTTTTTTAAATTTTTTTGTTTTAACATCATACAAGTGATATAACTAGTATACCACTCATTTGCTGACTTCCCTGCCAACATCCAACCCCTTTCTCCTTGCAATAGTAGCTCAGATTTCTTTTGGAGAACCACCCCTCTACAACTGTTAGAAATGGGGAGGGCATATGACCCAGACCTGGCCAACCAGATCATAGAATCCCTAAGCCACAGTGATTGATTTAGATGTAAGCCTATCACAATAACTCCATCCCTCCGGTCTTGTAGGGATTGTTTCAGGAATGGATACTCACCCAAGACGGTCCAATTGGAGTAAATCTTGGGATTTGTATAAGCACCACTGCCAAAAGAGTGCCTTTACTAGGCAGTATTGAACCTAGAAAGATTTAAGCCTACAGTAGGTAGCTAATGTGGTTATCCTACTACCATATAAAGTCCAAGAATGAAGCCAAAGATGGGAAAAGAGTCAGGAGATGGATAGAGGTAGGATTCTGGTGATAACACTCTGGATAAAGCCGGACCAAATCTATTCTGAACTTCTCAGTTAAATAAACTAATCAACTCCTTTTGTTCGTTTCTTTGTTTTGATCTTGTGCTGGTTGAGTTGGGTTTTCTGGAAACTGTAACCAAAAGAGTCTTAAGAGATACAATCAGACCTGATTTGAGAATGGACATGCCATCTGCTGGGAGAGGAATGATCAAGGCCATCCTGCACTGGACGTGAGAGGACCCAGGGTTTCAAAGTTGAAGACTACTAATTCACTTTCCCTGGGTAAGGCTGCAGTAACAGCCGGCCCCAGCTTCCAATGGCCTAGGATGACAATTTACTTCCCACATTGCTTGTTGACTGTAGGCTGAGGCTGGCCTTGTGGCTCCACTCCAAATCACTTCTCCATCCCAGGATCCAGGCCGGGGAGTAGCTCCTAACTTGGTTTCATGGCAGAAAGTAACAGAACAGTAACTGAACCACACAGTGCCTCTTAAAGCTTCTTCCCATTGGGGTCATATCTGTCATGCCTGCCCATATGCCATTGGCCAAAGCAAGTTATGGCCAATTCCAGTACCAATGGAAGAAACACTGGATACCGTGTGGCAATGGGTGGGGATGTGTAATCCTCTTACGAGAAAATCAGTGACTAACTGGAACAGTAATAAGATACACTGCCAAGACTTTGGGGGTGGTTTGGTTCAAGCACCTCATTACTCAGAGAGGAAACTGAGGCCCGGATTAGTTAAGCAGCTCACTCACAGTCACATGGGTCACCAGTGGCAGAACATGGATGAGGACCCTGGTCTCCCGGCTCCCAGACTAGAGCTCTCCCCTAGACCCCAGCTGCTCTCCTGAAGCTCTGCTTTGGCAAGTGCGGAGCGAATGTCCACAGTCCTCTCTGTCCGCCTCCATTCACTCACACAGTATATCTCCCAGCAGAGAGCTGGCTGATAGGGCCAAAGAGAAAGTTCTCCAGAATCTTTATTTGAGCTTGTTTCTCCCTGGCGTCCAGTAAGAAAAGAAAGCTGGTGGGCGGTGATCGAACAGAGCCTTGGAAGCAAATGCAAGAAATTATGATTCTGCAACATATTTGGATTTGGATTTGGATTTGGGGATTTGGGGCTCCTTCCTTTTATTCTGATTTTTTTTAACCAGCTTCTAATCCCACAGAGAATAAAAAATACTGGTTAACTGAATATCTAGAAGGTATCAGACACTGATAGATCTGATACATACGTAACCTTTGTTACATCATAATTTCTCTGATAATTTGGAATTTTTAAAAATATTTCTCAAATGCTTCTCTTCCCTCTCTATCCCCTTTTTTAAACACTCCTGAGAATACACAAAATGTAAGAGAAGCCCTGTTATCATGTGGGACTACTATCTAGACTTTTGCTCCGCCAAATATTCCATAAAATATATTTCAAGCTCTTAGTATATAAACTGATTACAGACGCTAAGGATTTTGGAGAAGTCACGGTCTGAAAAACCCATTCACCTTGACCCAACCAGGTCTGAGCTTCAGATCTGGGCAGAGCATTTCGGTTTGTGTTTAGCCTCCCAATGTCCTGACATTCCACTGGACCCAGTGACCTGCATCCTGTCCCAGAACTATTCCCAGTAGGAATTCCCTCAATGGAGTGAGGGGACCCTCTATACCCCAGGCTAAATGGACGAGCCAGGCAGGAGCCTTAACCAGTCTCCCTAGTGGGACCTCTAAGGCTCTGATCCAGAAAGATAGAGTATACTAACTGTCAGTAGTCGTTCCTATTACCACTGAGGAAACGGATGAATTCTACACTCTTCACTGGCCCTCACTGTACCCTCTCCCCTGCCTCCCTCTTCCTGCTCTCATCCCTGTGACTTTACCACCTCTATATTCCTTTCTCCCAGAATCGCCATGGATTCTCCAAAGGGCTCTCTTTACCAGATTTCTTCATTACCTCGTACATTAGCTTATCCAACCCTCAAGATAAACTCTGTGTGACAGACGCTGTTATCTTCACGATGCAGAGGAGAAAAGTGAGTCTCAGAAAAGCAGATGATCGATTGAGGCCATCTGGTTGTGGAGCCAGCATTTGAAACCACATCTGCCGGACTCCAAAGCCACAGACGCTGAAATCCATTCATTCCCAACTATGACAGAGTACCTACCATGTCCAAGTCCAGTGTGGCACTAGAAATAAATGGTGGATAAGACCAAGCCCTCGTGTAGCTTGTTCAAAACTCACTCGACAAACACTGTCTGAGCTCCTTTCGTGTGCCTAGGCCATAGTAGTTTACAATCTACTAGTAAATGCGGAAAAATTCACAGGGCACTGACAGTGTGATTTGCTAAGTGCCACAATACGGGTGAATAAGGGGTAGGTGAGAACAGAGAGGGGGAGTGAGAGACACAATATCTATCACTTGTCTAGGACTGGTTTTAACAAACCTTGGGGCCTACCCAACCCCACTCTCTCTAAATCTAATTAATCATCCCCTTACTGGATAGCTCATCAAAAGCAGGGACCTGCAGGGATTTATGATACACCGGCCTTTGTCCTGTTCTTTGCAGCTCTAAGAGAAATCCATCGGAGCAGTGCCTTAGGCCAGAATCAATTTCCATCCAAGCAGACACGTGGATACTGGCAGTTTAGTAATGAGGGGGTGCTGGGAGAAAGCCTGAGACGGTTCTGGAGAAGTCCAGAGCTGGTTCTGCAGTCCATTACTGATGGTGAGTGAGAAATGAGGTCAGCTTCCTGACAGCAAGGCCCAGGAGAAGCAGCAAAATACCACAGAACCCCCATTCTCTGTGGTCCCCAGGACACGGCCTCTAAAAATAGACACACAATACCACTGGATCTGCTGTAGATTTCACAACTGCTGGCCCAGCACAAAATGTTTGGCTTTGGCCAAGGCAGGATGCAATGAAAACCAGCCGGGAAGCTTAGCATGACCAAGATCAACATTCACCAGGACAACAGCAATCCCTCTGTCCATCAGGCCTTGACCATGCAGCTAAGTCACCCACTGCCCTAAGCCCTTGTTCAGCTTGCTCTGCAACTTACAGAAAACTTGCCTTGCACGCCAGGGACTTTCTAAAACATTTCGTATCAGGGACGCTGGGGGCAGAGGTACTTTGTGGAAGTTTGCCCTGAGAACTAGAAAGTTAGTGAGAAATGTCCATGATTTCAGTGGAAGGGGAAACACAACTGCAAGTGTGGGATGTGGGTGGGATGGGATAAGAAAACATTTTAAAGAGAAAATAATTACAAACACATGAGATGGAGAAAGGGCATGGCCCAGGCTCGAAATGTGCAAGAAAAGAAAATGAAAACAAGAAAACATTTGGCATTATATGTGTGGATTTAAAACCAATTGTAAAGTTGACAACTCCACTCTACAGGCAGATATCTATTTCTATAATTTATGAGACAGTATTCACTGAGTAAGTAGCATGTGCCAGAAGCTGCTCTCGACCTTTTGTATGTATCATTCCATTTAGTCCTCACGCCAACTCTGAGGGGCAGACACTGAGACTATTCCCATTTTTTAGATAAGGAAATCGATTTGTACCCCTTAAAGCTGGAACAAAGCTTAGCAATCATCTTCAGCAGTGGTTAGTAGCTGACCGGTATATCAGAACTACCTAGGAAACCCTGTAGAATCCGGAGCCCTATTCTAGACACCACCACCCCCAGTCAGAATGAGAATAAGAGTGGGTCCAGGGATCTGTGTTTACAGAGCACCCCAACTGGTTCTCGCATACAGCCTGCTCTGGAATCCACTTACCAATCCAACTGACCTCTTTGTTTTCTAGACTAGAAAATCGAAGCCCAGAGTGTTCTAATGGTGTGCCCAACATAACCAGTCAGCTGGTAGCAGATCCGGGACTGGAAGAGCCCAAAGCTTGGAATATGTCACTCTTGCCAACACATCATACATTCCTCACCGGAATTGTAAGTGGGGAGGAGGTGGTTTCCTCCTCTCCCACCAAATCACTACACTTACCACTGCGTTCTCCCAACTCTTGCCTAAACCTTTCAACTGAACTCAGTGTAAAGTTTCACTGAGCACCTGCTATGAGCTGCACACTGTATGGGTGCTAAGAATCCCATGATGAATGACACGATCATGGAATCTTGCCCTCATAGGGTAGAACATCTTTTTTTTAGAACATCTTTTTTTTTAATGTTTATTTATTTATCTTGAGAGAGGGAGAGCACACACAAGCAGGGGAGGGGAAGGGAGAGAATCGCAGATGGGCTCCACGCAGTCAGCACAGAGCCCGATTTGGGAACTGTGAGATCGTGACCTGAGTCAAAACAAAGAGTGGGACGCTTAACTGATTGACTCTCCCAGGCACTCCCAGAAAGAACATCTTTAAAATGTAACAGCTTACTGAATAAACTGGAATCAGCCAAAAGCAATTTTATTTTCTCATCATTGCCCCTTCAAAACCACTCTATCTTTCCATTCCCTGGAAATCCTAGACATCTTAGATGGATTCTATAGCTATTCTGGTCAGTCTTTGGTGTTAAAGGACAGCCTCATGCTTCCAATAACTTGCAAAGTCCCATTCGGTCTAATGACAAAGCCCAACCTCTCATCCAGTTAACAGTTTCTCCCCACTGTGGACTTGGGACTGGCTCAGGCTCAGAAGCTGCAGGGGAGGAGGGAGTTGTGTGTGCTCCTTTGCTGGTTCTTGTCTTTCTCCCTAGCCCACTATGCTTCTTTAGGCTCCTCAGGGAGGGGTGGGGAAGGGAAAGGGGCAAGGGGCTCAGGAATCAGTAAGCAGAAACGGGAAAGGTAAAGAGGTGAGGTCTTATGGAGCCAAGGTCATCTCTACTAGCCGAATTCATACCAAGGTCCAAACTCTGGTTCTTTTCCTCCAAGGACTTTCTCCCCACTCCCTTCTGCCAGTGATGGAATTGGCCTCCTGCAATTCCCTGATGAGGGCCATGCCTCTCCCTGCTGACCTCTCAAGCCCTGGCTTCTGCTATCCTATTCACAGATCCTTTGCTGGGGTCACCTTGTACCTTGCAAGGGATCTCTTGGGTGGGGACCCCTTTCAAAATGACACAAGTCTGGGTCTCCTTCCTAGGACCATATCCTGGCCACCATTGCCATTGGGAGGACCGTTCACACCAGCATATGGTCCACCTTCCTATCTTTCTCAGCAAGGCAGCTCCCGTGGGCCCCTCTCTAGACCCTCCAGTCATGAGTTGTACACCAGTCACCGAATCCTTTCAATGCCAGGGAGTTTTCCAACTGATTCTCAGAAGTCTTCTTCGTCCAGCTTGGAGGAAGGGAAGAGAGGCACGCGCCTCCCTTCCCCCACTCTGAGTATGTATTCTCCAGCGTCTCTCAATATGATCCTCCCCACCCCACCCCATTGTATGTCCTCTATGTGGCTGATAAGCTAAGAATTCTTTTCAATAAAAACTGATTTCACAATCTCTTAGCATGTACTAAACAGATGGTCTCCACTTTTAGGATTTTGCCAAAACACCAAAAGTCAAACTAAACATCCTGTGACACAAGAAATTATGAATTCAGGGTACCAAGGGAACATAACAGTAAAGGCATTTGAGGCCAGCCCACTTTACCCAGTCCTGAGGTCAATTACCAGTTCCTGCTTTTCTAGAGCCTTTCCAGAGGGCAAGTGAGTAGCTCTTTGCTACGGCTCACAATTCAACCATTCACTTCACCATACTATAGTACATATTTGACACCGTTCATGTGTGGATGTTGCACTTCTGTCCCTGGAGGTAGTCTAGGACATCTCTAGAATGATGAGGATGTGGATGTTGCCAAGGACAGTGATGATGTCAATTAACAATAATGATAATGATTAGGGGTGAAGGAGCAAAGAGAAATTATTAGTTTTTCCCTCTTATCTTTTCTATTAATATACTGTCCAGCCTTCTAGATCCAACTCAAAAATCTATCACTTCCATCAATAACCATTCCAAAGATGTGACATATTTTATCGAGTACTTTCTGTGTGTTAAACAATCTATTGTAGTGGCCAGCCTCCAAGACAGTCCCCAGTAATCTTTGCCTTGTGGTATTCACACCTTTGTGCAGCCTCTGTCCTCACTGAATAAGGCTGAACTATGTTGCCAAAAGAATATTGTAGAAATGATCATGTGTGACATCTGAAGCTAGGTCATTTAAAGAAAAAAAACCCCACAATTTCCACCTGGCTGTATCTTTGAATATTCATTCACTCATTAGAAAGCCAGCTGCCATGTTGTGAGGGCACCAGGCAGCCTTCTGGAGAGGTCCATGTGGTGAAGAATGGAGGTCTCTTGCCCACAGCCACGCTGACTGCCAGCCATGTGCACGAGCCTTCTGAGAACTGGATTCTCCAGCTTTAGTTAAGCCTTCACATGACTGCACTCCCAGCTAACACTTTGACTTTAACCTTATAAGAGACCCTGAACCAGAATGAGAGACTCTTTGCACCCAAGGTAAACAGCTCCTCAAGTGCTTACTCACAGACACTGTGTAAGATAATAAATGCTCATTGCTGTTTTAAGCTTATAAGTTTTGGGGAAATTTGTGGCATGGCAAGAGATAACCAATATAATATGATGGTTAAAAGCAGGGCCTGCATTTACATTGCGTGCGCTCAAATCTCACCTATGTTAATCATGACTGTGTGATTTTGAACAAATCATTCAATGTCACTGAGCCTCAGTTTCTTCTGAAAAGTAAGGAAACAATGATAGTTGCTTCCTAGACTTTTAAGAAGATCAGATTAAATGTGCCTGTAACACAGACAGTCCAGGGACTGACATAACAAAGGCCCCAAATAAATATTAGCTATTATTTTTAAACTCCTCAAAAGCTTTCCTGACATGCCACATAAAATGAGCCCTGCCTTCCCTGAATGCTGAGAGTATTTGCTTTTGTGTTTGCAAAAAAAGAAAGGGAATGGGGGTGGAGAAAACATCATCTGAGCACGAGTCACTACCCTGCGGACCTGCATATATTACCACAGTTGATCTTTGCACAGTCCTCGGGGTAAGGGACTTGCAGCTTAGGCAGGTAAGTCATGTTCAACCTAGTATTTTGCCATGTGTGGCTTGTCCAGCAGATGTCTAGACGTCTAGCCTGCCAGACGTCCATTTGCGTGAGGGACCAGGGAACCCCCGTTGGGGGAGCAGAAATTTAGCCAATTAAAGATGATCATAAATCCTTTGGTACTCCACCCACTGAGAGGTGGGATCTATTTCCCCTGAATCTGGGCTGGTCCGTGACTGTTTCTGACAAATAGAGTATGGTGGAAGCGACGCTGCTCCAATTCTAGATCTAGCCTCTGAAGAAGACTCACAACTTCTTCTTTGGTCTCTTGGAGCCTCCAGATCAGACCAGCCATCAGACAAATGCCACCTAGTGATTCTAGTTAATACCGCGTGAGCAGCAGAATCGCCCAGCAGAGCCCTGGCCAGATACCTCTGTACAATTTTATGAGATATAATAAAATATTGTTGTTTTAAGCCACTGAGTTTTGAGGTAGTTTATTTTGCCACGTAAGATAGAGGTGGGACATCTGGGGTCCACTTATTCCTAAGTGCCTATGGATGGAATTCAGGAAGTCTATAAATTTAGAGAAGAAAAAATTATACCTTTATTTACACAACCTGTAACTCAAAAATAGCATCATATTTTTATTTAGAATGTAGGCAGAAAACTACAGTAGGTATCAGCTACATCTATGACTTTGACACTGAGAAGGGATTTATAGGCGTTTCCCAACTGTCAGATGGGTTCATGGTGCACGTACACATGCACACACACACACACACACACACACACACACACACACAGAGTGTAAGAATGCTGGAAGAAAGAGTAGTAACACACAAGCAAGAGCCCAGGGCAATGGGCCAGTGTTACATGGTTGAGTCTGAGCATAAGGCTCTATTCACAAACTGTCTCTGACTCAAGCCTGAGCACTGGAATCAGGGAGGCTGCATTGAAAGTGGACCAACAGGCTGTTTAACTGAGATAACAGGGAGACTGAGTCCAAAGTGGCCCTGACGCAGCAGCTCAAGCAGACAAGTCAACAAGAGCCAGGGAAGAAAGGACAGTGTGGCCAACATCTCCAGACCTCTGAAAGGGATCCTGTGAACACAGGCTTGATTCTTCTTGGAGCTATTCAGACAGAGTTGGGGATAATCGTGAACCTATCTATAGTTTCACAAAGTACAAGGGGGGAAAAAGTAAAGATATTTTGGGGGCACAATTTGGCGGTACCATTTTTCCCCCATGTTGAAATGGCTTTGAAAACATGGCTTGTATGACATAGGCAAAATGATCACTGTTTGGCAGGGACTCAACAAGAGTCAGAACAGAAGAGATTGAGGTGATCAGTAGCAGAACCGGGATTCAGATTCATGTCTGCCTGGCTCCAGAGCCCACATTATTTTGGCAAAGTTGGCCCAGTGTCCCCTCCTATCACTCCTTCTCAAGGTTTCTTGGTTTTTGTAACACATCTTGAGTTCCCAAACACCTGTGTCACTGCTCATATGTTCCCTCTGCTGATCATTCTCCCCCAGTTCCTCCTACCCCCACTTGCACTCTTGAAAATCCTTTCCTTCATTCCATCAGAAGAGTTTACCATTGTCTTCTCTGTGTCTCCGTAACCCTTCATTCAGTATAGACTTTATCACATTGTGAGATTTGACCTCTTTGTCTCCCTGCTAGATTGCTAATAGAATTATTAATAATAATAGCCAACATTTACTGAACACTTACTAGGTTCTATTCCAAAGGCCTAATATTTAAGTCATTTAATAATAGCCCTACAAAAAAGGCACTACTATTATCCCTATTTTCCAGACACAGAAACTAAAACATAGAGCTAAACCAACTTTCCCAAGGACACTCAGCTACCAGAAGGCAGATCTGGGATTTGAGCCCATGTCTACCTGACTCCCCACCTCACATTCTTCACCACTAGGTTATAAGGCAGAGACCATGTCATATCATTCTCTGCTTTCTCTGCACCCAACACAGGATCTGGCCCTCAGTGTAGACTCCATAAGTAACCACTGGATGAACGATGGCATAAACACATCATCTTTGCTTGTGTACTGCTTCATCCAGCTCCAGGTCTGGTGCCTAGAGCATGGGAACATGGCCACTGATGTTGTTGATCGATCAACCAAATAAGTCGGTTTTCAGCTCTGTGCCTGGTGACAGTGGGGCAGGAATACTGAAAGGAAATCATCCTTCCAGACAAGAATTGTTAGAACTCTTAATTCTGGAGTCTCTGTTCTTCCCTGGGATCATCATCACCAAAAATACTTTTGAAAAGCCTAACCGGGGGTGCCTGGGTGGCTCAGTCAATTAAGCATCCGACACTTGATTTCGGCTCAGGTCATGATCTCACAGTTTGTGAGTTCGAGCCCCGCATCGGGCTTTGTGCTGACCGTGCAGAGCCTGCTTAGGATTCTCTCCCTCGCTCTCTTCCCCTCCCCCACTTGCTTTCTCTCTCTCTCTCTCTCTCTCTCTCTCTTCCCCTCCCTCTCTCTCTCTCTTCCCCTCCCTCCCCTCCCCTCAAAATAAATAAATAAACTTTATTAAAAAAAAAAAAAAGAAAAAAAAAAAAAGCCTAACAGAACCCAAACCCCTGCCAAGTTCTTGGACTGACTCCCTGATATCCTGGGGAGCCCAGAGAGCAGAGCAAGAAACGACTGAACGTGCAGTCTGTGGCGTTCATGCTACACTTATTTTCCAAACCAGACCCAGAGGCCTGGTCTTGAAGCCAAAACTCATAAAAGGCAGGCTTAGCGTTCTTGAGCCACGACTTCAATAAAACAATAATCATAATGAGTTGAAAGAATCACTGCTTCTAGGCCATTATTTATGAGTCCCTGGGCCAGCCAAGCGGGTTCGGTGTAAACCCTTTTAGGTGTCACAGGTGACAGGGAAAGATGAGGTGTGGATACAGATAGAAAAGGAGGCCCCTTTGGCTCTCCTGGTGTTGGCCTTTTCTGGCTTTGCTGGAGGTGTTGGTCCCAGCCTGAGCCGCATGGCAGCCCACTTTCCCTAACCTGTTTTTCATCACCCACTGTGGTCTCAGGAGAGCCTTTTTACCTGCCAGGTGCACGGCTGAAGCGGGCGCAGGGAGAGGAACGGAGAGGCCCAGAGGAGAGAGAACGTCGGGGTGTGCAACCTGAGTTTATTTTGAAATAAAACGAGATAAGCCGTGGAGTTAAATTAAATAATAGCTATAAAAGGCCCAGCCCAGGACCTGGCACAGCATTAAATGCTAAGAAGCTACGAGTTCCCCTTTCTTCTGCTAATCACAGAGCCATTGGCTCTGGCAAGACCTGTTCCGGGAACGTGCCTAACACACGGCAAAAGACACGCTGCGTTATTGTCCCAGTCGGGGCTAACATTTCAGCCAGTGTGCCCATACCAGTTTTTGTACAGTAAGTCTCCATCCCAGTTGGATCATGCCTGTGCCTACTGGTTATGGCATATTTTGAACATTACAACCGGTTTTCAAATACCTACACTTTGAGTCTCTACCATATGCCAGAACCCGGTCAAACAGCAGTGAAAGACTGGGTGAAAAGAAAAATCGAAAATGTCTTCTCTCTTGGCGCCTGGGTGGCTCAGTTGGTTAAGCGTCCGACTTCAGCTCAGGTCATGATCTCGCAGTTCATGAGTTCGAGCCCCCCGCCGGGCTCTGTGCTGACGGCTCAGAGCCTGGAGCCTGCTTCAGATTCTGTGTCTCCCTCTCTCTCTCTCTCTCTGCCTTTCCCCTGCTTGCACTCTGTGTCTCTCTCTCTCTCAAAAATAAATAAACGTTTTAAAAGACTTTTAAATGTCTTCTCTCCTATGGCACTTACATTCCAATGTGAGAGACCAGCAATATAAAGTAGTGTATGTAATATGTCGTTGGTTAGATGGTGATAAATGCTATGAAGAAAAAGTGGAAAAGGCATAGCAAGTATAGGACTGCCATTTTTACAATTTTTCTTGAAATGTATACACGTAAGGAGAAGTGAGCAAGTCATAAGAGCTCAGCTCAACACATTTTCTTAAAGTGAACCTACCCATGCAGCCTGCACCCAGATCGAGGCACGAAACATGACCAGCGCATACGGAGTTCCTTCCGGTTGTCAGAGACAACTTCCCTGAGATGTGGGAGCCACTGGGGATGCTGAGCACATATGACCAGCTCTCTGCCTCCTGGATTTGAGGTAAGACTGTACTTCTCTGCTTCCTGTCAGGGACAGCCATTCCTTTGCTTCTGGGGGCAGAAGTGACCAGGGTCACTTCTCCAGGGCCCCTACCATGCTGTGGTGATTGAGGAATCTGTGTTGCCATGGAGCCTCCATCAGCCTGGGCCCCAAGGGACTCGTGAACAGCACACCCTTGCCAACCCCCAGTGGGCATGTAGCATGGGCACAAATAAATCATTCCTGGGCGAACCCCTGAGATCAGGAGCTTGTTTGTTACCTCGGAGTAATGAACCCACCCTGATCGATAGTGAAGGTGACCTCTCAGGAGAGATCTCAGGAGACAAAGGAGTGAGCCTTCCAAAATCCTAGGGGAAGAGACAGCCAGGGATGGCGAATCCAAAGAATCTAAAACAAGGGTGCGTGTGAGGAGTGAGGAAGAGTGTCTCAGGATGGAATCCCCCAGAAGCGAAAATTTGAGACAGGAATTTGAAAGTGGCGGATTTATTTGGCAGTTGATCCCAGAAACCCTGAGAAGGGAATGAGGAAGTGAGACAGGGAAGGACAGGAAGCCATTAGAGGGAGGAGTCTTTCATGAACAGGTTGCCCCTGGGGCTCAGTTCCACTGGGAACCTCTGAGAGATGGTGCAGAATGTGCCTCAGAGCTGTTCCCCCCGGGGGGTGAAGGGACTGAGGTGCTCATTCGTCAACATTGGCCAATGGCAGAGGCTGGTCCCCAAGTGTTAGCTCCCACACAAGCCAGCAGGCGGGGCTGTAGACACCCGTGGGGTGCCTCAGGCATGAGGTGGGATGGGAAGTGACAGGACCAATGGGCAGGACACGAAGAGCATCTGCAACAAAGAGCGAGGAGGCCAATGTGGCTGGAGAACCAGCATAGGTATATAGAAAAGTATAAATTACAGGAACCACCCAAAAACCACTGGCAACATCCCCAGACTAAACAAATTGTTCCGGCTCTTACTCCCTCATCAGGACTCCACAACCCTTTCCTACCTGCTATCCTGCCTCTGGCCTCCCCTGGTCTAATCCATCCTTCATATGCAACCAAAGTGGCCTATAAAACATGAGAGGCTGTTTTATATGAAAGTGACACATCCCTGCACAAAATCCTTCAGTGGTGTTTCCCATTTCTGTCAGGACAAGCTCTGAGCTCTTGGGGTTGGCAGACAAAGCCCTGTGGGAGCTGGCCCTGCCCATCTCAAAAACTCATCTCCTCCGCCCTCCATCTCCAGCCGCATCGGAAGGCTGAGCAACCCCCACTGCCCCAGTTCCCTCCACCTCCCTCCACCCGGTCAACTCTTATTCATTCATTCAGCAAACACTTATTCCGGGCATACAATGCACCAAGCAAGCTATAAATTATCAGACCGAGTCCTCCTATGCACAATGAAGCCTATCGGGGGGTGGGAGATAGGGCTGGGGCACAGCCCAATAAGAAAAAAAAGTAAATGAAAAAGACAATCAAATAATAGTAAATGCAGTGAAACAAAAATAAGGGTTACGTGACACAAAGTGATGATTCCAAGTGGAAGTGTTGTGGCAATTTTGACTGAATGGTCAGGGAAGCCTCCTGAGGAGGTGATATGTGACGTGGCTGGTCTGAATGACAAGAGGTTGTCAGCCAGGTAAGAACCAAGGCCGTGTGTTCTAAGCAGAGGAGTGACAAGTGCAAAGGCCCTGAGGTAGGAAGGCATTTGGAGTGTTAGCATAACTGAAAGAAGGCCAGTATGGTGAAGTGTACAAGCCAAGGGGGTAGGTAGGAGATGTGCGTGGAAGGCAGGGGCCAGGCCATCATGGATGGCTTTTCTGGCCATGGGAGTGCTGGACTTAGTCTTACCATCTTCTGTTCAGGTGACACCTCTCTGTGCTTCTCTCTCTGTCCTGTGGAGAAGGTGAAGGAAGGAGGGGCCCCTTCTCCTAGCACCCCTTTCATACCATAAATAATCCTTGACTCAGAGGTCCCAACAGTTGGATTGCTTCAGGCACTTAGTCCTGGCCTTACCTCTTCCTGGCTGTGTGGCTTTAGGCAAGTTATTCAACCTCTTTGTGCCTCGAATTTCTCCATAAATTTTTGTTCTATCCTCTGAGTGGTATTGAATTAACTCACCCTTGTAGGTAAATTGGGAGAAAAATGTATGGTTTTTCGTCCATTTCATTGGGAGAAAACCATACATTTTTCTCCCCTCCCTTCCCCCGGAAGAGCGTGTTTTGAGTCCTTCCTTTGTAGTCGTTAAGAACCTGAGTTCTGAAGTCAGACAGCACTGATGTTGCATCTGGGTTCACTGCTTTCCTGAGCAATTTATTTAATTTCTGTGAGCCTTGGTCTTCTTAGTTGTACAATGCAGCTTATATTTGGCCCTACTGCATAGTGTTTAGGGAATGATTTTGTGAAGTAAAGTATTTAATCATTTACCATAGTCTTAGCACAAAGTGAGGCTCAGTCTATAGTTTCTGTAATTTCTTAACCAATCCTGCTGACCCTGCCTGGGCTTGGGCCGTCTCACTGCCTCCCTTCTAACAAGGTTAAGACATGCATTGCAAGGACCCCCAGCCACCCTCAAAAGTTCACCCTCACATTCTGGTGCAGTGGAAAGACAGGAAGGGGGCCCTAAACCAGGAACTGAGTCCCATCTCTGTTAGTGACCAGCTCTCCAACTTAAAGCAAGTCCCCTCTGTCCTCTGGGTTTCGCCACATGACTTAAGGCAACTGTCTTTCAAAGGGGTCTGTGGAAGACGTGGTCCCCATGTGGCAGATGTGGTCCCCCAAAGATGTTCACATCCTAATCCCTCTAAATAGGTCACCTCCCTTTGCAAAAAGGACTTGGCAACTGTGATTAAGTTAAAGGCTGGAGATGGGGAGATTATTCCAGATTACCTAGGGGAGTCCAGTTGATCACATGTCCTTAGAAGAGTTAGAGAAAGAGATTTAGTGACAAAAGCCAAGTCTCAGCGTGATGCCCTGTGGGTCTGCAGATACCACACTGCTGGCTTTGCAGGTGGAGGAAGGGGCCATGAGCCAAGGACTCTGAGTGGCCTCTAGAAGCTGGAAAAGGCCAGGAAGCAGATTCCCCTCCAGAGCCTCCAGAAGGAACACAGCTCTGCCAATACCATGATTTCAGCCCACTGAAACCAATTTCAGAATCGGACTGCCAGAACCCTAAGAGAATAAGTTTGCGCTGTTCTCAGGCACTAAGGTTGTGGTCATTTGTCACAGCGGCCATAAGAAACCGATGCACAGCCCGTCTGGGCAGGTTCTTCTAAAACCCCTCTCTGCCTGCCATTTATCCCGTCCCGACCTCTAACATTTAAGGTGAGTGACCTGGCATGCCAGCAGGTAGTTCAAAATCGAGCAGGGGGAGAAGTATAAACACAGGGCTTTATTACCCAGGGGCCAGGGTCACTGAACCTTCAGTAAACCACAGCCGGATGTCACCAAAACTGAACCTGGAGCTTCAGGATCACAGCTCCCCAGGACACCCAGAGCCTGAAGAAGGTCAAGGAACTTAATGATCTTTCCAATAAATACACGTTATGCTTTCCACCCTTACTCAGAACCAAAAGATTTTGTCCCGGCCAGATCCAGCCTGGCGGAAAACAGGACCATCCACAGGAATTTAGCATAGTCGTGGCTATTTCACATCCAACATGAAAAGCGCTAAGAAATAAAAAACACAACAGCTTCTTTTCAACCATCACCCGCAGTACACTCATCCTCTGCGATTACCCTGTGTTATTGTTGGGTTCGTGTGTTTTTCTTTTTTCTCCATAAACAATGTAAGTTGCCTTTGCTTTTGAAAAAGTTCCTTGGATAAAATGCCGAAAAGGCGGGGGTGGGGGAGCTTTCTTAGGATCCCTCCCCATGGTTTAAAACTGCTAGGCTCCAGGTTTTTCTACAGAGAAGTTCCATAAACATTCTGCCACGCAGAGGGCTCTCACCCAGCATCAGGAGCATTGACTTTGGCAGCCAGACGGGTCACCGGGGGCACCTGCTGAAGGCAGCCCTCTCTTGCACTGAGCAGAAACTGAGGCTGTATGCAGAAGGGACCAGGATGGGCCCTGGCAGGGGGGCAGGGCGGAAATGAGATCTGAGGGCGGGGTCTAGGGGACCCCTAGGGCTTAATGGGACACACCTGTTAGAAACAGCCTCACCAGGGAGCCCTCTAGCCAGCTGGGTAGTTCCGGAAGACCACAGACTTGGAAAATGTGGACCAAGAAAGAGTGATAATAAAGAAGAGGGGAGTCTAGTGTGAGGACAAGGGACGGTGGGTTGGTGGAAGTGGGTAGAAAAGGAAGAAAAGGAATGGGAAAGAGAGAGTGGAAGGAAGAAAGGGAGGGAGGGGGGAGGAAGGAGAGAGAAATGTAGTGTAGGGATTATACATATTAGTTTTCAGAATGTACGGCTGGGAAAAAGATTCATCCCCCACTCCCAAACTCTGACATATTCTGAGAGATTCAGTGGTCTGCGTCGCCCAAAGTCTTCTCTTTCCTAGGACCCTGGGGCAGGGGCAGCCAGCCCCTCTCTTCCTAGCTCACCCTCCATTGCACCCTCCAGGCTTGGTTGGGAGCCCCCTGCCTCTAACTACTCAAATGTGCCCGCCCTCTGGAATAGGCTGACCAGACCCCACCATAGCAAGCTGCTAGGTCAACCGACAGTGTTAAATGCCTGGTGGAGGATTTGGGGCCCAGCTAGCTTGTAGCTGACGGGTAGCTGGGGAGAGAGGCTTGAAAGGAACATTGGAAGGTAATGAAACTGGTGATCCCTGGCTGGGTGGATTACAGAAAAGGTAAAAGGAAAAAGCGTGGAGGACAGGAGAATCTTGTGACGTTCCGTGAGGAGAAGAAAGGGATGACTAAAGGGAGGGCTAGATACAGAGCCTTTACAAAACCAGATTGCCCGGCTTTATTGTCCCCATTTTCATTCTGGAACACATAAAAAAAAAAAAAATGATAAGATGAAAGTGATTCATAATCCTGCCATCAAGAGATACATTTTTAAACAACCTTACTGAGAATAATTGACACGCATAAAGGGCGTGTTTAAAGTGTACCATTTAGTAGGTTCCATTGTACGTCTACAACCGCAAAACCACCGCCACAATCGGGCAATGATCCTTTTCGTCAGCCCACAGAGTTTTCTCCCACCCTGTTACAACCCCTCCCTTCTGTTCCCTTCACATTCCATCTCCTGTGTTGGCTCACTAGCTATAATTTGACTCTTGGCGTTGTGAGTTTAGCGGATGCTCTAGGGTTCCTAACATACATCTTGAACTTACCACAGCCTTCCTCCAGGTGGGATTTTTTTACATACGTCAGCCTCTGTAATATATGCACGTATGCGTACATTCAATAAATCTTTATCCAGAGCATAGCAGTGCCAGGTACCGTAATAGGGCTGAGATCATAGTGGTCACCAACATACACATGACTTAGGGTCTAGGAGATACACCAGGTGAACAAATAACTTTATAATTACCATAGTTCTGAGCTTGTACCTTTCATGGGTCTTGCCTGCAATCAACACAAAACAACTCTGGCTTAGAAGGATATCTGGTGGCTCACCAGTTCATCAGAAAGACTGGAGACCCAGTCACTGAAAATATTCAGACAAGAGAGAAGCAAAATTCATGTGTAAACATCCTGCGGTGGATGCTGCCAGGGGCATCATGACCCCAGGACATTCATCACCTCAACCCTGGACACTCAATTTCTTCAGCATTGATGTAAATAACCTCCGATTATCTCTGTACCTCAAAGACTCACAGCTCCAAATGGAAAGTTTGTGACTGGCTAGGAATAAAAGACAGAATATCTGTGCCCCTTCCACCAAATAAAAAGGGTATTCCAATGATGGGGAGTCTTCTGTAAGGTCTTTGGACAACAGGTAGAAATGTCAAGTACACATTTAACCAGAGTTGGAGAGAACTCAGGAGAGAGGTCTGGGCTGGAGATAAACCCTCGGTGTCCTTGGCTTAGGGAAGGGGCATGTTGAGCCCAGGAACAGATGACATCACCCAGGGAGAGAGAACAGACTAAGGGGAGAGGACTGCCCATGACCAAGCCCTTGGGTCTGGTCAAGGAAGAAAAGCCCACACAGACCCCAAGAGGGAGTGGCCAGACATGTGAAGTAACATGGACGCCAAGGGAGGGAGTGGGCACCTGCAGTAAACACAGACATGAGGTCAAAGGAGAAGAGGATGGAAAGATCTCAGATCTTGGAAACCTTGATGGCTTCAGCAGAAAAGGTTGTGACAGCACAAAGGGGAATTCAGGTAGAGGGGAGTGAAGAGGGTGGAAAAGAAGACAAGCCTAGGCGACGCCTTCAAGAATTCTGCCGTGTCTCAGAGGCAAGAGGTGAGATGGGCACTGGAGGTCTTCTTTTCTTTGTCTTTCCTGAACAGGAGAGACATGATCATGTTCAAGACTTGACTGGATAGAGCCAGGAGAGAAGGGGCTAAAGATACAGGACAAGGAGGGGGAAGATGGAGAGTATCTCATTCCTGGTCATTCATTCAACAACCATTACTGACCACTGAGCTGCATACTCAGGCCGGAGAGCACAGCGGTCCAGAACAGCCCCTGGAATGTCCGATCTTGACTCTGCCCTGACTAGCTAAGTGACCTTGGTTAAGTCCTGCACCTCAATCTTCTTAGCTGTAAAATGAGACTAAAAATAGAACATCGTTCACACATTTGTTGTGACAAAGAAATGAGCTGAGGGGCGCCTATCTGGCTCAGTTGGTAGAGCACGCAATTCTTGATCTTGAGGTTGTGAGTTCGAGCCCCATGTTGGGTGTAGAGATAACTTAAAAATAAAATCATTAGTGAGCTAACTAAGATTTAAATTAAAAAAAAAAAAAAAAGAAAATCAAATCTTTAAAAAAACAAAGAAATGAGTTAAAGCACAAAAACAAGAACACCAGTAAAAATGTCATAAGCATGTGTTATGTGCTTAATATATGGTTGTTTCCAACAGATGGGTAAAGCCAGTCCCTGCTCCCCACATTAGCCTGACACAGAAGTGAGGATAATAATTTTTTAAAATGTACTTTCCCTGTGGGATATTTCCCCCTCTGGATACATTAGTTTCTGTAATGTAGATATGAATGCATATATTTCAAAAATCTGTAACAGGTCCCTACTCACAATGTGCTAAGCACTTTAATCTTCCTGAATACTGTGAGGTAGGTCCTATTAAAATCAGTCCCATTTTACAGGTGAGGAACAGAGGCCACAAAAGTTAGGTAACTTGCCCTGAGTCACACGCCCAGACAGTGGAGCTCCAGAGTCTGTGTGTGTCTAGCCTCTGGACTATCCTGCCCCCACTAGCTCCAGGAAGTCCAAGGGTAGTAACAGAGTGAGGCAAGATGTCCACAGCCAACAGGAATAAGCTGGAAAATGGGAGGCATGGTAGGAGACTCCCGAACAAGGCTCACCTACCCAGATTTATACTTTCACAGCTGGCTTTTGGGTGAGGCTGGCAGTGTTAGAGGCCAATGGAGATACATAAAAACAAAACCACCAAAAATACCCATTCATCTCTTAATGACAAGCTAGGCCCCTAGTGCTCTCTTAAGCACTCACAGCGCTCTCACTGTCCCTGGCTTCCGGGGCATCCACTCTAATGACTCCAACAGAAAAAGACCCTGTCCAAAGCCAGTGGGGAGCCCCAGGACCCGGATGGGGCTTCCCAAGCATAACAAGGCATGTTCGTGGGAGCCGGGCTGACCCAGAAAGGGGTTTGCCTGCGGGCTTCATCTTGTATCCCTGCCGAGGGGCACCCCAAAGCTACCACAGCCTTGCATCAAGCCATTTCTGGAAGGAATTTCCATCAAGAAACAAAATGTAGAGATGGGCAAACCACCAGTGTGTAACTTTAATTGCTTCTTTGGGATTACGCATTTGCCCCAACAATGGCCCGAGCAGACTATAATGTTGGATTCCAAACTATTTGGGGTGGTTTGACACACCGCCCATCTAGAGCACGTGACCCTAAGAGTTTAAGGCTCCTCCTCCCCACCCCTGCTGGATTTGCTTAGAGAGATTTGAGCCCCTGCAGTAGAAAATGCCAAGCTACACACACCATCACCCCATCCCTCATTCCTTTCTCCCCCTCCACTCCCCACCCCCGCCCCCCGCCACACACACACTTCTGGTTTCTGCCTTACATAAACGTATTTGGAGTTCTTGGCCAACTCACTCCAATTCTCTCCGGACAGGATTGCAGAACCTTAGAGCTAGAAGGGGCCATCAGGAAAAATCAGGCCAAGCTTATTCTGCACACCAATGCTACGTCCAAGCAGAGTCTGGACTAGAACCCCCAGCTCCCGGGACCAATTTCTCCTCTGTCCTCTGTGCTACACTGCCCTCTTCTGGCAGTGGAAGGAAATTAATTGCCTTTTTGGTCTGTGCCTCATTTTCAAGACCGTCGGGATGCTCTGACCCACCTCCGCAGGGCTGACTTTCTCTGCAGACTGACTCCAGGGCTTGAGGTTCTAAGCTGTGCCTCTCTTGGCAAATATCACTCACTCTCTCTTGCACCCTCCTTACCTCAGGGAGCCCAGTCCTCCCGGGGAAGGATGGGAGGAGGGTAGACATCCGAGCAAGGAGGTAAGGAAGCACCGTGGAACGGGGGCCAGGCTAAGGAGAGGGACTGCCCTGGGCCTTGGTTCTTGGCTAGAAGACCCCCTGTTCTTGGCGGGAGAAACCATGCTGCACGATGGCAGAACCCAAAGATCTCGTCTGATGGAAAACTGTGAAGTCACAGGCCTTAAAAGAGATTCACAAAGAGCCCGAAATTTCCGTTTCTCAGGGTCAGGATTTCTATTCAGTCATCTCATACCCTGCAAAGATCAAAATTCCAAATGCCTTTGACAGCCAGGCAACTGTCCTCAATGGATGGAGAAGCAGCGGTGTGTGCATGGTGGGAATCGTGAGAATCCACAAGACACAGGCCCACCTGAAGGTGCCCACACTCAAATTCTAAACACACATTCTGCTGGCCAACTACAGGCAGGCTCGTGTCACAAACCTCATAGTTTCAACGCCCTGCCTTCCAGTCAGTTTTAAGTGATATTTACTGAGCTCCTTATTATGTGGTAGGCACTGCTCTAAGCACTTTAACTGTAGTAACTATTTGAGCCTCACCCAACTCTATGAGGTGGGTGTTCTCATTAGCATCATCCCCATTTATAATGAGAAACTGAGGCATGGAGCACTGCAGTAACTTTCCCTATGTCAGACCAAAAGTTAGGTTAGGATTTGGACTCAGTCTGGCTCCAGAACCCCACCCCTAACCACCAGTATTATATACACAGTAAAAATATGTGGAGTTGTAGCCTTGGACATTATGGAGTGCCGATTTTCTCTCTATAGAAAAGGGGGTGTGATTTTTAGTGGACTGAGAGACAGACAAATGTGAGTCTGAATCCCGGTCCTACTGACTATGTGACCCCAGGGCAAGTTACTGAAGCTCTGTTAGCTGTAGTAACAAGGTCAACAAATCAAAGATGGCCATTATTACTACCTAAAATGATTGCCAGGATTCAGTGAGATAGTATGCGTTCAACCTGACTTGTGATACAAAACACAGATACACAACTATGGATGGCTACTGCTTATGTTAACCACTAAGCATACAACCCTGGGCTGAGCTGCTCTAAGGGCCAGTGCCTGCCTTTCTGGGCTAGCTGGATATGGGAAGGATAAAGGCCCTTCTAGGGGCGCCTGGGTGGCGCAGTCGGTTAAGCGTCCGACTTCAGCCAGGTCACGATCTCGCGGTCCCTGAGTTCGAGCCCCGCGTCGGGCTCTGGGCTGATGGCTCGGAGCCTGGAGCCTGTTTCCGATTCTGTGTCTCCCTCTCTCTCTGCCCCTCCCCCGTTCATGCTCTGTCTCTCTCTGTCCCAAAAATAAATAAAAAACGTTGGAAAAAAAAAAAAAAGAAAGGCCCTTCTACTAACAAGAATCCAATTAACAAAATCCTTGATCATTATCTAAGTTTTCAGAGGGAGAGTGGACATATTACAAAGTTGTTTGTGTCATATAGTAATACATTCGTTGGTCTTTTAAATAGTGGGTTTTCTTGGTGTATTTCAATGGTGCAACTGGATTTATCCCTCCTTTCTGAAACACAACAGCTAAAAAAAAAAAAAAAAGAAACCGTTCTTGTAGTCCCAATTTAGACACCAGATGGCGCTAAATTCTCATTTCAAGTGGCATCTCTGGCTCCCACAGCCCCCAGAACTACTGATTTGGGGCAACTCCACAGCCGAAAGTTGAAGAGTTTGAGCTACCCCCGATTCCTGGCTGGTGCATCCAGCCATCTTCTAAGAGTGAACAGTCGGTATAAGGTTATATGAGACATCAGCCCAGCCCGGCTGACCTCCCCAGTGACAAAATCTAACAAATCACTTGCCCCACCCCAATAAGAAAGGGAAGATTTGAGCACCCTGTGCATGCCAGGACCATCCCAGCAAATGAGAAAGAAAGACCTATGTTCCCGAGTTTCTAAGAGTGACCTATGTTCCTAAGTTCTAAGTGGGACAGTAAGCATCTTAACGCCGGGATGTACCCGGTTGCCAACAGGCATTTCAACAGAACATTACCAGGTATTTAAACACAGGCCACGGTTTCCCCATAGCTCATTGCCCAACAGGTACTGCCCCTGGGTGTTGATGAACAACAAGCTCAGCACGCCAAGGTGCCACTCCCCTTCCACCCAGAATGCAGTTCACTGCCTGCAGGAGCTCAGCTGTCCTGATCCTTTGCTTGCTCTAGGCATTTTGGAAATTTGCTTAGGCTTGGGATGGAGCCTAAACAAATACTGGGAGAGAAGAGAAGGAAGTAAGCCCTGCCTTCTTCTTAGTTTGAGAGCAGGTGGGGGGTGGGGAAGGGAGCAATGTTCTCTCTCTCAGATTCAGCCTCCCCATCTGTACAATAAAGGAGTTGGATCGAAACCCCTTTTCAGCCTTTGCTAATACCCGCCACATGTTATGAGTGAGGAACATTCACTGTTATGAAAAGGAATCACTGGTATGAAAAGGAATTAATAAAACTGAAATAGAGCCCTTTGTGAAGTATATGGAGGTCACTGTCTGTGTTCTGATTTATGCTATTTTAAACAATAAAAAATGTGACTTTTCCCCCTGTATTTCTTCCCTACCCTTTTTTTCACTTTTTTTTTTTTTTACATTTATTTATTTTTGAGAGACAGAGCACAAGCGGGGGAGGGGCAGAGAGAGAGGGAGACGCAGAATCTGAAGCAGGCTCCAGGCTTTGAGCTGTCAGCACAGAGCTGGATGTGGAACTCGAACTCACAAACTGTGAGTTCATGACCTGAGCCAAAGTCGGACGCTTAACCAACTGAGCTACCCAGGCGCCCCGTTCCCCACCCTCCCGCCCACCTTTTAAAAGGTTTTAATTACAAAATATTTCTGGCATACAAAAATGAATCAAGAAAATGGGGAGATGGAGACATACATGACAAACAAATGTAGCAAAGTGTTCATTGGGCTAAGGTGTACTTACTGGACAATTCTTTCAACTTTTCTGTTGGAATTTTCATAATAAAATGTTGAGAGAGGAAAGGCACTAAGAATAATATCATGAACACCCAAGTAGCCCCTACTTAGCCTAAGAAATCAAACAACATGAGTATGGATATTCTGTCTCCTGGTCGTTTCTTGATACTTTTACTATATGATTATTTTACAGGGTTTCTTAATTTTACATGCAAGTTTTCATACTGTGTATTTTCACTGAAGCTCTTCTTCTTTCAGCATTTCAGTTGAAAGATTCATCTGCACTGATGTGCAGGATTCTAATTTATTCACGTTTATTATTGTTTCGAGGTCCATTGTATGAGCAAGTGACAGTGTCATTATTGCATCCATTATTGATCAGGATGCCAGACCTTTTAGGTGTTTCTGATTTTTTTAGTCATAAGCTATTATGTCCATTCTTTACATGGCTCCATGTCACCCTGTATACATATGAAATGTGGCACCACAGTATGGCATTCTGTGTAGTAAAAAACATGGCCTGTGGAGCTTCAGGCACAGATGGATCCAGGTGTTCAAAGTATGTCATCAGGAACCTGTCTGTTACCATGTCTATGCTCCACTTTCTTCTATGCTGGCTTCATTCTCAGGGGTCTCTCTGTATAAGGTGGCCCCTGGTGGCACTGGGCTTATGTCCTGCCAGCTAGGCAACCCCAATAGACAGAGGGCACTCCTTTCTAGAAAGTCCCCACAGTAGTCAGCAGGTCAGATGCTCACCGGTGTTCATCTTGAACAAATCGAACTAGGAAAACGGGATTTCTCATTGGCCAAAACTGGGTCATGTGCTTGTGATGGTCATTCTTCTCTGAGCCAAATGGACTCAGAGTGGGGTAGAGGTGATTCTCTAGAGAAAACTAGGGGAATTATTACCAGTCAAAGGATGACTGGATGCTGGGCAGACCGCAACAAAGGTGCAGGACTTCGTCAGTCCCTCCCACAGGCACATGTCACACTACATGTGATTACGTACCGTGTCCCCTGTTTGTCTGGGACCCACATCTTTCATCCCGCCTCCCAGAGGAGATGCAGCTCATACCCAGTACATAATAGTCACTCGCAGAACCAATCCCTTGACCAAACTCAGCCTGAGGAGGGGCAAGGGCCGTCGAACCCTCTGCCTCTGTGGTTTTCATCTTCTCTCCTGTGGACCCAGCCTGAGAGGCGAGCGGAAGAACCTGCACACCATGCCGCACCCTCCCTTTTCTCTCGGAGTCACTGAGCAGCAAGATGGAGATCCCAGAATGCACTGTCCAGTTCAAAAGTCCATGTGTACTCAAACATCTGCTGGCTATTGAACACCTATGTGCCACACAATTTTCTATATCCAGCAGGGGCAAGATTTATCAGAATAGGAATGTGTCCAGCCTTCTGTGACTATACTAAGAACAGGTGTACATTTTAATAGGGTGGATTTTATGGTATGTGAATTATATCTTAATAAACATGATTTTTTTAAGGAATACCAAGGGTGATATGGCATGATTTATATGAAATTCATAAATGGGCAAAAGTAGCCTATGGTGATAGCAGCCAGAATAGTAGCTATCTTTGGGGGTTATTGACTGCAGGGCACAGGAAGTTTCTGGAATGCTGGAAATGTTGTATACCTTGATCTGGTGGTTCGTATGTGATGTGACATGTGGAGAGCTTCATTCAGCTGTGTACTTCAGACGTGCATGCCGGAAAGTGCCTGAAAGCACGCACGTTGTCCTTCAATGAAAAGTAAACTCCCCCAGATGCTAGGTGTTTTTAAGTGGAGAAAAGAAACCAGTCTACAGTAGTAGTTCAGAGCACAGGTTTTTAACTTAGACCACTGGGTTCTAAATCTGTCCACTTACCAGCTGTAACTAGTAAGTATCTGGAATAAGATACCTAACCTCTCTGTGCCTCAGTTTCTCCACCTGGAAAATGGGGATAACAATAGTACTTTCCCTAATGACTGCTGTAACAGTTGAATGAGTTTGTCCTTACATACCCTCAGAACAGTGGTTCTGAGTAAGTACTCAATAAATGTTTGTTATTTTTATTGTGACTGATGTGGGCGAAGCACAGTGATATCATTGTGGATACAGAGATAAAAGACACAACCCAGTCATCCGTGGAGTGCAACATCCAGTGGGAAGACAGACAAAAAAGCAGTCACAATGCAGAGGGAGGAGCCCTTTCATAGCGAGGAGCCTGGAACGTAAGAGCCTGTAGGAAAATCTCCCAAATTCAGCCTGGGGTTCAGGTGCAGGGAGGTGGGGAGCTCTGAGTAGAAGAAGAGTGTGCAAAGGCACTGAGGTGAGGAATGGTTCCATTGATCGGTGCACCTACCAGCAGAGTACATGGAAGATAGGCTGGATGGCAGGGAGAGAGCAGTCAGAAAGCTCTTTCTCAGCCACACCAGGGAGCTGGAATTTTCCTCCGGAAGCCAAAGAGAAGACACTGAAGGATTTAGTGGAGAAGGGTCATAGGCAGATGTGCTTTTGAGAAAGATCACACTGGTCACCCATAGGGAATTCCTTGAATGGGAGCCAGGCTGGAGACAGAGAGGCCACTTGAGCTGTTCCCGTCCCTCAGGACATGTACCGCCATTTGCACACTTATATCCATTTCCTTCCATATTTACTGTTGGTCTCCTCCCAACTGGATCATGAGAATCCTGAAAGCAGGAAGCCTATCTTTTTTTTTTTTTTTAAAGAGAGAGAGAGAGAGAGAGCAAGTGGGAGAGGGGCAGAGAGAGAGGGAGACAGAATCTCAGAATCCCAAGCAGGCTCCACGCTGGCAGCACAGATCATGACCTGAGCCGAAGTCAAGAGTCAGATATTTAACCGACTGAGCCACCCAGGTGCCCCGGAAGCCTGTCTGTCTTGTTCTCAGTCATCTCCTTGGTGTCTGGCAGAGAGCCGTACTCTCTGAAAGTTGTTGAATGACTACTGAATGCACACCTGATGTTCCTGTTTCCAGTTAATAGGCAGGGGCGCAGTGAGGGCCCTGCTGGAATTCAGACATCATCCGGTGATGGAGTGGAGAGGAGGCTAGGAGAAGTGGGATGGGGCGGCTGTGTCAGGGCTTCAACAGGAGTGGATGTGGAGAGGCAGGGAGACAGGGATCCCCTGAGCTTCTGGCTCAAGCAATTGCAGGGAGCAGTGGCCCCACTTACTCCTGGGGGAAATCATGACTTCTGTTTGGAACCCATGAGATGTCTGGTGGGGGGGGGGGGGGGTGCCCAAATGTTACTCGAAAAACAGATCGATGACCTGGAGGCATGCTTTGAGGAGGACACAGGGTGATTTCAAAATATTTAACCACTGGTAAAGCATGGGTGCCCGCTCATCAGAACTAATGCCGGTCATGGGGCTGGTCCCTCAGGACCCTGCTGTGCCAGGGTGTTAACCTATTCGTTGCTGGACTGTATGTCTAGCGGTCCCTAGAGAGAATTGAGAGCTCAGGGCCACAGCTATTTACCAAGCAGCACAGAGCTATTTCAGTTCTTTTAGCTTTAGGTATGACTGCGAATGAGCGAGCCCCCAGAGCCCTCACTGTGTACCAGATGCTGTGCTAAGCTATACCCTCTCCCCCCGTGCCTTCATCCCGCCATCACAACCACCCTGTGAGTCATCCTTCCCAGTCTCAGGGATCAGTGTGCTGACAGTCTTGCCTAGGGAATTTCACCGCAGCCTCTTACCCTGGTGCTGGATCATCTGCAGTCTAATCGATACCATCAATAACTTGTGCCTATTCCCTGTACAAAGGGTAGGGCAACCGGTTTACTGAAGGTGGGAACCTCTACCCATGAAGGCATTCCAAGAGACTTCCCACTGGCCTGTGGGAACCCTGTTCTAACCATCCCAGCTGAACCCGGGCAGAACTAGGCAATTCCCCTGTGCGCCCCGTTATACCTGCTATAGCACCTGTAATTCCCTGGGATGTCTACCAGTTTACATGCCCATCGCCCCCATTGAGCTGTAGGCCCTTTGGCCTATAGGCCCGGATCCGGACAAGGATCCGGTCACGTGCATCCTGAATTCACGTAGCAGAACGTCTAGCTGTGGGGTCAGTAATGTTCACTGAAGGAATGAGCACTGAAGGATGTGAGCAAGACTGAATTGTGATTGTTGTCTGGGATAAACTCTGCCTCCAGCTGCCCCACCATCAGGACTACGTGAATTTGTAATACATTCTTTTTATTTTCACCACCTAAATTTAAATTCGGTTACTTCTCTGACCCTTTGTAGAGGTTTTCTACTACAATATTAAATAAGCATCTATTAAACCACTATACGGTCTGAGATTAAAGACTGAAGAAATGATGGCAAGAGGAAGATGAAGAAAATGCCTGATACAAGCGACTAACCTGAAAAGAAACCAGGACTTCATTTTCTCCATGCATGGAAATTCAGCACCGTCCCCAAATGAAGGCAAAACTAGTTATTAAACTAGTTATACCTTGCAACTCTTCTGTTTTAAAATAAAATCACAAACTCTTCTGTTTTAAAATAAAACTACAAACTGGGGTGCCGGGGTGGCTTAGTCAGTTGAGCGCCCAACTCTTGATTTCAGCTCAGGTCACGATCCCAGGGTCGTGGATGGAGCCCTGCATGAGGCTCCGCACGGAGCATAGAGCCTGCCTAAGAGTCTCTCTCTGCCTCTACCACTCATGCTGTCTCTAAAAAAAAATAATAAATTAAATTACAAATTACTTCTAACACCAATAAAGGGTCCATCCTGATTTGCAAACTGCTTGGGAAAAGCATCAGCAGAGTTGATGCTGTGCTGCCTGAGACCCAGAATGACTGACAAAGAAGTTCAGGAAGGAGGGGACCTCCAGGCAGAAAGGACAAGAGACCACATAGGCACTCAGGTCCTCATCTCCCTCTGTACCCTGGGTGGAAAAGAAAGGAGCCCCTGCAGCCCCTGGTTCTGCAACAGCAGCTGCACGGGTCAGCTGGCCCTGCACTGGTGCTGGTGGGGGGTGGCGTTCACAGGTTAAGAGCAGGACTGGGTTCAAATCCCAGCCCTACCACTTCCTAGCTAATGGTCTTATGTGATGCTTCCCAGCCTGCTGCTCCTCTGTCAAATGGGGAACGATACTGCCTGCCTTCGGGAAATTTAGAAGGAAGATACAGGGACCTGTTAAGGGCTTGGCATGATGCACAGCACACGGGTACTCCATAAACAGCATCCGATATTAGGTGGGAGGTGGAGAGCAACCTGGGAAGGAAACCCGGGGGCTGAAGGTCACTAAGATGGTCTAAGACCGTGGTTGTCAGGCCTGGCTGCACTTTACAATCAGACGGGGGCCTCGGAAATGCTAGTGCCAGCCCTCTTTACACGTACCGTTGAATCAGAATCCCAGGGGCCAGGCCCAGGTTTGGTTTCAAGTTCCCAGAAGATTCTATCAGGGAGTCGGGGTTGAGACCCTCTGCTGTGACTAAAAGTTAGAGTCAAACAGTGACCTACAACCAAACCTGCTAACAGTCAATCAAAAGTTATGTGCCCAGGCCTAAGAATGAAGCAATCTTGGTTTCAGAATCGAAACAAAGCCTTACAGCTGAAAACTTCCCTATCTTTCTAATTAGTGTATCAGAACTGCTAAATCCTCAGAAAGCAACCACTCCAGAAAAGTCGTAACAAAGCTCAAGTGTTTATTAAGAATTAAAAATACTGTAAATAAGCCATACAGTTCATTTCACAGTAAACTAAACAAACCTTTTTTTTTTCTCTTAATTTTCTTTTTTTTTTTTTCCTTTTTTCTTTTTTCTTTTCTGAAGGGCAAGACAGCCATTAAAGAACAGTACAGCTCGAAGGTAAAGGGAAACAGCAAAAAACTACAGAAAATGCACACCTTCCTCACTGACAGATGGGGGTCTGCCTTGACAGCAAACCTCTTCGTGGACACTGTGGAAAAATAAAAACACTTGGCCTCCATTCCCTGGGGAGACGGCCCAGGCCTTTGTGGACAGCTCTCAGACACATTTCCCGAAAGAATCCAAGGAGTCCCCTTTCTCGGGATTCTCAACCTGTGCATTATTTGGGGACCCTACCAAGGGATGACACAGGTTGGCCACGGGGGAGCTCCGTGGGGTGTTGTGCCTTCACATTCAGAACCATCTGGATTCTTTGCATAGTTACCTTTGAGATCACAGGATGATTCAGGAATGGAAAAGACACCCCACGCCACTGGAGGTGACCATCAAGTCAAGCAGCTGGTTCTTTTCAACCTAAGGCCCGAGGGGCTTGCTCCCCTCCCAATGGAGAGCTGACACTTGTGAATTTTAGCCAGTTTAAAGTGGAAGACGAGAAGTGAGTGACAGCTCATGAAAACTTCGGCCAGAAATATTAAAAAAAAAAAAAAAAGGAAAAGCAATTTTCCTTAAAAACAATTAGAAAGAAAAGTGCCTCCTCCCCCCACTTTTTTTCCTTGAAATCTGCCAGCCAGGCAGGGTTTTCTGAGGTTACAGTTAATCTGCTTCTGTTAATCCTCAGTTGAAGCCATTCTTCCCTGACACGAGAAACATCCCTTCTAAAAGGCGCCCCTGATTTGCAGGGGCTGGGCCTTCAGCAAACCAACCAAAAGCAGAAGCAGAAAACTTGAGAAACCAATGGTGTGTGGTAATGATCGTAAATAAATTAAGCAGGCATGAGAATATAAAATGCCTTGGTGTTCGGGGGGGTGTCCACTGCTTTTTAAGAGGGGACAAGAACATGGTGGGGTGGGGGGGGCGGGACACGTGGGAGAAAACAACACAGTTTTTGGTCATGAGAAACTGGACTTTAAATCCGCACCCTGCAGACACAACTCGCTTAGACTTTTTCATGAATCTTTTCCACTTTCACAAACAACCTATCCAGGTCATTCCTCAGATCATCTAGCAAGCCCCTGGCTGATTCCAAGTTGTTCTCGTTGGTTTCTATTTTCACCGAGTAGGCGACCAAACTGTCCACGGCAGTCCTGAGCATCCTCAAGTCTGATTCCACTTGGCTGACTGAGGCTTTGAGGTTGTCTAGAGAAGAGAGTCTGTCCAGGAAGTCCTGAGGAGGCGAGGGGGCCGCCCGGGCCGGGTCCCGCCCCAGCAGCGTGTGCACCTGCTCTTGCACCTTCTGGAGAGCCTCCACAGTGCTGGGGAGCTCGCCCATGCTTCTCTTCAGCTCCTCCACGTCGCCGTAGAGCGAGAGCTGGGCCTCGCCCAGGCTCCTCACCGTGCTGGCCAGGCCGCCCGCGTCATCCTCCGAGGGGCCCAGGCCGGCCACGCGCTCCTGCAGGGCGGCCAGGCGCCGCTCCTGCTCCTCGCTCTTGGCCAGCAGGGCCTCCAGGCTCTCGCTGTGCCGCGCGGAGGCCGTCTGTACGGCATCCACTCCGTCTTCCACGGTTTGGAGCCTGGAGTCCAATCCCTGACTCTTTTCCTGGAGCGCTTCTAAGGCATCAGAGTTTTTGTAAACCCCTTCTTCCGGCCTGAGGGCCTCAGTTTCCAGGTGGCGCAGCTCCTCCTTGAGTCTCCTGATCTCCTCAGGGAGGCGGGAGGTGGCCTCCTCCGACTGGAGAACCTTCTCCGTGAGGGCCTGCAAGGTGAGGTGCTCCGAATTGGCTGCCTCCTGGAATTTCTGCTGCTCCTGTTTGAGGCTCACCAGCTCCTTGACCTCTGTGTAGACGTCAGATTCCAAGGTCTGGAGGGTGCTTCTCAAGGCCTCGATGTCCTTTTCTCTGGACTTCACAGAGGACTGGATTTCCTTCACAACTTCCTTCAAGGCTTTCAGATCCTGCTTGTACCCCTCGGAGTTTTCCAGAGAGGCGACCTTCGCCTTCACGTCGTTGATTTCCTTCTGGCTCCTCTTCTGGACGTCAGTAAAGATGGCAATGTTGTCGTTGATGGACTTGGTGAGCTCTGTCAGCCTTTCCTCCACCGTGTTCTCAAGAGACGTGAAGTCCCGCTCCCGGGCATCCTTCACCACGTGGATGCCATCAGAGAGGTCTTTGAGAATCTCGTTCTGGAGCTTCTGCAGAACTTCACTGATCCGGTTAATCTCACTCTCCCCTTGCTTCACAGCTTTCTCCGTGAGGTCTTGTTTATGCTGGGAGCTCCTCAAGATGGACTCAAAAGTCCCAAATGTAGCTTGAAGAGACAGCACCTGCAACCAAAATCCAGATGTTAACTGCTGAGAAGAGCTGAGAAGTTTTATGCAACAGGCTATATTTCTTTTTGTCTGCCCAGCTTCCAGGTCCCTCTTCTGGAACAGAACGATAATTGTCCTTGGAGAAACTTCCTTCCACACATAGTCCACATGGTTTGGGGGCCAACCTGAAGGCTCGTTCCAAGTGCTCCAGAGATGGTTTGTAACCAGCCTGACCAATCGGCACTTTCCGTCTACCCACCCCTCCTTCCCTTCCAAAGCCATAGTGATTAGCCCAGGGATGGGCATGTGGCCTAAGGCAGGCCAGCAAGTCAATTCCACGACTTCTGTTAAAACTACTAGTAAAGAGAGGAACCTGGGTGGCTCAGTCAGTTAAGTGTTTGACTCTTGATTTCGGCTCGGGTCATGATCTCACAGTTTGTGAGATAGAGCCCTTCCGGCTCTGCACTGACAGCGCAAAGCCTGTTTGGGATTTTCTCTCTCCTTCTCTCTGCCCCGCCCCAATTCACACACACTCTCTCTGTCTCTCTCTCTCTCAAAATAAATAAATAAACTTAAAAAAAAAAAAAAAAAAAAAAAACATTGGTAAAGAAAGCTTTTTTCCGCTGGGATTGCTAGCCATAGGATGAGAAAAGCCTGGAGAGGCTCAGACCACACACAAAGTAGACCAGTTTATGAGTCAAGGAAGGCAGAACTAGAGACAGCAAGTTCAAGTTCTGAAGACACAATCTGAATCTCTGAATACAGCTACACCTTTAGGAATCTGCTTTTGAACTTCTTAGTTTAAGCCAATAAATTCTCTCTCTCTCTGTCTCTCACCCTCCCCCCCACTTTCAGCCAGTTAGGCTGAGTTTCTGGCTCTTGGAACTGAAAGAGTCTTGCAACTTATCACAGGAAAAAAGCGGAGGCACATGGGAGACAGTGGGCTGGGAGGCAAGAGACGACGGCACAGGCACCTTCTAGCTGGGGGTCCTGACCAAGTCACTGTCCTCACCCGAAAATATGACTGTGGATCTGGTGATTCCTCAGCATTCTCAGACTTTGTGAGCACATTATGATCCCATGTGTCACGACACACTCGTTCTAAATGAATTCTCCCCTAAACAAAGTCTGACCTGGGAGCCACTCCAGGGAGCGGTTTCATGCACCAAGGCTGACCACGTAAGGACCACTGACCTGGGCTTCATCCTGACGTGGTGCAAAGTGCCACCCAGGACACTTTATTGCAAAAAAAGAAAAAAAAAAGGAATCTGAATCTCTCAAGTCTCCAGTTCTAACCACCAATTCACAGGAAACGTGCAAGAGGAAAACACACCATGAGGATGCAATCAGCCAAACCCACAACAGATCACCAGGACCTTCAATAATTAAATGGCATTTTTAAAGGCAGAAAGACAGGAAACTGTTACACATTAAAAGAAATTTAAGAGATTTATCATCCAAATGTAATGTGTGGACTTGTACGGATCCTGATTCAAACAAAGCAAGACGTTTTTGAGAGAGTCAGGGAAATCGGATTTTGAACTGGGTATCAGATGAGAATCAAGAATGACCAGTAACTTTGTTAGGTATGATATACTGTGCTTTGCCAAAAGGAAAGGGAAAAGAAGGAGCTCTTATTTGTCAGAAATAAATCCTAAAATACTCTATGGGAACTAATGTGTCAGTAAAAATTAGATCCTGGTTCCACATCCACCGCGTCTGCCAGAGCAACGTGGGCCCTTCAGAGGGCTTAGACCTGAACGGCCAGCTTTTTCTGCAGGCTCGCACCTGCCTGTGTCCACCGGATCTTCTGAGTAAGGACAGGCCGCCTTTCTGCCCAGCCTACGGTCATTCAGCAGACCTGGGCTATTTCCCAACGCCCAGAGCATCTGAGAACAAGAGAGACCAGGGGGACAGCCGACAAGGGGTGGAAGAGACGGCTTCAGAGTCACCCTGCTCTGACTCCAGCCCAAAAAGGACAAAACAAAATGGGAGGGAAGGGGTGGGGAAAAAATGAAACGAGAAGAGCAAAAGAATGAGCATTATTAAAACTGGGGTTCATTACATTGATCTCTTCTGTTTATGCCTAAATACCTCCACGGTAAGAAGTTAAAACATAAAATAGCATGGGCCTCTGGAACCAGACTGCCTATGTTTAAATCTTAGCTTGGACACTTCCTAGCTGTGTGATCTTGGGCAAGTTATTTAGCACATCTGTGCCTTAGTTTCCTCGGCTGCTGGATGGGAACAAAAATAGCACCTGACTCATAGGCTCATTTTGCAAGGATTAAGTGAATTAATATATACATAAAGCTTCAATTGTGCCTAACACATAGTAAATGATTGACAAACAGCAGATATGGTCTTCATTATTGTTTAATCTTTCTTCTGGAAGTAGCTCAGAAGTCTGGAGATTCTGAGACCATCCTTAGCCCAATGCCAAAGGGAAACACTATAGAAATGAGAACAGGACACCTGGGCTCTAGTCCCAGCCCCACTTATAACCAGCTCTGTGAGCACGAATAAGTCACATTCACTTTCCAGGTCCCAAGCTCCTCATCTATTAACAAATAGGTTTCTAAAGTCCCTTGTGGCTTCCAACGGTCTGTGATTTTAACACAGATTAGAATCCGGTTCTCAGGGACTCGAGAATACTAGACAATTTCCCTGTTAAACCAAATATGACCTGAGCCATAAAGGGCACTTTGAGAAGGTACGGGAGAGAGATCACCTCTGAAACTAAATTATTCAATCACAGTACCTGCCGGTTCTACACAGCACTCAGAAAAGAGGCATGAACGGGTGAGCACAGTACCTGCAACGTAGCAGGCGTTCATTCAGTGTTTTCAGTGTTTTCTGAATGAATCAGGATTTAATTAATTAATTGAGCAAAGCCTGATGAAGAAGGAGCTGGTCCATTTCCCCTCTGATCCCTGTCACCCCTAACCTGGGCTGACTCTTTGCAAATGGCCAGGAAGCGGACTAGCTCAGAAATCATGGCGGAAACCAAACACCCCAACCTCCAACACTATAAAAAGAACACAGAAATCGCCCCCCTCCCGATGGTGCTGTGCACTGTTCATCTTTACATGCAAAGACCCCATTATAATCAATATGCAATGATGCATCTGTTCCCCCAACATATGCAGGGTGCCCACTACATGGTGGGCAAGACACCAGAGAAAAGTAATAGCTAGAACAGGATCCCTGCGCTCAAGGAGCTCACAGCACGAGGGGAGACGGTAGTAGCTGACCTTCAACGAGGCACTTACTGTGTACCGAAAACTATGCAAAGTACTTCCGAGACATCATCTCATTCCACCCTCATAATAACCTCCTGAGTTGGTGGCTCCCACTGATCTCCAGTTTACAAATGAGGAGACTGGGAAGCGGTCATGCTGAGCATCAAACTCCCAGAATGGGTGACTTCACCACTGAGCTCTTAACCTCCAGGGATGAGCCGGAGCAGAGGCGTGTTCCAAGTGCACCGTGGGCTCAGACGCTGCCTCCGCCACAAGCCCGGACTCCTCCAGAGTCAAAATGAGAAACAAAGAAATACAACCAGAGGACTCCGTCTTCTACAAACAGCTGCTCCTCTCATCCAGCCGTCCGTCGGAGGCCCGTTCCTACCTTACGCCACCCCGGATCTGCCAGGGCAACACTGGCCCTTCAGGGCCTCAGGCTGAACGGCCAACACTTCTGAAGTCCCCGCTCAGTCTTCCATGGAAGGACAGACCAGCTTCTCTGCCCAGGCTCCAGGCATCTGGCAGGGCACGTGCAGACGGAGGCCAGGTGGGCACCCACTACACAGAGTAGAGGGCTTCAGGTCACACTGCTCTGACTCCAATCCCAGTTCCAATACTTAAGGTCTGCATGTGACCCTGAACGGTAACACGACCACTCCAGGTCCAGCGGGTCCATCTGTGAAACGGCGCTAATAAAAGGGACCTGCTTCAGAGGGTGGCTGGGAAGCACTTAAAAGGATGCCTAGCCCACAATGGGGCCACCTGGGCGCCTCAGTCGGTTAAGCGTCCAGCTCTTGGGTTCAGTTCAGGTCACGATCTCGAGGTTCCCTGCATCTGGCTCTGCGCTGGCAGCGTGGAGCCTTCTGCCTGCTTGAGATTCTGTCTCCCTCTCCCTCTGCTCCTCCCCCACTTGCACTGTCTCTCTCTCTCTCTCTCTCAAAATAAATAAACTTTAAAATAAAAACGGACGCCTAACCCGTACCAAATACTACTTATGAATAATAATATTGCAGGTCTACATTCCTGCAAAGGACCAAACCCCACCCCACACGGAGCATCATACAAAGTTACAAAGGGGCTCACACTTAGGTTGTCAGAGCAGCCAGCACTACTCTCTTCAGAGCAAAGGAACTTCTTCATTGGCCACCTCAGAGGTGCGGACAGAAATGGCCACACGCCGTGACAAATCCTAATACTGTTCTGGGCACATTCTGAGTTCCACATCACTGGAAGCAGCCTTAGCTGAAGACCTACTACGAACCTGGCAAGGCATGGGAAAGACAACAAGATGAACAAACGGTTGAGGGTGTTGCAGGAGCTAACTGCAGGAGGAACACTAGCCCTGCCACTTACTAGCCGGGAGACCTTGCCGTTACTCTGCCTCCTGGGTCTCACGCTCCTCATCTGTGCAAGGGGAGTATCCTAGTGCTTACCTCTTGGAGCTGCTGTGAGGGTCAAAAGACAGGAGTACCCAATAAAGACGAGGCATTACATAACAGCTGGCCTACATGCTAAATGAAAAAGAAAGGTCACTGTTTCAAGAGTCTACGGCCAGGTGGATTCTTAAAACTCTGGACAGAGCCCTCCCCTCCCTGTGTAGATGAGAAAACTGAGCCCCAAGGAGGAAAGTCATCTGCATACAGCTTCCATAAGAGGAGAGGTGGGAGCCGGAAGGGAAGGAAAGAGGGAGAGGCAGGAGAGAAGCAGAAAGAAGCCCAATGTCTTCAACATCGATTCAAGACCTCAATTTCATCTGGGCCTCAGCTTCTCTCTCCCGTCCTGCTACAGGCCAGGTAGCCACTGCTGTCCCGACATACTCAAGATAGAACCTCCTGCCTGTGTCTTCATTCCTTGTCTCAACAGTTATTGACCACCAGCTAGATCTAGACTGGCACCACCTTGGCCACTGGGCATACGGGCTTAGGCAAACTCTACACACTCTCTCCTTCAGAACTCACACAACGGTGACCCTCAACTGAGACCCACTTATGTGCCGCTTCGCAAAACCGGATTTGTCTACTGTACCTCTGTACCCCCCACGGGGCCAACACGCAGCCCTATCACTATCAGACTTCAATAAATATTGTGATGGATTGGTAAGTGGGTGGATGAAAGAGAGGAAACAGAGGCTAGTGATTATCCTCCAGCAGTTTGTCTACTTCTTAAGAATGACTTGACATTCAGGATAGGCAAAGCGGCGCTGCCTACTTAAATCCCTACAGAAAGTCACCTCCCTTGGCCTGCAGCATTGAGCAGGCTGACTCATTCCAGTTGCTCTGCCAGTCTTAAGAGGAAATTCCTAGTCCTGCATACATACTCCACAAAAGTCGATAGAAACTTGGCAGGGCAGGCAGCATGCTGGGAAAAGGAGGCAGCAGTTCCGGGCTCAGAAGTGGTGGCGGGATTTTTTGTTTCGATCATACAACTAACTTTCATTGAGCGGTGACATTCGTGGAGGCCGGAGGAGGAGGTAGGAGGCCAAGAGAGCTGCGCTTGGTGTGGAAAAACACAGACAGGGTGGAACGTGAGAAGCTTGGTGGTGAAAGTTGGGTCCATCCACACCTGAGAGAGGCCTCTGTGGACCCCCCCACTGGGCAGTGGCCTAGGCATTCTCATGCAGTTTGCCACTCACCAGCTGGGATCTTTATCAATTCACTTAATCTCTCTAAACCTCAATTTTCTGATCTGGAAAAAGGAGTCAAAACTGCCAGTCCTCCCTCCCAGCCAGGGTGGCTATGATGATTAGATAATGAGTAAGCCCTCTTAACATCATGTAAATGTGCCTTGTGATATTACTCACCAGTACCCTCTAGTATTTTGGGCCTTTCCTTTCCTCTAAAGCTGGTATATGCTATTTCAAAGGCCCACATGGAGACATTGGTCCACTAAAAGGCAAGGGGCCTGAAGATATGTAATATTTCATTTGAACTTCGCAAATGAGTATGATTACTTGTTTCTCCTTCCCCGGGGTCTGGATCTATTAAAACCTGGCTCAGACGTCTCCCACGGGGAGAGCCCAGGTGTGGCCTTGCCCGAGGCTTCCAGGGATGCGCTGGCGTCCCTTCCAACCTCCTTTTCAGATAACTCTGCCCATTCAGCGGTTTCTAATCCAAAAAGAATGGGCTCCCCAGAGCCCGGCGGCTTCCTTACAGGTCACCGCTAATGCCCTGTGACAGGCCCTTGGCCCACCCTGGCTCGTTGGCCTGACCATCCTCCCAGCGGCCCATCCCTCGGGGCCCATTCCTCCGCGGCCATTAACAAAGAGGGTCTGGGGACCGCCCGGGAACGGGGGGGGGGGGGGCGGGGGGGGGGGTACCGGGGACGGGGCATCCCCCGGCCGTGGAGAGGGCCCCGCTCAGGCACCGAGGCCTGGGCAGAGTCAGGGGCCCGGCCGTGGCTCGGGGGCCGCGGGTGGGGGCCCGGGGTACCCACCTTCTGCTCGACGCCCTGCAAGCCCTGGCCCAGCTCCTCCCTCTGCCGGGAGAAGTCCTGGTGGCCGCGCCGGACCTGCTGGACCTCCTCCAGGACGTGGTGGACACACCAGCCCGAGAAGGCGGCCGCCGCCACCAGGGCGAGGTAGAAGAGAAAGTTGAGCGCCCGGCCGAGCCTGCGCGAGCAGGACGCCGAGGACGAGGCGGCGGCGGCGGCGGACTTGCCGCCGCGGTGGCCGCCCTTGCCGTGCGCCTGGTTCTGCGGATGCTGCGGCGGGTGCTGCTGCGGGTGCGGCGCGGGCGGCGGCGGCTGCTGCGGCGCCGGCGGCGGCTTCTTCGCCACGTCATCCGCGCCGCCCGACGGGTGGGCGCCCTTCTCCGAGGGGCTCGCGGCGCCGTGGCCGCCCTTGGAGCCCCTTTGTTTGGCCGAGGGCATGGCGGGCGCGGCGGCGGGTGAGGCCGCGGACTGCGAGGCGAGCGAGCGGGGCGCGCGGCCCGGGAACTTCCTCGGGCTCCCCCGGGGCTGGGCGAGCGGCACGCGGGCGCTGCTGGCGTCGGAGCGGCCGAGAGAGAGCCGGCGGGCGGGCGCGCGAGAAAGGAGGCCGGACGAGGGAGGAAGGAGGAGGGGGCCTGCCTCCGCCGCCGCCGCCGCCGCGGCGCCGACCCCGCCTCCAGAGAAGGAAGGCCGGGAGAGCCGAGCCGGGAGAGCCTGCCACGCACGCGGGGGCCGGCACGGCCCCTCCCCCTGCCGCCACGACCCCAGGGAGGGGGCCGAGCCGGGGGCGGCGCGGCGGGGTCCACGCGGCGGGGGTGGGGGTGTCTACGAGGCCCCGGGTGGGAGGGCCGAGGCGAGGGTGGTGGCCGAGCGCGGTCCGGGGCGGCTGGTGGGAGGGGGGCGGGTGTCCCGGCGGGGTCTACGGAGGCCGGGGCAGGCGACTGAAGTGGCCGAATGGGAGGGGGCAAGAGGCGCGGACGTAGGGAGGGCGGCTGGCCTGGGTCTGCTGAGGCGGGGACCGGGAATCGAGGTGGCCAAAGGGAGGAGCGCAGGGCTGGGTCGACCGGCGGCCGAGACTGGCTACTGAGCAGGGCCACGAGGGCCCCAGGGATAGGCGGCTGAAGTGGCGGTGGCCCAGGCGGATCGGCGGGGAGGAGAGCCGGGGATGAGCTTTTGCCTTGGGCCGAGTTCGAGACCCCCTTCCTTCGACCTATTCCGAGAGAGGAAATGAAGCGGGGGGGAGGGGGGGTGCGGAGGGGGGCTCCCGGGAGCCCGGTCCCTGGGAGTGGGAGTAAGGAGGTGGGAACGGACACCTCCCGAACTTTGCCCCTGGGAGTTGGGGAAATCCCGCCTCCCCATCCTTCCCATCCTCTAAGCCCGCCACGGGGTTGGGCCTTGACTCTTTCCTGGAGATTGAAGGCGGAGGCAGAAGAAGGAGCTGTCGAGAAACCAGTTGGCTCTGCAGAGGCATGTTTAGGGAGAGTTAGCAAAGATTCTTAAGTCTATTCAGGGAAACATCCCACTTAGCATCCCACTTAGCCTGGTCAGTCCATGTCCATGCTGTTTACTTTTTTTTATGAAGTCCTTTGCACCCCCATTTTCTCTTTAGGGTTCCTGCAGTCTGTCCATAGCCCAACTACGGACGGACTCTGTGCTGTGCCCTGGGGAAGTCTGCAGGGAGGAAGATGGGGGCTGCCACCCCTAGTCTGGTTGAAAGAAATAAAACACATCTCGGCATTTAACAACTTAAATGTGTACTTAAACCCTCACAAACAGCCTTGTAAGGTAGGATTATTTTACCCCTTTTATAGGAAGGAAACTGAGCCCCCTCCCCAGCTGATTGGATCAAGGTCACAGAGCCATGACTTGAACCTGGATCTCTTTCTTCCAGAGCCCATGCTGCTTTGGAGTGGGAAGGAAAGGAGAGGGGGCAGGGAAGTTAAGCAACTTGCCTGCTCTCGCTGAGGCTAGTTGGTGCTGGAGCAAGGACAGAAGGCCACTGCTTTCCCCCCTGAACCTGGTGGCTGCTGTATGCCTGGCACTGTGTGTGCCTGACGGTGCTGTAGGAACACTGTTTCCTCTGCCAATTTTGTTTTTAAAATAACATTCCTTGTCCTTAAGGCCTAGTTCAAATGCCACTTCTTTCATGATGCCTTCCCTATAACACCGCCTCTCGTGACACTTAGAGACAGCTAATAGTTGCAAGAAGAGGCATTATATATATTTATATATAATCATATAGTTCAATATAACAAACCTGTGTGGAGGGTCCACTCTGTGCCAGACAGACGTCTACAAACTAGCCTCCCCTCCTTGAGGACAAGAAGCAACCATTGCTTCTACTTCTCTTTGTATCTCACCGTATAAAGTGCTTTCAAAAATCTCTAGTGAACCAATGAACACATGGGCCTGCCCTCAAGGGGCCTGAATTGCATTTGGAGGAACGTGCAGAAACACTTCAAGGGCCAAATTATGTACTTGAAAAAATAAATGTAAAGGGAGCTTGGAAAGCATATCGTGGGGCTGTAGGTACATGGGGAAATCTTCTGGGGCAGCAAGGTCTGAGCAAAGCTGTGAAGAATGGATTTGCACAGAAAGAGAGCAGGGAGGGTATTTCTGTGGCGGAAACGGGGTGAGCCCACGATCCCGATCTGATGTGAAGGGAGTGTGTCACGATATAGGGAAGAAGAAGAGGAGTTGGGTGGAATGGGTCCAAATTGCAGAGGTCAGTAGAAGCCAGGCAGGCAGGCAGAAGAGGCATAGTAGTGTGGGAGGCCAGAGTCAATTACAGCAGGTTCTGAACTAGAAATATAATCATCTGCCCCAGACAGAGGAGCACCCACTCCAGCTAAATACAAGGAGTGATAGTAGGACTCTCCTAGTTCAAAAGAGCACATGACCTAGGAGCGGGGAAAGGAGATGGCAGAGACTTACTCATCAGAAGGTGCTAGAAAAGCCTTGTTTAAAAACTGTTCGGCTGAGTTCAGCTTGTGTTTAAAACCTCTAGCATGCAAAAAAGCAATCCTTCTCCTTCAAGCACTCATCCATTAGGGCAGGGCAATGATAACCTTCAAAGGAGCTCTGGGGACCCAGCCCCACCTTGGCCTGGGAGGCAGGAGCGCTGCCCTTTTGACCTTACTTCTGCCACCTTAAAGAACTTGACCTTGAGAAGTATATTTACCCTTCTCTGTGGATTTCAAGGTCAGCTCTTTGCATCTCTAAAGACCTTTCTTATTCTATTAATTTATTTCCTAGAGAAAAACAGGCATCTGATATCAGAAATAATTGTATATTTTTTTAAGTTGATACAGACCTTAGGCCAGAAAGCATGGAAGGTTTCTCAATTTTCTGCCTCTGCAGAGCACCGGAAGCAAAGCAGGTGGGGGAGGGGAGTGTTACTATTTTCAGCGTTTCCCTCTTCACCCTTTCCTCTGGGAGGCAGTAAAGTATAATAGTTAAGACACAGCCTCTGAGGGGCATCTGGGTGGCTCAGTTGGTTGAGCGTCCAACTCTTGATTTAGGCTCAGGTCATGATCGCCCAGTTCATGGGTTCGAGCCCTCCATGGGGCTCTGCTGGCAGTGTGGAGCCTGCTTGGGATACTCTCCCCCCCTCTCTCTAGCCTTTCCCTGCTCGCTGTCTCTCTATCTTAAAATAAATAAATAAACTTAAAAAAAAAAAAAAAAAAGACACAGTCTCCGAAATAGACTGACTTGGTTTCCAATTCAGCTCCATGACTGACTGGAGAGTGTGACCTCTCTGAACCTCTGTGTCTTCATCTGTGAGAGGTGGGTAATAAAAACAACCTCACCAGGTTGCTGTGAGGGTTAAAGGAGAGACACCATATGATATTAGGCACATAGCAGGGCTCAGTGGCTAATACAACTTGCAGTGTCACTGAGCAAAAGTAGAGCTGTATAGAGCTTCTATGTCTAGATTTCAACCATTTTCTTTCATCACTATTTCTTGGCACCCCCAGCACCACATGTGGCTTATAGACCACAGTCGCTGATGTGTTTGACTTGAGAAAGCGGGCAGTGTTTCCTCTGAAGCGTGGTTCCACCGTGGTGTTTGGCGAACCCAGAGATCAGTGCGTAGTTGTGGACGTGCATCTTTTAGGGCCAGAAAGCGTCAGTGGTTCTTGGAGATTTCCATCCTCCTACCCCATTTTCTGAATCAGCACAGCATGCATTTAAAGGAAGTCTCCCTTCTCCTTTGCCTCCTGCTTTTGTTTACCTCTATCCCTTGTCCTCTTCTTCCCCCCCTAAAGCATATTGGATGGTCAGGAACGTGGGTGGGGAAGAGGAGGAGGAGCTGGAGACATCTCTTCCTTTCCCCCAGCTTGTGCGAAGACACTTCTGAACACCCTCCGACTGCATGGACCATGCATTCTAAGATAGAGATTTGCAGGCCTGCAGCCCTTTTGGTTGTCTGCATTTTAGTTGGAATGCCTAAGGAGAAAGCCTCTACCACTTACTGTTGATTGCCTCTTGGTTCCAGGTTGACAAGAAGCCCCCTGAGGCTAGGACAGGTGCCTGAATGCCCTGCAAACAGGGTGTGAGTTAGAGGTGGGGGCCTCCTGCGTAGTTGGCTCTGGAGTGCTAGGACACAGGCTCAGCAGTTCCCACCCTCAGGAGCTCCCCAACTCCAAATGCTATAGCCCCGTGCCGCAGGGGAGTTCTTTCTTGGAGCTCACAGCACTGTGCATGGCGTATGGACCACAGGCTTCACCTCACTGAGTCCCAGTTTTATGGAACATAACCGTAGCACCTACCTTATAGAGGCGATGTGAACATTAAGTCGATTTTCTCCTCCACCCCTGCTCCACTCAGTCTTCCTCGTCCCAGCAGTAACATCCATCCAGTTATTTAGGAATCATTCCTTGACTCTTTCTTTGTCTCTCACCCATCCCCACCCCCAACATCCAGTGCAATATATTAGTAAACCTTGTTGGCTTTACCTTTGAAATACATCCAGCATCTTCCGCTTCTCACCACCTGCGCCACTGCCACTGATCCAAGTCGCCACCAGCTCACGCTGGCCCCCCTGCTAAAGGACCCGTTGCCCGTGATCTGTTTTCAAACCAAAAGCCAGAGCAGTCCCTGAAAACATAAGCCGGGTCATGTCACAGCTCTCTCTAAAACCCCCCAATGACGTTTCATGTCAGAGTAAAAGGCAACGTTTTTGCAATGACCTCCACAGCCCCATGACAGGGCTGCTGCTGCCTCTCTGATGTGAACCCCTCTTAGCCCGTGGATCACTGACGTACAGCCACAGCAGCCTTTTTATCACCCCTCAATATGCCAGGTATGTTCCTACCATGGGGCCTTCGTAATGTCAGAACCTGCGTCTGATGAACTTTACCCCCAAGTATCCCCATGGTGGTGTCCTCCGTCACCTCAATTCAAATGTCACCTGTAGGTGAGCTCGTCTTTGACCATCTCATGGGAAATAACAACTGCCCCCCACCTGAGACACTGTTCGTCCGTCTTCCCTGTTTTTCTCTGACAAACTACATATTTGCTTCTTTATTTATTACCGCCTGCCTCTTCTCATTAGAGTGGAAGTTCTGTGCATGAAAACTTTACTTAGCTCACTCTTGTGTCCCCTATTACCTAGAACACAATGGCCGGCACATAGTAGGAGCTCAATAAATGTTATGAATTTCACATGAGTAAAATCCCTCCATGTAGGGCCTTCCCTTTCATAAGGACCACAAGGAGGGACAGTGGAGGGGAGGAACCCAGTGAGGAATGACCTCGTAGAATGTCAATATCATTATGATGATCTCAGGAATGGTGGAGGGAGCGGTGATGATGATGGCAACGATGACGACGGTGATGAGAGGGATGACAGAGAGAGTGGTTGCTAACACCGTTAGGCTGCAGGGTACCTGCCATATCACAGCAAGTTCACATTTACCGATCACTTACTGTGTGCCGGGCGTTATACCAGGGGCTTAACATGTATGACCGCCTTCCATTCTCAGTGAGCCTTTGATCGAGATGCCACACTAGTACCAATCCAGTTCACCAATGAGGGTGGGCAACTTGGACAGGGTGACACAACTTGAGAATGGTAGGAATCATGGCTAGATTATTGAGAGCTCACACTCCCATTTAGCACATGAATGTATAGACAGATAAGAAAACAAACCTAGTCTGATGGAGTAATTTATCCAAGGCCTTTTGCTAAAATCCACATGTTTAATAAGCATCATGAATCTTGAACTGGGAAGGAGAGGACAGGGCTATATCACTGGTTATTCACCGCCACAACGGCTCCCTCTCACCATGCTGCTCGTGGATGTGTTTCACCCCTTAGGTGTGCTGTAGGGGAAAAAAATAAAAATAAATGAAATGAAATGAAATGAAATGAAAATTATATATGTATAAATCCTTCACAATCTGACCCTTGCTTCTCACCCTAGCCTCATTTCTCCCTCAAATCCCTTCCTATTCTCTGTAGCCAGACTGAGCTCTCCTACAGTTGCCCTAATTTGCCATATTCTCTAAGGAACACAGCTTCCTTGACCCTTTTCCTGCACCCCCACCCCCAACCTGCATAAAATGTCCCTCCCTGGTGCTTCTCCAGTTCCTAGAGGGTCATAGCACCTACCACAATGTATGGTGATTGCCTGTTTATGTGCTGTCATCCACACTAGAGCTTTCAGGACGGAGACTAATCTGTTCCTTTTCTTATCCCTCGTGCCAGGCAGCTTGCCTGGATTGTAGGAGGCACTCAAAACATGCTGGATGGATAATTGCATGGATATGACAGTATGTAACGTACAATGCCTTCTGATTCTCAGCATCCTGCGCTGTCAGACTACCCACTCTTCAGGGGGTGAAATGTTGGGAGTGTCTCAAAGTCTTGAAAGTTTAGTAGAAGTGGGTAATATGTGCAAATGCAGTGTCTTATGATAGGTTCAGACAGCATGTTACAAATGTATGTTGCTAAGTTAGCCAGATAAATATAAGAGGCACATGGCTATGATGGATTTCTAACTAAACAGGATAGAAGAGTTGCTGTAAAAACCCAGCCCCGCAGAGAACATTTTCATTCCTGCCCCAGTCTTGCTCAAGAATCTCCCATACCTCTGTATCACAGTCAAAGCGCAGGACAAGGAGTGGGGGGCGGGGAATGAGGGTATGGGAGCTACACCTCCCCTCCCACCTAGGATTCTATTCGACCCACCTCTCCCTGCCCCACAGCCACCTCCAAGCCTTTGTTCTTTGTTCAAGCTCTTCTCCCCGGCCTTCCAATCTGGAAGTCCCAGCAGCCTCCTTCTAAGGAAAATCTAGTCCCTGACCACCTGTCCCCTGCCCCCATCAGTCCCTCCATCATTTGGGCTCCTCAGAATGAGAGAGAGTGGTAAGGATACAGATTGAGTTTGATCCTATCTGGAAAACATACTAGGGTGTATGGTGCTGGAAAGTTACCTAACTCGTCCTCAGTTTCCTCATTTATAGAGTAAGATGAATACTTTGCAGGATTCATGGGAGATCATACATATGAAAAAGACCATTATACCTGTAAGCTTCATATACATAATCATCATTCGTGTGTGCCAACTAAATAAAGCTAGCCCTTCTATAATTCCGAGCCTAGCTGGATATTTTCAGCAATAGAAAAAAACCTAAAATACCATCCATAAACTGTGGCTTATAGTACCAATGGCCTAGGGTTGTGGTAAGATTTCAGTGAAACAATATCCCTAAAGCACCCAGCATGCTCTGTTTCAGCAGAATGGAGATTAGTATGTAATTAGCGCAATATCCTATCCCTACCAGGCCCTGAATCTCTAGAGGGCAAAACCTTGTCTGTCTCATTTCACTGCACCGTCCTTAGGGCTATTGATGCATAGGTAACTGACCCAAAAAGTATTATTTTCTTCTGACTCATGCATTGAACAAATCTGAGCATCTGACCTAGGCAAGGGGGCTACAGCAATGATGAAGCAGTTCAAAATCCCCATCCTTGTCGAGCTTTCATGCCAGCAAGGGAAACCAGGTAATAGCACATCAGTGAAATACAGTATGCCAGATGGTGCTAAGGGGGGTGGGGAGGGAAGTAAAGTGGAGAAAGGGAAACAAGAGGGCTGTGGGATTGGGGTTGCTATTTATTTTATTTTATTTTATTTTATTTTATTTTATTTTTAAATTTTTTTAACGTTTATTTATTTTTGAGACAGAGAGAGACAGAGCATGAACAGGGGAGGGGCAGAGAGAGAGGGAGACACAGAATCCGAAACAGGCTCCAGGCTCTGAGCTGTCAGCACAGAGCCTGACGCGGGGCTCGAAATCACGGACCGTGAGATCATGACCTGAGCCGAAGTCGACGCTTAACCGACCAAGCCACCCAGGCGCCCCTATTTTATTTTTTTTTTTAATGTTTATTTATTTTTGAGAGAGAGAGAGACAGAGTGTGAGCAGGGGAGGTGCAGAGAGAGAAGGAGACACAGAATCTGAAGCAGGCTCCAGGCTCTGAGCTGTCAGCACAGAGCCCGATGCGGGGCTCGAACTCATGGACTGTGAGATCATGACCTGAGCTGAAGTCGGATGCTCAACCGACTGAGCCACCCAGGCGCCCCGGGTTGCTATTTTAGATCAGTTGGTCAAAGGGATCTCACTGAGAAGATGACATTGGCGTAAAGACCCGAAGGAAGTAAGGGAGCCAGCCACGCAAATATCTGGAAGAAGAGCCTTCCAGGTAGAGAAAAGAGTGATTGCAAAGGCCCTGAGGTGCATCTGAGCAGCAGAGAGGAGGCCAGTGTAGCTAGGGTGAGTGAATAGTTCATCCAGCAAGTATTTATGGAGCCCCTACTCTTTGGGGAATAAACAAATGAGCACAATGTCTGGCACATAGTCAGCTCTTAGCACATGTAACTGTTTTCATCACTGTCATTATCACTATTTTCTCTGGATCTCTCCCACCGTCACCACTTGGCAGTATCCAGCCCCAAACCTGGCATCTAATAAGAGCTCAGTAACTGCCTAGTGAACTGAATCTCACTGTCCTGTGCAGGCTGGGTCCCTAACCATTAACACCCAGTTATCCCTTGAAATTGAACGGTACCAGAGACTTATTGTTTCCTTACATTGGCCTTTTGCTCTGAAAATCCTTAGGTCTTAAAACGATACCAGAACTGTATGTAAATGCAGTATTCTATTGCTTTGGTTGAATTCCTCAACCTGCAAAAAGGTAGGGAGGGGAGTCTAGTAGTTGAGATTCTGTGACTTCTGATAAGCCCTGGGCCGCTTCATTTCATAGGGACCCCTTAGGGGAACAGCACATTCCGGGTTTATCAGCTTTGGGCTATCACATGGGACCCAGCAGCCAGAACTAGGTGCCTGCTGTTTACAACCCAGATGAGCCTCGGAAAAGATTTCACCTAGAAGGGGGTGGATGAGAGTGAGGCCACTAGGTGCTCCCCGGAAGCTTTCACACACAATGATCATCACAGTAATTCTGGAGACCTGTCCAGCACGTGGAAGAGATTGAGTCAGTAATGAACTAATGAACTCCCCTCTGAACCTCTGTCAGCCAGGAGATTTCAAGTCTCTTGGAAAGGCAGATCCTTAATGACTCAAGGCCCTCTTGCTCCAATAAGCCTAGGTCCTATTGTTCTTTCTTCAAGTGAAAGAAATCCCACCCTTCTTTTGACCTATTTGTCAGAAGTGAAGGGGGAGCGGACGAGCACTCCACTCGGAGGAAACTTTCAATTCAGTTGCAACACGACTTCGGTGCGTTCATCTCCCGCCCAGCCACCCACTCAGAAGCTCAAGCCCCTCCATCATCCAGAAACTTCCAAGACCCCGCCTTAAAATACTGCACTTTTAGGGTGTGACCGGTGTACCAAGCAGAAGTGCCCTTCTTCCGTTGTCACAGTGTTACCTCTCGTTCCCAAACACACCCTCCCCGTTGGCAGGCTGGCTTGCTTCTCCATCTCTCTCTCTCTCTCTCTCTCTCTCTCTCTCTCTCCTCTCGGGTACCATGCAAGTTTCTCTTTTTTTTTTAATGTTTATATTTATTTATTTTGAGAGAGAGAGAGAGAGACAGGGGAAGGAGAGACAGAGAGAGAGGGAGAGAGAATCCCAAGCAGGCTCCGCACCATCACTAACACGGGGCTTAATCCCATGAACTGCGGGATCATGACCTGAACTGAAATCAAGAGTCGGCCACTTAACCGACTGAGCCACCCAGGTGCCCCACCATGCAACTTTCTATCTTCTAGACTGAATAAGTTTGTTCTTCTTTTCCACCTACCAAATCTGCTCTTCCAGGAAGAGAGCACTGGCTTAAGAGTAAGAAAGTCATTTTAGAGAAAAGTAAGACCTGGGCCCAGTGTGTTTTCATGATCGACTTAAAGTCACATAGCTTACTCCTATCAAGAGTTAGGGTTTGAGACACACGCTTCTGATTCCAAACTCCTCTCCCTTTCTCCCCATCCTCACTGCCTCTTGGATGAGTGACCGCCAAAGAATACCGATTAGCCTCCTAATTAGCATTCCTCCAAGGAGTACTAATTAGCACCCAAAAATAAATATTTGGTGTCAACTTATATGCAGGGCAGCACAGAAAACTGTTTTCAAGTAAGTGCTATAGAGAGGCCAGTTCCAAAGTACTTGTCAAACAGAAGTGATATCAATAAATATTTGTCAAATCGCTGAATGAATACCAATGGCATGAAGTTAAGGCAGGTGGATCTTCGGAGAAGTGATGGCATTTTCCATTCTGGAGAAAGGAGATTCTTTCTCTGTAAACAGATTTGCGTGAGAATTTTCTTTCATAAAAGTGACTCTGCCTGCCTTATTTTCACAACAGCCATCCTTGGTTTATAGACTAAGCTGCCCAGGAGCTGGGGTTATCTTTGCTACTGAGCCAAAGTGGCCTACAGTGAAGCCAGATTTTGCCTTTGCCAAGTTTATGAAGGCAAGACCCTTGGGAAGTCCAAAGCTTCTCTACATTTCTCTAAGGAAGGAGGGTTTGTCTCCAAAAAGGTATAGCTTCTGGGAAGGCTGCTGAAACGTCCGGAACTAAAGGCCACTTGGACCTCTCTTTGTTTCTCATCCTGACATGTATTTGCATGTTTTCTCTAGAAATATCTTGCATCAGTTCATCTCAAAGGCAGCCATGAGGCAGGCCTGGCATGGGCCAAAGGCTTGGTCAAGAGGAAGAAAGGAGAATTAATTAAAATGTCAGGTGCTGAGCCAGGCATTTTATACTTGATTTCCCACTGATTCATCACAATCCTATAAGGTAACTATTAAGTTTGTTTAGGACAGAAAAATAAGATTCAGAGAAGACCAGTGGTCTGCCCCAATCACACAGCCTGCAAATGGCATAAATGGGATTAAAACCTATGTCTGCCTGAGTCCAGAGTCCATGCTCCTTCTACTCTCTCTCAGAGGCTTCCTGGACCTACAGTTCAATTGGGCTTGGCATTGACACCTCCCTCAGTCTGCTCCCTATTCATCTGACTAGCTTTATCCCCTGAAGTTTCCCATATCAGCAGTGCCCAGGGAGCTTTTTAAAAACTAGGTAAACCCTAGTCTCATATCAACCTACCAGCGGAAGAGCCTAAACATGGGTACTTCTTTAAAGCTGCCTGGTCAACAGGTATGTCCATCCCTGGTTAAGAATCATTGCAATATATTGGGGCACCTGGGTGGCTCAGTCGGTTAAGCGCCCGACTTCAGCTCAGGTCATGATCTCATGAGTTCAAGCCCTGTGTCAGTCTCTGGGCTGACAGCTCAGCCTGGAACCTGCTTCAGATTCTGTGTCTCCCTTGCTCGTGCTCGCTCTCTCTCTCTCTCTCAACGATAAATAAACATTAAAAAAAAATTTTAATAAAAAAAAAGAATCACTGCACTAGACGGACCCTTTATTCCAGAAAACCTCTACCCCACCCCCATATATGCCCATACTTCTCTCTTCCTCACCATTTTCCATACATATTCCTTAAATTCGGCAAATCCAGTTTCCCTTCAACAACCCCCACCTCACCTCTCCAGTGAGCAAAATTCATTCTGTCATCTCTACAAATCAACGGAGAAAGGAAGACTTCATTAAGTCCAATGTTGGCAAAAAAAAAAAAAAAAGAAAAGAAAAGAAAAGAAAAAAAAAAGACCCATTTAGATGCTCAGCTCACCGACACACTACAATAAATTACAAATAAATTAAATCATTCAATACAAAGTTTCAAGCCTGGAAAAACAGGAAATAAATAAAATGAATATTAGCTTAGAATATGGGTAGGGGAAATGGAATTGTAAGCATGAGAGAAAAAGTTTTTATTAAAGGGAAAGTGGATCCGATTTAACTACACAAAAATGTAAAGCTACCTATTAAAGAAGAAGGATAGCATATAGGAAGAATTTTTGCTGTAAATATGACCGACAAAAGTTAGTAATATTATCTTCTAAAAAGACCATACGAATAGGATAAGAGCTCTGAAGATGGGAAACTATCTTGTTTGGTCTTGTATTTTCTGTGTCTATGGACACTTGGCCTATAGTAAGGCCGCAGGATTTTTTTTTACCCCAACACCCAGGGTTTGTTGTCTCACCGCTTCAAAGAATGAAGAGGAGGACACAGAATAAAATGAGCAGCAGGCAACAGTTTATTAGAGTTTGAGAAAGAATAGAATGAAAGGTCTCTTTGCAGAGAGGTCGTTCGAAGGTGAATACCCGCGGCACTAGGCATGGGACCTTGTTTTATAAGGTTCTGGTCAACCCTCCCTCCCCTTCCCCCCTTGTTCCTTCTCACGTCCTACACTTATTGACTCGATTGAGCTCTAGGTGCTGGGTTGTCCATTCCTGACTGGCTCAATTCCATTGTATGAGGGGCGGTCTATGGCCATATTCTTCCTTGTGGGGCGTGCGTTTTATGGTCTACTTACTTGTAGTCAGGTCTTTTGTCAAATTCCTGAGGGAAACCTGAGGGGGAGTAGGTGGGGCCTGTTACATTCTTAAGAGGAACCTTACACCAGAGGGGGTTTGGCCGGAGTCAGACACTCCCAGCCTTGTTCCAAAATATGTGTTTTTCCCCACCCAGGGACCTCAGGTCCTAACCTTTCCCTCTCTGCCTACTGAATCCTATCTTTTCCTATCATAGTAGTACTTGTTGAAGAAGAGATTTTTTTTTTTTTAACCTAAAACCTCAGGAGATTGAGTGAAAAAAAGAAGACATAAAAATCAGTCACAGAAGAAGAAATATGATTATTCAACACATGGGAGCATATTGCAGACCTCACTTGTGGTATGAGAAACAGAAGTATTTAAAATACTGATGGGCTATTATTTTTGTCTAAGAAATTAGCTGAGATTTTTTTTTCACTATAAAATATAATACTAAGGCGAGTGGGATGAAATAGCCCTTTAATGCTGTCATTGATTCAGCCACTTTGAAGACTCGTAGAAATGGGAACCAGGTTCTGATAGTATTGAGATGGCCACTGTAATGGGAATTACTGGTTTTGTCTGACCAGAAACTCAACCTCCCCCTTCTGACAGACCCCATGACCCTCAGACAATGCACCTATCCTGGTCAGCCTTCACTGGGATTCTTCAAACCAGCCCTGTCTGGAAGAGAAGCCCTTTTTCCCCTCTGGACATGGACATGATTGAGGACATGATTCTGGAAGCTGCCAGTAGTCTCTTGTAATATGGAAGGAGTATATCTATAGTAGGAAAAAAATAGGTTGGTTTGCAGGGAATCCTGTTAGCATTAGACTCCCCGGTCCCCATATTCCTGAGGTCATTTTCCGTGTCTGGGCTCTTCTCACAGGGTAGTGACCCGAGTCCATCATCTCTCCCACCCTTAGTGTACCAGAGTAGGCTCTTTCTGGCTTTCAGGCCCATGGAAGTCTGAAAACACTGCAGATCGGTGCCTCTAACCACCCCCCGCCCCTGCCGCAGCCCCCGTCCAAGGGCCAGTTGTTACACATTTACCAGCACATCACTTTCCTTTAAGGTACCTGGGCTGGATTTCTGTCACTAGCAATCCAGAGAATATTGGGCAATGCAGCCAGAGACGCTGAAACCCAAATCCCACCTGAGACTTTTATCTCCGGTTTACAAATGGAAAACCCTCCCCAGGCGGTCCCCAAGGGACACAAAAGCCACAGGGAGTTTTATTTTTATTTTTAGCTGGGCTTTAGGCTGTGCATGAAGCTGTTCGGCAAGGTCACAGCCAGACACTTAGGATATTGGGTAAGCCATTTTGCAAGGAAAGGTGACACAGTGCATATCTGTCCATGCTGGATGAGATGCAACCACAGAGAAACAGATCCCAAGAGAAAGTCCATTTGCCTCTGAACCCAGCAAGGAGTCCGGGAAGGAGCCAAGGAGGATCCCAAGCCTGCTTGCCACAGGGAAGAAAAGAGAGAAAAATAAATAAATAAATATAAATATAAATAGATAATTAAAAAGCCCATCCAGACCTCCTCCTGGAATTCATGCTCTGGGTCAGGTTTCCCTCAGACTATATTCAACAGATTGGCCGAAAAAAGAGAACGACCTCCATCTCCAGACTTTTTTCTGCCTGGTGCCTCTGCCCACCGGCAAAGATCACCCAATGAGTGCCTGGGCCTCTGGTTAATCACATTCCGCCTTCACCTGATGCCTACAAAACTCTTTTGACGGTAAGTGGGAGCATTACAACTGTTGATCCCTTCTACATCAGTGACTTCATTTCTAAGAATTGGTTCTAAAGAAATTATACAAAATAAAGGAAAGGGTTTAGGTACAGACTTGTTTATTACTGAATTATTTAGAATCCGGGGGGGGGGGGGGGGGGTGGCGGGGAGAAAAGCCTGAAATCCACACAAATGTCTAACAATAGGAGAATGACTAAGTAAATTACAATACGCAATCAGAATGTATCACAGTCATTAAAAATGTTTTGAAAGGATTATAATAATATGGAAAAAAATCTTACGTTAACTAAGTAAAAATTAAGATTTAAATTTTATATTCGGAATGGCAATACAAAAAGAGCAAAGGCCAAACTAAATTGTGCATTGACTGAAAACTGGAAAGGTGTACTCTAAAGCATTAACTGTGGTTTTCTTCTTTGGGTAGTGAAACTATCAAAGGTTTTTAGTTCTGCTTTTGCCTATATTTTCCAAGCTGTGTTTAATAAATGTACAGACAAATAGATACCACTTAGTATGTCTCAGTGTTTATCCTGGGCCAGGCCTACTACATAGCACATTTCATAGATTATTTTGTTTAAATCTCCCAACAACTCTCTGAGGTGGCTACTTTCATTATCTCCATTTTACAAATGAAGAAACTAAGGCTCAGATAACTTAATTATCTTGCCCAAAGTCATATAGCTGATAGCCAGGGTTTTAAGCCTGGTCTGTTTGATTTCAGAGCCAAAGCATCTTACCCACCCCACTCTCCTCGATAAGAGAAGAAAATAGATAAATAATTTACATATAACTATATATGGAAATATAGATATTAAACTTCTTTTAAGCAGTAGATCCATTCTTCAAGGTTAATTCAAGACTGATCTCCTTTGTGAGAATTTCTACTTCCTGCCCCTAAGCTCTTACGCTGATGTTTGCTCCCTCCGTTACTCTTACGCTGTCCTACATTACTGGCAGTCTTTCCACATATAGCATTTATACCTCAGGTAGACCAGAAAGCCTGAGTGAAGGAAAAGCATCTTCTCCTCACTCTGGTTCTTTTCTCCTTTCCTACCTCCTTCATTTTGCACCATACACTTCAGCTGTGATCCCTCTGCATGGTAAGACAAAATAAGCTAGGGTGCCTGGGTGGCTCAGTCGGTTGAGCATCCGACTTCGGCTCAGGTCATGATCTCCCAGCCTGGTGGTTCAAGCCCCACATCGGGCTCTGTGTATGATAGCTCAGAGCCTGGAGCCTGCTTCGGTTTCTGTGTCTCCCTCTCTCTCTGCCCTTTCCCATACAGCTCTGTCTCTCTCTCTCTCTCTCTCAAAAATGAATAAACGTTTAAAAAAATAATAAAACAAAATAAAATCACTGTAACTAAAACAAAAAAAAAAAATGAGCTAAGACTCCCAAATTTGTGTCTAAAGAGAAGTTGGAAAGCCTTACCCAAGATTTCCACTTACTTTTGTAAGTTGACTTTGTTATGGCTGTTGCTACCTCCAACTCCTGGCTCCACTGCCCCAGTTCATTCAGAAAATGGTCTCATCTTTTGCTGTCCCTGACCCAGGTGGAAACTCAACCCCTTCCTCCTTTCTACAGTGAACCCACACTACAGGCCTATCTGAACATGTAGACTTTATCAAGGATGTTGGAGGGCAAGGACAGGCTTACACTGTTGCAACTCAAACAACTTCAATATGAATATTAAACATCCCTATGAAAACAAAACAAAGCAAAGCAAAACAAAACAAAACAAAACAAAACAAAACCCTTTGGCTACCAGGCCCTGGAGAAGTACTATTTATTGTCTGCTTTGCTCTATGAGTATCTCACGTAATCCTCTCCCTTCCTCCCATTGCTTTCCTACCCCACCCTCCCCCCCACACCCAACTCCACCCTCCTCCATAATGCACAGCTATCCTGCTCACTCAAGCCCCAAGCTCCAGACTCAGCTCAACCTTTCCAGGTGCCCCACCAAACAAAAGAACCTTTCACTGAAACTGAATCCACTCTGCTTGGACTGTTGTGTTGCTGGACAGCAAACATTTTACCCTCCTCTATTACTCTCACATATATAAATTTCATTGAGAATCTGCTTTGTGCCGGATGCTGAAGATACACAAAATTGGAAAAATACACAAACGATAATCCTTAAGAACTTAATGATTAAGTTCCTTAAGAACTCACAGCTTATAGAACAGGTAACCACCATACCAGACCATTGGTGCTATAACTGAAGAAGACGCAAAGGGTCATGGGGCTCAAGGGGAGGGTGCATCCTGTAAATCTGGGCCTCTTAAAGAAGCAAGGGCCAGACATGAAGGAGTCTTAAGTTCTGAGTTCCTTTCTCTAGCCATGGGTTCAGCTGATGTTCCTCACATTTATTTCCCTTCCAAAAGCTTCTCTTGGGCTGTGGCTGCCAAGATTCTTTCCACCGCAATACACAACATACAGCAATTTATGACAGACACTAATCCAACAGCCCTGACTTGCCCTTAACTCCAATTTGAAACGTGCAGCACATTAGCCCTGCACCATCTCTGCCGCACCCTGCCGGGTACCATGGGCACCTGCAAGACCACCTGGTGGGCTGAGCAGCAGAGGAGATTGAGGATTCGTCCAAAGAAAGTCAACATGCGCTAAATGTTCACTCAGTCAAGTCAATTTTCAGCCTCAGTTTCCTGTTTCCTCTTCTCCCCTCTTTCAGAACCAAATGCAAACCAGAGCTCTTCTTTCAGATTCTTTAAAAGTAAAGGGGGACGAGGGAGGGCCAGTGACCTCTGTTATCACAAAGGAGGTTGCCTGTCTTGACACTAGTTTCAAAAGTTCGTTTACAAAATACTGTGACTGTGCTTTATTTTAGCCCTTGTTTGAATTTTAAGCATTGAACATCTGGTTGTCAAGACACTCAAGCTGCTTATCGTAGAAGTTCTAATATTTGTGGAACCGTGGGATGTGCTATTTATTGTGCATGCTCATTACAATATCAGGTCTAATCCTCATAATGAACTTACGGGATAAGGGGCATGTCTTTTCTTTAAAAAAAAAAAAATTGAAGCTCTCAGCATTTTCCCAAGAACACGGGGTTGATAAGTAGAAGGGCTGTGAGTTTTGAAGCCCGCCTCATTGGAGTCTAAACTCACGGTATCGCTCACATGCATTCATCAATGGAAATAAGAATCATAATGATTTTGAGGTCTCTTTTCCTAGTAATTTGAAACAGAAAACCAAATATGTCATCTTTTAAGGGTATAATCAGGATTTGCATTTACCTTAGCATAATATACTGCCATTAAGTTCAAAGTTCAAGTCGTAATTATTGTTGTATTCTGGGTTGAGATATTTTAAATTGTTTTTTTTTTAATTACAAAAGAGATATATGCTCATTGTAAAATTTAAAACTTTATGAAGTGGGGCACCTGGGTGGCTCAGTTGGTTAAGCATCCAACTTTGGTTCAGGTCATGATCTCATGTTTCATGAGTTCAAGCCCTGCATCAGGATCTGTGCTGACAGGTCAGAGCCTGGAGCCTGCTTCAGATTCTTTGTCTCCCTTTCTCTCTGCCCCTCCCCTGCTCACACTCTATCTCTATCTCAAAAAAAAAAAAAAAAAAAATTTAAGAAGTATAAAGTGAAATATAAATGTCAATAGCCCACAAAAATTTGAATAAACACTTCACCAAAGGAGATCTATAAATGGGAAATAAGTATATGAAACATGTACATTGTTAATCATCAGAGAAATGAAACTTTAAGCCATCCATTAGAAGAGCTAAAATTTAAAACAATTTTTTTTAACGTTTATTTATTTTTGAGACAGAGAGAGACAGAGCATGAACGGGGGAGGGGCAGAGAGAAAGGGAGACACAGAATCGGAAGCAGGCTCCAGGCTCTGAGCCATCAGCCCAGAGCCCGACACGGGGCTCGAACTCATGGACCATGAGATCGTGACCTGAGCTGAAGTCGGACGCCCAACCGACAGAGCCACGCAGGCGCCCCTAAAGCAATTTTTTTTAACGTTTATTCATTTTTTTGAGAGACAGAAACAGAGTGTGAGTGGGGGAGGGGCAGAGAGAGAGGGAGACACAGAATCTGATGCAGGCTCCAGGCTCTGAACTGACAGCACAGAGCCCAACATGGGGCTCGAACTCACAGACCATGAGATCTTGACCTGAGCCAAAGTCGGATACTTAACCGACTGAGCCACCCAGGCTCAGAGCTAAAATTTTAAAGTCTGATCATGCCAGATAGTGGCAAAGATATAGACAAACAGAAATGCTCATACAGTGCTGGCAGGATGTAAAATGGTGCAACCACTTTGGAAACCAATTTTTCAGGTTATTAAAAAATTAAACCTACACCTTCCATATGATCTAGACAGTCCACTCCTATGTATTTACACAAGGGAAATGAAAGCATATGAAGACACAAAGACTGGTACACAAATTTTCCTAGTGGGTTTTTTGTTTGTTTTCTGGGTTTTTTTATAATAGCCCCAAGCTATTAATAATCCAAATGTCCATCAGCAGGTGAGTGATAAGCGCATTGTGAAACATCCATACAATGTAATGCTATTGAGTAATTAAAAGGAATTAATTATTGATATACTTAACAATGTGGATGAATCTCTAATTTTGTTCAATGAAAGAAGCAAGACGAAAAACAAGACATATTGCATGATTCCATTTATGTAAAATTCTGGGAAATGCAAACCTTTAGTGACAGAAAGCAGATCCATGGTTTCCTGGGGATGGGGGACAGGGAAGAATGGCAGGGAGGGCTTACAAAGGGATGTGAGGAAAATTTTTGAGGGCAATGGATATATTCACTATTTGGATTGTGGTGATGGCTTCATAGTTGTATATGTATGTCAAAACTTATTAAATTGTACATTTTAAATATGTGCAGCTCATCATATGCCAATTATACCTCAATAAAATGGTTACACACACACACACACACACACACACACACACACACTCACAATTAATAGCCCCTAAACCCTCTCTTGAAATTACCACTAATATCAATTTTATCATCATCTTTCTCTAGATTTGCATAGTAAGAATCATATTATACACTATTTTACAACTGGCTTTTTTCACTTGGACGTTTTTTTTCACATGAGTGTTCATGAAGCTACTTCATTCCTTTAAATGGTTTCTCAGTCATCCAATACTTGGATGTTTTGTGATAGTACACAGGCTCTCTATTTGTGGACATTTAAGTGACTTCCAGCTTTTTCTAGAGATTTTTTTTTTTAATCAAGACAGTTATTTCCAGAGTTATGAACACCTGACTTAGAAGCTTCCTGCTCTTGGAAACAGTCCTTTGCTGGTGGTTTCTCCTGCTCCACCCCACCAGCCAGCAACCAAGCTGTTCTGGCCTACTTGCTCCACCTGGTGGGCAGTGTAGGAACTGGGCAAGTTATTATTTCTCCTGTGCGAGTGGTTCTCCTGGACTCCAGTTTGCCCTTCTGAAATCCATCTTGCCCTGAATGCCACGGTGATCTTTCTAAACACAAATCTAATTCTCTCAGTCTCCTCCTGAAAACTCATCAACTAAAATTAGCCTGAGCCCCTTATCGGAGCATACAAAGTGTTAACTACTCCGGCCCCTGCCCAGCTTTTCAGCCTCAATTTCGGTAACTCCCCTCCTGGCACTTTGTACTCCAGAAATACATAATCAGCTGTGGTTCTCTAAATACACAGTGCTGCTTTCTACATCTGTATCTTTGTACCTGCTATTTGCTCTCCCTGGAGTGCCACTGTGCCTTCTCCTATCCAATAGGTGCTTGGTAAACTTCTTTTCACCTTCAAAACCATACTTACTAGTCCCTTGCCTCTCTGCAGTCTTTTCTGTTCCCTCCACATGAAGTTGATCACTTCTTCCAACTGTGCCTTGTATATACATCCAATTCCACGCCTATAACATTTTATTATAGTTACCTATTTGTATGTTTGCCTCCTGCACCAAACTGGCTAACCCTCACTAAACTTGAGAACCACAACTATCTCTTGGTCACTGTGCATCTTTCACGGTGCACAGAACAAAGGAAGGGAGGCTTAATAAGCAGACACTAATAAAATGAACTGACCACATCTGCAGCCTAAAGGGAATGGTGTCGAGTGCTTCTTTTTCTCATGAATGTAGAGCCTGCCAAAGTTAGGATGCCATTGGTTGGGACACAAAGTCCAGAGGCTGAGACCAGTCAGAGGGACCACACACTCTAATCTTTACCAAATACATTGTCAAGTGATATCCACCACTTGGTTAAGCCCGAAGATCCTTGGAATTATCCTGAACCTAGCATTCCTCATTCAGTACTTGGGGAACAAACAATGGGGTATGGCTTGCAGTTTACAGCCTGGTGCCTTTGGCTGCCACAGGGAAACTGTTCCAGTAAATGCAGAGTTTCCTGACTTTTTTTTTCTTACGTCCCCAGGAGAGAAACTATGGGGCCATCATGACACCCCCATGTGCCTCATTTGAGATCCAAAGGAAGACGTTTCTTTCTTTTACTCATTCATTCAACAAATATTTATTAAGTGCATCCATGGTTTTAGGCACCATTCTAGGCTTTTAGGATACGTAAGGAACAAAACAATAATCCCTGCCCTTTCGGAGCTTAATGCTAATGGAAAAAGAAAGACAATACTAAAAACATAATAAGTAAGTGCATTTCATAGTGCACATAACTGGAAGTTAAGTGTTGGGGAAAAAGGAAGAGTCAAGCAGGTCGTGGGGTATTCTCTATGAAGCTACTGATAGCAAAATGAGCGAGCAAACAGAATACCTCTGGAGATCCTGCATGGGAGATGATTTCCTCACTGTGTATGTTCATTTGAGTGGGATTTCTGTTCCTCAGAGCTGAAAGCATCCTAACTAAACTGAAGTAGCCACTCTGGCATGCACTCTTTAAGACAAATGATCCTCCACAAGTCCCGCCTGTTTCCTGGACACAGAAAAAGAATTACAAGGAGATGCCAGAGTCTCAGGTCCCACTCGGGGATTTTCCTGAGGGTCTCTGATGACCCTATGTTCCTACTCATTCAATTATATCCATTCCAGTTAATCTCTTTCTTGCTGTGAGACATGGAAGTCAGAGAGCTGCACCTCAAATTGTACCCCCAGGACAAGATACAAGGTTCAAGATTCACACTCATTTGCTATTCAGAGGCATGCTCCATCCACAGGGACCAGGCCACCAGCAAGACCCCATCTCCCAGCACCGTCTCCAGCCTGAATAATTGTCACAGCCTCTTAACTGGCGTCCCTGCTTCCCTCCTGCCCAGCCATACCTGGTTATCCTCCCAGCAGCCAGCATGGTTCTTTTAAAACATGTGCAACAACCTATCCCTTCTCTCCAACTTCTTATCACTTACTTATCCCTTTCTTATCCCTTCTCTCTCACTTCTTATCACTTACAGGCTGTGTGTGATCTGGCTTGGGTTAGCTCTAACCTCATGTCCCACCCCTGACCCTTTCCTTACCAGTCACTCTTCCTTAAGTATGCCAGCATGCTTCCATATCAGGCCCTTTGCATTTGTTATTCCCCCTACCTAGAACATTCTTTCTTCAGACACCTGCAGGCTTATGCCCCCACTTCCTTCAGATTTCTGCTCAAATATAAGTTTAGCATTAAGGCCTCGTCTGACCAAGCTCCCTAAAATAGCATGCCACACCTGTCTGTCCATCTCCTTACCTTGCTTCATTTTTCACCATAACACTTGTCACACCTGAAATTATCATATGGATCCATTTATTTCTGTGCCCCCTTCCTCCTCTACTAAAATATGAGCTCCTTGAGGACAACGACTTTGACTACTTCATTCACTGCTTGGCTCTCCAGATACAAACAGTGCCTGGCACACAGCAGGTGCTCCATGAAAGTTTGCTGAATAAATTAATGATAACTTGCCTGACTCTACCTCACTCAGTGGCCAAGTAGGACATGCACATAAAGACACACATCCCTTTAAAGCCTCTTCTTCCTTTTCACTCCTCTTCTGAGTCTTAATATTTTTAGGAAAGCCTGCCTCCCGTCTTCTCTTTTCGTTCCCTTGAAGAAAATAAAATATAACCCTTTCAAGAGTCATGTCTGATTAGAATCTGATTAGTGCTACAGTTATTGTGTTGCACACTAACAGAACTGTCTCCTGGATTACCAAGCTGTGTGGGAACTGATAAAGCCAGACCTCGTGGGGCCTGAAGCATGAGCAACCAAGGTCAGGGAGGGAGGATGACTTCCACCTCAGCATGGAGCCCAAACAGAAAGTTCAGAAGCTTCAGAAGCATACAGAGTTAATCTACTTGGCATGGATCCTGGCTGTCCTATGGCTTACAGGCAGAGGTGGCCAACCATCTCCGTGAGCATTGGATGTAGACACTCAGGAATCTGAGTAGGCGGGGACAAGCGGGATTAGTGCTGTGTGGCGTCTGTAGGCTCAGAGGCACATTTTGCCGCTCAGGAATATCTGGGCGATGCTTTAAAGGAGATTCATTTCCAGCAACACAGTTGGGAGGCCCCCATGCTGTCATAATTTAAGTACAAGAAGGAAGTGTGACATCATTTTCCACTCCCAAGCTTGTGAGGGCTGGGACTCTAGGCCTATACTTTAAAAAAAAAAAAAAAAAAGTGCAGAGTTGGAGATCAGAGTTAGATTTAAAAGCGAACCAGATAAATCAAGCTTCAAAGTCATGGAAAAGGTCAAGAAGACTTTAGTAAACATGCCCCCAAATTCTGCTACTACCTCAGTTTTTCTTTCTTTAAATTAGCTTTTTCCTTCAAACATGCTGGAGCAAACATACTGGAGAAGTTTTTGCAAAAACTATACTCATTCTTTTTCAGTTTTATTTCATTGCTGGCATTGTATTTTTTTTTCCAATATAACCAATTGCCGTTTTGAAGACATTATTGCTTGAACAGTGTTTTGTGAGTCACCTAAGGAACTTTAACTAGATATTCTTGTAAAGTATCCATTGAAAATTTTTGGAACATTCACCCGTTTACAAATCAAAACTGCTCAACAGTAAGTTGTTTGTTTGAGCACTGATATCTACTATGAGCAGAATGATCTTGGTTAATCCATTTGCTGTGGCCCAGAAACTTCTGCCTTTGGAGAAGAGAAAGTCAGAGAAGGGAGGAGTGTGAAAGGATGGGCTGAGGGGTGACCCTTGTCTGTTTGGAACAACACCATCAATCTTCTCCAGGAAAGTGGTTGTTAATTGGACAGTAGCCATGATAAAGACCATTAATTCTGACTGATGGCATCTGGTGAATTAAGAGCACCTTATGTTCTTTCAGCATTTGGAAGTATTTCTTCCAACTGCTCCAAACTGCTTCAAACCAAATATCACCTAGTTAATAGAAAAGTAGCAAATTAGCAAAATATGCACACGAGTGTGTGTGTGTGTGTGTGTGTGTGTGTGTGTGTGTGTGTTGAGGGAAGCAGGCTTATTCATTTTATTATCCCTCCTTGAAAGTCTACTGTGGCCAGAGTAGTTCTGGAAGAGTTGACAGTGGAAGGGTGGGGCGTGGTTATAAAAGTAAGTCAAACTTGCTCCTTACTTTCAAGACAGGAAAAATTCAGAAGAGAAAAGAACATGAATAAGAATAAACTCATAAAGGATGCTGTAAGTAACACTTAAGGTCACTTTCACACCTGAGATTTTATTATTCTGTTCATTTATCTGTCAACAAATACGTATTCAGATCACCTAAGGGAAATTGAAACAGGGGCCCACTGGGCAGAACAAAGAAGGTGTAATTACTTCCAAGTGTGGGGCTGTAAAACATTATAATGCAGATGGCATCTAAGCTGAATCTTAAATGGTGAGTAGAAATTTGGGAAGTAAATTTGTGGGCTCAGTGGCACTGCAAGAAGTATGTAGAAGGTTGGCCACAAATTCAAGGATCAATGGGTGGCTTGATGTCCCTAAAGGATAAGCAGGGTTTGTGGTAGTTTCAAATTGTGTCTACAGGGGTGCCTGGATGGCTCATTCGGTTAAGCACATGACTCTTGACTTTGGTTCAGATCATCGTGATCTCAGGGTTCATGAGTTTGAGCCCCACATCAGGCTTTGCACTGACAGCACAGAGCCTGCTTGTGATTCTATCTCCCTCTCTCTCTGTCCCTCCCCTCCTTGCTCTCTATCTCTCTCTCTCAAAAAAAATAAATTCAATAAATAAAATAAAATTTGTCTACAAATTCTTTGAAGCCCCTCCCACGGTAGGCCTAAGCATGTTATATATTATATATTGTATATGCTATATGTTATTATATATAATGTAAAATGAAGGCATATAATATAGTTATATTATTACATAGTTTATATATTTATCATATATCATATATAATAAATGAAGGTATATAATTATATTATACATAATATATTATGTATAATAAATGATATATTTATGTTTGTAAATATATACATAAATAGATCACTCATTTTATACATTGTGTATAATAAATGAAGGTATATATAAAATTATATATATATATATATATATGAAATAAGTCAAGGTAAAGCCAACTATTCCAAATCTAAATAACAGCTTACATCTTACTGTCATAAAGTCCAAGTGGGTATTTCTGACCAGAAGGCAGTCAGGGACCCAGGGTCCTTCCATCTTGTGATTCCTCTCTTCTAGGCTTCCACATTATCTGCACAGTCCATGTATGGGGAGAGTGGTGTTTAAGAGCCAGTCTAGGGGCACCTCGGTGGCTCAGTCGGTTAAGCATCCAACTTCAGCTCAGGTCACGATCTCAAGCTCTGAGAGTTCGAGCCACGTGTCGGGCTCTGTGCTGACAGGTCAGAGCCTGGACCCTGCTTCAGATTCTGTGTCTCCCTCTCTCTGCCCCTCCCCCACTCACGCTCTGTCTCTCTCAAAAATGAGTAAAATGTTAAAAAAAAATTAAGAGTCAGTTTAGAAAGTGGCACACGTCACTCCCCTCCATTCTATTGACCAGAACTCAGTCACGTGTCAATATCTAAACATAAGGGAGGATGTGCAACAGGGGGAAAAGAAAATGGATATGCATGGTTTGTCAATTTCTGATGCATGTTCATATTACCTACATTTCACTTTGCTTTTGCAGGATTTCCGGGTAATTAGGTATTATTATTTCTATTTTTTTTTTAACGTTTATTTATTTTTGAGACAGGGAGAGACAGAGCATGAACGGGGGAGGGTCAGAGAGAGAGGGAGACACAGAATCTAAAACAGGCTCCAGGCTCTGAACTGTCAGCACAGAGTCGGATGCGGGGCTCGAACTCACGGACCGCGAGATCATGCCCTGAGCCGAAGCCGGGTGCCTAACCGACTGAGCCACCCAGGCACCCCTATTATTTCTATTTTATAGGTAGAGTAGCTCAGACTCTGTAAGATGAAGCAGCCTGCCTAAAATCATGTAACTAATAGATAAGACTACAATTCAAATCTAGGTTTATTTTAATAAATCCAGACTCTTTTATGCTAATTTCTCTTATGCCAATTTCTCCTACCCCTGCTATTCCCTGAAGGAAATATTTAGATTGTTCTTTGTCTTTATAAGTAGTTATAACTGTTTGAAACACTGCTTGATCAAACATCAGTTTTCACAAAGTTCTGTGTAGTCCTAACTGGTCCCTAATCTTTCTTGGTTTGCCTAACATTTATTTCAGCTTATCCTAGCTCCAGAAAATCTATCTATCTAGATTTTCCTCAAGAACCTCTACATTCAGCATTCATGTATCTTTTGTTCTTCTTTAATGGGACAACCAGATTTTTTCCAGTTTAAACAGATAACAGAATACACTTCCTTCTTCAATTTCACAATTAGCTCTCCAATCCCTCTGATTAACTTGAATATTTCCTGGTTTTCTTTTTCTTTTTTTTTAAGTTTATTTATTTATTTTGAGAGAGAGAGAGAAAGCGTGAGCAGGGGAGGGACAGAGAAAGGGAGAGAATCCCACACAGGCTCGATGCAGAGCCCAATGCGGAGCTTGATCCCACAAACTGTGAGATCATGACCTGAGCCAAAATCAAGAGTCAGATGCTTAACCAACTGAGCCATCCATGCGCCCTGAATATTTCCTGTTTTTCAAGCAAAACAAAAAGAAGACAAGAACAGTTATAAAGCTTATCAGAGTTAATTCTCCTTTTAATCATTGATCTTTCATCAACTAGCTTTCTGCCCTCCCAACCAATATTTAGAAGTTTTGCCTCTAAGGTCATCTCATTGATCACTATGCACAGCACTGAATGCCTGCTATGGGACGGGCATTGTGTAAGGGAATACAGACTGATGTAAAGATAGATTATTATCTGACAGAGGGTTTGGGGCAAACATCAGCATCACTTACTGCAGGCTTCAATGCACCACAGGAGTACCTCCTGTTCTCTTAACATCTGAAGAGAGGTGCACTTGGATGAGGGCACAGCTCAATGTGCTTCAGAAGAAGAACCCCCATCCCAGGTTCTTATGGAGCAGGCATGGCAATGACCATATTCAGAAGACACAGGGTGGTCTCAGCCATGGCCACTAGGCAGTCTGCATGTAAGAGGTGGCTGTTGAGAGGACCACCGATAAACACCAGTAGCCCAGGTAGACCTAAAGCACTAGTGAAATTAAGCACAACCTCTCCTGCTCGTGAAGAAGAACACCTCAAATACCAATCAGTTCACAATCAAGCAACATGGGATGAGCATCCCAGTTCAGTAACTGGATATTCAAACTGCCTGTCTCCATACTTATAAAGATGAATTGGAAGGGTGACTGGATGGCTCAGTCGGTTGAGCGTCCGACTCTTGATTCCAGCTCAGGTCATGATCTCATAGTTTGTGAGTTCGAGCCCCGCATCGGGCTCTGTGCTGACAGTGTAGAGCCTGCCTGGGATTCTCTCTCTTCCTCTCTCTCTGTCCCTCCCATGCTTTCTCTCTATTTCTCTCAAAATAAATAAAAATAAACTTAGATGAACTGATTACAGTCCTTAAACACAAGGAATTCACGGTCTAAAATGAGTGACTTTCATGTAATCAAATCATTACAGGGCACATGTGATTGATACACGCTTTAAAAGTTTGCCTGAAGTCTGTTTTTTCCATCTAGTGGTGTTTAGCAAGATTTCTTGGGTGACAATATTGCTAACAGGCTGAGGCGGTGTTTTCTTCACGGAGAGAGCAGATGTGCCTAAAGGCCCAGTGAATCATGCAAATGAGTGAAGTCAGACACATGAGAGCCCCAGGGTCTGTGGCATGCAAATTCTGACAAAGTATATCTGGGGGCTGAAACCCACTCCTTATAATGCCCTCTACACCAAGCTTTTTTCAGTTCTGGGCCCGCGCAGAAATCTCTCAGCATGTCTGCCTCGATCTAGAAAATGCAGTGAACTGCTCATCTCGAGGAACCTCCCAGTCTGCATGTGGCACCAGAGTGAGCCCTTTACTGCCATTTTTGAAAACCGTAAAAACACCCTTGAAATAGTTTAAACCAATCCACGTTTTTAGCTAAGCAATACCAAGTTTCTTCCACATCAGTTAGGCCAACTTCAACCAAATTTTTCTACAGTAAATTTAACCCAAATAATGTGTCTATGGGCTTGCATCTATCTAATCCATTGAGTTAACTGGAGAACTTTTTAAAAAAAATTTTTATTGTTCATTTATTTGTGAGAGACACAGAGACAGAGTGCGAGTGGGGGAGGAGCAGAGGGAGAGAGACACAGAACCAGAAGCCAGCTCTAGGCTCTGAGCTGTCAGCACAGAGCCCGACATGAGGCTCAAACTCACCAACAAACCATGAGATCATAACCTGAGCTGAAGTCGGACACTTAACCGACTGAGCCACCTGGGTGCCCCAGCTTGAGAACTTCTTATCCCTGTCCCTCCTTAGGTACCACTTTCTCTGGGGAGCCCTGCCTGGTCCTCAGCTCTGCACTGTATGCTCCCCCATGGAAGCCTAGATTGACCTTTATTTGTGAAGGGACAATTTTCAAAAAGTTAAAAACGTGACTGTATAAAATAGCAGAAACATAAGGTTTTAAAAAAGTATTCATTTTATTAATTAAAGGGGTAGCCAGTAAAATGATAAAGCCGATTTAAGGAGCATTTGAGCAACAGAGGTTTACATAAGTCATCACAAAGGCATTAAAAAAAAAATCTTAGAACAAGGTAAGTGGGTTAGGCACCAAGTTGGCTAATGTCTTATAGGGCAATAAGCAGGAACCTCTAGGGTCATCTTTTCTATGGAACAGAAATCATTTCATTCATATTGGTAATAGACAAAAATCATCTGAGTTGTTATCAGTTTTCAATAAAGTAATGTCTTCTTTTCCAAAATTGTAAAATATCTGAACCAATAGTAAATAGAAAGTCCAAAAAAGGTACACAGTGCTAGCAAATCGGTTAATCCTAGAATGGGTCTGCTCTACCACCACACAGCACTATATTGAAAAGACATCCAATAATCTGTTCGACCTATTTCTTTTTAATTTTTTTATCATTTCTTTATTTTTGAGAGACAGGGACAGAGCACAAATGGGGGAGGGGCACAGAGAGAGGGAGACACAGAATCTGATGCAGGCTCCAGGCCCCGAGCTGTCAGCACAGAGCCCGACACAGGGTTTGAACTCTCAAACTGTGAGATCATGACCTGAGCTGAAGTCAGACGCTTAACCAGCTAAGCTACCCACACGCCCCTTGTTTTGCCTATTGCTAAGGTTTTGGACAATGTTTGGGTACATATCTACATTTGGGGGGAATTGTTCTTCATGTAGTGTATATTATTATTAGCTACAAAGAGCAGTTGCTAACCTCTACTGAGCACCCACTGTACCAGGCATGTGCATTTTCTCACGTGCTTAATACGAAGGAAAAGGGATAACTACTCGCCCATTTTACAGATAACACTGAAACTTAGCCAAATCAACCTGCCCCAAATCACTCAGTTTGTGAAGAGCAGGCATTAGAACCCTGATCTGCCTATTTGACTCTACGTCTGGGCTCTTAGCCGCTCATACCACTCGTCATAACTGTTCATAAAATAGCCCATTTATTTACCTGTATTTTCCTCTGGACTGTGAGTTTCATGAGAGCAAAGATCGTGGTTTCTTGTTCATTGATATTTTCCTTGCACCTATTGATATCTAGCATATAGTAAGCACTCAATAAGTATTTCTTAAAATTAAATAGAACATGTAAACGCAGAGAATCAGATTCCAATTCTAATACATTTTTCATCAGCTCTTTCACCCTTCTCTTGTAATTAAAATATCAGTTACAGTCCTTATTTTCACCTTTTATGCTCATCGGTAATAATGTCCAGAACAATGGTTGGGGTGAAGTGCTTAACCGATATAGTCTTTATTCATTTATAGAATTGTTTATAAAATAAGCATTTGTTGAGTGCTTCCTACATGCCAGGCTTTCACTAGGCATGGTATAAATTGCTCCCCCACTAAAACGTAACTTTATGAAATAGAATTGTGTCTTTTTCGTTTAACTTTTTTTTTTTTTAATCTCCAGTACCTGGCAGAGAGACTAAGGCATACTAGGCACTTAATCAGTAGTTGCTGATTGAATAAATGAATAAGTGTTGAAAGAGGGATCACTGCAAGCCCTAGGCATCTTCCTGGGTTATTTCTTGTGTGTCCCAATTAGCAAATATCCATCTAGAATGTAATTCCCCTAATAAAATGCCATTAGATGTTAACTTTTAAAGTATAAATGATTCTTTCTTACCTTTAATGAAATTTACCGAACTGTTCATCTGGTTTTTTTCTCTCTTGCTCAGAGATCCTTTCTCTTCCCTTCCCCTGCTCTGCTGGGTGTCTTGGGAGCAGGTGGGCGGGGGTGGGGGGGGTGGGGGGGTGTTGAATCCTGGATACCCCATTTCCCAGCCTCCCTTGCTAACTGGCTCCAGGCTAGGTTTGGCTAATGGTGGTCCTGGAGGGAGATAGGAGGGTGAGAAGAAAGGAGACACCCCTACTCCCGCCCCTACACCCGTCCCTCCTCCTCCCCTCAACCCTCAACCACCAACCATTGGAGGAAACCTCTCCAGTGTTGGCTTATCTCCTCTAGAGTTCTACCTTCTTCTCCTCAGTCCCTCCTTCTGTGATCTCCCCTCCCACTGGGCGGCCCCAACGCCCAGGCTCTGTTTTTGTCCCTTTGCTTCTTTAGCTCTAGGGATGGATGTAGCTTCCCACTGATTCTCTAATATGGGTTGTTTCACCATTCCATAAAAGGACTTTTAGCTCTTCCTGTGTATAATTTCTGCTGCTTATGGAATTCCCTCAATTGAACTAAGTGGAATAGACTTGTTTTTCTGAAAGGATCCTGACTTACTGGTCTACTGAGTAGAGAATAGCAATATTCACATTGATATGTGAATATTGAGTGATTTGTTAGGCTCTCTCATTAGCTAAGTAAATGGCTCCTGTAACCACCAGCTTGGTGGATTCAAATTAGTTCCTTGGCATAGTTTTAAGTCATCACATCTCATACCTTTAAGTTGCTCAGGACCAATTAAAACTGTAAATATTATACCAGCAAATAAAAGAGTGTAATGATAGTAGCTATAGTTTATTGATCCATACAATGTACCTGGCACTCTACTCAACTCTTTATACATATTATCTCTTTTAATTCTCCAACAAACTGTGGGGAATGTGTTCTAGTCAAGATGTCTAGTAGCAAATAATAGACACCTACTTTGAATAGACATCTCAAATGCTCCTTGGTAGTTCATGGAGTTTAGATGAAGGCTGAAAAACCAGGCTTGAGAAAGAACTAAAGGATATCACCCACAACTAAGACCACACCACAGGATGATCTGCTAAGGACTATCATTTGGGATGCTGGGCCACCAAAATAACAAATGGCCCCCACAATATCATTGTCCCCATTTTACACCTGTGCAGATAGAGACATATGTATAATGAATGCTACCACATGGCTCTAAGCCCTCTGGTCTGCCTGAATCCAAAGCACTCCCTCTTTCCACCATACTACATTTGTTTTTTTATATATGGTTAGTTTGTACCTTAATTGATTTGCTCTTGAAAGTTTTGATCTACATAAACTTGTAAATTTTTAAAATTTTTAACTTACAAATATAACCACTATAGCCTTCCTTTAAATAAGTAATTTGGTTTCAGTATTAATATCTATGTGTACACAGTTATGTTGTACTCAGCTTTTCAGGATTTGCTGATTATGTACATGCAGGTGAACTTGTAACATAAACAATGTCATGGCCAGGAATGCCTTATAATTGTCCTTTACTCCAGATTTTTCTTGTACTATATATATATATATATATATATATATATATATATATATGAAGCAGATTCATACATATGTATGAGAGAAACATAAACAGCTTCATATTTTAGGAGAGTTGGCAGCAATCCATTCTCCTTGCTTTCTGGAAAACACAAGCACCCTTCTAGAGTAATGGAATGTGATTATAAATACTTCAGGCACTTAGTTGATACAGAGCTGGTATGCTTGTTGACATGTCGTTATGGAAATTAGATAATTATGTCACTAATGGGTAATACGTTGCATGTGATACTGCACGCGCGCGTGTGTGTGTATGTATACGTGCATGTTTGTAGAGTAGCCATGAAATGAGTTCTGGTTTCTATTCTTGACCTGCCAATTCAGTGAGTCACTGAATATCTCTTTGGTCAGTCATAAACCCTCAGTGCCCTCATGTAATACCTTCCAGTAGGACACAAAGGAACTCAGGTAAAAGCTACAGACATCAGAATGTCCAGGGCTCTCATTTTTTCATCCTCAAAAGGTAGTATAATTATTTAAGACTCATACCACTTTGGGAAAGAATGCCTGTCCAGTTTACCATCAAAAGAAGAAAAGCCTTAGAGGTCACATGTTGGGGCACAATATGCATTTTTATTTATTTTTTTTTTTTAACATTTATTTATTTTTGAGACAGAGAGAGACAGAGCATGAACAGGGGAGGGGCAGAGAGAGAGGGAGACACAGAATCTGAAACAGGCTCCAGGCTCTGAGCTGTCAGCCCAGAGCCCGACGCAGGGCTCGAACTCACGGACCGTGAGATCACGACCTGAGCCGAAGTCGGACGCTTAACCGACCAAGCCACCCAGGCGCCCCACAATATGCATTTTTAAATGAAAGTAAACTCCATGTACCTGGACTATCTAAGAATTGGACTTGAAGGGAAAACCCTAAAAAGTAGTAATTTTTACTTTCACAGCAGAAATAATTTTGACATACCATAGTGAGGGGCCTTTTGTAAATATATTCCTTTCTATAGTTGATATGAAAAGTTCCATATCTTATCACGACTTTTAAAAATATGAATAAGATAAATATGTATTGGGTAGTGTTCATAGCTCACCACCACTAAGGTATATTTAAGAGGACGTACAATGATCATCGTATAGCTGTGTGAATTATAGAGCAAAGAGTGAATAAATACATTCTCAGTGTAAAAGAAATAAGCCATTGGTATGTATATAGAATAAATCAGGAACATCTCCCAACTTACTTCCTAAACAGTTTGGAGGGTAACTTTTTAGTCCATTTCCATGCATTTTATAAATACAGAATAGACACATGTTCTCTCACATACAAGCTCTCCCTTAAGCAGAAATGGTATCAATCCCACAATCATTGTTCTATAACTCATGTCTTTATGTTAAACAGTCTGTGTAAGGAGACACATCTCTTAATCCTTTCCTTCATGTCTCCTGGGTTTTGCCTCTTACTTTAGAAGTTCTTCCTGCATCCCACTGGTATTCCAATTTATTTTTAAAGTGGGGGGGGGGGTGAGTGTTCATCTGTGGTTGAATGGACTAGGCAGGCACTTAGAGAGTGACAGCCTGCTGGCCCAGAGGTGGGGCAAAGACAGTGGCTGTCTTGGCCAGGGCTCTGTGCCAATACCTCTTTGGTGTCTCAAAGGTGCTCCTTAGAGCCTCACCTCACCTCGGCCCCTCCCACTCCCTGCCCAGCCTTGTCTTCAGTCCTGGTCCTCACTCTCTTTGCTTTCCAGGGGACAACAGTGGTTTCCAGGTAAGTGAAGGGGGCCCATGGAGGGTGAACAGGGACAGGTGCTTTCTAAAAATGCTTTTCCTTTCAGTATGTGAGAGGAGAGGGTCTGGGTCTGTATCTAGATGTGAGGGTGCAAGCAATTGAAGTGAGAAGCAACCTCCAATTTTATACTGATTCAGTTCAGAGAAGTCAGGGGGAGAACCGTTTCTGGTGCTTTTGAAACTTAATCAAGCACCAACATTTTGATAAACCATCAAAACTGCTCAATGATCTAAATCTCCTTTATCTTTAAGACCAAAAGAAAAAGAATGACAAAAGTCGATGGGAAGATGTGGTCAAATTTTGAACATTTAGTCACCAGTTTATATCAGTCAAACTGTTTTTTCTTCTTTCTACTTTCTACTGTCTTTCCCCCCAACCCTTACTGCTTTTTAGTCCTTCCCAGCACCTTAGGATGGAGAGGGGAGAGCGGGGCTCTGACTGAGCGGTGGCTCAGTCAGATGAGCGTCTGACTTTGGCTCATGATCTCACAGTTTGTGGGTTTGGGCCCCGCGTTGGGCTCTGTGCTGACAGCTCAGAGTCTGGAGCCTGCTTCATGTTCTATGTCTCCCTTTCTCTCTGCCTCTTCCCCACTCACACTGTCTCTCAAAAATAAATAAACATTAAAAAAATTTTTTTGAAAGATGGACAGGGGAGAGAAAAAGAGATGGGATTCCATGTAATCAATTTTTCTACTACAATGGAGTCATATCTTATGTGAGGAGGTTAGTTTCCAAAGGGAGAACCTAAGGTCAAAATCAGGCGCAGTCAAAATTATCTTTCATAGGTCCTTTGGTGGGCCTTTGGTGGGCCAGTTTTGTTTTGTTTTGTTTTGTTTTGTTTTGTTTGCCTGTGGCATTGAAACAGATATATTTCTTCAACTGAGCACTAGAGAAAATAATTGATTTGCATTTGGGAACAGGTGAATGGGAAGTAAGTACCTTTAAACTCTAGACTGATGTTCCATGGGGTGAAATCAGGACCAGCTACATAATTTGCAAGGTCCACTGCAAAATGAAAATGCGGGCTCTTTATTGAAAAATTGTGAAGAATTTCAAGATGGCAGCAGCAGAGCATTAAACTAAGTATAGGGCTCTTCCAAGTGTAGAGCTTTGTGCATCAGCACAGTTTGAGACACCCAGGAAGCCAGCCCTGGGTGAAAAGCTTGGAACCTAATGTGAAGCTTGGAAACTGAGATCAACTCAGGAAGAGGAGCCTCACGACTCCCATGGAGAGAACAAGGGGCAAAATCACTGCCAGTGTTTAAATTATTCTGTCCTGCGCCCTGCACCCTGTCCTATCTGAGCACATATAGTTGAATTTACATGATGCTCAGTCAGCGCAAGATGCAGAACCACAATACAAGGTAAATGGTTGAGACGTTGCAAGTCCATATTAAAATTACATTTGGGGATTTTCTGATTTTTTTCAAGGACTCGCTATAATTTAAAACTCAGATTTAAGATGTGTAAAAAGAAAATTAGTATTTCTATGCCTCCATCCAGCAATAATTTTCATCAGCCCTTAGTCATGTGCCAAAGGCAACAGAACAGATTTAGACTATTGTGTAATTTGTAGGTGGCAAACCAACTGCATTACTATGAACTTTCTAAGTTGTTCCAAAAGGAACGTTAGAAAAATCAGGTGTGAAAATAAAAAATGTAACTTACTAAAGAGGTTGCCTCTGACCTTTTTTTCCAGAAGGTCGTGAACATAATCTGAGCAAGGAGGATTTTATTCTATGACTGCCTGAACTCTCTGAGCAAGAATGTGAAACAAGGCTCATTTTGAAGGGAACTGCCTAATATTTTATAGTACTATATTTTTTCAAAGTGTCTTTTATGTGCAAGCCAGTATGAGGGCAGCTGGCCAGGTAATTGACCAAAAGGTTTCCAGAGAGCAAGTTATTTAATGTCAAAGTAGCAGTAGATTGTGCTTCCAGGATATTTCCTCTCTGAGCTTGGGTCTCTGATGTTACCCCGCCCTTTCTACGTTAAGGTTCTCACCCCAGCACATGCCGAAACTTGACTCATCTGCTTTGACAAAAAATTGCTTCCTTGTGGCTTTGAGAATTATGTATTTGAGCTTTAAAATAAGTGCCAAGCCTAGGGTCAGGCAGCTGGTCACCCAGGTAGACTGGACAACTTTCCTGACTCATGCTCACCTGCTCCAAGTTATGTAAAAACACAAAAACAACACTCATCAAGCACTATCAAGCTAACAAGAGAAGCAAAACCACAATGCGTCATTGTCACAGTGCCCAAAAATTGGGAAAATGTTTTTGGTTAAGCTATTGTGGAGTTTTTAGGGTGGTGATGGCGGTTGTTGAGTAGCGGTTACTATTTGGCAAGAATCGAAATCAGAGGCTTCTGTCATCCTGACTGCTGATTCCAACAAACAATATAAAAATGAGCATGTTCACAAGAATGAATCTATGGGTGGCAACAGCATTCTCTCCTTAATCTCTTTGTTTGTATCAAGTTACATATTTTAGAAGAAGGGAGGAGAGAGTGGCATAAGGAGACACAAATACAAGTTTATAGATATCAGCCAAGTTTGTTCAGAGTGATTTGTCTAATAGTTTCAATAACTAACACTGACTAGACTTACTGTGTACAGCTCTGTGCACTCCACATGCTTTATCTTGTTACATCCTCACCATAACCGGATGAGATAGTTATCATTGTTATCCGTTGACCAAGATCTCACGGGTAGTTAAGTCAGAGCCAGGGTTGAACCCAAAACAAGTCCATGTTGTAACACCAAATTATTCCATCTAGGATAACTGGCCTTTTTTTTTTTTTTTTACATTTATTTGTTTATTTTTGACGGGGGAGGGGTGGAAGGGCAGACAGAGAGAGAGAGAGAGAATCCAATCGGTTTGTTTATTTTTGAGTGGTGGGGGGAGAAAGAGGGAGGAGGGGCAGAGAGAGAGAATCCCAAGCAGGCTCTTTGCTGTCAAAACAGAGCTGGTCCCTGGGCTCAATCTGGTGAGATCATGACCTGAGCCAAAATCAAGAGTCAGACGCTTAGCCGCTTAGCCGACTGAGCAGCCCAGGAGCCCCAAAGATAACTTTCTATCCTCCTTTAAAATGTTGCTTGTCTGGTTCAGTTTTGCCTCCACAATTCGGACATGATTTCAGCACGAAATTGAAATATTTCAGCCTATGCAAAATTCACTGCGTGACACTATATCCCAAGCAATGCCAATATTCAGAAGACACAGTGGTTTTTATGGCTGCGGTTGGGGGAATGTTGTTTCTGTACATCCTGAAGCACACCCACAAGAACTAAACAGAGCCCACCCTGGGACTGTTTATTTACATTAACCCTTGTCAAACAGAGAGGTGCTGCCAAGCACTCTAGAGGAAGTGAGATGCTTTATCTTTTGCGTGCACACTAAGTTTACGTCTTCAGAGAGCCTGGGTGGGTGTGACTCCCAAAAGCTAATCTTTCAGTCCAACCATATGCAAATCTCGGCCGGTGTTTATGTGGAGGTGCAGACACAAACGTAGGTGACACTGCTGGTTGCTGACGCGCGTGGGAGCGCACTTGCCCTGTTGTCTATTGGCTTGTGCTGTGCGGAAGGCGTGATGGTGGGCACCCAATCTGGATCGCCCCGTCTAGATGAGGGGTGTTCGGGTAGAAGTTCCACCCCGCGAGGGGTAGCTTGTACCATTATCCACGCAGGTGCGCCCGGGGGCCAAAACAGTCCTGCGCTTCTCAGGAGCAACCACGAGTAGATCAGCGCGCAGCCTCGCCCCGCCCCAACACCCCGCTCCGCCCCGCCCCGTACTCCCCTTCCTAGGCCCCGCCCCCAGCTCCCGACAGCCCCGCCTCCATCTCCGGGAGCTCCCAGCCGCACGGCTGCCCCAGTTCCGTAAACACTTTTCTCCCCGCCCCTAGCAGTTCCCCGGACTGCACCACTTGAAGCCCGTGGGGGGGGCCCGTTTCCTCTGGCATGCAAAACACCGTCAATCCAAGCTCTTCTCGGCCTCTTTCATGCGAACGTGAGGAAAAATGTTCGGTAGTAAATCAAATCTGTCAGAGCTCTGCTATCGGAGCTTGAAGTGACTTGGATTTCCCCCTCTCCCGTGGTCCGTCTTCCCCCTCTCGCCGGTTACACTGCTACGCCTAGGCTGACTCTTCGAAGTCCCTCCCGGCCCTTTAAATACCGCGTGGGGGGGAGGGGGGCGGGGAGGTTGGGGGTTGTTGGACTGGTGAGTGAGTTTTCGAGGTGTTTGAGCGGTGTTCGGTGAGGGGACACCAGAGATCCTTGATCCAGGCTCACTCAGTCGCCTTCCTCCTCCACCTGTCTCCGCGCCAGACCCGGTGCGTATCCATCCCGGGGGAGGGGGTCGCGGGTTCTGAGGTGCCGGACCCGGGTCGGTGGACGAGAACATCTCGCCACAGGGCAGCCGAGGGCCTCCCCCAACCCACCTCGGAACTCTGTCCTGGGACGCCGGTGCCAGAGGGCGTTAAAGTCCCGCTTCTTGCTCCCCCCCATCTCCTTGTTTGACCTCAAACCGCCATCCCGCGTGGGAGCGGGAAGCGGGTACAGAGTGGCCGCGGCGGGTGTCAGGGTGGCCGCGGGCTTCGGGCCCCGGAGGCTGCGGGGTCGCAGCCGCTTGGCCGCCGTTTACAACCTGCTGGATCCGTGCCAGCGACCGCGCTGCGAACAGCTTTCCACCATCCGGGCCCCGGGAAGGTGCCCGCCTCGCCTGCGACCCCCTGCCCATCTAGGGTGGGCGAGCCGGACCGCGGTGGGGGCTGGGCGCGGCTCGAAGCGTGTGTTTGGGGTTTGTTGCCGGGGTTTCCCAGGCACTCTGCTTGGCCTCCGCCGTCCCCTCCCCCAAGGGTTTGTTTTGACAGGAAGCGTGCTGCTGGAGGGGAGGGGGGGCTGGAGGATTGGCCTGGGGGGTGTGCAGACTCCTGGGGCGTCCCTCTACGGTCAGTTGGGGGAAGAGGCGGGAGATGCCAGTCGGGCCCGGGCTCGAACCCCTGGCCTCTCGGGGATGGCTTGTGCTTCCCCAAACTGCTCCTCTGGGTGGCTCCCCGGGGTGGGTGGACGGACAGCGCAGATTGGAGGTGGCACGTGGACGAGCATGGTTACGTGTTTTCGTTAGTATTTGGAAAAGCTGTTCCATTAAAGGAGCGATTTCACAATGATCTAAAGTTTCCTTTTAAAATAAAAGTATTCAAATGCAAAAATCTAGTCAACATAGCAGTGATTGACAAATTAGGGTAGAGATGTGGAAACAGGCGTCAGCAGTGGTACCCAAATGACTGAAGTTTGGGAAATAATTATCTTAGGTGGTTGTTCTGTTACATTAACCTTGAGAAACCAGACAAGTTGTCCTTGTCCCCAGTGGGCCCCTCAGCCCCCAAGATCCCTATGGGCCCCATGGTCTGCAGCCCAGCCAGAGACCTTGCTCTTTGCTACCATAACCAGGTTATCGCTGTGGTTCCCACTTTAGGAGGCTCTGTGCCTGCCTTTTCCTCTTGCCTCCAGGGATTTCATCCATCATTCTGGCAGCCGGTGGAGGTTGCCTCACATGCAGTGGCCCAGGGCTGAAGATACCCAGTCACATGTGGAAGCAGCTTCAATGCCATTTTGTGAGGGTTTGGGGCCCCCAGAGGAGGAAGCACAGGTACTAAAACAGACCAGCCAGGGGTGTGAGGAAAAGTGTTTCCAAGTGTGAAAAGTGCCTAGAAATCCTTCCCCCTGATGCTGTCATGTTATGTGTTTCGTGAACATCTGTTTTCTTAGACAATGACTGGCTTGTTGGCTTTTATCTAGCTCTCTGTTGGCTCTAATTTGATGAAGACCAGCATTCTGTAGCTGAATGGAGCAGGAACCTATCTCTCTGCTCTGTGGTTTATGCCTTGCTGCATATGAATAACTTTTTAGCGCTGCTGGCTGGGCCTGGTTCTAAAACAGCATTTTGCAGAAGATGGAGATGTTCCATACCATCTACAATTTTTTTTTTTTCCTTCAGAGCCCAGTCTTATTCCTCTGACTCCTTGCCCTTTACTACACATATGTGAATGCTTGTCTTTGCGTGTGACCTTGATCTGGTCTTCAAGGATGACATCCACTAGATAGTTCGTGAAATTTCTCATTTCCACCACCCAGCCTTAACCGGATGGTCTCCATTCCTCATACAGGGCGTTGTTGGAAAATCTGTGTAGTTCACCTCAAAATGTTTTTGATACTAGTTGTAAGCAGTGAAGACTTCTGATGATATTTGAGTTTTAACTAGGGATTTTGCAGTGCTTAAAGAACGGCTCCCTGATAGAGGATTTTCCTTTACTCTAGTGGGGTGGTTGAGAATTGTTTTGGATAATAGACTCTTTCAGTGATGCCCTTCATGGTATAGCACTTTGAGCAGCCACCCCGGGGTAAGGTCAGCTCGTTACCACATATGTAAGTGTCCACGTGGTGTTGGGTAGATCGATTTGGCAGACAGAGAATGGAAAGAATGAACAACACACTACATTTTCTCCAGCCATCCTAGAGTGGTAGAAAGCATGGGCTTTAGGGATCCATGGCCTCGATTAGAGTTGTGCCTCTGCCACTGCTGTGACCCCTAAAGCAAGTAATTTAACTTCTCTGAGCCTCAGGTTCTTATATATAAAATAGGGATAATAGCAATACTTTAGCTAGCAAGGTTATAATGAAGACTCAAGGAGATAAAACACTTCAAATGCTTATGGGGGCTGGGACATAATAAGCACACAATAGCTATGAGCTCTGATTGTTATTATTTGTTATCAATGAGCATTAAGAGAATGGAAAGACACGATGTAAACATTGCTTTAAGCTCTGGAACTGTAAGTCTCTGCTGGTTTGAATTATTGGTGCCTGGAAAATGTGTTTGGAATTGGAAAGGGGAGACAGCCCTTCCTGTAAGCAGCTTAAAATTTAGTGGGGAGCCAGTTATGTAAACAGCAACTATAGTACTTTAAGTGACTGCATAATGGGAATATGAGCAATGTGAGTGAGGCAGGAGAGAAGGAAAACCTAAGTGGTAATATGAATAGGAGTGTGGCCTAATTTGTTCATCAACGATATTCCTTGAGCTCCCCCTCTATCCCAGGAAGTGTTCCTAGCTCTAGTTAGCTGATTTAGATGGAGTGGGGATATCAGGGAAGGTCACTTTGAAGTTGTAACATTTAATTTCAAATCTGAATGACAACAAGGAGCCAATCACGTGGAGATCGGGGAGAACATGCTGGGGCGTGGCATGGGGGGCACGGGATGCGGAGAGACTCTAGCAGGTGCAAATGTTCCAGAATGGGGAGTTTGGCAGGTCTGAGGAACCTGAAGAAAGCCATTGTGTCTGTAGCAGGAAGGGTTAGGGGGAGAGTGATACAGGATGAGGTGGGTAGAGGCCAGATCACAGAGGAATATAAACCATTGCCAGGAAACTTCTTAAGAAAAGGGAAACCACCTGGAGACGAGCTCTTAAAAGGGATGATTTATTTTGCCTCTTCTGAAGGGCTCTGGCCTATTTCCTGTTTTATTCTCTAGGCACTGTTCAAGAAGGACATTGGGACAAGTCTGTCTAGAAGAACTTTTGTAATAGAGTGGTATCTAAGCTATCCCAGCGGTGGGAACAATCAAAATCTAAAAACTGCAGGAGCCCAGACTGTTCTGAATTAGACTTGAAATTTTGGTTTAGTACTTCTCTTTTAATTTTCCGCTTGGAAATAATTTCAGACTTACAGAAAAAGTTGTAAGAACTGTACAAAGAACTCCCTATCGTCTACCTTTTACTCATAATCACCTGTTAACATTTTGCTGCAGTGCTTTATTGTTTTCTCTTTTTCTCTCTCGTTAAATTAGTTGAGAGAAAGTTGCAAACATCATGGCCTTTAATTCCTAAATATATAAGCACAGTACATGTATCAACTTTAGTAAATTAACATTGTTACACAGACAGTAGGTTCAGGTATTGTTACCTGCTGTCATTTGACCCAGTAATAGCATTTTTTTTCCCTCTGGTACAGGATCCAGTCTGGGATCATCTGTTACACTCAATTGTCAAGTCTCTTTTCATCCAGAACATGTCCTCAGCCTTTCTTTGTTTTTATGACATTGACATGTTTGGAAATCATAATCTCTTCTAGTGGTAATAAAATAATAGTTGGCTGTCAAGCACTTACTAGGAGCTCAAGTACTTGACATAGACTATTTCAGTTCATCTTCACAACAATTCTACGAGGCAGATGTATTAATATCCCCATTTTGCAAATGGCAAACCGGAGTTCCCTCTCTCCAGTCAGTAAATATCAAGAATCAGGATCAAGAACCCAGTCCACCTGACTCCAGAGCCAGTGTTTTTGCCTCTTGGACGTGGACATTTGCGTTGTCACTGGTGGATCTTTATAATCCTGAACCCATGCAGGACCATTTGCAGATGAGTCTGCTACAAAAAGGAAATAAAGAAGTGAAGTTGGTAGTGTGGACACAGGCTAAGGAATCAACCCATTTCGCCTCCATCTGTGGTGGGACATAGGACTATCCCCTTCAGGTTCTTGCACCCATTTCCCTCCTCTCTAAAATGTCAGTGGTCGGGGCGCCTGGGTGGCGCAGTCGGTTAAGCGTCCGACTTCAGCCAGGTCACGATCTCGCGGTCCGTGAGTTCGAGCCCCGCGTCAGGCTCTGGGCTGATGGCTCAGAGCCTGGAGCCTGCTTCCGATTCTGTGTCTCCCTCTCTCTCTGCCCCTCCCCCGTTCATGCTCTGTCTCTCTCTGTCTCAAAAATAAATAAAACGTTAAAAAAAAAAAAAAAATTAAAATGTCAGTGGTCATATTGCCATTCATTCAACAATAAATGTTTAAGTGTCTGCTGCATCCCAGTCATTGGTCTTGGAAGGAATTCCATAATATTGAATTTATTATTATTAAATGAAGAACAGTGCAATGAAAAATGTGATTATTCTCCTTGATGGTGACCCACTATAGTATTGGAGGCTGTGCTTGGAGTTATACGCTGCTTTCACCTTTGACTTTACCTTTGGCCAGTAAGTAAATCCTCCAGGTAGGATGAGAAGTGGTGTTTCTGAAAAGCTGTGTGGTTTGCTTGTAATTCCCAGTGGTGAAGTTTAAGTAGATCTAAGTTTGTCGGTATGAGAAGCATTACCTCTCTTAAAGAAATAGACTGGTTTTATTATCACTGTTGTAAGAATCCAAAATAGTTTTTAAAGCAGTCTAATTACCCTCAAGGCCTTTTGAGTCAAGTAGCTTTGTCCCCAGATGACTTATATGGAAACCCGAGACCAAGAAAAGTAAAAACAGATGTGAAGGAACTTGCAGAAGACCATTTACACTGGGATGGGCCATTTGCTTTTAGCTTTTGTATTTCAGACAAGCGCAAAAGTTCTGTCCTGGGTTAACTAGCAGTGTTATTTTATCATCATGGGATAAAACAGTTCTCCCCTCTAGAGTAGTTTTTAATGCCTGAAATGATGATGATAGTAACAAGAAAAAATGCAAATAATACTAATAATAGTCATCATCTGTATCCAGTTTTCTCTGTGTCAGCCACTGTTCCAAGCACTCTACATATACTGACTAAATGAAGTCTCACACTTGCCCTATGCATTGGGTGTTATTAGTATGCCTTAAGAAAACAGCAGTTTCCTTATAGTATAATAATGGGCATTTGGGCTTCAAAGAAAAGCTTCTCCTTGGATGCACTAAAGCCCATTTGTGCCGTGGAGGCTTCTGCCAACCAAACAAGAGTTTCTAAACATTTTGAAGCTTTTATTTTATGTTTTCTGTTGCATCCCCTGTGCCAGAAACTCTACTTCCAGTGAATTGTTGGAAGGAAGCATAGTTGCACATTAAGTATGTCTGCTGTAAGCACATTTAATGTCTCAGAACTTCCAGTGAAGACTCATGGAACTCTGGGTTTATAGCATTTTAGCAATTCCTAGTTGAAAGGGACCTTACAGCCAGCCCAACCTGCTCAGAAAAATGAGGTGAAGAGAGCCGATGTGATGTGCATAAAGTCACACAGCAAATTAATGACAGACCCAAGCCTCAGACTCTAGACTTATAACTCCTAGCCTACATCTTTTTATTTTTGAACCTTTGTACTTTGCTGCCTTGTTAAATACAATTAAGGAACCTACAAAGTGTGCTGTTCGGCTGGAGTAGAAAAATGAAATGGACAGTTATAACTATTAACCTAGTTCATAAATTCCAACGGATGAAAGCTTTTATTCACCTTTACTTGGAAAAACAGCCAAAGTGAAGGAAAATTAAGAGTAGAGCATACAGAGCACAGTTGTTATAGTGGAATTACTGCAAAAAATAATAAGACGAAAACCAAGTTTAAGATCAATAAGAGCGTGGCCAGGACCAGGGAATATTGAGTCTTACACCTACTAAAGAAAGTTTAGGTGGTAGGTTCCCTGCTCCAGTGCTTGAACTGTCACAGTACAAGGCCTGCAAGTGTGTGATATCAGTTTGCGAATGTTCTGGCTGAAGCTGTACCAAATGGGATTCAATGATTCCGATTCAGCTGACACCAAGTGAATACTTGTCACGTACTTGACACTGGCGATGGACGAGACACAGGCCCTGCCTTATTAAGGAGAGTCAGAAGTAGCCATGGGAGGAAAATAGCTGTACAAGGGACTCGACTCTGTGGTGGAGATACGGGACGTGTGTTGCAGTTGTACAAAGAAGAGTGTCTGTCATTCACTCTGGCCAGAGGGTAAAGGCTTCCTGAGGAAGGTAGCATTTTCAAGAAATGCCATCAGTGAGACATAAAATGTTGGCAGAGAGAGAGAGAGAAATCTAGAGGAAAGGGCAAGTATTCCATTTAGGATTGGGGTTTGGTGGCAGTGGAAGAGTTAGGGCAGATCCCTTTCTTCTGTCCTCTATTCCCTTCCCCCCAGCAGATGGGAATTAAAGCTCAAATAGAAATGGGGCACCTGGGTGGTTGGTCAGGCAGCCGACTTCTGCTCAGGTTATGGTCTCACAGTTTGTGAGCTCGAGCCCTGCATTGGGTTCTCCACTCTCAGCACAGACCCTGCTTTGGATCCTTTCTCCTTCTCTCTCTGCCCCTTCTCTCTCTCTCTCTCTCTCTCTCTCTCTCTCTCTCTCTCTCTCTCTCCCTCCCTCTCTCTCTCTCTCTCCTCTCCGTCAAAAATAAACATTAAAAAAACAAAAAACTCAAGTAGAATCTAGCTTGCCTGTGGTAAAGGAGGTTATTTCCCCACTGGAGTTGCAAGGGTCCAGGTTATCTTATAGCCTGTGTTCGTGGTAGTTGGCGTTGGGACCCTAGGATAAGGCAACTATCTCTACATGGTAGCTTCCTGGCGGCTTCACTCAACTCCTGGCACAGTCAGCCTCCAATTAGCGCTTTTCTGTTTGTGAAAATGATGGGCCGAACAAGGGCGCACTTTTACAACTGGCAGGACTGAAGAAAGTTGTTTAAGGGAGGCCAGGGGCAAATGCCCTTGGGCATTTGACCTTTTAATAAGTCCCTCTCAGGTTCATCCTTGTCTCTGTTACCACACACGGGATTAAAAAAATGGCACCATGTCTCTCAACAAAGGCTAGATTCCCCCATAGTCCCATGCGGCCTCTCCTTGTGCTTCAGCAATGCCTTGTTTCCCCTTTTCTCACGTTCTGGCCTCTGGCACACACAGTTGTAGGTGACTGGACTTCAGAGACAGAGGAGTAGGACCTTGTCTCTCCCATTCACTGTTACCTTTCCCTGTGCTGCTACACAGTGCGCACTCAATATATATAAGGAATCATTTGAAGAAACTGCTCAGGATTTCCAGACATACTATGTGCAGCCGTGGTTTCAAGTTCTTGCGGCTTTCAAAGCTCTGTATACCTCATTGCCTGGGCTGGTTCAGATTTAAAGAGACTCAGTGAATCCTTACTATCGTTATTGTCTATTCAGGATTTGAGGTGCCTTCCTCCTCGGGCCCAAGTTTCCTCTCTGTTTCAGCTAACGCCACACATATCAGAGTCAGTGCCTGCTGGGCTTTAGTTGAGCCTCCTGGGCTTAGGCCAGGGTATCCCATGTGCCCAGGATCCCCTTTCTAGAGGGTGACTGGGCCCAAGTGCCCTGCCTTTGTCTGGGAGGCAATCTGATGTTCCAGAATAGCACTGGATGTAGATAGAGTCAAGGGACTGGTTTTATGGCATGGTAAGTCCCCTTGTCCCGAAGTCTGTTCCACCGACCTGTGAATCAGGATCTTTGATGCCTGTTTGTTCATGGGGTGGTAGTGGGTCCTTAGTCGACTGTCAAATGCAGACCCAGGGTCAGGCTTTAGTCTTTATATGATGGCAGTCCATGGGAAAATGGAGAACGTGCAGACTTGCCAGCCAGAGATTTTAATTAGTCTTCTCCCTTCCCCAAGGGGCTCATAAGGAACCAAAGAGGCTGATTTCAAAACTATTTTATTTAAAACAAAGCCAAAGGAACAGTAAGAATAGCTACAATGTGAGTGCCATGCTAAGTACTTTACTAAGATTAATCCTATTTAATCTTCAAGACTGAACCCTATAAATTCAGTCTTTCAGCCCAGTTTTACTCATGAGGTAGGTGGGTAAGTAAGAGTGACTTTCCCAAGGGCACATGGCAAAAGACAGCAGCAGCTTCTAACCTAGGTGGTCTGTCCCCAGTGCCCCATCCTCTCATACTCTTAACTTGCCATGTTTTAGCAACCCAGGAAGAGAGAGATTGTGTGTCTTCTGTACACTTTTAAGGGATCTGTTACTGCTGAGAGCTGCTCCTCATTCACACTGCGTCTGTCCTGAGTAAGTTCCCACTCAGGGCTATGGGGTCCCTTTTCTGGAAGGCTGTCTTGGTGGCCTGGCCGGGCTGCTATGGGAAAGGAGAGGTTATCTTCTGGGGCCTTTCCAACACCGTGACACGTGTGGGCAAAGCCGTCTATGTTGGAAGAAGCATCCGTGATGCTAGTGGAAGCCCCACAGAGTGTTGACACAGGGTCTGTTTGTCTATGCAGGTGTTATCCCACACTCGCGTGACACAAAATGCCCTTCAATGGTGAGAAGCAATGTGTGGGTGAAGATCAGCCAAGCGATTCAGACTCTTCCCGGTTTTCCGAAAGCATGGCTTCCCTCAGTGACTCTGAGTGCTCCAGGCAGAGTTTTACGAGCGACTCTTCCAGCAAATCCAGCTCTCCTGCTTGTAAGCTGACGGGGAGCAGGGGCTAGGGGTGGCCGAGGGGAGGTGGTTCTAGACATGTGTGCTGGATTTTAAAACTCCTAAATGAATGAGAGCAAAGTATAGACTCCCCCGGTTTCTAAATGTACCATAATAGCACTGCAAAGGCAGAAGTAAGTAGCCACTAACGTTTACCACCTAACCATTTTTATTTTCATTACAGTCTCTGATATGCTTTGCTTTGACTATAAATCAGGTCCATAAACCCCACCTGTCTTTTCTCTTAAGCAGTGGAAAGCCACTCCCTCTTGAGATCACTTCTTGGACACATTCAAGGATAAATTCAAATTGGTCTTCTCTAATCATTGCCGATTTAAATGAAAGGAAACATGCCCCAATTCAAGGGTCAGGCAGGAAGTGAAATAATCTAAAGGGTTTCCTACTGATTTCAAAAACTGTTGTGCAAATCACCCCAGAAAAGTAGCCATGAGGAGAATTACTACACCAGGGGCGTAAGAAAGAGTTTAAAAAGTGGCCACAGTGCAGGAGACGTCTTTTTCCCCTTTTGTGTGTGACAGCTATAAAGGTGTGTAAAGCCAGTGTTTTTTCTTTTTCTTTTTTAGCTTTTTAATTGACATCTTGTATAGGAAATGTAACATCTTAAAAGACAAAGCAAATGCAGAAAGAAACAACAACATAATCAAATGCCCACTTCAAAAAGTTTGTTCATTTGTGTTTAAATTTGTACAATCTCATTTTTAAAACATGTGGAAAGTACATGAGTGTAGAGAAAAGAAGATTTTGCCTATATCACCCAAAAGTGACAGCTGGCAGCACTTTGTCACATTCACTTTTCACATTGACACATGTGTATATGTAGGTGTAGACTGTTTTCACTTAGAATTATAATTAAAATGTTTACCTATGAGGATATACTTTTAAGACATTTAGGGGTGCCTGGGTGGCTCAATTAGTTAAGTGTCTGACTCTTGATCTCTGCTCAGGTCATGATCTCACGGTTCATGGGGTTGAGCCCCATATTGGGTTCCACATTGAGCTTGGAGACTGCTTAAGATTCTCTCCCTCTGTCCCTCTCCTCTGCTCACTCTCTCTCTCTAAAATAAAAAAAAAAAAAATTGTTTTAAATTAAAAAAATGTAAATTACTTCATCAAATGACTATATAATAAATTTATTTAATCATTGATTTATCATTGGACATTTAGTTAATTTCCTTTTTTTTTTTTTTTTGGCTGTTACAAATAGTGCTTTATGGTACATAAAGCCTTTCCAGGAATTCCTTTGGATACAATTGGATTATTGGACCCCAGAATACAGACATTTTTGAGAAGAATCTTAATGAGCCAGAGAATTGGGAAAGGAATTAACTAGCAGTCACCCAGCTTTCTGTGCTTTTTGTCATTTTTTATATTATATATATGGGGTTGATGCCTCCAACAGGGTACCTAGGCATCTTGACGAGGGACTTTGCTAATTCCATATATCACCATTTTTTCCTCTTCTTCCCCCTCCTCTTCCTCATGGTCTTCCTCTTCTTCCTCCTTCTCCTCTTCTTTTAGAAATTATTTTAGGTAGCAATATATTGCCAGTCAGTATTGTTTTTTGAGGAAATGATTTTTAAGTAATTGAAGCTAAGAGTTCCAATAGTGATTTTTAAAAGACATGACTTATTAGAACAATTGTCTAGAATAATCTTTAGAAATAATCAGAATAATTCTTTATTTACTACTTCTGACTGAAAAGTAGATTATCCAGTTTACCAGATTAATTTTATTTTAATCATCTACATTTATTAAGTTCTTACTATGTTCTTCTTTACTAATCACCTCAAGACAGCCCTATGAGGAGATATGTTATACCTAGTGAAGTCGAATGATAACAACCAATTGGTAAAAATTGGAGCCAAACCCAAGCATTATGCTATACCACCTATACTTTTAGAAGTTATAGTTTTAAGAAATCCGTTATTTCATTTTGAATGTGCTTAAATTAATGAGTTATGAATTACAGAATAAAAGTAGTCTTATCAAGTTCCTGCAGAGTACGTGTAATAAATGCAGATATCAATAGGTACTAAAATATAAGGTGATTTAATAAAAGAAAGGTAACTTATAATAGCTTCTATTAATAAGATAGTCTCTAAAACACTTGAGAATTTTTTTTATCAATAGAGTAACTGAAACTATCAAAGGAGTTCTTAAATTTTTGAAGTCTTAAGTAGTAAGCAGAGGAATCTACCCAATTTAGTATGTATTCTTCTTATTTGTAAAACCCTGCATGTGTACGTTGGGATAACTTACACTCTGTCTGCATTCAGAGGCTTCACTGTATGACAACTTTTCCATGACATGAACCGGATTTTGTTTTTCTTTCAGCAACAAGCCCTCCCAGGGTAGTAACATTTGACGAAGTGATGGCTGCAGCAAGGAACTTATCAAACATGACACTTGCTCATGAAATTGCTGTAAATGAGAACTTTCAATTGAAACAAGATGCCCTCCCTGAGAACAGGTAACCCGGAGGCATTTGTGTGTGTAAACTGAGCTGCAGATCCTCACACATACACACACACACACACACACACACACACACACACACACACACACACATACACACACGTTCACACTGATTCCTAGAAGTCTTGTAAATATCCACTGAGAGTGAACATTGGTTAGTTCTCTAACAAGGTCTTATACTTGTTTTCAAAACCACTCCTCTAGGGTACATGTTACCCATAATTTTAGAACTCAGTGTGTACGTCACTTTCTGTGGAAAGCGTTTCCTGACACTCCTGAGCATACCAGACCACATTAAATCCCCTTCCTAAGGACTCCTGTTGCCCCTTCTGCCTCCCTTTGTTAAGAAGTCTTTATGTTCAGTGTCTGTCTCTCCCATGTGACCAAAACACCATAATGGAAGAACTATATCTATATCATTTGGGGCTCTATCCCCATTGCCTAGCAGAATGCCTGACATACAGTACGTACTCAAGAAATGTTTGCAGATTGGCTTATTAAAAACTGATATTCAGGTTGTAAAAGATAAATCAATGTAGCTGAGCTGCCAAAGTGCTAAGAACAGGTGATCCAGAAGCGTCTGGTGGTAGGAATCACAACTACATGGGCATCCCTGGTTAACCTCAGTCCCCGCCCCCTCCCCAAAACCCGGGGACCTTTAGTAAGAGCCACACCCTATATCCTACCTCAACCTCTCTGACTTTGTTGGCTCATAAATCCCCTGGGACAGAGAAGAGAAAAGGCTTGAGGCCATAACTACAGGTAAGTCATCTTTAGAGGCAAAGTTAGCTCATGAATAATGGCATTAAATCTTCAACCTCACAGTATCATTTATAAATCCAGAGGCATTCCTTCTATCAGTTAAGACAACATGTCATATTTGATTCTATTTAGAGGTTTTATGCTTATTTGTTTTAAAGCAGGAAAAATAGGAAACGTAACAACTTTCCTTCTTTAAAATCCAGATTGTTTGTAGTCCTGCTCCTGAGGACATTATTCATAATAATCACTAATATTTTTTAAGATTACTGGCCAAAATAGGTATATCTGTTTGGTTTTCCATGGTAACTGCATTTCACCACAATCCTTCATACCAGCTCTACTGCTAACGATGGTCAGGCCACCATCGTTGTCTGACCTCTACTCTTTCAGTCCTAATTGGTTGCCCTGTCTCCGTCCTTAGCCCCCCATAGTCCATCCTCTCCATTCACACAGTAGCCAGAGTGATCATTCTGAAGGGTTAATCAGAGAAGGTCATTTCTTTGCTTAAAATCCTTCAGTGGTTTTCTATTGCACTTAGAATAAGAAACCCAAACTTCTACAAACCCATATGTTTGGCAGAAAGTATGGCAGCAAGGCTCCACTTCCTGACCACGTCTTTTACTCCTGCCCCTCCTGCCTGCTGCATTTCTGCCAAACTGTCTTCCTTGCTGACCTCGGAGTATACTGGCTTGATCCTGTCCCAGGAACTTTGTCCTTCTTCTTCCTTCTTTTTTAATGTTGTTCCCCTAGATTTGCACTGGCTGCTTTTTTTCTCCTCATTCAAGTCTCAACTGAAAGGTCACTGTGCTAGGGAAGCGTTCTTCAACCTCCCGGTGAAGGCAGCACCCTCTCTATCACTGTGTACCACACTGTCTTACTCTGTCTTCCTCATGGTTCTGAAATTGCCTTATTCATTTTTAATGTGTTTTGTTTTTGTCTTTCTGTCCCTGCTAACAGATAAGCTTTTTGAGAACAGACAACTTTCTTTTTTACTACAGTAACCGCAGCACCCAAAACAGGGCCTGGCACATATCGGATGTCATATAAACATTTATTGACTGACTAATAAAAATGAATGCTTGAAGTTTACAATGTGGGAGTATTTGTGCTTTAAATTCAAAAGCTGTGAATACAGGCCATAGCAAAAGCAGTTGAGGATCAGGCAGACTCTGGATTTGAATCCTGGCTCTGCTGAGACCATTTCTGAGCCTCACATTCCCCAAGGACGTGATGGGGACTAAAACGCTTCAAATGCGTGCTCATGGGCATCCGAGCGCCTGGACCATAAGGATTTTGATACTCTGGGAAATAGGAATACCTCTCTCCTTCCTTTTCTGCCTTAGCTGGAAAATGTGAGCAAGGAAAGCGAAATGCAAACTTAGGACAACTAACTTTATTTAAAAATAAAATAGCATGTTATGAGCTGTTGATTTTTCAGATGGCTTTTTACAAATGGCCAAGTTGTTACCTTTTAAAATGTGGCTGACTCTCATATTCTACTAAATGTTGTCTTTGGGGGAAAAGACTTGGCAAAATATGTCTGATTTCTGATACTTAGCAAGAATGCTTGTAAATGATTTGATTGATCTCATTCCCCTCCCCCCCCCCCACCCCATCATCCTCCAGAAAATTAAAAAGCTGAAAAATATCTTTCAGCCTTTAGGAAACCTTACATTTAAACTCTGATGTCCCTGCAGGAGCTATAAAGTTATAGCTCTTCCTTGGTTGATCCATTCAAGCCACGTACATAAGGCTGGTAAAGTCAAGAGTGAAAGTCCATCCCAGCAGTGTTTGCCTTTCTCATTGTTCTGAAGTTGCTCAGGAGGGTCAACACTAGAAATAGCATTTATGCTGAGTAAATCTAGTCAGGAAACTAGAATAAGTTTTAACATTTAAAGTTGCTGAGTAGAATATAGCATTTGCAGTTATGGAAGCAATTTTAACTCACACTCCTCAGAAAGCTGATTTTAATGTCTCATGGCATTATTGTATGTTTAACTATTTGTACTCTAAAAAGGAAAAATAAGGACATGTGCATAACTATGAAGTTATTAATTCATTTATCATGCCTTCATCAAACACTCACTGTATGCCAGGTACCGTGCTAGGTACAGTGGCAGGTACTTAGAAGAAGTTACGGCCTCTGCCTGGGAGAGATGTGTGCCCTACGTAGAGGATGGAGACACCTAAGTAAGTACAGTGCAGGGAAATATGTGATTTTCCTAAAACTGTTGCCAAATGGTGTAGGAGTTCAGTAGGGATGTGTATTTAAATGTGCACCTATGTTAGTGCAGTGACATAAGGGGTGAGGCAAAGTGGCCACCTATTCTATTGTGAGCTCTTCCTGGGAAGGTTCCTATTCCAGCAGTGTGGTCTGGCTAACTTTAAATGGGACATCTAAGCTGCGGTTGGCAGCCTGTCCCATGCATGTCTCCTTGGGGCCAACCTGTTCTATTCCGTGCAATGAAACTTTAGCTGTTGAGGAAAGAGCAACTTTTCCATAGCTCAGACCAAAAATCTAGAACACGTCTAAAGATCCAAAGAGCAGCTGGGCAAGTTATGGCATCTCCTTAAGGTACGATTTTAAGAACTTACTGAAAGCTGTAGCAAGAAGGCATTTTTAAAGTCGAGGGGAAACTCCTAGGACAGGATATTAAATGACACAAGTGTATACTATACCTATAGATTATTCTCAACTATATAAAAACATCCATTGAACAAGGGAAATATGTCAAAAGATTAAAATGAGATTATGGGCCGTTTTTATTCTCTGGTGTTTTTTTTTTTTCTTAATTTTGTAAGATTTCTACAATGAGCACATTTCTTTCATAATCAGGAAAAATAGTGCTTATTTTTAAAAACAATTCATTTCCTTCCTGTAGCTTGGCCAGTCGAGTGAAGCACATTGTCCACCAGGCCTTCTGGGACGTCTTGCAGTCAGAACTGAATGCCGAGCCTCCGGAGTATGAACATGCCATCAAACTGTTTGAAGAAATCAGAGAGGCAAGTTGATGTTGTCTGTATTAATTAGTAATTCTTTTCCCCGAAGACTGTTTTTGCGTCCTTCAAAGGGTGCTGGAGATTCTTTTTGGAAAACTGAGTAAGTCCGGTCACTGGAAGGGTGTTTTCCAAAGTGCACTTCCCGGGGTGGGGTGGAGGCAAGGGAACTCCGGCGGTGGAAGGAGCGAGCGCAGGGTGACGCTTAGCACACAGAGTGGTTGGTCACAGCAAGTCAAGAGCACAGACTCAGGAGCCAGAAACCTGGTTTAGCAATGGGTTTAGCAACAGCTTTCCAATCCTTCAGTCTTAGCGTTCTGAGAATTGTAAGAATTAAATGATAGGGCGGAGTTTTAGTGAACATTCACGAAGCCCTTGCTCTATACCATACGCTAGATTATTCATTTATCGTTACCATAATGCTGTGAGGTAGTTACCACTGTTACTCTTACTGAATAAAAAGGAGCTGAGTTCCCTCACTTGCCCACGGTTACCCAGCTTTGAGGGATGGAGAGGGATTGGAATCGAAGTGCTCGGGCTCAGAGCCCGTCCTCCTAACCATGTGCTGTGTGTGTAAGCACAGTGTCTGCTGTGTGGTGAATACTCAGGATAGGTTGCCTGAGGAATATATAACAAATATCTTATACGTAAAATATACTAACGTAGCCCATGGGGTGTTTCCATCTGCTCTTCTTTAATTTTTTTTTTAATGTTTATTTATTTTTGAGAGAGAGAGAGGCAGAGTGCGAGTAGGAGAGGGGCAGAGAGAGAGGGAGGCACAGAATCCGAAGCAGACTCCAGGCTCCAGGTTCCGAGCTGTCAGCACAGAGCCTGATGCAGGGCTCGAACCCACGAGCCATGAGAGTGAAATCATAACCTGAGCCAAAGTTGGACACTTAACCAAGTGAGCCACCCAGGCGCCCCTCATTTGCTCTTTTTTTTTTTTTTATTATTTTTTATTTTTTTTTTCAACGTTTTTTTTATTTATTTTTGGGACAGAGAGAGACAGAGCATGAACGGGGGAGGGGCAGAGAGAGAGGGAGACACAGAATCGGAAACAGGCTCCAGGCTCCGAGCCATCAGCCCAGAGCCTGACGCGGGGCTCGAACTCACGGACCGCGAGATCGTGACCTGGCTGAAGTCGGACGCTTAACCGACTGCGCCACCCAGGCGCCCCGATTTGCTCTTTTTTAAACGGTTCTTTGGAGCCATGATCTGCAACTTATTCCTTCCTTACGTGGTTTATTTGTAAACTTTTTGAAGTTATTTCAGTAATACTGCTTCCTTGCCAGTTGCTCTCATTCTGGTAGTTTCAGTAACTTCCCATGAGTAGTGGCAAGTTGGAGGGGGGCTTTAATGCAGAAGGTAGAGCTTTCTTTTTAGATTTGAGACACTGGAGTGCTCCTCTGACCCACCACCAGTCAGTGTAGACTTCTGTGGCACCCAGGGCATTAAAATATGGACAAGGAGCTTGGTCTTCTAGACACTGAAATAAAAAATGACAACCCTTATTCACGTAAGAATGCCGGTAACTTTTCTTTCCTTTCCCTGTGTAGATTCTCCTTTCTTTTCTGACTCCTGGTGGCAACCGGCTTCGCAACCAGATCTGTGAAGTTTTAGACACAGACCTAATCAGGCAGCAGGCTGAGCACAGTGCTGTTGACATCCAAGGCCTGGCCAACTATGTCATCAGTATCATGGGAAAGCTCTGTGCTCCTGTGCGAGATGACGACATCAGAGAGCTGAAGGCTACCAACGACATCGTGGAGGTGCTGAGGTTAGCACTTTCCCTGCTTGCATTTTCTTTCTTTTTGTTTGTTTGTTTATTTGTTTATTTATTTTTGAGAGAGCGAGCACAAGACGGGGAGAGAGAGGGGGAGACAGAGAATCCAAAGCAGGCTCCAGGCTCCGAGCTATCAACGCAGAGCCCAACCCAGGGCTTGAACCCACAAACTGTGAGATCATGTCCTGAGCCTAAGTCAGACGCTTAACCGATTGAGCCAGACAGGTGCTCACGGCTTGCATTTTCTGAGAGTACCTCTCAGTTCATTCAAAAGGGAAGTGTGGAGGGGCGCCTGGGTGGCGCAGTCGGTTAAGCGTCCGACTTCAGCCAGGTCACGATCTCGCGGTCCGTGAGTTCGAGCCCCGCGTCAGGCTCTGGGCTGATGGCTCGGAGCCTGGAGCCTGTTTCCGATTCTGTGTCTCCCTCTCTCTCTGCCCCTCCCCCGTTCATGCTCTGTCTCTCTCTGTCCCAAAAATAAAAAAAAAATTTAAAAAAACGTTGAAAAAAAACAAAAGGGAAGTGTGGGAATTGAGGAACACAGAATAATTTCTGGTCTTCCAAAGGAATCCTTGACCCTAGAAGAAACCAGAGAAGCAAGGAGCAAGTCAGTCATTTGCCCTGAACATAGAATTTTCAGATAGAATGACCTAACAAAGTTGTTAGTTGGTCTGTGGGGGGCCCTGGAGATGCAGTGAGGAAAAAGACAGATACTGTCTCTGACCAGGGAGTTTACAGTCCAGTGGGAAAACAGACCTCGGACAAGGAATTGCAATTGTGGTAAGTGCTATGGGAGGGGATGTACAGGGGATTAACAGAGCTTCTAGCAGAGGGACCTAATCCGGTCAAGGATCTAGGAAGAGGTCTTTATGAGTTAGGGTAATGGTAGCTGCTATGACACATAACCCCTGAACTCTTGGTGATTTAACCAGTATAAGTTTCTCATGTCACAGTCTGAAGCAGGGGTTCTTGGTCAGGCAGCTTTCCACATGTTATTTGGGGACCCAGGTTCCTTCTATCCTTGATCCCACTGTTGCCCAAGGCCCCTTGGAGTCCTGTACATTCAGCTAGTGAATGGGAAAGAGATCGGGGAAGGCATACCCAGTGTTCAACCTCTTCAGCCCAGAAGAGACAGATTCCACTGACTGTAACCAGTCCTGTGGTCCCACCTAGTTTGAAGGAGGCCTGGGAAACGTGGTTGCTGTCTGGAAATACATTTCCCTAGCCACAAATATATACTGTGGAAAAAGAGCACAGACCTTTGGTGGTCACCTAACCATTTCTGCCACTGCTTCCCTGAGGAAATGAGGTATACTTTAAAATTGTAAGGGTCTAATTCTGGCTGTATAAACAATAACTTCTTTGTGATCCCAGAGGAAAGAGGAGTCTATAATAGTTTTCACCAATGAGAGGAACTCCCCCCACCCCCACCTTTTTTTTTTTTTTTTTTTTTTTGTGAATACAGCCACGTTGAAAATTAAGTTTTATGTAATAGTATTGGAAAGGTAGGAGGAGGAAACTGGTATGCGTAGAGCAGGTAACTTCCGTTACTAACTGGGGCAAGTCGATAACCTCTCAAAGTCACACTTTACTCCATCGGTGAAATGGGCTGTATGTGTCCGTAGAGTTGTGTTCAGCTCTGGCATACAGTGACTCTTCATTTGCAGAATCCATGCTCTGAGTTACCTTATTACCCACGTGTGGTATCCCATCTGTGGTCTTCATCTTGGTCATCTATCGAGCACCTACTGGGGACCACTGTTCCCTCCATGATGCGTTCATAATCTCATCGACTCTCTACAACATCCCTCCAAGACTGATCTTGTCTCTTCTTGCACAGATGAGGAAACTTGCACGGAGAGATTGAGTAACTTATGCCTGGCCACAGAGCTGGTCAGTTGCAATGCTGCATTTGAGCCCAGGCGTGCCCAATTCGAAACTGAAGTATTTTTCCCCTGTGCCTTACTTCCCTGTCCTTTTTCTTCTTTTCTCCCCACCCCACCCACGTTCCCTTAGGAGGAAAAACCAAGTACACTATGTACAGACTCCTTAAAAGTTTAGGGCTTTCCAGTGAAAATTCCTTCTTGAATCTTTGTCTCATTGTTAAGACTCATTGCTTATGCTTTCTACTGTCTACCAGTTCACTGCTGGGTGTAATGGATCAGCTGGAGGTATTGTATTTGCTAAAGCAAATACTCTTGAGATCTGTGAAGAATAAATTTGGGATGCATGTGTAATGCCTTCTATGAAAAGTGGCCTTGCCAATGGCAGTTGGAATTTCAAAACCATTTGGGGGATGTTTATATTTTCCAGCCTGTAAAATAGATTGCAGTTAATGAATTTCAGCTTAATTTCTTAATCACCTCTTTAACTATTTTCACTCTAAAATTTTTAGACAAATATTTCATGTCCTGGACCTCATGAAAATGGACATGGTCAATTTTACAATTAGGAGTCTTAGACCACATCTTCAACGCCAGTTGGTGGATTATGAGAGAACCAAGTTCCAAGAAATTTTAGAAGAAACTCCAAGTAAGTACAATATAATGTGTATATGTTGAAACTAAGTGGAAATATGATGCGTTATATTTTGGTATCTTAAGGAGTGTCACTAAAGAATGTTGACTTTTCTGTTAAACATTTTTGTAACTTCTAAAATTGACATCACAAATTTATAGCTGTTTGCTGTGTCTCAAGCACTATTCATTTCTTCATGTATTAAAAAATACATATTTATTGAGCACTTGCTGTGCCCCAGATACTAGGATTGCTGTGGATCCCAGTTGCTGTGGATACCGCAGTGAACAAAACAATGTCGTGACCCCTGGGGAACTGACATTCTAGTAGGCATGACAGACAAACAAATAAGCATGTATTGTCAGATGTGTTAAGTGCTATGAAGAAAAGTAGGAAAAAGGGCAGATAGCAATGGGGCAGGAGTGGGGGAGGTGGTGTTTTTTAAGACAAGGTAGACTGAGATGAGAAGACCTCTCTAAGAAGGAACGTTTGAGCAGAGTTTGCAAAGGGAAGAGGAAGGGGCGTATGAAGATGTGAGAAAAGAACATTCCAGCCAGAGAGAGCTGCAGGTACGAAGGCGCTGAGACAGAAGCGTGTGTGTGAAGTTGGACAGACACACCACAGATAGTGTGGCTGGAGTAGAGCAGGCAGGGAGAGAGTGGGCGGAGACGAGGCCAAGAGGTAGACAAAGGCAGGTCATACAGAACCTTGCTAGGAAATGAGAGCTTAGAGTTTATTCCAAGTGTTGACAGGAAGTCATTGGAGAGTTTTGTGCAGGGGAGCAACATGTGATTTGCATTTTTAAAGACCGCCCTGGCTCCCGGGTAGAGAGAGAATAGATGGTACGGGAGCAGAGAGGGAAACAGTGGCACCATGTAGGCGGTATTGTGGCTGCATGTGCAAGAAATAATGGTTCACCTGGCAGTGGTGGAAGTAGTTAGACGGGGTCAGATTCTGGATGTGTTTTGAAAGTTGAACAAGACGATTTGCTGGAAGTTGGATGAGGAGAAAGGAGAGGAGGTGATGGTGCTAAGGTTTTCGTGTGAGCAGTAGGGTGAACAGTGATGGTTGTTAGTGGGGTGGGCAACTAGGGGAAGGCAGGTAAGGAGATGGTATGGGATCGGGGTTCAGGTTCACGTATATGAACCTTGAGATCTTACATGGCATCAACATGGGCATGTCAGGTAGGTGTTTGGATATAAAGGACTAGAGTTCAGGGGAATGGTGGGTACTAGGGATATACATTCAGGACTCACCAGTATATTTGTGATAGATCAAGCCACAAAACTGAATAATAGTTAACATGCATAAAATGCTTTCTATATGCCAAGCACTTTACCTGTATTAACTAATTTGATCTTTGTGACAACTTCAGGAAATTACCCCCCATTTTATGGATGAGGAAACTGAGACACAGAGAGGTTAGATCACTTGCCTCCATAACACAACTTGTAAGTTATGGAGCTGGGACTCACCCAGGTGGTCTGTGTGCACTGTTCATACTCTTATCCACAGTATTGCACTGGGTGAAATTACCTGGGAGTGAGTGTAGATACTGAAGGGGCCTGACCTGGAACTCTAGAGCATCTAGAGATCGACAAGAGCAGACGGATCCAGCAAAAGAGACTAGGAACGAGTAGAGCTCAAGAGGAAGGGACGGAACCAGCAAAGGTGACTGTGAAAGAGCAGCCAGAGAAGTGAAGGAAGCCAGGAGCAGGTGATGTTCTGTAGGACAAGTGAAGAAAGTGTTCAGACAGTGAAGGCATGATCTGCTACGTCATGTATTGCTAGGTGGTCAAGAAAGATGAGGCCAGGGCTTGACCGTGGGTATGACTGTATGAGAATCCTTTATAACCTTGATGGGAGCAGTTGCGATGGACTGGTGGGCATTAAAGTTGGACTGGAAGAGGGGTCAGGAGAGACTGGGAGTAGAGAAAGTAGGACCTCAATGAATCCTCACAGTTACTCAGTTAAGTAGGTACTGTTAGACCCCTTATTTCACAGGGGAGGAAACTGAAATGCCAGATGGTGCACAGCTGGTAAAAGGCTGGCTGACTGATTCCTTCATTGGCAGACTCTTAACGCTGGCTTCTGGGCTGTAATTAACCACAATATAAGGCCGTTAGGTGACCCACCCACCTCATCCCACCCCTCTTGGACGGAGCTTTTCTGTTAAGATAGTCAGTAGGGTAGCCTTAATTGTAAACAAAGCCAAACAAGTGCCACTTTTAAAGGGACTCCAAGAGCCTGAAGCATGTCCGGGGAAGAGGGCATGGGTTACGAAGGGTCACATGAGGAGCCGTCCATGAAGCTGTGTGTATTCTGCTTGGTAACGGGATGCGCCTGGGCGGTGAGCATTGCCTTCCCTGTTGGTGTTGAATCAGGGACTTCCGGTTAAGTTCTGCAGGGCAGACTAGGATCCACGGAGGGAGTAGCAGGCAGCCAGTTTTGACATTCATAGCAGCTACAGCTGTTTTAAATTTGGAATGGGCCCCTCTAGTACTAATAGTACTCAGTGCCAGCTATCATTTTGTTGAGCACTTATATGCTAAGTCCTTACTATGTGCCAACACTCTGATTAGCCCATTCAAGCCTCACAGTAGCCCTGTGAAACTGGTACTATTATCACTCACTGTTTACAGATGAAGAAATTGAGGTTAAGGTACTTACCCCAGGTCACTGCTGAAGCCTGGATAACCCAGACATGTCTCTGCCCCAAAGCTTGTACGCTCAACCGCTATGCAGCACTGCCTCTCTCCAAATGAGACACTGACCGCCTTTGGGGGATCTCCAGAGGGGGCGCTAGCACTGAGTGGTGGATATGACTAGATGACTTCCAACCATCCTTCCACAACAAAAATTCTGTGACTTCAGGGCTGTATTGTTTTAGCTCTAAAGGGAGAGAGGGATTAGTGGAAACAGAACCCTGCATAGAACCTGAATCTGAAACCTGAACTATGGTAACTATGTTCATAGCAGTGTTTTCCTTTCCAGCACGTTATTGGTTGGTTTCATTTGTGTGCCTGTGTACATGTGTGTGTACAGGTGTGTGCAAATGTCTCCATGTCTCGAATCAAGATAGCTTGTCATTTGGAGCGAATTCCTTAATATTGGGTTGAATGACAGTTTTGATCATCTTAAATGATTTGTTTCTGTCCTTAAAACTCAGGCTTAGTGACCTGCATTTGTACGTTTCACATTGACTTGGATATTTCCAGAGATTTAAGAATAGAATATATCCAGTTGTGCATATAGGTCATTATTGCCCAGCTCTAAATATGTTCCCAGAGAAATCAAGAGTCCAGGAAGCAGAGTGTATGTCAGCTGTTAATTATATCCTCAAGTCACTTTGCCAAAAGTCGGCCACTGTGCCCTAATATCAAAATAAGAGCCTCACAGGCACATGCAGAAGGACAGAAGAGTTGGATTTTTGTGTGTATGTGATTTTTATAAAATAATTATTGGAAAGTTAATAGAGAGGAGTACTGTAGATTTCTGAACTGATTTCAGAAAAGATTTTATTTTGCCAACAGAGAGATTTTATGTAATTGCCTGATTTACAAGTCTTAGGCACTGATTGGTCACATGTACAACATCAACAAGATGACCACATCAGGTCCAACAACTAAATTACCTGTGGAAAGAGTAACAGATTACCCCGAGGGGGCCAGACCACAGGTAATTTCTAAGATACTCAGCAAGAAAAGGTTTTTATTTATTTAGATAATATCTTATATCTGATAAAATATTCTCATAGAACTTCATTTCATGTGATTCTTTCAAAAATCCTACGAGACGTAAATATTTTTCAAAAACCCATGAAACTGCATTGTGATTGTCTTTGCCTGGCACACAAGGCAGTCAAGGACTACTAACGGAACATTCTGAAGATGAGCCAACTGATGCTGAGCGATGGCCTGCCCAAACACAAGAGCTCCTAATAAGTAGGGGAGTGAGGACTGGAAGCCAAGTCTCCCGCATCCAAGCCAAGATTTAACCAAGCTGCTGCTTTGGCTGCTTTCTTTGGATTTTTCACTTTTGTGTTACATCAACTGGGTTGTATGGCAAGCAACAGAAACTAACTCTGGCTGACTTGGCAAAAAAGGAAGTGAATGGAAGGACGGGGGCAGTTCACAAAAAAAGCTAAAATACCTGAGCCTGAACAAGGCCAGAAACCAGGAGAGCATCAGGAACCTGGGCAGGAAAAAATAAGGGAAAGTTCCCAGCTCCGTCATCAGAACCGTTAACGTGTACTTTAAAATGGGCTATCCTTGGGGCGCCTGGGTGACTCAGTCGGTTAGGTGTCCGATTTCAGCTCTGGTCATGATCTCGTGGTTTGTGGGTTTGAGCCCCAAGTCAGGCTCTGTGCTGAGCCTGGAGGCTGCTTCAGATTCCGTGTCTCCCTCTCTCTCTGCCCCTCCCCCACTCACACTGTGTGTGTGTGTGTGTGTGTGTGTGTGTGTGTCTGTCAAAAATAAATAAACATTAAAAAAATTAAAAATAAAAGAAAGAAAATAAAATGGCCCATCCTCGAATGCTATAGTCACCCTTCAGGTCCCAGGAAAGTCTGATGGGCATGTGATTCTGCTAGGCCAACCCCAGGGGGTCAGGGGGCTTTCCTGGTCAGGGGCCTCTTAATTGATATTCACAAAAGAAAGCATGGAAAGAGGGAAAATGATTTCTCAAAGAAATCAGTACCAAGGGACACCTGGTTGTCTCAGTCTGCAGAGCATGTGACTTTTGATCTGGAGGTTGTGAGTTCAAGCCCCATGTTGGGTGTGGAGCCTACTTAAAAAAAGAAAGAAAGAAATCAGTACCAAAAGAAGGGAGGTGAGGTGTTGATAGGCATAAAAGAGCGGGTGCCATGGATAAGGGAACTATATTCTTCTAACTGAAAATCAGGGTAGTTAATCTGAATATTTTCCAGAGTACTGAAAAGGGGAGCGATCTTTGCACAACATCGGGGCTCCCATTCACATATTCTGCACCATTCTCTTAGTTTATGTGAATACTGCCTGCTCAGAATTGTACAGGCCATCCCCCAAATCCAGGATGTGGAGTTGTTGCCTTTTTAGGGGTCACTCAGAGTTCAATCTCAGGTACCAGATTTCATGCTTAGCTACCATATTAGAAGTCAGCAGACTTCAAGGAATTGTATTCCTTGAAGAATCTATATATGACTACGCTCGATACATTCATCTTGGAAGACTCAAATACTAAACTCATTCATACTCAACGGGGAGGTTTTACAGGACATTCCCCTGACTACTATTTCTAGTACTAAATAGCACAATCAATGGCTCTTACATAATGTAAATATTTGTATGTGTGTTTAGTGTTGATGAAGCTGTATGCGACTTCAACCTGCGTTTACTAGGGTTAGATTCAGTGACTTAGTTGGCCAATCCATAACCTATATCCCTTTTTTAAACTTCATTGGAGTATGCTATTCATGCAATAAAAAATGTGCCCACTTTAAGTTTGTAGTTCTGAGTTTTGACAAAAGAATATGCCGCTATAACTACAACTACAAACAAGATATAAAACATTTCTGTCATTCAAAAAGAACCCTCTTGACCCTTGTAGTCAACCTCCCCCATAAAGGTAGACACTGATAAAACTTTCATTATTGTAGATCAGCTTCGCCTCTTTTAGAACTTCATATTAAATGGAACGACACTCTGTGTTCACTTTCTTCTCCAACTTCTTTTACTAAACTAGTAAGATGTTTGAGATTCATCCATGTTGTGTATGTATCAATAGTTTATATTACTGAGAAGTATCCTGTTATATGATTATACCATACTTTGTCCATGTACCTGTTGATGGACATTTGCATTGTTTCTGGTCCTAGGCAACTATGAATAAAGCTGCTGTGAACATTTGTGTACCAGTCTTTGTGTGTGCACATGTTTCCATTTCTCTTGTGTAAACACCTAGGAGTTGAATGGCTGGGTCATTATGTTAAATATGTGGTTAACTTTATAAGAAACTGGTAGTTATTTTCCAAAGTGGTTGTACTGTTTTATACTCACCATCAACGTATGATAGTTCCAACTGCTTTACATTTTCACCAACACTAGGTATTATCAGTCTCTTAAATTTGACCCTTTATAGAAGGTGTGAAAGTAGTATCTCATTGTGGTTCTAAGATACATTTCACGGATGATGAATGATGTTGAGCATCTTTTCATATGCAAATAGCCATTTATCTTTTTATGTGAAGTGTCCATTCAAATCTTTTGCCCCGTTTTTAAATTTGGTTGTCTTCTTATTGAATTGAAGAGCTGTCAATATATTCTGGAAACAAATCCTTTGTCAGATATATGTATGTGTTGTGAAAATTTCCGCCATCTGTGTGTGGCTTGCCTTTTTCATCTTCTTAACACTAACCTTTGAAAAAAGAGAAGTTTTTAATTTTGATGAAGTCCAAATTATAACATTTTATTTTATTTGTGGATTTAACGGTTTGTCTACAAAATCTTTAGGTATCCCAAGGTCATAAAGATTTTTTTGAATATTTTCTTCTAGAAGGTCTATATAGTTTTAGGCTTAGGAATCATTTCAAGGTAATATATTTCAAGGTTCACATTTTTCCATAGGTGTATCTACTTCTAGCACCATTTACTGGAAAAAGACTATCTTTTCTCTCTTAACTGCTTTGGCAACTTTGTTGAAAATCAATTGACTATACATTTGTGGGTCTGTTTCTAAACTCTTTATTCTTTTTTTTAATTGAGGTATAATTTGCATACCATAACATTAATTTTTTAAAGTGTTTAATTCAGTGGTTTTTAGCATAAGGTTATACAACTGTCATCAGTATTTAATTCCAAAAGATTTTCATCACCTTATGAAGAAACCCCATACTCACTACCAGCTTCCCATTCCTCCCTTCCCTTAGCCTTTGACAACCGCTGGACTACTTTCTGTCTCTAATCTCTGGATTTGCCAATTATGGACATTTCATATAAATCACATCATACAATGTGTGGCTTTTTTGTGTCTGACTTCTCTCACTTAGTATAGTATATTCAAGATTTACCTATGTTGTAGCACATATCACTTTTTTAAATGTTTGTTTGAGAGAGAGAGTATGCACACAGGAGGGACAGAGAAAGAGGGAGAGAGAGAAATCCCAAGCAGGTTCTGCTCTATCAGTACAGAGCCTGATATGGGACTCTCTCCCATGAATGGTGAGATCATGACCTGAGCCGAAATCAAGAGTCGATGCTTCACCAACTGAGCCATCCAGGCACCCCTTTACTTCTTTTTTTTTTTTAATTGTTTTTTTTAACGTTTATTTATTTTTGAGACAGAGAGAGACAGAGCATGAATGGGGGAGGGTCAGAGAGAGAGAGACACAGAATCTGAAACAGGCTCCAGGCTCTGAGCAGTCAGCACAGAGCCCGACGCGGGGCTCGAACTCACGGACCGTGAGATCATGACCTGAGCCGAAGTCGGACGCTTAACCGACTGAGCCACCCAGGCGCCCCTACTTCATTTTTTTTTTAATTGGATTCTATCCTATTCTGTTGATCTATATGTTTTCTCCTAGCCAGTACCACACAATCCTGATATTGAGGCTAAGTCTTGAAATCAGGCAGTGTTAGAGTTCCATCTTTGTTCTTCTTTTTCAAAATTGTTTTGTCTATTACAGGTCCTTTGAATTTCCATATGCTTTTTTAACTAGTTTATCAGTTTCTGCAAAACTGCCAGCTGGGATGGTGACTGGAATTATGTTGAATTGACATCTTAATAATAGTGAGTCTACTAGTTTGTGAACTAGGTATCTCAAATCTAATTTGTTTCAGCAATACATTTTATTTTTTATTTTAAAAACAAATTTTTTTAATGTTTATTTTTGAGAGAGAGAGAGAGACACAGAGTGAGAGCGGGGGAGGGGCAGAGAGACAGAGAGAGAGGGAGGTATAGAATCGGAAGCAGGCTCCAGGCTCCGAGCTGTCAGCACAGAGCTCACGAACCGTGAGATCATGACCTGAGCCGAAGTCGGACGCCCAACTGACTGAGCCAGCCAGGTGCCCCTGTTTCAGCAATACATTTTAGTTTTTGTGTACCAGTCTTGTACTTACTTTGTGAAATTTAATCTCATTTATTTTATGTTCTTTGATGGTGTTATAGATGGTATTTTGTAAGATTTTTATTTTCTAGTATATAGAAATGTAATTGGCTTTTGAATATGCACTTTGCATGCTGACAACTTGCTAAATTCACTTCTTAATTCTAGTAGTTTTTTTGGAATATTCCTTAGGGTTTTCTGTATCTATAATCACACTGCCTGCAAATAAAGACAGCTTTACTTCTTTTTAAAAACCTGTGTGCCTTTTATTTCTTTTTCTTGCCTTATTGCACTGACTAGGACATCCAATCAGATGTGCAATAGTAGTCTTGAGAGAGGGCATCTTTGCTTTTCTAGGGGAAGAATGTTCATCATTTGACTCTTAAGTATGATATATGTCATACTTAGGCCATGTCAGCTGCAGCTTCTCATAGCTGTCCTTTTCTGTATTGAGGAAGCTCTATTTCTAGTTTGCTGAGAACTTTTATCTAAATAGGTCACATGTTAAATTTGGTCACATGCTGTTTCTGTATGCTGAAGTGATCATTTTTTCTCCTTTATTATGATAATGTGCTGAATTACAGTGATTGATATTTTTCTTGTTTTTAAAATTTGTTTATTTATTTTGAGAGAGAGAGAGTGCGAGTTGGGGAGGGGCAGAGAGAGAGGGGGGGAGAGAGAATCCCAAGCAGGCTCAGTGCAGAGATCTCACGAAACTGTGAGATCATGACCTAAGCCAAAATCGAGTCAGATGCTCATCCGACTGAGCCACCCAGGCGCCCCCAATATTTTTCTAATGTTAAACCAAGTTTGCAATCCTGAGATGTTTATCCCACCCCTTATTCATGGTGTATTACTTTGCCTTACTAATACTTTACCTTGCTAGTGCTTTCTTAAGGATTTTTGCATCTATATTTTTAGAAAGAAATCATTCTGTAATTTTCTTGTAATGCCTTTGCCTGGTTTTGGTATCAGGGCAAAGCTGGCCTCATAAAATGAATTGAGAAGTATTCCCTTTTCTGCTTTCTGAGTTTACAAGAAACACCTTGCACTGTGGGCATTAGTAAACATTTTACTGGATGACGGTGGGAAAGGAAAGATTGCTGCAGGCCTGGAAGACCAAACAGTTTGTCAGTCTGAAGGAGACTGAGCCATTCCCTAAGCTGCGGTTACTTCCAGAGATGCTGAAATAAATTGGAAACCTACTGGGTCTCTCACGCCAGACACAGAGAGCAGAGGTTTTTGAGCACCCACCCTGTATTGGTGGAAAGTGAAGTCAGGTGCTGTGTGCCTGGGCCTCCATGGATCCTGGGAAATTCTTAGGCAAATGTTCCTGTAAAGCCATTGCTTGTTCTTATGTTCCTCCCTCCTAGTAGACTAAGAGCTTCTTGGGTGCAGGGAACATGTTCACTCATCTGTGAATCCCTGACATTAAGTACAGTACCTAGTGTATAGTAGGTGCTCAGTTATCATTGGATAAATGAGTAAATGGAGAGAATTACTGCCCACATGAAAAACCAAGGGTACAAGTGTCTCCTGGGGTTGACCTTGCTTTTGGAGCCACATAGAATGGTCTGTGTACTAGCTTGTGGGAGTGATATCTCAGCAGATCCCTTAGAGGAAAGCTGATGATGCTTCACTCTAAACTCATGTCCTTTCTGTTTTACCAGTCATACTCCATTCTGGCGGTGGACTAGATCACCTGAGGTGTTTAAACACCGATGCCTGAGCCCCATCTCAGAATGATTAAATCAGAATCTCCAGGAGCTGTGTGCAAGATCTTTTTTGTTTTCTTTTTAGAGCTCCCCAGGTGATTCTAAAATCAGCCACGATTTGGGAAGCACTACGGTACACTGTTGCTTTTGTTTGAGATAACTAAAAGGGCTTTTAAATGTGTCAGCTGTAAATGATTAAGAGTGCAGTATAAATGCTTATTAATGCCACATTGTAATTATACCCATGAAGATTTCCTCTCTCTCTCTCAAACGCCCCCCCCCCTTGGATATCTTTTAAATAAAAGACTGCATGTCTTTTATATCTTTATGAACAGAATTTGAAAAACCCAGAACGTTTGCCAACTGAGGAGACACAAAGTTGCAAAGTTCTGGGGTGGTGGTGTTCTAGTGTGGCAAACACAGCTGCTCATAAATTACCTCAGTTCAGGCGCTGGGTCTGAGGAAGAATTTCAGGGTCATTATTCTTTATTTCATTCTCTGGTGCTTTAAAAGAAAAAATCCACACCTGTGTTCATACTGCATTTTTTTTTAAAAGCAGTTTCCACCTTATAAATTCTACTAAATATACAGTGTTATAAGAAATGTGGTATAAAAAGCCAATTGTTTCTACTGGGAAACCTTAGAACTGGGTTGAAAGTAAAGTGCATGCATGTGCATTTTGGGAAAGGCATAGCTCTAAATCACTCAGGGGGTCCAGGACCCAAACATGTTTAATAATCAATGCCTTTAGTCTAAATACCTTCTCTGCACAAAATTCAAGATTGCGTGTGAGTTGGCTCCTGCCTGCCCATCCAATACCACCTGCTACCAGTCTCTTCCCCCTGGTTTTCTGTGGACCAGCAATCAGATTTGCCTGTAGCATCCAGAATGTGCCATATTCTGTCACTTTTCTGGGGTTTTGGATGGGCCATTCGCCTGTCCTGGAGTGACAGCTCTGTCCTCTGTCTTGTATCTTCAGGCGTCAGTCCAGAGCTCTTCCTTAGAGTCTGTCCCGGACAACCTCTGCTCTCTCCACTTCCGTGTGCCTTCTAGCATTTATCATGTCTGCTGTAATTGTTAGTTCACAGCTCCGTCTCCCCATCTGGACTCTAAGTTCCTCAAGGGCTGCGCCTGTCTTTTCATTCATGGCCACTTCCTAACGTAACGTCTGTCATGTAGAATGCACACATGGAGGGATCTGTCAGCTGTAGGACAAATAATGTGGCCTCTTCACTTTCAGGTGCTCTTGATCAAACTACAGGATGGATAAAAGAATCTGTAAATGAACTGCTTTCTCTTTCTGAGACGGCATTAACTCCTGGGGCTGAAAATATCTCTAAGCCAAGCCTGAGCCCTACACTGGTGCTAAATAACAGTTATTTAAAACTGTTGCAGTGGGATTATCAGAAGAAAGAATTACCAGAGGTGAGTGATTTTTTTTTTCTTCCCTCAAGTCTTCCAATATTTTAATTCTTAAGCTAGTCTGTCTAGTGTTGCGTGTGGTTTAATGACTTTCCTGAAATCAGATGAAATGGGAGTTTGGATATAACATTGCTTGTTTTACATTTTCATGGTATTGAGCTTCCCTTTCTATTTTTACATTTAAAATAAATATGCTAGACACTCATGACAGATGGAGCACGTCTTCAGGAACTGACAGAAAAGCTGAATCAATTGAAAATTATTGCCTGCCTGTCCCTAATTACCAACAATATGGTGGGTGCTCTTACAGAAGGCCTTCCTGAGCTTGCAAACAGGTTAAAAAGGATTTCAGCTGTTCTACTCGAAGGCATGAACAAAGAGTAAGTTCCAATTTTTATCTGCTCATCCCCGTCTTAAGGCTCTGCACGTGTTTCAGAGATGGCACATAACCCTGGACGTCTGTGTGTGATACTCAGGACTGTGCTTTAGGGAAGCTTATCTTACAACTTCTTTTTCTAGAATTTCTTTTGATATCTCTGAAGGCTTCGATGTCCTTTCATAGGGGAGGGAGAGGTCCTTTCCATGACAAGTGCCAGGGTGAGTGTCCCGTTTCCACTTGGGACGGGCATGGACAAGAGCTCTTCTTTGACAGCGCTGTGAACCAAACCCACAGAAACCAGAATTCCGAGCTCAGTGTTCAGAAGGCCCTATCAGGGAGGCTTTCCTATTCAGTTCTGACTCCGTCGTCTTTCTGCAGTGAAATGGTTACCGACTTCACTGATCCAGCCTGCTGTAAAGTCTTCAGGAGTAGTGACCTCCTGTCCTTCAGAGACACTACACAAGTCCAGGGAAGGACTTGTTTTCGCTAAATTCATTTCCCAGTGTCAAACCTTCATTGAACACTAGGATTTCATTTAGATTTTGCATTTAGATCATCCTGGTGGGAATCCTATCCAAATCAGAAAATTCCTAGTCTTAGTCAATGATCACATGTTTTCATGGGTCTGATATGGGTCAGCTCCTCCTGCTGGTTTCCCTTTCCGGTGTTTTCAAGGCCTTACGTTCTTCCTTCCTGTCTTTGAAGGGAGATGCACCTATCCTGCTGCCCATTACTCAGAAAGCACGTAAATTACCTGATAAAATCCCAGAATATCAAGAGCCAAAAGGAGCCCGAGTGGTTACAGCATCCAGAGTTCTCAGAGAGAGAAAGATTTACCTTAGCTGCATAGTGAGGAAAGGGGAAACCAAGGCCCTGCCCTTTCTGCTGCTTCTGTGCTAAGCATCCAGGCTCATTTACTTCACATTCCAGGACCCAAGACCTGTAATGAAGAGAAACCTCCTCTGGGCTTGCAGCTGGTCTTACCTTGGCATTTCCCCATACCGGGTAACTTACTTTCCAGGAATTTTTATTTATTCGAGAACCCACAATGCTGCTCAAGTATTAATATAAAGCATATAGCAAAGTGGTTACTGAGAAGTCAGGCTTCAGGTCAGACAGACCAGAGTTTAAGTCCAAGCTCTGCTATTGACTTGTTAGGTGCCCTTGAGCAAGTTCCCAAAACACTCTGAGCCTCGTTTTCTCATTTGTAAAAAGAGATAACTGTGCCTGCTTACAAATGTGAGACATTGAGATGATTCCTTGTGAAGTACTTAGGGAGGTGTCTGGCCCATGGCAAGTACTTGGACAATGTTCACTGTTAATGGTCTGTTGTCAAAGCATCTCCTGTATACATGCTTTGCCTCTCTGATCGCTTTGTTTTGTTGAATCTCCCACCTCCACCCCCGTTCTCTCACCCTTTAATTCCAACTTTGCATGTAGTTATCTTAAAGACCTTTTCTAGGAGTGACTGGGTGGCTCACTTGCTTGAGCATCCAGCCCTTGATTTCAGCTCAGGTCATGATCTCATGGTTGTGAGATTGAGCCCTGCAACAGGCCTCCATGCTGCATGTGGAGCCTGCTTGGGATTCTCTCGCTCCTTCTCCCTCTGCCCTTACCTCACTTGCATTCTCTCATGCTCTCTCTCTCTCTTAAAAAATAAAAAAACAAAGACCATTTCTGGACAGCAAGAGACCATTTTTAATGATCATTCCTCAATAGTGTGGACCCAACACATGCCCTTTCTCATTACCTCTTTTTTTTTTTTTTTTTTTTTACTTTTTAAGTAACCCCCTACCAATTACTGTTTATGATTTTCTGGACTCTATGTATTTGGGATTTTTGATTGGTTACTTGAAAGTAACAGTAGGAAGGAGCTTCTTATCTTTGATCATGAGAGGTCAAGAATTTTAGGTAATTTGTCATTATGGTATTAATCTCTGAATATCTTCATTTCTTCATTTCTTGTTTTTGATTGGTGTTATAGATGCACTGTTCAGGCATGGATAAAGGAATTGACTTTACCTCATTGTATAAGCATAGGTTTAACAACAACAAATCTATGAATAAATCCACTCAGACCCCAGGGTTTATTCTAAGGAGTAAATAGGTAATTTCTTTTCCTTTTTGATGGTCCTGCATGAAAATGAGGATGCAGACTTCTTTTCAGGGACCACACTTTTCTGAATGCTTTCCCAACTAAACACTACCTACAGAATTGAGTGCTTTAACCATTTAAAAAATCTGCTGCATACAAAGGTTGGTGTTTAGGAGAAGTTACCATATTCTAAGTTCGTGCTAATGGAAGTACTTATTGTCTGTATAAATGAAAGTGATGGACATTTGAAACAAGTTGGTATATTAAAAATAAATAAAAACTGATGAACAGAAAAAGTGTTACTGATGCAATTTTGTTTTGTTTTTTAGGACCTTTAACTTGAAGGAAGTCCTGAATTCTATCGGTGTTCAGACTTGTGTTGAGGTTAACAAGGCCCTGGTGGAGAGAGGTTTATCCATTTTAAATGCTGAGGTCCAAGCTAATCTTATAGGTCAATTTTCAAGCATTGAAGAGGAGGACAATCCTATCTGGTCCTTGATTGGTGGGTCCTCATGTTTTTATTGGTTTCTACTTCGATTCCAATTTGCTTTAACTTTATGGTTTTGACTAGTGTCAAGTGTCCGTTACGTTTTAGGCATAAACAGATTACCCATTCCTTTGGGAGAATACATATTAAAAATATAAAGAAGGAATTTGTACTTTCAAAGGTTTGGGACTCACTGCTTCTTCTGCGTGTATATGTAATAGAGTGGGGGGGGGGGTTGTTCTAGGGCCTTCTATCTTACTATCCAGCCAATAGATTTTTTTTTCAATATATGAAATTTATTGTCAAATCGGTTTCCATACAACACCCAGTGCTCATCCCAATAGGTGCCCTCCTTAATACCCATCACCCACCCTCCCCACCCTCCCACCCCATCAACCCTCAGTTTGTTCTCAGTTTTTAAGAGTCTCTTATGCTTTGGCTCTCTTCCACTCTAACCTCTTTTTTTTTTTTCCCTTCCCCTCCCCCATGGGTTTCTGTTAAGTTTCTCAGGATCCACATAAGAGTGAAACCATATGGTATCTGTCTTTCTCTGTATGGCTTATTTCACTTAGCATCACACTCTCCAGTTCCATCCACGTTGCTACAAAAGGCCATATTTCATTCTTTCTCATTGCCACGTAGTATTTCATTGTGTATATAAACCACAATTTCTTTATCCATTCATCAGTTGATGGACATTTAGGCTCTTTCCATAATTTGGCTATTGTTGAGAGTGCTGCTATAAACATTGGGGTACAAGTGCCCCTATGCATCAGTACTCCTGTATCCCTTGGGTAAATTCCTAGCCAATAGATTTTTATGGAGAAAATAACATAATGCTACCAGTAGTGTTAAAATCCTAGATCAGTGCAGCAATCCAAACCTAGCAATATGTTCACAGAAAGCAGGTACCAGTTCTTCTGTGAGCTAGGCTAAGTGAGCTGAGGCCTCTTTTTTGGGTCAGGCTTGAAAGAGACAACGAGTAAATGAGTAAAGAGGCTATGGAGCTGGCAGTCATGATTTGGGCCTTTTTTTTTTTTTTTGGTACTTGATTGCCAGGCAAGTGACTATTTCAGTGTCAGATCGTGTTGGTGAGTTGGGAAAATGGAGAACGCATCAGTGAGGACTCTTTCTGTGACATGTGACAGAAGTGAACTAGCTTGAGCAAGAAGGAAGTGTATTGTCTCATATAACCAACAAGAGCAGAGCAGGACTGGCTACCTATACAGCTTAGTCGGAGCTCAGGCCGTGTCACTGGCATTGGTTTCCCCACCTCCATCCCTCCGCACTGCCCCCTTCGGGCTGGCTGTCTTCACAGATAGACTCTTTCCATCCTAGCAAGACACCTTCAGCTCTAGCCTGCATCTTTCCACCTTGGAGTCCAGAGAAAAACAAGGTGTTCGCTTCCCTGTTAACTCAAAGAATGACCCCAGAAATGAGTCTCATTAGCTCCAATTGTCATGACTGTACATCATGTCATGTTCTTGAATCCGTCACGGTGGTCGGAGGGGAAGGAACTTGAGCCTGAGACGTGTGTTCATTTCCTAGAACCAGAGTGAGTCCACTTTCCTTGTAACACCTGGTCTGAGAGTAGGGAAGAGATGATTTCCCCCAAACAGAATCCAGGTGCTATGGCCATAAGGAGGGGGGAGAGGATGATGTGGGGCACAAAGCAAGTGTCTGCTACAGAGAGTGAAGAACAAAGACCAGAAGGAGGAAAAGAGCACAGAATGGGAGCATACTAACATTCCAGGACTAATTTGCAAGTTTTCAAAGTACAACACTGACTTCCCTAAGCACACAAATACTTGTTATTATTTATTTGAGGCTCTCACATAGTTTCTCACATCCTTACCCACTAGGGACATAGAATGCTGGGATCTAGGCCCCTTAAAGCTCAAGGCTTCAACCCCTCCCCAGAAAGGAGCAGTGCTGGGGAGCAGCACCGTGGGCTACTGGGAGGTGACTGTGGACGGCAGTGACAGGCACAGCATAGCCGCAGCCACCTGTGGCTGAGCCCTTCCCCGCCAACTCGTGTCTGTCCTCACAGCCCGTGGTCTCCAGCAGAACAGCCAATACCTGGGAGATTGTGTTCCTGGGAGGAAGAGGGGCAGGCTGTCTGCAGTCTCTTCCACGTGCTGCTAGCCCCCACTGGTGTGCAGGCCTCGTGAGGGTGGGACGCATGTCTCTCCTCTGCTGTATCCCTGTACCAGGCTGGACTCAGAGATGACATTTCATAAGTACAGTTGACCCTTGAACAACACACGTTCGAACTGAGCAGGCCCCCTTGCATACAAATTTTCTTTAATAAATACAGTACAGCACTGGAAATGTATTTTCTCTCCCTTAGGATTTTCTTTTTTTATAAACTTTTTAAAAATGTTTATTTATTTTTGAGACAATGCTAGAGACAGAGTGCAAGCAGCGGAGGGGCAGACAGAGGGAGACACAGAATCCGAAGCGGGCTCCAGGCCCTGAGCTGTCAGCACAGAGCCCGACGCGGGGCTCGAACTCACAAACCATGAGATCATGACCTGAACCGAAGTTGGACGCTTAACCGCCTGAGCCACTCAGGCACCCCTCCCTTAGGATTTTCTTAACATTTTCTATTCTCCAGCTTATTTTATTGTAAGAACAAAGTGTATAATACATATACAAAATACATGTTAGTCAACTATGTTATCAGTAAAGTTTCTGGTCAACAGTAGGCTATTAGTAGTTGGGCTTTTGGGGAGTCAAAAGTTAGATGCCTAGTTTTGACTCCATGGTGGGGGAGGGTCAGTGCCTTTCATCCCCATGTTCAAGGATCCAGTTGTTTTGTGGAAGGGGTGAGGGCACTGGGGACTGAGACTGGGTGAATGTCTCTCATGTAACCAGCTGGTTGCAGACTAGGGACTCTCCCTGAGCCAGTCTTACTCTGGAGCTCATATTCTTAACTACTCCTGGAGGGCACTCCAGTCAGAACTGGAGCCCTGCTACTGGTTGGCATGATGGCCAAAGCATCCAGGTGTCCTCTGTGCCCTTGCTTTGGATAAGGGAAGTACTTGTAGTTTCAGAAGGGAGAGGGAAGCTGGGATGCCCCAGCTGGATGGCCCCACCCCACGGTGGCCTCTTAATATCCAGTAAAGCACCTTTTTTTTCCACTCAGCTATCCCCAGTCCAACTTTCCTGCTCTTTTGCAAATGCTCTTTTGCATTTTTCATAAAAAATGAAAGCATTTTTTAACCTCAAAGTATCATCGCCTAGCAACTCAGCTGACTCACGTCAAGGTCTCTTCTTCAATCCTGGAAGCCAAGGGCACGCCTTTGGCAGGGACTTGGTTTGGCTGCTCCTAAGTGGACAGACGCTTCTGTCATTTTCGTCTTGGCCTCAAAACTGACTCGTCCATAGAGGAGACAGAGCCACTTGTCAGCATAATAACAATTTTGAAAGAGTCTTACTCTTTCAGCAATCTTTCAGGAAGGTGTTCGGACTCTATCTGTGTTGAAAACAGACCTGGGCTTCTAAGACTTAGGTCTAACAGGAAATTTATTACCCAACTGACCCTTAATTTTCTGCTTGCAGAAGAGCTGGAGTAAATTAAGCACTCAGAGGAATCCTGGGTACATAAGAAGGACCAGTCGGCCATGGATTTCCTCCCCTGTTCCCAATACCCATAGTCTGCCCTCTTTTGTTCTTGAGTGATGCGCTCTTTATTTACAATGGGATACAGCTCCCACTGTGTTCTTAGCCTTTTATAAAGATAATTAGAAAAGTTTTCTTTCAAGCCAGGTTTTTTTCAAATGTGTATGGAAACCAGATAAAAATTATTTATAGATTACCTGCCATGGAGACTATTTGCATGCTTGGAGCCATCTCCGTTTTTTTTGAAGTGATTTTCAATTATGCAAGTGATACACGAATGGTTTCTTCTTGTTGACAAATTACAGGTCAGACCAAGTCCTCTTTGATTGCCTTCGCCCACCCCGGTCTTCCCTGACTCTGTTGTTTTCAATTGGGTGTATTCACCTTTACGGAGATTTTTCATTTCATTCTCACCTCGACTCAGTCAGCATCTGTGATGTGCCTGCCATATGCCAGACCAGGGATATAAAGATCCCTCACCCTCAGAGGGCTCCCCATCTAAGAAGGGAGAGAGACACACGTTCCCAAGTAACAGTAATATAGCATGATTATCTGACAGATGTTAGGGAAAGCCATGGAAAGGAGGTAACTTTAGGCTTGGCGTTGAAGGATGCTTTGGCCTTTGGGCAGAGATGAGGAGAGAGGGAAGAGCAGTCTAGTAAGAGAAAACAGTTCTGGCTAAGACAAGGACATGGGACATTGGGACTTAGAGTTCTAGGTCAGATCCGGTTGTGATATGTGACTTTTGGGAGAAGTGTTTGGAGATAAGAGTTTCATTCATGTCATCATTGTCCATATTTGGTGGACTGTGTTCTCCTTAGCAAACTTTACTTTGTGAAGTTTCTGTTTCCACAGCCAAAGAAAGTCCTCGGGGCAGCGTGGCCTGTGGCGGGTCTGGTTGGTCTGGTATTATTTGCCTGATACTGTTGCAGCCCAATTTGTTTATGCATTCGCATCCTTTTGTAAAGTCACCTCACACGCAGATGCATCGAAGCAGTGGATTAGGAGGACAGAGAAGATGGCCAACTGGAGTGCCAGTTGGGGCAGCCACTCCTCGGTGCCTCTAGATGGTTCGTCATAGGTGGGGTAACCGTATAATTTATTGTCCAAACTAGGACGCTTTTTAGAGCACTCTTGTTAATTATGCCAGGACAACAGGTGTAAACTTTGACTGTTCTGGGAAATCCTGGAAGTGTGGTCCCCCTTGGCATGTGGTATTTTGGGTGCCCAAGTTTGCCTGACTTCTAGATCTTTCTAGAGGAACCAGAAGTTTGGATTTCTATGTGAAATCCCCTGATTTTAAATGGTTTCTGTTTTTAAAAAAACACTGTGTGGGGCCAAGCCGGCAGAGCTAGCTTACAAACTCAGCTGTTGTGTACATAACTAAAATTATGGACATTAGGTATTGAGTTTTTGTAAAAGAGGCCCCATCTTGCTCTAAAAGTGTCCTGCATTTTTTTTGTCAGTTAGCCATTGCTGTGTGACAAGCCACTTCAAACTCCGTATTTTAAAACAACACAAATAGTTAGTGTTGCTCAGAGGTCTGTGGGACAACTGAGTAGTTCATCTGGTCTTGGGGGCTCGCACAGGCGTATTCAGACAGCTATGGCTTGGCTAGGTTGCTCTGCTGGTCTTGGCTGGACTCTCTCAAGTGTGACAAGGTTGTTGGCTGTAGGTTGGTTTGGGATGGCCTCGGATGGAACAGCTGGGCTTCCTTCGATGTGGTCTCTCATGCAGCCCTGGCTTGTTCACGTGCAGTGATGGGTGGAGAGAACAGATGTGGACCATGGCTCTTGGAGCCTCTGCCTGGAACTAGCATACCAACACTTCTACCACATTCTCTATCAGCCAGAACAATCTATAAGGCCTCCTCAGTTCCAGCGGTCTCCAGCCTTCCATGGAAGAGCTGCAAAACCAACTTGTAAAGGGCATGGATACAGGGAGGGCAAAGAATTGGGAATATTAATTGCAATTTACCTACCATAATCACTATTCTGATTTCCTTTTAAAAACTCATATTCTTTAATAAAGGGTCAGATAAAGATATTTTATTTTTCTCCAGATAAACGAATCCAACTATACATGAAAAGCCTACTTTGTCTTCCAAGTCCTCAAAAATGCATGCCTCCCGTGCCAGGAGGCCTTGCTATCATTCAGCAGGAGCTAGAAGTGCTAGGCTCTCAATATGCAAACATTGTGAATCTCAACAAGCAAGTGTATGGACCATTTTATGCAAATATACTTCGAAAGCTGCTCTTCGGTGAGGAAGCCATGGGAAAGGCTGATGCTTCATCTGCTAACTAAAGAGGAACTGACATTGGATGCAAGGTTGGAAATCTAGCACTTTGGTACCCAGTCTGTTTCCACCAGTGGCATTACAGATGTGGCACATCCTCAGTCCTGCTTGTGGTGCAGCGTTAGCCTGAATTTGTGTAATCCAGTAATATTAGCATTGCAGAAGACATGCACATCATAGAGACCCTATTCATGCATCATTTTCAAGTTCAAAAGATGTTTTTAATGGACAGAAAGCAATTTATAATTAATTATATTACCTATATAATACTTGTAAATGTTTTCTTAAGCATTTATATGTGGCTTGTTCATTCAACCTTTAAGGAGTTGTATTTCCTCACTTGTCACTATCAAATCTAATGATTTTTAATTTTGTTACAACTTCTTAAAAGGGTTGCAAGTCATGAGAATAACCAAGGGGACTGATGTTCTGAATAAATGATGTGACATAAGCATAATTGTATTTGAAATGTACGATTAAATTTTATTAATGTGTAACAGAAACTTACATAGTAAGTTTATAAAGCCCAGAAATGTACCAAATCACATTTTATATTACCAATTGCCAGTATTTGTCTAGAATTTAAATTTATTAAAAATATTTTAAAGCTATGTACACATTTTAGGTAAAACCTCTATTGTTCATTTAGTGAAAATATATTTTAAAAAATCCCTTCTAAAATTTTATTCTAGAGGTTGGTTTCTGCCTGTAACTTACCCTGCTCTCTGAGAGAAACAAGTTTTGCACAAATTTATTAGTGAATGTCCTTGCATTTCTCAGGCCATTGGTAAGGTTTATATAAGATGTTAATATTTTTATGTAAGGCAGGAGTGGTTTGAATTGGTTTATTTAGAATAAGAAGGGAACTTAACAGTAAACGAGATCCCCAGGAGATCCCCCATTGTCAGTGAAGTTCACATGTGAAAACGAAATAGTTGAAGTTTGGATTTTTTTAACCATATAACTTGTTAGCAAATGCCTCCTGTGCTGATTAGATTCTTACCCCGCTATGACCAAGATGCTCTTCTAAGCATCACTATCATTTGACATTCTTGAGCATTAAGTCAAAACTTTGCCAAGCTGGCACTGGTTGTCATTGGGGTTTTGGAGAAATCTGTTTGTCCGAGAATTACATACTTCTTCGAAAATGTTAAGGGAAGCACTACAGTCTGGGCAGACTCCATCTAGAAAGTACTTTATTCCCATAAAACACCTTTGGATTATTTTGTTTTCTAAGGACCCACTGAATCTTAGTAGTCTGGTAGGGAAGAGTGGGTAGGAGGTCAAAAGGAGGAAGTACTCTTTTTTACCTTACCTCCTTTTCCTCACTCTGACCTCCACCATTATGGTGTTACTTAATTAAAGTTCTAGGACATGATTGTGTGAATAAATTATCTCCAATCTTTACATGTTGGAGGGATCTGCCAAAACTTGAGGAAATTTTGAAAGTCTTTTTTTTTTTTCTCACAATGACCAATATATACATCTGCCATTCTACCCATCTAAGCAGCTGTTATGAGTAGAATTTTCCTGAAGAGCACATCACTGGTCTTACCCATTTCCCCCTGTCGTCTTCCTGTATTTCCCTTCTGCCCATGTTTTCCTGTGCTTAGAAACCATAAGGTGCTGAAAACAAATTTTTTTTTTCATTTTCTCTTAAGTCAAGGTAGTTTTCAATTGTGTTCACTTTGGAGCGTGGGTGGCAGAGGGTTCTGACGTGGAAAAGTAATGTGTAGTGTGACTTTTTGTTGCTTTCCGAGGTAAACCACATACTTAACAGGAAGACTGAGTGGTGTACTTTTTTATTATCAGATTGGAACCCAGTTGGTATTCTTGTATACTTGATTATACTGCAATTGCCAGCGGGAAAACAATGTGCAGACATTTTTAAAAATGCATTTAAAATGAAGGGCATTCTGCTGCTTTTTTTTTTTCTTTCTTTCTTTTTTTAAGTCCCAAGGTAAATCTCAATGTCTCAAGTCTGGATTTAGGCAACTACATTTATTAGGATTTTTAAAAGCATATCCCTTAGCATGTTGTGTTCTTTTTTTTGTTTTTCTTAAATGTTTACTTCTACTTTTGAGGTTTTCTTAACATGGTCTTGTTTTGTAATGTCAATTTTATTAAACACCATATACACATTTTCATTCTTCTGCTAAAACATGTATTGTGTGCACTAGTTAAATTTTAAAACATTAAAAATTATTTGAAGATAGCCAGTGTCTCTTTGTTTTTTGTATTTTTTTATTTTTTGAGAGAGCGAGGGTGAGCGAGAGAGAATGAGTGGGGGAGGGGCAGAGAGCGAGGGGACAAAGGATCTGAAGTGGGCACTGTGCTGACAGCAGAGAACCTGACACACAGTTCAGACTCACAAACTGTGAGATCATGACCTGAGTTGAAGTCTGATACTTAACTGACTGAGCCACCCAGGTCCCCTCTTTGTTTTCTAAACCACCTTTTGGTAGCTCAGGGCTGGAATATTGCACAGTCTTTATTGTGGTTCTTCTACAATGATTGTTCTGGTGATTGTCAGAGCCTTACAGAGATCAGGTCATGTTCACTCAGGCAGTCAGGAAATACATACTGAGCACGTACTGTATGACCACAAGTATCCTAAGTGTTGTGTGATACACAGATGACTAGATAGACACCGTCCTCAAGAAGCTTATAATCTAGGAAGAAGGACAGACTCGTGAACAAAGTATCATAAAGACGAAAACAAGTACATACAGTGCTAGAGTAAATACCATCCCATTCTATTCCATGGAGATCATTCTTGAGCTACAACAGGATGGGTCAGGAATGGCCAGGAGGCTAAGAAAGGGGAAGGCACAATAAGTCAAGTGCATGGTGAATATAGTGGGGTGGAGAAATGGCAAGCCAATGACTAGCATATGGTAGAAGAGTGGAGGTGAGGAGAGGCGAAACGAGAGGTAAAAAGGTTCTGGGATGTTATGCTAAAATTTTGGGGGTTTGTCCTGAAATAGATAAAGAATCAGAATCTTTTGAAATAAGAGAGGGTTGTGTTTTAGAAATTATGTATTTGGAAATTATGTTTTGGAAAGATTACCCTGGCAAAGAACACTTGCTGTTGGTGCGGGAATATTCCTCTGTGTGGAGTGTGAATACATATATGCACTCGCACGTGAACACATGGTATAAGCAATGGAAATGGACCCAGGCCTGCTGAAGCAGAAAGGGAGCTTACTGCATAGGTATTAAGGACCTCATGGAATCGTCCTAATCTGGGGAGTCAGGCTTGGAAAATGGGCAGGAACCAAGGCAATGCAAGCTGCAGGACTCTAGCCAAGCTGGATGCAGTCCTATGGCTTCAGAGATTTATTTCTCTACTGTCCTTGCTTCTTTGCCTAATTTGCTCAAGATTCAAAGTCCCAGGTATGAACAAGCTGTTAGAAGAATCTAGGCCAAGTTCCCAGGCTGATTTGCAGGAGATGGAAGGAGTGAATAGCTGACCCTTGGACTCCCATGGTCCCATCAAGGTCACCCAACTAGAGATTACTTCCAAATGGAAAAGAGTTGTTGAGGAGCAGAAAGAGGAAAAAAAATCCATAAAATATACATTTGTGAGGGCTTTAAAATTTGGATGTGAGAAATGTGTGTGACCACCCACCCAATCCCACATTGCCTCTGAGAATAATGCTAAAAGATGATTCAAGGAAGGGCAGCAGCATGTGAAGTCGACCATTATTGGTGTGTGTAGATGAACTGCCAAACGAATAGCTCCCAGATCTCAGTGGCCTCATATACCCACATTTCTCAAATTATAGTTCAAAGCAGGGGTAGGGTGGTGGGCTGGGGGAGGCGCTACTCCATTCAGTAGTAGAAGAAGCCCAACTTCCAACCGTCCTGTGACTGCTGTCCCCTAGCTCTTCAAAGTCTCCATTCCCTCAGAAGATAAGGAAAGAAAAGGATTGTTCACTTTTACCCATGGTTCATTGGCCACAACTCTATCATGCGGACTCATCTAACTGCAAGGGAGGCAAGATTATGGGTCAAGGAAGAAGAGGCTGATATGTTGGTAAGCATTAGCAATCTCTACCTCTGGTCCCTCCAGCTTTCTTAAATAAGCCCCATGAATCTTCTTTTCATGAAAATAGGTTTAAAACCATGTGCCCGTTCTGATCTTTTAATAGTAGTTCTCCAGAGCGCCATGTTGAGAGGATTTTGAAGCCAGATCCATGGTGAGCAGTAGAGTTCTGTGCCTGGTTGGCAACGTATGCCATGGGTGTGGAGTGCGCCACCTTTGTGCAACATATTTTTATTTCTAACTCAAACCCTTCTCGAGACTAAAGTTCAACCTGTTCCACCTCTGGGGATGTTAAGTTCCAAAATTTTCTATTCATGGCTTAGTAAAAGTAGCATGGGACTGAGAATCACAAGACCGGAGTTTGAATTCATTTCCTCTACTTAATAGCTCTATGAACTCAAGCCAGTTTTTTAAATCTCCTTGAGCCTCTGTTTCCTACCCTACCTCACAAGAGATGTTGTGAGAATCAAATGAGATAATGTATTCAAAATCATCTGCGAACTCTGAAGCATAATGTAGTCAGAATACATTAAAATAACTGTAATTTATTAGTCCTAAATCTCTTTCAAGCTTCAGGAGGTTTTAGTATTGTGAGATGTGATGGTCAGGTACTTAAGTACACAAGAGCAGAAATTGTCATACCTCATCAGAACCACGGTTCGTTAAGCCCAAGATTGTCATTGGCAGAGAAACTCAAGGGTATGTAGAAGGCTGAAGTTATTGTCCTTAGTGCCAACTGCAAAGGAAAGTGACAAACCCAACATGTTCTTATTTTACTTGGTAATCACTAATGACTTTATCCTCCATGATTTAATCTAACCTTTTAGAAAGTACGTTTGCTATTACTGACTTGTGTCTTCTTGTTCTCTATTTTTGGGGTGAAGCTTTATCTTGTTCATTTCTAAGTTTATGCGTCTTTCAGATTTCAAGGGAAGGAACCGAGGGATTTATCGCAAAGCTTTAAAAAGAAGAAAGAAAACATAGGAATCTGTCTCACCAGCTGCACTTGCAGGCTTGATGGAGGATCTGAATATAATTCTTTATTTTTTATTATTTACAGAGTGTGGGTGGGAAGAGAGAGAGAGAGAGAGAGAGAGAGAAAGAGGGAGAATCCCATGACCCTGAGATCATGACCTGAGCTGAAATCAAGAGTTGGACACTCAAATGACTGAACCACCCAGGTGCCCTTAATTCTTTTTTCTTTCAAGTAAAATAATAATAGCCACTGAGCACTTACCATATGGCAAGGAATACCCTAAGCGCTTCATACACATGATCTCCTATAACTGCATAACACCCTGTAGGGCAGGCTTTATCTTTATTTCTATAGATGCAAATGAAGCTCAGATTAGCTACAGAAGTTGTCCGAGGTTACAGAGCTGGTCAGTGTCTTTAAACCCACCAAAGAGTCTAACCCTGGAATGTGTGCGCTAAAACCTTTTGCTATATTGGTTTCTCTAGGTCATCCGATCAAAAGTATTTCTCACTGTTGTGATGCTACCAAATGCTTCCTTGGTGTTTTACTTCGCTACTTCTTTCTGCGGCGGCCCTCCCTCTTGGTACCTCTTAATTAATAACATCCCAGGAGAGAAGTGATTGGGTCTAATTGCCATTAGTCAGTACAGACACTCCTCTTCCCTACTCTCCCGCACTGGGTAGGGGTCACGTCAGCTCCCCTACATGGCTGTCTTTGGCAGGTTCCTGACCCAATCAGTTCTTACAGCATGACACAATGCATGGCTGTGTCCCATGACACAATGCAAGGCTGTTTCAGAGAAGGGCTTTGTGGCCATGTCAGGCAGCAAAAGGCTTCAGACCATCCACCCTTGATCAAAACGTAAGCTGTTTTTTCAGATTACAGTAGAGGTTTCGGCCCGTGTTCACCCTCACCTTGCTGTTTATGAAATGATAGGCTTCACAGAAGCCCTCTTTGCCCTTGCCTTTTCAGACTGAAGAGCCCATATTCTTTCTCCAACATTGTTCTAGCCTTTTCTAGTTCTATTGTGAATTTACTCAAGTTTGGAAACCAGGATCACACATGTTTTCTCCCAGTCTGGGTGCATCAAGGTTTTGAAGACAGGATAATCCTTTTTTGTTTACAGTGTCTTCATGTTGAAGCCTCTCAGAATAAGGTCTTATTTCTTTAACATGGCATAAGGGCTAACAATGGCCCAGTCCCAATGGATCTTTCTAGTGTCACCTACAGACACTTCCTTATAGACAAGCCCTATGGAGATCACACTCAATTGCCAGAATGTGGTCCTATGTAAAGTCCTCAAGCCATTGGTCATGCTGTTTTTCTCTGCTTGAAATATCTTCTGCCACTCCATCCATCCAGGGTGCTATTATGATAGAGCAATTGAAAGCATGTCAAATAATTATGGATTTAAATTCTAGCTCTGCTTGGCGAATTTCTTAATCCCTGTGAACCTTAGTCCTCTTCGCCTGTCAAGTGGAGATAATCATACTTACCTCCCTGCGGTTGATCATTAAATCAGAGAATGCACACGAAGTGGTTATTCCAATGCCTAGCAAAGAGTAAATGCTCAGTCAGTAAATGGAAGCCCAGCTTGGACACCTCTGCTTCCCCCTTTCTTTTGCTGTCCTTTAACCAATGCCCCTTTTTCCTTACCCACTTCTCCACCGCATCAGTCACCTTCTCATCTGGCTACCGCAACACTATATACTTAATTGATGGTACAATATTCCAAGATGTCAGCCATTTTTCTTTCTGCGATTTCCCTTCCCCAAATGCCCAGCCTTCTATTCAAACCACGAATCTTTTTGTACTAATATCTCAGGAAAAGAATGTGACAGCAGAAAACAGAAGAGTCAGGAGACTGTTCCTGGCTTTATGGTTTTTAAAATTCAGTTCCCTAGGGAATCAGAAGTCACGGGTTGACCTGGGGGCAAGTGCTGATACCTGGTAGGGGTGAGAGAGGGGAGGCAGGGGTAATAAGGGAAGGATTGCAAGGATTGTAGCAGCTGTGGTCTAAGTGCCTCAACACCACTCAGTGTCAGCTGTTGCCAGTGTGGACTCTGGGTTCACTGCTACCTGATTCACCTCTTTTCAAGAGAAACAAACAAACAAATCAAGGGTTTTTTTTAAATGTGAAATACAATATCAAGTTTATTATCACTCACTACATTATTTTCTTTCAAATAATTTATTCAACAAAAATTTATTCAGGGGCAAACAGTGAGTTAGAACCTGGGAGTACAAAGACAGACAAGATGGTTTCTGTTCCAGGAGCTCCTGGTGTAAAGAATTAGATGCATAAACATAGGATATGGTATCAAGTGATATGTCTTATGTTAAAGAGTGATTTCCAAAGTGTGATCACTGGGCCAGCAGCAGCAGCATCACCTAGGAACTTACTGTAAATGCAAATTTGCAGGCCCTGGCCCAAACCCGCCTAATATCCAAGCTGAGGTTGTTTTAACAAGCTCTTCAGGTGATTCAGATGCATGCTAAAATTGGAAAATCACTTTGAGAATGAAAAGCCAAGAGGACTTTGGAGCAGTAAGCCAACACATCTGAGCCAACCTTGAGATCTCTGCCATCTAAAAATCACTTCACAGTCCCTTCCAGCCTAGATTCTAAATAGGTTGCTCTCTGGTAATTCACAAGGATGATACAAAAGTGTATGTGTCCTTTTAAGTGAACGCATAAGATCTTCAAGAATGGGGTTTTTAATTAACCTTTAAAATTTTTCTTTCCCTTCTCCTACTTTCAGATTTCAGCACAATACTTTGGAGATACAGGCACTGAAACTTACTTGAAGCAGCTAATTTGGAAATTAACCTCGTGAAAGAGTTATACAGTCACGATGAGAAAACGGCATTTGTGTATTTACAAATTTTCATAATTTACTGTGGCAAAATATACAGAAAAATTAACCATTTTTTAAAAAGTTTTATTTATTTATTTTTGCGAGAGAAGGTGAGAGTGAGCAAACTAGTGGGGTAGGAGCAGAGAGAGAATCCCAAACAGGCTGCCAGCTGCCAGCACAGAGCCCGATGTGGGGCTTGAATTCAGGAACCACAAGATCATGACTTGAGCAAAATCAAGACAGATGCTTAACCTACTGTGCCACCCAGGTGCATTAGAACCATTTTTAAGGGTGCAGTTCAGTGCCCTTAAGTACATTCATGATGTTGTACAACCATCACCACTGCTCCATTCCATAATTTTTGCATCTTCCCAAACTGAAACTGTGCACCAATTATACAATTGTTGATATCTTTTGCCTTGTTCTCTTCCCATGGGAGTTTTTTCTATTGATCTGAGTTCATTCTAAAGTACGGCTATCAATCCTTTGTCTTCTTCCAACTCATGTTTTTAAAGGGCTCTATTCATGGTGAATTTTAAAAATATGTTCAGAAAATTCTGCATTTTCATGGAATAAAACTGTGGTTACAATTATATTATCAAATCTATGAATATTTTCCTTTAGGATTTCTGTGTTGCTGTCCTTGAAGGCTTTCACAACCTCAATCTTATGAATACACTTAATCCATAGAGGATTTACTTAGATGTTTTTTTCTAAATGGCTAATCAGCTATTCCGACATCATTTATTGGATAACTTGTCTTTGCCTACTGATTTAAAATGTCATATTTTCATACTAAAATTTTCTGCGTCCTGATCTTTTCTCTAGTCCTTCGAGAATATAACAAAGCCTTAACTACCGTCCTGTTATGCTCTACTCTCCAGGGAGTTAAATCCCCCTCACTTTATGTCATTTTGATGGTTGTATAATATCCCATCACACGCACATAATTTTTTTAACCAACCTCTTAATACTAAGCATTTGTTAAATTTCCTATTTTCCAATACCATACAACCTGTAGTTTTGGATTGGATTAAACAAAAATCTCTGCAACCGTGGCTCAAGTTGTGCAAATTACCCGTCTACCCTTTTCTCTGAACTGTTTAAACAATTAGAACGAATACGCTTTACTGGTCTGAATTATGGGATAATTGGCACCAAATCCGTCCCCTGGTCAACATTATCCGACAGAGACTTCCAAGTGACACCAGGGGGCGCAGTTTCCCAGCTCCGCCTCAGCCACATCCGGGTTCCACCGCAGGTTCGGGCCGGGAGCAGGCGGAACGTTTCTCTCACGCCACCAATTAACCTGCGCGGCGGGGACCATTTAGGCCTTCGCGCATCGCTCTTACCGGGCGCTGCGGTTTGCTTGGGGCAGCCGAAAGCGGGCGTGGCGGCTCTGCTGGCTTCTCCCTTCGTCGTGAGCAGCACAGCATGGACGTGCTTGCGGAAGAGTTTGGGAACCTGACGCCGGAGCAACTGGCTGCGCCCATCTCCACTGTAGAGGTGAGGGCTGGGCACGCGGAGAGCGGAAGGGGCCGGGAGCGTCCGCAGGAGGCGTTGCCCGAAGAGCTCGCGTGGCGGAGGGGGGGGGGGGGGGGGGGGGGGCCGGCGGCGGCGGCGGCGGCTTCTGCGCATGCTCAGCGCGACGGAGCAGGTCTCTTCCGGAGCGGGCCGCCGAGTGCACGTGGAGGGGCAGAGCTCGGAGGAGCGGGACAGCCGCCCGCACTCGCGGCCTTCGGCTGGGTTGGGGGTGGGGGCCCTTCAGGGGTCGTGTGTGTCAGGGAAGGATTGGCCCTCGATCCCACCTAGTGGGACGTAGTGCACGCTCCCGGGTTAGAGGAGACACTGAGGTCCAGGGAGCTTAGGCCACCTTCGTGGGGTCCCGCTTTTGCCGGTGGTGGTGAAAGCAAATCGTCTGAATCCCAGGCTAGTAATCCTTTTAACTTGGAATTCAAGTTTGGGCTTTAGGAGTATTTTAAACGCCCTGGAAATTTACTCACAACACTTTGAAAAAAGAAATTGTGTATCAGAAGTTAGAGATAACTGCCCTCCAGTGAGCTGTCTAGAGAAGTTCAGCTGTGGACGTAGTCTTATTTTCTGGAAAACCACATGTAAACCCTCTGGGCCTCAGAGGCTTTACCGTCATGGAATGGGGGAAATGGAGAAATCGTGAAGGGAAAGCTTTCAGGTAGAGGAACAGGACACTTGAATATTGGTAGGTGACATAGTAGGTCAGACCGCCTGATGTTTTCGAGGAACTACGGTAGTATTAGAGTGAAGAAAAGTGGAGGAAGAGAGATGAAAAATAGGTCGGCGAGGGTTCTGATTATGAAAGGTTTTGATTTTTCATAGACCTCCGAAGGAGCTATGAAATGCTATTGAAGGGATTAAGCCGGAGAGTGACATGATCGGTGAATCTATTGGATTGTAATCTTTTCTTTACATTTATTTGACCGATTAATGAGGTTATGATTAGTCTGTCAGATTCAATACATGAGTGCCTACAACACATTGATGATCATCAGGCAATACTGGATTTTTAACTCTTTAAGAGTTAATAGTAAGAGCCAGCATTTACTGACCACTTGCTATGTGGCAGGTTCTGTTTAAGCCTAATATGCATTGTGTTACTGATTTTCTGAAATAAGCACTGTTTTCACCCATTTTGCCAATGAAAGACTTTGGAGGCCCAGAGAGGTTACATAATTAATCCAGTGTCAGAAAGCTGTTAAGTAGCTGATCTGGATTTTGGACTCTGCCAGTCTGATTTTAGTCTTCATCCTTAAGATGAAAAGACTGCCTTTTCAAAGACCTGAAGGAATAAGCTTAGAGGATTTGTAAATCTTGCCTGACTTCGCACAGCTGTGAAGGGACCAGAACCACAGTTCCAGGCTTCTGATTCAGGAATAAAAATTCCTGTTCCTGACCCCCTGTGTCCAATCCACCATCACATCTTTAGGCTCCTGCCTAGTAAACCCATTCAAGTCTGAAGCTTCATTTCTGCTATTGTCCAATCTGGAACCACTGTCCTGTCCTACTTCCTAGGCTGCCAACTTGTCTCACTCCAACCTGTTCTCTGCTCTGTAGCCAGAGCCATTAGTTTAAATGATCATATTGCTTCCTTGGTTAAAATTCTTCAATCTCTGCCCTGTGCTCGTAGGGCAAAATCTAACGTCTTGACCATGTTTATAAGGCTGTCCTCAGTCGGGTCACTATTTACTTACTTCTCCAGCCTCTTTTCCCACCACTTTCTCCATCCTGCCCTGAGATCTTTCTACTCTACTTTGGATTTTTCTCTCATTCCTCATTATAGATTTACATACAACAAAATGTACAGATTCCAAGTGTTCAGTTACATTTGTTTTGACAGTTATGTATACCCAAATAACTACCACTCAGTACAAGATCTAGAACATTTCCATCACCCTAGAAAGTTCCCTTGTGAACCCTTTTGAGTTTATAGCCCAAGCACCTTTACTATTTATTTATTTATTTATTTATTCAAGACAGAGAAAAGGAGAAGGGGGAGGGGAGAGAATGAATGAATCCCAAGCAGGCTCCATGCCCAACGCAGGGCTTGATCCCAAGACCCTGGGATCGTGACCTGGGCCAAAATCAAGAGTAGGATGCCCAACTGACTGAATCACCCAGGCACCCCTCCTCCAAGTGTACTTTTTGATTTCTGTCATCATAGATTAGTTTTGCCTGACTCCCTTCTTTTTGTTAGTAGACTAACTTTTTTTAGAGTAGTTTTAGGGCTGCAGCAAAATTGAGAGGAAGATACAGATCTATATACTCCACAAATCCCCTGCCCCCACGTCTCCTCTTTCTTGAAGAATGTTTTTTACTTTCTCCAGATTGTTTGCTTCCCTCCCTGAGCACTCCCTGCCACCCCTTTTTGCTGGACCTGTCTTTTGCTCAGGAGGTGTCCTGAGAATAAAATAAAGTATGAAGAATGCTTGGATCATCAAGAGATTAAAGTATATTCTGTTTAAGAAATCTGTGGTGTGTGTGTGTGTGTGTGTACATACATATACATATGTATGTATATATATATATTTGTGCATACACATATATGATTTCCATAAAAGTGGTTAAAATTTTAAAATTGTTCTTTTCATTTTGATTTATTTTCTTTTTCTGTGATAAAGTAAGTCATTTTTGGTATATTAAAATAACTTGTAAAAATACTGTGATTGCAGCCACAGAGTTCTGATATTCTTGTTTTGCTTCACAGGAAAAATGGAGGCTGCTTCCAGCATTTTTAAAGGTAATTGTGTAATATTTAATACTAGTGGTTATTTCTCAGATGAAAAAGGGCAAATTCATCTTTTTTCAAAGATTAAATGTTTATCATCAACTAATAATTTTTGACTTTGCACAACTATGTGATTTGTTATATTTTGGAAATACAAGGAATTAGACCATGACTTAACCTATGTCTAAGGTGCTAGTTGGATGAGTGGTAATCTAATTTTAGAGAAAGGCTGTAGTATATGCAGTAGCACAGTGGTGTTGGCAAAAGTGGTGATGCTCCAGGTGGTCAGAGAAGGTCTCCCAAAGGAGGTGAGACATAAACCACATCTCGGGAGGACCGGATTTAAGCAAGCAAAAAAGGTATAATACCGAGAGCATGCCTTGATACAAGTGCTCAAGTGGAGCCTCCACGGCATCTGTAGGGACCAATGACCAGTCTGTTTGGCTGGAACGGATGAGTGGATAGTCACAGAGACCGCTGAATATAAGGTTAGTCTAGGATCTAATTCAATTTTCAAGAGCTTATCCTAAGAAGTAAGGGGTACCACAATGATAGATCATTTGACACCCACTAGGATGGCAGTGATCAAAAAGAAAGGTAACAAGTGTTGATGAGGATGTGGGGAACTTGGAAGTTTCCTGGTGGGAATGTAAAATGTCGCTTTGGACAACAGCCTGGCAGGTCCTCAAATGGCTAAACAGAGTTACCATGTGATCCAGCAATTTTCCTTATTTACTCAAGAGAAATGAAAACACGTCTTCACACAAAATCTTGTACACAAATGTTCATAGTGGCCAAAAAATGGACACAACCCAAATGACGATCAACTGATGGATGGATAAATAATATGGTTTATCCATACGGTGGACTATTATTTGGCTGTAAGAAATCAAGTGCTGGTTTACTACAGCGTGGATGGGTGTTGAAAGCATGTTAAATGAAAGAATGGAGACTTGAAAAATGAGTAGAGTCTTATCTGCCTTAGTTCTGTGTTACAGGCAGAAGGGAGAGTGCTGGGAGGGGATGCGGGGGAAGCTGTCAGGGTCGGAATTCTGACCAGATTTGAAAGCCATGTTAAGGACTTTGGCTTTTCTTCTAACAGCAATAGGAAGCTATCTGAGAGGTTTTAAGAAGAGTGACCAAGAATGAAATAAAGTTGTAATAAGGTCAAGGGAAACCTTTTTTTAGTTATAACTTTTTTTTTTTTAAAGAAACTATATATAAGCAGAGGAGAAAGGGTGATTTATCATTCAAAAAAAGAGGACACAATTGGTGGCACAAGGTCCAAGAAGAGATAGAGGGTTCAATACAGACATAAGATTGGTTATTTCATTCATTCGTTCATTCATTCATTCATGCATTCAAAGTTGGGATTCTCCTTTACTCGCACCACCTTGACATTTATTTGTCCAAGAATAAAGGTATGATGATTTTAGTATATAACTGGAGACAGGAACACAAAGCTTATGAGGCTGCCAGTGCTGTTGGTCAACAGAATCAAGGCTCTGTTCTTGGGCTGGGATGGCACCTGTGAAGAGGGACAAACATACTTAGTTTTGTACAAGTACCGGATTGGGTGTGTTTGACTTAATAGCATTGCTTTACGAAGATAAAAATTACCTTTTGCGTTTTAAGTTGATGAGTCTGTAAGGTGGCCTTGATTTTTTTATAGTGGTGGTGTAATATCCAGAATGAGGGAGGCAGTGGCCCCATGGTGTGTTGGTCAGACTGTTGAGAACATTGTCCATGAGTTCAGGGTGCCCGTGTTAGGAGGAACACTGACCAACTGGAGCGTGCCCAGGAGCAGGCCATCTGCTGTCGAAGGGTCTGGAAAGCGTGCATGTGAGACATAGTTGAATAGTTCCTGTTTGGCCTGGACATGACAACATGAAGGAGAGTTACAGTAAATAAACAGACTGTCGAGAGCAGGCCTTTCTCTCCAGAAGGACAGTTAAGTCCAAGGGCTGGAAACTGGAGGAAGGCAGACCTCAGCTCAACATAAGGTTGAATTTCTTCCCCCAATAATTAGGACTGCTTCTGAATGGGATGGTTTCTTTGTAAACCAGTGAGATCCCAAAAAGGAAGTGTAATTAAAGCAAAGGCTCTATGATTATGTGTTAGGAATGTTCTAGCAGTGCTGAACTCAATTGTGCTTGAAGATTAATACTAAAAAAAGAGAATACATACGGTCCTTTTAAATTCTGACATTTTGGAGTCTTTGTTATTGTTTCAGTGTTTTCAGTAGCAGGACATGTAGTATCTCTGCAAATTCAAAGTATGCAGAGAAAATCTTGCCTTATTTGTTAGCTTATGGAGAGTCGTTAGGTATATTCAGATATTCCTATCTTGAATTCCAAGTGTCGGGCTGATTCTCAAGGAGGAAAATTTGAGGGGTATTAGTAGGATGGGGGAGAGATGGAATGAGGACACATACGTGTAAAATTCTAAGTGAAATTCATGGATTTTTTTTTCTGTCTTTGGTTTTGAGAAAAAATCTGAAGAAATCTGTGGTTAGAGTCGGTAACATAGGGTGTTAATTTGTCACTAACCTACTTTTTATTTTTTGTCTGTTTAGGTGAAAGGCCTCGTGAAACAGCATATAGATTCATTCAACTATTTCATTAATGTGGAGGTAAGCAGCAGGGCCTAGAAGTAGAGAGAGGGGCGCCTGGTTGGCTCAGTTGGTGGAACATGCGACTTCTGATCTCAGGGTCATGAGTCGGAGCCCCATGTTGGATGTGGAGCCTACTTAAAAAAAAAAAGTAGAGAGGAGAATTGATTTAAGCTAGAGACATTCCTAATGGTGTTCTTTTCCCTACAGATAAAGAAGATAATGAAAGCCAATGAAAAGGTTACAAGTGATGCTGACCCCATGTGGTACTTGAAGTAAGGAATCAACTACTCTTGATTTGCTACTTTGATTACGTCTAACATTTTTTAAAGTGAATGTGGTTGTTACCAAAACGCTATGAAAATAACTCTCCTTATCTGTTTAATAAGGAGGTAATTATCAAGTGCTCAGTTTTGAATCAGTAAACTAATTATAACAAGTAGAGTTAATGGTTGAGAAGTACTGAAACTATTAAGGTTTAAACATTTTTTAGAACAATATTGAACTGCAAGAAAAATTACCGAAGTAATAGAGTTCCATATTATCCTGCGTGCAGCCTATGCTGATATTAACATCATACAGAACCATACCATAATTAGCAAACCCAGGAAATTAGCACTGATAATAATACTGTCAACTAATCTGCATGTCTTATTTCCAGTTTTCCCGCTCAAGTCTTTTTTTCAGGCCCAGGATTCCGTCCAGGGCTCTACGTGATGATTAGTTCTCAGGTCTCTCCTTAGTCTCCCCAAGCCTGTGACTGTTCCTCACACTTCCTTGGTCTTTTATCACCTTGTCACTTTTGAAGAATTTTGATCCAGCGTTTTTTAGGAAGCTCTTCAGTCTGAGTTTGTATGATGTTTGCTCATGATTCGATTGGGTTGTGCATTTTTGGCACAGAAGTAACGTTTCATGCCATTCTCACTGCATCATATCAGGGTACAGGTGTCAGCATATTTTACTATTGGTGGTTTTAACTTTTCACTTGATTAAGATGGTATATGCAGGTTCGTCCACTATAAAGTTACTATTTTTCTTTTTGTAATAAGTGCCTTAGGGGGAGATCCTTTGATTGATACTATGCAAATACCTACTAACTTTAGCCTGCAAGGACAGGTGTTACAAGTTATTGCGGTGTATTTGCCTGTTGGTGAGGATTTCTTGCTATCGTTCCTTATCCAGTAATACTGGAATTCTGTTGTAAGGAAGAGCTTTTTCTTCCCTTTATTTATCTCTTGAACTTTATTTATATTAATGTGAACTCTTGTATATTTTAATCTATGGATCGTAATCCAGCAGTATCATTTTATTGCTTAACTTGTCCCAGCTTTGCCCAAGGGAGAGGCTTCAGGTTGATTTCCATGTCCTTTTGGCACACTGCTGCTTATTTTCAAGCACTCCTTTACTTTCTGGCACCATGAGATGTGGTTGATCTGGTATTTTCCCTGTCTTAGCCTGGAATCCACTATTTTCCCAAGAAGCCCTACTCTCTTTTTTTTGGATAATAGTGTTTAAAAACCAAGATAGGGATACTAAAGCCTTGGTAGGCAGAGTAAGGAAATATATGTGTATATACTAACCTATGCATCCACACATCAATATTTCTACGTCTTACTCATTTTTACATATATTTTTAAAATCCCACTGTACGAACACCTCCTGTTTCAGTCCACCTCTGCAGGACTCATTCTAACTAACCTCTTTCCTTATTTGTAACTTTTATGTCTAAAATGAGAAACCTGGCTCTCATTGACCACTCTATTTTTACTTATTTATTCAATCCTAGAATATATGTAGTTTCAGAATAGCTAACTCATACCTCTGTGAGAATAAAATTTAATTAGAGTACAATATCCGTGTATTGCTTCTTTGTCTTTATCTTTACAATATCCAAGCAACATGCTGTTTCCAAAGCTACTTAGATTTGTCATTTCCTTTCTCACCTTCTCAGGGCAGTTACTTATGCATTTGTAAGGCAGGAAGGTTTGTTTTCCATTTTGGGTCCCCTTCTGCATCCTGATAGGTTTTAATTATGCATTTAACTTTTGGACTATGTGAAACATGGTTGTAAGAGTGAGAGCTATATAAAAAAGTATTTTCGGGGAATTGTCACTCCATTCCCAGTACTTTCCACACTGTTGCCAGACTCCCAGTAGGTAACCAATCTCCTTAGTTTCTGTTTTCTTCCTGTGTTTCTTTTGCCATAACGAGCATATACAGATGGTCCCTGACTTACAGTGCTTCAATGTAAGAATTTTTCAACTTAACGATGGTGTGAAAGCTATACGCATTCATAGAAGTTGTACTTTGAATTTTGAATTTTGATCTTTTCCCAGGTTAGCAACATGCAGTACAATCCCGTCTTGTGATGCTGGGTGGCGACAGCCACAGCTCCCCAGTCGGCCCCGCAGTCACCAGGGTCAACAACGATACAGTTACGATCCTTCTGTTTTGCACTTTCTGTACATATTCAGTGAATTCCATGAGATATTTAACATTGTATTTTAAAACAGGCTCTGTGTTCTATGATCTTGCCCAAATGTAAGCTAATGTAATTTTTCTGAGCACGTTTAAGATAGGCTAAGCTAAGCTGTGATGGTTGGTAGGTTATGTATATTAAATGAATTTTCAACTTAACAACTTTTCAACTTATGTTGGGTTTATTGGGCTGTAGCCAGACTGTAGGTCAAGGAAGAGCTGTATCTTTTTTCCTCTTATAACCTCTTCTTTCCTATATGAATAATAGCTCTTTTCATTAAATAATCATCTTCAGGGAGCTATCTTTCCAGTGTTTTTTAAAAAGAGATTTATAGCAATTTCTTTAAAAATACTCTGATAGTATTTTCCTTCCTTTGTAGAACTGTACGTACTATGACTTCAAGATCTCCCAATTATAATTTTTAATTTGTTGTTCTTAGCAAGATAAGTATTTGTCAAAGTGTAATCTTTGCATTTGGGAGGAAAATAGCTTGTTTATATGTTTGTTGAAAAGCTGTAACTGGTAATGGAATAATTTGCTTTTCAGATATCTTAATATCTATGTCGGGCTCCCTGATGTTGAAGAAAGCTTCAATGTAACTAGACCGGTATCCCCCCATGAGGTAATTATCTACCTTACCATGATTGAATTTGTTTGCCTTAACTCAGAGTCTGTGCCCTTAATATATGTTCTTGAAATGACTTTAAAATAGGGGAAAATATCTCTTATGAGACAAAGCTAACCAAAATAAATTAGCACTTGTATAATACTATATTAGGAAACAATTCTGCAGTGTTTAGTTTTTCATTTAATCCTAGTTAATCTGTGCTGTCATATAGGTATGTCTCCTGTTCGTGTCCTGTTCTAAGCTTTTGGGCAGCCTTCCCCCTGCCCGCACTTGTTCCCTGCCCCAGCCAGCCACTTGTGCCTGGTACCATGTGCTGTCCATCTGCACAGGTGACTGAGCACATGTTTTGAGGGTCAGCAAGCATTGTGTTAGGCAGAGGAGACCAAGGACAGGGGCTCACAGACCATTAGAAGAGATAGGTGGGTAGGAAGAAAATTTAATTACCAGGATTTTAGCAGAGCTACAGACAAAGGGTTGTGGAACAGGTCTGTTGGCTTTTAACACATTCCACATTCTTCTTGAAATTCTTCTACTTGGTGTCCATAATTGGGAATTGATTCAGGAAAGAAAATGATTTTTGTAGATTTATCTAGTTTGTGTCGATGTAGAACTAAAATGTAAAACAATTAGGGAAAGTAGCAGAGTAATCTTCATTAAACAAGTAAGTTAGAAAGTTAGGGTTGTTGTCTGAGCATTGTTAAACAGGAAGTACGATCAAGTAACCAGATATTTCACACAGGTAAATTTTGTTACTTAATCACCGAGTTTCGAGTGTCAGTTGAACATTTGTCTTGTGCCTCAGCATTGAGAGATGTACAAAAGAAATGAGACCCTCTCCTTCCTCAAGGAGCGCATACACTTGTGGAGAGCGTAAACTAACAGAATACTTGAAACAGACACCAGGGCTTGCACACTTGACTGCCTGGAAGGGTAAGATAGGTACAGTAAGTGAAGTTGTGTTGAGGTTTGGAATGTTGGAAAATGTGTGCACCAGTATGGCTTTCCCCGCTTCCCCATTCCTTCTCCATTTGCTGGAGTTTTCTAATTATTTTAGAACTAGGCAGCCAATTAGCAAATTCCACGTCCTTTTCTGAACTACATCACTGAGCGTGAGAAGAGAGAAGGCAAAGTAGTTTGAAGTAGTTTGAGAAGCCTGAGACTGCAGTTGTCATAATTTTTCTTCCTGATGGTGGAGAAAACATACGGGCATTATTGCAGTAAGAGAGAAAGGGCATGAAGATTCTTGGAGGGATTTTGATCCTTGGAGAGATGGGGAGAGTCGGAGAGCAGGTGGGTGGGCAGCCAGGGCACCCACAGCAGGAGGGGGGGCGGGGCGCGGCTGCAGAGCCCCCAGCACAGCCCAGTCCTGTGATAACAGAGAGGCTGAGGGCGGCAGAGGGAGCTCACGGGAGTAGTTTGGGGCCTGTGGAGAGGGTCCCTGTGTTTACCACATCTGTTGAATTTCATTTCCATTTGAAGGAGAGGAGTTTGTTAAAACACACACATGTTTACCTATCATGGGTGTTACATTAGATTTTTAATAAAAATGAGATTCTGTCTGTAAGGTAGCCTGTACCAGGACCTATTCTAAAAATATGTATTTATATCCTTGGGAATTAAATGATTCTCATTCCCTTTGTACGTAGGAGGAGACCAAGGTGCAGAACTGAAGTGGTACAGCCAGTGTTTGGGCATAGACGGCAGGGTGCACACTCTGAGCCTCTAGGCCACACCGCCTTTGGAGTGGCCTGAAGGAGACAGCTCAATCTAATTAAATATAAAATACTCATCAGTAATAAGGGTATCTAATATTTTTGGATCTCAGGCATTGGGAAAGAAAGGCAGAAAAAGTTTAAACCTAACTGTCTTTGGTTCACTTGAAGCCAGAGGGAGGATTCAGTACCATGAATTGTATGGTTGACGTTCAGAGAGATTCTCTTTTTGAGAGTACAAGCCACCTGATCACCATCAGTAAACAGGGAAGTCGTTGAAGATTTGGTGGAGTGTGCCGTGTCTGACTATGTGGTCACGGCTCAGAGAAGGGCCAAAGATTTGGTGGGGTGTGCCATGTCAGAGCATTTAGTGAGTCATCACCTTGTCAAACTAAGGCACACACCAGTAATCTCCAGAGTTCCCCAAATGATTCAGAAATTGTAATATGATGTGATGAACGATTTGTGCTATAAGATACCACTTGTTAAGGAATTCTGTGAACAGGGGTGCCTGGGTGGCTCAGTTGGTTGGGTGTCCGACTTTGGCTCAGGTCATGATCTCACCGTCCGTGGGTGTGAGCCCTGCATTGGGCTCTGTGCTGACAGCTCAGAGCCTGGAGCCTGTTTCAGATTCTGTGTCTCCCTCTCTCTCTGCCCCTCCCCTGCTCAAGCTCTGTCTGTCTCTCAAAAATAAATAAATACTAAAAAAAATTTAAAAACAAAAGAATTTTGTGATACAGTTAGTTTCTGTATGTGTATACTTTAGGTATCATACTGGTTGTTAACCACATTGGTAACTACATTGATTAATTTCCATGGACCCAGTTGTTAAGGAACAGTCTAACTGCTTCAGAGATGGGGAGCAGACTGATGATGGCATCAGATAGTGAGAAGAAAGTCAGTACCAGATTTATTGTTCCATTTTTGGGCTGATAGGGCAGAGATGCTGTGGGGATGTCTAGATCAGTGGCCAGCATCGTTCCTCATGGAGAAGGTAGGCTCCTCACTCCCAGTGCCCTTAAAGCAACACATGGAACAGACCCAGTTCAGCATAAGTCATACTGCTACCAGAGACGGAGTTCTTGGAAGCTTCAGGACTCTTTGATTTCCAGGGAGAAGGAGCACTGACTGTCTGATTCTCTTTCAGTGCCGTCTGCGGGACATGACGTACTCTGCCCCCATCACAGTGGATATTGAATATACCCGAGGCAGCCAAAGAATCATCCGTAATGCCTTACCCATTGGCAGGTGAGAAATGACATCTGAGTTAGAGCCACACTGCCTGCATTCTAGCCCTATGGGGTGACCTTGAGCAAGTACTACAGTTCCCTTTGCCCCATTTCCTCATGTGAAAAATGCGGGAAATGGTGTCTGCTCCATGAGAGTCTTTTCTGGGGATCCAGTGAGTCAGCCGAAGCAGAGCACTCGAGCAGTGTCCAGTGCAATGCTGTGGTGGTTTTTGTTTTTAATTGTGAGATCTTTTCTGTAAAGCTAAGGAAAATGCTTTCATTTCCTTCTGAAATCCAGGCTGTTAGGGAACCATTAGATAAGATAGCATTTCAGTGAACCAGGCTGTTAGGGAACCATTAGATAAGATAGCATTTCTCTATAACTAGGCAAATATACTGACTCATCTGTAGAAATGGACAAAACCCACAATATTGGGAATTTGATAATGGTGTCGGACTTTAAACTTCGTGCAAACCCTTCCTGGCCAAGTGTTTTTTTCACCCTTCAGAAGTGCTAAAGACATGATAAATATCCACAGGTTCAGTGAATATGCACCATTTGTTGGTCACTTGTGATACACTCTGCTGGGTAGTCCAGTAAATAGAAGATACTTAGATACAACTCCTATTGGCTGTCTTCATTCCCAGCTGCCCAGGAAGGCAGGCTTGAATAGCTGTGGTACCATTTGGTATGTGCTGTGGTAGGTCCAGAGTAATGGAAACACACAGGTTTAACAAATCCTTCCCCCATAGTGTCCTAAAGGAAGGGGCTCTTTGTATTGCTTCTGTCCTCACTCTTCAGTTAGGAAAATAAGTTGGGATATTAGAATATTAATCTTTGTTTTAGCAGGACTGTTTATCAGCGTTAAGACCTTTCCTTTTTCTCATATACAGACCATAGTGTGTCCAGTTAAGTCTTGGATCATTAATAAATTATTACCCAGATTGAATATGGTGAAGGGAGGACTAGAGAGACAGGAGGAAAGCATAACTAGTACGATTTAGGATTTAAATCACAGTTAAGAGGAGGCAAGGAAGGGCATGCATGTAACTAGTGTTTGGTGGACCCCTGCCATGTGCCGGACTCCGGGATAGGAGATAGCATTTTTTGCATTCCTTAAAGTGACCTTTGTGAATTAGAGTGCTCATATGTTCCATGCACTGTCTGCATTACAGACATTACCTTGTGTAAGTGTTGTGTGGGGTTTGTTTGAACTAAAAAGATTTCCATTTAATCCAAGTACATCAAATAGCACATGAGAACATTTGCCACAAAGCAACCCCCCATCCCTCCTCCCTCAGTCTTATTCCCAACCTCGTGACCATTTCTCTTATTCTGGTGATCATCCCAGCCAGATCTTTAAACGCTGTGTTTATACCTTTATTTCTTGGTACGTCAACTTTAGACACTATTTATTACAAATTCTGAATTTCTCTGTTTTAGCCTGAAAATATCCTTAAGTGGACCTCTTTCTGAATGGTGACTTCACAGAACGCACAAATTAGCTTGATGGGGACTTTCGACACTTTGCACATGCCCCTCCGCTGTCCTCTGTAAATTGCAGGTGTGCAGCTATCTGTCCAGTCATCTTCCCTTGTTGGCAAGCGGCCTTTTCTTCTCTCTGGCTTTTAAATCTTTGTCTTTGATGATTGTATCTTGACTGCTGTGTGTTTTGATGTGGCTTTCCTTTTATGTATTCTGAGTAGATAGGATTGTGTGAGTTTATGGCTTTCATACATTTTTGAAAGTCCATAGCCACTATGCTCTCTTTGAATAGGACATCTTGCCCATTGTGTGTGTTTTCTCCATCTAGAATCTGATTAGATGCCTGTGAGACCTCTTCACTCTGTCCTTCCCTCTTATGCTCTGTGATACATTTCTTCCCTCTGTCTTTCTGAAATATGTTCTCAATAATTTCTTCAGCTCTCTTTTAATTCAATAATTCTGTCTGCAGCAGTGGCAGATCTATTATTCAGTCTATTCATAGATTTTTGAATTAATATTTTTCATGTAGAAGTCTTGTGTAGTTCTTTCTTAAGATTGCCTGGTAAGTCCTGATAGTCTCTCGTTTCTTACTTTGATTCATTGTGGTATTTCTGCGTAACAAATGAGGGTCCCTTTGTTGACCATGAGTGAAGAGTTGCTGCCGTTTCTGAAGACCAAAGTTTGTCTGCAAAGTTTGAGGAAAACCAACATTGGAGTTTTTGTTATCTGAACTAGAAGAGCAATTATCTGAGGAAATACTTCATTTCACTTGGCTCTTGATGTAACTACCCCTCCTCTGCCTTTTCTAAAATGTGAAAGACGAAAGCAGACCCGTTCGTGACATTTTGCCAGTGACAGTCTTTATGTGATATTTTCTTTTACTTTCAACAGAATGCCCATAATGCTGCGTAGTTCAAACTGTGTTCTTACAGGGAAGACGCCAGCAGAATTTGCCAAACTGAATGAATGTCCTTTAGATCCAGGTATGTGTGATTCCTTGGATTGTCTCCTGCTCTCCCACCCTTTTTTGGGCTTGCTTTTGCTGTTGGCTTTAACATTTTTTCTGAAAAACAACACCCACCTGAACTTGGACAAAACTGTGTTCACAGAACGTCTGGAAATTTGGCCCCAACTTTATTCTGAGGTCAACATTTCTAAAAGGAGTACTGTTTCCTCTTTGATTGCAGGTTTGAAACTTTAACATTCCAACATGTGTTTTATTGTTACGGTTTGTCAGACTTTTGTCTCTGCCCCATGATTTCTTTTGGTATGCGTAGAAATTCAAGAATAATCTTATGAAGTTACTTGTTTAGCTAGGTGGAAAAAAGTTCACTTCAGCCTATTTTAAATGCAATAAAGGGGCAAAAACCAAAAGTCTTTTGTTAAAATTTTAAAAAATTATATGTTTGTACTCATTTCTAGGCAGTTTATTTTGTAAAGTTTCAAGCTTAGCACTTAACAGAAAAATATTTAATTCCTTAATTCACGTTGACTTAATTTGTAGTTGCTTTACTCTATTCCTTTAAAGTTACACTGGTGTAGAATCATAGAAGATTTTGAAAGAGGTTAACAAAGAACAAGACTTTCCTAGACTGTAACAAAATGGTGCATAAGTCAATATATTGCTTTTTTTGTTTATATTCTGAAATTAAAATGAAGTCCACTTTATTTTATTCTGAATTGTATGCAAAAAAAACTATGATAATGTTTTATGGGTTTTATTGAGTATAGAAATTTTAGGAAACATAATCTTAGTCTACTGTTGTCACTGATTTGTTAGAAAAGGTAGGCAATTTTGAATTTATATTGAAGATTGTTCCTTATTTCTGTGCTTAAGAAATCTGAAGACTATTTAACACATTTTTTTCATTCACCCCTTGTGTCTGTCAGATGCTGATAATATGTATGCCAGTAAGATCTGTTCCCTGTCTTCAAGTTTATTTTCTTGTAGCGCATTTTTATAAAATCATTTGCTGATATGGTCATCAGTTCATAAAACGGTATCAGCAAACCCCTTCTAATTGAGTGTTGGCCAGTGCCATGGAGCAGAAGGTCACAGTCGTTACTAAATCACACTGTCAGAAGAACAGGTGGTGAAACTTTTCTTGTTTCCTTTTGGCAGGTGGCTACTTCATCGTTAAAGGAGTAGAAAAAGTGATTCTAATCCAAGAGCAGCTATCTAAGAACAGGATCATTGTGGAGGCTGACAGGAAAGGGGCTGTTGGTGCTTCAGTTACCAGGTACGGAAAGCAGGGATGGTATTAACGGAATTATCAGTATTTCTTAACATCATACGATTGTCTTTCAGGACAAAGGTAGCCAGTTATGTCTGGTAACAGGCAGCAAAATACTTATCTAACTGTTCAGTTTATTGTGTGAGGAGTATTGATGTAAAATTTTTAGCAATGAAAAGTGTGTAAGACCTTGGTCGAAAGGCCACTAGTTATTTTATTCAAGTTGAATTTTGTTGCATTAAAGGAACTTTGAAAAAAGAAATAATAAAACCACTCTTCAGTTTTCCATGTTGTTTTTACTCTTTGATCATTCTACATGTGTATTCCTACATTGAATATAATCACAGATTACTTTATATTTAATATTTTTTGGATTCTGTCATGGACTTAACATCTTATTGTTAGTGTTCTTAACCATCCTCTTTCACAGCATACTCCTTTTCCTACAGCAGCATCTCTTGTGTCCTGTAATTTCTTTTCACTAATTTATTGTCACTGGTAACTTGAAATTTGCAAATTAATGAGTTTTGGGAATAAAAAATATCGTAGCATAGTTATGATGTCCGTATACAATAGTTTGTCTTCTGATGACCTGTAATGAATTGCTTAACTCAGACTTTGTGCCCCTTTCTGATGGAGAGGCAGCTAACAATAGTGGCCGTTTATTGAGCAGTCAGTAGGAGCCAGGCAGAGTAACGGTGCTCTACATTATTTGTCCCCTCAGCCCTCCAAGATAAGTGAGCTTATCTCCATTTTACTGCTGAGTAACAGGCCTTGGGCTCAGGGTCCTACTGATCGGAAGAGGTAGCCAGCATTTGAACCCAGATCTAATAATTCTGCGACCCATGTCTTCCTATTTTACTACTTTTTGGAACCAGGGATTTGGGATTTGAATCCCAAAGTTGTTCAGTAGCTACGAGGCACTTGGGTGGGCAATTACACATCTTCTCTAAGCCTTTGTTTCCTCATACGTGATTTGGAGACACTACTTCAAAGTAAGTATTAGTATGTAGGATATGAGAGCCAGTATAAGTGGGGTGGGTATGTAACATCACATGTATGTAGCAGGTGATCAGTAGGAGTTACTATTGTGACTGATTAAGCTTGGAGCTGTTATTGGTTTTTTTAATGTTTATTTTTGAGAGAGAGAGAATGTAAGCTGGGAGAGGCAGAGGGAGAGGGAGACACAGAAGCTGAAGCAGGCTCTAGGCTCCAAGCTGTCAGCACAGAGCCCAGTGTGGGGCTCAAGCCTGCAAACTGCAAGATCATGATCTAAGCCGAAGTCGGACGCTTAACGTCGACTGAGCCACCCAGGCATCCCTGGTTTGGGTTTTTAAAAAAATTTTTTTAATTGTTTTTAAGTTTATTTTCTTTGAGAGAGAGAGCACATGCACGCATGTGAGTGAGTGAAGGACAGCACAGAACCTAGCACAGGGCTCAAACCCATGAACCATGAGATCATGACCTGAGCCGAAACCAAGAGTCAGATGCTTAACCGACTGAGCCACCCAGGTGTGCCAGAAATGTTTTTAGATCCATTGGTAATTTTGTAGTTAATAGAGATACCAATAAAAAGGGATTTCTTCGTTTCTTTTGGCTTCAATGTATAATAAGAGTGTAGATATATTTTACTGAATTGTTGATTTAAACACTCCTAGTACATAGGGGCTCATTTTGAGGTTTATCTTTGGAAATGTATAAAATTGCTCATGAATACACCCCACACTGAATCAAAGCAATTCAGGTGGAATCAAAGTGAAGTAAATCAGAATGAATTGGTGAGTGTCACTCGTTGACCCACAAAACTTTCACCATAATCTCAAAGCTAAAGAAACATCGTAGTAGATTTTAAATATTCATGGAAGTGGCGAGTTGTGCATTGTTAAAAGGCATCTGTTAGGAAAGACCTTTCAGATGGTTATTGATTGGTGAACCTTATTGATCATTGCTGTTGCATGCGACTAGCTTGAAACCAGGCAGGGACACAGTTTAACCAACTTTTGTTTCCCTGTAGCTCTACCCATGAGAAAAAAAGCAGAACCAATATGGCTGTAAAGCAAGGTCGATTTTATTTGCGGCACAATACTTTGTCAGAGGATATTCCCATTGTAATCATATTTAAGGTAAGGCTGCAGGTACCTACTGGAAATTGTTTTCATACGTTTCATATGTTTGTCTCCATACGTAATTAGAAATTTGGAGGATAAAGAGTTCTAGGAATAGAAAGATTTGTGGCATAGATAAATTGTCAGGTATGTAATATATTTTAAATTGAAAGCTACTAAGATCAGGATTCAGATATTAAAAAATACTATTTTTTAGTAGCTACACAATTAAAAACTTTAAGGGTGTAAAGTGAGAAGTAAACCTTCCACCCACCCATACCTAACCACCTAGTTGTTCTACCCAGGAACACCACTGTTACTGGTTTCTTGTGCATCTTTCTAAAGACAGTCTGTGCCTGTACTAGCACATGAGTACATGCTGGAGTTCTGTTTTTCACTTGCATACATTGCACACCATTTTTCATTTAGCTTGTTTTCTTTTTTGTAACTTCTGTCTTGGAGATTGTGTTATTAGTTGGTACAGAGCTACTGCATTCTGTTTGACAAACTGTTCTATCATGGCTGTACCACAGTTTCCTTAATCATCCCTCCATCGGTGGATACACACATCTCTCGCGAGCTGTTATAGAAATGCTGTAGTATCACGTTGTACAGGGGCAGGGGTATCTGTAGGCTGAATTCCTAGCAGTAGACTTTTCTAGGTCAAAGAGTTTAAGTTTTTTTTGTTTTTTGTTTTTAGTGTTTATTTTTGAGAGAGAAAGAATGTGCATGTGGGAAAGGCAGAGAGAGAGGGAAAGGGAACAGAGGATCTGAAGCGGGCTCCACTTCTCACTGACAGCAAAGAGTTGGATGGGGGGGCTGGAACCCACAAACCGTGAGATCACAACCTGAACCGAAGTCAGACATTTAACCAACTGAGCCACCCAGGCGCCCCCCCAAGTTTGTTTTTTTGTGGACTCGGGAGTCTGGTGTGTTTCTACATAAATATGAATTTTAAAATTGATTTTTTTCAGCTTGTTTATGAACTGGTGACATAGAATCCAAAAGATATTTTCACACAGAAATTATGTTTAAATGGTATATACTTGTGACTGCACAGTAGCCCGTTTAACCTGCTCTGGGACCTAAATGTTCCCCACATTTTATGAGCACTTGCAGTATTAGTCACTAAGCGAAATTTAAAAATACCATCATGTGATACAGTTGACCCTCAGCATTTGTGAATTTTGCACTTGTCAGTTATACGTGCTGAAATTTATTTGTGACCCTGAAATCATCACTGGTGGTGGTTTTACAGTTATTCACAGACATGCACAGGCTCAGAGCAGTGACAAATTTGAGTCCCCAAGCTCTATGTTCCCAGCTGAGGTCGAAGAAGGTGACATTCTGCCTTCTTGTTTCCACTCTCAAGCTGTAAACAGGAGCCCTTACCATGGTCTCTTTAGTGCCATGTTTTTTCACATTTTTGTGTTTTTGGGGGAGGGGGGATTTTGCCGTTTAAAGTGGCCCCCAAGCCAGGGGCTGAAGTGATGTCTATCTTTTCAAAGCACAAGAAGGCCATGATGTGCCTTATGGAGAAAACACATGTGTCAGATAAGCTGCGTTCAGGCATGAGTTAAGTGCCGTTGGCTGTGAGTTCAGTGCTAATGAGTCAACAACATACATTGAATAAGGTGTCCTTAAGGAGAAAGCCATGTCAAACAAGGTTCTGTATTGATGGGTGGAGGAAAACCTAACCAGAGGCCCGCAGGACACAAGTGCATTTCCCACTGGTGCAATGCTTCAGTGTTCTCTCATTCAGGGTTTGCAGTGCCTCCGGAGAGCACAGCAGCCGAGGAGACCCGTGCCCAACTGTGTATGGGCCAGAAGTGAATCCTGACTAGGGCTGATCGAAATGAAGAGTTCAGTTTAAGTCAGTACTGAAGAGATCTTGAGAGTGGGGACGTGGGGTGATGTTAGGGGTTGATAACACTTGTTTCTCATTTAGAGTTAACTTACTTTGGAGTTAAATATTCCTGCTCAGCAGTTAACGATATCTGAAACCTTTTGGGGGCTGCAAGGGGAGAAAATAGCCTCTGAGATGGAGGTAACTAAGCTGGTTAAAAAGGAAAAAAGCATTTGGGTATACACCTCAGAGGAGTAAGAGAGAAGGACTTGAACTTGTCTTGTTGGACTTGTGACCCGGCCAGGGCCCAGGAGGCGGGGAGACGGGCCCCTTCCTGTCAGGCTCTAGTTGGTCGCTGGGAGGGATGCCCCGGGCTGTTCCTGGGTATTGATCAGCTGGGTTCTCTAACTCAGGAAATAACTGCATTCTGAATGCAATTACATGGAGAAGATTGTAGGAGATTTTTTTTAATGTTTAGTGCAACTTAATGTGCTTATAAGTTCTCTGAGATGCTGGCATTTATTTTCCTTTTAGGACAGTGATGATTGACGATGATGATCACAGTAGCAGTACCATTATATTGGAGGGGGGGGGCAAAGAGAAGTCTTAAAATGTACTTTTCATTATATTTCTTCAAGGTTTATATTTTTAAAGCATGGAAGTAATTTTGGCATTTCTCGTAAGGATCCCCTAGGACCCTGCAGTGTCTTGTGTCCATAGCGGTGGTTAGTGGGTAAAGAGAATTTCATCTGACTGTGTAGAATTACATCTCCAGCAGAGGGCAGTGTGTTCCTATGCATCAAAGGACTTTTATGGATGTTTTAGAGGCTTAAAGATGCATAGGACTGCATTCCTTAGACCAGAAATTACAAATTAATTCTAATGCTCATAGTCTTCTGTCATTCACCTGGAAAATATATCACTAGACACATGGACACATTAAAATCAGAAAACCTTTATTAAATACTTTTTTGGCTAGGTAACAAAATTTTGATAAGACCGTTTCTTTCAAATTTATTATGTTGCAAATGTGTATGTGTATTTAGAGCCAACTTAAATCCTTTTTAAAATGGGCCTATAAGTTAGCAATATGCATTTTTAGGTAATGTGTAGTTGAGATTATACAACAGTTCTTGAATTGTACAAATTTAGAAAGCCACTGAGAAGCAGAATTCCATTTTCAGCTACACTTTTTTTCAGACCCTTTTTCCTTTGCTTTTGTAATATATACATGGGTTTTATTTTATTTTTTCTGCTTCACTTACCAGTGAATTGTGAATAGCTTTCTGTATCTGTAAATACAGAGCTACATCATTATTTCTGGTAGGCATTGTACAGAAGTGTGGGTGGTATAATCTATTTAACCAGTTTCTTGTAGGACAACATTCAGGTGCCATTTTTTCCGAGTTTTCCATCTTAGGCACAGCCCTGAATATTCTTCCACATACGTGTTTGTGCATGTTGCTGTCTATTTTGTGAGACTGAACTCCTGGGAATGAAATTATATGTGTTTTTAAAAAACTCGGTGCATGTTGCCAAACTTTCTTCCTGAAATGTAACCTTATATTCTAATCAGCCACGTGTAAGAATTGAAACAACCGATTAAAATTTTTCTGTTTGAATAAACTAAATACATTGGTCGCAGGTAGTCACGTTTTGTGGTCTCCCGCTAGAGGGATGTTTTAAAAGCCTGATGGAACCTTGTTTGATAACTTCTAAGACTTTTCCATCTGGGGAGCAGCACGGGATTTGGGAGAGCTTAGCACCAGACAGACATAGGCCTAGTTCCCACTTCTCCACTTGTTAGCTGTGTGACCTCCAGACAGATTTCCCAGTCTCCCTGAATCTTGGATAACTCCCCTATAAAGTGAAAATTTCACCTGAGAGGGTTGTTGTGAAGAGCAAAGGAAATCACGCATATTTTGAAAAGTGGATGGCCTAGAAAGAAGATACTGTTTCTCTTGCCTTCGCTCTCCTTATGCAGGAGCAAAATAAACTGGGCGACCAGGAAAGTCACATCATTTCTCTTTTTGTGTTGTGTGGCCCTAACACAGACCTTGACAGTCATTAGGACTTGATGGTTGTTGATTGTAACCAACAATTGGCTAAAAGTGACAGAAGCAGCAGGGTTTCCAGGTTTCATGCTGGGTCTGAATATGATGGCTAAAGCTTTTAAGACCTAGATCAGCCTTATTTATGGACTTGAATCACTACAAAGGTTCTCCTGCCCATGAATCTTTTCCCCCTTTACATTTTGAATTCCCAAGTATTCAGCAGTTGCACTGTGATGGCATCTGTAGTCTGAAAGTTTTTACAGAAAAGATCAGATTTCAAGGGAGCTGGGCATTGTTTCTTGGAAACCAACTTACATTAAAATTGTTGATCTTTGAAGAGAAAAAAACTGCGGAGTGAAAGAGGGCTATTACAGTTCTTTTATCTGCTAAGACCACTTTGAGTAATAATAGATTGATTTCTGTCTAAAGAAAGATTAGAGACTTCTGAATATTAGGTATTTGAAGGACTTAATCCCTTCCCGTCTTTCACATGATATATTTCAGCATATCCCCATCAGTGGGCAGGTTTTTCTCTTCTGCTCATTAGCGTCTGTCTTTAAACGTCACACTTGTAGTCACACTTCGCGGCCATCCAAGGAGATTTCATGCCGCTTTTTAAAGAGCATATTCTCTTATTTTTGTTCATCTTATTGCTGATGGCCAGACTGGGTGACCTTCTGCTGAAACGTATTGTCTCTGCTAATTGTTCATAAGGTCATTATGTAGCACTTATTTCTGACTTATCAGGTGAAATGATTTCAGATATCTGGAGTACAAAGAGTTCCATATATAAAAGCTAGTTTTCAGATGTCTAAATTATGTCTGCGAAGCAAAATGGTTGGGCATTTTGCTATCGTTTCCATAGCAATATGCCATTTATTTGTAGCTGTGACATCCCAAGGCTAAACAGTCACAAAATCAGTTTGGTCTTTGGAGCTAGAGCGCTTTTGATGATGACCTGAGTTATCACCCTGTGGTTCAGAGACCCAGTATAGGAAGAGTTTAGTCCTTGTAGAGCAAAGCTTTGCCACTGATGATTCTTTCTGCACATATGGTGTCATTTACCATGTGCTTGGCATACCTTCACTTCATGGCTTAGAAATATTTGGAGGGCCTAAGCAGTCTAAGCACATGTTAGAACACTTGAAAATTTTATGCAGTTATCAAATTACCGCTTAGATTCAGCCTTGGGACAACTTGAAGCAAAAATTCATAATAATGTCAGTGAGGAAGGACTTTTTCATTATTATTAAACACCAAAATGGGTGATGAAGTATATAGTCTCTCCCATTTGGAGATTTCTAAACTAAAAATTAATTATTAAAATAATCCAGGTGGCCTTAGTTCAGAAGATTTAGATGTTGACATGCCTAAAGAAAGGGGGTGGGTCCAGAAAGCTACTGCCAGTTCAGCTCCAAGATTCTTTTTCTGTCCCAGTGAGACCTTGTCCTGCTGTATTATCTGGACGTACTCGGTTTAGCATCTGCCCATATAGCTCTCTTTTAGTGTTTGCACTTTTCCTCTGAGAGGGTAGTGTATTAGTTACAAAGTTTTATTATCAAAGATTTTAGAGAAGGGTGATTGGATTCTACTGCAAATTAGTTGCCCTAGTATTGTTTTTCTTATATTTTTATTCCATTGAAATCCACATAACATTCTTTTTATAAAAATTGTTTTATTTATTTATTTTAGAGAGAGCGCACGCGTGTGAGCACAGGGGAGGAGCAGAGAGAGAGAGAGAGAGAGAGAGAGAGAGAGAGAGACAATCCCAAGCAAACTCCACGCTGTCAGTGTGGAGCCTGATGCAAGGCTTGATCTCCTGAACTGTGAGATCGTGACCTGAGCCAAAACCAAGAGTTGATGCTCAGGCTACTGAGCCACCCGGATGCCCCAGAACCCATATAATATTATTTTGAGATTGACAAGTGGAAGTTAATTTATGTTCTGATTAGCTTTTCACAGAGAAATAGTCTCTTCTGGTATCTCTGGCTGGCTTCTTGCAGACCAAGGAGGAAACATATACAGCTGTCCGTACGGGCCATAGCTGTCAGAGCACATGCACTCAGTGCTTGTTCAAAGGATAATCTAGGGTCTTGTTTTTGTTTCATTTGTTTAAAAATTAGAAGTGATCATTTTCGAGGATTGCTCTCCTTTAATCCATGAAGTGCTGAGTGTCTTAACGAATTTATGTCATTTTTAAACAGTGGAGTTTATGCCTAGCATCGACGTGAACAAATGCATCATTTTAATTAGAGATAAAAGGACATGAAAATCAAAGTATACAAAAGAGATTTGTGTCCTGAGAGCATCTTTATTGTTCACTAAACAAAAAAATGTTTGGATGAAACAAGTTACACGTTTAAAAAGGGGTTTTTTTTTTTAAGTTTCAGTAGTGAATCTAATGCCAAAAGTTGGTCTGTTAGTTTTTGTGCAAATTCAGCATAGTTTCTGTCGTCAGAGATTTGGCAGTTGCTTGCCTGGGTGGCTCAGGCTCAGGGTCTTTCATGAGTCAAGATGTCAGCCAGGGCTGAAGTCATCAAAGGCTGGGCTGGGGCGTGGGAAGGTCTGCCTTCATGGTGGCTCCTCCACATCAGACCTTTCCATAGATGGCTCCGGTGTCTTCATGACACTGCCCGCGGCTAGCTTCTCTACCCACCCCCCCACCCCCACCCCAGAGGAACACTCTAAGAGAAAGAGCAAGCCAGAGGCTGCAGTGCTGTTTCTAACCAGGCTCCGAAGTTGTACTCTGTGGCTTCCACCTTTTTTTCTCTAGAAGCGAGTCATTAAGTTTAGCCCACACTCGAAGAGGAGAATTAGTTTTTTACCTTTCGTAGAGAGGGTCGAAGAATTGGCGAACCTTTTCTAAACCGCTACGGTTTGCCTCAGAGGGGGGACACAGCATATATTTAGCTCCCCGCCCCCCGAAAGCTTCGAACTTTCAGTAAGTTGACATCTGATCCTAAAGCATCCAGATGGAATTTCTGGATCAGAAATTGCTCAGAGTCAAACGGAGGACTGTAGAATTTTGAATCTTCTTGTTACAGAAATGAAGAAACTGAGGTGGACAAGGTGACGGGACGGTAGTGGTTGTGAGGTCTGTCTTTGACCTTGCTTTCGGATGGACACCTGAGATCCCTTGACCTAGAGAGGTGCCCTCTCTGTTGTACTCCGGCGCGTGTTCTCGATGTTCCTTACTGGAACTTGAGATTCAGTTTTCCCTTTCTCCCTCGTGTGTGGAGAACTAGGAACCAGAGCATCGAATCCTCACTAGATAGTTATTCCTGCTTCTGTTTTCTCTGCATAGCTAAAGGAAGAATTTTAATGCAAATATAACTTTTCCCCTAACTTCTAAGAAGCAGATTCTTTCTCCGCCAAGAGAGGTGTAGTGAGATTATGCTCTATTTCTTGATGTGGCAGAATTCCAGGCAAGTGTGTGAAGGAGTGAGCCTTCGTGCCATATGGAATCTACAAAGACCTGTGCTGCCGGCTGCCACCTTGAAACACTTAAGAGAAGCGGGTTTCCTAAACCTCTTGAGTGTGTTTGTAGTGTTTTAAAAAACCTCTTTTTAAACTTGCGTAAAGGATAGCTTGATGTCTCCAGACTAGTGAGGTAAAACATCCTTTAAGAAAAATCCCTTTAGCCTAAATGTGAACGATTTGACAGTTCTCAGAAAAATTAGTCTTGTGACAAAATTAATTGGGGTTCTGTTTGTTTTCAGCAATGTGTATTTTCTGATTAGTGCCCTTTGGCTGTTTTGGGGTTTTTGTTTTTTGTTTTTTGTTTTTGTTTTCAGTTTGTTTTTGTAATTGTGACCAGTGTCTCCACTATACCTTCCTACCTCCTTTTTTCATGATGAAACTCCTAGGTTATTTAAACATTTTAGAAGATGACACACATGCAAAAAGTGCTTGAGAATGTTTGTTTTCGTCTTCCGAATCAAAATTTCTGTTTTCAGGTTCTTCTGCAGCTTGTGCTATGGCTGCCAATGCCAGATGGCACCGTTTCTGAAAAAAGAGCTAGCTTTTGCTTAGAAGTAATACCCACAAACAATGCCGAATTAGCATAAGCAAATGTCAGTGAGTTAACACAAAGCCAACACTCTTTCTATCTTTTCTTTCCTTCCTAGGCCATGGGTGTGGAGAGTGACCAGGAAATTGTACAGATGATTGGAACAGAGGAGCACGTGATGGCTGCATTTGGGCCCAGTCTGGAAGAGTGCCAGAAAGCTCAGATTTTCACACAGATGCAGGTGTGTCTTTTCATGTCGTCCTTTGCTATGAAAGGGAATTGGAGATTTAATGCTGCCCATGGATAAAGCATCGGATGCAGTCACTTCTTGGGGTGTAGGTGTGGGAGGGTGTTGGGGAGGACCAGTAGAGAAGCTTCTTTGACTTGTGCTTTAGGAATTGGAAGAAGGAATTTGCCTTGACAGATTATCAGCCTGTGGTGTCTAACTTGGAAGGGGGATATGTGGCCAAGAGGCTTTTGTTCTGATATAATAGCAAGTGTGCTTTTTTCATTTATTTGCCCAAATGATTTATGATTTTGAACTACAACAACTCCAGTGTAGAAGGCTTTTTTTTCCCTCAGTTCTCCTCAATTTCCCTTTTATTCCCTACTTCCAGTTGCTTTCGGTGTCCAGTGTGGTCTGAATCCCTTTTTCTGAATTTCCAGTATCATCAGCAAGAAAATTCAAGATCAGAAACCCTTTACCAGGGTAGAGCTCTGTAGAGCCTTCATCGACCTGCTAAGGAATTCCTAGTTGGAACCTGGGGATTTTAGGACACAACACTCAAAGATGAAGACAGGGAGATATATATGCTAAACATAAGAAAATGAATTGTACTTCCTGCCCTGGTGACAGGGAGCCCTAATGCCCACATTTAGAATGTTTAGTCCCACATTTGTAAAGTACTTTGTTCCATGTAAAGTGGTGGCCTTACTCATAGCCCTGGGAGGCAGGGATTCCCTGCTATCGAAGCACAACAGACTGTTCTTACATATCCATACGTACATTGTTCTGTGGGTTACTTTCAACAAGGTGTAAATTCCAGGCTGCTTTTTCCTTGTTACCCAGGATGCTTGTAGAGGTAGCATTTTCCCACTTACATCTGTTAGTGTGTGTTGATATTTCTTAGAGCCAGAAAAACATTCAAGAAGGTTGATCGTTGTATGTCAGTGTATATATAATCCCAAGGCACAAACCAGTAGGGATTGTTATTACTGCCTTCCTCTTTTTATGCAGTTAAGTAATAGCTCCAGTTATTGGGCAGGTGGCATCAGGAGAAGTTGTTTAGATCTAGGAGGTTCTATCTGTGGTCTTTATTGAAAACGAAATATTTAGTGTTCATGAATCTTTGTTTCCAACTGGAATTGTACTGTATAAGGGTTCCAAGAACATGAAGAGGAAATGTTAAGAAACACCCAGGAGTTGGCTCAATGTGGGGAGATACACTCTCTCCTTCAAAGCTACGAAATGCTGAGGAAGAGCAGTTTACCTTAATGGTAGTTCAGCGGATTCAGTGAGATCTGTGAACATTCATTTTATAACAGATAGCATCGTTGTTGCTCAAATAACCCTGTAACAGCATGGTGTGGCTTGTGTGAAAAGGCTAAATAGTGGGTTGAAAAATCATTTATTTTTTTTAAATAGGTGCTGACAGAAAGTGTTAGCTAACTGAATGAGAGAAGTTCAGTTAAAGGTGAGGGGAATATACAAACAGAGGGTGTAAGGTTGACATGGTTTGTACTCCGTGTGCTGGACTAGAACATTGATTAATTATTTGCAGCTAATAAGAGGCTATAGAGAAATGCATACTCCGAAATGGTTGGTAAGTTGAACACGAGTTCGGGCAGTGTGGCTATTTGTTGTTCTAAGTGAACGTGGAGCAGATCTGCGGTGTATTCTTCTATAATAGAACTTTTGACAACATGGCACTTAGTGGATTGCTAAACCACCTGCATTGTGTTTGTGTTTAATGCCTCCGCTCTCAGTCTCTCCTCCATTCCTTCTGCCCACAGAGCCTTTTGCTGGGCCTTGGTCACGGATGTTTTCGATCATCCTTGTCAAGGGCTGTGGTATAGAGAGGAGAAATTATTAGCCTTTTGGAGGATAGGATGCACTTGGGGGTGTCATCTTGGCCTAGTCATGACCAGACTGGGCTCTTACCCCAACCCTCACACTATGAACCCTTGGCAACATTATTAATTATTTTAGGGAAGAGCTGACTTTTGCTATATAGAAGGGATACTGGGCTCCCCTGTGTTCCTCTGTTTTTCCCTCAAAGTGAAGGATCTTTAGCCTCTTTCCCAAGGGAACTGGAAGACCAAAACTTAATGAGGACAGCTTAGTTTAGGGACGACTGAACTGCCTGTCTCTTGGCAGTTCCCACTGACCGTGGGCTTGCTTTCAGTAGTTACTCGGTCCCCACTTGCTGCTAGGTCCCTGCAGCAAGGCTTGGCACAGTCTTAGTTTATCATCTGCTCTAACGGATGTTTAACTGAGAAGATCTTGGGTCTGATGTCCCAATCTCACCACGGAGGAGTTCTGTTCAGTTCCTGGCCCTGAACCAGTCAGTAGGAATCAGAGAAAAAGATGACACAACGTCTAGTTGGAGAGACATACCCATAAATAATCAAATTACGGTGTGGTCTGAAGTGGAAAGAAAGCACTTAGTTCTTTCCATAAGGAATTCAAGTAGAGAAAAAGGAGTAGGGTTAGGAAGGCTTCAGAGAGGAAGTGATACCTGAGCTAAGTTTTGAAGCACAGAAAAGAAATTTCCCAGACATTCAACTGGGGACAGGAAGTTCAAGATAAAGAATCAGGAATCCTAGCCCTCTCTTCTAACGGAAAGCCAATTTAAAAAAACAAACAAACAAAAAAGTGCGTTCATTTGTTGCTACAGAATAATAAGAACCACATCATCTTCTTCTTGAAGAACTTTTTATTATGGGAAAACCTCAACACATACAAAGTATACAGATTAGTGTTATGAATCCTCATGTGCCCACCACACAGCTTTGATAATTACAAAACGCTTTGACATTCTTGTTTCATGTAAATGTCTACCTACTCCTCACCAGTTATTTGATTAGTTTTTAATACTTCATTTTTATATGTACATTTCAGCATACATAAATTCTAAGTCTTAATTGCACAATTGTGCATAATTTTTATCAGATGTAGAATATTTTTCCATTACCCTGGAACGTTCCTTCATGTCCCTTCTTAGCTACTTTTCACCTCTGTCCTCTGATTTTCTTCCCCACTGTTCTGATTTTTCACCACAGATTAATTTTGCCTGTTCTAGAACTTTATAGGTGAAATTATGCAGTATGTACTTTTCTGTGGCCAGTTTCTTTTGCTGAGCGTACTGGCTGATACTCATCCAAGTTGTTTTTATGTCATTTATCCACGCAGTTCCATTTTATTACTGAATAGCATTCCATTGTATGAATATACCACAGTTTATTTTTTCCTGTTGATGGGCACTTGGTTGTTTCACTCGGGATGAATAAAGCTGCTGTATGCATTCCTGTACAAGCCTTTGCCTGGACACTTCAGCATTTCTCTTGGATAAGTACCTACAAATAGGATTGTTGGATCAAAGAGCCATTGTGAATATAACTTTTTATAAAGTTGGAACTGCCACACCTCTTTCCCAAGCAGTTGTACCATTTTGCAGTCCCACCCCCCCGTGTGAGAGTTCCGATTGCTCCGCGTCCTCACCAACATTTGGTCTTGTCAGTCCTTTTAATTTTAGCCATTCTACTAGGCGTTTAGTGGTGTCTGTACCATTGTGGTTTTAATACGCGTTTCCCTGATGACTACTGATGCTTAACACTTTTTCATGGACTTACTGACTGACTTTCTTGGTGAAGTATGTTCAAATATGTTGCTCGTTTTCCTCGTTGAGTTGTCTTTTTAGTATTGAACTTAAAAGTCCTTTAAAAAACATTCTGGATATAAATCCCTTGACAGATTTATATATCATAACTTTTTTTTTTTTGGTTTGACTTACAGTTATTGATTTCTGTCCTGTGTAAAGAAATTTCTCTTCCTCCAAGGGCAGGAATATAGTACTAGTATTTATGCTTATGTCTAAAATCCACTTAAACTAATAATTTTATTTGTTGTGAGGTAGAGGTCAGAGTTAATTTTTTACTTTGTAGCTGCTTAATTGCTTCAACACCATTTGTGGAAAAGATTTTCCCTTGTGGATTGAATTGCTTTGGTACTTTTGTCAAAAATCATCTGACCATGAAAGCATGGGTTTATTTCTGGATGTATTTTCTTCCATTGATCTATTTGTCGTTATGCCAGTATCACACTGCCTTGAGTACCATAGCTTTCTAATCAAAAGTAGGTAATGTAAATCTTCCAACTTTCCTTTTTCAAGAGCACTTTAGCTATTCTAGGTCTTTTGCATTTCCAAGTAAATTGTAGAATCAATAGATTTTTGGTCAGTTTGGAGAGAATTGTAACAGTAAGCCTTCTTAACACTATTAAACCCTCCCAGTCCATGAAAATGACATAACCCTCCATTTACTTAGGCTTTCTTTTCTCCCAGCAATGCATTGTAGCTTTCAGGATAGAGGTCTTAACATGATGTGCTTCCTTTTTGAGGGAAAAGAAGCACAGCTCCAGAATGTTAACTGTGGACAGTGGTTCTCTCTGGGAGGAGGATTGGTGGCTGCTTCATATATGTAATGCATGTGTGTATATACGCATAATCTGTTCATTTGTATATTCTAAATTTCCTACAGTGATCATGTATCAATTTTGTAATAAGAAAACTATAAAATAAGGGAACCAGTGTATTGGACAGCATATAATGCTTTTTGTCATTGATCTGTGACAAATGTTGATTTTTGACTAAACCTCATGCAGCATTCTGTATAACCAGAATCCTTGTCTTTTTGCTTATAGTGTTATGTATGGGTTGGTGTTTAATAAATTTCCTCTAGTGGTGTCATTCAAACATCATTATATTCTGTTTTTATAGGCGTTAAAGTATATAGGGAACAAAGTAAGGAGGCAAAGGATGTGGGGAGGTGGACCAAAGAAGACCAAAATAGAGGAGGCAAGAGAACTCCTGGCTTCTACCATCCTGACGCACGTCCCAGTGAGTAGCACTGAACAAGTGTGAGCTGTGGTCATTGTGGGGTCCTTGTGTTGAAGAATTTTGAATATAAGTTTACATTAGTTAAAATCTGGTTCTGTAAGAAAAGAGAGACTCTGAAAAGGACTGGACTGCCCCCATGGAAATAATCTCCCATTATCAATGGTTTATTTGTACTTTGGGAATGTTAGTTGTATTCCATCATTATCATCCTGTTTACTCTCTTGTGGTTCTTTTGATCTAAAATTACAGTTTTTTATATTCATGCCTATATTAGTGCTGCTACTAGATTTCATGGTTTTGAAGGGCAGAGATGGTGTTAGATGTTTTTTTTTTTTTTTTAATTTTCACATATATTTCATACATATATATACACATACATATGTGTGTGTATTTATATATATGATATATACGTATCATATATATACATATACATATATATGATATATATGTTTTTATTTATTTTTGAGAGAGAGACAGAATGTGAACGGGGAAGGGGCAAACAGAGGAGGAGACACAGAATCCGAAGCAGGCTCCAGGCTCTGAGCTGTCAGCACAGAGCCTGACGTGGGGCTTGAACTTATGACCCATGAAATCATAACCTGAGCTGAAGTTGGACGCTTGACCAACTGAGCCACCCAGGAGCCCTAATGGTATTAGATGTTTTCAAATGAAGCAAGCTTATAGGGCCTTGCTTATTTATTCTTTTTATTGTAAAATACATATCAAAATTTACCATCTTTAAGTATACAGTTCTGTGGCATTAAGTACATTCTCACCGTTGTGCTACCATCATAGATACTTTTTTAAAATACTAGATGGTTTATCTCCTAGACCTTGAATTTAATTTGATTTGATTTGGTTTTAAGTTTATTTATCTTGAGAGAGAGCATGCAAGTAGGCTTTGCGCTAATAGTGATATGGGGCTCAAACTCACGAACCGTGAGATCATGACCCGAGCTGAAATCAAGAGTTGGACACTTAACTGATTGAGCCAGCCAGGTGCCCCATAGACCATGAATTTTAGAGTTCCCATTGTCCAGCCACCTTTACTTACAGTACAGATTCTCCAGTCCAGACAAGCTGGATGGTTTGTCTTGCCACCCAGCTGGTTAGTAGACAGAGAGCTAGAATCCATCTTTTGACCCTGGAACCTGTGCTTAATGCAGTTGACCCTTGAATAAGACGGGTTTAAACTGTATGGGTCTACAGAGAAAGACAGATACCGTATGTTTTTACTCTTATGTGGATCCTGAGAAACTTAACAGGAACCCATGGGAGAGGGGAAGGGAAGGAAAAAAACAAAAAAAAAGGTTAGAGTGGGAGAGAGCCAAAGCATAAGAGACTCTTAAAAAATGAGAACAAACTGAGGGCTGATGGGGGGTGGGAGGGAGGGAGGGGTGGGTGATGGGTATTGAAGAGCACATCTTTTGGGATGAGCACTGGGTGTTGTGTGGAAACCAATTTGATAATAAATTTCATATATTTAAAAAAAATAAAAAATAAAATAAACTGCATGGGTCCCCTTATATGTGTTGTTTTTTTCTTTCACTAAGTACAGTGCAGTACCATAAATATATTTTCTCTTCCTTAAGATTTTCTTAGTCACATTTTTTCCCCTCTTATTTTATTGTAAGAATACAGTATGTAACAATCAAAATATGTGTTGACTGTTGATGGTATCAATAAGGCTTCTGGCAAACAGTAGGCTATTAGTAGTTAAGTTTTGGGGGAGGTAAAATTTGTGCATGGATTTTCAACTGTGCAAGGAGTCGATGCCCCACATGCCTATGTTGTTTAAAGGCCAGTTGTATTTACTTTTTATTAATTTACCATTAAACAGAGATTGGCCATGAGGGATGTGGGCCATGAGGGAGTAATCATTCCTCTCCATTTACTATAACGTTACCCTTTCTAAGTGATAGAATTATTTATTAGACATTCTTACTAACCAAATACTGTAGTCTGGCTTATAATGAGTGTATTGTTCATGTGTATTCACGAAAGATCTAATTCTAGGGTTACATACTCTCCCTTCAGGAACTGATCATAAAGGAAAGTCAAGGGATCAGTGGAAGTGGACAGTGATCACCGAAATACATTCAGATTGGATTTTCTTATTTTAAAACACCTTGTTGGCTAAATAATATACAGATCTCTGATTCTGCCATTTGTATGTGTTTTGACTAATTCAAAGAATTAGAAAATTCTTAATATCAAAACTAGGTCTCAATAGAATTTTAAATTCTGGATGACCATTTAAGTCAGGACAGCTACAGTGAGTGTCTCTGGCTCCCCACTGCTTTTCCAGGCAGCCTCTCTGTCTCCAGCAGAGACAGAGACAGTCTCTTGGACTGCCTCAGTGCCTCAGGACCCAGGGAAAGGAAGTGGTAACTGCGAGTCCATGGGCCAGCCCAGGGAGGGTGGTGGGCTCCACCTCTTTGAGGGAATGGCATGAAATGTACGGGGAAGGAAGGAAGGAGTTGATAGTGGCTAATGTGCATTGTCTCAGAAATTTTCTCTAACTCCTAAATTACAGGTTAAAGAATTCAATTTCCGAGCAAAATGTATCTACACTGCAGTGATGGTGCGAAGAGTGATTCTGGCCCAAGGAGATAACAAAGTGGACGACAGAGACTATTATGGTAACAAGCGATTGGAGTTGGCAGGACAGGTGATTTAATTACTTTATGTCAGCAGGCCTGAGCTTCAGGTGTAGGTGTGGGGTTCAAGGTTTTTCAAAGCATTAATGCTTACTCAGAATCCCAGTATTAAATAAAAACGGAGCCTCTCTGGCCGAGGTGAGGTACAAGGGCTTATTTCTCTACCTGCTCTCTCTTTCCCCGCCTCTCCTCTGGGGGATTCGTAAAAGTTTGCTCTGTAGCACAAAGTGTAGACTCTAGCGGGGTCCCTGATGATCTTGCCCCACTGTACCTTTCTAGCCCTGTCTCATGCCAAGGCAGGCCACTTACGTCTTCCCAAACACTCCATGATGCTCTTTCATCCTTCCACACCTTTGAGTTCTGCCTTCTGCCTAAGTTGCCCCTCTCCCGTGTCCCTTTACCCTCCCCCAACTGAGGAGCTGCTGTCCATTCTTCATTCTTGGAGTCACCCTCTTTGAAACCTTCTGTGAACCCCAGGAGAAGTTAGTTGCTCTGTCTTCCAAATGCCAAAGACACTTTGTTCAGGTCTTTATTTATATGCTGAAGTCTACATAATTCTTTACCTGCAAGCTTCTTCCCCCCTCCCTAGACAGTAAGCTCATTGGGTACAAGAATAGTTTATATTCATCTTCCTAATCCCCCTGTAAAGTGCTAGGCACCAGAGATGCATTGGTGAGTGACACTCTCTGAGGCATCTGCTCTCAAGAGTGCATTTTGGTAGGGGAGACAGTGAACAAGTAAACAGCAAAGAAATGAGATGATATTAAACAGTCATATGTGTTTAAAGAAAACCCCGAAATAGGCTAATGTTAGAGAGTTGGGGTGTTGGTGGAGGCAAGGCATGTTACTTTAGTCAGCATGATTAGGAAAGATCTCTGAAAAAAGTGCTGTATTTTAAGCTGAGCCCTCAGACATGCCTCTGAGAATTGAATGAGAAGAAACCAGTCTCAGGCAACCTTGGGAACTGCATTCCAGCAATAGCCCTTTGCACATGTGCACAGCCCTGCACAGTTCCAGCACCAGGGGGCTGGAGGAGGATCAGGGCAGCTGGAGTACATGAGGCAGTGGGGCTGGGGGGGGGTGGGGGCAGGGAGGGTGCAGAGGACATTGGAGAACTAGTCTGTGGGCCATGGAAGGGGTTTTGGATTTCGTTTTCCTTGTAGTGGGAAACCACTGGAGAATTATAATCACGGAAGTGACATGATCTGATTTTTATTTTAGAAAGCGCTGATATGGAAACGAACAGGCCAGGAATGAGCCAGTTAAGAGGCTGTGACAGTATTGCATGTGACAGATGTTGGTGGCTAGGATAACATACTACAACTAAAACTTTAAAAGTAGGATTAAAAAGTGATAGCAGTTTTAGGTTTTGGAAGAAGGTTAGTGTCTGGACTACTGGGGAAGTTCTATGTGGTTAATGGTTGATGCTAGCAGGTGGGTTTTCTGCCACCTTCAGATTGACCTCTGTTCAGGGTATCATGGGTATCCCCACCACCATCAGTCCCAATTTTTAGTTATTTAATTGGCAAAAATCATGCTGTTAAATGAGTTCATTAAAAAAATGTTGATTGTTTAGAAGCATAAGTAATGGAGTCAGGAGAGGAGAGACTATCCTGTTGCTTAAAAAATTAGAATTAAAAAGAGAGTTCCCGTGTGCAAGAAAACATTGCTTTATAAACAATGTAAAGACATAAAAGGCATTGTGTTGGCAAAAATGTGTAAAAACAATAGCTGCTAATTTCACACCCCATGGGATGAGGGAGTATAAATGTGCTTCAGCTTTAGATAACAGAGCTGGATCCACTGGCCAAGTGGGTTCACAGAGCTTTCCCTCCGTCTCTCTGCCACCAGAGGGCTGGCAGGCCAGCCGCCAGTAGAGGTGTTAGCAAAACCTACCGATTTCAGGCTTAATCTTTTCACCTACCTTTTCTTTTTTGGTAATGTGTTCATTATTTGCTGAGCATTACTCTATTCTTTGTCTGCAAATTTTTTGTTTCTAATGCAGCTTGCTTTGTATGGGTGAGATATGGAACGGCACCAAAAATCCGGCACCCTGGAAAGCCAGGGATTTCCACCCTGTGACAAAAGAATGCCGTCTTGACTTCAGAGATTGCCTAATCCCAGCTGTTCTGATAATGTAATTAAGGCTGCCTAATGTCTTTAATTTTGCAACCAGTTTGTGTGAAAAGGAGAATTTGGCACTCTGAAGGCTTAACACTAAATAGCAATCTCAAGACGCCTAATTAGAATTCTCTGACATTAAGCTAATTGGTGAAACTGTATTTCAGCAGCTTAACTTCTTTATTAATTTTTTTTAGCATTTTCATTGAAAATCAATTGATGAGCTGTCAGCATTTTTTCCTTAAATATAATTTGCTCTTTAGTGTTCCTGTCGCAAGCTGGCTGGAAGGCCTAATACTAGCAATGAAAGGTGTTGAATATTATCACCAGCGTTTCATCTCTTTTAATCATTTTACTCTTGACCTAAATAATGTGGCTTATTGTGTGACTTGGCCTTGTAGTTTCCTACTGCCCTGTGAACTGGAGAACGTAATTTCTCTTAAACCAAAAATCTAGAGGGGGAGAAATTTAATGAGGCAGTAGTTCTGTGGAGTGTGCTCTTAATGTTTTACTTGTTTAGGACGAGAGGCGTTTCCTTGTGTTTGAATCGGGGGGCTATGGCGAATTCAGCTGGGATCCAAGAAACTTTGTCATAATTTGAGACACAAAAGTCTAAGTGTAAAGGACTAATTAAAGTAGAGCTGAGCCTTTGTGGTTTAGGTTAAGGGCATTTGCTTCTGTTCAGGAGGCTTATTCAAGTTCCTTTTGCCAGTTTCCACAGGAAGTTGCTGCAATGGGCCTCTTCATCCTGCTCACCCCTCTGCACCTGCTTCCATTCCCATATTCTTTCCATGAGTGAAGCTGCTGGGTCTGAGTTGAAGAAAGGATTAAGCTCTCAGAGGAGGAAGTTTTCTTTTTAGAACACTTCTGACATGGTACATTCAAGTCCAAGGTCCTGGCTTTCCTCTCTGCAAAGTTGATTTTAGTAGAAAAGTGGAAGGACATGTCCTAACTTAAGGGGGAAAAGCATAAAATCACATTCCACTTTGGAAATTCTTCAGCAGTTAGTAGCTCGAGGAGAAAACTCATTTGCTTTGAATATCTTCTTCGTTATGAGTCCAGAAGCTACCTATGGGTTATAAACATTCAAGAATATAGTCAGTGTGGAACTTGGATAATCTTTAGCTTACATGGTTTCGCTGAGTTCAGAATTCCCACTTCAGTAAATAGTGTATATATGATGCCCCCATGATATTACTTTAATGTTTTTTTAGGTGACTTAGATTACAAAGACATCAAGCTTTTTTCTTTCTCTGTAAAGGAAAAAAAAAATGCCTACAAAAGGGAGAAAAAGAAACTAACGCAATTAATTGTACAGAGGCACTTAAGTGTTTGTAGTATCTATTATATTTGATTGTTGAAGAAGCGTACCTGCTGTTTATTTGTAGTGAGCCACCAGTTTAGTTTCGGGAACTTTTTATAGATGGTATTCTGGTTATCTGTTGCTGTGTTGCATGCTATCCCAAAACTGTGGCTTAAATTAACAACCATTTCATTATACCTCACGGTTTTGTGGGTCAGGAATTCAGGCAGGATTTGGCTGTGTGATTCTTTTGTTTTACATGGTGTTGATGGAGGTCAGTTGGTGGTACTCTGCTGTAGGGTGTGGGAAGGGTGGAAGGCTGGTCTTGGCAGGGCCTGACCTTTCCAGTGTTGTGGCAATGGAGTGGTTCAGGGCTCCAGACGAATGTTTCCTGTGAACAAGACACAACCAGTACAGCCTTAATGACCTAGTCTTCAGCTTCGTTTATTTCTACCCGATTGGGAAAAATCGGTTACAACCTCCACCCAGATTTGGGGCAGTGGGAAGATTTGGGCCACACTTCTCAATGTGTAGTTCAGGGGTCACCCAGAGATTTGTAAGTTTACATACATAATTGGGGTTTCCTCCCTGTGGTTCTGTGATTTTCCCCTTTCCAGCTATTGTGGTAGCACAGATCTTTTTCCTCTGGATCTTCAATCCAGTAAGACTTTGGGTCTCTCTCTGAGTATTAGCTTCTCAACGTAGCTTTGGCCCTTCTTGCCAATGTGGCCTCCCCTTAACTGAAAAGCCTTAACAACGGGAAATGCACCCAGTGCCATTCACTTTTGAGACATGTTGGCTTTCCTCCAGTTTCTGCCTGCTTTTAGACGCTCTTCAGTGGCCTCAGATAGTTTTGATATTTTGTCTGGAGTTTATAACTATTAGCAGATGAGCCCATCTGGTAGGAGCTTCTCTACCAATTCTGGAAACAGAACTGTTCTTGTCTGTTCTTATGACTTCCTATTACATCCCATTGACTTGGTTTCTGTGGTTATACTATTTCAGATAGTTACCATGGCTTAATATCATTTAATATTTATTATGTAATTTTTAACATGAAAATAAAAATGTTACATAAAGTTTTGAAAGGTACAAATAAAATCAACACCCTCAGAGCCACTCTCTGACTTAATAATTCTTAATAATCAACCGTTAATACCATTCCGTTAACCGGTGTATTTCTTCCTTACTCTGTTTCTCTTTTCCCCTTGTCCTGAATTTTTGCACTTTTTTTTATTATATCCTCTGAATTTTTAATTTAAAAAATGTAATATATATTATTAAAGTATAAGTTTTGCTTATTTTTGAGTTTTATAAAAATAGATTCATACCATGTACCTTTTTCTGAAACATATTCTTCATTCAGCATTGTTCTTAAGATCTGTATTGTTGGGTGTCACTGTACTTCCAGTTTTGTATTATATTCCATTGTATATGTGGAATATGATATGATATAGATGATAAATAACACTTTATCCATTCTACCAGTCAAGACCTTTGTATGATTTCCCTTTTTAAAAAATATTAACATTCATATTTATTTTTTCAGGTGCCCATATGCAAGAGTTTCTACAAATAAGATTGCCAAATCCTAGAGTCAAGTTAAATCTTCAGTTTAACTGGAGAATGTCAAACTAGTTTCCCAAGTATTTGTACATTATACCGTTTATGAGTTCCTGATCATCTCCTTTCTATGCCTTAGTATCAAACTTTAAAATTTTTGTGGTATTAATTTGCATTTCCTTTATTACTAATGAGGTTGAGCCTCTTTTACATATGCTTATTGACCATTCCTGTTTTTCCCTCTTTGAAATGCTTTTTGGGTTGTTTGCATTTTCCTTATTGATTGAGAATTTATTTATTTATTTTTTGTAATTCTAGGTTTTGCTGGTGGTTTCCTCATGGTGACTTTCAACTATATATTCCTCTCTATTTCTCTCCTTTAAATTTCTTTTAAACCAGGAATTAAATTGAGAGACTAGATCAAATTCAAGTTCTTTTTTATTTTTTATTTTTTTGGCTAGAATGCCATTGTACAGTTTGCTGTTATATCCTATCAGGAAGAATATGACTAGTTGTATCTATATTTGGTGCCATGGGAATTGATCACTGGGAATTTGATCCCATGGTGCCATGAGAATTGATCATTGGGATCTTTCTCTCATGTGAAAGAGAGAAATTCCAGGGAAATATCCAGTATTTGGGACCCTGATTCATCTGTGAAGTTCCCCATCAACTTTTCTCCTGATGGTTTTATTTAACAGCTGATGATGATTATTCCATTATCCATTGTTTAATTAGGGCATGGAAAATAGTGATACTTTACTCTTTCTGCTTATTTTAGCTAGAATTTTTCAATAAAGAATACTTTTCAGTATCATCTCTTTGGTTTCCGAGACATAATTTATATGGAAAAGGCAGAATAAATGCTTGCTGGATTTTTTTTTTAGCCAGTTTACAGAGTATTAATTTAGCTCTCTAGTTACCTCCACAGATGAAGGGTTGTTTTTTTTTTCTTTCTATCATCATAAACTTAGGAATTTTAACATTTTAATTTAAATGTTAGAATTACTGTCTCCGTTAAAAAAAATAATAAAAAGACTGCTAGTTTTTGATTGAGATTGCATTTGAATTTATAGATTTGGGGGAGAATTGACATCTAAATACTGAGTCTTCTAATCCATGAACATAGTATATCTCTGCTATTGAGATTCTTTTAATGTCTCTCAGCTTTTTGTATACTAACCTTGTATCTTACAAGCTTGCTAAACTCATTGGTTCTAGTAGGTTGTTTTTTTTTTTTTTTAAGACTCTTTGGGATTTTTTTTATATGGACATACATGGTATCTGCAAGTAATAACAGTTTTCCTTTCCAACACTTACATATTTTTTTTCTTGCCCTAGTGTACTGAATGGTACTGCCAATACAGTGTTGAGTAGGAGTGGTAAGAATGGGTATTCTGTCCTCTTCCCCAATTTTATAAAGCAAAGCTTTCAGTTTCCTGCCCTTCCCAGTGGTATCTGGCCCCTGCCATGTACGAGTGCAGAATCCTTGACCCAGGCATGTTTCCTGCTCCTCTCCCAGGGAAAGATGGTTTGGCTTCTCCTCCTCTTTCCTCTGGCCTTGTACCTTTTCCTGGAATTGGTGACCAGAGGGTTTGCTGGCCTCCCTCCAGCGGTAGAATGCTGTTGCTTGTTACTAGATGTAAGACTTAGGATGGGAGCAGGGGGGCTTTCCTCTCCACTGTTAGGGACAGATGACTTTTGCTTCTGTCCTTCTCTCAGTGCAGGTCACCTTTGCCCGGAACTATTGGTTTCCTGACTTCTCCAGTGACTTAAAGATTTTGCTTCATGTGAGAGAAAGTCCAGGGAAATCAGGTTTTATTGCTTGTTCCAGTGAAGGAATCTTTCTCAGGTCTTTTGCTTTACTTCAGTCTTCCATGAGCACTCCACAGCCAAGAACTTGGGGGTATGGATCCTCTTGTAGGTCTGAGGCTCAGAAGGCATCTAAGCTTCCATGGTAGCCCACATTTGGCTTGTAAGAAGTCCTTAAAATTTTGACTGATTTCTTCTTCTTTGGCAGACTTCATCTCTGTCATGTGTCCCATCTCCCTTGGGAGAGACTGTTACCCTTTGTATTCAGCTCACCTGGGTGCCTTGCAGCCTTACCTCTCTGTTGAACCCCAGAAATGTATGACTTTGTAGTTGATTTATCTGTTTTTGTTATTAGAGTGGAAAGGATGTTGTCGTGTGACTTTCTGCATCCTACTGGATGTGGAATTTGCAAACTTTCTTAAGCTCTCTACTCCCTCCAAATCCTAGCTTTCCTTCCACCTCTGCTATTCATCTCTTTCATGAAATCATTCATTAATCCTGTTTTCCAATAATCTTACATAAGGGATTAAACACTTTTTTTTTTTTTTTCTAGCATTGGCTGAACTGTGTCGTTTCGGACTTTACTTTGGTCTCTATTGCCTTTACATCCTTCTCTGCTTATGTAGACTTATGCCCAGACCATTGGTCTGATGATTGGTGTGAGTCTGTGGTCCAGTTTTCACTGGTCTGGAGAGGAATGAGTAAAGATGGATGATGTGAGTTTTGTCAAACAAATTGTATTTACTTTTTTGTGTTTTTCTCTTGAGATTATTTGCTCTGCCATTTTTTGATGTTAAAATGTGTTTTTGAAAATGAGATGATGTCAGTACATGGGTGTTTTTTATTTTATAACCTTTTTATTGAGAAACATTACAGACAGAAAAATGCATAAAACATAAATTTCAGCTTAATAAATTGTTGTAAAACAAATAGCTTTGTAAATAACACTCAGATTGAAAAATAAAATTTCAACACTTTAGAAGGTCCCCACCCCCAACATATCCCTATTTGATTGAAATCCTCCCCCTCCAAGGTAAGACCCTTAGCCTCATTTTTATGGTATTCACATCCTTGCTTTTCTGTAGAGTTTGGCCATCAAATTCTAGTTCAATTTTTGCTGGTTTTGAACTTTATGTAATGGAATCATACTATATATATATATATATATATATATATATATATATATATACACACACACACACACATATACAGTGTGTATGTACATATACATATGTATATACACATACAGTGTGTATGTACATATACATATGTATATACACATACAGTGTGTATGTACATATACATATGTATACACACACACACACACATATATATATATATATGTGGCTTCTTTCACTCAGTACTATGCTTTTAGGATCCAACCATGACTTTGTGGTTATTTTTTGTTCATTTTCATTGCTCTATAGTGTTCCATTATTTCGAGTATGCTGCAATTTGTCCAACTACATTATTACTTGTTTGACTTCAAGTTTATAGCTCATACAAATAATGCTGTGAATATCTCCTGTACTGATGCACATTTTTGTAGGGCTGTGGTTCTCAAGGTGCCCTTCCCCCACCAGCAGCTCCGGCATCTCCTGGGAACTTGTTAGAAATGCAAATTCTTGGACCTATTGAATTAGAAACTGTAGGGGTGGGGCCAGCAATTTGTGTTTTAACAATCCCTGAGCGTGATTACCATGCATGCAGAAGTTTGAGAAGCACTGCTGTGGGGGTGTACCTGGGGAGGAACTGAGGGGGCTTAGGGAAGACTAGATTAATGAATGGCAAACTGTCCTCCAAGTAGTTGTAGCAATTTACATTTTTACCAGGGATATAGGAGAGGTCCAAAAGGCACCACATTTTTTGGTGTTGTGAGACTTTTTAATGGTAATTCTTCTCTGCCACTCCCCTTTTGGGTTTTAATTATCTTTATCTGTAAAATTGAAACTTAGGTCACTGGTCAGTGAAATCTAAAAGTCTGGAAGTGACTGGTCTAAATGAAATATATTTGAGTACAGAAATTTTGTCATCATTTTTGCTTTACTCCCAGTGCCTAGCATAGTGATAAGCGCATAGAAAAGTACATATTTATCCAGTTGAATTTTAAAATATTTTTTCATTGTTCAGCAGTTTCTCTGTCTCTTTTTTAAAAACAGTTTAATAAGGGCCTAAAGTTTATCATACAGACTAGTAATGCATTTTGAAAGTTCACTGTATACTTTTTTTTTTCTTTTTAGCTTTTATCACTTCTTTTTGAAGATTTGTTCAAAAAATTTAATTCTGAAATGAAGAAGATTGCAGACCAGGTGATTCCTAAGCAAAGAGCTGCCCAGTTCGATGTTGTGAAACACATGCGTCAGGACCAGATCACCAATGGCATGGTGAATGCCATTTCCACCGTAAGTCTCCACGCATTTGTTGAGGCTTTTGTAACTTATTTATACCTCTGTTCAGTGGAATGGAAACTGAAAGTACTTTGGGAATGTAGGTGAAAAAATAACGTTTCTATTTGGAGGATGTTTACAAATCACACATTTTTGACCTTGAAAGACAGTCCATAGTTTAAATGTTATCACTAGGAATCTTGTTACTCTGTAACTTTATTGCCAAATTATAGTCTATGTTCTATAAGGCCGTAAGAAAATAGACTCTTACATAGAGGAAAAATCTTTTAGTTTAACTGGGAATAGCCCTTCTTTTAAAGGATACTTCTTCCCCTTGTTTTCTGTAATAAAACTGATATATTGCAAGTAGGTTTATTAATGACAGTTTTTGTCCAAAACAATACAAAATGTTTCATTTCATTGTAGGTTTATGTTCCTCGTAGGGCTAATCAGCTGTTCCTCATGTGAGTGATGAATTCAGGCCTCGGCAGCTGCTGTGTATTCAGGGCCCCTGGCTGTTCATAAAGGGTTATCAGATAGGTTTTTGCTCCCTTTCTTAAAGCATAACAACTATAGGTCTATCTGATGAAGTCTAGTTGTGTTTTGTATGCCAGACATAAAATTAGTTTTATAGATGGGAGTTTGCCCCGACAAAAGGATAATGTGCTAGAACACGTCGATTCCCTTAACAATGACAGAATTAGTGGCAGACTTGCTTCACTTCTTGTCTTTAGAAACTAGCAGGCGGGTCTGTGTGAACTGTCCTTGCCGTGACAGCTACCTCTAACTTGACACGAACTGGGCCTTTGTGCCTATTTAGGCACATTAAACTCTTGTGGCCCGAACTTGTGTGAAAGTAGCTCCCTGGACATTTGAAGAGAAGCCTCCAAAGAGCACTTGAACGCACATCAGTTAGAATTACTTTTCCTCGCTTTCTGACCCATGATTTTCAGGTCCTGATAGCTTTATGGAGTAGTTCTTTTACCCCTTAGGGACACGGCTCTACCTCCCAGAGATAGCCTGCTTATTTGAAAAGGCCTTGTTGTAGGTGTACCCCAGTCTGTAGGCAGCCAGAAAAACTTGTGTTCTCTTCCTAAATTCTGTGTTACTGTAAGTAGAATATTTGCAACAAATACGTTTTCTCAGAAGAGCAATTTTTAGTCTCCTTGTCTGTTTCTCTCCTCTCCCTTCTTGTAATACTCACGCAGAAGACTAGAACAAACCCTCTTGTTGGACACCTTGGCTTCACTTCCCATCTACTTCCCGTTTGCCAGCAGCTGCTGCCTTATTTTAGCTCTGTGTGGAATATTTATTTACCTTCCTCACACCTACTCTCTGGGCATCAGTCCATTTGCTAGTTTACCCTCATTCAGAGCAGAAAAGGAGTTCACTGACGAAGCAGTGCAAAAACTTGTGGAATAAATGTGTTTGCTCTGTTTCTTTGCTTTGTAAAATGTACAGAGCTTCTTCCTAGAATTTAACTCTTTTCCATGTTACCAAGACCTCAAAGTTTCTGCAGTGATAGATCTTTATTGTAATGATGATTAAACGTTAGTTCGTGAGGGAACTGCCCCAGAGTCACACATTTGAATTCAAACAGATCACCTTATCTCCTTCTGAAACTCTAGCAGTTTTTCTCCGTTAGGGTTTTTAGCTTGGGATCTGTGAGCCCCCCTGTAAGTGAAATGTTTTAAAATTTTGTGTTCATGGTCCTACATGCATTTTTCCCAAGAGAACAGACACAGCTTTCATCAGATTCTCAAAAGAAAAATGAAGACTCACCGTTTAGCAGATGTAGTCCTTTCTTTTGACTCAGATTATTGAATCAGTGATTTTTTGACATTTTCTACTTTACTTTTCTATGCATACTCTTTTCTACTGCTAGTTCATGTTACCATGAATTGAAAATTTAATTATTGCTAACCTTCATCTTTAAATTATCTTTCAGAATATTTAATGTATATGTTTATTTGCTACAACTATAAGGTGATAGATTTAATATGATTCAGTATATTGAATGCAAAGGAGATAAACTAAATTTAATGTTGAAGATTTATTTCCTGTGAATCTATTTTAAAATTGACATGACAGCCGCAGAGGATACATAATATTTCTTCATATGAATATATATGCAGTTTTTAGCCTTGATTAAGAAGCTTACAGTTTATTCATTATCCCTGATAACTGCTATTGGAGTCATTTTTCTGGTCCTTTTCTATTAGTATATTTTCCTCTAATTAAGACAGATTTTGGAAGACATCCAAATAATGACACATTCCAACATGAAATTATCTCTTTGAGCTTCCAGCTACTTTTACCTTAAAATATGTGTAGAAATTGCTAGTGTTCTGTTAATTAGCTTATTGCTTCCAGTGGAAGTCTCTGGTTGAACTGGCTTGCCAGGATATAATTAGTTCTTCAGACAATAACTGCTATGACATGGTAAGGCTGATACATCACAGCATTCTGGCCTGGTTGCTAGACATAGGTGATATTCATTAAATCCCTAGAGAAATCCTAGGGAGTGACCAGGCTAAATTTTCATTTCAGTTGTGATATTTTGATTCTTGAATATGCACTGTGGCTCTCATTTCACAAATAGTTCCTGTGATGAACTTCTTAGAGGGGCTGGAAAGTGTCAGGCAACATACAAACAGATCAGGGGTGGTCTTAGGTCTTTTTATATATTTATTTTCCTCTACAGGGAAATTGGTCCCTAAAGAGATTTAAAATGGACCGCCAGGGTGTGACTCAAGTGCTGTCTCGCTTGTCGTATATATCTGCACTGGGCATGATGACAAGAATCTCTTCTCAGTTTGAAAAAACAAGAAAAGTGAGTGGTCCTCGATCCCTTCAGCCATCTCAGTGGGGAATGCTCTGTCCTTCGGACACTCCTGAAGGAGAGGTAAGGGACCTAATGAGTCTCTGCTGTGTCAGAGGTAATATCTGTTGGTGGTGTTCTAATTCTGCCCCTTTCCCCCCCAGGCCATATCCTTTTTTTGGGTCAGTCACTCTCTGGCAGAGAAAAAATTGATGCAGCCTGTCAGGACGACATCAGTGTCATTCCAAAACCAGTACCTACAGAGGCATTCGATTTAGTACCTCACCTAAATAGAAATATGATCCCAATTTTCTTGTTTTAGCTTATCCCAAGAATCAAACCATGCAATGAAGAAGGGATGAGAATGTGAGGGAAAATTGGGAGGCCCATCATCTTTGTTCACGAGGATCTCTTTTTATAAACAACTCCTTATTTTCCTTAGGTGTGCTTGGCGGGCATCAGGTTTTTGCCAGGGCAGCCAACAGGGAGCACAGAACCAAGCAGCTTAAATAGGTTTGCTCCCCCAGCATCACCATTTCTACATCACGGCCCTTTGTCCTTCATGCTGACCATTGTTGGTTTTACCCGATTCTGTTCGTTGTGAACTGTGAGTTTCCGGAGGAAGGAATCTTGTTAGGTTCACATTCTACCACGAGTTCCTAGCACAGAGCCTCGTCCACGGTAGAGGCCCCTTAGATATATGCTGAATGAATAAATACATTAGTTATGACATGTAAAAGATGTAAGTTCCAAAGAGTAGGAATTTGTTATGACTTGGGAGAGGTGAAAATAGAAGGCCAGGCAGAGTTACAATTTTTTAGAAAATTATCATTCGTCTCCTAATTTATCTTAAACCCTATGGAAATGCACACTACAATTATGCAGCTTGTCACATTTGCATAACTTCTACTTCTTGAGCTTTGGAGCACTGAATTTCCCGGAGATGGCTTCAGCTAACTTGTGCATCACTGTAGCAGATGGTTTTGAAGAATGGAAGACAATCTTTACATGTCCCATGTCTCAACTGTTCTTTTTTTTTTTTCTTACTTGCTGTGTTATGTCCTTGTTCATATTTCATCTTAGATTTTTGGGGGGTTGTGTAAAAATTCAAAAATATTTTATTTACTTTTCATTTTGAAGAAACTTCAGATGTACACAAAAGTTGCAAAATTGGTACAAAGAATTTCCATAACCCCTCACCTAGATTGTTCAGTTATCAGCCTGATGAAATTAAAATTGATAACAGTATTGTAATCTATAGATTACAGAATACATTACAGATTATAGAATCTATACCTTATTCAAATCTTGCCACTCATCCCACCAATGTCTTTTTGCTGACCCAGGATCACTCACTGCTTTCGGTTACCATGTCTCCTTAATCTCTACTCTGGAGCATTTCTTGGGTCTTGTCTTTGCCTTTTATGACCAAGAAGCTTCTCATGAACCATGAGATCATGACCTGAGCCAAAATCAAGAGTTCGATGCTTAGCCCACTAAGTCACCTGGGTGCCCCATCCTTTACTGTTTTTAGTGTCCTCTTAATGACTGACGTTCCGTTGTCTGGGAATAACAACTTATGTAGTCAGCTTTTTTTGAGGATGCATTAAACAATGCTATCATTTTTTGCCATTTTAAATAGTACTACGCTGACCACTTCTGTGGCTAAATCTAGGTTTATATCCTTGCTTATTACTTTAGGGTAAATTCCTCTGGATATACGTTTTTAAGTCTTTTGTATCATCCCCAAAGTGTCCCCTACAAGGCTGTACTGCTTTATGTTGCTGCTAGCAAAGCGGTGAGCTATTTTCAGACACAAACGGTACTTTGTATTACTAATGGTCATTCTTAGAAATGACTGTCTTTTGCTTTTTAGGCATGTGGTTTGGTTAAAAACTTGGCCCTTATGACACACATCACAACTGACATGGAAGATGGGCCCATTGTTAAATTAGCCAGTAACCTGGGAGTAGAAGACGTGAATTTATTATGTGGGGAAGAGCTCTCTTATCCAAATGTGTTTCTTGTCTTCCTCAATGGTGAGTATATCACAGATACCTGTTGATCCTGATCAGTCTCTGGGTGGGGAGTAGGAGGGAAGCCATTATTATCCAGGTATTTAAAGGACAAAGGTACTTCAATTCTGGGCCCAGGGGCCTTAATTTAAAGGTAGAAAAATGGTAACAGAAGCAGTCTAACCCACTGGCTGGGGCATCAGGTGCTGAGGATCCCAGGCCGGAGCTAAAGGTAACGTTGCAGACACTGGCTGCGTCCTGCCCTTCCACAGATAACTGCTAGGCCAAAGTGGAAAAGGCTCAACATGGCCTTTAAGTTGAAGGCCTTGAACTCTTTAAGTTCAAGTTAAATATGTGAGACATTCTGCAGAGACAGATCAGCCCTGACAGCACGTTGACTTCTATTCAGCCACTCGGTGATGGATTGTCAGCAGCCTGTCGCGAGAGGTCCCTTTTTTTCTGCTCGTGTTCCATTTGCTTCTTTCATCCCCTCTGAGTCCTCCAGAGCCTTGGCAGCAAGCGTGCCTCATCCTTGTGATTTGGTGGTCTGGGTACCTGTCCCGCCACACATCCTGCAGGCTTGTCCTGACCGCCTAGCTCCCGTGCTCTTCTCCTTTTTCCTTCTGTTCAGGGGGCATTAGTCCTTCACTGTGTGGGCAGGTGAGAAGCAAAACAGGGCTGTTCAGTACATCCCAGCGATCGACACCGAGAGAGCTCTTCCTCTGCAATGTCGCCCGGGACCTCTCCGCATCCTCACGCTGACCCCGGGGTGCAGAGTCCATCCTCCTCGTTGCACAGATGACGATGATGGAAGAGTGGTTAGTAGGAGCCGGGCAGAGCTCGAAGCGCTTTACGTAGGATCAGGTTCACATTACTTAATCCTCACATCAACCCTTTGGAAGGGATAGAGCCAGTGTTCAAACCCAGGGAGTCTGGACCTCGAATTCATGCCCTCAGCGTGGTGCTGACCAGTGAGGAAAAGGAGGGTAACTTTTGCTACTTCAGCAGGCACGGGGCAGGGCTGCCCTGAACTGCTCGGCTGTGCTGCTTTCCTACAGCCTGTGGACCGGCTGCCTGAGTCAGTAACTGAATTTTCAAATGACTACTCAGTGCTGCTTATCGTCTTTATCAGGTAGATATTTTAAACCAGTATAGATCTGTTTTTCTGCCTGTTGTAAATTTTTCTCTTTCTGCTTAGGTAACATCCTGGGTGTCATTCGGGACCACAAGAAGCTAGTGAACACGTTTCGACTGATGCGAAGAGCAGGATATGTCAATGAATTTGTTTCCATCTCAACAAATCTCACGGATCGATGTGTCTATATTTCCTCTGATGGGGGAAGGCTGTGCAGGTATAAGTTGCTAAAAAGAGTTTTTTTAGTTTACTTCTGAAAGAAATACACTTGTTTTTGTTTTTGAATCCACTTCAACCTGTTTCATTGTTGAGATAAACTTAATTCAGTTAGCAGACCCCTCATGAATATGCATCTGGGTACTGAGGATTCAAAGATTAACAGGAATCTGTCTCTGCCCTCAGAGAGCTCAGTCTGTGGGCAAAGGCAGAAATAAGTACTAATAACAACCAACCACACTAATAATAATGCTAGCTCGCTGTTACTTAGCATTTTATTAGATACACTATGTGTAAGGCTTTAACTACATTCCGCCCTGTGGGTTGGATTATTGTTTTTTTTTTTTTATTTATTTATTTTTTTTAACATTTATTTATTCTTGAGACAGAGAGAGACAGAGCATGAAGGAGGGAGGGTCAGAGAAAGGAAGACACAGAATCCGAAACAGGCTCCAGGCTCTGAGCTGTCAGCACAGAGCCCCATGCAGGGCTCGAACTCACGGACCGCGAGATCATGACCTGAGCTGAAGTCAGCCGCTCAACCGACTGAGCCACCCAGGCGCCCCAATTATTGTTTTCATTTAACCAATGAGGAACTGAGTTTTAGGGAGAGTAGATAACTTACCCAAAGCTAGATGGTGGCGGGGTCTGTTTTTCACTTGAAAGTCCTCACAATTCATTTGACTCCAACAATCATGATTTTTACCCACTGTATTCTGTTGCTATGAACTGAACTTTAAAGGATGAGTGGGATTGTGTTCCTCGGATGCAGGAGGAAAGGAGAAATGCTGAAGAATGGCAAGAATAAAAAACGTGGAGGCCTGAAGAAGTAGCATTAGGCCCAGTAGAAAGTTGGTGTCTTAAGTCATTCAGTACATCTTAAGGGCCTGTTCTTCACGGGTACTGGCCAGGAGGTGGGGGCACAAAGACGACTATGACAGGGTATCTGGTCTTTGGGGGATATTTGGGGACATCAGCTGAGGATGTTACCTTATTCATAAGCCTCTGTGTTTTACTGTGGCCCTTCATTGTGGACCTCAGGTAGTGTTAGGGCACAAGTTAGTGAGCCAGCAATGGTTGGAGTGGTGAGAAGGGCTTGGGCTTTGAAGTCTGTCACAGCTGAGACTGGGCTGCCATTGTCTGTCCAGCATCCAACTTCTTCCAGTTACCCTCCTCATTTTCCTTTGGAGACTGCTCCTCCTTCTTCTTGGGATGGTCTGTCAGGTACCCTCTCCTGCGCAGCCACAGGTCAGGCACATGACCCAGGTAGACCAGTCACACTCTCTCCTCAGAGGATTTGGATCTCAGATAGAATAGCTCAAGGAAGAAGTGGTTGGAACTGATTCATCCTGATGGCAACACATGCGAGAGACTGCCTGTTACTCCTTCCGTCCTGGATCCTTAGGGTCCGTCGTGAGGCTGGGCATTTCACCATTTTTCCCCCTAATTTTAGAGCATGAGTGAGGGAGAGAAGGGCAGAAGGGGAGAAAGGGAAAGAGAAAGAGAGAGTATATATCTTAAGCAGGCTCCATGCTCAGTGTGGAGCCTGACATGGGGCTCAATCCCATGACCCTGGGATCACTACCTGAGTCAAAATCCAGAGTCGGACACTCAAACAACTGAGCCACCCACCACCCACACTCCCCTGTTTTGGGGATTCTTAATCCTTCTAGTAAATTCTTACACTTCCAGTAAATTCCTTTAAATTTTTTGTTTTGTTTTAGTAAGTTCCATTTTTGTGTAAATGAGCCAGAATTGGTTTCTCTTCTTTGCAACCAAAGAACCTGAGGTGATGGACATACCTGAGTTTGAATCCTGACTTCCTACTTACCGACTTGGTGGCTCTGACTTTATTACTTTCCGTGGCTGAAAAAATGTAAATAATAATAATGCCTCCCTAGGATTATCCCAAGAGCTGACTGATGGAAGGTACGGTAAGTGCCTTGTAGGTGCCAGGCTCACATTAGATGCTTATTTATAGCTATTAACATATTCAGTCAGGGGTAGGGAAAACCATGACATTTTCTTAGGTCATTCTGTTTGAGGAGTTTTCTCTTTCCTTACATCCAGTGTATTATGAAATAGTCTGAAAGAAATTAATTCTTTTTTTAGTAGTCATTTTATAATGGCATGACGTAGAGCTGGCAGGATGAATGTGTAGAATTTATCGAGTGAGTAGAAAGTGAGGGAGGGGCGCCTGGGGGCTCAGTCGGTTGAGCATCCGACTTCGGCTCAGGTCATGATCTCACACCCTGTGAGTTCGAGCCCCGCGTCGGGCTCTGTGCTGACAGCTCAGAGCCCGGAGCCTGCTTCAGATTCTGTGTCTCCCTCTCTCTCTGCCCCAACCCTGTTCATGCTCTGTCTCTCTCTCTCTGTCAAAAATAAATAAACATTTTTTAAAAAAAGTTTTTTTTAATAAAATTAAAACAAAAAGAAAGTGAGGGAGCGGAGTGTGACCCTTGCCCTGCACCCGTGTCCGTCCTCACTTGGGCATCTCTCCGCCTGAGTTCCGTGCAGCCCTCGAATGAGGTGGCAGCGTCTCAGCTTCCCTCCCCGGAAACCAGGATTTCGAGGTAATGTTGATTTGCATGAAAAGTTCACTCAGTTCATTTCTCAGCGACTTGTGTTCCCCTTTTGTAATTGTGTAGCTCTTCTTCTTAACTGTTTAAAAGCGCTCATTAGTCCTCCAGTAGCTATTTGGACTTTCGGGTAGGGCGCACAAGTGTCTGGGGGTGGCTCACTCCCCGCTGTAAGAGCTGCTTATCCAAATAGCGACAGCCCTTGACGTTTCGGTGCCGCGTGCCATCCTTTGTGTCGGCGTCTCCTCGTGGTGGCGAAGCCCTCGGAGGCAAATCACCCCTGACAGTTACAGGTTAATCTACCAGAACGTGGAAGCCAAAAGCTTTCTCTACCTTACGCCCATTCTCTCGTTAAGAAGAAACTCTATTTTCTTTAAACGTGTAGCCCCTCTTTCGGTTCGTGTGTAGCTTTACGTGACCTGCCAGCGTAGCCCAGCGGTGTCTGTCCAAAATGGAGCCACTCTGAACAGCTGATGTTCATCAGACCTTTGCTACAGAATGCCATTGTTGTCCTCAGTGACACTTCTCTGCTGCCGACCTCTTGGGTGGTAGATCACGTATTCCTATGTGAAATCTGAGGAAATGCCTTTGGTCTGATGCATCTACACGGTTTTTAAAACCAAGACATTAAAGATTTGTTTCCTCTTTCAATCTTACTGAGTATTGTTTTTGCCTTGCCTTTTCATTTAAAACTAAGTATTTCCTAAGACACTTGGGGGAAATACTGTGTGTATATATATGTGTGCACATGCACATATACACACATGGGCTGGTGTGTGTGTCTTTTTGTGTATATGTGGGAGAGAAAATAGGCCTCTGTGCACTTCACACGTGCAGAGACTACCCGGTGTCCTCAGGCAGTCCAGAAATCAGGTTGATTGTATCTCTAGCTTCCTTCATTTTACTGTAGTAAACTTCCTTGCTGACTTAATTCTTCTCTTGAACTACTGTGAATTTGTTATTTTTTTCCATTCCAGACCCTACATAATTGTTAAGAAACAGAAGCCTGCAGTCACAAATAAACATATGGAAGAGCTGGCTCAGGGGTACAGGTAAATGGCCAAAAGCAAAACTTCTCAATCTCCTTGATACTCATGCATATATGATTTGACCAGCGGTGGCATTTTTTGATCTGAGCTTTTCAGAAAAGTATGATGTCATTTATAGTCTCTTAATTCCTCTCTACTAAATGTTTCAGCCTTTTAAAAACCCATTCCTCTCTATGTGAATTTGCTTAGACTTTGTAAAATATTAGCAGTTTATATTGTGAGGACCACAGGGTGTTGGCGTAAATTAGCACACTGTGAAGTAACAGGGATATGTTGATTTACACATGGTGGGTCTCTCATCACAGGAGCTTTTTATTTTTTTTTTTTATTTTTTTTTTTTTTTCAACGTTTTTTTTTATTTATTTTTGGACAGAGAGAGACAGAGCATGAACGGGGGAGGGGCAGAGAGAGAGGGAGACACAGAATCGGAAACAGGCTCCAGGCTCCGAGCCATCAGCCCAGAGCCCGACGCGGGGCTCGAACTCACGGACCGCGAGATCGTGACCTGGCTGAAGTCGGACGCTTAACCGACTGCGCCACCCAGGCGCCCCCACAGGAGCTTTTTAAAGTCCTAGGAGATATTTTCAGAAATGGGGGCCAGATTGACAAGTGTCATAGATGTTTTACTGTTTTTATTTCAGTGATTTGAGATCACTGTATGCTCCAAGAGTAACATGTTTCAGGCATCCCAATATAGTGTTACTTTCTGGGAGAGAAAGATGCCTTGGGTGTAAATGAAAGCCAGCATCCTCCATTATCGCATGTAAAACACTGCAGTGAAATGCTGTTCAGTCATATACATGTCACCAATATTTTCCCAGGAATTTTGAAGATTTCTTACACGAGAGTCTGGTTGAATATTTAGATGTGAATGAAGAAAATGATTGTAACATCGCACTCTATGAACATACAATTAATAAGTGAGTAGGATCCGTAACAGCCATAATTAAAACCTGTTCTGATTATAGAAAGAGCTTTCTTTTCATTTCATCTTTTCTGTTGTGTTTCCTCTTAGTAGGAACTGTTAGAAGTATACTGTCTTATAATAAAGCCTTACCCATCCTTTATCCTGCTGTAAGACTATCACACCAACTGCTAACAGTCTTTAGATTTCATTATCTTTTCCATTCATTTTACACTTAGTGTGTATTTCTTGAAAGGAATTGCTTCTCTGATTTTGATATTTGATTAATGTCAAAATTGAACTAAGAGGTCAGGCTACGTTAAAGATGTATTTCTCTCTTCTAGAGAGGACACCTGAATTCTTGTCAGTGCAGGAATTCCAGACGTTATATGTTCTAGGATGTCTCTAAACTTATGTGCAATATAAACAAAAAAACGGTACTATGTTCACAATGTTTCAAAAATAGTGATATTTTTAGAAGCATCTGTTCTCTTTAGAGGACAGTAGAGGACATTCATAGAACTTCCTGTCTGATGCCCAGGACTGATGATACTGCTTACCTGAAACAGGAATTTTCTCAGTTATATTGTTTAATAGGTAGGAGTTTGTTACTGGCACCTGATAACTATTTACGTCTTCAGTCAAGAAAGTACTTTTCTGTTTTCTGCCACCAGATGAAATGTACCACTCCCTTTTTGTCTTATTGTGATTTAGTAAATAATGCTTTTCAGTCGGAATCTTTGTTCCTTAAAGGCGTGACTGTCTCAAAGTACTATTTTTATAGTGCCAGGTGAAGACGGAGTGGACATAGAGGAGAACCGTTCCGTAGTAACCCCTGTAGAGAACTGTTCTGTAGTAACCCTGTGAATAGCAGCGCGTCCTTGTCTCTCAGCCTCCGCTGCTCTCCTCAACACCCACATCCAGTGCCGTGGCTCATTATGTCGGCCTCTGCCGTATCCCTGCAGTCTGACCTCTTTTCCCCACCTGCACCTACCGTGCCAGTCCAGGCTGCTGCCATTGCCTGCCCGGGGCCTCGCAAAAGGCTCCTGACTCTTTGGCACTACTTCCCGCACAGTCTGTTCTTAATAGATGAAAGTGGTCTTTTCCCGACTCTTCTCAAACCCCCAGCGGCTTTCCCTCTCCCTTGGAAGTCCTTGCAGAGGCTTCAAGTTCCTGCACCATCTGCCTGCCCCACCTGGTGCCTGCAGCATCCTCTCCTCCCCCTCCTCCCTCACTGTGTTTAACCACACTAGGCTCTTCACACCTCAGGCGTGCTTCTGCCTCAGTACCTTTGCGCTGGCCGTTCCCTCGCCTGGAACACTCATACCCTGCATGGCTCACTCTTTCAGCTCCCCCAGGTCTTCACTCGGGTGTCACCTTCTCCGTGCTTTTTCCTGATGACCCCATTTAGAATAGAAACCTCTCCTCTGTGCACACCCCTCTTCACTGCTTTATTTTTCTAGTGCTTATTACCTTACAATAAAATCTGTGAAATGTGTATTTTATCGATTTATCTGTGTATTTATCTTTCCGCTAGAAGCTTCACAAAGGCAGGGATTTTTCTCTGCCTTGTTTGCTGTGATAAGGGAATGCAGCCATTAGAATCAGTACCACCCAATCACCAAGCTGACCCATACATCAAATTCATTTTATTTTAAAAATAGAAAAAAATTGACATCCTGTAATTCGTACTTATGATCTTTTTTTTAAATGTAGACAAGCATAAAGTAAAAAGAATGAATCCCCTTCCTTCCCCATCCCACCAGACTCCAGCCTCCAGATGTAATCAGTGCTAATGGTTTAATGTACTCTTTCAGATTTTTTTCTAAGGGAATACAAACATACCTACACGGTCACTCACAGTGTATGGGACCAAGGCAGCATAGTTTATGTTTAAACTTGATTTAAACCTACCATCATTACCAACTTCATCATTCTGAACATTTTTTATATTAGCATATGTGTATATACCTATATAAATATATTACTTCAGTTTCTTTATATTACATTGTCTGACTACACATAAATAGTTTATTTAACCTGTTGTTGAATATTTAGGCTGTTTTCTGATTTTTCTGCTGTTGCAAACGACAGGTTACAGAATCTTGATTTGAGCTAAATTTAAGGCCCTTAGGCACATTGACTAGAAAGTCTCCTATTTCCTGTTCAGGACAGAAGATTATGGTGGTTTTAATTTCAAATAATAGTATTCCTTTTTGTTTTATAGAAGTCAAAATCAGAGCATTTGGACTTTGAATAATTATCAGAAGATACATGCTCTTAGATGTATTGTTATGAAAAGGTCTTTACCTTTTTCATTTTCATCTTCAATCTGCATAGTTTTTATTTACATGAAGAAATTGGCCCATATTTCAAATTGGCCAATATTTAAACAAAACTGTACATTTTAAATGAACTGTTATTGTAAGCCATAAAATGTCATTATAAGCAGTTTCTCTTTTAAATAAAACAAAACCAAACCTAGAGCCCTTTCCGTCTCTGCCGACAAAGGCCTAACATATCTGAGAGAGTTGGGGTTCTGCCAGGTCATAAGGTCAAAACTGTGTTCTTCAAACCAAGAGCCACATGGACAGCATTCTCTCCAACCAAGCTAGGAACATAATTCATATGTATACTGGGGGAAAAAAAAATCATGATGGATGACTGGATAAGTGGGAAATCTTTTGCCATGTGCATTGCAACTAATTTTCCACAATGGGTTGGCCTATCTTGGAAATCACTTCACAGGTACTATAAACCATTGACATTATTTTTTTTTTCTTAGTTTATTTATTTTTTGAGAGAGAGAGAGCAGGGGAGGGGCAGAGAGAGAGAGTATCCCAAGCAGGCTCCACGCTGTCAGTGCAGAGCACGATGTGGGGCTCAAACTCAGGAACCAGGAGATCATGACCCGAGCTGAAATCAAGAGGCAGATGCTTAACCCACTGAGCCGCCCAGGTGCCCCAGCCATTGAAATGACTAAAATTATGTCTTAGAAATGCTTGAGGAAGGAATAGAGGATCAGCAGAGACCACAGACACTGGATGTGATGACTGTTACTTTCAGCAAGACCCAGAAACAGTCTGGCTACCCTTTCCTTTTAAAATACCTGAGCTGCTGTATCATTTAGCCAAAACTGGTATTTTTGCAAAAATGTGTTACAAAAGTAATGAAGATTCTAACACCTACTAGATAAAGTCTTCCTTTGTGTCCAGTACCTACAGCTCAGCTGTCTAATAAAAAAATGTCATGCAAGCCCATATATCTACGTTTTCCAGTAGCCACTCTGAAAAAGAAATAGGTGAAGTTAATCTTAATAACTGTATTTGACCCAGTATATCTAAAATGTTGTCATATCAACATGTAGTCAATATAAAAATATTGAGATTTTATGTATTTTTTTCCTTATTATAAGTCTTCAAAATCTGGTGTGCACTTAACGCACATCTCAGTTTGAAGGCTAGATGTTCATTGGAAATAACTGATCTGGTTTCATAACATTTACATTTGGAAAAGTAGACTCACAAGTGTAAGTTGTTACAAACATAACTCAGAGGTTTTGAACAACTGAACTGAGTTATTTAAATTTGAGTTTTTAATATGTAATTGAAATTAAGTAAAATGAAAAATCCCATTCCTTAGTTATACTAATCTAACTGAACAAGTGCTGAACAGCCACACTTACCTGGTGGTTGTGGTGTTGGTCCCCTTACATCTTCTAGTAACTTCTTCAGCAGGATCTATTCCTCTTGAAAATGGTCATACAACTTTGTCATTGATACAAGTTGGAAAAGGGCAGAAAAGCAACGCACTCAGCCATGTGGATATTTTTGGTATTGCATTTTGATATGCCCAATATAGTGATTTCTTTATAAGGGTTATTGTTATTAGTATGTAATAATGTTTTATTTTCTTACAGGGGTATTTTGTACTATCTCCCTTCTCTTACATTTCTATAAGTAATAAGTTTCTATTACTGAAAAAAAATAATTCATTTTATTATATTTTATTTTTATCAGTTTTACTAGCAGCAAACATTGAGGTTTTATATAAATTACATGTATTTGTGTATAAATTTTTATATTCATATAGACTTATAAATTTTATTATCTAGGTCCTTGGGGGACTTTTTTTTTTATTTGAGAGAGAATGAACGAGCAGGGGAGAGGGGCAGAGGGAGGGAGAGAATCTCAAGCAAGCCCCATGCTCAGTGTAGAGACCGATGTGGGGCTCGACCCCAGGATCATGACCTAAGCTGAAATCAAGAGTCAGACGCTGAACTGACTAAGCCACCCAGGCACCCCCATTGGGACCTTGATAGTAATATTTTTATACTCTTTAAGAGCTATTTGTTCTAGTCCTTGGTGTCTTAGATGTCTAATTTTTAATTAACAGAGATACCACCCACTTGGAGATTGAGCCCTTCACTCTTCTTGGCGTTTGTGCTGGCCTCATCCCATATCCTCATCATAACCAGTCCCCAAGAAACACATACCAATGTGCCATGGGGAAACAAGCCATGGGTAAGATTTCCTTCTTGAACTTGGTTGCAAATACTTGGAAAAAGGCTTAAATCTTTATCCTTACTCCAGTAGTATGAAATGCTTGGTTAAGTCAGACATTGCTAATTCCTGAGTGTTACTGACCTCAGAGGGTTGCCTGTGAACTCCGCAGGGCTTACAGGTGCCCCGCCATGTTTGAAGCATAAACAGAAATAGAGAAAACCTCTCTGAACTTGTTCCTTTGACCAAACAAGGAGATATATAATAGATGTCACAGAATGACAAGGCGGTAAACATGAAGAGAAAAGCTCTATAAAATGTCAGTTGTGAACCAGAAGAAATGGAAGAAAGAGCAGAAAAACACAAGGTGGAGGGAAGGGAGGGAGGAAGAGAGCCGAAGATGCATGGTATATATTAGAATGTGCTAGTGATGGTCAGGGTGACAGTCATTGCACCCATTACATCCTCATCCTTGCTCCCATAGCTTCTGAAACACCAGTTCGTGTCATACAAATTTCTGAATTCATTTTTCTTCCATTTTCTTTCCTCTCTCCTCCATGTATCTATTAATTTATCTGTTCTCCATCCATAACACTTGTTGAACATCATGTGTAGACCAGACAGTGAGTCTGGGACCTGAACATGGAGAGGTGAGACAGAGCCCTGTCCTCAAGGTGTTCACAGTCTAGTAGGAGAGCCCAACAAGAACAACTATAATTCAAGATATGTGATAGGTGCTGGAGTTGACCAACAGCTGCAATCTTAGGGAATGAGAGCTGAAAGGTCACTAGAGGTTAGAGAGTAGGTTGTTTCCGAAGAATAGAACTGAACCGGGTCTTGAAAGACCCAGAGTATTTTTCACAGGCATGAAAATAGAAGCAAGCGTTGCATGGGGCATCTTGGTGCTTTGGTATGGGTGTTTAGCCTAATATGGGTATGGTGGCATACTGGGAGGGGCACCACATATTAACGATTTTTGGTTTTATCTTGAAGGTGATATGGCGAAGATACCAGGCCAAAACAAGAAAAAGTTTTGCTTATAAACTTTTTCTGAAATGTTTCTTAAAAATCATTTAAAAATGTTTTTTAAATCCTAGTGAGTTTAATAAGTTCTATTTTCATTTATGTCTGTGACATCAATATGGTATGCCATTTCTGGTTTAAAGTATGATACAAGGAGCTTCGTAAAGAAACTGAAAGGTTTTTGCATTGCCTTTGAGTAACCACCAGAAAGCATTTAGCTTCTCAGTTGCCAGCAATCAGCTGCAACTGACCGTAGCTTGACAATTAAGGAATCCTACATCTCATCCCAGATAGTGTATGTTTCTTTTCAAGTTTTTATATTGCGCTTTGGTTGGCAAAACATGTTGTCCTGCAACCATTTACCTGAATGACGTAATGCCTGGACAGTTCAGAATAATTCCCAGTGGGAAAATCTAAGCCGAGGCTCATCAATTTCCCCTTTCCCATTCATCCTCAGCAGCAGTGTAGGCTGATTTCCCGCTTGTGCTTGTGACTTGCTAACAAGTTGAAATATACAGTACTGAACCTTGTGTGTCATGAAAGGGCTATCACTTCTATTGGGTTTACCAAACCATTTTGTTTCATGATGTGAATCCTGGCTGAAACAATACACCTTTTGTGTAGAACCTTCAGCAGAATTAACGGAAGACTAATCACTTCATCGCTAATGCCACTCTTTGCTTGTGTTTGAACATTGAAACAGAAAGGGCTACGAATCTATCTCCACTTGGTGAATCTTTTTTTTTTTTTTTTTAAAGAAGAGACTTGAAGGGAAGAAATAATATTTTTATTTTTGTAACTCGTCTCCCTACCAGAAGAAAAAAAAAAAAAAGCCTTTATTTTGTGGCCATGAGTATCTGCAACGTTTGGTTAGTTACCACACACAGTTAAGCAGGATCAGTGTGTACAGAAAGCCAATTCAGTGTCTGTAGAGTTCTTTTGTAGTTTTCTGTGTGAAGGTTTTTTTTCTCGTTTTGTTTTGAGTGTCATTTGCAATTCATTGTCTGTGTTTTCTGAGGTTGGTGTATTCAGCTGCTCTGACCCTGGGTCCTGCACATTTAGCTCCTTGGATACAATCCTCTGACGTTACTGCTGACGCTAGGAAGACAAAAGCCACAGAATATCTTAAGTAATAAAAAAAAAAAAAAAGCCTTTGTTACTGTTTGTTATTATAAAACACCTGACTGGGAAGAAAAGCATCAAGATAAAAGTACATTCAGAGTTGGCACATTACATGACCACGTTTCTCTTCGGACGCTGAAATAGCTGTAGAAGTACCAAGCTAGGTCTAGATGAAAACTCCCAAAAGGAACAAGGCCAGCAGAGGGAGAAGACCCACAGCAGAGGCCCAGGTCTGTAAAGCAGACCTAGCACTTTGAGTTGGACTTCTCGGAGTCATTTTAATTCCATGCAGTCTCGGCTGCTGGTAACTAAAAGTCGTGCTATCCCATTTTAAGTAGGAGCCATTGCTGAAGACTGTATACATCTCAGGGATTCTGTGTGAATGTTCTAAAGTATTATTTTCGTGCCGTTCATCCGTTAGTCCATATGGATAGTGGAAGACAGTAGCCCAGAATTAACACACTACATATTCTAGCCAACCTGGAAGATTTGCTGTCTACTTTTCACTACCAACCGTCTGCCCCCAGTGAACAGAGTGAGAAAATGAGAGAAAATCATTTTTCTGTCACTACCAAGGAGACCAAGATGAGCACAAAGCACAGACTGAAAGCCTCACCTTGTACATAAGAGAAAGCTCACTTTAGTCGTGAAACCCCAGCAGAGGTGTTTCTTAAATCTAAGGTTCTTTAAGTTGTTAATAAAGTACAGGCTTCCACACACCATCTTATTGTGCTACTAAGAAAGACCTAACCTTCCATGAATATGGCTCTGTTGTGACAAGGTTCCGAGCAAGAAGCCAGGTAGACGTGTGTGGAATTGGCGAGGGTGACCTGGGTCACTCAGCGCTCCAAGTGAAGGCTGTGTGTCGGAGCTGCATTGGACGTACTCCCTGGAACCAGACTCCAGTCCACGAGTCACGCTTTCATATCCTGCCCGTTTTATTAATTGGCAATCCGCTAGTGGAACACTTTCTCCTAGTTAAAGAGATCTTTCAGTCACTATCAGCTCAGTTCATGAATATGCATCACATACCTCCCCTAGGCCCGGTCTCTTCCCAGCCCTCCTTCACCTCCAAATTGCTCGGACTTTTTATCTGTTTATTTATTTATTAGCTCAGGAAGTAACGTAGCTTCTGTTTTAGTTTTTGTTTTCAGTAGATGCTGTTCCAGAGCAGATAGCTCCTTCTCTTGTATTCCCCACTTCAAAGTAGAGTGGGTTGTCCTAGAAGTAGCCTAGAAGATTTTGAGATCTTAGAAATACATAATATACAAAGATCCTCATAAAATTTTGTTTCATTCTACATCTTCCTCTACATTTCATTCACCTTTCGGTTTGATTTTCTTTTTTTAGAATATTTATTCTTTATCAATTTGGTGGGTACAGAATGAAAAGACGTCTTGACCAAATTATCCCTGACAATTGTATTTAGAATTTCACTGTTTGTCCAAAAAAAATTTATTTAAATCCTTGTCGGTATTTCAGATGTAAGATTGTATGATGTTTCCTGAGACTAGAATGCTAATAATGAATACTTAATGGAGATAAAATTAAACTGTCGTCCGGTTAGTAGGGTTAGCTTTGGAGGCGGAACAGGTGACAATGCAGAGGTCAAGGGATGTATGTTTGTGTTACTGCTAATATTAGTAGTATTGTTAATGAATGATGCTGCTTACTGACTACTCCGATGATTTATATGCATTTCTTCTTTTAATCATAATAATAATCCTGTCAGATCTAATACATACCTTTTGTGTTTCTGGCAAGGAAACAGACTCCCACTTTGGTTGAGTAACTTCTAAAAGGTTACCTTATATCTTCTGTGCAATGTTATCTATAGAACTTACTAAAATTCTTCTCAACTGAAACTATCTTATTTCCTCACTTTTTCCTCTTCACTGCAGACCATGATCAAGGTGGCTTCCCTGCTAGACTGTAGGATATAAGTGTCTTCGAGACAAGATTATGTCTGTGTTATTTATTACTGTATCCTTGGTGCCTAGCATAGTGCCAGCTCAGTAGGTATAGTAAGATATACAATCTGAGGCAGGCTGCAGGCTCTGAGCTGTCAGCATAGAGCCCAACGTGGGGCTCAAACACACAAGCCGTGAGATCATGACCTGAGCCAAAGCTGGACACTTAACTGACTGAGCCACCCAGGCGTCCCAAAAGTCTTCATGACTTTGAATGACCTAAGATTTCTTAGAATTCAAAAAGTGCAGGCTGTGAAGAAGAAAAAAATTAATCATTTGGACTTTCTCAAAATTAAACTTCTGCTCTATGAAAGATCTTAATCCACAGAATGGGAGCAAGTATTTGCAATATAGATATGTAACATCAGATAAAGGGTTTGTATCCAGTATATATAAAGAACTCTTCAGTGACAAGACAGCTCAGTTAAAAGATGGCAAAAACAAAAACCAGACACTTCACAAAGGGTAATAGTAATAGGAATGACCAGTAAGTTCGTGAAAGTATATTCGTTGTTACTAGTCATCAGATAAATGTAAATTAAAACTGAGACACCACAACATGCTTATTAGAACAACTAACATGGGAAAGACATATTAAGTGTCAGGATGCAGAGCAGCTAAGAAGCACATACAGTGTTGGTGTGAACATAAATGGTATAACACTTTGGGAAATTATTAAGTAGTTTTTTAGGTTAACCTTACCAAATCCCACTGCTCTGTATTTACCCAAGAGAAGTGAACAAAGTCTTGTGCATGAATGTTAGTAGTAGCTTTATTCACAAGTGCCCCAAACTGGAAACAAGGCCAGTGTCCATCAGCAGGTGAATGGGTAAATAAACTGTTTATACGTGCAGCAGAATACTTCTCAGCAATAATGAAGAGTGAATATGATACAGCCACATGGATGGACCTTGGAGTCATTATGCTAAGTGAAAGCAGCAGCAAAAGAGTATCCCTGCTGCATGATTCCCTTTATATAAAATTCTAGAAAGTGCGAGCTGTAATGATAAACAGCAGTGGTTGCCTGGGGTCATGGATAGGGAGGGATATTTTTTGGGAGTGTCGGAAGTGTTCTGGATCCTGATTGTTGTGGTGATTTTACAGAGGCATAAATCTGTCAGAACTCCTCAATACTTACACTTTAAATGATAAAGTTTGTTGGTTTTAATAATGTTCTCAAATAAAAAGAAACTGGACAAAGGAAGACAGAAAACATAAATTCATTAAACTTCATTTTATGTTTTTCAGTATGCATTTCCTTATATTCTCCTAACCTACATGTATCTTTACCAACCTTTTTTCATCCTACCTTAAAACATGTCCTCACTGTTTTAACCTACATCTACATACTTTGCTGTGCCAACCTGCAACTTAGGAAAGTTATGGTCAAGAAAATGCGATTTTGTAAGAAAGATTATGTCCTGGGTAATGAGGAAATGAGACTGTAGTTAGGGCAAAATGGAGCAGTGGGAGGGAGAACGCAGCTTCTGGTCTCCTTGCATTAGTTATTACGTAGACGCAACGCCCTTTTTAAGGAAGCTGAAAACAGTAAGAGGCATCCTATTTTGAGCCTGTGCTTCACCAGACCAGCCTTTTAATTTCTGCATGACATTTTCTCACAAAGCTTGCTTACTGGCAAAATAGTCATCAGGCTTTTTATAAAAATTATAGAGTGTGATGGCATTTTGAAGTTTTATGATAGAGAAGTCATAGTTTATAAATCCTGTTTTAACCAACACACCACACCCATCAGTGCTGTTAAAAATGTATATACACATGTGCTCCGACAAATTCTTCAAAAAGCCTTTAAGGAGGATTTCTAATGAGATCATAAGCACCAGACATTTGCTAAACCATTTTGCTGTTCATCCATTCAGTGGTCAGGTCAATTGTAATGCCTGAGAATTATGTTCTGGGCCTGGTAGCACAATTTATAGCGGGATCTCCTCTCTTTCACCATTGTTTGGGGGTGCAGCCATCAATGCCTTCCCTGCTGCATAATAATGCTTGTCTCAGGTTTCAGAAGACGGGTTTGGCAGCCTGGTGGGACATTGCCTGAACCCTTGTCTCAAGCTGGGTGGAGGATACAATTGGAGCTGAAATCTCAACATAAATTTTAAATGATTTCATGTAAAACGACAAACTTATTGTCAGTGAACTTTACCACGATCCAGGCAACAGTGATTTTATTTCTGAAACAGTGATCCATTACCAGGTATCCTGCCCAGTTTATTAGTTGGCACTAAAATAACATAAATTAATTGGCAGTTTAGTGTAAACTCAACAAAAAGTTCATGAGATTCAGTTTAACTATTTTTTTCAGCTGAATCTTGATAACTTTTCTAGAGATTTAAGTGCAAATATTTATTATAAAATTATGCAATTCAGTTTTGTTTACTGACACTTACTGAGCCTCTATAGTGAGCCCTGAAGGTTTCATGATTTCTTTCAATAGTAATCGGCAAGGAGTCCCATATCATTTTTGCTGCGTGAATATGTTATTTTCATCCCTGAATTGAAATCACCATTGATTTCATGACATGAGTACAGAGGAAAAGGTGAAGGAAATAATGAGTTTTGATATCTGCTCACCTTAGAGCTTAATTCCATTAAATGGCACATGGGCATCTTGGGACATGTGGGTATTGAGGATGTGTCCCTATGCAAGCATGTGAAAGAGAAAAAGTGACTTAAGCTACCTTCTTAGCCACTCAAGGGAAAAGAAGAGACACCTGGGAGAAGTTAAAGAGGCTCAGTAACCCACACATAAGTTCAGGAGTAGGGCAAGTGTGAGTCCCCATTTTAAGGTCTCTGAGTAGGAGCAACTATGTATTCACAAGACCATGAGAGTGAAACCCTTTTTTGGTGCAAGTCTCTGATCCTTAGTGAGCCCCTACAGGGGAAAGGGACAGAGAATAACATCCTAATTTCACTTCCAGTTGACAGGAACAACTTCCAAGGTCCCAACAGGTGGAAAGTCTGATTGCTAAGGACAGAAAAGCCTGTACCTGATTGGACAGGACCTTGGATTTCTTAGAGGAAGGGGCCACCATGCCTTTCCCCGTTTTATCTCCCCTGTTGGGTATAGAGTAGTTGTGTGTTCATTGCTTAGTAAATGAAGAGTTAAACAAATGGGTAAATCCACTCTTCTCTGCTTTCACTTTCCTCCTTTTCGTTCCTTCCTTTCTTTTCCTCCGTTTTCTCTTTTCTTTTTCATTTAGAACTTTTCTAATGGTTGATTAATTTTTATGAAATATATCCTTATCTGTCAGCACTCGGCAGTGGTTTCTAATTACCTTCTCATCCCAGTAGCTGGAACTGTATGCATAACATGCTAGAACTGAGTTTAAGAAATGTGGATTTACCTATGCAATTATGAAATGTGGACTACCTATGAAACCAGTAGAGACTGGTTCCTCAATGGGGTTAGGTTGGTATACTTTGGGTGTGATTTTTCCTCTTTGTAGGACTTTTTTTTTTTTTAAGATTTATTTTTGAAGCGGCAGTTGGGGGGAGTGGGGGCGGAGAACAGAAGATCTGAAGTGGGCTCCCCACTAACAGCAGTGAGCCGGATGGAGGGCTCGAACCCACAAACCATAAGATCACAACCCGAGCTGAAGTCAGATGTTCAATAAACTGAGCCACCCAGGCACCCATGCAAATGTTTCCTCTTTTATAGGACTTTTAACCTTATGGAGGAAAATTGCTTTTAAAAGTCGTTAGCCACTATGAGGGTATTATTGCTTTTGAAATGTTTAACCTGAAGGTTTTCTTCATTTTAGTGAAATTAATACCTTTTTTTAATCTCGGTACACATGGCTACCTAATTATTTTACATAATAGAATGTACACTTTGTTTTGTCCAATATCAATGAAGGTACCATTGGATACAACCAGCGGAACAGAATCGATACTCTCATGTATCTGCTAGCATATCCACAAAAACCCATGGTTAAAACAAAGACCATTGAGTTGATAGAATTTGAGAAACTGCCAGCTGGACAGAATGCAACAGTTGCCGTGATGAGTTACAGCGGCTATGATATTGAAGATGCCCTTGTTTTAAATAAGGCTTCCTTGGACAGAGGTAAGTGGGTCTACAGAGCTCACGGTGTGCAGAATTAGGTATAATAAGGATAATCAGCTAAAAGTCACCTGGTGTCAAAATGTTAATGTCAGTTTCAAGTGATTTGAATTTTGTAACATACAAACAGGAGGTGGTTAAGTTTCAGTGTTGACTTTTTTAATGAATATTACATAGAGGTAATTTGTTAAATGTATTATTAAGTGTATCTTTGTTGTTGTTATTTTACTTTATTGGGGACTTGAGAGAGTTCCTCAACAGAAAACATGCAAGAATTTGTTTATTTCCTAGCAGGAATTATAATAGATGAAAAACGGTTTTTGGATAATCTAGTTAGTCAACAACAAACTGAGAAGGCCATAGCAATATTTCTGTGTTAAAGGGTTTTTTAATTGTATGTCTCAACCCCGTAATGTTAGACCTTTTTGTTAGCAAAATGCTAAAAGTTAAAAATACCCATGCACAGACCCCCGACCTACCAGTTCCTGTGCAATCTTTTTGTCAGTTTTCTGACAGTTTACTTTTGCAAGTCACTGCTCATGGTTTGTTAGCTGTCACCTGACCTGAAGTCTGACTCCTCTCTTCATAATCTCTCTCTTTTTCCTCCCTGGCATACTCACTCTGCCTTCCCCTTTACTCTCTGTAGTTGCTAGGCAGCCGTAATAGCACTCCTAGACATGTGTCTTTGGCATTAATGTTGGCTGCACTTAATTTATGCCTCTTTTTTTTCCTCCAGATGACAACAGCCATGCTTTAAAACTAGATGTTTTCCTTTCTGATTAACTGGTAACGTTTATGTGGAAATCTGAAGACTTTGTGATATCTGTCAGAAACTCTGCAACACCATTTAATGATCTGAGTTTACTGTCCTCTAGCTTTTAAGCTATCACCTGTAAATAAAATGTCCATTCACACTTGGAGGAAAACGCTTCTTGATTTCAGGCAGCTCAGATTCCCACTGCACTCTAACACGTTGCAGTTAATGGCCAGTGTACGGAATTTCAAGATCATGTAATGTTTCCAAAGCAGCTGGCTCGCTGAGCGGAGTTTATTATGGCCACACACAATTTACCAGGAGCCATAATGACTGAGACCTTTCTCGGAGACCTACTAACATCCTCATCTCCTGTCCAGATGTTGAAATTTGTTACTTCATCGCACGGTCACCTTCATATTTTAAAAGTTACATTCGAGCACGGAGGCTTTATTTAGAAACCCACTTTTTCCTGATTTTCTAAACCCACGTTCTTAGATTTCTTATTAAGAGTTCTGCCTTTGGTGGAGAATCGTAAGTGAAGGATTTTACAGCCGTGCATTTATTTCATCAGTAATAGCTGACATTTAATCCTGAGGTGTCTCCCTATTTAAGTAAACTCTGACATGGCTCAGTATATCCTAGGGCGATTAGAGAGAGAATGCAGTTTAGAATAACTGCTTGGCCAAAGGGAGAAAAGAAAAGAAATGCAGTCACAGAATCTTGGGTGACTCTACAGCAGATGGGTCTTCTTGAGGGATTCAGTGCGGGAAGTTTTTCCTCCACCTAAAGGTTTCCTTCTGTTCCTTTTGCTTATCTTTCATAATGCTTATTTATTTATTTATTTATTTATTTATTTATTTTTAAATTTTTTTAACGTTTATTTATTTTTGAGACAGAGAGAGACAGAGCATGAACAGGGGAGGGGCAGAGAGAGAGAGAGAGAGAGGGAGACACAGAATCAGAAGCAGGCTCCAGGCTCTGAGCCATCAGCCCAGAGCCCGACTCGGGGCTCGAACTCACCGACCGTGAGATCGTGACCTGAGCCGAAGTCGGATGCTCAACCGACTGAGCCACCCAGGCGCCCCTCATAATGCTTATTTAGATTGTTGGTTGGTGTCAGGACTTTTCCCTCATTCACTAGATAAATGTGATCCAAAAGTATAATCAGAGTAAACTCTCCTCTTTGGGGCACAGGCAAATGATTTCTTCTGTTAAAATTATTTGCGGCTTCTTTTCATTTTCTCTCCTCTCTGGAGAAAAATTAATCTTTTTGTGCCCTTGTTTGGGACTTCCTCTGAGTGCCAAAATTGGAAAAAGGAAAACTTTTCAGAGAAGGTTAGCAGAAGTTATGCACCAGAAGGGTGTGTGGGAAGGATCTTGGTTGATCAGTAGACATGGTGTGTTTCCACACTGCCACCCAACTGGCTGGGCGACCTAGGCCACGTGACTTCCCTGGACCTCATTTTGTAGCACTTGTAACACTGTACATAGAGCAGTTAAGCTAGGTGGTCTCTGGGGCCCTTTCCAGTTCCCATATTCTGTGGCTCTGTGCCCTGAAAGAATCACAGTGATGTTCAGGTTTCTCTCACCTTTCTCCATCATGACAGGATGTATTCCATGCTGAAACATGGTTGTAGAGATTCCAGTGTTTATGTGGATAGTAGGTGTTGGAGAGTTTCTGAGCCAGTTCTTTGGATTATCAGGTTGCTATTTGGCCCATCCCAGATGACCCAAATGTAGAGCAAGTTGTGGGTCATTCAGTAACACAAATACATGTTTTCTCATAGTCGTGTTGGTGGTTCTGACCCCCAGTTTGGTTTCATTTTAGGCTTTGGGCGCTGCCTTGTATATAAAAATGCTAAATGTACATTGAAGCGCTATACCAATCAGACTTTTGATAAAGTGATGGGGCCGATGTTGGACGCTGCTACGAGGAAACCCATCTGGCGACACGAAATTTTAGATGCGGATGGTATCTGTTCTCCAGGTAAGAGCCCTTTTTAAAAACAATTTAAATGTATACTCTTTGCATCATGAAAGTTATGCATCAGTATTTCTGAACATTTGGTAACAGGGAAGAAAAAAATAACAACTTACAAAACCACTTTCCTAACTCAAACAGCGTGGTCATTTTTGATGAATTTCCCTTCTAGTCTATTTTTCTACGCATATATTTTTACATAGTAGTAGTTCTATTCCAGTTATACTTTTCTACTTAAAATTTTCAAGCACAGAAAAGCCACTTTAAGGAAATGTTTAAAACAAAATGCTTTAAGAGTGTAAATGCCATTTCCCTGCATCTACACTGGCGTTTTTCATCATTTGTGCATTTAACATGCAGACTGACTTGAGACTCTTCTTCCCCCAAAAGTGTGACTCCGTGACAATTACAAACTCGCAGTGAATTTTGTTGATGCCACCGCAGCCCCTGCCCTTGAGTCTTACAGTCCAGCGTGGGAGGCTGACAGTGACCAGAGGATCACATGTAAACATATGTCACACCATAGCCAGGTTAAGGAACCCTATAAAGATCTGTGAGGGCATTTAATAGCAAGAGGATCTGACCTAGGCAGGAAGCGCAGGCTCGCCTTCCCTAACGAAGGGCGCTGAGATCTGGAGGATGCGTGGAGTTAACTAGTAAGTAGGGGAGCGGAGTGTGTCCTGAGCTGTGGTGTCCTGTAGCTATAGATGGTTAAAGGTTCTGAAAGGCCGGTGCGGCTCAAACAGGGAGAGGACAGGGGAGGGCAGTAAACAAGAATCTAGAGAGAGGAAGAGCAGGAGGTGGGGCAGGGCCCAGACACAGGCCTTGCATCATGATGCTGTTTTCATCACGATCCTAAAAGCAACACTACAGTCAGGTACGCATTTTGAAATGATCGTTGTGACCACAGTGTGGAGAGAAGAATAGAAAGGGGCGAAAACAGAGGGAGACCCAGCGAGAGCTCTGGCAGCAGAGCAGGAGAGCGGGGCCACAGCGAGGCGGAAAGATGGGCTGTGGTGGGGACGTTGCTGGGAGGGCAAAGCCACGTGATTTGTCACGATGGTGCCTGGGTGGTGGGTCCTTGCATCTGCTGTGGTGCCCACAGCCGCGTGGCGCACGGCTTCCTCTCCTCCTGGCTGCGTTTCTTTCTCGGAGAATTTTGCTCACTGTTAACCTGGGTTTTGTGTCAGAGAGCTAGCACCGTGACAATACTATAGAGTAGTCGGCCTTGGAGCTTACCAGGAAAAGATGCAAAGAAAGGTGAGAATAGCAGGAAAATCAAAGAAGTATTTTGATTGCCTCGTTGTCCGAGTGGGCAATGAGTGAGGACTAGGTGAAGTAACTTAATAAAAGTAAGTGGCCCAGACTTGTTCTGACACCCCAAGATATATAAAATTGCCATTTATTGACACGAAGTTTCTCCTGTTAGTTTGGTTCTCTAAACCAGTTTCTTGATTTTTTTACACACTGATTTTTCAAATGGGCTGCCACAATTACTGACGAGCCCTGTTGAACTCTGGCTCATACCATATCGACCTTTTCCTTCCTTGTCTGCATTTCATGGACCAATCTAATCACCTAGTTCCATGCCCCAATAATGTGCGCATTCCACAGAGGTGGTAGCGATTGGACTGTAACACCCTTCTTTTTTTCTTAGGTGAGAAGGTAGAAAACAAACAAGTGCTTGTCAATAAGTCCATGCCCACAGTAACTCAGATTCCTCTGGAAGGAAGTAATGTTCCACAGCAGCCACAGTATAAGGATGTGCCCATCACGTATGTATTGGTTTCACCTTGGAAATACCTAGAAAGATTAAAAAAAAAAAAAAAAAAAGAGAAAGGCTAGGGGAAATTAGAAGTTAGCTCTTGGAGGGTTGGAGAATAGAAATTACAGTTGGGGGTAATAATAGTTGTCATGAAGACAGCGTGGCGTGGAAGATAAAACCAAGCTGTGGAATCATGTAGGCCTCCCACCCTGGGTTTGAGTTGTGGGCCAAATAGGCAGGACTTCCAGGTAGAGGGAACAGTGAGGTGAAGGCCCCTTGGGCAAAACAGCACCCAGATTTAGAGGACCAGTGTAGCCTGCTGGGGCTAGGTTGTACAGTACTTGGGAATTCCTTCGGTAGAGAGTGATAGGATCAGATGTGTGTTAAATAAGTAAATTAAACACACTGGCCACAGTGTGGCATCACTACTGCACGGGACTATAGCTGGGTTCAGTACTGGTCATGTGGTATGTTACCTTATGTGGATGAAGCACTCACACCTTGGCCTCAGGTTTTTCATCTGTGCAATGAAAGAGCTACACTCATTAATCTCCAGATGTCTCAAATACAGTGAAATTGGAGACTTCATGAGATGAGCCATGGGCCAGTGATAGCAACCACACTCTGACATAAAAACAAAACCGGAAGAAGTAACAAGATGCTTAGTCTAGCCAGGGTGATTGAAGTTAACTGAACTCTTGAAGTGGGGGTCTGGGGTGACACGGGAGAGCTGGGTTCCTGGGCCCTGGAAGGTAGTTCAGCAGACCCGTTCTGACCCACAGCTGAGCCCTGCTCCCGGCCAGTCACTGTGCCACTTGTATTGGAAACACAGCTGAAGTGAACCACGACCCTCCCCTGAAAGGAACCACACATAGTTAGCGGAGGCCTGCACAAAAAAAGAAGTCCAGTGAATATCCTGATCACAGTGACTTCGTTGAGAACTTTCTCTGTACCGGTTATGGTTGTGGGCAGTTTACCTGTGTTAGTTCACTTGTTCTGGCCACCACTCCATGAACCAAGTGCTCCTAATAGCCTTGTTCGAAAGACACAGAAACTAAGGCACAGAGAGGTAAAGTAATTTACCAAGGTCACACAGCTGCAAGCAGCAGAGTCAACATTTGAACTCCCACAGTTTGGCTTCAGAGCCCAACTCCTGCCCTCTGTGCTAAAGGCTGCAGTGCTGTGGGTGCCGTGGATTTGTCTGTGGGGTGAGTGGGAGCGCAGAGGAGAAACTGGGCTCTCCACTTTGGGAAGGGGTGAGGGCCCTGGCCCCGAATACTACAAAACAAAAAGCTGTTTCAGGGTGAGAAAGGTGGTTATGCTAGCTGGTTTTCATCCTGTCCTGGAGGAGGAGATCTTTTTTCTTCTTCAGAACTGCGTCCCCTCCTCCTGGGTTCTGCATTTAATCTAGTCTTTTAGGGACCTGACTCTCTCATTTTCTCTTCTGTCCTTCCATGTCTTCAGCCAGCTTTCTGTCGATTCCTTCCCCACAGGCTAGAAAGTGTGCTCCCATATTTCTTATCTTGAAAAGAAAATGAAACCTTCCTCAGGGCTCTGCGATCCTTCCAGGCTGCCAAGCATCCTGTTTCTTTGTCTGCCATGAGGGAGTAGCGTGGGAATGGTGTGTGCGGTGTGGGTTAAGTTGCCTTACGCCTGCTTCTCACAGTGTTTCCTAAAGGTTAGCCATCTCAAAGACTGGAAAAGGGAAACGGTAACCTTTGGACTTAATGTTGAAAAATGAAAGGCACGTTTCAGAGTCCAAAATGGCAGGGTCAAAACATTCTGTGGTTGATCTTAAGTAAAATACGGCCTGTGGGTGATAGGTTCACAAAGGGCAGTTTGAAAACTCTGTTTTAGTGACTTGCTGTTAATATTAGCTACAAAGGGGCTACGGATTCATATATCGAAAAAGTGATGATCTCTTCAAATGCTGAAGATGCTTTTCTGATCAAAATGCTCCTGAGGCAGACGAGGCGTCCGGAGATTGGAGACAAGTTCAGCAGCCGCCACGGGCAAAAAGGTAAATTGTGTCACTCCTCGATTTGTTTACAAAACTGAAAATAGTATTTGTTAACCATGTATATAAGAAATGTGTAACTTTCCCCTGTTAAAAAAAATATACAGTGTGTTGGAAAAATCATTACATTGTTAGCCAGATTTATGCTGGTTTTATTTCTTAGACTTTGCTGTTTTTACTTTAATAGCATTGAAAAATGTACCGTAAGGTTGCTTCTCTTTGCCATTTATTTCATTTTTTTGCAGCTGCTCCACCCAAAATTATAATTACGAATACACTCTAGACGACGTACCTCCTAAGATACAGGTAGACGTTCAGAAAATAAATAGCAGCACCTCTTTTTTGTGGAAGGTGCGTATGTGTTCCGCTGTCTGTCGGGTCCTAGTACCGTAGGGCGTCAGCACGAGCAGACCGCTCAGAATGGTCTGCGCCTGTGTTTAATGGTGAGCAGCCTGTGTGAGGTTCCCAGCTGGGGGGCTGTGGAGCTGAATTAGAACGCGGGTGTCCGGATCCCAGCGCGGCGCCCTCCCCGTCTGCTGCACGTGGCCCCTCGCCTAGATATGTTTCTCCATGTGGTCCCGCTGGTGAGCCCTGCTCTTCCTGGGAGGTTACTGCTGAGTCTTCACGCGGTTGTGGCTCGGCGGTGTCTTGTTTTCGTATCTTCAAGAAACAGAGCAGTGTCACTACTGATGAACTTGCTTTCTGTAGGCTCCCTCTTAGGTACGCATACCCGCATACCCTTGGCGGTTCAAAGGGGAACGTTTGCCCTGGGGGTCGAATTTGGGCCGAGTCTGCCACTTAACTAGTTGAAGAACAGCAGCAGCAGCAGCAGCTAACACTTTTGTGGCACTAACTGTGTGCCCGGCAGCGTTCTCAGCACTTCACACACACCGACTCGCTGGCTTCTCTCTCACACAGTCCTGAGAGGTCGCTGCTGTTTTTGTAGATGAGGAAACAGAGGCACAGTGACCTGAGTAGCTTGCCCAATGTCCCCAGTTGGTGGCGGAGTTGGTTTCCGAACCCTGGCAGTCTGGCTCCGGAGTCCGTGCTCCTGACTGACATCCGTGCTGTCCTGAGCATTAAACACTTGGCATAGTGGGTGGTACACGGTGGGTGCTCAGGAAGAGACGGCAGTGACCACTGACATTGGCTCTTTTGCATTCTGCTCTCCAGCTTTGTGTCTCCTCTTTACTCCTAAATTCCTAGTGCCATGTCCTCGTGGTTTTAACTGATGGGCTTAAAGATAACGGCATATTCTCGCTGATCTCAACTTTTATTTGCTTGCCACACAAGTATATAAAATATTACAATTCATTTACTCAAATAAATCCATCCATAGTTGTCATTCCTTCCATCAGTGAAACTTTTCCAGACTAACACTGTTTTTTAGTTGACAGACACGAGATTGTTTTAGGCTGTCAGTATTTTGTTTAAAAAAAAAAAAAAACAAAACATTTTATCCATGTGAATTTGACACTTCTAATTCATACAGTTCCCTAAAATGCTAACTCTTAATACCTTTTGAGTGTTTGTAAACACTTCTTGAGATTCTAGTGTTTTCCAGTAATCAGCAGTGAAAATCAACTTCTCTGTATTGAAACTATTTCTCCCTCTCTCTTGGTCTAGGCAATTGCTGAGATACACTACTAAGTCATTCTGGGGTAACCATAATCTTATTTACAGCCTCTATTTTTCTTGACCTGTTCCCTGGACTGGGACAAAGCTTGAAACTCTTCTTATAAAATATTGGCACCGGACACTTTATAAGAATGCACACTGTAAGAGAAGGTCTCCATTTTCTGAATCAGTTTACAAACTTCAAATATCCCAAATCCTCGTGTTTTATTCCACCAGAGTGTTGTGCAAAGAGAGGAAGGCTGGCAAACATTTCCGTGATTATCCACTGTGTTCTAACTCCACTAAACTTCTTGAGGACAGGGATCACATTCTTAAATTCTTATAAAGCCTGATAGAGCCACTCTCATGGAGGGTACCTGATAGGTGTGTGGTAATGGTTAAATATGTGAATGAACTGAAATAGGGAAATGAAAAGGGACAGATTCTGCACTCTTGATGGATTGATTTTACTCAGTTTTTAATCTATACATAGTATGTGAGTATGTGTGTGTATAGTATAGACAAAACAGTACTTTTGAAAATGAGAAACACACTTGATTAGTAACCTCCTATAAATACAGACCTCTACAGGTGCAAGTAATGGCAGTGAGTCTTTCTGCTGTAACATTTTTTCAAACTAATGATATGATAGGGATAATGTTCATTGACAGAAGTGGTTTCCAGCCTGAAGTGATGTGAAACTGCAGATTTTGGAAATCGGTTGAACCTTACTGGGGCTTGACTTGTACATCTCTATGAAATGGGAAGAAGCCCTCCTGGGGTTAGGTGACCTTTCACTTGCAGTGAGGAGTTTATCTTGCTAGTATTCTTTTCCAGATGGCTTTTAATCCAAGGATGAAAACCTTCTGATTAGCCTAGATTCCCTTGATATTCCCTTGTCTTACAGCTTCATCAGATTTATTGAAAAGATTGGGGGGAAATGGACAAACAAAACATAGGTAGTTTAAGCCTTAAGAGAGTAGTGGAGGGAATGATGTAGAACGCTTAACATAATTTTTGTTTCTTTTAAGTGTAGTTTTTTAATCAAGTAATAAATGCACGTGGTTTAAAAGATCAAATAGTACAAAAAAGGGGGTTTTGAACTGAAAAACATCTGTCCCTGCCTTTTCTCCAATTCTGCTTCCCAGAAGAGATTTCTTCTCATTTTTATTCTTCTATTTTGAAATCATATTTTTAAATATTTTTTATTTATTTATTTTGAGAGAGAGAGAGTGGGGGTGGCACAGAGAGAGAGAGAGAGAGAATCCCGATCCGGCCCCAGTACGGGGCTTGAACCCACGAATCATGAGATCATGACCTGAGCTGAAATTGGATGCTTAACCGACTGAGCCACCCAGGCGCTCCTCGAAATAACATTTTTAAACAGCTATTTATGTTATTCATCCATGTTTGCTATTACCCATTGATTTTCTGTTACGATGGATAGGAGGAGCTAGAACTTGGCTGTCTTTCCTTCTCACTCCCCACCTCCATTCCCTGCACAGGTTTATCGTAATGTTAGGTTACTTATTTCAATTGTATTATTACAACTATATAAATGTTGTTCACCCACAAACCAAGTAGTTGAGGGCATTTTCTTTATGGTCTAACTTTATTTTTTCAGAAATTAACAATATTTTTCTATTTTGCTTGATTTTCTGATTTCTGTTTCCATTCTTCTATACCATCAATAGTCTCTCAACACAATTTTCCACATGATCAGTTGTCTGTTAGGACCATTTTTCTCCCCAGAAGACCTTCTCTGTAGCACCCCCATTCTTCCTGCTCCAATCTGTGGTGGTTTTCCTCTGAGCCCCAGCTTCCTAGCCAGTGTCTTAAGAACTGATCGCCACAGGTCACAGGAGTTCTGGGCAGAACCTGGCTCAGGGCCGCGAGCAGCCTCATCTTCTGTGCCCCAGAAATGTTTTCAAGAAAGGGTAGGAAGCACTCTGTGCTGGTTTGCTTTAATCCCATATCACAGACCAAGGACTTACACAACAGAAAATGTATTGCCTCACAGTTCTGGAAGCTGAAGTCCAAGGTCAGTGTATTGGCAGGTTTGGTTTCTCCTGAGACCCCTTTCCATGGCTTGCAGGTGGCCACTTTGTCCTGTGTCCTCACACGGCCTTTTCTCTGTGCAACTACCTCCTCATGTCTCTCTCTCTTCTTAAAAGGACACCAGCCATATTGGATGAGGGTCCACCCCATGACCTTATTTAGCCTTAATTACCTCTGTAAAGACCCTGTCTCTAAACAGGATCACATTCTGAGGTATCCTGGGTGATCTAGGCATGGGGGACACAGTCCATAACACACTCTAGTGGCAGTCATTTGTGAAATTCCCATCTGAGCCCCCTGTTTCTTGGCTCATCCCATGTCATCCCACCACCACCTGCCCCCACCACAGTGGAATAGTCTGTTCATTAAATTGCTGAGAAAGGATGGCAAGAAGTAACTTTTGTAAGATCATGTATATCTGAACATGTTCTATCCTCCTAGCTGATTTATACCCTGGTTGGTTATAGAATTCTCGATTGAAAAATTCTTTTCTCTAAGGATCCTGACAACATTGCTGTATTATTATCTAGATTCCATGTTACATTATTCTTCCTGATCTGTGTGTGTGTGTGCGTGTGCGTGCACAAGTGTGCTGTTTCTCTCTCTCTTCCCCTTCCTCCCATCCCCTTCCCCCGAAGTTTTTACTATCTTCTGTTCTTGGAATTCTAAAATTTTCATTCCTTGTCCTAGGAAGTCAGGTACCTTCTTATTCTGGAAGTTCAAGTTCCTTCAATTTTCAGATATTTTCTTATTTTGTTGATAATATCCCTTCATCATTTTCCTTGTACTCTCATTGTCCATTTCCTTCTCTTGTTTTTCTTTCTAGGATTGATTGACTTTATTTTCCATATTTTTTTTTCATGTTTATTTTTGAGAGACAGAGCGTGAGCAGGGGAGAGGCAGAGAGAGAGAGGGGGACACAGAATCCAAAGCAGACTCCAGTCTCTGAGCTGTCAGCACAGAGCCCGACATGGGGCTGGAACCTACGAACTGTCAGATCACGATCTGAGCCAAAGTCAGATGCCCAACTGACTAAACCACCCAGGCACCCCAATTTTCCAGATTTTTTAAAACCTATTGTATTTTAATTTCTAATAAAAAATATTAATTTATAGTCTTTCTTATAGCCATAAGTATATATTGTTAGTATTATATTCATTTTTAGTTTTAGTTGTTTGTTTTCCTTTTCAACTGTGTTCTGTTCCTAATTGTCTGTACTCCTTGAGGGGTTTCTTCCCCCTTCTCATTTGTTGTTGGGAAATTTTCTCTAATACCCGAAATGTCCATGAACCCTAAAAAGCAATTGGAAGCTTTATGGCCCAGGAATAGAATTTGTTGACTGGTGGACATCACTATAGGGGAATCAGGCAGTGAGCCATGATTATTGCCGGTGCCAGTTTCTATTAGGATCTTTCTAACTTTTGCCAGAAGGTTGGAGCTGGGAATGAGGGTCGCGACAGTACTTAAGACCATCAGCTGCCCTTCAGGGAGCCAGGTAGGGGCAGGGGGCTGGGACCCACTCTTTAGTGCACAGACTTTGATTTAATTCCTCTGTATCAGGCTGGTACCTTACCCTACCATCTGCTGTGCTTGCTGCCCTGGGGTGTCAGGTCATTGTGGTTCAATTCTTAAGGAAGGGTTGGGGGAGAATTGTGGTTTCTGGCTATTCAGGGTAGGGAATAAAAAGTCAGGGGCGCCTGGGTGACTCAGTAGGTTAAGCATCTGACTTTGGCTCAGGTCATGTTCTCACAGTTCGTGGGTTCAAGCTCCGCCTCGAGCTCTGTGCTGACGCTCACAGCCTGGAGTCTGCTTTGGATTCTGTGTCTCCCTCTCTCTCTGCCCCTTCCCTGCTTTCTCTCTCTCTCTCTCTCTCTCTCTCTCTCTCTCAAAAATTAATTAAAGAAGAAAGTAAAGAGCTGATGATGTCTTATATAGACATTTATTTTTACAAGTATTTATTAAGTATCTTCTAAGTGGTGCTATTCTAAGCCCTGGTAACAAGAAGTGAACAAAAGTCAAAATTGCAACCTTGTGGGGCTTCCATTCTTGTGGGCAAGAGAGGTAAGGATACGTGTGGAGATAAAACAAAAGGGGACAATAGGAAGCATGTGGGGGGAAGGCATGTGGTTAAGAGTTGAAATTTTAGGTAGAATGGCTGGGGTGCTGCACCTTATTGAAAAGATGGGAGTGGGAAAGGAAGGGAGCACACCCTCCCTGGCCAAAGAGCGTCGTAGGCAAGAGGAAGGCCTGAGGCTAGAGGCCGGCATGGCTGGAGCAGAACTAGTGAGCCCAGAGCAGTCAAAGCCATGCCGTGAACTTTGGCTTTTCCTCCAAGCAAGGTGGACAGCTGCTGGAGGAGTCTGAGCAGATGAGAACTATGATCTGACTTACTCTGGCTCCAGTGATGAAAACACAAAGCTGTAGGGGACAAGGGAAGGCGTGGTACCAGCCGAATGCTATCACAGTAGCACAGGCGGGGTTGGTGGTGAGTGGGGAAAGCGTGATGATGGGGAAACAGTGAGGAGGGGTCAGTTGAGGCACCTTTTAAATTCCAGCACCCACTGGAATTGTTGCCGGGTGCGGTGACTGAGCCTCACGCCTCCTCCCGCTCTTCATAGTACTTTGTGTCTCTGTTTCCAGAGCCTTCCAAGGAGTGGGGGTGAGGGCTGAGCCAGTTCTCCGCTCCACACTCTTCTGCAGGCACTTGGGTTTACCTTGCTCCTTGTGTTCACCATTTACTGCTCTTCACTCGTCAGTTCTCACAACAGAATTCTTATCTCTTGCCTGTTGTTTTTCTTAAAGGTCTGGACCTTAATTTTTGTCAACTTTCATATTAGGTTTAGAGAGGATGTGGAGATAAACAGATGTGTCCCAGCTGCCATGTTGACTGGAAACCCCTGTGTCTGTTATCTGAGAAAGCTCAACACAGGAGTGCCTGGTGTCCTCGGTTTTCTTCCCTGCACTTGACAGAACTGAAGTTAAGGGCTCACTTCGGCAGCACACGTACCTTAGAACAGAAGTAAAAATTGTGTCTAACTTATTTTAACACCCAGTGAGAAGGATATTTAGAGCACCAACCTTGTATCTGGTGTCCAGAGCTTCTTGTTTTGATTGGCTGTTTTAATCATTCCGAAGATTGAAAACTGACTTAAAAATGTTCAAAGCTCACACACTCAGAATTATGGCATAAATGTGACAGTCGTTAGAGGGGATACTAATTGCATTCTCTCAACTCTTAATTATCTGAGCATAGCTTATCTTTTGCCTGGGTTATTAACTGTAGTCCAAAAGCCCTGAGGCATGAGCGAGCTCAGTACCTTCAGGAGACAGAATGAAGACTGTTCTGGCCAGTGAAGCTTGAGGAGGAGGAAGCACAGGAGGTGGGGGGGGGGGGGGGGCACGCCCCACAGGAACTTGTTCCACGTGGACCGTGGACCGGGAGCCGGTTGGGCTGTTGGGTGGTGAGCAGAAGAGAGGCATGAGGAGATCTAACTGCCAGTCCTAGAGGTCACCTTGGATTCCCATGGAGAGCAGATTGAGGAGGGGGAGGAGGGAAGCAGGTGGTCGGTGGTCCAGGCAGAGAGGATGGCTGTGTGTGCTCAGGAGGAGCACCGGACAGAGGGAAGTGGTAGACTCCGGGTGTGCTCCGAAGGTCCAGCCAGCAGGACTTGCTGGTGGCCAAGGTTTTGGGGGAGGAAGGGCAGAAACTGAGGGAGAGGATGAGGTCTGCGCAACTGCTGATGTTTACCAAGCAAGGAAGACTAGGGACGAGGTGTTCAGAGTTAGGCGGGGGTTGAGAGTTTGGGCTTCAGGTCTGAAATGTTTAGGAGACTCTAAGTGAAGATGGTAGGTGGGTACTTGGAATAGGTTAAGGCAAGAGATAAAATTTGGGAGGCATTTGCATGTAAATTTATAGCACTTTTTATCTTCTGCCTATTAATAATTTGTAAGCATTTTCATTCCCCCCCTTTAACCTTTACAGATCTAGTTCGTGTTGTTACTTCTACTCTATAGAACCAGAACGTGGAGACTCAGGCGAGTAGTTTGCCTACTTCCGCTCAGTGCTGGCAGAGCCAGGATTTGAATCCGGGTTTTTGATCTGAGTACATTTCCCATTCTGTTAAAGCTGGTTAAAGGTGGCTCCTGTCTCTTGATATCCCACTGCCACTCTGCTCCCAAGGTTGCCATAGTCTCTAGGAATCCCCCCTTGGGAGAGACAGCCTTTTCTTGAAACTGAAATCTAATATTTCTTACAGCTTTTGTGTATCTCCTCCTTAAGGTAGTCATTTTCTCAAAACTCCCATTCTTGGATAAGCAGTTTTACAGGGCTTGCCTCTACCACCAGTTTGGAGTAAATACTGTCCCCACATACTTTATTCCAGAAATGTCTGCCAAACCCCCATCTTAAGACATACTCCTAGTGTAAAGCTGTATTTTTCAGGAATCCCTTCCTATCCAGGATCAACTCATTATAAAACACTGTCCCCATTTCCTTCTTTAATCAGTCCTCTGGCCAGGCTCTCATGGCCTTGGTTAAAATTCTATCAAGAATTTGAGCAGATGTGAAAGGAAGTATTGAGCCCTCAACTTTGAGCATTCTCCTGATTCCTCTGGCTAGCTGTGACAGAGCCAGCAAAGAGGGAAGCCGAGGGATAGTGAGGACAGTGGGCTGGTTTGGAACATTCAAGTGCAGCAGGCACAGCTGGTGGCGTCTGTGAGGAGCCATACGACCCAGCCCTTAGTGTGGGGTCCAGGGAGGAACAGCAGGAGGTCTAGAACAGCTGGATGTTGGCGAGTGAGACGTCATGAACAGGATGGAGAAGGCAGTCCACAGCCTCAGCTGTGGTCGTCTGTCATTGTCATGAAAGGAGCTGATGGAGGTTCAGTAGTATGTGAATCTTCAGGACATGTGTCGCACCATGATCCCTGCATTGATTTGTTTGCCTTTGGCCCAGACACATGCCAGAGTAAGAGCAGTGTTAGCTGGGCTTCTTTTCACTATTTTCAGGCAGGATCGTTTGGAAATTGTATCTTTTCCTTTGTAGGAAGGAAGCTGACATGTGTATTCTGTATGAGAAAATGTAAAGACTGTTTGATTTAATGTACCTTTATGCCCATTTCTGTTTTCCTCCTGCATTTAGAGCATTGTATTTGTTATCTTTGGTGTTCAGAGAGCAAAATGTAACCCTGCACATGGCCTGATTTTTGTCCTTTGTTAGTAGTTAACTTTTACGGAGCTGTTGTTATTTTAGCAAGGATTCTTTCAGTATACATGTAGTGTGTCGATCATATTTCTACCCCTGTTGCTTCCCATAATTTCCTCTCTGACAATTAGAGGAGCCTTCAAAATCTAGTTTCACAGAACCTGAGTGTCTATCCTGCTCGAGCCTGATCAGTTTTAAGGTGGTGGGGTAATGAGTAGCTAAATGAAGCAAATGTGTGGTGGAGGCTGTACCGTAGTAGCATGCTGTGTGTTGTAACCGAGCTCACGGAGAAGATTGAAGAGGACAGAGCGGGCAGTGAGCTGCGGCAGGAGTGTCAGCACCGAGTAGTCAGTTGGGAATCCGCACCAGTGCCGTGCGATAAGCAGACAGTGAGGTAGCTGATACGAGAAGGCCCACGAAGAATCAGAGTGTTGGAGCTGGAGCTGTTAGAAATGCGACAGCCTCAGCGAACAGTGTTGCCTTCTGTGACCTCCGGAGTGGAGGAGTACTAAGCCGGGAGCCACATGTGGGGAAGGAGAAGTATTTCACGAAGGCAGAGGAGGCAGGATTCGCTCACAGCACACTCTTTAGATAAGGGAATTCCAATAGTCTTCTAATGAGAAATTCAAAGAATGTTAATGAAGTACAGCCTTCCTTTGGGTCTTTGGGAAGCCTGTTATATGTCTCCTCACTAAATGCCACTGAGTCAGCGCCCCCTCCCCGCCACCCCCCCCCCCCAAGAGCTGGGTCTTGAATCAAGAAGCTCTAGAGCAGTGCATTCTTTACTAAAATTGCAAAATACGAATTTGTTGTACTTGTTTACAAAAGAAGGACAGTTTTATTTAGTCTGTTTTCATCTCAGTTGGGGAGAAGTTTTAAAACCCTGAAGTTTTGTTCTCTTTCCCAAGTATTCAAGATTTGTAGATGCCTTAGAAGGACTTGGCAGAGTGATGCTGCGTGGGGCAAAAGAGAGTAGAACGTGGTTCTGGAATGTTCTTTATGTTTTCTCATCATAGTCTTCATCAGTAGAGTTGAAGATAGAAAAAGACGTTCACATATAATGTGATTGGAGTCATGTTTAAAACAAGAGTTTTTATTAAAATCAAAATTACGTATTTAAGTCTCTTGAACTTTGGTATGTATAAGTTCTATATGAAGGGAACTCATCCAAGGCAGACATTTTTATCTTGAGCTTTGTGTTTTCTGATGGTTACTGCATTTATTAGAAGGACACGGGCACCTGGGTGGCTCGGTTGAGTGTCTGACTTCAGCTTCGGTCTTGATCTCGTGGTTCATGGGTTCGAGCCCTGCATCGGGCTCTGTGCTGACAGCTCACAGCCTGGAGCCTGCTTCAGATTCTGTGTCTCCCTTTCTCTCTGCCCCTCCCCTGCTCATGTGCTGTTGCTGTCTGTCTGTCTGTCTGTCTGTCTCTCTCTCTCTCTCTCAAAAATAAACATTTAAAAGTTTTTTTTAAAAAAAGGGCAAGCAGATTTCCCCCTTTTTAAAAAAAAATTAACAGAAATTATGTTAGCCTAGGGAGTTCCCAAGTTGAGTATCCTTGCAGTGTACAGGCAAACCAAATTATTATATTTCCAGATTTCCTCCTACTTTTGCTGCCATTCACAACGAGGGAGGAAAAGTGGACTCCTTTGATGTGGGGGGGGGGGGTGGGGGGAAGCAATATATCACTTCCCTGAAAGAACATTTCTCAGTCTCTCATGTGAAAAAGGATTAGCACCTCCAACAAAGGTCCTGTAGATCACAGAATTGGGCAGCAATACCAAATAGTATTCCTGAGGAGAGGAAAAACTGTATTTGAGCAAGAGTGTTTGTCCTGGCAAACAGAAGCTTTTTAATAACTGCAAATCTGAGATAATGGCCTGCGCTCCTCGGAATCTCCCCCTAAATCCTCAGACAGCCAGTTTAAACAGAGCAAAGCCAACCTTTGTTTTAAAATAGAAGTATAGTCTTATCAAAATACAGTGTTTTCATGGACTGGTTCAGAGTATCTTTGGTTCATAAGGATCACATATTTACAGATAAAATGGTTTGTAAGAGTCCTCTGTGACCCTCGCCTGTCAGCAGCAGTTCTGTTACAAAGCCACTCGCTTCTCTATTTTGCGTTAATAAAAGTTACTCATCAACTTGCTGAATTAATGTATTAAGATTTTGGTTGAATGTGTATTAGAAGAAAAAAAAAAAACTACCCTGACTTCCCAACACATCACAGAATCCTTGTACGGTTGGGAGAAAGAGGCTGTGGGAAGTAAGAACATGTCAATTCTTGAGTGGCAGAAAAGCTGAGAGGAAAGTTCGTTGGTTAAACAAGCTTTGGTTAAAAACTTTGCTTTTTCCGGGTCTTAATTTATTTCCTTTTTCTGGATTCTGTTTTCTAATACCGAGAGAATGAAAACACTCTGATTGAAAATAATAATAATAGTACCTTGTACACATGTAGCACTTGAGGCCGCCTAAAATCCTCTCTGCCAGACTGAAGCTTCAAAGTCTGGATGTCTTTGGCTCCCTACTTTGCTTGATCCTGCCTGAATGAAAGATTCTAAGTGGGAGGGGAGAAGGAGGCCGAAGGAGCTAACAGTGTGAGCCCCAGAACAAGGTGTAGGATGCCAAGTGACCCTTCAGAATTTTGGTCTGAAAACAAATTCTGGGAACTCTTAGTTTAATGCTAGAAATCAGGATTATTTTATCCACATGGACCCCTTAATTGTAAGAAGATTTTATTTCATTTACTTTCTTAAGAACAAATTTTGGTCTTGGGTCGCTAGCTAGTAACCCTCTGACCTTTCAGTAAATATCCAACTAAAGCTTTGAAATTAGGGTGTTTAGTGTTTTATGGCCCAGAATAAAAATCTCCAATTCTGTTTCCAAATAGTGTAGCCTCAACACATTTTATTAAGCTCTTGACACATTGAGCCGTGTGTATTTTGTAAAGTTCCTATGGTTATTGTTTTACAATAGCTGCTTCCAGAAGCATTGTAAGGGTTTCAATTAATCAGCCCTTTGTGTGCTTCAGACTATGCAAATTTATCACATCAAACCATTCAACTGCTCATGGGAAAGCCGTGTAAAAACTGTATTGTCTTCTAGCGCCTCCTCTCATTTAGAGTGATGTTTTAATAAGAAAGCTAATCAAGTTTTCTTATGCATTATTTATCTGTTAAGATGTAAGGAAGAGCCAAATTAAAATTATGTCAACTGGGATATGGCAGGAGATGTGATAGATCTGGAAGTGATTCAACGGCAAAACAAAGCTAATATGATTCAACAGTTTTTGTCTCCTCCCCTCCCCCTGGGGATTATTTAAGGTGGTGGTGTGAAAAATAAAAGAAGGTCAATTCAGTAACTGGAAAGGAGGGAAGGAAGAAAGGAGGAACCACCTGTGTTAGCCTTTATGTTTCGATTTAAAGATTCACATTTCTGACTATACAAAGGCTTATCGAGATGAGTTTATTCAAAGCAAAAACGCGTTTTACTTGATACAAATGGTCAAACTGGAAAGCATCCCCGCTGCTCACCCCCCCTTTCATCACTTAGTAAACCATTTCGCTCTGGAAGTCTGCAGCCCCGGGCCTGTGAGTTGTAAAGTTGGTAGGGGACACCATCCTGATGATGTCAGATGATCTCAACAGCCCAGCCGAGTGAGCTCCTTTTCGGCCCCTTCATCCAGTTAGTGCCACAGCTACTGCTCCTTCTATTCATTAGGCTGGTCTCCTCTGCTTTGCTAGTTTGCTTCCTGCTGAGAGTAATTAGGTTTCTTATATAATAATAATTCCTTGTGTTTAGATGCTGCCTTTCTCTAAGGACTTTAAAGTACCTCTCAGACATTAGTTCATCTGGTCTTCTAACACAATTGCCTCATGAGATAGGTGCTAATTGTTCCCATTACAAAGACCAAACAACCAAGGCTCACCAGAAAGTGGTGCTTTCCCTCCCACAGGAACACTGTATTGCTTGAACCTCAGGGAGTCAAAGGAAGGTCCCCTGATTCCTTGATATTCTGCCTTGATCTGAGACTCCAGGGGGTGATGAGCCCTTTGCGGATGGAACCCTCTCCTCCCCGCCTCCCCAAGTCTGCGAACCTCATTAATACCAAGTAATACCATTACTTCTCTACAAAACACCAACACTTTTCTTACACTGGGACAGATAAAGAAAAATCACAGCAGCACTTCACCCCTCCTTAGTGCTGAGAGCGTTAAACTCTGCACAATAAATAGCTTATCTAAGAGGTGAGTACGCACAGAAGGTCAAAGTAGATCATTTTAGCCTCTGATTAGTATTATTTCAGCAGAACCCACTGTCCAATGTACTCTGCATCATTTAGAACATGAGAATGTCTCCAGCTGAATTGTATAAATGTTTTCGTTTTCAATATTCAGTCACTGAAATCTGTACAGGACACCTGTCAGGTGGGGTTGAGTCCTGAGCCCCTTCCTGCCACCTCTGACACAGCCCTCATCCGGAACATATGCTTGGTAACTGAGGGACAGGATCCTCTTTCCTCCCTCAGGAAAGGAAGGGTCCTAAGATACCAGCCTCAGAGTGGCCTACATCATCCAAAAGTGCTTACACGAGACAGTAGACTTACTAATAAAAGTTAAAGCAAGGGGGACCTGGGTGGCTCAGTTGAGTGTCTTGACTCTTCATTTTGCCTCAGGTCGTGGTGCCAGGGTTGTGGGATCGAGCCCCACTTCCATGCACATGCTGCCCACCCCCCTCTCTGTCAAATCAAAAAATATTTTTTTTAATTAAAACAGTGAAGCAGACTGTGATGTTCAAGTGAGACCTGGTTATCAACAAAATAGAAAATGATTTGTTAGTCTGTTCTCAACACACTGAAGTCACATCAAAAAGAGCCCTCAGGGCGCCTGAGTCACTCAGTGGGTTAAGTGTCCGATTCTCAATTTCGGCTCAAGCCACGATCTCACGGTTTGTGAGTTCAAGCCCCACATTGGGCTCTGTGCTGATGGTTCGGAGTCTGTGATTCTCTCTCTCTCTCAAAATTAAAAAAAAAAAAAAAAAAAGCAGCTCTTGAACTAAAAATGTCATTACACTTTTCTCCTGCCAGTTCTATTCCCTTTCCTGTCTTGACATGGTACTAGAATGCTTTTGTTTTTCCTTATCTTTTGTTTTATCTTTTATTTTTTTCTATTTGAATTAAGAATGGTCCATTACACTAAAACTAGTTTTTAAAAAAAGAAGCCAAAAATGACTTGTGAACAAGTCATTTGCTGTTTATAATTAGAAATACTTTCTAATAATGATTCATTGGATTAACTCAACTTTCGTGGGGCAAACCTATTCTTAAAATGATTTATATGTTGCTCTGCAAGGCTACGGAAATAGAAATAACAAATTGGCGTAAGATCCTCCAGTGCTTAGGGGGTGGCACACAGACAGCTGTGACAGTGGGTCCCCAGGTTTGCCGTTCCTGCGTGGCTTGGGGGTCAGACTTGTGGGTTTAGACTCCCTAACTTCTTCACCTTTACATTTGAAATTAATATTGATGTTGATGGAATAATACATCACCGATGGGGTATCTGTGGAACCGTTGTGCTCTGACATTGTGTTCTAGTCTCTCCCTGTTACCTGTTTTCAGCTCCTAAAAGGTCTGGAGTGTAGGCTGGGGTCTCTACTTCCCAGTTGGCCCCTGTAAGTCCATTACACATTCCGGGCCCTGTTAAACTGGTGCATTTGCATTTCGCTGCCAGGAGGTTGTGCTATAAACAATGGGGTTAAGACACCAGCGTGAGCCAGGGGATGAAATTTTATTTTAAAATCTGAAATGCTGTGTAAGCATTTAAGGTAGGAATCGGTAATTGTTTCAACAACAGCTTCCATTAGATATGGTTTATTTGTAGTCCATCGTCTTTTCAAGGATCCAGGGGAGTGTTAACACACTGCAGCGGACTGCATATCATTTACATTTTTAAACTCGCATTAAGGGAAAGTGACCACAACTTCTTAAGAGTTCTAAATGTTGGGAGAAATTTTATGCCTCCATCCTCAGAGAAAATAGTTTTAATGTTTCATTTGAAAATAAGACCAGAAACCTTCCTTTGCTTTGATGAAGGATTGGAATAATTCTGAAACTGAGAAGGACCTTTTTAAAAAAAAGAAAAGTCTGGTTCTAAGCCTGCGAGCTCTCTTCTCCCCGCCCCTAATGAATTCCGTAAAATACAAACTTTTAAAAATCATCTGTCTCATTTGAGATTCAAGATCATCAAATTCTGTCTAAATATTTTGTTTTAACTTCTAAGCTCATTATGGTTTCTTTGTGTTAACTTGTATTAAAATCTGTCAGCTATGACTGGTCTCATAAGCACAGTCAGCGGACCAGAATAAGTTAATTATTTACTTGTGTCACTAGTGCTCTTCATCTAATGAAATGCACAGCTGTGTTAGATCTGCAGTTGGATGTGTAGCTTCCATTGTTCCGCGAGTCAGCAGAGGGTAGAAGCCCCAGTGATGGAGAGCCCTCAGTTCTTTCTGCTGTTCTGGCTTTCTGTGTCGATTTCATGGATCTTTTATCATTCACTTTCACACAAAACAAACAACACAGGGCTGTCTGCTATGGGAACCATCTTGGCATATAAAAGGGTTTTCAGAGCCTAAAGTAATTTTAAGTTAGCTAAGATTTAATTTTTGGCTTACAGGTGCCCTTGATTTGGATGTGGCCAAAGCAGTTCCTATAATGGGATGGAAAAAAAAAAAAACCCAAAGTTACTTACATGTATTTTTAAATGCAGGGTCAAAAAGGGGCTGATATAATTACTTCCCAAAAAGGAAAACCGGTACTACATTTTAATCGGGTTTCAAGCAAAGTTATTAGAGATTCAGATTTCAGGGGAAGGAGCATTGCTTTTGTTTTCATAGCTAAGTTAAGTTGGCTTGATTAACCGTGTCAACTAAAACTAAAAATACCAAAATGCAAATCACCTCTCTCCTCACCCTCCCCCCCATTATAAGTATTCCCTGCTTCCTCCGGAGCTGCTCTACCTCCTGCCCCTCACTCCCACCTCCTCATGTTGCGGGGGGTGGGAGGGGGGGGCAGTGGACTCCGGCTCCCCCCTGTGAACTGCTACTGAAGGGTGCCGAGGTCTTCCTTTGGTTTTGTTTTGAAGGGATATAGCCAAACCCTCCACCTCCTCACCAGCCAAAGTGACATTCTCTCCAGAGCACATCCCAGGACCGGCCTCTGCAGGAACTGCCATTTTTAACATTTTGTTCGCTGCTACACAATGTTGTTGTCGGTGCACCTAGATTTACAATTTGATCTCTTTCAGAGTAGATTTCCCAGTAGCCCAAGGGTTTGTCAGATAATTTCAGTGTGGGCAAGATGGATTTTTGAAGGGAAGGAAGAAGGGGTCACACACTCTGCTTGATTTAAATTCTAAGACCTCGTAGTTGAATTTGAAATAAACTGAACTGAATGATTGTTCCTGTTCTTCATGTAGGAAAGCATACGTTCTTTATAATAAACAGTACAGTTTCAACCAAAAAGCCAATTATGGTACCTACGTGCTCTAGAATTCAATACCACGAACCTAATTACCATATTGTAGGCAGCTGCTGGAAATCGGGATATTAATAACCAATACTGAAAGCACATGGCTTTCTTTTTCTTTAGACTTTAGCTTTTGGTGATTAGGACACATCACAAAAATTTTATTTCAGAATAGTTGGAGTAATTATGTAGAAATCAAACAGGAATGAAGAATTTCTTGGAGAGCAGTTTCTGTGCAGTAGGTGCACATACTTGATAACTTTATATACAAGGGAAAGGGAATTTTATCTTAGTAAGTGTGAAAGGACTTTATTTCTCCACCCAATGCCATTGTACACTAGTTTTCCAATTTCAAATCGTGTAGGTTGTGGTTAACAATCTAAAAGATAGCCCCATCCCTCCTACCAAGAAAATGAAATCAGAGGAATTAAGCAACAAAATCCCCTACAGGTTGGAATAATATGAAGAGAGTAATAAAATAATGTAAGAGACCATCAGTAGTGTGCATAGAACTGGTAGGTTTTTGTTCTGTTTTCATTCTTAGAATTACGTTTCTAATTCCAGTCTTTTCTTCCAAGAATAATCTGGCATTTAATTTTCTTGTTCAACTTTACAGCTTCAATCAAAGATCATTTTCCTAATGTGTTGTAAGTGGTAGGAATTAAAATTCCTTAGGGCAGTTTAGGCTCAGCCAGGGAAGCCCTGGCAAAAACTAGCCCATCAGCCAGTGCTCTGGGTGCCCTATTAGCAAGTCAGCCTCACACGGATCCTCCTTATCACAGTTTTTTAAAACCACAATGTGAACACATCTGTCAGACAGGTAGTTCTGTGTTTGGTGGAGGAGTCGGATTCCTGTGATTTGGCGGCGGGAGGTAGCAGATGGCAGACTAGCTGACCAGGAGCGAAATCGAAATCGCTGTTGACTTGAAGCTTCAGGGGCGGAGGCGGGGCCGGGGCCCAGCGGAGTTGTCGCACTTGGGTCTCCGTGGCGGGAGAGTTTGGGCGAGCAGCCTGACAGCACCAGCGGGTGTCATGCCAGCAGGCCAGTCCACAGGCTGCAACGCTCTCTGCGAGGACGGCCGTTTTCAAATTGTATCATCTGGCAAGATGGTGGGAAATGGCTCTTGTGACTCTTGATGGAGACCATGCAGAAGGCTGTAGAGATAGCGGTGGGGAGCTGCCAGTTAAGCACTGCAGTCTTCTTTTCTGCTGATGTGCTTTACATGGCATGAGATCTTCTCTCCCCCAGGTGTTTGTGGCTTGATCGTCCCTCAGGAAGACATGCCGTTTTGTGATTCTGGCATTTGTCCGGACATCATCATGAACCCACATGGCTTCCCATCGCGAATGACGGTCAGTACGTTTTTCAGAGGTACTGCTTTTTAGGAAGAAGGCAGGAGTGGGTTCGTAGGGAGTGTTGGCCGTGAGAGCCTGAAAGTTATTTTTAGAAAGAGCCCTTTGACCCTTTTGCCAAATGAAGAGGTTCCTAGCTCCTGACAGTGCTAGGTTACCCTCCTCTAGAGAGGGAGTGCAAAGCATGCCGGCCCTTCCTTCAAGAGCAGTCTTCTGGGGGATGCACGTGCCCCTCAGCAAAAAGAACCTCTTGTGTTAACCTTACTGTATCTCCCTTCCATGGTTACTGTTTTGCAATCCTGGCTCCGCCACTTACCGGCTGTGCAGCTTGGGAAAGCTGCTCAGCCTCTCTGTGCTTCAGTTCCCTCATGTGTACATTGAGGGAAAGAACAGTGCCGATCTCGTGGGGCTTTTGGGGGCATAAACTTGGATCCCATGCGTCAGGCTTTTCCAAGCGGCACACGTGGGAGAGTGGTAACTATTCACTGCCATCTCACAGCTGTTTGGGGAAGTAGGCCACAGCTAAACAGACAGAATTCCTATACCCCAGGAAGCTGCCCACTAAGGCTGTTTGACCCCACAGGTGGGAAAGCTGATCGAGCTGCTGGCCGGCAAGGCCGGGGTGCTGGACGGCAGGTTCCACTACGGCACTGCGTTTGGAGGCAGTAAAGTGAAGGACGTGTGTGAAGACCTCGTCCGCCATGGTTATAACTACTTGGGGAAAGACTATGTTACATCTGGCATCACAGGGTAAGTGTGTTTTTAGACATTTTAAAGAAAAGCGTGATTTTATTAGAGTAAGAGGTAAGAGCCCTTGTGGTACACCTTAGGATAAGTTTTACTCTTTTAAGAAATCGGACACAAGAAAATCTGAATTTGTGATGGAGGGGTTAGCTTAAAGCCACAGTGGTAATCGTTTTGCAATATATGAGTGGATCAGATCAACATGCTGCTCATTTTAAACTTGCTCACAGTAGAAGTCAGTTATATCTCAGTAAAACAGTGCTGGGGGGAGGAAATCCAAATCAGAAAACTGACAAGTTAAGGAGTGCTGTTCTTACTGGTGAGGCTATCATTTTAAAAGTAGAAGAGAGTTCATTTACCAAAATAGGATATCGATACAACTTTTAATTGTATATAATGTAAAATCCCATAACCACTGAACTTTCTCTGCGTTAACAGGATGAATATCAGGTAATTAGTGCTCTGACAGTGCTCTGATAATTAGTGCTCTGAGTCCTAGCATTTGTGTATTCGTTCACGATGTGTGCTAGGTACTAGGTATATAATGGGAAACAAAATAAACACGGTCCTTGAACTAGGGAGCCAACCACTAAAATTTGTGACTAGACTTACTGCAAAAATATGACAAAAGGTAACTTCTTAGCAGGACCTACCCTGACTTCCCAATTTAAAACTTACACTGTACTGCCCATTTTCTACTTGAAATTTCTCTGTCGCGTTCATCATTATCAGACACCCCATGTAATAATGCTGCCTAATACTGTTACCTGTCTCCTCCATGAGAGCAGGGCTTGTCTGTTTTGTTGATTGTTTTATTTCCAATGCCTGCACACAGCAGGTGCTCCATAAAGATTTTGTCAGTAAAGGAACCGAGAACAAATCAGTACAAATAGCTCTCACCGAAATGAAGGGAAAGAATGGGTTAGGAGATGTCTCTGAGGAGGTGGGTGATACAGAGGATGAGAAGGGTAGACCATGTGAAGAGTGTGTTTCCTGCAGAGGAGAAGTGGGTTTGACATCTTCCAAGGGACAGACCTCCGCTCACCTGAGGTGAGTTTGCGGAAGGGAAAGCGCCTTCTCCTGGGCTGAGCACTGGCTCCTCCTGTTACCCTGGGCAAACAGACAGGGTCTTGAAACTTGACTGACACATCCTTTTAAAGGATCAAATTAGCTGCTTAAGTTAAGACACACATTGTGTTTTACGCCGGATAAAACTCTGGGACATGGTGTTTATACTGTTTTTCTGAGGCTTCACCCTGCTTGAACACAAGTGAAACTGGGTGTGGAGGCGTGCGTAAGGACCCAGGGCTTGATTTGTGCTGCATGTAGATCGGCCAGATAGGATTACAATGGCTGGAATGTGCATCTTTTGAAAATACTGAGTGCTTTCTAAAATGATCTATCCGAACTGTGATAACATAGATTTCCCTAGGTGTATCGTGCCCGAGATGTTCTAGAAAATCACATTACAGGAAGAGAATAATGGTCCATTTCCAAAGTGACGCACTGAAGGTAGCTGACGTCCACTTCAAAAATTAGTTGTCAGGGCGAAACTGATGGTCTTGGTCTTTGTTCCTCGTCCATAAATAATGGAGTTGACCAGAAACTGTGCAGATCCAATGAATGGATTTGATGGGCCTTCTAAACATCATTTTACTAACAGATTTGGATGGGTTATGCTCTGCTTCTGATAGATTACTTCAGGTTCTGTCTACACCGTCTTCCCCTACGCCCCAGCTAGTGTTTTCATGTGTTTGCCATTCATCTCAAGAGGCAGAGTTTGAGAAACATTAGTTGAGCTTATTAGTTGAAAGTTCTCCAAAGGGCTTGCGAATACATTCACCCACCAGCTTCACCCCTCGCCACATCCTTGAGATAACCAGGAGGGAGAATTGCGCACGGCTCTCTTCATTTGGGGATGGGGTGGCATTAGGTGACAGAGTTCCATAAATTCTGCCACGAGCAACCATGCTGTGGAGGATTGGAACCTTGACTCTCAGAGCTGGAAAGAACCTTGGTCTGACCCCCTTGTTGGACAACTAGGAAGACTGAGGTAAAGAGGTCATGTTATTACTGGGTGACAGAGCTGGGACAGGAGTGGTGTCTCCGGACACCCCATCCATTGTGTCCTGCACCCCACTTACCTGGCTGTCCTTAAGCCAGTGCGGTGGCCAGACAGCTAGAAAAGCCTATGGCGCTGAAAGTGGTGGAAGACAAGCCAAGCAGGAGGGACCAAGAGCTTTGATGGAACCTCTGCCACACAGCTCGCTGCCTTTGCTCTTCCCACTCGCACATCGTGCTGTGGCCCAACGTACGGGGTTCAAGACGGGCCAGCGTGGCAGGGAGCGCCCTGGATCTGCCTCAGCCCGTTCCGCAGCTCTGATAAACCTCTCAGACCCTCTGTGCCTGTTTCTTCATTTTAAAAATAAGCCCCCTTTCTTCTGAGGACGTTCTGGGACGGTTCACATTGTTCAGAGGCTTTAATCCCCTGCCTGCTATTGCTCCAAACTACAGAAAAAAGGTTTCTCCTGTCAAAGCACTGAAATATTCACTGTCCTTTACAACTTTCACTATAGTTTTTCAAAGGATGCATCGAGTCAGCTGTATTGTAACAGACGTTTATTGAGCACCAGTTATGTGCCAGACAGGGTTAGTAGTGCTGGAGCCACAGTGGCAGAGGAGACCAAGTGCTTATCCTGAGGAGTTTACTTCAGGTGGGGAAGACAGGCAATAATCAGGGAAATACTAAACGTGGATTATAATACCAAGTGGTAATCCGTGCTCTGAAGAAGCAAAGCCAAGGTAAGCGTTGAGATAGCATAGGGGCACGGTGATGGGGTAGGAGCAGGACTCCTCTTTAGATAAGGTAGTGAGGGAAAGGAAAGTCTTTGAGGAGGTGAGATGCTTGACAGCCATGTGAATACCTGGTGGAAGAATGTTTTAGGCAGAGGAAAGAGTAAATGCGAAGGCCCCCAGGCAGACAGGCTTCCTACATTTGAGGAGCAATGAAGAGGCCGGTGTTACTGGAGTGGAATGAGCAATGGGGAAAGGCAACAGGAGATGAGTCAGAGGTGGGCAAGAACCAGATTATGTTAGACCTTATTGCTGTGTTACACAATTTGGATGATACAGATTAGTGCTGAGATTTACACTTCAGAAGGAATCACTCTGGTTTGTCTGTGAAAAGAAGATCGTTAAGGGATATGAGCAGAAGCAGGGACTGTGTGCAAGAGTCCAGGCAAGAAAAGGCAGTAGCCTGATGAGGGCGAGGACAGTGAAGGAGGGACCTTCCTCTACATACTTTTTCATAGTCTGTTTAAGGTTTTATTTCTTAATTAAACAGTGTGTCTTCTAACGTATCCATGGTGTTTTTATATTTCCAGATCTTGCCTTTTCATTCAGTGCACAATGAAAATCGTTGTCTGCCACTCATTCATAAACCTGGTCTGAAGCAAGGCCCTGCCATTGAGGGGTCCTGGAAAAGGCTGTCTGTTGTTAGCCCAAACTTGGTCTCTTAGCCCAAAACTCTGACCTTTTCTTTCAGCGAGCCCTTAGAAGCGTACATCTATTTTGGCCCCGTGTACTATCAGAAACTGAAGCACATGGTGCTGGATAAGATGCATGCCCGGGCGCGGGGCCCACGAGCTGTTCTTACCAGGTAAGAGAAAAGCATTCACAAAAAGAATTTCTAATGCAGTTGAGTCTACCTTGCATTGCCCAGATATAGCAATAAGCTGAGTCCGTGAAGTTTCTGTTTCCCTGAGATGTCAAAATTTGGAGTGCTGGGCATCAGCAAAAGTCATATATGTCTGGTTAGCATGAAAAAATAGCAGCCGATTAAAACTCGTTTCATAGGCACAAGAGCAGACCCATTGAAGGTCTTGCCAGTAGTCGCCTAACATGCTCATTGACCTTGTACCTGTTTGCAAACGTGGTTCTCATTCAAAAAGGTTCATATGTAAGAACGTAGACACACTTACACATCATAGATACACACGTGGATACTCCTGTGGGCTGCCATGTGTACACAGAAAACACATACGTACTTTGTTTGGGAGCCCAAGCCACAACTCATTTCTTAAAATTTCTGTTATTGGAGCATAAGGCACCTGTACTTGCCTGCTCATTCGAATAAGCTCCAGGAGGTCCACCTGTGCCCCATTCGCCAGCGCATCCTCAGTTCCAAGCACAGTGCCTGCGTGTTGATGAATGGGTATAATTGTTGGGAAGAAATTGCAGGTACTGTTTCACGTGTTCTTAGTGCTTGGTTCTTAGTATTACGTTGCTTGTACTATATCACGTGTACTTAGTACTAGTTGGAGAAGCATAGTCCAGGGCAGTAGTTCTCAACCACAAGCAAGTTTACCTCCGGGGGAGAGTTGACAATGTCTGAAGACATCTTGGAATGTCACAACCAGATGGGACAGGGGGCAAACTACTGGCATCCAGTGGGTGGCGGCCAGGAATAATGCTACATACCTAGCAATGCACAGGGCAGCTCCCACCACAAAGAATTACCCAGTTCAGCATGGTTCTCATGCCAACATCGAGGAATCCTGGGCCAGGAGAGGGAACACAGGCCTTGAAGCCAGAGAGACATGGACGTAAACTCAACTCCACCCTGTGGTTCTGCCACAAGCCTCAGACACATCACTTAGCTTCTCGCAGCTTCAGTTTTTCTCCTACGTGAAGTGGCGACACTAATGCCCATTTCACGGCATGCTGGTGAATGTCAGAGGTTTGAATATAGAATATATGTATAGTGCCCATCGATGGGGGATGCTCAGGAAATATCCAGTTCCCTGCCTGCCTTCACTGATCACGGCATAGATGTTACAATAGGGACAGGACCGGCGATGAAACAACTGGTATGTGAGTTTACTTTTATAGACCAAGGGAGGGGGGTGGAGGGCTAAATCCCATGATGCAGTTGCATATGGCTGTTGAAATGATAGACACTTGTGCTCAAAATTACAGAAGAGGGAAGAGAAGTTGAGATTCTCAGGACACCAATGATCCCAGCAGTGAGACCCTGCTTGGGTTGGGTGTATCTCTCCCCTGAGTGCAGTCCCTCCAGAGCCTTCATTTCAGTTATAACATCTAAGATCGATTCCAGAATAACAAGTGTCAAAACGGTTTTTGCTTCGTTGTGTAAAAAACTTACTACTTTAGTACTTTAGTGCATTCTGTGGGAAGACTGCCAACAGTGCATTTACCCATTCCTAGTCCCTTATCTCACTTCTGGGTTCTGCTCATGTATGATCCGGCCACCTTCACTTGTCCAGTGGTCAGGGAGAGAGGGACCCTCCTACCCCAGGTGTTCTGTCAGCAGGTAAAGACGTACATAAGGAAGTTTCTACTAATGGTGTGTTCATGTAGACTATTTGTTTCATTTAGACTTACTGTTTGTCAGTTTTTTATATGTAAATTGTCTCTCAACAAATAATCTACAACTCAAGTCTAGTTCCTAATGTAACCTTTAGCAACAACATAAGGTAAAATTTGAGCACATGTTGGCCCCGCTCTGTTTACCTTTCTCTTTGGAAAATCGGTGGCAACGGTAAAAAGTAAAAGATGCTGTGGGATAGAGCAAACAAGGTTTGTGGTCCACTCCTGCTCAAGGAGTGTCACCCCGAAATCAGCCAGCCAGGGAGATAGCTCACTTTTTCTTTTTTAGACATTGTGGCGTCACTACCTGGGTGGGGTTGCCTGTGTGGTTTCAGAATCCCCCAGTTGTATCTCTGAGTCCTAGATTCTTAACTTTTTCAAAGTATTCTCAAGCACATCAGCCCCAGGGAATCCATTCAGGGGACTCCTAGCTCCCAGCTGAAGTGCCCCCTCTAAGGAGGAATAGTGTGTTTTCATACCTGAAGGGGACACACAGGACTTTCCCTGTCTCTGGGGAACTTCCCTTCTGGCTCAGGCACTCTGTCCTCCCAGATGATTCCTCATCTAGTCCAAATTTTATAAAACTCCCATTTGCTTCTTTCCATGTTTGTTTCTTAATAACCTGGAGCCGCTTCTCCCTGGAGCCCTGGCAGGAACTACTGGGGACCCAGGTTTCTTCCACAGTCTGTTCTGCTTAGTTTCTCCACTTGAAATAACAGAACTGAAATATCCCTGAAAATACTCAAAAGACCATCTTACTGACTTGAGGACTGTGCTATCCTAACAATAGTGATACCGCGATGGTAGTAGGAATGATAGCTCTGCTGCTTTATATGATTATATATTAGCTTATTATGTCATATAATATTACACAATTATTTTTTATTATCACTCAATTGTAATAACAGTAGCAATCACTAGTATTACATCTCCTCTCATTTAAGGCTCTTTGGGAGCCTTAAATTTTACATTTTGCAAATGCGGCTGAGAGGCGAGCTAAGCCCCCAACTCCAGGTCACCGTCTAGTTAGTGATTTGCACCCAGGCGAACCCTCCTCTGAAGCCGTGTGCTCTCCGCCAGCGTGTGATGCGGCCCCTCTGTTTGTTTAACGTAAAAATGACACGTTTGTCTAACTTGTTTCAAAGGCAGCCCACCGAAGGTCGATCTCGTGATGGCGGTTTGCGTCTTGGAGAGATGGAACGTGACTGTTTAATCGGTTATGGAGCCAGTATGCTTTTACTAGAGAGACTAATGATTTCAAGTGATGCCTTTGAGGTGGATGTCTGTGGGCAGTGTGGACTTCTGGGGTATTCTGGCTGGTAAGTGGATACCATATGTCTCTCACACCCCTTGCCTCTTAAATCACAGCTCAAGAAGTGACCCTAGAGCACACCCACATATTCTCCAACCTTCCCCATCCATGCATTCCTAGAATTGGGGATTTTATATGTACCTGTTTAGTTTGTCTACCTCATGTTCTGCTTTCTACACCACTAGAGGTTAAGTACCCAAGGAGTATAGACTTTGTTTTCTTCTTAATGTTATCTCGAACACTTTTTTTTTAAGTTTGCTTATTATTTTTTTTTCAGAGAGAGAGAGAGAGTTGGGGGTAGGGGGCACACAGAGGGAGAGAGAGAATCCCATGCAGGCTCCACACTGTCAGTGCAGAGCCAATGTGGAGCTCAAACTCACGAACTGTGAGATCGTGACCTGAGCTGAAATCAAGAGTTGGTTGCTACTCAGGTACCCCTCAGACACCTTTTATAACACTACTCACCTCTAAAAAATCCTAGCAGATTCACTGTTAGTTATGAGAATTATAGCATTTTATAACTAGAAACTTTTTTTTATTTTCTTAAGATTTATTTATTTTTGAGAGAGCGCAAGCTGGGAAGGGGCAGAGAGAGGAGGGGAGGACAGAAGATTCGAAGCGAGCTCCGTACTGACAGCAGCGAGCTCCACGTGGGACTTGAACTCGTGAGCCATGAGGTCAGGACCTGAGCCAAAGTCAGATGCTCAGCCGACCGAGCCACCCCGGTGCCCCTGTAACTAGAAACTTTAGAGAACGTGTGTTGAACAGCCTTATTCAACCTTAGGCCCAAAGAGCCGTGTGTGTTGTTCCACATTATATGGCAAATTGGGGACAGGCAGGACCAGGACCTGGTACCCTGACACCTGTTTGTGTGCTCTCTGCGTAGCAAACTGCTACACACTTGGGACTGAATTCCGTGATGGCAGCAATGAGGTCTGTCTCAGTCATTCATTCAACAGCTTGAGGCTGCTAAGTGCCAGATACTCTCTGGGCCCCAGAATATGGGGGTGAATAAGACCAGTGAATGGCTGCTCACAGGGAACTTATCTCCTAGTTCCTTCTAACTGCATTCTCTCTTGTTTATATCTCCTGCAGCCTGGGGTCTGGTGGTTGCTTAGTGAAAAACAATTGCTAAATGATAACTAACCCTGCATATGGAGGGTAGCGAATAGATAAAGTATGTAAATCATGAAATTTGTCATTTCTGTGCAGAGTTGAGGACACAAAGTCCAGCTTAAAAGATGAAACTATGTATTTTTTGGTCTTTCCTCTTCATAAATGTTCCACTCTCCTGCCAAGGAACAACTGGTCTGCTTCGGGCCAATCCTGACCCGGAGCCCCGACTTACCTTGTAGGCAGGAGAGCCCGTAGCTTGCCGGTCTTGGCTTGCTTTTCTGTCAGAGACGAGGTCTCACGAGGTCCAAAGCAGGTGCTGCAGGAACAGGAGACAGTCTTTACTCCTTTTTTTTTTTTTTTAATTTTATTTATTTATTTTTGAGACAGAGAGAGACAGAGCATGAACGGGGGAGGGTCAGAGAGAGGGAGACACAGAATCCGAAACAGGCTCCAGGCTCTGAGCGGTCAGCACAGAGCCCGACGCGGGGCTCGAACTCACGGACCGCGAGATCATGACCTGAGCCGAAGTCGGCTGCTTAACCGACTGAGCCACCCGGCACCCCAGAGACAGTCTTTACTCCCTTGTCACCCCTCACCTGCACTCCCAGAGCCCCTTTTCCCTAGGGAGGCGCCGTCCCCTGGGAGATAGAATTGGGCCCAAGTGAGTTCCAGGGATACCTGGGCCACCTTTGCTCCACTGAGTCTCCCCTAAAAGCAGGGACTTCTTGCTATCCTAAGCCTCCAGTCTCTTTGTTATTCTGAATAAAGCCAATCAAGAGTCAGAGTGAGGGGCATCTTAGGACGTAGTGTATACCTTGCTAGGTTAATGACAAAACCTTTTAGCTAGTTATTTTATGGTTTTTGGTGTAGAGAAGTTGATGAGACTTGTCTGTGAAGAAATCACTTCATTTAAAAACAGACACAGGAGGTGGTCGTTTGCAGCTCTTTCCTTTCCTGAGGGTGCAGAAATGGGTGACATTATTAATCTAAGCATAAGCCTGGCTCTTTCTTATATTGGTGACTCGGGGTGGGGCGGGGGGGTTGTCTCAATTCTGAGACGTCTGTTCGTCTTCTGAAATGCATATTGAATTTGCTTTTTATTGTCCTGGCTGTGTAACAACAGCCACACAAATGTGGTAGGAAGCTCCCTGGGACCAATTCCACTATGCTGAAATCTTCCAATTTGGCACAAGGATTTTTATGTAATTTACTTTGAAAAAATGGTACAGAAGAGTTACTTTATTAACAATAGGGATCACGAAACTTCAAAAAGAATTTCCAGGGTGCCTGGGTGGCTCAGTCGGTTAGGCATCCAACTCTTGATTTCGGCTCAGATCATGATCTTGTGGTTCATAGGATCAAGCCCTGTGTCGGGCTCTGCAGTGACAGTGTGCGGCCTGCTTGGGATTTTCTTTCTCCCTCTCCCTCTGCCCCTCCCCTGCTCACTCATTTGATCTCTCAAAGTAAACTTAAAAAAAAAATGTCCTTTCCTTTTCCATCCTCTCTGCTTTTTTTCCTGTGCCCACCACCTAAGACAGAAAGAGAGCAGTAGACTAGATTCACTCACAGACTTTGAAAACCTTCCTGTCTCTTTCACTGAATATTCAGGGAAACTAATGAAAGCAATTATTGATCTCAATATTATTCTGTTTAATTCTTCTTTCCTGCTTCATTTCTGTCTCATCTAGACATCATGTGATGGCAGTGCCTGATTTCGAAGCTCAGGTGTTCCTTGTGTATTTTAATAGCAATCCTTTGAAAAGGGGCTAAATCAGGTTACACGCCTTAAGGTCTTTCCTGTAATTAAACAGACCTGGATATGCTGTGTGTCTGATTTTGAGTGGCCTGCTTGTCCCCTTGTTGCCAACAGAAAAAAATCCTACCCCAGTGTGGTCGTCTAGCAGCCTCCGCGTGTGCCGTGCTCTGGCAGAGGAGCATAATGATGCCGTGGCTTTGCCATCATTACCTGCCCATGCGTGCGGGCTGTGCGGGCTGTGCGGGAGGGGGCACGGCGTGTGTGGGAGGCAGTCGTTCTTTAATGAACAGCACAATGAAGGCTGAGTAATTAGAGCAGTTCAGAACCTCGAAACTGGCCTTTTGTCAGTGATTTGCACATTAGTAAGGCATTGCTATGGGGATGTTTACAGCAAGACTGTTGTTCTGCAGAAGACACGAAGGGCATAAGTCACAAAAGAGAGGTCTGGAAGGAAAACAGAAAAAAGAAAATCCCTATTAAGATAATTAGCTCATAGAGGACATTTTACTGGACAGCGATTTCTCCTGTGAAGCCACAGCCACCTCCTCCTTTTGCCACCTTTGCCCTAAGAAGTGAGTTTACGTAACTGTTGTTTGTGTCAAGTTTCTTCCTTTTGAAATTGTTCAGACACAGGGTAAGGTAATATAATAGCTTTTAATTTATATATGTGTATAAATATATGCATTTATATATGCACATACATACATGCATAGGAGCATTTTAAGTGATGGAGAAATATTTAATAATAGAAAAGATTAGTGGGCTTTCTGGGTTTTGAACCAGCAAGTATGGAAGTTCTGAACAGATAAGCCTGGGTTGAAGTCACAGAGTGACCTAGAATCAGCAAGAAGTTGCTGCAGTTAAATCCATTTCTCCAATTTAATTAAAGCATCCACATGATGCCTGAATAAATGAGGTCAGCCAGGCACATTAAAAACATAGTTCTTAAACAGTAATGTATTGGGGCGCCTGGGTGGCTCAGTTAAGTGTTCGACTCTTGGTTTCAGCTCAGGTCATGATTTCGCGGCTACGTGGGTTCAAGCCCCACATGAGGGGCAACGCAGAGCCTGCTTGGGGTTTTCTCTCTCTCCCTCTCTCTTCGCCCCTCCCCAACTTGTGCTGTTTCTGTCTCAAAATAAATAAACTTAAAAAAAAAATGTATTAAGGAGGTCTTTAGAAAAAAAAACGTTGTTACATATGACTTTGGGGGCTTCATATATTTCCTGAAACCCATCCGATGACCTCCTTGGGACCAGGCTGTTGAGCAAACTTCTTTTTTGACTCCGGAGTGTGTCCTGAACACCTTTATAGTTCAACAAATATGAGTGTGCATCATCACGATTAATGACTGCCCAGCATTCTTCTGTGTAAATGTCCTGTAACTACAAACCAGTTCCCTCTTGGACAGTCTCCTGCTTTGTGCTGTTATAAACCGTGAACGTTCTCATGCGCTCATCTTTGCCACTTGGCGATGAATCAAATAATATGCACGTTTACACTTTTACTTGTATCGCCTTACTGCCTTCCACTATGGCCCTTCCTGCTCACGATGGAGTCCCCTCCTAGTCAGCACTGAATCCTCTCAGCCTCAGTCCATATTCATCTCTTGCGCTCATTTACGCACTCTGTTGACTGCCCCAGACCCTTGAGGTACAGGATGAAGTCCTGTGTTCATCTGAAACCGCAGAAGATAGTTCACTTTCTTCCTGGGGACTCTTCATCATTTGTAGCCATTGATTTAAAACCTAGGTTTAGTGAACTAGCTCTTCCTGAAGGAAGAGAAAAGACAACCCTCCTTGGCATAGCAGGCATGTTGATTAGGAGCACGGGCTGTTGTAGGGATCAATTGGGAATACGTGCACACAGGGAGAGAACGTTGTAAGTGCAGTAGCTTCTCCTACTGATAGAACCAAACTTGAGGAGCACTGGAAAAATAAATCGCATTTGATTGGACACCACATTCCGTATGAAAGTCTTATCTTCCCCATCACACTTCAAGTGTCTCAGGGACAGATCAAATCGTAATTGTTGAGCATCTTGCCGTGAATAGTACAGTAATAGATTTTTATCAAATACATGGAGATTGAATCGATTTAAAAAGCTTTCCACAATGCCAAAGTCTAAATCTGAGTAACTTCAAGATGGCTCAGATTTCTGGGCCTCATTCAAAATAAGTAAATAGGCAGATGTTTTGCATCTTAAGGAGAATGGTCTAGAAGCATGGTAGTAACTGATTAAAATTGCATGCTTTTAAAACTGCAGGAGTGATACTTGTTTTGGTTTTTTCTTTTGTTTCCTTGGATGCTGCTTTTCGGGAGGTGGGGTGGGGGGGCGCATGTCTGCACATATTTGATAGCAGGACTGAACCCCGACAAACAGAATAGAACTGATGGGATGGTGGTAGACTTTTGTAGAGAAACTTTGCACTTCTACACGCAGGCCTTGGTTTCTGAGTCCCCGTCCCTCTAACACATGCGGACTTGGGTTTCAGGTGCCACTACTGCAAGTCCTCGTGCCACGTGTCCTCCCTCCGCATCCCGTATGCCTGCAAGCTACTCTTCCAGGAGCTGCAGTCCATGAACATCATCCCCCGGCTGAAACTGTCCAAATATAACGAGTGAGGATGGAAACGGTGATTACTTAAAGAGAACAATCGCTATGTCTGACACAGTGGAAAGCAGAGGGGATTGAGGATCCTGCTCCTGTGAACAATTCCTTTGAATGTTCTCCCTCAAAAAAAAACAAAAAAACAAAAACAGATGGAGAGGCTTTCTTACACTGAAGACTGACTCCGCGGCCTTGGGCCCTGGGAAGGACACCACCAGTATGGACTGGGATGCAGTCTCTTCGTTCCTGTACTGAATTTGATTCACAAGTGGACATGACCTAAAAGATAAACTTTTATTTATGTTCTGGTATCTTGAAATCAACTCATTAGACTTTCCTCCTTAAAAAGAACATTTTGGGTTAATGTTCCCCACAGTGCCTTCCCGGCTAACAGAACTCAAGACTCTATGACACCTGTAGGATCTGAAGTCTGTTGGAACAGTTGGCATGGCCTCTGTCGAGAGGGCTGATTAGGAACAGTGTGTGAAGGGAGAGGACGAGCGTGAAGGGGGGAAGGTCGAGAGCAGCGGATGAAGGGACGGCTCTCTTACCTGCTGTTGTGGGCATCTCCCCAACTATTGAGTCTTGCCTTTAGATGCCCACACATTTTCATCTTGGTGAAATGTAATAAATGTATTCCTACCATCTTAAACTTACCAAGGAGGTCCCCTTCTCTTATGGACCCAAATGCTCTTCTTTTGAACCTCCATGATCATACTATGCAACAATATTTGTTGAACCCCTGAAAATAAGCCCATGGGTGCTTTGTGATTCATTTGTGCCTTCCATACCTGCCAGGATGTTAGCCGTCCATTTTCTTTTTAATCTGACAACCTTCTTCACCCTTATTTCCTTCCAATCTGTTCTGAATCTCTCTGTCCTGAAGGCAGGTAAACAAGGATTGTTTATAAAATAAGTCAGAAAAGCTTTCAGTAATGGTCTAGGGCTCCATCCGTGGCATGTCACACTGAAGATGTTTCATAGAATGTTAGTAGGTACCATGTGCCAATAAGAAACAAGTGTCAGATAAGGTTGGGAAACTGGATGTAAGTTAAACGTATCCAGAACTTTTTCAGAGCCTTTACCAAGCTCTCGGACTCTCCAAAGGAGGGATGTGCCAGGAGCCAGGCTAGTCACTGACTTGAGAACCCAGCCTGAACAGCACTTCGTCTGCTTCACAATGAAAAGCTCTAATTCTGGTGTAAAAGTCCTAGAGGCTTTACAGTCAAAGCAGAATGGATGAGGGACACACAGTAGGTGAGTGGGCCTTCTCAGCCCTCACCACATGTCTCCAGTCATTTCAGGGGCTCCATAGGTGTTACAGGGGCAGAGAACTTTGAATGCTGGGTCGTTGGTTTCCTTTTTAGTTCTTAAAATTGACAGTGCCTAAAGATTGCTGTGCTAGATGCAGTTATGCGCCGCGGTACGAAACCCGAATTGTACCTTGTGGGCTGTTTAAGGGGTTTTCTAGAGTGATTTTGACCATTTCCCATGATGGGACAACTCCACTTACCAACTTCGCCGGGAACACAGTTGCCCTCCAGTGTGTGGCACACCATTTTGGGGAACACTCGGGGCCGGTGTGGGAAGAACCCCTGTGTGCTTGGTACAGGCCCGAGCATGCCATTTATCATTCCGTGCCCGCCATGTGTGAGGCAAGGTACTGAGGATAAAAAGAGGGCAGGCGACGGCCTCCACCTGGTGCTCAGAAACCAGTGAAGGAGGCGGAGACTTCAGCCCTGCAGTCAGTGCTGGGAGTTAACCCCAGCAGTGCTGAGGGTGTTCCTGAGGCAAGATGATCACCTGTGCTTTGGAGACTTGAAAACACTTGACAAATGTGAGTATTCCCTTTATACAGCCAAAGAAACTGAGGCACCAAGTGGCTGAGTCCCCCAGCGCCCCACCTCTAATGGGGGAATAGGATGGGCCTTGGGACCAGGCTTCCTGACTCTGAGCGCATTGTTTGGGATTCATCTGTGATTCTGATTTTCAGTCACCAAATGGGACATTTTATTCAAGTGCCCCTGAATGGTTGTATTTCTTAAACATCTTTTTTCCCCCAAAACAATTCCAGGCAATTCTGATCATTCTGAGGGCAATCGCCTATCCTTTTAGGAAATTCTCTGTTCTCTAACAAAGATCTAGAAAGTGTGGGTTCCAAACAGAGACCTCCTTAGAGGAAAAAAACTGTGTCAGGTTGATATTTCAAAAACCAGCAGATTCTACACTTGAATAGGTGTTTGACTCTGAGAAATACTGTAATTGAAAGTGGTCAGAATTGCTGAGTTAGTCCTGCTGGAGTTCTGTTTCTTACAGCTATTCGTAAGTTCCTTGTTTTAACAACTACCAATTAGATTTCTATTTCCGGTAATGACAGAGTAAACTTTGACAGGCCACCCTCAAAGCCTGTTTTCCCTCGAGGCTTTGCCATGTTGGAAGGGGCACAAGGATGAGGGGCTGAAAACCACATGAGAGCCACTAAGAGGCCGCAGCCCTGACCTGAGCTTTCGCAGAGTCCAAGAGCTGGAGAGACGAAGCTGTGAGCTCAGAGTTGCCAGGATGCCAGAACAAGAAAGGCCAAGATCCTAAATAGAAAGCAAGCTCATTGAGGTGAGCCCAAACTTCTGTACCACTTTTCCCCTTGTATTAGTCTATTTAGACTGTCACAACAGAACACCACAGACTGGGTGGCTTACACATTTATTTTCTTGCAGTTCTGGAGGCTTAAGTCCAAGATCAAGGTGCTGACAGGTTGGGTTTCTGGTGAGGACTCTGTTCTTTCCTGGCCACAGACGGTCACTTTCCCACTGTGTCCTCTGGTATGTGCTAAGAGAACAAGTGAGCCCTGATGTCTCTTCCACTCCTTGAAAGAATGCCCGTCCTGTCAAATTAGGGCTCTTGTGACCTCATTTAACATTAATTGCCACCCTAAAGGCTCTATCTCCAAACAGTTACATGGGAATTTGGGGCTTCCACATATGAATTTGCAGGAGGGGGACACAGTTCAGTCTGTAATACCCCTCAAGTCATTTGCCAACTCATAATGCACAGGTTGAAATGCTAGCAGTATGTGTTCAAGCTGAATGTGCCCAGAACTTCCACTCCCAGATGGATACACGCCCAGTAGAAATGTATCCATATATGTCATCAGTAGGCACGATGTTCCAAAATGTTCCTCATAGCATCATTTGTGATGGCCCAAGTTTATAAATAACCCTGGCCCATTGACAATAGAATAAATTTTGGTATGTTCGCACCATGGAACACTAGCCAGCAATGAAAAAACTGTTACACTATCACAGATACATCTCACAACTGTAATATTGGATAAAAAAAAAGGTTGAACACAAAACAATACATATTGGTTCCATTTAAGTTCAAAATTGACAAAACTAACCTAAGATCTAAGAAATCATGATAACACTTCCTGTGCAGGGTGGGTGGCTAGTGACTGGTGCAGGAAAGGGGCTTCTGGGGGCTGGTAATTTTTTTGTTTTTTTTTTTTTTTTGGCTCGAGTGTTCTTTACATGACTGTTTATTTTATGAAAATTCATTGAGCTGTATACACTCTGGGTTTTTCGTTTTTCTAAATATGTTACACTTTTAAGTTTTAAAAAAGGACACACATTCTAAACCTGTGTTTATCTCTTTTACAGCGTAATAGCTGTATAAGACTTAATGGCTTTGTCGTCCCAGATAGAACATACTGTATTCTTTTAATTCTCTCATCTTCAAAGTGGGAACGATAGCAGTGCTGACACCTAGGGCCATTTTTAAGATTACATGAGATAGTACATCTAAAGGGCTCAGCACAGTGCCTGGCCCACTACAGGTGTTCACAGACATTTGTTATGTTATATCATTGACCATATTCTCTTCGCAGCGCTGCTGGGACCGCCCTTCTGTACGGCTTCGTCAGGAATGAGGACAAACACTGGGTCCGCTTTGGAAGAGAGAGTTTGGAAACTAGGAATAAGTGCAGAAACTGTACGGTTTTGCAAAACCTATTTGAGAAAGCCTCCATGTTTGGTGGCGATGGGAAGGAAGGAGGGTGGGGGATCAGAGAACGCGCACTTCCCCGGAACAGCCATTTAGCACAGACATCAAAGTGAGGCCTGTCGTCGGCGCGGGGAGTCCCGGAATCGCTTCCCGAAGCCCTCAGAACCAGTTCTCAAAACGCTTCCATGTGGTGAGAGTCAAGAAAAGCATTTAAAAAAAGAAAGAAGAAAAAGGCCTTGATTGGGTGCTACATAATGAGATAGTTTTCAGCTGCTCCAGAGCATTTGGGGCCAACACCTCCATTTGCACTAATGAGTCACATGAGAACGAGCACATCAGGGCCGGTGGCTGGGCCTGGCCGCTTCTCGGCCGACTGAGTAACAGAGAAGCCGGTTTCTGAGAGACCTGTAAATAATTTGTGAAACGGATGGTCAGAAAAGTGATGGTAAAAGTAGCACCTCTTTACCATCCATATTTACTCCAGATGTGTCTTGAAAACAGTTTATTTCATTTGCTGACCAAAAGTTGGGTTTTTACTACATCAGTCCCATAGGGCCAAGGTTGATGGGAAATTAAAGTCAAGCTTTAAAGAGACAGTTTTTGAATGGGAAGAACAAACAAATGGTGGCAATCCAGAAGTATATTCTGTGTGTTGCCGAAACCAAGCCACCAATCTGGATTTCAGATGTAGGCTCCAGAAGCAATTACGAGATTTGCTTCATGCACATCAGATTTATTGTGATCAAGGTATCATGGCAGAGAATTTCAGAACAACCTGAAACTCACATTTTCACTCCCAAGTCCCACTCAGACCGTGGTCAAAGGAGTTCAAGTGGTTCTCAAGTCAAGGTGATAGCTCTTGTTCCATGCACAATAAATTTTGAGTCTGGTTGACTCCCAATCGTTCACGTTAATGGGGGCAAGGAACCATTTGAACAAATTAAAACAGATGATAGATCCAGGTTCTTTTGTTTTGGATGCTGGGGTGAAGCTTACATTCACGTTCTTAATACAACTTGAGTGGAGGTTTGGTGCCTTTGCTGTGCTTGAAACAGTGGCTCCTATGAATACTGTATTTGAAGAAAGTGGGGTAAGAATGTCCTTTGCAGTTAAGTAATGATGACAGACCTCAGAGAGTCAGGTAGCCTAACAACTACTGGGAGGTTCTAGGCCAGTGGCTCTCAAACAGTGGTTCTGGACTGGCAGCATCAGCATCACCTGGGAATTTGCTAGAAATTTGGGTGCAACCCAGCAATCTCTTTAACAAGTCCTCCAGGTGGTTGCAACAGAGGCTTCCTGTCGTAAGCAAGCTACATGATGAGTTTTGCATCCATCCCATCCTTGGAGCCAGCCTTTGGATGTTTAGGGGTACCAAAGAACCCCCCTCTTGGGAACTAGCTGCCCGCTTCCCTGTCTTTCTTGCTGGTGGTCCACTCCTCTTTACACAGTATGTTGTACTGGACTGTTCCTCCTACAGGCTGTAGCCTGGAGCTTTCCGTTATCCCTTCCGTAGCTCTCCCGCAGAGCTGCCGACCAGTCGCACAAAGATAGCCCACATCAAAAGTGGTCTTTCTGAAATCACTCCTCGGAAAGCTGCAACATCTGTCTCTGTCCCGGCTGGTCGTTGCAGTCTGCCAACCAGGTCCTTGTCTGTTCGGAAGCAAAAGAGTCAGCAGAGATGCCCTTGGTGCCGCAAGGCTTCCTTAGGGTCTGCAGGGGTAGTCTCGTGCTGTGATTTTCCAACTCTTTGCAGATACTGTGCCTGCAAGAGTGGGGAGCCCCAAGAGCAACTTATCTGCTACCCTGAAAATGAATGGGTGGGGGTGTTATCAACAGAGACAGAAGCCACTCTGCCCTGTGTTGTGCGTATGTGAATGCAACAGAGGCACCGCCATGCCCTGGGCTAGAGCTGGGAGGCCCAAGTCTTCTCTAATATTGGGTCTCAGTCTTCTTAGGCACTCAGTAGGGTGTAACCTCCCTATCTGCCTCATCCACCTCACGCAGGCCTGGGTAAGAACAGTACCTACCCCATAGGTTTGCTGTGACAAGTAATGAGTTAGTTCAGGTGAACAGGGCCTTAGAACGGAGAGCACAGCCCCAAGGCAGGCAAACCCTCAGTAAAGGTTACCTTTCCTCTACTTATATTTGTAAACACCAAACTAAACCAGAGTTTCTCAACCTTGGCACTATTAACGTTCTGGGCCAAGTAATATTTTTGTGTCAGCCACTGTCCCGTGGATGTCGAGCAGTGCCTCTGGCCTCCACCCACTAGGTGCCAGTAACACCCCCTAGTCCTGACAATCCGAATGTCTCCAGACATTGCCAAATGTCTCCTACAGTTGAGAACCCCGACAATGCTAATGAGAGTGGTTTAAACTGCTTTAATGAGAACCAGACAATGCTAATGAGAGTGGTTTAAACTGCAAAGTCAAGGAGAACAATTCCAGCTTCAATTTCAGGTTTAGTTCCTGGACTGGTTCTCAGTAAACGGATAGCTGCTGTGCTTTTGGATAACCGAGGCATTCTACGAACAAATGTTAGCATGACACAGCCCTTGTTTTTTCTTCAATGTACCAGTTGTAAGTGGCGTAAGATAAAACTGACGGCCATCATATCGGCCATCATGTTAAATAAGTTTCATCCCTGTTTTAAAATGTGCTTTTATACATTTGATGATAATGTTAAAATTACTAACAAATAAGGTAGTTGTCATTTCCATTTTTACCCATGTTTGCCTGATGTTGTTTGAGATCTAACCTTTTTTTTTTTTTTTTTTTTTTTTTGTCAAAGACGCACCCTGATTTTCACCATTTACCCCATCAAACCAGCTTCGCATCTGCCTGCCTACAAAGACGGCAGGGACTGTTCTGTCCTCAGTCCACCCCAAAGCCAAAGACTCTGCCATCCTTTGAATGGGGTGCTAAGGCCCTAGAAGTCAGTGGGGTGAAAAGCCCCCTCCCAGCAAGCTGACGTACCGCCCACACTTTAAGGTGACAGCAGTAGGGTCCCCCGAGCAGCAATCTCAGCAGCAGCAACTGTCTTTCTGAGTTACTGGACAATTTCCTTCATCATTCCTCTGGGTCCTGCATACCCCAAGTAGGGCTACAACCCATCAGGACCTGAAATATATCAACGCTGGTCCAGAAAATGAAACAGAAGGCTGTTTGTGATTCATTACCTGCTCTGCCTGCAGGGAGAGTTACTCTAATTACCGTGCTCCATGTCAGATGTTACAGAAATCTAGGAGTAAATATTTATAGAGGTTGAGACAGGCACAGTTCTGAGAGTACAGATGTTGTAGGACTTTTTAAGTAGTCAGGGATGTAAATGCACATACATGTGCTTCTATTCTGTGTCTGGATCCCCTTAGGCAGTTCCCTAATCATTCATGGCAGGCGACTCTGCTAAACCTGAATTTGGCCTCAGACCCTTGAACGCCAAGCTCAGCCAGCCATAACCCACCAACCAGGAGGCAAGAGTGTACTGTGGTTGAAAGCAAGGACTGCAGTCCTTCAAATCCTGCCTACCTTCAAATCCTGGCCCTACCATCTACTGGCTAGATGATCTTGGACGTCTTATTTAGCTTCAGTTTCCTCATCTGTGAAAAATGAGGTGAAAATAGTACCTACTCATAGGGCTGATTTAGTCTGTTCATGTGACCCCCACAGGAAGTGTTCAGTATATATCCGCTATCATGTGTGTGCCTTTGGTCACAGTGGAGACTGGGTTGAAGGGTGTGGTTGACTCGAGGTAAAGCCATGGCCAGTCTTGGAAAATGAACAACTGATTCACCCAGTACTGAGTTAGGAGTACAGTCTCTACGTGTGAAGGAAATTCAGAGCATGCATATGGCATCGCTGGCCTTCCTGTCCGGCATCCCTGCTCCCTCGAGTTACCAGATTGTGTATATACATTTACATTCGGCAGTGTGCATTGAACCCCACGTTAACATCTCCCGCATAAGAATCCGATGACCTGCGTAAGAAAGAATTTGTGTATGAAGGAATCTTTGGCTTATGTGCAAAGGAAAAAGTCTCCCTTGGAAAAATGCAGGCCTTACACATTTCGCAGACCTTTGTGTCCACAGAAACAGTCACTGGCAATTAGGCAGCCGCTGAAAGATCAGAGACAGGAGCCCGCACATGAAACAGAGGCAGCGCCTGAAGATCGCCGCCTTCTATCTCTGAGTTATGGGCGGCCAAGGTTGCCTCCCCCTGGGCCCAATATGCTCTGAGCTTTTCCTGCTGTGGACGGAGGCCCCAGGGACTTTTATGCACCCCAGTTTTCATGCAGCTTACTGATCCCTTTTTCACATGAATGAAAAACGCCTTTGATTTTGAATACTCACGTCTGTTTTGTGTAACACTTAACTGATGTGCCAGAATCATTCTGTACCTTAAAGGGGGTCTTGCACTGGGTTATTAAAATCAGTCCTTCTGTGAAGAGTCACTTTGTTCACTTAAAGGATAACCACCCTGCCTTTCTTAATGATGCTCATCTCGTTAAACCTGGATTAGAGAAAAGAGGCAAGCAGACCAGCAGTCGGAACCCGGCCAGAGCCCGTCCATGAGTTGGTCCAGCCACAGGAGAGGCTTCAAAGAAATATTATCTGCTGATCAGCTGATCTGGAGTCATCTAAGCCTTTCAGACCTGCCTTCCTTTGGGAACCCTGCTTTATTTAGAGCATTAATTCCAGTTACAATCCTGATAAGCCAATAGAGATCTTGACCCTGTGGGTTCACTTCATTTGTTCAGATGGCATAATGTGCTGTTTCATTATCTGTGGAATTCTCCATCTCTAGAGAGGTCCATGGAGTTAAACCATTAATCCATTCAACGAACATTCTCTGTTTCTTCTAGGAGGAAGCCATTCTAAGTCCTGAGAATGAAGTCATGAATCAAATGCTCAAAATTGGGAGGGAAGACAGAAGTTACAGTACAAGAGGTGGGGGTGGGGGAGAGGCTGCCATTCACATATGTAACTTTGGCAAGTTCAACTACATGTTCAGCACTGGAAAAGAAGAGGAAGGGTAGTATTTAAACAAGGCTGGCAACTCTGCTCTCACCTCCACTCTCCTTTTGAGTCTAGATAGTCCTGCCTCTCACAGTGTGAAAATCTCTGCTGTAATGTGAGTCTCTAGAGTTCAGACAACTGTGGGTACTGGTCTTGTATTTTATACGTTTTGGGTCCTAAATTTAAGATACTGCCTTATTGGGTGCTCAGCCAAAGAAATAGCCAACTCTTCCAGTGCTGAGTGGCTTAAGTTGTCTTCAAGAGTAATTTTAACTTACGGGGTTTTCACTTTAAATGCTTTTCATAGAAGCTAATGCCTCAGTGAGACTAGATTCCTCTATCATAACAGCCGAAGGGAAGCCAGTCTGTGACATCATAAAATGGGAGCTTCTGAGCAGTCAGGACAGCTTTCCCAGAGGAGGCGACTGCCAGAACTGGCTTTGGAAGAGTGAGTGGACATTAAACAATGAATGGAAAGTCTGGGGTGGGACTGGTGGGGAGGAGGAGGAGAAGGAGGATGACGACAATGATGACCATGGTTGGAGACAGCAAGGAACTAGAACTGACAGGACTTTGGAAGTCAGAGAAAGAAAGGAATCAAGGAGGAGCTCTGAAGTCCTGGCTTGGACACCCGAGTGGGTAGTGAACCACCAAGATGAGCAACAGGCAGAAAACCAGTGATGGCGGAGGGATGATGTGTGCCATTTGGAGCACACTGAGTTGGGTGCCTGTGAGACACCAGAGTCAGCCATGTGACTGGAGATGAGAGGCAGGAGCTTCCATGGCAGAGTGGGAAGTCGCCGGTGATAAAAGGCATTGGGATGAGTGTGACACCACCCCCCAGAGATGCACAGAAGGAAGAGGGCCAGAGATGGAACTTCAGAGACACCAACAAGCATGGATGGGCATGGAGAGAAGTAGGAGCAGCAAACGAAAGCCAAAAACAACAGTGTTCAGCAACCCAAAGAAGGGTTTTGAAGGAGGAGTGGGGATCCAGAGTGGGGCACCAGGGAGACAGGAAGAGGAAGTCTGAAGGCATCCACAAAGGGGCTAAGCATGTGCAGAGGTGGAGGGTGAGTGGAAGGTGGCAGTTTAATAGGGTGCCATGGAGCCCCTGGTCTCCCTCCTACTCAGTGGTCCACAGAGGCCAACACCAAGAGAACACCTCTGACCTCTAGAGAGCCTCTGATATGAATGTTTTAGCGCCCTTTCCAAGAGTTTTCTCTCCATCAGTCAGCCTCAAGTCCCCACCGTCAGACTCCTGCAGGCAGGTCTCCTGGGAGAATGCGTTAACTAATTAATTAACAAGTGAACACCCTGATCAATGTCATGACTGATGAGATTAGCTAACTTGTCTTCTCAAGTCCCTAAGGGGATTCATAGAGATCAGGAGGAAGAGGTGAGGGCACTAATTGAACAAAGAAGGCAGACTCTGCTAGGGGTCTCCTTCCCCCCAACCCCACCTCCACTCCTAGAGCGGGGGCTCTTGGATTCAGGATCAAGGGAGCAGGGAGGTAGATAATGAGAACACGGTGTCCTCCCCACAAGTCCCATGGTTTTGAGTCTGACCAACTTGATCAATCTTGCTAGAAGAGGAAATTTAGATTGCGCTATGGAGTAGCCCCTTTGTATAACAATCCACCACCCAACCCTGCTAGGTAGGCATTATTCTCCCCCATTTTATTCCCCTCTAACCAGATGTGATGGGAAGGATGTCTTAATACCAATTAGTATTCTAGATTTTTTTCTATATATAGTTACACAAATGCGCACACACACATGCATGCACAATCTATTGTTTGAACTTGAATCATGGAAAATTCCACATATCTACAAGACTGGAGAAAAGAGCATAGTGGACCTCCATGTACCCATCACTCAGTTTCAACAGTTATTAATTCATTACTGATTTTGTATCTGTAACCATCCACTTTCCCCTCCTAGGTTGTTGGGAAGGAAATCATGGATTTAAAAATATCATTTCACCCACAAATGTTTCAATGTGTACCACTAAAAGGACTCTCTTTAAAAACCATAATCAGGGTACCATTGTCATGCTAAATAACAAGTGACAATAATCTCTTTTTATCCTTAAATATCCAGTTAGTGTTCAGATTTCCCAATTGTCTCATAAATATTTTTCCCAGGTATTTTAATTGGAATCCAAATAGTTCATATTAGTTAATGTTTTTTAAGTCTCTTATAATGTATGCTGGTCCCATGTCCCTATCTCTTTTTTCATTCACAATTCATTTAAGAGCCAGGACATTTGCTCTCTAGTTTCCCATAATGTGGACTTGGCCAATTGTATTTCCCTAGTATAGTTTAACATGCTTCTCTGTACTCTGCATCTTCTGTAACTTTGCAGTTAGATCTAAAGGCTTGATTGGATTCAAGTTTGATTTTTGTAACAACATTTACTCATAAGTAGCTGTGGTCATCCAGTTGGAGGCACATACATCTTGTCTCTCTTTCTGGGATGTCAGCAGCCACTGATGTCCCATGCTCCATTTCTTCAGTAGAGGTTGCAAAATAGTGATATGCTGATTCTATCACTTCTTCATTTATTAGCTAGGATACACCTGTTTAGAGGAACTCCCCTTCATCAACTGTTTCACCACCCAGAGATATATTTTCATTTAGTGAAGGCTGGGTAAGTGCTTGCTTCTTTTCCTTTACCCACCAGTTCTCAAAATAATGAGTTGTTTCCCTAGCATACTTTCAGTGAGACCAATGAGATACCAGTGAGGGGACCAGTGAGCTTTTGGAGGGTATTATTATGAACCCATAAATTAAGCCTATTTCATGTGTCCCAATCCATTGCAATTATTATCTTTCTGAGGTTCAAACTGTCCCATCGTTGGCCAAAAGAAACTATTCAAGTTTGCTCTGAGTCCTTTGGATAGAAACCCAGGAGCCCTTGAAAACTTCTTTGCTTTGAGGTATGCCATGATGTTCCAGTCTCCTATTGTACATTTCCTATCCCAGGAATATCAACAATTTCTCCAAGGAGCACCATCTTCTTTTTGTGAGAAATGATATTTCAAGACCACAGTCCAAGAATGCTGATTACTACTGAGTAGGTAATTGTTTCTAGGTCTTTTTGCTGGTTAAAGATAAGCGAGAAGGGGAAGGAGAGAGAGAGAAGGGGAGAGAGGAAGAAAGGAAGGGAGAGTATATCATGAGTTCATGCTATTACTTTCAATTCAGGACTACAAGGTTTCTTAATTTCATCAACAATACATCTATTTCCACACCCAACTCCCTAATTCCCAGTTCCTAACAACACCATAATTAGTATCCCAGAATGCCTGCACTACAGTCTCTGACTAGCAATACCAACAACAATACGACTACTGAAGAGAATTTAACATTCTTGTGGTTTTAATCTTTATACAGTACATGTCACTAGGGATATATAGTCAAATTACTAGTTGAACAGTAATTTAGAATTGTTTTCCGTGAGGTTTCTGCTGATAACATATAAAGTTAGGCTCAGTTATTTCATTTTGGCTTTTAGGAATTTTTAATTTCATTTCATTTTATATTAAGTCTTGATTCTTTTCCTGTTCTCTATAACAATTTAAATGTTTTATGTTTGTATTTTCATTGTTTTTAAGATGTAGACATATATCCTCCAGAAAGAGAAACATACTACATATACTTTTCCAACTTGATTCTTTGACCTAATGTTATATCCATGCGACCCCTCCATAGTATATGGAGCATATGGGTCTGTCAGTGGGACCAGATATTCCATAGTATTTTGTAGCTTGCCTTTTATCACCTAGTTCTCCAGGAGCTGCTTTTCCCCATCCCCCAAATGTCTTAGAAATACGATCAAGATGCCCACTAGCTTTATGGGTAAGTCCTCATGGCAATACTTCTCAGGCTTTTGGTTTCATCCATCAGTGCAAGACTACACATACATGGTCCACCAATTTTAGGTCAAATAACACAGAGTGTTAACAAATTTTGTAAACAAAAAAAAAAAAACAATATTTTAAACTATTCCCACTTGTTTTAAATCTGTGAAAGGGATGATATTTGTCATTTTTTAACCCAGGATTTATATGCAGCTTGATGATGAATGGCTGGAGATCAAAGTGAGAGTCTCCATCAGTCTTGTCTTGTTTTTTCTCAACTATTACTTTTCACTCAGAAAATCTTAGACTCACATGTATTCAGTAGTTCTGATCGTTCTGGATGCTCATTGTGGAAAGTATTTCTATTACTGCCTTGAACCACTTCCAAACTTAGCAGCTTAAGACAGTAATTTATTTCTCATGACTCTGTGGGTCAAGAACCTGTGCGGGCTTGGCCACGAGGTTCTGCAGCTCCATGCCATGTGTGTCCAGCTGGTGGCTGGTATGGGCTAGACAGCCCAAGAAGGCCCCACTCACATGCCTTTATGGGGAGTTAGGAGTGAAGCTTTGGGGAGAGAGGGCCCAGGTTTGAATCCCAGCTCTGCCACTTGTTACTACATGCATGGACCATTGGATAGATGACCAGAGTCAACCAGTCATGGATCATATTCTGAGAACTCCTGCCTCTGCATGACTTGGTATAAGAATTCTTGGAATAGGGGGAGCACCTGGTTGGTTCAGTCGGTTAAGCATCCGGCTTCGGCTCAGGTCCTGATCTCATGGCTCATAAGTTTGAGACCTACGTCGGGCTCTGTGCTGTCAGCAGAGGGCCCACTTCAGATCCTCTGTCTCCTCTCTGCCTCTCTCTCTCTCTCTCTCTCTCAAAAGTAAATATACATCAAGAAAAAAAAAAAAGAGTCCTTGAAGTAGCTTGGGGTTTGGGGGGGCAGGAGTGAGGATAAGGCCCAACTTTCACAAACTTCTTAAAGATATTTGTGACCATAAAAATTTTGAACTATTGATGTAAAGAAAGCACACCTTCGTTAACCATTCTGAATTGGCAACCTTGTAGAGGGTTCCTGAAAGAGGATATACCAGAGATTATAATCTGTGATGTAAAAGGAAGTTAAAATCGGATGCTTTGGGGTCCTCTGTCTTTTTTTTTTTCTTTTTGACTAAAGCCCCAAGGTGAGGAAAATAGAGTATCTTCACTTCCTAAGTCAAAGTGCTAGACCCTCTATGCAGGGTATGCTGAGATGATGAAGCCTGTTCTGTCAACTTCAGGAATCACCCACCTCTATTCACAAAGGAAGGTGGAGAGGTCACAGGGGAAGGATTTCTTTGGAGAGAAGAATTGGGTTGTTTTGGCATTTTCCCTTCCCCTCACCTATAAGGGATACTGGGGGAGGGAAATTCTTTCCTCCCTTCAACCCAAAAGAGAGGAACTTCAAGGGTGCCCAACAGGGGTCAAATCTGAAGCATGATACAGGCCTAAGAAAACAAAAGAGAGGCTGAGCTCATTGGACTGAGAAAGTGGAGAGGGACAGGGCTGTGCATGTTTACCGATGACAGGGACAGGGATGTGTGAGTTTCCCCAAGGACCAGTGGACTCACAGAAGGAGGCTGCCTCATGCTATTGTAATGGGGACACCAGGCAAGAGAATTGCTTGTGCAAATCCAAGAGAGCTAGAGAAGGATTGTATTAGTTAGGATTTAGTTTGCTACAAGTGAGAGAAAATTTCTCATAAGACTTAAAAGAGAAAGGAGTTAATTTCTCTCAGGCAAATGTAAGCAGGCCAGGGTTGGTATGGTGGTTCAAGTCATTAGGGATCCAGGATCCTTTGGTCTCGTTCTGCTGCACTCAACACATAGCTTGTACCAGACGGCCCAACGTGATTGTTCTAGCTCCATCCATTCCCTCTGCATTGCAGCCAGCTGTGAGAAAGGAGAAAAGCAGTCTCCCCAAATCTGGGGACAAGTCCCAGGAATTGCACACATGACTCTCACTAACATACTATTGGTGAGAACGTGGTTATAGGCCACGGCCAGCTACAAGGCTGGGAAATTTCATTACTCTAAGTTGTCATGTGTTCAGCTAGTTGGGGACTCTATTTCTGAGGAAGGGGGGGAAAACTGATATTGGGGAGTAATTAGTAGTCCCTGTCACATTGGTAGACTGCCCACAATTGAGAACTGAGTTGTAAAAGGCTGGGCATATGAGAGACATTACCCGGGTCAAAAGGAATTACAGGAAGTTCCCCGCAAGGGCATTACCAAACACATTCTCATAGTGCCGTGTGACAGAATCAGCAGCAGTGCAGATGATAATTAAACTCACCATGTAGGGCTGTGCCTCCTTTTCACCAAATTGTCTCTCCCAGCAGACCTCAAGTCAGAATTCATGATCCGTAAGTGGCAGTGGAACCGGTAAAGTAGAGACAATAGAAGCCCCCTTTGCTCTACTCCAGGCTTGGGTCCAGACCAAAGTGAAGAAGGCAAGGAACTGTAATTAGTAAATTAGGTAAGAGCTTGGATTTTTAAACTATTATTCTGCACTTTTACTTTTTTATTTATTTATTAACAATTTAAGTTTATTTATTTTTGAGAGAGAGGGAAAAAGAATCCCAAGCAGGCTCCGCACAGCCAGTGCAGAGCCCAGGATGGGGCTTGAGCTCACGAACCATGAGATCATAACCTGAGCTGAAACCAAGAGCCTGATGCTTAACCAATTGAGCCACTCAGGTGCTCCTATTCTGTATTTTTAAATCACTAAAACAAGACTTGCTGTTATTTTTTTTTAAATTTTTTTAATGTTTATTTTTTTGAGAGAGAGAGAGACAGAGTACAAATAAGGGAAGGACAGAGAGAGAGGGAGACACAGAATCTGAAGCAGACTCCAGGCTCCAAGCTGTCAGCACGGAACCCACCACGGGGCTGGAACTCACGAACCACAAGATCATGACCTGAGCTGAAGTCGGACGCTTAACTGACCGAGCCACCCAGGCGCCCCAAGACTTGCTGTTCTTATAGATGCCTGGAAGACTTTAAAAAAAATCTAACAGTGGCAGTTCCTCAAAAATTTGAACATAGAGTTACCATATAACCCAGTAATTTTGCTCCTAGCTATGTGTGTACACAAAAGAATTGAAAACAGGTGTCCACACAAAAAACTGTCTAAGAATGTTCCCAGCAGCATTATTCATAATAGCCAAGAAGTGGAAACAACCCAAATGTCTATCAACTAGTGAATGGATATGCAAATCATGGTATATCCATACAATGGAATATTATTCAGCCATAAAAGGAATGAAGTACTGAGAAAACTTGAAAATATTGTGCTAAGTGAAAAAAAGCCAAACACAAAGGTCACATATTGTATAATTCCATTTATATGAGACGTCCAATAGTCAGAGCACAGAGACAATTGATGAGTGGTTGCCAGGGATTGGGGGCATTGGCAAGTAACTGGGGAGTGACTTCTAATGAGTGTGGATTTTCTTTCTGAGATGATGAAAATGTTTTGGGGTTAGATAGTGGTGATTGTTGCTAAAACTCGTGAATATACCAAAAACCACTGAATCACACACCTTAAAAGCGTGAGTTTTGTGGTATTTGAATTATATCTCAAGTTTTTAAAAATTTTAATCTAATACCAGTGAGAAAGTTATTAATCCTGCCTGAGATTTCACCTGGAGCTGGGGCAAGAACTAGTGCACGGTCATACCTGAAGGGACAATGGGAGAAAGAGCTGTTTTTTAATTGTACTCATGAGAGCCCAGTCCCTTCTATGTAATGGTTACATTTGTGAGAGCTTATCTAGGATCCTTTACATGAAAAACATGTGATCAGAGTGGTAGAAAGGATTAGGGGACTTCAGGTTCAGCTCCCACATGTAAAGAGCTTGGAGTCCGTCATTCCTATTCTTACATTAAGCAAAAACTGAGTCACCTGAAAATCTACTTTTTTTTTGAACCCAGCAGAGAACGAAGTCTGCAGGCAGACCGCTGTAACAAAGATGGTTGTAAACACCAGAAATTTATTTCTCGCAGTTCTGGAGGCTGAAAGTCTGAGATCAGTGCCAGTGTGGGCAGGTTCTGGTGAGAGCCCTCTTCCAGGTGGCAGACTGCCACTTCTCACTGGGTCCTCACACAGGGTGGAAAGAGGGCAAGTGAGCTGTCTGAGTCCCTTCTATAAGGGCGCCAATCTCATTCACGAAAGTTCCACCTTCACAACCTAATAGACTCCCAAAGGCCTACCTCCTAACATCAGCACATTGGATGTTAGAGTTTTAACATATAATTGGGGGGGGGGGGGAGGGGGAGATCAATGCAAATATTCAGTCTATAACAGCAGAGCAAACTGCCACCTTGAAATCTAGAGAAACAGGAAAATCCAGAGACACATCTAAGATCTGCTTACCTGGAGCAGAAGCTGCTGGAGCCATAAACCAATAGGAAAATTTAAAGGTAATTTTGATGAATTTCTAGAGAGTGAGTGTAGACTAGCCTGAAAGTGAGAAACTTTGGGGGCCTTCAGTTTTAGGGGGGCTTCACACTTTTGTGGGCTTTACCTTCCATAACCCCATCAGGTTATCAGATGAAGATGTTATAAAAATCTCCTAATGACTCTGGCAGGGGCAGGGGAAGAGTAACCATTGTTACTCAACCCAGAGCGTTGCCCATAACAAAGACTATGCTCCAGGGAGAAAACCTACATCAGAGCCTGATCCCACCTGGGGGAAAGCCATTGCTCCCCCTTCAGCCCCCTCTAACCTCCAGTCTCACTTAGAGAGGAAAATCTATGCCAGTAGAGAATCACTTGTGAAGGTCATAGGCCAGAGGCATAACTCACATGAATGCTGAGCTCTCAATGAGGTCACAGAATGTTCTTCCCTCACACTTTACCACCTCTCCAACAGTGCTCCAGCAGAGTAACTGGAATTATTAGAAAGAGCTGCAAGATACATACCAACTTTCACTTCACAGATGAGGAGTACTTAGGGAAGCCCAAAGTCAAGAGAGAAGATAAATGGCACCTGTAGCTACAGGAAACATTAAACAGAGTCCACCTCCTAGCCAGAAATACATAATCCTCACACTAAAGGCTCAGTCCCTGTTACTCAATACAATATGTCTGGATTTCAACCAAAAATTCCAAGGCACACCAAAGGCAAGAAAAAAGTCTGAAGAGATCAAGCATCAGGACCAGACTCTGATATGACACAGATGTTGGAATTATCAGGCAGAGATTTTAAGATAACCATGATTCATGTTAAAAGCTCTAATGGGAGGGCTGCCTGGGTGACTCAGTCAGTTAAGCTTCTGACTCTTGATTTAGGCTCAGGTCATGATCTTACAGTTTGTGAGTTCGAGCCCTGAATCCGGCTCTGTGCTGATGGCGCAGAGCCTGCTTGGGATTCATTCTCTCTCTCTCTCTCTCTCTCTCTCTCTCTCTCTCTCTCTCTCCCTCTCTCTCCCTCCATCTCTCTCTCCCTCTCTCTCTGTCTCCCTCCCCTACTTGCTCTCTCTCTCTCAAAATAAATAACAACTCAACTTAAAAATAAAAGAGGCTCTAATGGGAAAAGTAGGCAACATGCAAGAAGAGATGGCAAATATAAGAGAGATAGAAATTCTAAGAAAGAATCAGGAGGAAATTCTAGAGATAAAAAACACTCTAACATCAATTAAGATTGCTTTTGATGGGCTCATAAGTGGACGCAACATGGCCAAGGAAAGAATCAGTAAGCTTGAAAATGGGTCAATAGAAACTTCCCAAATAGAAATGCAAAGACAAAACAAAGAACCAGAACAGAACATCTAAGAACCATGAAACAATCTCACAATTTTGAAATGTGTACCAGACATGTAATTGGAATATCAGAAGAAGAAAGAACAGAGCTAAAGAAATATTTGAAATAATGCCAAGAACTTTCCAAAATTAATGACAGACACCAAACCACAGATCCAAAAATCTTGGGGAACAAGCAGAATGAATACCAAAAAAATGACACCTGGGCCTATCATACTCAAATTACAGAAAACTAAAGAGTGAATCTGGAAAAAGTCCAGAATGGAAAAAAAGACCTTACTCACAGAGGATAAGAACTACAGTCAACTTCTCACCAGAAACCAAGCAAGCAGGAGGAAAGCAGAATGAAATATCAAAGATGTTGAAAGAGAAAAGCCACCAACCTAGAATTCTATATTCTGCAAAATTATCCCTCAATAGTGAAGAAGAAATAGGCTTTCTCAAACAAATAAAAATTGAGGGAATATGTGGCTTGCCAGACCAGCCCTATATGAAATATTAAACTATTTTCTTCCAGCAGTGCCTGGGTGGCTCAGTCAGTTGAACATCTGACTTCAGCTCAGGTCATGATCTCACAGTTTGTGAGTTTGAGCCCCACACCAGGCTCTCTGCTATCATGATGGAGCCCACTTCAGATCCTCTGTCTCTCTCTGTATATATATCTCCCCAACTCGTGCTCTCTCTCTCAAAAGAAAAAATAAATATTTAAAAAATATGTTCTTCCAGCAGAAGAAAATTGTACAGGACAGAAACTTGCATCCATACAAAGAAGGAAGAATAAATAAAGGTAAAAGAAAATCTCCTATTTTTATTTTTCTTCATCTTAAGAATTACTGTTTAAATTAATAATAATGATATATTGGGTGGTTATAACATATGAATGAGTGAAGTAAATGGCAGCAGTATCCTTGGGGTGAGTGAGATGAATTCACAGAGTACTCTGTTAGAATGTGCTTTCTCTGTACAGGAGCTACACAGTGTGACTTGAATGTGGACTGCACTTAGTTAAAATGTGTTTTGGAAACACTAGGGCAACTGTAAAAAGTTTAAAAAGAAATATAATTAATATTATAATAGAGGAGATAAAATGAAACCTTATAAAATGCTCAGTTAAAACCAGATAAGGCAGAAGAAAAAGAAACAGAACAAATGCAACGAACAGACTACAGTTGTAAATGTGTTATTAATCTAGCTCTGCCAATAATCACTTTTAATATGAATTGTCTAAATATACCAATTAAGAGAGAAATTGTCAGAGTAGATTAAAAAAAAAAAAAAAAGACCCAACTGTATGTTGTAAGAAACTTGCCTTAAATGTAAAGATTCAGAGAGGTTAAAAATAAATGATCTGGTCCTGATATTGTCACTATCTAGCTCTGTGTTCTTAAATATACCTAGTATTTTTTTAAATGTTTTTTAACGTTATTTATTTATTTATTTATTTAATGTTAATTCATTTTTGAGAGACAGAGAGAGACAGAGTATGAGCAGGGAAGGGGCAGAAAGAGAGGGAGACACAGAATCTGAAGCAGGCTCCAGGCTCTGAGCTGTCAGCACAGAGCCCGCCTCAGGGCTCGAACCCACAAACCATGAGATCGTGACCTGAGCTGAAGTCGGATGCTCAACCGACTGAGCCACCCAGGTGCCCCATAATGTTTTTTTTTTTGAGAGAGACAGAGACAGAATGTGAGTGGGTTAGGGGCAGAGACAGAGGGAGACACAGAATCCGAAGCAGGCTCCAGGCTCTGAGCTGTCAGCACAGAGCCCAACATGGGGCTCGAACTCACAAACTGTGAGATCATGACCTGAGCCAAAGTCGGACGCTCAACCGACTGAGCCACCCGGGCTCCCTAAATATACCTAATATCTTTAAAATAAGTTTCCTATTTTTTTCTTAAGCTATCTTGCAAACCACTACTCTACAGAAGAATGCAATCTGCAAAGACAAGAAAATGTTTACACACATCATAAAGACAAAAACAATGAAACTAACACTGTATGTTAATTATACTTGAAGAAAGAAAGGGAGGAAGGAAGGAAGGAAGGAAGGAAATTGTCTCTGCAAAGAGCATTGAGTCAGCTTGTGAGTACATATACCTTCCTATAAAAATTGTATATCCTATGAAGTATAACATGACTAGCTAAAAAAAAAAAATGCATAGTATGGAAGGTTTCATCTGATTATTTGGAGCACCTGAGAAATAGGACAGAAGGAAGCAAAAAGGTTGCCATGTTTTTAGCATAGCTACCAGGGAGGGGAAAATAATGGGATGGAAAAGATATACTATTCTAACAGTATCCAAAAGAAAGATGTAGGCGCCTGGGTGGCTCAGTCCATTGAGCTTCTGACTCTTGATTTTGGCTTAGGTCATGATCCCAGGGTCATGGAATGGAGCCTGCTCAAGATTCTCTCCCTCTACCTCTCTCCCCCACTTGTGTGCTCTCTCTGTCTCAAAAAGAAAGAAAAGAAAGATATAGTAGCTATATTAATTTCAAACAAAACAGGTTTCAGGACAAGGAAAATTATCAGGAATAATATGAGACATATAATAATACAGGAGTCTGTTGTCTAAGAATACAAAACAATCCTTAATGTGAAGGCACCTAACAAGAAAGCATCAAAGTACATAAATCAAAAACTGATAGGACTGAGTGGGAAATAGACAAATTCACTGTTACAGTTTGTTTGATCAGTACCCCTGTTTCCAGTAACTGATAAATAAAGCAGACAGAAAATCATAAGGACATGTGGCTTGAACAGCATTATCAATCACCTCAATCTATTTGACATTTCTAGAGTACTCCATCCAACAAGAGCGGAATATGCATTCTTCTCAAACTTATGTGGAACATTCACCCAAGACCACATTCTGGACCATAACACATAACTTAACAAAATAGGTTTGGTATCTTCATGAAGAAACTGCAATACTCTGATAAAAGAAGGCAAAGAAGATCTAGATAAATGAAGAGATATTCCATGCTCATGGATTAGAAACTCAGTATTGTTAAGATGTCCATTTTCCCAGCTTAATTTATAGATGCAATGCAATCCTAATCCAAATCCTAGGAAGTTATTTTGTAGATATAACCAAAATTCATTCTAACATTTATAGTGGAAAGGCAAAACATCTAGAGTAGCCAAAACAATCTTAAAAAAGAAGAACAAAATTGGGGAACTCACCTACCCAATTTCAAGACATACTATAAATCTCAGTAATCAAGGTAGTGTGGTATTGGTGAAAGAATAGACATGTTAATTCATGGAACAAATTAGGAAACCCAGAAATAGGCTTACACAGATAGAGTCAACTTATCTTTGACAAAAAAGGAAAGGAGATCCAGTAGAGCAAAAACAATCTTTTTAACAAATGGCGCTGGGACAACAGTATGTCCACATGCAAACAAAAATGAACCTAGACCCAGATTTACACTTTTCACAAAATGTAACTCAAACTGAATTACAGACCTAAATGTAAAATTCAAAACCAAAAACATCTAGAAGAAAACAGGAGAAAATCTAGGTTTGGCAATGAGTTTCCAGACACAACACTAAACTCGTGAGCCATGAAAGAAAATTTATTAAAATTGAAAAATCTGCTTTGTGAAAGACAACCACAAACTGGAAGAAAATATTTGCAAAACACACATCCGATAAAAGTCTTGTGCTCAGCATACGCAAGCAATTCATAAGCTCCATCATAAGAAAACAAACAACTCAGTTTAAAATGGGCAGAAGATCTGAGCAGACACCTCAACAAAGACACATAGATGTCAAATAAGCATATGAAAAGATGCTCAACATCATTTGTCATTAGTAAGTTGCAAAATAAAACAACAATGAGATGCTAGTACATACCTTTAGAATGGCAAGACTCCTAGCTGACAATATAAATCACTGGTGAGGGTATGAAGCAAAGGGACTTCTCATTCATTGCTAGTGGAAATGCAAAATGGTACAGCTACTTTGGAAGACAGTCTGGCAGTTTCTTACAAAATTAAGCATAGTCCTACCATTCTATCCAGCAACTGTGCTGCTAGAGATTCATCCACTGTATTCGAAAACTTGTGCACACACAAAAATCTGCATAGGAATGTTTATAGCACCTGTATTCAGAATTACCAGAAAAGGGAAGCCACCACGATGTCCTTCAATAGGTGAATGGATAATCAAACCATGGCACATACATACAGTGGGACATAATTCAGCAATCAAAAGAAATGAACAATCCAAGCCATAAAAGACATGGATGAATCTTAATTATATATTGCTAAGTGGAAGAGTCTACAAAAGGCAAAACACTTTGATCAAAAAGAGGTGGTAAAGACATTGGTGGTTGTGAGAGGTTTGGGGGAAATGGAGGAAGTGACACTGGAGACTTTTTTAGGGTGAAGAAATTATTGTATATGATACTGTAATAGTGAATGAATGATACCATGCAATTGTCAAAACCCACAGAACTTTATAGCACAAAGAGTGAGCTTTAATGTATGTAAAATTTTTAAAAAATCATTTAAGGGGGATCCCAGGATAGAATGTAATGTGACAAAAGAAGCCTAACTGTTTTACACATGTATGAAGCAACGGGGTGGAAGGAAAAGGTACTGACCTAAGTAACTTTGGAAATTAGTAGTTTTATGATTATAGGCACAAGAAAGTGTACATAAGCCCTGTACTCTAGTTGATAAAGTTGTTCCCTCTGGGGGTATGGGATAACAATTCTGGTGCCACTATACATATACACTGGATTTGAACAATAAGTAAATGGTAGTTTATGGTGGGGGCCAGGATCCTCACTATTTGAGTGGGAAGGGCAAGAGGGAGGGCCAAGAGAACCCTAAAGAGACAGGACTACTAAATGTAATATGTATCTTGAATGGGATTCTGAAATCAGAAAAGGACATTAGGTCAACGCTAAGGAAATCTGGATGAAGTACCAACTTTAGTTAATCATGAATCAATTTTGGTCGGTTAACTGAGTATACTATATTAGTGTTAGCTGTTAATAATAAGGAGATGTGGAGTGTATGTGAACTCTCTGTATGATCTTTGCAATAGTTCTGTAAATTTAAGTTGTCCTAAAATAAAAGTTTACATTTAAAAAAAATTGTAGAGAGTTCCTTTGAACTGTAATTAGAATGATTTAAGTTTACATTTCATCTATGTATTCTGGTAAAATAATAAGTGAAACAATAATAGTGAATGCTAAAATTTTGAAGAAAGGATTGGGGAAAATTATAATGAGATACCACTGCACCCATTAGGATGACTAACATTTCTTAATTTGACATGAGAGATGATGTTGGTGATGATGTGGAGACACTGGAACTCTCATACAGTGCTGATGAAAATGTAAAAATGATACCTCTTTGGAAAACTGTTTGACAGTTTTATTGTAAGTTAAACATGATCCAACAGTTTAACTTCTAGGTGTTTCCACAAGAAATATGAAAGCCTACATACACACAAAGACTTGTTCATGAATGCTCATACAAGTTTTACTCATAATAGCCCCAGGCTTGTAACCGCCCAATTAGGTGGATGACTAAACACATTGTGGTTGGTGTTTTTATACACTGGAATACTACTCAGGATTAAAAGGGAACAACCTACTGACACATGCAACAAAGTAGATCAATATCAAAAATATTTTACTGAGTGGAAGAAGCCAGCCAGAAAAGTACATACTATGTGATTCCATTTTTATGAAACTCAAGGAAAGACAAATCTAATCTATGGTGATAGAAAGCAGAGCAATGGTTACTTGGGGCCGAAGATGGGAGGTGGAAATTGAGATGGGGCAAAAGGGGACTTGTTAGAATAATGAAAATATTCCATATTGACTGTTGTGGTTATACAGGTGTACATGTTTTTGACACTCATCCAACTGTAAACTTAAAATGTAACCTTTTATTGTATATAAATTATTTTGTAATGGAGTTGATTTTTAAAAAAGGAGTAGATGACAAGTTGGAAGATGATGGAATTAAGCTTATACAAAACTGGCATCACAAGAAGAAGACCAAAGAAATTGAGAAAAAAAAAAAAACTTTAAGAATACAATTCCAGAAGTCCTTTTTAAAAAAACTAAAAGCCTCAAACCACAGCCTGACAGACCCTTCATATCCCAGGAATATTTGATGTGGAAGAATCAACACTGAAATTAGAAGGTCTACTGAGCACCAAAGAGAAATAAGAAATATTTGAGGCCTTCCGTGTAAAAAAAAAAAAAAAAATCACCATGATGGGAGAAATTAGGGCTGGCCACATGGTTCTCCACTGCAGCACCAACCTGGGTAACAGCTGGGCAATGCCTACAAATTCCTCAGTGAAGTAAAAAATCTGTACCCTTCCAATTCTTCTTTCAAAAATAAAAGCAAACAAATAATTTTGAACATACAGGGAACATAAGGCCCAGAAGCCTTATTAAAGAAGCTGTAGGCAATCCCAGCCAAATGCAAGATGAACAGGAAAAAAAGACTAGGGGTGAGGACTGAATTTTTTTTCAGGTAGACTCACTCCTGTAACAACTTTAGAAATCATGTACATTTTATTAGCCATGATAACTTAGAAATAATGTAACTAATAAGTGCCTGGAGGAGAAGAGGACAGAAGGCATGGACTAGTTTAACTGTACTGAGTAGCTCGTCTTTTATAACCTGAGTTCAAACGGTATTAAAACTGATAAGTCAACTAACAGATGTAAACGGGTTTTAAGGGTATAAAGTTATATAAGGACAGGTAAAGGATATTTAAAGGATATTTAGACATACATGCTAGAAGAGCTAACAACCACAGTACAATACAATTAACGAAAAATTGGTGATAGAAGGGAGAAACTTGATAGGCAAGCTGGGAAGAGGTAGACACATACTAACTTTTTGATTGTACATAATCAAGAATTGATCATTGCTATCTGAAGAAAAAGAAGATTATTTATATAAAATTAAACCACTATGACTTTGAAAACACTAGTCATTAAAATAACTAAAAGTCAACTAAAAAACCTTTCAAATCATCAGGAGATGTGTGACAAAATGAAATACAGAAAACACAAATCACATAATAATAAGATTTTTAAAGGAATGAACAACATATTGTAATATAAAAGGCTATTAAAAACATCAAGTGAATCAGTTGTTTTGAATAAATTTCAATGGATAAACTTATTAAAATGAAAATACTCAGACAAGATCACAAAGCAAAACTCAGCCATTTGCAGGAATGAGCAGACACAAAACGTGATAACCAAGGAAGTTTAAAATCGAGATATGGGGTAAAATTCTGGGCTATATAAATAAAAAGAAAGAAAAAATTATCACTTAATAGAATTCAGGGCAAAAAACACATTAAATGGGGGCAAATAAAGGCAATTTATAGTAAGGAGAAAACTATCCAAGGAAAGCCTTATATATATTTATATACCAATTACAATACCATTCAAATTCACAAAGCAAAAAATACAAAGAAATAAAAGAGGTAGAAATAGGAGACTTTATCTCAACCTATGACAGATAAAGTTCATAAAATAATAAATAAGCTGAGAGAAGACCTACATAAAATATTTAAGACACATTTCATGCATTGAGCTCACAGAACGGATAGTCAGTATCTTCTCAAGAACCGCACAAGATATAACATTCTCCAGTAGCAGTACATGGAAACTAACAATAAATGACAAAACTAGAAAGCAAAGGAAAACAAGCAACCATCACAACTGTTAAATCAAACAGGAAATCGAAACAAAAATCATAGAATATATAGAAAATAACCATAATGAAACACTTCATATTCAGACTTACGAGATATGAATAAAATAGTGTAGAGAGAAAAATTCATAGCTAAAGACATGAATATTTATAAATACTAGGGGCACCTTGACTGGCTTTTGATCTCAGGTTTGTAAGTTTAAGCCCTACATTGGGTGTAGAGATTACTTAAAAATATAAATACTAAAAAATGAAAATTAATCTAATTCAAGAAATTAGAAAATAATAGAATAGGGGTGCCTGGGTGGCTCATTCGGTTGGGCGTCTGACATCAGCTCAGGTCATGATCTCACACTCTGTGAGTTCGAGCCCCACGTCGGGCTCTGTGCTGACAGCTCAGAGCCTGGAGCCTGCTTCAGATTCTGTGTCTCCCTCTGTCTCTGCCCCTCCCCTGCTCATGCTCTGTCTCTCTCTGTCTCAAAAATAAATAAAAACATTAAAATTTTTTTTAAAAATAAAATAATAGAATAAACACAAGGAGGGCAGAAAGAAAAACTAATATAGATTTTGATGTATCAGAAAGGAAAAAATTATAAGAAGTAAGCAGGGTTGTTTAGGATGAAAAACAACCTAATCAAGAAAAAAAAAATGAGAAAGCATAAAAAAGACAAAGAGGAGTGATGAGAATAATCTCAGACTTAGAGAAAACTAAAATAATTATATGTCGTATTTGTTCAGTTTCAAAATGACATAAGATGACTTTCCAGGAAAACATGAATGTCTAATACTAGCCTTAGAAAAGAGAAATATCTAAACAGAACATTAGTTAGAAAACATTAAGTTTTAAAGATTTAGTCAGCTGTCTTCCACCAAAAAGGCTGACATGTTTTCCCAGGTAGAATTGAACCAAAATGTTAAGGAACTCTAATGCTTTACATTTTTTTTCTGGAAAATTAAAGAATATGGTTCTGAAAGTTCACGCATTGAGGTTCTCCCTTTTTTTCAAGCAGCAATAATGGACAAAATCCACGAACGGAAAGTTTAACAAGCATGGCCAATTTCAAAAACAAATTAAATATCTCCATGCAGTGGGAACACAAGGTGTAAACCTCAGCTACAGAAGCTGGCAAACTGGGCTCGGGGCCTGCCAGGGCAGCTGGGATTTTCTCTTTTGTAGGGTCACCGAGTCTAAGCAGGACCCTATGCAGCCAGGGTCATCACCGGAAAACAGAGGCTGCACCAGGGCTCCTACATCTGTGACAGGAAGGCTGAAAAACCATTGCCAACTGAGCCTGGTACAAGGCTTGCATGAAGCTGTGGTCCTAGGGAGGCAAAGAACACAGCATGGTTCATGACCAGGAATTAAATCAAGCTATCCACTGACAGCCTGACAGCATATTTGCCATTGCTTCAATATCACCATGGGGCAGGAACTGCCAGATAAGACCTGTTGAGGACTAAGAGAGCTGGGTGGATCCACTGGGCTGGCTGGTAGGAGAGTGAAGAAAGGGGGGCAGGGAGGGGAGTGATGACAAAATCGTTTCTATGACACCAAGACTAAAAGAGATTATTATACATTAAATGTGTTCTTTAGCAAGAAAAATGAGGAAAGCTGTGGGGTTCAAGACACGATAAAACCGTTAACTTTTTATGTACAAAAAAAGTGAAACAAATTATAGGAATCAGTATTAGGTGGGCTTTATGTTAATTGGGCAGTTAAATCATGTTAAGATTCTTGTTTTGTGACTAGGCTTTCTATAAGATTAATTATTTCTGCTAAAACTTGAAGGCCAACCATTAGAAAAACAGAAATACAATCAGCACAAAAGGAAGTAAAAGAATGCAGAAAACCTTATCAATCCAGCAGAAAGCAGGAAAGAAAATGAAGCAGAAAAAAAGACGGTAAACAAAACACAAAACAATGTTAAATATAAATCCAACTGTCCTATTTATCACAATATATGTAAATAGGTTATATTGGTTTTCCAGGTCTGCTATAACAAATTACCACAAACTTGGTAGCCTAAAACAACTAAAATTTACTCTTTCAGTGTGCTGGAAGCCAGAAGTCCAAAATCAAGGTCTCAGCAAGGTCATGCTCCCTGAAGGCTCTAAGAGAGAACCCTTCCTTTGCAGCTTCCACCTTTGACTTGTGGGTACATAATTCTTCTTCTTTTTTTTCATATTTATTTTATTCATTTTGAGAGAAAGAGAGAGTGCACAAGCAAACAGGGAAGGGGCAGAGAGAGAGGACCACAAGCAGGCTCTGCGCTGCCAGTGCAGAGCCCAACGTGAGGCTTAAACTCACAAACCGTGAGATTGTGACCTGACCCAAAATCAAGAGTCAGATATTCAATGGACTGAGCCACCCAGGCACCCTGTGGCTACATAATTCTAATCCTGCCTCCTTCTCATGGCCTTCTTTCTTTGTCTGTCCCTTGTGTGTCTCTTATAAGGACACGTGTCATTGGGTTTAGGGTCCATCTGGATAATCCAGGATGATCTCATCTCAAAACCCTTAGCTTACATCCACAAAGATCCTTTTTCCAAATGTGGTCACATTCACAGGCTCTGAGGTCAGGAAATGGACATCTCTTTTTAGGGGTCACCATTCAGCCCACTACACAGGTTAATTTACCAACTATACAAAAAGAGACTATCAAATTGGATTTTTAAAATCCAGCTACACACCAATCACAAATGATATACCTAAAGATAAATAAATCACCTATAATGACTGAAAAGGAAGGGAATATATATATATATATATATATATATATATATATACACGCACATACATACACACACACACACACATACACACACACACGCTGAGGAAATGCTAATAAAAAAGTTGATATAGCAATATCAATACAGACAACTTATAACTTGCATTTTCACTTTTTTTCTCCAGTGTCTTTGATGAACAGTTCTTAATTTTATAGAAGTAAATGTATCAATATTTTCTTTCTAGTTAACACTTTTTGTTTAAGATATTCTTTTATCTCCCAAAATCAGAATAATATTTACTATATTTTATATCAAAACTTATAAAGTTTTTCTCTTGACCTGTAAGTCTGGGATCCATCTGGGTTAATTATCTGTGGTGTGAGGTAGGGATGAGTTCCATTTTTTTTCCCAATATGAACATTTTTTTTTTTTTCAGATCCATTTGTGGAATAATCCTTCTTTTCACCACTGATCTGCCATGACAGATAAGTGAATCTGTTTCTGGAATCTCTATTCTATCCAGTGTTCAAATTTTTTATCCCTGCCCCTATACCATGTTATCTTGATAACTATAGCTGCATAATAAGTCCCAATTGCTGATAGGACAAGTCTCTCCTCCGTACTTTGTGTCTCTAGAAGATATTGACTTATTTGGGCTTATCACTCTTCTATATAAATTAAGAGACAATAAAGATCTAAATAAAGAAATCTATTATTTTTATGAATAGGATAATAACATAAAGATGCCAGTTCTCCCCAAAATGATTTATAGATTCAATAAAATTATAATCACAATCCCAGCAAGGTGTTCATGGAACTTGGTAAGCTGATTCTAAAATACATGTTCTCTTTGATCCAGCAATTCTGTTTCCAGTAAAATATATTCTACATATACTTGCACATGTAGGCAAAGTGAATGTACAAAGAAATTCACTGTAGCATTGTTTATACCAGAAAAAAAAAGATTGGAAACAACTTAATATCAACAAAGATGGAACTGATTAAATAAATTATGGAACATCCATACAAAGAAATACCATAAAAATATTTTTAAAGACCAAGCCAGCTCCATGTACATATATATTATGAGCTCCCACATACATTGTTAAGTGAAAAAGAGCAGAATATACAGCCGCTCTGGAAAACAGTGTGGAGGCTCCTCAAAAAATTAAAAATAGATCTACCCCGTGACCCAGCAATAGCACTGCTAGGAATTTACCCAAGGGATGCAGGAGTACTGATGCATAGGGGCACTTGTATCCCAATGTTTATAGCAGTGCTTTCAACAATAGCCAAATTATGGAAAGAGCCTAAATGTCCATCAACTGACAAATGGATAAAGAAGATGTGGCTTATATATACAGTGGAATACTACTTGGCAATGAGAAAGAATGAAATCCTGCCATTTGCAGCAACATGGATGGAACTGGAGGGTATTATGCTAAGTGAAATAAGTCAGGCAGAGAAAGACAGATACCATATGTTTTCACTCATATGTGGATCCTGAGAAGCTTAACAGAAGACCATGGGGGAGGGGAAGGGGAAAAAAAAAGTTGCAGAGAGGGAGGGAGGCAAACCATAAGAGACTCTTAAATACAGAGTACAACTGAGGGTTGATGGGGGCTGGGGGAGAAGGGAAAGTGGGTGATGGGCATTGAGGAGGGCACCTGTTGGGATGAGCACTGGGTGTAGTATGAAAACCAATTTGACAATAAATTATATTTAATATAAAAATAAAATAAAAAGAATAATTTATTTTTTTAATTTTTTTAATTTTAGAGAGAGAGTACAAAGGGAGAAGGGCAGAGAGAGAGAGAAGCATGAAGCCCTATGCGAGCTTGATCCCATGACCCTGGGATCATGACCTGAGCCAAAACCAAGAGTCAGATGCTCAACCAACTGAGCAACCCAGGTGCCCCACGAGAACAATAATTTAAATTATGCTTTTAAATTATTACTTTTAGTTATTATCATTAATATCACTAGTATTTATGGAACATTTATTATGAGACAGACGCTTTTCTATGTGGCAGAAAATGGTTGAGATAGTTTTACCCCAATGGAATGTTGATAAGTGGCATAGCATTCATCTACCACCACCAGGGGGAGGTCAGTGCGATGGAGGCAGTACACACTTATATTTACCTTGGAGAATTCAGCCCTGTGTTCAGGAAGAGGGAGGCAAGCAGGAAGAGGGAAGGCAAGCAGTAAATAGTGTGGAAAGTCCTATTCACCATTCCACTCAATGAACACATGGTCAAAAGGAGATGGATCCTTTTGGAGGATTGGAGAATTCAGCCCTGTGTTCAGGAAGAGGGAGGCAAGCAGGAAGAGGGAAGGCAAGCAGTAAATAGTGTGGAAAGTCCTATTCACCATTCCACTCAATGAACACATGGTCAAAAGGAGATGGATCCATGAAAGAGATCAACACTGAAATAGTAATTAAAAGACATTGACAAGGGGTCTCAAAGGAGAAGAACAGGTATGATAAAAGTCTCTGACAAAAGGGATTATTTATTGGGACACTTGTTTGCAAGTAGCAAAAACAAAACCCAAACTGCCTTAAACAAAAAGGCCAATTTATCGGCTCACACATGAAAAGTCTGTACTTCAGGCATGGTTGGATCCAGTCATTGGGCCTGCCCCTCCATGTTTTGGTTCTGCTTCCATCCTAACAGGACTCAACCTCAAGCAAGCTCTCCTCTTCAGCTGCCTCCAGCAGATCCAGCAATTTATCCTTCCTGCTTAAACCCACATTTGCAAGAATTCTGATAGGAGCCCAGGCTATGTTTGGGTCACATGCCCACCCCTTGGAATGGGAATGCAGTTAATTCCATATAGTTCAGCCACATAGACTGAAGTAGATGGAAGAAAAACAGACCTGTTTTTAATAGAATGAGTGTGAAGAGATAGATGCTGAGCACACAAATCCTACAGATGTCTACAATTGGAGCTTAACCTAGCCTGGAAACCCAGGAGTGGCTACTTTGCAAAGTGGAATTTAATATGAAGATTTAGAAAATTCTACCAAATATGCAAATATTTACCACTCTTCTGAACAAAGATTCTTGGTGCCTTTTATTACTTCTGTCTTTCTGTGACATTAGTGAAGGGTCTCCTATATTGGGAAGTGGCAGAGGAAGAGGCACAAAGCCTTGTCTTTTATTTTTGCCTTTGCCTTACATCTATCCCCAAGTATGGGAACAATGTCTTATTATTGTTATATTCCTAGAACTTAGCCCAGGGCCTGGTCTGTAGAGGGGAATTGATAAGTGTTTGACAATCGATGGTAAACTGATGAATAAAATGTAATTTCTAAGAGTATGTTTTGTCATCAGATTGCTAAACTGCATTTTCACAATGAGCTATTTTGTCTTTCCATTACGCTTGCCATTCTTTTTGCTGGTCTCTGGCTCTTCTGCCCCTCAGTTTTGTATCCTGGTTCCCCGTAACCACTTCAGGCTATTTATGTTTTGATGACTCATTTCAACTCTCTGTTAGAGATTCCTCATTCTTCCATTGAGGTTGAACCCTCAGTTTTGATCCAGGTACATGGATGTCAGCTTAAAAAGTAGATTTTCCAACCTCCTTTGTAGCTAATTATGGTCATGTAACTTCTGCTTAGTTCTGGATGCCAGGAGGTGAGCAGAGGTGTCCCATGACAACTTCCAGGAAATGTCTATGGTTGCTAGCCTCCAAAGATAGCTTGCAACGATTCCTCCCCTCCGGGATGTGCATGCCAATCTTCACATCAAGAAGTAGAGTCTGTCCACCACCACCCCTTCCTTGGGCTGGTCCTGGGACTGCTTTGACCAATAGAATGCAGCAGGAGAGACATTCAAGGAGTTCCAAACTCAGGCCTTAAGAGGATTAGAGCTTTCAGGAGATTGGCTGCTTTCCAACTATGTTCACGAAAGACTCAGTACTTCCTATTCTTTTTGATGATCATGAAACAAGTGTTCCAGTTTTGGGAATCTTAACATACTATATTAGGAAAATACTCAATGAGAAATAAAATTGGGTCCTAGTCTTGGCTTTTCACCTCCAATTATGTGAATTGATTCAAGACATGTAACCGTTTTGAGTCATCCTTAGTAAAACAATGAGGCTGTACATGTAAATGACTGTTAAGTATCCTTCCTGTGCGAATGTTCAATAACTTAGGACTATAAAGTGAAAAAGTGCATATAAATAAACTCTGCAGTTATAAAACACAGCACAGATGTTATGTTTACCATTTATGATGTGAACTATTCGATGTACAGAAATCCAGTTGGCACTTAAGTTTTCAGGAATATATTCATTACAATGTACAATGTACAATATAATGATCAGAATGGGGTGATTTAAAATGCATTGTTGTATCTTGGATTGGACCCAGAGCCAGGAAAAAAAGTGACATTTGTGAAAAACTGGTGAAATCGAAATAAAAGTGTGTAGTTATGTAATAGTACTGTACCAATATTAATTTCTTTGTTTTGATAAATGTACCATGGTTATATAAGGTGTTATCATTGGGGGAAGCTGAGTAAAGTGTATACAAAAATTCTCTATCTTACCTTTGCAAGTTTTCTAAATTCTAAATTTCTAAACTTATGCCAAAATAAAGATTTTAAAATTAAAAAAAAAAAGAGGATTAGAGCTTTAATTTCCTTCCTCTTGGGACTCTCATGCTTGGAATGATCCTTTTTAAAAAGTTTTTTTCATGTTTATTTTTGAGAGAGAGAGAGAGAGACAGAGTGCCAGCAGGGAATAGGCAGAGAGAGAGGGAGACACAGAATCTGAAGTAGACTTTAGGCTCCGAGCTGTTAACATAGAGCCCAGTGTGGGGCTCAAACCCATGAAATGTGAGATCATTACCTGAGCCAAAGTCCAACACTCAACTGACTGAGCCACCCAGGCGCCCCTGGAATGATCCTTTTTTGAATGCAGATTCCATGTTGTGAGGGAGCTCAAGCAGCTGTGAAGAAGAATGCTCATGAAGGAGAACTGAGGCTTCAGGCAATGGCCCCATCTAAGCTCCTAGCTAATAACCAGTGCCAACTTGCCAACCATGTGGTTGAGATCATTTTGGACCTATCAACTGTCCCAGAATGCTGGTCAACACCATGTAATCAGAACTATGCATTCTGCTCACAGGATCATGATTTATAATAAATCACTATTGTGTTAAGCCACTTAGTTTTGGGGTGGTTTGTTATACTGAACTAGAAAACAGAAACATATTCCTTAAAATATAGTTATCCTATGCTCTTTGGTCTTCTTTCCCCCTTTTTCCTTCCTGTTGGCTGGAATGTATACATAATACATAGAGTCAAAGCAACCATCTTAGACTATGAGTTAATTCTAAGAATGTAGGTCATGCAAGAGAAAAAACTACTTTATATATATATAAACATATATACATATGCATACATATACACACACATACCCATACCTAAAAGAAAGAAATTTTGATCTTGAATAAGCCACTGTTGTTTTGGGTCTCTTACTCAAGTTGAACCTGTACTGACTCACAGGCACCACTCAAATGGTTAACTTTTGCACATTCTCTGTTTCTTCAGTTTCTTGTTCTTCTTTTGATTTTAAAATTATTTTTTGTTTTATCAAAGAGATATGTATATACAGTTTTGAAATCTAAATAATTTGTGAGTTCCAGTTTCTGATAAGATGAGGGATCAGCTTAGCCTCCCTGATTCCTTCCTTCAAGCCCCACCTCATAAATGCCACAAAATCCAGAAGAAAGTTGTGTGAAACTAGCATAAATATGAGAAGAGTCTCTGGAGCAACAGGAGGTGTTTAGGTCCTGGTGTGAGGGAGAAGTGGAAGCTCACAGCCACACATGACTGAAGGATGGATGGATGGATGGAGATCATGGATGGATAGTCTCCAGGATGGAGACCAGGGGCACTTGGGTTGCAGAGACTTTGAGATGCACCTTGTGCTCTTTAACATTGTCCTGGGCAGATTTTGCCTAGTCTAGTACCACAGTGAAGCAGAAAAGACAGTGGCCATCCCGGTATTGTCAGGACTGCCAATGTAACATCAGAGTGGGCACTCTAGCCAAGCTGGGCAGTTAAGAACCAGTTAACAGTGTGTACAAGCTGACTGGCCATCCCCATAGTATTCCCTGCTGGCCCTACTCTGCTTTATGGTGACTCCTGCTTCATGGGTAATTCTTGAAAAAGAGCGGATCCAGGATGGAAGTCTGAATCATAATATCCTGAGATGTGTTCTCACTCTCCCTGCAAAACCCATGTCAAACTTATCAGGACAGACAGAAGCTATGGTTTATGCTTTGGCCCTTCTCATCAGCTCAGGCATCTAATACTTCTAGGATAGGATTTCTCAACCTTGGCTGTAGTGAGGTTTTGGGAAGATAAATTATTGTTGTGAGAGGATTTCTAGTACATTGTCGGGTTTTTAAGAGATCCCTGGCTGTTACCCACTAGAAGCCAGTAGCAATGCTCTAATACTGCTTCCCTTTTCCTGCAGCCCAGATTGTAGCAACCCAAAATGTCTCTGGAAACTTCTAAATGTCTCCTGTTGGGGCAAAATCACCTCTGGTTGAGAATCTCTATTCTGGAAGAATGGGTATAAGTCCCCTGTGTTGTAGTGTAACTCATAGGAAAAATAATAATTAGCTTATTGAGAGGGCCACTGGGATATAAAAAAAAAAAACACCTGGAAAAAATGCAGATGAAGTAAATTTAACAGACCAAAGACAACAAGAAATAAAAATCAGTATATTAAATAAAAAAGAAATGGTGTTGTAAAGGCAAAGGCATAAAGAAGCTCTGAGAGGAATTTCTGAGTATGAAAAAGAAAATGGAAACAAAAGACTTAGTAGGTTGAATAGCAGAGTAAATATAGAATAAATCAAAGAAGTGGAGGATTGGTTCCAGAAAGTATCAGGATGGGTCATACAGCTGAAATATTAAAAAGAAAAGTTAAGAGACATGGAAAATAGAAATGGAAGCAACAACATTCAAATAATGGAAATCTCAGAAGAAGAGGGAAAATATAGAGTGGAATATTTAAGTAATTAGTTACAGAGGAATTCTCAGATTAAAGAAAGTTTTAAAATCTCAAAGTACAAATGCAAGTACTTAAATTTAAATGAGGAAAAACATACCTAGGTACAGTTTTGTATCATTTAATAGCATCAAGGACAGAGAAAAACTTAAACTCTTCTAGATGCAAAGCAAATTGTCTACGAAGGAAAAAGAATTAGACCAATCTTATTTCTCAACAGCAACATTTGCAGGGAGACTAAATAGCAATATTTTCAGTAAAAACAACAACAACAACAACAACACCAAAAACCTTGGGGCTTAAAATTCTATATGCAGCTAAACTCTCATTTAAATGTGATGTCAACATAATTACTGTTTACCATACAAAGACCCTCTTTTAAAACCTCCTTAGAAGTAGTAAGAAGAAAAAAACACCAGGAAGTTGTGACTAAAAATGGAGATATAAAAAAATAACTCAGTAAGTGTCACTGTGGTAAAACTTATAACAAAATAAGCAAACAAAATTTTACATACACAGCAATCAGTAACTATAATTGATCAGATAAATTGAAATTTCTTTTGCTTGAAATTTTACATTCAGTTTTATTCTCCTGGTAGTTGCTCCTAACTACTAAACCCAAACTTGATGTTTAATTTTCCCCTTGTAATGGCGAGTAACAAGGAAGAAAAGAAAAAAAGGAACCAGAAAAAAAGTGTGATGAATAGAATACATGAAAAAAATGCTGATATGATTTTTTTTAAGAATTTAAATATAAGAATAATGGGAATAAGTAGAAATAGATCAAACTCAGTACAAAAATATAAAGGCTCAGGATTAATGTGTAATATTATCTATAAGAGAAAGTCTTAAAGCAAAAGATTATAAAAAGATTAAAAATATACAGATGGAGAAAGACAAACCAGAGAAATATGAAATTTTTAAGACTATAGCAATGTTATTATCAGAACAAATAGATACAACAAAAAGGATGCTATACTTTTATAAAAACATAATTCTATATGAGCACCTGAGTAGCTCAGTCAGTAAGCGTCCGACTTTGGCTCAGGTCATGATCTCACCATTCCTGAGTTCAAGTGCTGCCTCTGGCTCTGTGCTGACAGCTCGGAGCCTGGAGCCTGCTTCGGATTCTGTGTCTCCCTCTCTCACCCTGCCCCTCCCCCACTCATGCTCTGTCTCTGTCTCAAGAATAAATAGACATTAAGAAAACTTTAAAAAAAAACATTTCAATAGATAAAGAGATCGTATACATATAATCGCCTAAGGATTCTCTGAAATATATATAATATATATTTTTTAATGACCATTGAAGGAAATAATTAAGTCAGCAAGTATAGTTGGTAGAATAAGATATACAGGTGTAAGCATTTGTCATACTCATGAAACAGTAAGCAAGATCTGTGCATTTTATTGTATGTAACTTATTCCTTGTTTCAGTACACCTCTTCCAAGAAGCAGGAGCCAAAACAAGATGAGACGTGTGAGAAATGTATTGAGGAGAAATGCTCATAAAGAGTAATTACTAGGGAATAGAACAGAAAAAGATGGGGAGAATCTTCCCGGCAGTGCATGTTTGATTCCTGTGAAAGGAAAGGAGGAAGGCAGATTGGGTAGGAATTTCTCTCAGATGTCCCCGTGGTTCTAAGAACGTTTCCGTTAGGCAAAGAGGGAGACCTCGAGCCAAAGTCTGCATCCCGTAAGAGTGAACGAGCCCCATCACCCTGCTGTGCCCAGTCGGTGAAGTGTGGCCTCAGGAGGCAAGAATGTGATGGTGGCTTCAGAGTGGTAGCAGCAGGGAATGCCAGTCAACCGTGCTGCCTGCAGCAGGTTCTCTCGAAGGAGACCCGAGTGGCACCTCTCCATGACTGGCACATGCCTAAATAAAATTACAAGAAAGTAATGCAACAGTGTTCCTCTACACCAGCAATAAGTACATATAAAATATAGCAAACAAGATATCATACGCAGCAGCAACCCAACCATAAAGCCTGGAAGAAATCAAACCAAAGCAAAGACTTTTTCCTTTTCAAATGTTTATTCATTTTTGAGAGAGAAAGAGAGCATGTGAAAGCCGTGTAGGGGCATAGAGAGAGGGAGACAGAGGATCTGAAGCAGGCTCTGCGCTGACAGCAGAGAGCTGGATGCAGGGCTGAAACTCACGAGCTGTGAGATCATGACCTGAGCTGAAGTCAGACGCCTAACCGACTGAGCCATCAGGTGCCCCGAAGCAAAGACTTTTTAACAAGAAAGTCAGTTAAAGAGCACAATTTTTCCAGTGTGACAATTTTGCAGTGTGAGATTATGCTATGTTCATATATGGAATGAATAACATGTAAACCTGCTGGTTCAACTTAAAGCAACTTTAATTTTAATTCGGATCTCGTTAAAATATCTCAAGAATTTTTAGTAAATCTGACAAATTTATTCTAAAATATATATGAGGAAAAACTAGTTCCATGAATAGCTAAATCGATTTGGAAAAGAATGGAAGGGAGACCTTGCTTACCAGATGCAAAGAAGTGTGGCAGGGGCATAGTGATAAAAATCGAGTGGCAACAGGCACTCGATCCAGTGCCTGGATCCAGGCATGAGGAAAAGGCAAACAGATGAAAGAAAAAGACTAGAAGGTATCGGTTAAGGGATGGATAGGGAAATTAATTGTCCAATGGGACAAGAGAAAAAATCCAAGTGGCTTCAGAGAAGCCTTAAGAAAGGAAGGAAAAGGGACATAATCTCTTTTCTTTTTCCAGTCTTTGAGAAGTGTGTGAGGGAGGCTGTGGTACTTTAGCAATTAAAGCCACCTTGTGATCATGAAGAATAAATGAACTTGTGATCGTGTCCTAATAGCAGAAGACAAGAAGAGCAGGACACTGAGTGTAAGTGGAAAGAACCTAGAGCGTGTTAACACCTGAACCCCTCATCTTCTTAACAACCCAGAGGGACACCATGTGAATCCCTATGTGATACAATAGGAAGTACACATTCATCACCTGTGTGCTATTTTTTGCCATAAACTTGATCTGAACTTGATCAATTCTCTAGACCCAACTAACAATTTACAGGAACTATAGGGGATGGAAGAGCATGTTAAATGACACAGCAGGGATGCAATGAACATATTGCAGAATGCTGGGCACGCAACAGGACAGACAACTTGGCTTTTGTCAACAAATAAATTAGGAGGAGTAAAATAGGGAGGGAAAATCTCCAGACTTAAAGAGACTTAAGAGACATAGCAGTCAAATGCATCGTGTGGATCTGGCTTGATTCAAGCAAACCCACTTTTGCCTGAAAAATTTCAGGCAATCAGGCAAATTTGAACAGTGAATTAAAAAAATTTTTTTTACATTTATTTATTTTTGAGAGACAGAGCACAAGCAGGGGAGGGGCCGAGAGAGAAGCAGTCTCCAGGCTCGGAGCAAGCGTTCAGCGTAGAGCCCAATGTAGGGCTCGAACCCACGAACCATGAGATCATGAGCTGAAGTCAGACACTTTAACCGACTGAACCATCCAGGTGCCCCTGAACCATGAGTTTTTGATGGTTATGGAATTATTGTTGATATTTTAGGTGTGACAACAGTAATATGATAGTGATTTTGTAAAATCTTCTATTTTAGAGGTACATGTTAAGAGTATTTATGGATGAAAGTATATGATGTCTGGAATTTGCATCAAAATTAACCTATTCGTGGGTGTGGGTGGGAGGGCCATTGGATGAATTACAGATGAAACAGCAGTGACCACATTTGGATTATAATTGAAGTTACCTTATCATTTTGGAGGTTCATGGTACTATTCCCTCTTCTTTTACATTTGTTTGAAATTTTGTAATAATAATAAAAATATTTTAAGTACATGTTACCGAGCCCACTGCAGACCTTCTGAATCAGAATCCCTGAGGACAGGGCTCACCAGTGTGTATTGTTAACAAGTTCTCCAGCTGATTCTGCTGCACACCAACATTTAAGAAACAGTGTTCAATGACTCATAAGGCAAGAAACCCAACTGCCAACCTTTTCAAAGTCTGCATATATCCATTTGCATTTTCTGACTATAAAAGACAGTTGTGGGCAGAAATTAATTTAGCCTTCAGGTGCTTCTAGAGTGACCTGGGGTGGGGGGCGTCCCTTCCTCCCATAGCAGCCCCAGGCACCTCTCTTGTAGAGCACTTATCCAGCTGTTTTATAGTTCTCAACTTTCTCCTTCACCGAACCAAGACAACTTCCGACAAACACCGTCATACCAAACTATTTATCCCCACACCTCGCAGAGGTACATAGAAGGTGCTCAGGCAATGTTTATTGAAATTATTATTTACCTGATTAGCAAATGAATCATTAACAAACATAAGGTTGGGGCTCATGTCTTTACTGTAATAATATAATCTTTACTATATAAGATCCACGAAGGTAGGAATATTGTTTGTCTTAGTTTCTTTGTTTATTGTGTCTCTCAGTAGAATGTAAACTCCAGGCGGTGGAGGGGAGAGGAGGACACTTGTCTACCTTGTTCACCTCTGAGCCTTTCAGTACCATGCAAAGTGTAAATCTCACGTCTGGTGGCTTCAGTGCTCAAGAAACCCACCGTCCTGTGCTCTTGCGGATCTGTGTCACCTGCTTCCAGTCAAGCCAATGGATGGGCTGTTTGTGGTGGTCAATAAATGCTGTCCGGAGACAGAGGTGACAGCAGCGAGCAAGAAGGACAAGCACCCAGCCCTCCTGAGGCTTGCATTCTGATGTGGAGAGGCATACAATGAACAAGGAAACAAACAATTTTAGACAGTGGTGAGCTGGGTAGAGAAAATAAAACACCAGGCAAGCAATTACAATAAAATGTTAGGCTCGGGAAGGACAGGGCACACGGAGGCTGCAACAGTGGAGGCAGAGGGCATGCCAGGTGATCTGAAAGTGATAAGCCCTGCACTGTCCCCTTCTGGGCTGCTCACGCATCCACTCCGAGGGCTCTAGCAGCCTCCCAGGTCTGTACAAGCAGCGCCAACTCCACGCCTTTGTGGGAACGCCTGCTAGAGGGCTACTCGGGAAGCGTTATGAGCATAAGTCACCTCTGTCTTACTGCCAAATCCCTAATCCTGCCCCTCCCATCACCCCCTCCTCACTGGATGATTTCTGCGAATGGCATAAATAAGCCAAGTCAGAAAACTGGACATCACCCTTCTGTGCCCCTCACTGGCCACATCCAGTCACCACCAAGGGTGGTGGATGAGTCACCTCTCCCTGCCCCCACTACGAAGTCTCTATTTCAGACCATTGTGATCTCTTTCCCAATGACCTCTGCCTCTAGTAACAACCTGCGGGCACCACTTGACCACAAATCAAGTCCTGTATGCTCAGAACCCTTCTGGGATAAATTTCTTAGCATGACCCTCCCAATCTGATCCTCACCTACCTCCCCAAGAAATTGCCCAATACCTCTCATTCCTGTGGGCATGTGTGGCCATGCCAGGCTCCAGTCCTCAAACATACGGCATATGCCCTCTTTCGTGTCCTTACTGCTGTCTGTAACACCCCTTAACCCCCTCACCTGCCTTAGGAATTCGGCTCTTGGCTTAATCATCACTTCCTCTGGGGGAACCAGCCTCCTAGGCTGAGTTTCCTATCTCCTCTCTTGGTCCCCGCCATACCCACACTCTCCCCCACAGCAGGCAGGCCTTGCTATGTTTGCTTTAGATTTTGAGCTCTGGAGAATAAAAACTGCATCATTCACTATTGTGTTCAGGGGCAAGAGAGCCGCACTGAACCCCAGTGGTCCTCCTCTGAAAAGTGCGGACAACAATCTTATGTCAGTTGTATTGTGTGGATTAAATGAGATAGTGCATGGAAATGCCTATCACAGCGGAGGCACAGTCCATACATAAATGGTAGCTATTACTATTGCGATGTTCGCACTGAATCTGAACAAGCATTTTATTGAAGTTCGAAATACATTCAGAAAAATGCATAAAATCCTAAGTGTACGTAGCTCAGTGAATTTCCATAAATGAACAGCCCCTAGACAGCACTGTTTGTAAACCCAAGTGTGTTACCACCTCACAGAGGTCTTCCCCCGTCCCCCCTGCTACATAGCCCTCGTCGCTGGACAACCTATAGAATCTAGTTACATATTTTATCTATTGTCTATCTCCCTTCATTCCCATATAAATTCCAGGAAGGTAGGGATTTTTTAAAAGTCTACTTTGTTCACAGCTGTGTCCCCAACTCCTAGACTAGTGCTGGGCACATAGTAGGTGCACAATAAAAATTTGCCAAGGAATGAATGAATACCCGCTTATTTTCATTTCTTTAAGCTCCCAGGTGCTGCAGCACTGTCAGGGTGGACAGCTAGTGTCATCCCAGGTTAGACAGCACAGGGCGGGGACGGCATGCACCAGCCCCCACTGCCCACCTGCCAGTTCTTTCTCCTCACTTTCCTCGCCAGCCCACCCCACCTCACCCCACCTGCATTTTTCATGTATAATTAAAATAAGAATAATAACAACAGCTGCAATAACAGACCGCCTTGGTCCCCCAGCATCCCCCAAGAACTCCCAGGGACACCCAACCCTCCAGGTGGCGGCACCTGCAGGCACTGGTCAAGCTCCCGCTTTTATCTCCCAGGGAGAAATCGAGGGTGCGAGAGAATCCTCCTGTCTTCACCGCCATGCACACCACGATAACGTGTGGTGATCGCCACTGTCGCCTTCGGTCACCACAGGTTTTCATCGCCCGCTTTCCCGTCACCAGCCGTCGCAGCTGGAATGAATGCCAGGCTCTGTTCTGGGCTCCGGGGCTTGTGGCAGTGAATACGGTTCCTGCAGAAACAAACGGGTAATGAATGGGGCAGCGGCCTGAGCAAGAAGGGACCCGCACAGAGTGCTCAGGCACAGCCACTCAGAGGAGGCAACGCTTAGCCGAGACCAGGGTGAGACCAGGGTGGTGGGAAGGAGCTGGCCGCGCGGCGACGTGCTGGGAGGGGTAGATGGTAAAGAGAGCTGCAAGCAGAGGGAACAGCGAGTGTTGGACTCCTTCCACACCCACTGCGTCGTTTACTCTTCCCCCTAACTTTGGGGGGGGGGGCATCTTTGCCCCGTTTTACAGACAAGGAAGCCGAGGCCCAGAAGGATTAAGGAATTTACCGAGGCAGAATTGGAACCCAGGACTCTGAAATATGCCCAACCCGGGCTCTGTCCAGCCCGCATCTTGTGCCGCCTCCTTCCTCCCGCGCCGTGACCTTAACTCGGCACGTGCTGGCCCCTTGTGGCCCCCCCTCCCGCATTGTCCCACTTAGTCCTTCTTGGGGAGGGCAGACTGGGGGCCTTTGCAAGGGACCGCGGGTACCTCACCCAGCTTGGGGGCCTGGGTTAGAGACCCCCCCCCTTGCCCTGCGTTAGGGACCCCGCCCGGCCGCCCCGCCCCTTCCGCGGCCGGGCCGGCGCTGCCTCTGTCCATGGTCAAAGCACCCGGGGTAATCCGCCTTTCTCTTCCGCCTGCCGAGCCCCATTCATATTCTAATCACAGCGCTGCCGGCCCGCGAACGGCCACTTTATCGGGGCCCGCGGAGACGCAGCCTGCCCCCCCACTTCCACTTCCAGCCCCCCAGCTCCTCGCCCCCCTCTTTCTGCACTTTAAACTCAGCCGGGGAGGGGGTCCCTGGGAAAACCGCGTCCCCACTTGGACGCCGGTCTTCTCACAAACTTCGCGGCCGGCTGGGGGGCGGAGGCGAGGGCGGGAGGAGGGAGGGAGGCGGGGAGGGAGGGTCTGGGACACAGACAGACTGACAGAGTTACGGGAAGAGGCGGGGAGGGGGGTGTCAGAGAGACCAAGGGGGATAGAGACAGAGGGGCAGAGTCCTAGGGAGAGACAAAGAGACGTGGGGGCAGGGGCTGGACAGAAAGATAGGCAGCCAAAACAGGAGAAATAGAGGGACACAGAGGCCGGGAGAAGGACAGAGTGAGAGACAGAGACGGGGAGAGAAGCAGAGAAGGAGAGAGATGCAGGGAAAGGGGAGAGACCCAGTGAAGGAGATGGATAAATCCAGAGCAAGACAGAAAGTTCTGGAGGAGACGAGTCAGCCCCTCACATCCTCCCTGCCTGGCGGCCTCCTCACCAGGGGCTGGGGTCTTAGGTCTCCCCCCCCACACACACACCTTTCACCCTCAGCTCGCTCCACTCCCCCACGCGTGTCCGCGGATCCGCGTGGAAGGAAGTCGAGGCATACCTCCTCCCGCATTCCCAGGGCCCCCATCTGACCCGGGACCGAACCGGGAGGGGGGGCACAAGAGGAGAGGAAAAGGAGTGGGGCCCACTCGTGGCCGCTTAGGCGACTCCCCAGGCTCCCCGAAGTCCCCTGCCGCCCCCCCCCCCCCACCGCCCCGCCCGGCCCGATGGGGGAGGGGTGGGGAGGGAGGAGGGGGCCACATCTAAGCCAATTTTGATTTCGCCTATAATGAGTGCCGGGCGAAGGCTGGAGAAGGCCTCTGGAACTTTAAATAAGAAAAACGTTGCTAATGCTATAATAGAAGGGGGAAGTCGGAGGGCTGGGATTGCGTCGCTCTGAGCCCCCCTTTTCGGAGGCGGCTTTTCTTATTCAAAACAGGCCCACAATGGGCTTCACAGTGCGCCTCGCCACGGCCCCATCTGACGAGCGGCCATTCATCAGGCCGGCTGGCCTATCAATGACATTGCTCCCATCGGGGCTCCTATAAAATGATGCTTTTTCCCATGAAACATCCGCAAACATTTTGACGGGTTTGGCTTTGCCCGGCTGGATTACTGAGTGTCCCCTCACTCGCTCGCTCTTTCTCTCTCCCCCTTCTCTGCGCTCTCTCCCTTCTCTCTCTCTCTCTCTCCTCTTTCTTCTCTTTTCTTTCTTCTTTCTCTTCCTTTTCCTTTCCTCCTCTATCCTTTCGCCCTTGCACTCTCTCTCTACGTCTCTTTCTCTCCTCACTCCCTTCCTCCCTGGGCATCTCTAGCACAGGGGATCCCCAAACCTCAGGACTTTTGGGGGGCGCCCGTGCTGTCCATGGGAAGAGCATGCATTGTGGGTTACTGGAGGAACCCGACATGGATTCCACAGGTCAGTCCTACTGGTGGGGGTTGGGGGGAGACATGGGGGGGGGAAGAAAAGGGAGAAGGGGAACTTCAGAAAGAGTTGCAAAAACTTCAGAAGGGTCAACTTGACAGTGGAACCCTAGGAAATAACGGAGAGCGTGCACAAGTTTTCAATCCGTCGCGATGTGCGATGTAAGTGGCTACGTGGAAGTGTGTGTGTGTGTGTGTGTGTAAGCGTGTGATTGTGTAAACGTGTGAGTGTGTGTGTGCGCGCGCGCTGAGGAGCGCGCTTTTGCTTGCCCTGAACACAAAGTTACGTAAAGATTCTCTGGCTCGCGGCGAGCTCGAGGTGCCGCTCGCAGAAACTTTGCGGGCCGACCGCCCCCTCCCGGGCCCGGCTCCTCCCCCGGGTTTGGGGGCCCCGGAATAGCGGTGCGCTCTGAGGCTGGTGGCTAGGGCCAGGAAGCCGAGCGGAACTCCCCAGAGGCGGGGGAGGGCGAAGGCTTCGCACAGCGCCTGGGAGGTGGGGACGGAGGCTCCGACTGGTGGAGACGCGCAGCTGGAGGGAGTGGCGGCGGCGAACACGGTGGTCCTAGGGAATCCGCGCGGGGTCGGGAGGTGGGAGCCCCGGGCCGTCCGAGGCGGGGTGTAACCTCCTCGCCCGGAAGGGGCATCCGACCACGCGCTCCGCTGCGCGGCTGTAATTCTGCTGCAAGGGGGGCAGGACGCAGTGCGGCCGGCGAGGCCTGGCGTCCGGGTCTGCAAACCGCTAGGTACTTTGGGGGCTGTGGGCGTCAGGTTTTGGGGTCGCGGCAATCCGTAACAACTGAGAAGGGAAACCAAGGAGTCTCTTACAACGAAAAAGCCCAGCGTCTCCGTTCTCCAGTAGAACTTTCTCCACCTTCCACTTCTAGCACCTTGGACGAGCCGCCAAACTTGTAGACCTAAGCAATGCTCCCTACGCCCCTTCCAGGTGGAAGAAGTTCTCTGGAAGCCCCCCCCCCCCAAATTCCCAACTGCAGTCCCCAACCAGTCCACACCAGCCGGATGCAGCCTTGGGGATTCTGGGGGGAGGTAAGCCTGGGGAGAGGCAGAAGCAGGGCGGTGAGCGCAGCCTGGGCCGAGGCGGCAGCTTAACGAGATGCTGGGGACCGTGCCTAGGAGCATCTGTGGCTGGGCTTTGCAGCGCGGAGCAACAAGTGCCTTCCAGCCTCTGCATCCCTTAACACACACGCGTCCCTTCCTTGGAGCAAATAAACACCACCAGAATGTTTCCCCACCTCCCTCCGAAGCAGGCTGGAAATGCATGTTGGGTGGGGGTAGGGGTCATCCGGGCCTCGACCCAGATGGTCTTCCATCGGTCCACGCAGCAATTTCCAGCCCCTCCAGGCTTCTGCCAGAGGCCCTGCTGGCCAGGATACCCACCCCCTCGGGTCAGGGGGATCTTCGGTTTTTCCAGGGCTTATCTTTGATCCCAAGAGCCAAGTCCCTCTCTCGCTGAGTGGGTGTGGGCCCCCTGGGAGTGGGGAAAGGCTGAGCCCCGCGGTCTTCCCTCCTACAGAAGATAACCTAGGCAAGGAGAGGCGTCTCCTGCCGCACGAGCCGGCTGCGGGTAGTGGCGGGCCCTGCCTGCGTACTCTCTGCCGTCGGTAAAGAAGGCACCACAGAAGGAAAAGAGCCCCTCCCTCTATATTTTTATGTCAAGGGTTTGCGCCACTACTCACCTCCCGGCCACCCCAAATTTAGAGGCGAACATCTTTGAACAAAATTAAACCTATGTCTGCATTGTTTGTGGTCAAATATTCACAAGGGGCTCACGTAGGGACTTGGGGTCTCCCGGCACCCCACACCCGCCAAGACCCAGTTGGGGGGTTTTAACTCCCCTGTCCACACGACTGGAACTTCTTGGGCGTTCTGGGGTAGAGCTGTGGGGTTGTGGAAACGTTCTGTTTTCTGTCTTCGATGTAGCTGGTGGTCGCGGAGGCACCTGGTCACTTTTACTCCAACTGCAGACACCCCAAACTGGTTCTGAAACAGCAATCTTTTCCACATCCGCTCCCCTCCCTGTTTTCGAAAATCGGAGACCTCCCCAGATCGCCATCCTGAAATCAAAATAAAAAGTTCTGGGACGCGGCGCACCAGGTGACATTTCACTCGGAGTTGCAAAACCGACGACGAGGGAAATGCAGCGTCGCGCGGTCCGGTCCAGGAGCCTCCCCTCACCTCCCTTCCAGAGAACTTAATCCAATTAGCTTTTCTTCAGCGTTTCCCTTGTTATGTAAAGGTCCTTTCTCCCCGCTGGCGGAGCCTAGCGCTCCCGGGAGCAGTTCGATTCTGCTCCCTTTCCAGCAGATTGCGTGCGACTGGAACCACGGGTGTTATTACTTAATATTTCATTCTGAAAGGGCTCCAGCAACCGATTCGCAGCAAGTGCTGGGGCGAAGTCGGGAGCGTCCAGATCAGTGAGGCCGGGGAGCCAGGCCTCCGTCCCCTACTCTTAAAAGGAAAATCCCTGCAAAGTGCCTTCGGCCCGGGAGAACAGTTTTGCAGGGGCCGGGGCTCTAGTGGTCTGCCTCGGGGCCACTTCAGCGTGACCTGCGGAAACGCGCCCCTTTGTTCCGCGCACCGAGTCGGTAATATATTCCTCCAGTTTTCCCCAAATACTCCTCAAGTGCGGGGCTAAGACAATGGCCCCGTCGGGGGAGGCCGGCGCGCCGGCGCGCGCCTCCTGGGCCTTCCGCGCGCTCGCGGCGGATCGCGACAAAGCGGAGCCCCTCTCCCGGGAGACTGGCGGCGCAGCCGGGCTCGGGCGGACGGCGAAGGCCGCAGGCGCGCGCGTGAGGCCGTCGACGCGCCGTCCGGCCCGTGTGCGGCTTGCGGTTGGGGCGGGCGCACGCCCCTCCCGGCCGCCGCCGCCGCCGCCGCCGCCGCCGCCGCACGCCGCGCACCAGCGAGCACCCAGCGCGGGGCCCACCCTCTCCTCGTGAGACAAGCGCGGCCGCCACGCGTGCCCGGCCCGGTGGGTCCGGACCCGGCTGCCCTGCCCAGGCGAGCGTTGCTCGGTTCCTCAAGGTACCTGGGAATTCGAGAACGAGGGAGAAAAGTAGGTAGAATTTTAGGCCACCGAGAACTTGTGCCAGGTGGCCCGGGGCGGGGTCGGTCGGCTACGCAACAGAAGGGTTGTTTCTTGTTAAACGGGATGGCGCTTTAGAGAGGGCACCGCCCAGCCCGAATTGGAAACTTCCGTCTCTACCACTTTCTGCCCCGAAATCCAGTATCCGGAGTTGGGGCGGCCGAAGTACCCCTGGAGTCGGATTTGAGCACCACGGGCCACAACGGCGGGAAGGCACGCTCGTCTACCGGCCCCGGCTCAGCACAAGGCCCCGACCTGGCTCCTTGGCCCCCAGGTGGGGACGCTCAGTCGCTCTGGCTTGGGGCCCCTAGGGCAGAGAGCGCCCTGGTGGGAACAGAACCCGGGCCTCCTCCTTCCGCTCCCAGCTGCGGCTCTCGATTAGGAGCTACCTTCTCCCGCCCGGGGACCACGTCTGCGGGCTCGAGGGAGCAAAGGGTCGGGGGTCCGCCCTTTGCTCTTGGACCCAAATCAGACGGTCTCTCCCTCCCCGGGCGTGTGTATGTTCGTGTGTGTGTGTGTGTGTGTGTGTGGCCGGCGAGGGGGCAAGCGCGTCCCCACTCTCGCCACCTGCCAGAGCGCCGGCGTCCGTGAGTTTGGAAGTAGGGTCAAGTGAGAGCTGCGTGGTCTTGGGGTCCCCAGGCCGGTGGCTGCAGCCCTCGCCCGCGCGGACGAGGCGCTCAGGCCGGGTCCGGGGAGCTCCGCAAGCGACTCCGCCCGGCGGCCGTGACAGCGCGCTTTCCCACCCGGCCTGCAGGACCCAGAGACCTGGAAAAGTTGGTAGGGGCCGCCGGGCGGCTAGGCCGGAGGATTTCCTTAGCCGCGCCCGCCCCCCCTCCCCGGCGCGTCGCCATGGTGACCGCTGGAAGTTGGTGGTGGAAAACAGACCCGGCGCAAAGCAAAATATTATGAGTGCAGTTGGGGTGACTTCATGGGGGGGCGGGGGACCGGAGGGCATGAGCGGGAGCCAGAGGCACAGACCGACAACAAAGGACCTGGTGCGAGTTGGAGAGAGTTTGCTCGGGCCTCCCTGCCGCTCTGTGAGCGCTAGACTGACCTGCTCCCCAGAGGCACTGAGGTCTCTAATTTCTCTCCAGCAGCTACACCTTGTCTTGGCTCACCTGTGTGCCCTTCTTCCCACTCCTCCTCACCTGGTTGTCCTGCAGCCTGACTCCCCATCCCGAGGGTTAGGCGCCAGCTGGGCAGAGCGCCCACCTCCCCCCATGAGCCACACTCTCACCAACGTGAAAGGTCCTGGCTTTTCTTCCTCACGACACGTGGGTCACCCGGGATGCATTTCTCATCCTTCCTTCTCAAATCGAATCTTAAAAGGTTGAGGGGATAGGATTAGGCCGGAAAGAGAAGAGAAGGAGTTGCCTGCTCAGAAATCTGAGGACAGAGGAGCAGGGAGTTCCTATCCATTTTTCCCCTCCTTTGTACAGTGGGAAAAAGCTCTGAGTTACAATTCTGACTCAGCCGCTTTTAATGTTACTTTAGGTGAATCTTATAGCCTCTCTTAGATTAATTTTCATTGTCTGTAAAATGAAGGCTTAGGCAGCTTACAGTCTGGGATTTTCTGATAATTACTCGTAAACCTCTTTACGATAGAATCCAGGAAGCGTATGTGAGCTGGTTACCACTATCTGAACTGTGACCCACTGTACAATTAGTGCATCTCTCCCCACACTAATAATAACCTAAAATATTTTGATGAATCATCTATTAGGATTTTGAGAGTCAAGAAGAACCTTGGATAACCACTTTTTAAAGGCCTATAATTTCCTATCTTAATTACACCTAAGGTGCATTCCTTAAGACACTGAATTGGGGGGGGCTGTACCCAGCGTCCGTTTAGGAAGCACTGAAATGCCTCTAGATGATGAGACCAGCATCACAGACCTTCACATACCTGGGAGAGGTATGCACGCTGGCCAGAGTAGAGAAATGTTGCCATCAAAGGAAAACCAGACTCTATCCTCCCTTGCTCAAGCTTTTAGAAAGAAGTGAGGGTCTTCTCACGCCTAGCCATCCCTCCTGGTGGTAATTTGAGCAGAGGAGCCCTTCTCTGATACTCCGTTGCCTCACCTATAGTTGAATGAATTGGATGTAAAGATTGCTATGATCCACCTAAACTTTTTCCATACAATTACATGCCTGTACTGCGTCTGTGGAATCGGAGTACAAAGCCAGGTACTTTGTAAAGTAGTTTTACGGGCACTGGTCCTCACAAGCACTCCATGAGAGAGGTGTAAATGTGACCCGCATCAAACACAGGGTTTCTCTTCCATTTCTAGCAGTGTAAGGTGGTGATTCTAAGTCAGGTTGGTGTGTTTGTTAGCCTTGGTGTCTGCGTGAAAAAGACCGAGAAGGCATAGAATGGTGACATCACAACATGGAGTGCCAGACAGGTCTCCACTTGCACAGGCCCCTGAGAGCCCACCCTAGGTGTTCTGCAGGTCATTTGGGACACTCTTCAGGCTGCCCCTCCAGAGCTCCGCAGAATGGAAAGGTTGCAGGAAATGTCTGATGTTTTTGCCCCTTCTATTCTATTTGAGATATCTTTGCAATTTTATGAAGGTTAGGGGAGAGAGAATGAACTCAGAGACAGGTGATTTGGAAGTGTCAGGTAAAAGTAAAAGAAAATAGTTTGTGTGAATTTATCGGGGGATTTTTATTCAGTCTCATTCACTGAGCACCTGCTGGGTGGCAGAATGGATAAGGACACACAGTCTCTGCCTTCAAGGACTTTGCAATGTGTTTGACAAGGGAAGGCATGGGCAGGTTGAGAGTGGTCAGGGTGCTAAGGGACACAGAAATAGATTCCTCTTGGAGCCTGAAGGAAAGGATGGGCTCCCTTGTCAATACCTACCATGAGTCAGCCCAGCACTTTTTCACACACTAGCCATTTAAGTCTTAGCGTAATTCTCTGTTGTCCCTTTGTAGGACGAAAGAGGGTCTGGAACTTGTGTGGGGCTACAGCTTGTATGACACCAGACTGGGAAAGCCTGTTCCCTCGCCCCATGCAGCCCACTTCTTGTGGACCCTGATTGAATATTAGCCTGGCAGGGCTTGGTTTCGCCTCTGGCCTTGAGATGGATTTGAATCTCACTTGGTGAGAAGGGAAACGTATGGACGGAAGTGGAGAGTCATGGAAAGTTTCAGTCTTGGACCCCAGAGAAAACCTCTCTGAAGGAGTCGTGTGATTCTGCATTTGGAGAGGGTTTTCACTGATGGCAGTGATGGGAGGCAGTGTATCATAGTGGTTGAATGATGATTTTGGACACATTTTAGCTTGTTTCCTTCATTCAAGAAAACTACATGCCTCCTTTGTGCCAGACACTCTGCTGGATGCTGGGTTTAACAAAAGCACCAGCAGAGCTCCTATGGAGTATAAATTATAGACAAACAAGTAAACACACAAAAAATAGTTAATTTCAGTGAGTGATAAGCACAATGAAGAAGAAAGCATTATTGGGGGGAAGAAGGTAGAGCATGGTGATAGGAAGGTTGCTGCCTTCTGGATGCCCCATAAAGCTGGATGTCCTTGATCTGGAAGCTTACTATTGCTGAGCCCCAGTTTTCTTAGGGAACTGATCTAAGCATCTGAGAGGGCTCTTGTATGGAATGTGAAGATGGCCATAGGTAACATATAGTCAATACATGTCTCCACTTTGCCACTAAGCATTTTTATTTAAGTGCATTGTCTACGTAATGCTCACAACAACCCTATAAAGAAGGAATGGTTATTATTCACATTTTAAGTGGGGAAACCAATAGGCTAAAGACAAAAATTAAAGCTAGAAGCTAGAGTGTTCAGTGAGTTTCTGAGCTTTAGAAGCTGGGCAGCATGGAGAGCATTATCGATCTTCACTGTGAGCACCTGACTTCCCCGGTGCAGAATCCCAGTGCTAAATCTAGCTTTTTATTTATGTTTTTAAAAGTTTATTAAGTGCCTTTCACATGCCAGGTATGAGCTAAGTGCTTTAAATGCATTATTAGTTGTATTTTAAAACATGTTATGGGTACTGTTATGATCTACCCCATTATATGCAGTGGAAGGATACCCATGAAGGGAGCAGGCGGCCTCATCTACGAGTGTCCACACTCTTAGTTGCAAGGCTATACTGATGAATTCTCCTCCTACTCCTCCTCTTTCTCCTTCCCCTCTTCCCCCTCCTCCCCCCTCCTCTTCCCCCTCCTCCCCCCTCCTCTTCCTCCCCCTCCCTCCCCCCCTCCTCCCCCTCCCCCCCTCCTCCCCCTTCTCCTCCTACTCCTTATTCCACTTTTTCTTCTCTTTATCCTTCTTCTCTTTCTCCTTCATCTTTAGTGAAGGAGAAAGTTGTGTTGGAAAGGATGTCCAATAAAGCCTGTATCATTTTATTTTATTTTTAAAGTTTATATCTTTTGAGAGGAGGGGGAAAGAAAGAGAGAGGGGGAGAGAGAATCCCAGTCAGGCTCCCTGCTGTCAGCGCAGAGCCCAGTGAGGGGCTCAATCCCATGAACCATGAGCTCATGACCTGGGCAGAAATCAGGGCAAGGGATGGATGCCTAACTGACTGAGTGACCCAGGCGTCACAAGCATATATGATTTTAGTGAAAGCAAAGGACTTGCTATTTTCTCCACAAATGAGAGTGGCAGGATAGTCCATTAAACTGTGGAGACAAAATTTTTAACTGTTGGCAAAAATCAGGAGATAAAGCATTCACATCTTTACTACAGGTGTGAAATGTATTTTAGTTTTCTTTGGGATTCATTTGGGACATTTGCTTTGTCCCTAAGAATATCAAAGCTTGCTTCATTGCACACAGACATACCTCTGCAAGGTTAAACTAATAAGATAGAAGCCATTAGGTCATGGGTGAATATACATAGCCTTTAGGTGACTGAACAAACAGTATATTGCAGGTAGAAGTCATCCACAGACATGTGTTAACATGTGACTGGAGGTGAATGTGGTCTGACTTAATGAAAAGAACATGAGGTTTGCCGTCAGTATAGACCAAAGTTTAAGTCCCAGCTCAGCTGCTTGCTAGCTGTGTGACCCAGGGCAAATGACCCAACTTCCCCACGCTCTCAGTTTTCTTCTTTGTGAAAGCGTCTGCGCAGTACTTTCCAGGGTTAGGAGAATAGAATGAGATCATGCACATGAAGAATGCATGCTCAGTAACAGCACATTTTATTATTAAAAATAATTACCTAGTCTTCCTATGCCTAGTTCTGTGTGTCTAGTTGGGAAAGGGGGAGAAGAATCCTGAAACAAATGTAAACCGTTTCGGCATGCCTAGATGTTGTCTGTACTGTGTAGACAGCCTCAGTGCCAGTGCTAATGTCAAGGTAAATCTTTTTTCTTTTTTTCTGAAGTTTAGACCGAAGAATTAAGTTCATTCTCATTCCCTGACATTTCCCATGAAGAAGGCATCTCATGTGCCCTTATGATGCTTTCATCCTTGTGTCGTCCAGTTTGTTAAAGGGAGTAGAAAATGTGTCTTTGTAGAGGCAAAACCTGGTAGCTGGAACTTGAATCCTGGAAGGAGCACTCAGAGAAGACCTATGTTCTACACCCTTGACTGAGGCCCCTCCACAGGTCCTGACACCCTTTGGTTCTGGAATATGAAGGCCTATGTTCTCCGTTCCTGCCCCCCCGCCCCCGCCACCTTCTGCTTCTAGGCATTGCTGTTTTAAAGACAACCATTTTGCACTTGATTTTCAGGAAGTGGAAAATTCTGTTTCAGATGAACCACTCTCTGAAACTCGGTTGAGTGAGATGCACAGAAAGACTTTAGTTCTTTTGCCTTCCTTGCCTATTTTTTAATGCAAGGAGGAAAAAAAATGTTCATTTGTTCTCTTCCTGTCTTTATAATGTGATCTTTACCTACGTTGTGATTTTTAAGTTAAAATTTTTGAAATTTTAAGCCACTTTCTTTGAGAGAAAGAGAGAGAGGGGTATTATAAAAAGCAGAAAAGAATGAAATGAAATTGAGCCATCATGTTTTCAGCTAAATATGGTCCAAATATAGGCAACTAGACTGGATTGACCTGTACCAGTAGATTATCTGGGTTTTGTTGTGTTAGATCTCATCCTCAGAGCAGAATTACTTCAAAATATGTATGTAGTTTCCACTTTTGTGGTTGGTTAATCCCCCATAAAACATAAAATTATGCATAATCTGCTTCTGAGCAATCAATAATTATTAGTAAACAGGTGAGCTTGGACATGATGAATTTGGATTGTCGTGATTGTCTTGTTTTAATTTAAAGGGATAATAAGAAAGCCTTTGAAAAGGCTGTAGCCCAGTGAAGGTTAGTTAGCACTTTGTGTCCTGTGTGTTTTCTGACTATCCAATTGTGCTAAAGGTCAGTGTTGTTTAGACGCAGCCTAAATGAGATTGATGAGTATGGCAGATTTTTATTTAATCGGAATGGAGAATTACCACTTCATAAGCATTGATCCCCTGAATCCATCTTGTTGGAGAAAATGCACTCAGTCAACACAAGCGAACTTACTCTTGAACTAGATTTTGAACTGCCATTTGAATAATCTGAAGAGTGATTAGTGATTGCTAATTACACTAGCAGCAGCTAAATTTTGGGGCATAGCTGCATTTCGTGAAGGAAATTATGGCAACATGTTTGTTTTGAATCTTGTGATTGCTGTGAGCTCATTTCAAGCTAATACTAGACTTTAGAAGACAGAGGTGTTTCTTTGAATGTTACAGTTAATGAATTTATCATTTAAAAAACATGAGCATGAGTGGTTTTTTGAGTCCCACATCATCATCTTCAGAATGATCAGTCTATATGTAGGATGTTCACATGGGGCATAATGTATTTCTAAATTGAGTACTGATTCTAAATGCTCATGGGTAGGCCCAGGTTCTTACTGAAATGATTATGATTTTATAGAGTTCCAGAATTGGGCCCATGGGCATACACTCAAACTTATTTATGAGGTCGTATTGATTACTGTAAACATTTTGCCAAATTTTCTTTGTGGGGTTCAGTTCCACCGCTGATAATAAATCTGGAGTGGGAGGGGGATTAGGATGCCTCTACAATAGTTTTTTGTTCCACCCAAAAGAAAACTAACTAGTTCTGTGTCATCCTTATATAGCTACTAAAAAGGCTATATTATCTCAGTTTCTAGGAGCTTAATTTCTTCTACTTGACGACTCCTTTTACAAAAGTGATGTAGATTCTCTATAAAAACTTTGACGTCATAGAAAATAAAATAACGTTAGCCTGGGAGTTTACACGGAAGGAAGATTCCAGAGGGCTGGAGACCCTCAGTTAAAACGTTGAAACTCCCAAGCATTGGAAAGATTTCTAAAGTGTTGAGCGGTTGTTATGTGAGGGCCTTTGCTCTCTATGAACTTTTATTTTCAACTCAGTGGGCAGGGTCTTTAGGTTGCTGTGCTTGGGGTAGGGGACCTTTTCAGAAATGCCAGGCTTTTAGAAAAAAACAAAACACAAACGCAGCTTTTCTTCTAATCAAGGCCCTGTTTTAAAGTTTGAAAACTTTGCTGTGATTAGAAGAATGAATTATTTCTCTGCTTCTTTGGAGTTTCTTCTGGGTGCCTGGGCTTGGGGCATTCTCTGCCTGAGCTACCTCAGGGTTCACAGCTGAAGAGGTGTGTTGGGAGCGGGGAGACCTACTTGGCAGGAAGGCACCGGGCACCAGGGAGCCTCCTCCAGAGCAGAGCTGGGAAAGTGCATGCGGGGGGTGGGGGTGGGGGAGGTTCTGGAGGGATGCAGAGGGATCCTAGAGATGAGGAGCCTAAAAAAACGGGATTCCCTATGGGTCTGTGTTTTGTTCAGAGGTTTTCGTGGTATTGAGAGACTAAAACACAAACAAATAAAAAGCTCCAGCAAAGCTGTATGGTTGTAGATAGTACCTGGTGACTATATATTGATATATAGATCACTTTTGAGAAGGAAAGAATGAAGGAAGCACCGGGGTGGGGGCGGGGGAGAGGAAGGCAGGAAGAGACGGAGGGCAGATGGGTGGGAAGGAAGAAACTACGTTGAAATAATTTTGGTGATTGATGTCAGGCTCACTTAATGAGTTATTTTCAAAATTGTTAGTTATGTGTTTTTTTTTTTGTTTTTGTTTTTTTTTTTTACTAAAGGGACTCCCTTTTGTAGCAATTTTTTTTTAATGTTTGTTTATTTTTGAGAGAGAGTGAGAACGAGTGGGAGAGGGGCAGAGAGAGAGGGAGACACAGAATTGGAAGCAGACTCCGGGCTCTGAGCTGTCAGCACAGAGCAGAGCCCGACATGGGGCTTGAACTCACGAGCTGTGAGATCATGACCTGAGCTGTAGTCAGACACTTAACCCACTGAGCCACCCAGGCGCCCCAAGGGACCCCCCCTTTTTGAAACTGGGTAGCAGATTAACAAAAATTTGTAATGTTTTCCAGGCACAGTGCTAAATGCTCATGCTTGTTACTTCATTTAATTCTTATATCGACCCTTTGATATTGTTATCCCCATTTTACGGGTGAGGAAACTGAGACTCAGCCTAGTTAACATGTCCAGGCCAAACAGCTAGTGTCAAGCCAGGTTTTGAACACAGATTATTCTGATTTTGAAGCCAGGCTGCCTTCTCGCCTCCCAACACCTGGAGTTAGAAGGAAAACCTTAGAGATGTCCATGCTAACTCAACTCCTCTTCTACATAAAGAAGTTCAGGAGGTCCAGTCATCCCTGATCCTGGCCGGGGGGTGGGGGTGGGGGGGGGACAGCAGTTCACACTGCAGTTCTTTGGAGCACACTGTCACGGGGTGGCAGTGGGTGTCTGGATGCTCTGGGGACCTCAATGTGACTTTGGCAGCAGGCTGCTGACTGAGGACGCCCACGGGTGCTCCTTCCTGTGGGAGCACCTGGTGCAACATGTGCCTTTCATCTCAAATCATTTTTCCAAGCTTCTAAATTCATCCTGGCACCACCACTGGGTAGGTATCCCCCGCCTGCCAGTTACTTTGGCACATTTGACATCTTAGGCACATCATCGGTGCTTAGTGTCTATTTACTTACAGACATGACTTTCTCATAATAGGTTCAGCATAAAAACCGTGGTGTTAAAATAACAGCACCTTGCATTCGCATAGCATGTTACAATTTATAATCACTGATACAATCATTAATGGCTCTGGAATCCCAAAGGCTTGGTGAGAATTCGCTTTGCCATAAGCTGGATGTACAGACTCAACAAGGGAGGTGACCTCTCCGAGTCTCAGTTTGTTTGCCAGCAAAGTGGGGCCATGGCATTGTGAGGATTAAATTTTTTTTTAATGTTTGTTTATTTTTGACAGAGAGAGAGAGAGAGATGGAGCATGAGCGGGGGAGGGGCAGAGAGAGAGGGAGACACAGAATCTGAAACAGGCTCCAGGCTCTGAGCTGTCAGCACAGAGCCTGATGCAGGGCTCGAACTCACAGACTGTGGGATCATGACCTGAGCCAAAGTTGGACGCTCAGCTGACTGAGCCACCCAGGCACCCCGGCATTGTGAGGATTGAACGAAGTAACGCATGTAAAAGGTTAGGCACAGGGCCTTGGCATGGCATAAAAGCTCAATAAACAAGAGGTGCTTTGAGCGCCACACGCTTCTTAAGATGCCCTAGTAGCTTCCAAGATCCGCCTTCTCCCCCGATACAAGGCCCATACGGGGGGAGAAAACAAAATTTTATGCACACTGCACTGTGTTCAGTTTTTTTCAGTACATGATCCTGTAAACCTGTGAGCTAGGTGGGATCTTTCCCAGTTCATTCTTAGCGAAACTGCCCCTCCGGGGGCTCAGTCACATGCATTGGCTCCTATCGTGAGAGAGTATCCTCACTGAGGTCAGTTATGTCTTTAAATCAGCCTGTCTCCAAACTAGTTAAAAACATAGGGCTGTAATGAAGGGGCTGGTGGTTCCCCCCCCACGCCCCCCTGCATAGAGCTGTCTTAACTTTGCTTCATTGTGCACTCACCTACCGCACGTGTCTAAAGTGCACGTATTTTCCATCCTCATTTTACGTGTTTGACACTTCTTCGTTTCTCACGATTTTCCCGTGTTGTCATTATCTGCTCTTAGCACAGTGCAAAGCATTCACTAGGATGTCTTGCACAAGTCAGTGCTCAATAAATGTTTACTTAAGATATTATAGTGTGAAGAACGCTGCCTCTTTTTGCTTGCTTTCTAGGAAACTTGGCTCATGGCTCCATGCAAACAAGTCCTTGATTAACTACAGATGAGGTGACCCTCTTCTGAGCCCCTACTAGGTGCCAGGCATGGTGCTGGTGTTATTAATTCCTTCCCTTCCGCCCTCTCCTCATAGATCTGCAGTTCTGTGCCAGGCTCTAATTGCAGGGAACAGTGGGGTGAATAAGGTACAGTCAGCTCTTAAGGAGCTTATATTATTTGTCCTAATCCTCATAGTAGCTTCAGGGGGGTAGTTTTTTGTTTGTTTGTTTTAATATATGTATATATATACACATATATACATGTGTATATATGTGTATATATGTATACATACACACATATGTATATATATATGTGAAGGAAATTGAGGATCATGAGGTTAAGTAATTTGTCTGGGGTTGCAGAGCTTGGTCACTTGTAAGGGGAGCAGCAGAATTAGTGTCCGTCTGGCTTCCAAGGCTTTTCACTGTACCAAAACATCTAAGAGTCAAACCGAAGGAATGATAACAGAAGAGACTAGAGTGTCAGGCTTTGGGGGTGGGCATGATGTAAAAATTATAATAGCTAAGATTTGCATAGTGCTTATCATGCAAACACTCTCTGTGCCTTGTTCACTTAAACCTCATGCAAACTGCGTGAGGTGCTGTTATTCGCACCCCCACTTTGCAGGTTAAAAAAAAAAAAACAATCCTGAGGCTCAAAGAGGTTGAGTCACTCACCCAAGGTCATACAGCAAGGAAATCAGGCTTGAACCTGGCAGTTGAGCTCCACTGTCTGTGTGCTTAACACCTACACTGTCATTAAGACACACGAAGTGCCTCTGACACAGACAGGTACTTGGGAATCACAATGGTTCCGGAACTCACCCTGTGCTGGGCGCTATGCTAAATGCTTTCCACATCTCGCACCATTAAGATGGGGTGGGCAGATTATCATTCTCCACATTTTACACAAGGGGACATGGAGGTTTAGAGACTTTGCCTAAAGCCATTCAACTAGTAAGTGCTAAGGCTGGAATTCAGGCCATTCTCATGTAGCTAGTTACTAAGCCCACATGCTTGCTTTTCCTTCTCCTAGTGACTCGCCAGAAATGATTTGAAAGAGAGAAAAAATATGTACCAAATTGTTCATCAAGACGCTATAAAAATAGGAATATTAGCTCAGGGGAACACTGGGCATCTATCAATGATAGGTATGAGGGCTGTAGCAAAATGAGACAACTCTGCATGATAGAATGTTAAGGGAAAAATGAGGAAGGGTGTATTCATTCACTGGGGATATAGTTCATACATATGCACATGTGGACATGAGACCAGGCAGCAACACAGATAAAGGACAGATAGTTCACATGTGAGAGGGGTGGGATTGTGGATGAGTATGTCTTTCCTTTCAACACTTAAAAATACAACTTCTACAATAGATGAACACAGGAAAGAAAAAAGCATTTTGCCTAAGAGAAGGATGTTTTGGTGATTCATCTCAAAAGTTCAGGCTAGTTTGAAGTCTCTTTGGGTCCTGTGGTCAGGAGTGCCTGGCTCCTGAGGTTTTGGGGGAAACCTACATCCCCAACAGAGGGTGTGAAAAGAAATGCAGAAGAGGCAAAATACACAAAGAAACTAGAAAAGGCAGTGATGTCAGGGATCAAATACCATCAGATGCTGTGCACAGGGAGCAGCCTTGGCCCCAATAACCTTTTTTTAACAGACTTTTACACGTTTTAATAAAATTGTAATGATAGAAATAGAAACAAAGTGGAGGCCTGCCGACATTAGGTAGTAGTCGGTATGGTCCCCCATAAACATTGAGGGGAGGTGAAATTTTTACAGCCTGCTTATGCAGTTACATGCATGAATTCTGGCGTTCCCAGGGATGTTTTTAGAGCAGAGATCTGCTTTTACGTGGAACCTATCTTCGACAGGAGGTGGCACTGAACACCTTAGCTTTCACTTTTTCTAGGCTCCGGGACTGTTTGTGAGTTGATGATCTGTTGAGCTAACGGCACTGGTATACTTTCGGGGTGTCCTCATTAATTTTCATATATTGCAAATAATGATCCTTTCATGAATCTCTTTGACCGCTTCAGAGTTTTATGTTTTGGGTTTTCCTAAAGTGAGAAAAGGCAGTAATGTTACCTAGTACCTGCTGTGTATTTGGTATTATGTTAGACGCAGCTCAGTACTCACGGTGAGACTTCAAGGCATATATAACTATGAGTATTATAATATAAGTTAATGGTTAGGTGTAACCGCTGACTTGTTTTTAGTCTAATTGTCATACTTTAAGTATATTCTTTCACCTGGGGGCGCTTTTAAGTTCTATTTTTGTTGTTTGCGTGTGAATAGCGACTTCGTGTTTTTTGTTTACTGTTGTATCTTCAGAGCCCAGAATAGTGTCTGATAGTTGCCCAGTAAATGATTTCTGAATGACTAACTTAGGAAAGAATAAGTTCATGGTTAGGTTAGAGTCAGGTTCAGATCCCGGCTCAGCTGCTACGATGTTCATGAAGGTGGTGGTGCTCACACTGGCGGCCACATTCCAGGAGACGACAGGTGGACTCACCTGCATTACACCATGGTTGAGACCCCAGCTGATGAGGAAGACACACGGGGACAGTGGCCACATGGCCCGGCTGGGAGAGTGAATCTAGTTAGCCAAACGGTAAGCAGAGTGCTTATCTTTTCTCATCCAGGCCTTTCTCTCTGGGCCTTACTTCCCCCATCTATAAAATGGGATAATGATTCCTGTATATGAAGAGGTAAGTGAACAGTTTAGCACAGTGGTACAAAATGGGAACTTAGACAGTGGCGGTTATTGTAACCCTAACAGAGAAACTGGGGCTCAAAAGGTGAAAGTACTTGGTCAGGTTCTTAAACTAGTGAGACAGCGAGGCTTAGCAGTCAGGCCTTCTCATCCTTTGCTCTGTACTGGGTTCCCCCGGCCCACAGGAAGGGGCTTCCTCACTGTGGCGATGAGCTCGTTGGTTCAGGCACGGACACTTGCTGGTTTCCAGACCTGCGGGAGAGATTCCCCAGGGTACGAAGCAGGAGCTGACACAGGCAGCAGGCGCACCTCAGGAGTCTGGAGAGGCAGCTAGAAACAAAAAGAGTGAGTAGTTTGGGCAGATGAGAGAGCACTGAGGCTGTAGGGTGTTAAGGAAGAGCGGTGCTGAATGTAGGAGAAGTAAGATCGCCTTGTGTCACGGTAGCACGTTAGCCTCTGAGACTTCTTCGTACATCACCATCACCACCTGAGGCTGAATCTTCTGAAGCAGGATTTCGTATTGGAGTGATGTGGAAACTGAGGCATACATACGGTGGGAGTTTGGGGAGGATTATTTTTTAAAGGAATATATATTAGAATTGGGAAAGGGATGAAAATACTGCTCAGATTTTTAAGGAAAAGAAGAAAAGTAAAAAGGCAAACTGGTGAGGGTGGTTTTTAGCAAGTACCGTGAGGAGTCAGTGGGGTTATGGGTTGGAATCGCTGAGGGTCAAGTGTTCAATTGAAAGAGAAGGCGAATCCTGTCCCGATCTTTGCAAAGAGACAGGCCCAGGCCATACGGCATTCAGCAGACAATAAGTAGGCTGATGTTTCTGTGTCCGTAGCATCTGAACATCCTGGCCTCTGTATGCAGTGGGCACCAATCAGCTACAGGGACAAAGACAACCCAGAAGGTACATCCTTAGGCCCGGGGTGGGGGGTTAACTGTGCACAAAGCCATTCACACTCATCTTTGTCCTGGCCACACATCTGTGTAAAGCATACCTTCCCCATCTGTATTGCTGTAATTAAATGAGATAATCCATGTAAATAACTATTGCTGGAGTGTAGTGCTGATGCTCAAAGACTGGGCTCTGATGATGATGTGGATGAAGACAGTAGGAAGTGTCATGACCGTCACCTCCGACTCAACTCCTCTTTCTTGCTGTGACTGAGGCCCCAGCAGATGAGGAAGAGATGTGGGGACCTGGGGACACTGGGTACATGGATTGGCTAGAGTTGTGAGTACAGTTAGGTAGAAAGAAGGCAGAGTTCCTATCTTTTGTCATCTCACCGCCTCTGTCCTAAGCCTCTCAGACTTAATTACACTCTTGCAGTGGCCTCCACCCAGGGGTGCTGTAAAGTCCGGGTTTGCTTGGGACAGTCCTGGTGTATGCTTGTGGTCCTGGCAAAATTATTAATAATGCGGCTTTTCAGTCTCAGAAGTTTGGATGATATGTGATGTGGTTTCCCACTTCCCTTTCTCTCCCCTCTGAGCTTGTGTTTAGCAATGCCAGATGGAGCTGCCCATGGAACGGTTTTGCTTATGTCACACTCCACACAGAAACTTTCAGTAAAGAGGTTCCCAGCCACCTATTGAATAAAATCCAGACTCCTTAACTCAGCCCTAAGTACAGAGGGGGCGGGGCTTTTACGTGCACACTCACAGTAGCACCTTGCGGAGTGCTAGTCAAACAGGATAGTCTCGACAAATACACGTTGGCTTAATCCCTGAATGAGCGTGGGCATTCAGGCTCAGGTTGCTTGTCAGTTTCTTTTCTTTCTCTCTTTTTTTAATGTTTCATCTTTCTAAAGTTTATTTTTATTTTTTTTAACGTTTATTTATTTTTGAGACAGGGAGAGACAGAGCATGAACGGGGGAGGGTCAGAGGGAGAGGGAGACACAGAATCTGAAACAGGCTCCAGACTCTGAGCTGTCAGCACAGAGCCCAACGCGGGGCTCGAACTCACGGAGTGTGAGATCATGACCTGAGCTGAAGTCGGACGCTTAACTGACCGAGCCACCCAGGCGCCCCTCTAAAGTTTATTTTTATTTGAGAGAGAGGGAGAGAGAGAGAGCAAGAGGGGGAGGGACAGAGAGAAAGGGAGACAGAATCCCAAGGCAGGCTCCGTACCAGCCAGCAGCACAGAGGCTGACGCAGGGCTCAAACTCAGGGACCGTGACATCATGACCTGAGCTGAAATCAAGAGTTGATGCTTAATTGACTGAGCCACCCAGGCGCCCCTGCTTGTCAATTTTTTGAACACATAATTCTTCAGCCAGCTTCAGGGCCTTTGCACGTGATGTTCCTTCTGCCAGGAATACTCCTCCCTCCCTGTTTACCTGGGGGAGTAACATGATGCCTTCTTAATCTTTAGCTGTCAGTTTAATCCTACTTCCTCTGAGAAGCTTCCCTGACTCACGGATTAGACCAGACTCTCCCTTCTCTCTCTCTCTCTCTCTCTCTCTCTCTCTCTCTCTCTCTCTCTCCCCCCCTCTCCCCCTCTCCCCCTCTCCCCCTCTCTCTCCCCTCCCCCCCCCCCCCAGTCCCTTGGCTCTCTTGGGAATTACATGTCTATTATTTAACAGCTGACTCTCACACTAAACTCTAACCTTCCCTGTGACAGACGCTGTCTGGTTTGCTGCTATGCCCCTGTTGTGTAGCACAGTGCCTGGCGCATGGTACTCCACAAATAGTCGAGAAAGCGGTAGTGAGTGGGATGAATGAATGTGCATCCCCTAGTAGGCTGCGCTTTCCGAGCCAGTGCGGTTCAGGCCACTTGCTTCTTAGCACATTTGGGGTAAGTGTGCAGTTCTTACTATGTCCGGCAAGTGCCTACACGCTTTTGGCCCTTCCTACCTCTGCCTCCCATTTCCTGCTGCTCTCACTCATCCTCACACTCTCCCACATACTGGTTTTCAAGCCCCTTCCTTCTCAGACCTCTGCCCTTGCTCCAACATCACCTCCTCCAGCAGGCCCTCAGTGTCCCGCTACCTAAGCAGCACCCCCATCTCCCATTCAGTAGCTTCATTTTCCTCCTGACACTCATGGTGCCCTGGAGGCACCTTATTTGTTTTTGTCCCATCTCCACCACAGAATACAAGCTCCCTGAGAGCAGGGACCTTGTCTGCGATGTCTGTCACTAGAACCTCAGAGCCTGGCAAATGGTTGGTGCTAAAGCAGTATTTGGTGAACGAGGGAAGGAAGGAATGAAGGGGCAGGGTGGGATGGCCCCCTGGAGGCAGGGCAGGGGCCCCTTCCTGGAACCCAGTGGCCCCTGGGGCAGGGCCTGTGGTGTTGCCATGGCAACCCACTGACCTGAGGCCCACCCCCCACCCCCTGGAGAGGCCACACAGCTGCCCACTTCCTGGGCCCAGACTTTCCACGTGTTCCTGTGTGTCACCACTGTGGGGAGCCCAGGACAGAGGGAAAACGGGGCTGAGAGACAGAGAATGATGAAGAGGAAATCACACCCTGGTGCCTGGGGAGACAGGAGCGGGCCTTGTTGGCATGGTTCCACTGGTAATGGCCAGGGCCCCCGGGGGGGGGGGGGGAAGGCAGGGGAAGGGAGGGGGGACTAGGGGGCGTGCTGGTACCTCTAGGACCTGGGGCCTGGTCCTCCCTTGGCAGCTGCTAGTGAGTGTGACGTGTCAACTTTTTGATGTAGCATTTCTAAAGCTGTGAGTTCCTAAAATAGGCCCCAGCACAGTGCCCTGAAAGACTGTTGATACAAAGAATATGAATAACGCCTTCTATTAAAACCTGGTGACACTTTCTAAGTCAGGCGGCATTTTCTTCAGGTATTGCATAAGTCAAGAACTCCCTGTTCCCATCTAGTTCCTCAGAAACAAAGCTCGTCGTGTTCACTCCCCCACTGCTTCAAAATGACGGCTGGCTCCCAGCTGCCTGCTGGCTTCTTGGCCTGGTGGGCAAGGCCTTGGCAGTCTGCTCCTCACAGACTCTCCCACCTGCCCCCTGCCCCCTGCCCCTCCTCCTCCGGTCACCAGTCAGTGGACTCGTCCCCTGTCCCAGAACCCACTTTGGGCTTTTGACCATGACATGGCCCTCCTGCCCTCTTTGGTCTGGCAGGTGCCTAATCCTTTAAGGACCAGCTGAAATGCCACCTCCTACGTGAAGGCCAAGATGGAAACTCCCTTCTCTGTGATTCCGTTGCACCTTATTAGAATAAGAGACCTGCCCCTGGTTACTGCTGGCTCCTCGAGGCAGTGTGTCCCAGTGAGAGCAAGCCAGCCTCAGAGGCAGACAGACCTGACCCAGCTCGGCCACCACCTCACTGGCTGGCTTTACCCAGCTTCTCTGAGTCTCTGTTTCCTCCTCAGGGATCGGAATTTGTCCAGTCTCTGCTTCAGGGTTGCCGTGAGGAGTACAGAGGAGGCATGTGAAGCAGGGGGACTGATGTGGGGGAAATGCCCGACATAAATGCTGGACATTGCATTACTGTCTGTCCTCATCACTCGGTGTGAGCTCCTGGTGGACGGAGACCATGCTTTCCTCACCTTTCCGTGGCCCACAAAGCCAACCATGCGAAGTGCTTCACCTGTAGTATTTCAGTTAATCTTTGGAAACTTGGAAGGTAGGGCTTTTTGGAAAGCTCAGGAATCATTCCGATGTTACATAGCTAGGAAGCGGCAAGGCTGGGATTTGAAATCCAGTTGTCGTAACTGTGAACTCCACACTCTTCCCAGCCTGCTTCTGTCCTCTCTTTCATCTGGTACTGTTTCCCCCTTGGTCACTCCATCAACCACAGGCCTTCTTGCCGTCCCTTGTCCCATGATTGTGGGTCACCCATGATCTCCCCTCAGGGACTCGGCCTCTGTGGTCCCCTCCCTGTGAGCCTCCCTCACTGTACTCAGTCTGTGCTCAAATGCTGCTGCTTCTCAGAGGCCTTCCTGGGATGAGGGTGCTTTCCTTCATCCTGTTCTCTCATCCTACTTTACTTCGTCACAACCCATCACCACCAGCTGTGAGCCTGACACTGTGCCAGGCTCTGGGGGACTAAGCATGGAAAAGATAGACATGGTTGTTAGAACTTATATTTTTAAGGTAGGGAAAATAAAGAATAAAACAAGAATACATAAACAAGATATTCTCAGGTCCAGAGACCTTGGTCCACCAGCAATATCTTGCCGTGATATATTGGCTCCCTGTTAAAATGTATTTGTCATCTTCTGTTACAACTTTACATGAAGGCACTTGATAATTATTTGCAAAATGAATGAATGGGTGGATGGATAGCCTAAGCTAGAGTGACTTGTCTGTGTCCAGTATGAATTAGCAAGTCGAATAAGCATAGGCCTTGAGATTGAAGACCTGGGTTTGAATTCTGACTTTGATCCCTCTGACTGTGTGTGACCTCAGCCAAACCACTGTCCTGGTCTGGACTCCAGTTTCCTGATGTGTAAGGTGGGGTGAATTTCTGTCTCATGAGGTGGACTGTGAAGTTCAGATCGGTTTCTCATGTCCGTGCACTCTGTAAACTTCAAAGATTACCTGGCTTTGGACTACCATCTTGCTCAGTTTCTCCTGCCAGACCAATGTTGCTCTGAGCCTGGGGCGTGCTGGGTCCCTGATGCAGATACTTCGTAGTTGTTCTTTGCCACTGCAAAGGGAACCAAACCTTCTATGAAATCCAATTTAAAGTGGGGAGTCATGAAGATCTGCCTTTAAAGAGTGCGGGGTAAACTCCTTGGAAAGTGAAAATCCACAAGTCCTGATTGGCATCCTCCTTCCTGCCCGTGATCCCAGATGAGTCAGATGTAGTGATGCTTCTCAGCCCAGGAGCCGACACTCACAGCCGTCAGTACATCCTGTTGGGAACTTAGAACAAGTTTGGTTCTTACTAAAACATCAGATGATTTTTGTGGATCAAGAAAGAGGCAGTTGGGAGCAGGGAGATTAGCCAAGTATGAACGGAGCTCTCCTCCTGTGTCCCAGGACCCAGTGCCCGTACAGCAGTGTGATCACAGTCTGCCTTGGGTTAGCACCTCTGCTTCAAGCCTCAGTTTTCATGTCTATAAACAGAGATATTAATACATACCACATACTGTTGTTCTGAGATCCCTTTAATTTCAACCACGTATGTGAAAATGCCTTGCAGAAGACCTGGCATACAGTAGGAACTTAATGTTATTTTTCAAAAAAAAAAGCAAGGCGTCCAATGACACATATTATTGGGCAGTATCTACAGGGACAGTCACAGTGCCAGCCTCTGGGTACAAGGTGGGCAGAAAGGCCAGGGTCCTTGAACTCATGAGTTTGGGGAGTAGCACCTGCCTCGCTTTCTAGATGGCAGCTGCAGGGCAGAAGCCAGTCTTCATGTCTGTTTCACTCACAGCTTTTTATTGTAGCTTTTTCTATCTAGAAGGCACAACACAGACATTGGTTGAAAATTGCTTTCTGTATTTGGAAGATCACCTTTGATGTGTTGTACTATTTCATGCCTTATGTGGTAGAAAAAAAAAATTAGGAAATTCTATAGATATGTGGATGTGTCTGCTTATAAGCTGTGCATTCTTTGATGTCATGTGTGTCAATAATGTAACATTTATTGAGACCATCCTATAGGAAAAACTTCATACCAGGTGAAGTGAGAGTCAAAAGCAATAGAGTAACATGGACTTCATTCTTAAGATATTTAGGACCTAAACAGAAGGGCCTGTTATGTATAACAAAGGCTGGCAAAGAAATCTGTGAATGAATTTAGCAAAAATTGTACTATGTAAGTAGAACGTTAGCAGAAGTTCGAACGCAAGGCAGACTGTGATCAGTGATACAGTATTGGCACCGGGTGCTAGAGCCCGTGTGGAATGTAGGAGCGGGGAGCTCAGCCCACACTGGGAGAGAGCATACTGGTTATGGACTAAGTCTGAATGTCGATCTGCCTCTTACTAGCTGGGTGACTTTGGACAAGTCACCTAATGTCACTGAACCTTAATTTTCTTAATACCACCTACCTCAAGGTTGTTATGAGGATTAAGTATGATGGTATACATGCATAATGCTTAGCCCATAAAGACCCAAGGTATGGAAGCCTTTATTATTGTTTTTAAATCACATAATCTACAAATAAATTAGTTAGATGAACAATGCACCTTATTAAAAATTCAATATACCTGTCATTCTGGTTGAGTAACTCTTGATCTTTGCAAGACCAAAATACACTGTTAGTAGTTTTAAAGTATATACATTTTACTTCGTATTACTTCTTTTTACCTAAAAAGAAGCCTTCCAGTCATATGGAGCAGCCTGACTTAGGGGACATGAGTTAGAGATGCTGCTGCTGAGAGCCCCATTTGGGAAGAGGACAAAGGTCAAAGAGCACCTGTGGATCCAAGGCCTGTTTAGACATCTCACTTTCATGTGTGCAATCTGGAATGTAAGACCTTTGAATGCTCTGAAAACTCCACATGTCCAGAGCAGCAGAGGTGATGGTTCTGCCATATTATCTTTGGCACTGCTCAGACCATGGTCTGGACCCTCAGAGTTCATCCTGGATGGCACATGTTCAAATAGATATTGATTAACTAGAAGACAGCCAGATGCAGGTGAACTGGATGGCAAAGATGTGGGAACAATTCCTTCTGAGCAAGAGCCAAAACAGGTGAGGTACTTTGACCAGAAAAATGGAGCCATGGTGGCTATCTGCTCACATCTGCCATGTGCAGGACAGACCACACTTACTCTGTGTTGCCCCGGGGAGAAGGACAGGGTAGCAGAGTGGCTACAGGCACAAGTGACGATGTCAGACCTGAGAAGGAGCAGGGGGTAGAGGAAAGGGTTATTTGGTGACATTTATTCTGTTTCTTTCCTGGTGCTTCCGGCACTCTCTCTCTTCTCATAACCCTGCTCTCATCTCTCTCCAGTGTTGGGCAACATGGGGGAGAGGCACATCATCTGGAAAGTTCTTCCTCGACTTGGGCTCTTGTGGGCTGGTGTTGCACTGTCTTGGCCCTTGGTGTTCAGAGCCAGCTCCCCTCCGGAATGTTACCATGAGTTCTTCAGAGACTGTCACACCAACCACTGGGGGTTCTCACCTGCAGGAATAAGCCCTTCCGAGGACTCCAAATTTAACAGGCCTCATCTGGTGCAGGCAAATGGGTGAGAGGGAGAGTGTTTCTCTTAGTTCCCTGTGTCTGCTGAAAAGAGTGTGTGTGTGTATTTGTGTGTGCATGTGTGCATGTGCGAGCGTGTGCATGCCCACACGCATATGAGAGTAACTAGATGTGAATATCTCACTAGGAAGACCAGGGCTGGTCCAGAACAATAGCAATTGCTTTTGGTGGTGTGGTTTGGCGGAGGAAGGGGCTGCAGATTTCAGTAGCTGCCATCCAAAAGCAGCCACGGCTGTTACCAAGGAAATTGTGCCAGAACTCCAAGGGATTAGAAGATCCGAGTGGAGATATTCTGGAGACTCCTGTAAAGAATTCTGGAGATTTGTATCCAGATGCATCTTTGGAGGCGACGTGATGACGAACACCCCACCTTGTGCCGTCCCGGCTTTGAAAACATCACAAGCCATTTGTTTCTACGTTGTGCGGCTGATGTCTGGAAGGGGCGGTGTTTTCATGTTTTGAATTTCTCTGTTGCTCAGTGTTTCCTCAGAAATACCAGATTTCCATTTCCTCTGAACAAGCTGGCTCCTGTTCCTCCCCTTGGATATTTCCCCTTACTTATTTACCATTTAGGGAGCAGCTTTTAAAAGAGCAGTTTGTTGGGATATAAAACAAAAAAACCAACATGTCTCCCTGCGTCCCCCCCCCCCCCCCACCCCATAGCTCACTCGTCAGCATCAGCATGGCTTCTTTTGAGAATATGTTTCCCAAGGTGTTAACTAATGATCTTGGCCTTGGCCTTTTGAGCTACGTGGAGTCACATTACTTAATCTAAACTTCAGTTGCTTTCTAGGAAAAAAATGGGAGTGAAAATCTTTTCTTCTGGAAGTTGTTGCCCGACTTCAACAGGATAACATATGTAAAGGGCCTGGCATATTAGAACAGGTGTTCAGTAAATGCCAGCTCCTATATTATAAAGCCGGCAATGGGAGACTGCACTGTTCAGAAGCACATGGCCATAGGTCTAGTCAGCTCTGCTCTAACACCACATATGCATTCCTAAAGCTCCTAACTGAGCTTGGTGCCCTGCAAAACTGCACAATAAAAACCACAGGGTTGATTAGAAAAATAAACTAGGGGCATAAGACTCAAAACCTTTGTGAGTGACACATTTAAAAAATTGGAACGTAATGAAGACGATAGCACAGTTTTGCACATGTTAATGGTTAAGAGGTACACAAATACAATGAATATGACACTTCACCTTGGAAAAGCCCTGAAAGCCTTGAAAGCCCCCAAAGCCCTGCTTTTGGAAGCAGATGTCAGAAAGGCTGCAGCTTGTGAGTTACTATGAAGTGATAAAACATGGGTTATCCAGGCAGGTGTGGCTCATAACACGTGTGGTGACCTAAAGTAACTGGTAGATGGCTGAGGTGTGAGCACGTGTGGATTCTGCATATTCCTGTGGGCTTCAGTGCAGCTATGTGTGGTTTTCTGCATTCCCCTGATGCTTCTTAGGCAAGAAATTGAGCATAAGCAAACACGACGTTTGCTCTCTGCTCAAATCATTTCCCAATGTATTACTTGCACTGGAACACATTCTTATTTTCAAAACAAGCATTCTAGCAGAACTGACTGTACTTAGCTGATGTTGAATGCATGCATGCATGCATGTAGCTGGTCCAGACAATGGAATAAGCATTACGCCACAGTGTGGAAAGTACTTTTGTAGACTTTGGAATTGGATTAAAAGAACATAGTCTTTTGAATTTTAAAAGTCCTACGTATCTATTGTAGAGTTTTTAATATGTCCTCCCGCAGTGGCTTTTCGGCCTGTGCTTGGAAGTGCCCCTTCGGGGGTCCCCGGGCAAAGGGTAGTGAGCTATAAGGTTCCCTGCCCTCTTTCTCCACTTTAACCAGAGCCCTCAGGGTTTTATCTGCTTTCCTTTTTGTTTTCGTTTAAATAAAGGGTTCTGCTGCTAACTTACCATCTGCAAACCACCACCAGTGATTTAGTTGACCAAACTTTGTTTTACAAACAACTTCTCAGGAACGTATCTTCTTTGCAAAGACAGATAATTCTCAATTGGTACTGTTGGGGTGTGAATACTCCAGAAGTAGTAGAATCTGACCAGGAAATACTCAAGTGAGCTTCAATCACCATTTTGTCTCCAACTACTCAGCAAAGGCTCATCAGCAATGGTGGCTGCTGTGGGGCTTCATTGAAAGTCAAATTCCAGTCGGGGCCAGTCTCAGATGAAGGCTGATGGGCAATTGAATCTAATGTGTTTATGATGTTCTTGTCTCTTCACAAACACCAACGGCATTTCTGCAATTCTGTGATTTTCTTTCCTCTTTCTCTCTTTCTTTCTGTTTTTGTTTCTTTTTTTGTTTTTTGTTTTTTTTTTTTTAGAGAGCTGGATTGAAAGATGTCTCAATGAAAGTGAAAACAAACGTTATTCCAGCCACACATCTCTGGGGAATGTTTCTAATGATGAAAGTAAGTGCTTGAAACTCATTCTTCCACAATGTCCTAGACATGGCCAGTGTCCTCGTGGGAGGGATAGTGCTTCTTAAAATGCTAGGCTGGGGCATGTCACCTGGAACAAGAGACTCTGAAGCCATTTATGGAATACGTTAGGCCCTCCCTGGTATATTCTGTGGTGGGGAGTGTAATGGAGTCAGGTAGCCACAGAAATGGGGACACAGCAGACACTTGCTGTTTACATGTTCATATTGTCTAAGTCCTCAGAGAGACCCGATTACAGTGATGCCCCATTTGGGCAAATGTGGACCCTGGATGGGAAATGGGAAAGGCCATTCGCGGTGTCAGTGTAGATGTGGGATTAAAGTAGGGTGTCATGGCACCGTTGTTTCAGAGTCATGAATGTCCTTGCTCTTTGAAAGTACAGATTTTTCCGGGGTCTTGGACTAGAGAATTGGAGTTAATGGGCAGATATAAACTGCTGTGTTTACACCTTTCCTTGGGTTATGTTAGATTGGGTCTTCTGGGTGCCTCCTATTAAGAGAGAAGACTAAGTGGGACTTGTGTTTGCTCCCTAAACACTAAAAAAGGGGACAGCTCATTGTAAATGTAATTCCCAGCAGGGACAGGTGTCCTTCTCCCTTGGCTGGTAACGTGCATCTCCTTAGTGCAGGTTTCTCAAAGCATGGCCAGGGACCACCTGCTCCATAAGCCCCAATGGTGCTTGCTAGATACTCTGAACAGCCTTCTTCTGGAGTCCCTTCCGATATTAGCATTCTGTCATCACGATTTTGCTTCATTTTATAAAGCTGAGATAAATTGAACATAAAATACATAAATCTTATGCGAATGGTCTGATGAATATCCTTTTGCCCCCATTTGTCTCTACCTATGTAACCATCAGCCAGAAAAGAGATAGAACATTTATAGCACCCTGGGAAGTTCCTTCATGTTTCATTCCTATGAATAAGTACTGTCCTGAATTTTATCACTATGGTTTGCTTTTGCCTGTTTCTGAAACATTATATAAATGGACTTACAGAGTCTGCATTCTTTTGTCTGTGGCTCTTTTCACTCAATGTCTGTGTCATGTAGCCATGCTGGTGTATGTAGTACTTTTTCATTGTCATATAGTATTCCATTGTATGCATATACCACGGTTTACACATCCTTTTAAATGTTGATGGTATTTAAATTGTCTCTTTTTTTTATTCTTAACATCTCTGAGCATTCTTTGTTTTACTGTGCTAATATATGTGTAACGTAAAATTGACCATTTTAACCATTTTAAACGTACACTTGGTGGCATTAAGTACATTCACCTTGTGCAGCCATTGCTGCCATCCATCTCCAAAACCTTTTTCATCTTCCCAAACTGAAGCTTTAACAATAACTCCCCATTCCTTCTCCCTCTAGTCCCTGGCAATTACTATTCTACTTTCTGACTCTATGAATTTGACTATATAAAATAGAGGGACGCCTGGGTGGCTCAGTCAGGTAAGCGTCCAACTTTGGCTCATGATCTCACTGTTCCTGAGTTTGAGTCCCGCGTTGGGCTCTGTGCTCACAGCTCAGAGCCTGGAACCTGCTTCAGATTCTGTCTCCCTCTCTTTCTGCCCCTACCTTGCCTGCAGTCTCTCTATCTCTCAAAAAGAAATAAACATTTAAAAAAATTAAAAAATAGAATCACATAGTATTTGTTTTTATGTAACTGGCTTATTTCACTTATTTCAGGCTTCATCCATACTGCAGCATGTATCAGGAATTTCCTTCCTTTTAAAGGCTGGATAACATTCCATTTTATGTATATTCCCCGTTTGGTTTATCCATTCATCCATTGATAGACATTTGGGTTGTTTCCACTTTTTGGCTATTGCAAATGATATTGCTATGAACATGGATGTACAAATGTCTGTTCAAGTTCCTGCTTTCTGTCTTTTGAGTATATACCCAGGAGTGGAATTGCTGGACATATGGTAATTCTATTTTTAATATCTTGAGTTATCACCATACTGCTTTCCCCAGCAGCTGCACCATTTTGTATTACTGTTAGAAATGCATAAACATTCCAGTGTTTCCACATTCTTGCCAATACTTGTGATTTTCTGTGTTTTTTTTAAATAATCATCCTAATGCGTGCAAAATGGCATCTCATGATTTTGATTTGTATTTTATTTCCCTAGTGATTAGTGATGTTGAGCATCTTTTCATTTACTTATTAATCATTTATATATTGTCTTTGGAGAAATGTCTGTTCAGTCTTTTATCCATTTTTTATTTGAATTGTTTTTTTCTTGTTACTGAATTGTTGGAGTTCTTTATATATTTTTCATATTAACCCCTTATCAGATATGTGATTTACAAATATTTTCTTCCATTCCATGGGTTGCCTTTTACTCTGTTACCTGTATAACATTGATGCACAAAAGTTTTTAATTTTGATGTAGCCTAGCTTATCCAATTTTCTTTTGTTGTCTGTACTGTTGGTGTCAGACCCAAGAAATCATTGCCAAATCCAACACCAGGAAGATTTTCCTGTATGAGAGTTGTATAGTTTTATCTCTTATGTTTAGGTCTTTGATCTTCTTTGAGTTAATTTTTTATATGGCATAAGGTAAGAGTCCAAATTCTTTTTTTTTTTTTTTTTTTTTTTTGCATGTGGATATCTAGTTTTCCCACCACCATTTGTTGAAAACTGTTCTTCATTAAGTGGTCTTGACATCTTTGCTAAAAATCATTTAACCATGCATGTGAGGGTCTATTCCTAGTCTCTCTATTCTATTCTATTCTATTCTATTCTATTCTATTCTATTCTATTCGTCTGTATGCCTATCTTTATGCCAACACCACACTATTTTGAAACTGTAGCTTTGTATTAAGTTGCGTGTGTGTGTGTGTGTGTATGTGTGTGTATGTGTGTGTGATCTTCTTGCCTAATTGCTCTGACTAGGTCTTCCAGGACTGTGTTAAATAAAAGTGGCAAAAGTGAGCATCTTTGTTTGTTCCTGATCTTAGAGGAAAAGTTTTCAGGCTTTCACCATTGAGTATGATGTTTACCATGAATTAATTGTTCATATAGGCTTTTAGTGTGTTGAAATAGCTTTCTTCTATTCCTATTATTGTTGAGTGTTTTTATCACGATAGGGTGTTAAATTCTGCCAAATGCTTGTTTTGCATCCATTGAGATGATCGTGTGGCTATCCTGTTAGTACAGTGTACTCCACTGATTGATTTTTCTATGTTGAACCATCCTTGCATTCTAGGAAGAAAAAACTGCAGCTGGTCATGGTGTACAATGCTTTAGCACACTGTCGAATTCTGTTTGCTAGTATTTTGTTGAGGGTTTTTGCATTAATATTCATGAGGGCTGTGGATCCAAAGTTTTCTTTTCTTGTAGTGTCTTTGCCTGGCCTTGGTATGAGGGTAATGCAGGCCTCATAGAATGAGTTTGGAAGTGTTCCCTCCTCTTCCATTTTTTGGGAGAGCTTGAGAAGGACTGATAAACATTCTTGCAGATATCCTCTTTTGTGATCTGCCTGTTCACATCGTCTGCCTGTTGGTTTCTTTTTAAGTTGTGCTGTTTGTCTTTTCCTTAATGATTTGTAAGAGTTGTTTTTATACTCTTAGTAGGAGATGTTTGTCAAAAGTATTGCAAACATCTCTCAGTTTGTAGTCTGCCTTTCTTTCTCTTAGTGGTATCTTTTGGTGAACAGAAGTTCTTTGTTCGAATAACATCCAGTTTGTCAGTGTCTTTCTTTCGTTGTTAGTGCTTTTTGTTTTGTATTAAGAAATCTTTGCCTACCTCTGGGTCATTAAGATATTTTTCATGTTATCAATTTTTAATAAAATTGATCTTTTCAAAGATCCAACTTTTAGCCTTGTTGTTTTTCTCAACTGACATCTTTTTTCTATTTCTTTTATTTCTGCTTCTCTCCTGTATATTGTTTTTCTTCCTTCTATTTTCTTTGAGTTTAATGTTTGTCTTTTTCTAGCTTTTGAGACAGACTCTTAGATCATTGATTTCAACCTTTTCTGAGATAGGCACTTAAAGTTACAAATTTTCCTCTAAGCACTGCTTAAGTGCATCCCATAATTTTTCATACTTCCATTATCATTCATTTAAACTCATGTTCTCATATTTATTGTGATTTCTTCTTTTTACTCTTGGTTTATTTAGAAATCTATTGCTTAATTTTCCAAACATTGGCTGTTTCCTAGTTATCTTTCTGTTATTGGTTTCTGTTGTAATTCCACTGTGGTCAGAGAACATATTCTGCCCAATTTCAATATTTGAAATTGTCAAGACTTGCTTTTTGTCCTGACAGATGGTTTATTTTGGCAAATGTCCATGTATACTCATAAAGAATGTGTATTCAAGATATGGATGAAGTCAGATCAAGTTGTTAATGGTATATCTTTTTTTAATCTTCCTATTTCCAACCTTTATGAATTCAATATTAAGGTTTTTAATATGTGTTTGAAAAAATCCCATATGATAATCTATATCTAAATTGGAATATTTAGATCATTTAATGTAATGCACTTAAGTTAAATTACACTTTTGGGCTTAAATCAACAAACGTAGTATTTAATTTTGACTTGTCCCATCTGTCTTTATTTTTTTGTGCCTTTTTTGAGAGGGATGGTGCAGTTTAAAATTTTTTCTTTGATGTTTTCCTCTGCTGACTTTCCGATGACATAGTCTTTACTAGTGGCTATCTTTGGGGTTACGACATGCACCCCTCCTCTCACGTCTGCCTCACATCACTCCTTCTCCAGTTTCAAGCCCAGTGCACAAACACACACACACTTGAACCCCATTTACCTCTCTCCCGCCCTCTGTACTGTTGCCTTAATGTATTTTACTTCTACATTTTAAGCCCCATAAGACATTGCTATTGTTGTTTTAAATAGTCAATATTTATTTTTATTTATTCACATATTGACCCTTTCCAGGGCTCTCGATTCCTATCAGAAAGTCTGTGCTTCCACCGGGGATCATTTTTACTTCCAGCCAAAAAAACTCCTTTCATATTTTGGGTAGTGCAGTATAGTGTAGTATAGAGCATGAAAAATATCTTTATTTCACCTGTGTTTTTAAACATTTTTTTAAAATGTTTATTCATTTTTGAGAGACAGAGAGAGACAGAGTGTGAGTGGGAGAGGGGCAAAGAGAGGGGCAGACACAGAATGTGAAGCAGGCTTCAGGTTCTGAGCTGTCAGCTCAGAGCCCAATGCAGGGCTCAAACCCACGAACCATGAGATCAGGACCTGAGCCAAAGTCAGACGCTTAATTGACTGAGCCACCCAGGCACCCCTTCACCTGTGTTTTGTTAAGTTTATGTATTTATTTTGAGAGAGAGCAAGCAAGAGAGAGCAGGGGAGGGGCAGAGAGAGAGGGAGAAAGAGAATCCCAAGCAGAATCTCCACTGTGTGTGGAGCCTAACATTGGGCTCAGGCCTACAACAGTGAGATCATGACCTGAGCCAAAACCATTAACTTACTCAGCCACCCAGCTGCCCCTCACCTGTATTTTTAAAGGACATTTTTGCTGGATATAGAATTCTAGGTTGGGAAGTGGGTTTTTTGTTGTTGTTTTTTTAACCCCCTTTCACTACTTTAAAGTTGTCATTTGATGGTCTTCTGGCTTCCAAAAATTAGTCATCAGACTTATTTTTACCCCTTTAAATACAATATGTCTTTTTGTCTCTGGCTGCCTTTAAGATTTTTTTTTTTTTTTTTTTGCTCTTTAGTTTCCAGCACTTTGACTACAAGGTGCAGATACGGTTTTCTTATATTTTTTCTTCTTGGGGTTCACTGAACTTCTTGAACCTGTGAATTGTTGTTCGTAAAATTGGTAAAATTCTTGGCTGCTGTCTGTTCAAATATTTTTTCTGCCCCATTCTCTCTTACCTTCTTCTGGGACTCCAGTTAGATGAATACTAAACCTTTTGACAGTACCTCATACATTTCTTATGCTCTGCTCTGATTTGTCCATTTTTAACTCTTTGTACCTCAGTTTGGTATTTGCTGTTGAGTTCCCTTTCAGTTCTCAAATCTCATTTTCTGTTCTGTCCCACCTGGTGGTAAGCCTATCCAAGTGACCTTAATTTAAGATAGTGTATTCTTTTTTTCTATGGTAGATGTCCTTTTGATTCTTTTTCTTTTTTTTTCCCCAAATCTCAGTTGATATTTTCCTTTTTTTATCTGTTGTATCCATCATTTCCTCTATCGTGACCATTTTTTCCTCTCTCCTTAGCCATATTAACCATTGTTATTTTAAAGTTTCTGTCTGATAACTCTGATTTTTGAGTCATCTCTGTATTAACTTCTATGATTGGGATTTTTCTATGGATTTCAAGTTTTTGGTCCTGTTTTTCAGGATGCCTTATAGTTTTTGTTTTTTTGTTTTTTTTTTTCTTTTTTTTTTTAATTTTTTTTTAACGTTTATTTATTTTTGAGACAGAGAGAGACAGAGCATGAACGGGGGAGGGTCAGAGAGAGAGGGAGACACAGAATCGGAAGCAGGCTCCAGGCTCTGAGCCATCAGCCCAGAGCCCGACGCGGGGCTCGAACTCACGGACCATGAGATCGTGACCTGAGCTGAAGTCGGAGGCTTAACCGACTGAGCCACCCAGGCGCCCCTGCCTTATAGTTTTTGATTTGATGTTGGACATCATGGATGCAAAGATGGAGAGGCTTTGGGTGAATTACATTAACTTACCCCGAAGGGTGTTAAATTTTGTTGTACCAGGCAGGTAGAACACCAGCAGGTCTCCTCAATCCTGTCAAGCTTTGGTTAAGTCTGGTATGTTTTAGTCTTGTCTGTGCTACTAAGATGTGGTCTCTACTCCTAGCTCAGAGCCTTTCTGGGTCATAGCTAAAATCTCTGGGTGTTTACCAAGTTCCTTCTACCTGACCTAGCTTGAATTTCAATCTCTGACTCTCCCGCTAATCAGTGATCAGTTCTTCAGTCTCTAAGCTGATGTCTTCTCAGTTTTTTGGTTTCTCACTGTATGAGTGAGTGGGCTAAAAATTTGAGGGGAATTTGAATGCAAGTGTGTGTGTTTCCTCCTCTGTGCGTCTTCTCTCTGGAACATTGTTGCTTAGATCTGAGCCTTTGTCATCCCCAGCTCTGACTCGAGCCTAACAGACCACACTCCTTGCTTGGGTTCTGTTTCCTGGTGCAGCAGTTGAGAAGCATCCCCAGGGAAACCCAGTGTGAATGTGGAGGGCACATCCTGTGTTTCCTTTCTCTCAAAGCCTATGGCTCCTCTAGTCCTGTCTGCATTGATTGCTCTCCAATGTCTTCAAACACTTGTTCTAGCTTTTACAGTTGTTTCAGTCAATGAGTGAGCTGTCTCATCATGGAGATATTGGAAGTCTGGTTATCGTCTACTTTAGATAGGGAAATTGAGACTTAAATTGGTGAAGTGACTTTCTAAGATTGCACAGCAAGTCCATGCCAGGGCTCAGTCTAGAATAGGGGCCACTTGACTCTACCTGGATAAAAGAACAAAAAAGTTACAGTTCACATGTTTTTATTTTCAAAATACAAAAATTACATTAAAAGATAGATCCCCTGGCTTTGAGGCATGTGTGTATATATTTGGAAAGTCTGAGAAAAAATATATGAGGAAGAAAAATAACCGCCTCTAATCTCACTGCCCAGAGGCAACCACTCCTGATATCTTTCTAGTCTTTCTTCCCAAGCATATATTGTTAAGCACACGTCTCTATATGTATATGCTCATAGTTTCAGGGATATATGCCTGTCATCCACTGAGCAATGACAAGTGCTCTAATTCCATTACCTCATTCACATCTCACAACAGTCTTAGGAGGTAGCTTATAATGAGCTTCATCTTGCACATTTGAAAACTAAGGCTCGAAGGAGTTAAGTAATTCGCTCCACATTACATAGCTGGTGAGTGGTAGAGCTAGGATTTGAACCCAACTCTGTACGTCTGCCTTTGAACGTTGGCCATTTTGTCTAGCACCCTTCTGCATCTCAGAAGGCAGTACTTTGAAGACTTGGCATCAAGGATTTCATAACTTGTCCACAGGAATACCAGGACCAGAGCTAAGAGTGCTCTCAGTGGCTGATGGGTATGTCGGTACTTGTCTGTGTCTTGTCACGTCTTCTACTAGACTGGAGGCTCCTGAGAGCAGTTGTGGGGTTCACTGTTGTATCCCCAGGGCCTGGTACATAGAGGATGGCTTAGGAGGTGGTTGAAGTTATAAAAAAAAATCCTCTCTGATTTACTATTTTAAGAATGCTCTGGATTGTGAGAAATCTGACCGTGGTTTAAACAATGTAGGTATTTATTATCTTCTTTAACTAAAAGATGGGAGGTAGGAGGTTTCACGGTTTATTTAATAGCTCAATATCATCCCGGACCCAGACTCTGTGTGTCTTACTATAAAATCCTCCTGAATTGTTGGCTTTTGTCCTCCTGTTAATATCTCATGGTCACCAGCTGCTTAAAAAAGAATTTTCTAAATGTTTATTTAGTTTTGAGAGAGAGAGACAGAGCAGAGCAGGGGAGGGGCAGAGAGAGAGGGAGACACAGAATCCAAAGCAGGCTCCAGGCTTCGAGCTATTAGCACAGAGCCCAATGCAGGGCTCGAGCTCAAAAACCATGAGATCATGGCCTGAGCCAAAGTTGGACACACCAAATGAGCCACCCAGATGCCCTGAGCTATTTTAGATAATAGGCAGCCAGTCCACATTCAAGACAGGTAGATGGAGAAAGAGGAGACACCAGTGAGTTTTCCTTTTATATGTCTCACTCTTGTTAGAACACAGCAGTATCTTTCCCAAGAGCCCCCAGTAGACTTTCCTTATGTCATTTATGTTAAGAATTCTACCGTCTGTAGCTGAAAGGGAAGATAGGCAAGTGAATATTTGTCAGAATAGAAAAAAATATAATTACTCTTCATGGTTGGACAACCCCAGGCCAAGCTCAGCTTGGCTCCTGTTTTTATACAGCCCAGGGTCTAAGATGTTTTTATTTTTGTTTTTAATTTTAAAGAGTGGGGAAAAATGAAGAAGAATATGTGACAAACATCATCTACGGCCTCCAAAAGCCTAAAATGTTTACTGTCTAGCTCTTTATAGAAAAAGTTTGCCATCCCCTGGCTTAGACAAATTAGGATTTTCCTCTGGGCTGTCACATCACTGCCCTGAATAAACCAGGGTTTTTATTAGCAAGCAGGGGAAAAAATGAAAGATTGGCTATTGAGTGGCTAGCTAAAGGGTCTGCCATAGAGTTTGCCTGTGAACCAGTCCAAGTAGGTAAAAATGCCTTCCCAGGGTCATGTGAGGAGAAGTTAACATTCCACCTGCTGACAAAAGATTGTTTTCCTCTGGCCTGAGTGAGAGCTGGGCATTAGTACTGGGAGTCCTGGTTAAAATGAAATGGAGTGGGAGAATAATCAATTTATTAGCCTAGAATAAAAAAGCTAAGCCTCAGAAAAGCGAAGTTATTTGCTCAGAATCATACTTGGGTAGTGTTAGAATCAGAACTACTGTGCACATCTTCTGATTTGTATGCAGTGCTCTTCCTATTACACCCCTTTTATCAGCTCAGAAGACAGGGATTTAATTGATTAACAAGAGGTTCTATGAGCATGAGGAGATGGGACATGAGACATTTTGATGGAATGCAGTTGGGAAGAAAACCCTGGATCAGTGAGGTCAAGCCTTAAATGTCTGATGAGTGAGAGTCTGAACGGGAGTGGGTGGGTTATTTACCATAATTCAGGTTTCATAAATTCTCATTTCCAACCAGAAAAAAATTGCATTTTCTCTCAGGCAGATGTCAGTAGATTTTCATGTTTCTAATGGCATAGTCACCAACCAAAAGGAAGACTTTGAATGTAAAGCATTATCAAGTCAGAACTTGTTGGCACATCATGTCCAGGGAGGAGAGCCCAGTGGTGTGGATTGAGCGGAATTGTACAAGTAGAATAGAAGTTCCTTCAGAAGATTCCCTGAGCACCTACTACATACAGGACTGTATAGAAAACTCAAAGTTATATGAGGAAGGAAAGAGCAGAGAACTGGGCATTAAAATATGAAATATATGAAATATTATTTAGTATTTCCTAATATATTGAATATTATCATATTATATTCAATACCAAGTATATTTAGCATCAGGCAGTGTGCTAGGCATAATCACAGCCACAGTTTTCTTTAATTTCCTGGGAGGGAGGTATTTTTTTAATCCCCATTTTACAGATGAGGAAACTGAGATTTAGAGGTTGTGGGACTTATTGACTTGTCATGGCAAATAAGTGGCAGAGTTAAGACTTGAACTTAGTGCTGTCTGATTTTACAGCTGTCTCTCTTCCTATCACATGAGCATCCTTCTGTGGCTCTGTGCTCTTGTGGAATTTTTAATCTAGAATGGGAGCTCAGGCCCTGAAGAATAATACGAGGTCCTATGTGATCCATGCCATTTGAATGATGCAGGGTCCCTTGCCATACCGGGTGTGCTCCTGGGCTCCGGCACAACCTCATTGGAAGCTTGTTAGAAATGCAGAGTCTCAGGCCTCCTCCAGACCCACTGAAGCATGCTCTGCATCTAAACACAACCCCCAGGCAATTAGAATGCATGCTACCGTTTGGGAGAGGTCACAGGCTGGAAGGTGACTAGGGAAGGAATCTTAGAGGAGGCGGCCTCTGTGCTGAAACCTCCATGTGGGTCCTTTAAGTGGTGATGGTAAAGGGTTGGGGGACAGAAAGCCACAAGGAAGGTTTTGAGCTTGGAGAGTTTTCCAGATTGGCTTAAGCAGAAGTTGAAGGATCATGGGCTGGGAAGGTGAGTTTGGTCCGTATCACTGAGCAACTTGAATTCCAGACAAGGGGTTTGGAGTGTGATAGCTAAGGTGCCTCTGAAGGAGCTGGGTGGAGGAGTGACAAATCAAAGCGGCATTTTCAGAAGATTAATGTGGAGAGTCTGTGCAGGTGCCTTCGAGCGTGGAGGACACTTTGGGGGTTTCCACCTAGTCCAGGTTTGAGGGAATGAGGCTGCAGTCTAGGGCAGTGTTAGTGGGATGGAGAGAGTTGGGGAGATGAGGGCCGTAGGATGGGTCCACACAGTAGGAACCCAGTGAGATTCCTTGGGATTCCTGTTGCCCTCCTTGGGAAAGAGTATTAAGTTCAATGTGACCCAGATGTGCCCAAGTCCTCTAGCCTTCAGGGCACATCTAAGTCAGTGACTCCAGCCTCCATCCTATATCTCAGGTGGGAGTCCAGAGTCTGCCCTATATCTCCAAGGGTTACCAGATTGTGTGTGCTGGGAGGGGGGGCGGGTTGGAAATATGGGAAGGGCTGCTGTTTCTCCTGAGACAGTCCACATTGTGTCCCTACCCTCTCTTGGCCATTGCTACCAGTGGCCGCTCTGTCATTTTTGCCTCTCTCTGAATTCAGCCCTTCTTCTGTTACCCTCCCCGACACCTCCCCGACTTGTCATGGTTGTTCCCCACTGTTGGGTGGTGACAGAGAATTTTTACAGCACAAGGAAGAGGAAAGTCGGAGTTCAGTGGCATGATGGCATAGAACTGGGGTCTCAGTGGGTCCCAGCTTCATGTGACGCATCATTATCATTTTAAGATCTCATTGCATCTCAGGGCTGTGTGTGTGAAAGCCACATATCTCCCTCACCCTAATCCACTCACTGGGCAGGTGTCTCCAGTTTGGGATCTTGTGATCTTCTACCGTGGGTTCCAGAGAAAAGGAAATGTAGCTAAACTTTTTCTCATGTACCGAGTGGTGGACGAAAGCCTCCTGCTGATAGCAGGAAGGTGTTCGACAGCTCCCAGAGCAAGGGCAAGGACTTGGAGTGGGAAGTTCCCAGAGTCTTCGCATGATGGCTTGTAACAGTCGGACTGCCCGTGTGGGGCAGTTTAGTCGTAGCTGGGAACCACAGCGCAAGACCGCTGGCTGGCTGATGAGGCCATGGTTAAAGACAACCCCCCAGACTGCTCCCCTTCCTCACCCACCCACTCTTCCATCTCAGGCTGCCCTTCTTGTGTCCCTCTGAGTGTCTGTCTGTCCTCTCCTCTTGTGGAGAAGGCGCTAGTCTGTCCTCTGTGCTTGGAGCTCACTGCCAGGGCCCCTCGACACCTCCACTCAGTCCCTCCGTGGGCCATAACTCCCTGAGGGGAAGAGAGAATGTCTTCTGATTGTGTGTCATTTAATTTGATAGGGCCTGGTGCCTAGTAGGTGCACAGTATGTGTTTATTAGGTAAATGGATATTAGGAAAGCAAAACACTGTAAAGCCGTCAGGTTATCAGTATTGGTAATTTGCTTTCGGTTTTTGGCATTCCAGTGTCACTTAACCAAGTATAAATAGATTCTTCCTTCAGTTGCTCCCTCCCGAACAGAGGAGTTTTTAATTTGTTCAAACTCAGAGTATTTTGGAATAGATAAGGTGTTCGTATGGTTCAAAAATCAGAATGCCTTAAAGGTACTCATTAAGAAGTCTCAGTCCCACCTCAACTCCCTAGTGGTACGTGCATTTATTTGTTTATTATGTATTTTTCCAGTATTTCTGGTGCTTTTTGTGCATTCTGCCAGTATTTTATTTCTTTATGCAAATAAAAATTCAAGTATATGTTCTTTTTTGCCACTTCTTTTTTTGAAGATTTTATCTTTAAGTGATCTCTACACCCAACATGGGGCTCGAACCCACAACCCAAGACCAGGAGTCGTGTGCTCCACCAACTGAGCCACCCAGGCACCCCCTTTTATGCCACTTTCTAAGACAAAAAGGCAGCAGCCTCAATACATTTTGTTGTGACTTGCTTTTTTCACTTAATACTAAACCCCAGAATGCTCCCTGTCAGTAAGAACAGAGAACGTCCTCATTCTTTTCTTGTTTTCAATCTTTTTTTTTTTTTTTCACAGTTGTGTGGCATTCTGTGAGGATGTAGCATAGTTTAGCTACACAGGTGAGCGCTGAGCTGTTTCTGAACATTTACCATTCCAGACAAGTTGCGATGCGTATGGTCACCTCCCGTGTGTCCCACCCATAGCTGTAGGATCTGTTCCCAGACATGGGACCGCTGGCTAAAGAGCATGTGGGATTTCAGTACATTGGGCCAGATGACCTTCCACATGCGGAGGCACCCTGTCATGCTACCCCCGCAAGGTGGGAGGGCACCTCTTTCCCACAACCTCACGCACAGTTGTGTGGTCGCAGTTTGGATTTTTGCCAATCTGATTGAGAAATGGTACTTCAGTGTAGTTTTCCTTCTCACTAATTGAAATTAATCATCTCTTCACATTTCAAGAACATTTGTATTTTTTCCATCAACTGTGTGTCATGTGCCTTGCTTGGTTTTGTTTTGTTTTGTTTTTTGTTTTGTCTTTTTTTTCCTCTTGGTTCTTAGTCCTTTTCCTTTCAGTTTTATTGGCACTCTGTCTGTGGTGGGGAGATGAGATTGTTGTCTGCGGTATGACTGAAGTTTTCCCAAGCACGGTATTATCTTTCTACTTAAGGTGTGGTTCCCCCACACCCCCACATAGAAGCTTTGGATTTCTTATGTAGGAAATTTATCAACATTTCCTTTTATGGCTTTTGGGTTTTGTATGAAAATTAGAAAGGCCTTTTCTAACTCCAAGGTTAGGAAGGAATTCACCCAGAGGAGGTAAAAGGAGGCAGGTGTGGGGCCCCCTTAGAGCAATGCCTGCCAACATCACAGTTTTGTTTGGGGCTCAGCCCTGTTCCCACGGGGAGAAGGGTTTGCTGCCAGGGGCTGATGCCCACTGCCAAAGGCCTAGGTCCAGGCACCCTGATCATCTGCTGGCGTCCTTTGCAGTGGCTGGGAAGAGGTTGGATAAGGGGAAATGAAATGTTTGGCCGGTGCATGTTCCCAACAGGTGAGGTCTGGCCAGGTGCAGCCAGGTTAACATAATGAAAGGAAATAGAATTAGGACTTTGAAGTGAAACTCGAGACTTGCATAAACTTGAACCTTTCCTGGGATCTGAAAAGAAGTAATTAATTTAGAAACGTTCTCCCTTAATATTAAACTCTGCCACACCGGCTCCAGGCAGGAAATATTCTAAAATAGGTTCCCAAATATTGTGAATTCAATCAGCAGCTATTAGGCAGAGACTATGTTCTCTACCATATTTAGTGTGCAGTACTAGAGGTTGCAAGAGAGACTGAGGCTCAAAATGTTTGGGCTCGGGAAGTTTTCATGTCAACTACAGTGGGTCCTCTCCTGGCTCCCCCACTAGCTGTGTGACCTCAGACAGCTTGCTTCCCACTTCTCTGAGCCTCATTGTCTTTCTCTGTAAAGGGGGATAATACTAGTAATTAGACCTAAAATTGATTAAGCACTAAGTATACATTAAGCACTATATTTGGTGTTTCACATATTTTAAATCATTCACTGTCTTGGGCAGCTGTGAAAAGTAAATGCAGTGAAAAGTGCCTGGCACATTATAAGTCCCCAGTAAAGGTTCTCTGATAGAATTATTATTTGTATGTTTATGAAGATGGGTAGTCTCAGAATTTAATTGTGGTATTATCTTAGCCATTCATCCATTCATTCCACAAATACTTCTTTCTAAAAAAAAATTATTAGAGCAGGGAAGAGGGGCAGAGGGGGAGAGAGAGAGAGAATCTTAAGCAGGCTCTAAGCCTGACATGGGGCTCGATCCCATGACCCTGGGATCATGACCTGAGCTGAAATCAAGAGTCAGATGCTCAACCTACTGAGCCACCCAGGCGCCCCTCCACAAATACTTCTTGAGCCCCTACTCTGTGTGGGTACTGGAGCCACAGTGGTGAGGCAGTCTGTGCCCTACAAAGCTTACAGACTAGCAAGGCAGACACACTGGTGGGCAAGCAGTGACCATACCTGTGATGAAGTCTTTGCTAGGGGCTAGTTGGGGTGCTGCAGGAGCACAGGGGAGGAGCAAATAGCCGTGTCCCAGGGGCTGGGCTTGCCAAACGCAGCCCCAGGGACAGGATGGGGATCCAGGTGCATGGCCCCTGCAGAAGAGTGACAACTATTATAGTAACAGCGAATACATAGGTGGCATGTATCTTGTGCCAGGAGTGGTTAACTAATCCTTACAGTATGTGCTTGATGCTATTGTTACCCCTGTTTTTCAGGTAAGGAAACTAAGGCACCAAAAGGTTGTTCAAAGTCACACAGCTGGCAGGTGGTGGTGGAGCCAGTGTTTGAGCCTGGAAATTTGGCCTCAGACTTTCTATCAGGACGTAGATCCAGAGAGGGGAGCAGAGAGTTTCCACTGGGAAATTGACTGAGATTCCCTGGAGCGTGTTTGGAGACATGACTGCAAAGTGAGAGCAGGACAGAGTGGCTGGAAGGCCAGGCAGTGGGCTGCATCTCGCTGGGAGGTTTTAAGCAAACGGCTGCTCTCTGGCTTTGGTAGGACGAGCAGGGTGGGCCTTGAGAATGGGTGGCCCAGCGTGTGCTGTGAGTGCCTCCAGGAGCCTTGCTGGCTGGAAATTCTGCCTTATGGCATGAATCTCATTTCGTTTGCGGCATTTTTGCCTGTTAAAAAGAAAAGGCATTTGGCAGAGTAAAGTTTCTATCAACTGTGGCTATTTCCTTGTACCTAGAATGTGCTCTCCTGTGCTCGTCACCCAGGTGGCTCCTTCTCCTCCTTCAGATACCAAGACGCAGCTCACACCCCACATTTGGTGCTGCTGTAACATCCTGGACTTGCCCTTACATTTTATTTGCTGATAATTTGACTCTGATCTTAAAAGAGCAGAGACGGGGCGCCTGGGTGACCCAGTCAGTTAAACATTCAACTTCAGCTCAGGTCATGATCTTGCAGTTCATGAGTTCGAACCCCACATCGGGCTCTGTGCTGACAGCTCAGAGCCTGGAGCCTGCTTCCGATTCTGTGTCTCCCTGTCTCTCTGCCCCTTCCCTACTCCTCTCTGTCAAAAATAGAGAAATATTAAAAAAAAAATGTTTTTAAAGAGCAGAGACAATGTCTGTCTGGTCTCACCCTTTAGCCCCCGGCCTAGGGCTGGAAGCTAGCAGACGATCGATCGGTATTTCATGAATGAGTAAGTGAGTAACCAGCACTTCTGGCGAATTAGGCTTGACAGCCATCAGATAGGAGGGGCCTGGCTGTGACACACACACCCCTTTTTGGGAGAGAGAGAGGCTGGGCACAGAGTCACTAGGGGTCTAGAAAGGGGCCTGCAGGGGTGGAAGGCACCTCTTTGGTGACCAAGCTGGAGAGTCTGCACTGGTTCCAGCATCGACCAGTTCTTGTCCAAGTACGGTCAGTAGCCACCGTGTGCTGAGCACAGAGTGAAGTCCAGTCTCCATTCGTTGGCTGCAGGGCCTGGTGCAAGTGATTCAGACTCTCCAAAGTTCGATCTCCTTCTTTATGAAATCAGATATAAAACTTCTTCATGGCACCCTTGGGAGGAATACAGTGAGAGAGTGCACGAAAACCTAGGCATGCACGATGCCCGGCTTAAGTACTTGGCCAATAAATGCTATTACTGTTGTGATGGTATTCTTTTTTAAGGTGTCTGGTTCTGAACACACTTAATTTTCAAACTGTGCTTGTGGTATGAGTTATGAGTCTCATGTTTTAGGTAAAGGATCCCTGGGCCTTTAGTGGAGTAGCTGCCCAGGGTTCCAACCAGAGTCGAGGGCAAAGCTGGGATTCGCACCCAGGCCTGCCTTGCCCTCAAAGCCAGGTCTCTCTGCATTCGCTGGTACCAGAAATGGGCCATCGCAGAGCTTCACTGGGGAGAGACATCTGACACAGTAGAGACAGGTGTGACCTGAGGCGGGGAGGGCACTGAGACGGAGTCCCAGAACAAGGGACTTTTGTGGCTCCAGCCAAGTGGAAGGTGTGCGTTCTCCCTTGGGCCGCGGCTTTTGTCCTCCAAGACTTTTCACGTGCTGCTTCCTCCCCTGGAACACCCCCTCCCTCAGCGTCCTCCTCTCAAAGTCTGACCTGTCCTTGTAAAGGCGAAGGGGACAGGCGACACGCCAGGGTGACTGTGTGGCCCCCACTTGTTTTAAGTTCGGGGTGTGCGTGTCCTTGGGTGTGAAAGAGAACACTGAAAGCAGACTGGAGGTAAATAAGATGAAAACAATAGTTCTCTGTGTTGAGAGGGGCTTAGATTTCCAGAGATTTCTATTTTCTGTCTATTTTCCCAAAGTCAAAAAATGGACATGGATTACTTTTGCGAACAGAAAACAAAGTTATTTTAAAAACCCTGACTGTCTCTTCAGGGTGCAGCTCAAATGCCACCTCCTGTTTGGAGCTGTGATGTCGCCCAGTGTGTGTTTGCCTGGCGGGGTCTCCATCCACGCATTTGTCTTTGTCCCTGGAAGTCTTTCCGAGCAGAAGCGAGCAGAAGCGCGGCCTCCCTGGCCTGCTTCCCACAGCAGCTACGGCTGAGCAGAAGTGCTCCGGGGGCTCCTGGCCACCAGAGCAGCCGAGGGCGGTCTTTGCCACGCAGCCCTGAAAATGAGATTTGGGAGCTCTTAGCCTGTGTTGAGTTCATTCCACTAATTCCGCCGGCAGCCTTTCAAGGCAGGCGTGCTTATTATCCTCAGTTTAAGCAACTGTCTTGAAGCTTAAACAGAGTTATTACGTTGTCAGAAGAGCCCCTCTCCAGCTGCCTGCGCCACGCCCAACCCGCGTTGTAGCCATCTTCCTCCTGGGAGGGGGTCATGAGCTTCTGGGTCCCCTGTCTCGGTCTGTTCCTCACCTTCTCCACCTTCTTTTCCCCTGACTTGGTCCCCCCTTCCTTGCCATCTGGTTCCCATCTCTGGCACACTCAGAGACTTAGCTCACTTATCACTGCTTCTTCCAGTAAGCCTTCCGCGATGGGCTCTGCTTTTTCACCCAGTCTGTGTCAGCAGGCTCCTCCTTGCCTACCCGTGTCATAGCGTTTATCACTTCTCACTGAACTTGGCCTTTCTCTCTGTTGTTTGTCTTTCTCGCTCTCCAACCAGACAGAAGGACAGGAGTTTAATTTCTTTATCCTCGGTGTCTAGCTGGCATAAACCAGCTATTCAGTGAATATTTTTTGAATTAATTAATATAATCCTTTCACTGGCCCTATAAAATGACCATTTACAAATGAAGGAACATGAAGCTCAAAGGTTGAGGGGTTTGCTCAGTCATGGCCAGTAAGTTTTGGCATTGATTCTAGAACACAGGTCTTTTGATATCTAGTCCAGCTTGGCAGAAATGCTAAAATGTAAAGAAGCAGGGGGTGGGGGAGATAGTCTGCCAGTTCTAGTGGGAATGGAAATGTTAATCATGTTCCAGCATACGCCAGGAGGTATATTTAGGTCATTTATGTACTTTTCCTTGTTTGAGAAGAAAATCAGTCATGTGTTTCTTAACATAGTCTTTTATTTATTTTGGATTATTTGCTTAGTATCATTTCTAGGAGTTGGGTTGTGAGGTCAAGTGACTGGACATTTTAGATGGCTGTCACTATTACGGCCAGTTTGTTTGCCAGAACTTTGTATGAGTTAACACTACCTTCAGAAAAATGTGTGACTGTCAGTTTTACCATTTACACCCCAGCATTAGGGATTATCATTATTTAAAACTCGTGTTACTCTCAGAGATGTAAAATTGTGCCTCATTATTATTTCCTATTTGTTTCTTTGTGAAAACTGAGGTTAGTATTTTTGTGTGTGTGTCTATATTGTTGTGAGACCCACGTGTTCATGCTCCTTATTGTGCTTTTTATTTCTTTTAAGATTGTTGCAGACGTTTGTGGAAGGCAGACTCAACTGTTAAGTGCCAGGTGGGAGGCACTAGCAAGAGGAAACACAAAAATTACTAAGATATCATCCCTTTCTGAAGTAGGAGTTTCTTAAGTAGGATACTGAAGTTGGAGAGATGGATGTGGCTGTGTACAGAAATAATGATCCAGGTGGCTAAACTGTCCAACCAAGAGACAAGTTATAATCGGTTGTAGAAGAAGAGTTAGGATCAATGATGCCTGACTTGGAGAGTATCGGGGAAGGCTTCAAGGCAGTGGTGTCATTTATTCTAG